>NC_062218.1:60268514-61483014 GCF_902686445.1 Sciurus carolinensis
TCATTCATACATGTATTCATATTAAGCTAGAACACTACATTGGAGACAAATCTCCTCCCCAAACGATTCAGTAAAACAGATCATACTATTACTCCAGTAGCCCTGGGGATTTTAAGGGAGTCTTCCAGTGGAATATTGGACACTGTGTTTCATCTCATCCTTTGTGGTTGCTGATACCCCAATCTTCTGATCAACTCCTTTCCTGCTGGAAAAGAGATTCCTAGGTGGCCCCACCCTGCTTTAATCCAAATGAATAAATGAAGATTAGAACAATACTATTAACCAAACTGCCCACTGTAGTCAGATATCAAATAACTTTTTCCCATTCCAGCATTCCAGGACCCTTTTTCTGATCCAGTTTTGCCACAGTGCACTTGGTGGCATGTGTCCTTGGTCTGCTCTCTGTGACAATTCCTCAGGTTTTTGTTGAGTGACCTCAGCACTCTTGAAGGGTATCAGGGATTCTGCAGAATGGCCCTCAGTTTGGGTGTATCTCGTGTTTTCTTATGATTAGGTTGAGGTGGTGTGTTTTTGGAAAAACATTCTTGACTGTATGAACATGTGTAGATATAAACACAAATGAATATGAAGAGTTAGATAAGAATGTGTGTGTGTGTGTGTGTGTGTGTGTGTGTGTGTGTGTGACATGTGTACATGACTTTACATTTACTGTATCTGTTGTGGTCTAGATATTAAAAGTGTCCCCCAAAAGATCATATGTGAGACAGTACAGAAGGGCTTAGAGGTGACAAGATCACATTATGAGAGTCTTAACCTAGTCAGGGCATTAATCCCCTGATTAACTGGGGGATCACTATAGGCAGGTTGAGTGTAATGAGGAGGTAGGTCATTGGGGGTATGTCTTTGGGGTACATATTTTGTCTTTCTTGAGGGGAGCACTCTCTCTCGCTCTCTCTCTCTGCTCCCTGGTGCCATGTCCTGAACTTCCTTCCTCTGCCATATTCTTCCAGCATGATGTTCTGCCTCACCTTGGGTCCACAGCAATGCAGTTAGCCCTCTAAGTACTGAGATCTCTGAAACCATGAGTGGCAAACTTTTCATCCTCTAATATTGTTCTTGTTAGGTCTTTTGGTCACAGCAGTGAAAAAGTTGACTAAAACAGTATCATATTCATATGTTCACCCATCATGGATTGAAAGTATTTGGGGAAAGCATTTCATCTGTACTGAACATGTACAGACTTTTTCTTCTTGTCATTATTCCTAAACAATATGGTTAAACTATTTATATAGCATGTTTATGTATTATAAGTAATCTGGAGGTGATTTAAATTATAAGGGAGGATGTGTATATGTTAAGTGCAAATACCACATGACTTGAGCATCCCTAGATTTTGGTATCTGCAGGGGATCCTAGCACCACACCCTGAAAATACTCTGGGGTGACTCTACATGGGCGAGGGACTGTAATGTCAGGGTTAAATAAGCCTCTGTAGAGTTAGACTTGGTAGGTCCACGTTCTAGCCCTGTAACTTACAAACATAGAATGACAAGTATTTTGTATCTGCATCTTAAATTCCTCATTCCTATAAATGAGAAAGAAAATAGTATTTACCTCCATGATCACTATAACTATTAAAAGAGATAATGAATAAAGTAGGTGACTTATAGCAAACACACGTTAATATTTTATGTATCTACTTATTCATTGGCAATAGAATCTCCAGCATCCAATTTCAGTTTTGCACACTATGCTGAGAGAAAAACATTTCCCACTGAGATAATCTCTTAATTGCTTCTTTATTTTCTCTACTTTGCAAGGTATTCTTTTAAAAAAATATTTACTTTATTCTGATTTAAAAAGTAATTTATGCTCAACTAGGACACTTGGAAATAAAAGGATTAAGAGGAACTACAATTGCCATTATTTCATCATACAGATATAAGTAACAAAAATTCAGTTTCCTGCCTGTATTTTTTTCTGTTCGTTTAACCTGCCTTAGATTATTATTCTTTTTACTGTTTACATGTCCATTTTGTACTAAGCATTATAAAATTAACTTTGTTTTCAAAATTATTCATACACTTTTTCCTAAACATGTCATGTTGACCATAAATATTTATATCCTCACTCTCCTAAAATCCATTTAAAATAAGAGTAAAGGAATTTAAAATGTATTAAATTATAGGGACAAAGAGAAAGCGAGACAGATGAGAGCAAATAAGAGATTTAAACAAATTTGGGGGAGATAGTAGAGAAGTAACATAATGAATTTTTAGAACAGAGGAGTTTACAACCCCAAAGTCTTCAGTGCTAGATATTCTTAGAGAACTTCTGCAACCTGAGGACTTGGTGTCAACTTGTAATACTGAAAGGCAGAATGAGATGCAGAACCTAAAACAGGAGGATTGTTTGAAATCTTAACATGGAACTTTGGGTTCTCAGCCCTAAGTCTCAGTCCCTCTTCTCCTCTTCAACAAGGAAACTGAAGTTCCATCTCTGGTAAACTGAACCAAGGAGAATTTGGATTCATGGATATCAGATGCAGTAGGGGTGAAGGAGAAGGAAACATGGGACAAAAATTTAGGCAGACCAAGTGAAATTCTAGGTATGAATTGTGAGAATCCTCAGTCCTTTTCCCTCTCTGCTTCAGAATGCTAACAATCAGGTGTGTACCCATGGAAAGAAGACTGAGGACTTTTCCCAGTGAAACACCTTCAGTTCTCTGGAGAAAAGAACTTCAGATATTGTTCTTTGAAAGTTCCTCTACAAAAAAGCCACTTTGCTGTCACTTCACTACACCTTCGGTTAAGAAATGGCATGCCCTGCCTACACACACATGCTGGGCTTCCAACAAATTTTCTAGTTTTGCTTTCAAAAATGAACAGAGGGGCTGGGGAGATAGCTCAGTTGGTAGAGTGCCTGCCTTGAAAGCACAAGACCCTGGGTTCAATCCCCAGTAACCCACTCCCAAAAAAAAAAAAAGAGAAAAGAGATCATTTAGCAAGTGTAAGTGTATCTGTAGAAGAGACTGATAATGGTCTCCTGTCATCCCCAGACAACCTAATAGTTCCCATCTAGGTGGAGCCATAATGACTAGTTCTTCCCAGTGAGATGTGGGTAGGTGACTGATGTCACCTCCAAGGCTAGCGGTTTGAAATCAGATGTGCTTTTTCCATATCATGAAGATATGGCATACACAAACACAAATAGGAAATAGTAAAGGGAAAATCAAGAATAGAAAGTCCAGGAAACTAGACATATGAGAGCTAAAATGTGTACTTTAATAGAAGCAGAATTAAAAGTTAAATGACTAAAGATATAGAAAAGACAAGAAAATTAGAGCATCAAACAAGGAGATCCAATGCTTAGTCAACAGCACTTCCAGAAAGAATAGGAAAACAGAAGAGAGAAATTTTTCAAGAAAATGATGAAAAAATGAGTTCCATAGCTTTAAGGGGATCATAAAATTCCCAGCAAGATAAAAGCAAATACACTTGCCTGAAGGATATTTTTGTGCAATTTGAGAATACTAAGAAAAAGAAAATCTTAAAAGCTTCCAAGGAGGAGAGAAGAAGATATGGAATAATGTTTACATTCAATTTGTTAACATCAATATGTGAAGGTAGAGTGTACTGAAGAAGGATTTCAAAACACTGAGATAAAATTTCCCTCATAGAATTCCCTAAGTGTGACAATAAAATAGACATTTTTTTTAGATTAGGATGCCTGCTTTCACCACTTCTATATAACATTGTAGTGAAGGCCAGAGCAATTAGGCAAGAGGAAGAACTGAAAAGTCATCTATGTTGAAAAAGCAGGAAACCAGGTAGTCCCTGTTTGCAGATGACATGATCTTATGTACAGGGAACCCAAAAGCCTTTACCAAAAAAAACGATTTGAGCTGTTAAACAAATTTAATGAAATTACAGGATACAAAAATCAACAGCATTACTATACGCTAATAGCAAACTATCTGAAAAAGATATATAGTGAACATCATTTATAACAGCTGCAAAAAGAACTTAAATAAAATACCTAGTAATAAATTTAACCAAGTCGGTGAAAGATCTCTACAATGAAAACTATACAGCATAAGAAACTGAAGGAAACACAAAGGGAAAGATATCCCATGTTCCTGAATTAGAAGAATCCATATTGTTAAAATGTCTCTACTACTTGAACTATGCATCTGACAAAGGGTTAATATTTAGAATGCACATGTGTACACAATATGTATAAATTTTATCTTCATTATTTACTCTAGAAGCCTAATGATATTAGGAATTTTTTAGAGAATGATTATAGACACATACATTATTTTATTCATTTCTGAATTTTTATTTAGTATTTCCTTCCTTCTTGTTTATTGTAATGTTCTATTGTTATTTTCCCAATATGTGAGTTGAACTCTTAACCTATTTTTGCTATTAGCCAACCTTATTTCAATATATTTTAAGCTATACATACTTAATTTCTACTTATCTGGGTCCCTTTACATTTGAAGAAAGAATCAACTTTGCTAGAGGACAAATTGTTTAATTTTGGAAATTCACCAAATTTAGGTATTTGAAAGAGAAAGAAGAAAAGAAAGGGTGTCCTTTTAGTAGTTGCTCTTCCCAGTAGGATTTTTCTCTGCCCTGATACCACCAAGATATCAGGGGCCAGGCGTGGTGGTGCACACCTGTAATCCTAGCAGCTTGGGAGGCTGAGGCAGGAGGATCACGAGTTCAAAGCCAGACTCAGCAAAAGTGAGGTGCTAAGCAATTCAGTGAGACCCAGTCTCTAAATAAAACACAAAATAGGGCTGGGGATGTAGCTCACTGGTGAAGTGCCCCTAAGTTCCATCCCCAGAACCAAAGAGGGGATAAAAAAGAAGAAAGAAAGAAAGAAAGAAAGAAAGAAAGAAAGAAAGAAAGAAAGAAAGAAAGAAAGAAAGAAAGAAAGAAAGAAAGAAAGAAAGAAAGAAAGAAAGAAAGAAAGAAAGAAAGAAAGAAAGAAAGAGAAAGAGAGAGAGAAAGAGAAAGAAAGAAAGAAAGAAAGAAAGAAAGAAAGAAAGAAAGAAGGAAAGAAAGAAAGAAAGAAAGAAAGAAAGAAAGAAAGAAAGAAAGAAAGAAAGAAAGAAAGAAAAGAAAAGAAAGGAAGGAAGGAAGGAAGGAAGGGAGAAAGAAAGACATCAGGATCTGAGCTGAACTGATAAATTTTATGGCCCTGGGTCAGGTAAGGATTATCTGGAAAGCAGAACTTTGCTTCTCCAACCCATCCTCTCACAACTGACATGGGCTGCCCTATGTCCTGCCTATAGTCATCACCCTCTTCCCTAGACCTCCATACCCAACACACACACACACACACATACACACACACACACACACACACACACACACACACACACAAGTCAGTTCTCCCCCAAATGTTTCTCACTTTTTCTTTTTTAATTTCAGAAATCCATGATTTCTTCTTACTTCAATGCTGTCTCTAGGGTTGATACTGGGAGAGGTAATCAACAGGCCATTGCAATCTGCCATCTTGACAGAAGCCAGAAATGTTCTTGATTTTCAATATTTGCTTAGTTGTTCTCACTCCATACCTACAGATCACTTTTAAAATACTTCTTTTCACTTTCTTCTAAAACACTTCAATGGGTTGTGAATCATCCTTCTCTAACAACTATAAGTCAATTTGTGAGTAACTGACATATTTATGACAGGGAGAATTGCCACTCAGACATCTAACATGTGACTTGGGATATTTGATCATATTTTATATCCCTCAATAAAGTTTTATCATTTTATTTATATGGGTATCACACGTTTCTTGCTTGAGATTTCAGGCTATCTTATGTCTTTTATTGCTATTGTGCATGGATACTTTTCCACTTTATTTTATAAATAGTAATTGCTGATCTACAGAAAAGTTCATTGCTATTTGTAGACATATTTACTATTCAATGTCTCTACCATCCTTTCCTATAAATTTCAATAATAAGGGGAAAATAGATTTTAAATTTTCCTCTCAAAGACAAGTGAAAACATAATCCACTTGCTTTCAAGGGTAAAGAGGGAAAACATACACTTGTATTTATTTGGGGTTTTACACTTTTCTTTGAGAGTACGTGATAGATTATTTAATATCTTTTTCTCAGCATAAGTGTAGTATGCAGTGGAAACTACAGAAGGAAATTTGAAATGTCAATTAGATCAAGGGAGATCACAGTCCTCAGATACATCCAATGTTCTACACACTAGGAGATAGGATTATGCCTCAAAAGTGCTCACCAATAAACTTCAGACATGACTAGACATGTTAAGTAGTCTGGTAGATGGCCAAAATGTGTGTCTTGTGTTTTTATGTCTGTTTCTCCTTGTTGAGGCAGTTAGGAAGGCAAGTCCTGAGGGATTTCGTTGGCCCTTAAGGGATAATTCTTAGGGACAAAGAAGCCAGGTATGATTAAACTTACCTGGTAACAGAACCCTAGTTAGGGAGGACCTGAATGATCCTAAGTCCAGAATCATGTCAATCAACCCAAATTTGTCCGCAGTTCAGTTCCCTGGGTGCATCTTCAGGCCCTTTGAAGAGAAATAGTTCCTTACAACTTGGTGGGATATGGGCACCAGAAATCCTGATCCAACATGCTTTAACAGGGAACCATGACAGAGGAGTGAGGGGCTCTCCCTTCCCTGCCCTGCATGGCTGCATGAGCTCCAAGGGGACCTTCAGGAATCAGCCACCAGGACCCTAAGCTTCAGCAATGACCAGTAGGAGAACATCCATGCCTCTAAGGCACCAGTATCCTCAGTAGAAGACACTATGTGCAGATGTGGGACATGTCTTGACGACTCTGTTGGCATTCAGGGCAACAATGGGGAATGTAGAAGTCCCAGGACACCCACTGGGGAGAAAGCCAGTGCAGCATGATTTTTAAAAATGTGTGAGTCCTGAGAGGTCTTGGATACTTATGTGCACATTCCTACACTGCAATTTGGATCATACTTACGTGTTTTGGTACATTATCCCATACTTTTAAATATTCTCTAAAGACCTTAAAATGATAGAAGCAACACTCCCCCATTTCCAAATCCTTAACACCATTTCGTTTGTCAGATAATTTTGAAAGTCACCCCAAGAGGCAATGGAATGGACGGTACCCTAAATTATTATTGACAGAATTTTAACTATCAGGTCCTGAAAATTGGAAATTTGCAAGTCAAGGTTCTTCAACTTCTATTTGCTATTCTGTGAATTTTTCAAATTATTGTTGAATAAGAACATTACAAATATGTGGTATCTTACCAAAAAGGGGGAATCCTGGATCTTATACTGCATCTGATAACTGAGAAAGAAGTCCCCAATTCAGTCATCCCATCTATCAACTCAACCCTGTGAGACTGACGACACCCCAAGCTTTGAAATGATGAGGACTTTGCCATATGTACTACAGTGGCCTTCACAGTTGGTTTTCTTCAACACACTCGCAAGTATATACAAAATACACACAAATGTACAGTCACAAATGTACATAACACACAAATATATATAATTATAGATAACACAAATGTATGTGTATTTTTACAGCATACTGATAGTTGGAATTGTGCAGTAAAATAAAACTCTGTCCACCATCAAGCTTCAGAACAAGGCCTTTATTCTAGCACATATTGATCCTCACTATTGTCAGATTCTGTGTTTGCAAGTTCACTTATTAGCTAAAATGACTTGCACCTCTCTGGCACTCCCAGGAACAAACTTGAAGGGAATCTTGAGGCGAAACCTGGGGGAAAGCTGCCACTGTCCCCTGCTCACAGGGAAGAAAAACTTACTTGACCCAAGTTCCCACAATAATGACAAAAATACATTTCACTTAAAAACAAAATTAATCGAATTAGCAAACCCAGTTGTCTAGCTACTTTAAATGACCTCAAACCACCCTGTGTTAATCTCCTGATCCAGTTTCCCCTGATTGGCCTTCTCCCTTGGTTTTGTCCCCTGCCACTCTCTGCCTCTGTGCCCTTCCCTCAAGTCTTTTTTGGGGGGCTTTGCTGAGGAAAAATGATTTGGTGAGTCAGACTCTTTTCATTTTTTAAAGTTCCTTATCATTGTTATACTTATGAGCTTGTCACCTTTAAGATTTCCAGTCCTGAGGAAAAAAGTGACATTTTTTCACTCTTATTTAATCCAAATTTCCAATAATTCTTCACATATGTGTCTTTAAAAAATAAGATTATTTTACCACCCACTTAAGAGTTCCTTAGAATTCATGATTAATCTGCCCCGGAAGAGAGTAAAGATAAGCTGGGAAGATTGGCAGGATAGAGGGAAGGATCCCTCAAAAAACAAAACAGAACAAAGCAAAACAAAAAACAAAAAAAAGAAAAAGAAAAGAAAAGGAAAAAAGTCCCTATCTTATTACATGCCTCTTACCTTTTGCTGTAACTTGCTAAGGCAATCGTGAAACCTGACTTAAAACTATTGCACATCCATGATTTCTCCAGTGTTCTATCCACAGCAAGGTGTGTAGATGAGTGTTCATTAACCTGAGAAAGTCCCTCAGGATTTCTGGACTGTAGATTTGAAGTCAGTTTGGCACATAGTACTAAAGATGCTGAGAAAAGAAAAAAAAAATGGTTCAGAAAATCAGTTCAACTTCTCACAGAAAACTTGCCACCTGGGCGGGTGGGCAGTTTAAGTAGTGTTTTTAGAGGCACAACCCTTGTTTTCCAGAAGAATAGATCATCCTAGTCCTCTGATAGTTGCTTTCTTTGGAAACTCTTATTTATGGCCTGATGTGTTGAAACAATAAACATAGGTCCAGACTGGGCGTGGGCGGGGTAGAGGACAGGAAAGTGGTTTCCCAGCTTTGTGTGAGAAGTGGAAAAGAGGTGGCAGCTTTTGTAGACCAATTCCAGCTCTTTTCTTCCTACCACAGTGCAAATGCCAGCTGAGGCCTGACACCTTGTTTTATTGTGTAAAGACAGGAAAGAGATCTCTCAATTATCTTCAAATTAACTGCCTCTTGCCATTATCTGTTCCCTAAAGACCAATCAGAGTATGTGTTTGAAAAAGCTGGGAGTCAGCCTACCACTCCATCCACTCTCTGGGATCCCTTCCCACCTACCCCCTCCCAGACACGCACCCAGCCAAAATCATCTGTGGCTGCCATTTCTCATGACAAACTTTAATGCTTTAATTAGGAAGCATCTGCGTGTCCACTCTTCACAAACACCATATGGTGCTCAGTATGAAATATGTTTCATTTTCATGAAGTCAAAGCCTTCGGAAAGGGCAGTATTTTGAATATCAATTGTTATTCCCACATTGAGTGAAGAATAAATTTTCTGTGCTTTGAGAGACCAGAATGTTGAAAAGAATGAGGAGGTTTGTTCTCTACCTGGCAAAATTTGGAGGAAAAGATGTCTTATGTTAGAATAATAAAGCTGAATTCTACTTCTAAGGATCAGAAATTCAAAGCTCTTTAGAACTAGATTCCAAGAATCCTCTAAACATTCTAAAGATTTAAGATAAGAGATGTCCTGAACTAACGCTTCCAATTTTTAACAGAACGGCAAAATAGCCGTCTCTTACACATTGAATATTTAGACCATCTGGGGCCAGTCTTAGAGTGCTGAAAAGGCATGCACTTCCAGAACATTCTGTCTATACTGCTCAGAAGCCATACTTCTCAAGGATGTCTGCATGGGGAAAATTAACTACTTTGTTTCTTTGACAGTAAAAGACTGACTTGGGAAATATGACCTGATGGGACAATCTTTGGGTTTGTTTTCCTTTCAAATATTGTGTCCTTGAAATAACAAATCTTGGTTCCCCAAAGTTCACATTTCTCTAAAATTCGAGGGTTTAAACTGGGCCAAGTTCAGGATCTTTTCTCCAGTGAGGAAAAGAGGCGAGATTCAGGCCAAATTCCAACATGGGCCTTTTCCTGCCTTTATGCAAATCACTCAACATGCAAATGATTAAATAATTAAGCCATTACAGTGTTTAAATAAGTCATTTATATTTTCTTCCTCACCCAGGTCAGCTACTATTCTTTAGTTGGAGGCAATAGGAAAGGGTTAGGAAAAGTCCCTGTGGGGGGTGAGGGATTGGGCCAGGAAGGACTATAATTAGTCATTTTCATTTTAAAATAAATAAAGCAGTTGATGCTGTGGAGTGAACACCAACCCCCTGTCCCCAGATGAGGGGACTGGTTTCTTTCTTCCGTGTCACCAAGGCCCCTGTGCTTCACTCCAGCTCGGGTGTCAGTCACCTCAGTGTCCTCTTAGACTCGACTACATAATTATGAGCTACCACATGTGGCTTCCGAGACACAACTTTAATTATCCAAACTGGAGCACACAACAGACCCTGAATTGAGTGAACAAAAGCCTATTAGAAGGTGATCCCCTGTGGTCACATTGTAATTATTGTCAGGGGCCATGGCGGCTATGGAATTATCTCTACAATATCTCCCTAACCTTCTATGCTGCAGTCACGTGAATGATGATTTGTGCCATAATCTCATTTCCTTTAATGGTGTGACACTGAAAATAAAGGGGCGGGAGGAAGGGGTTGCTGCCTGGCTCTGGCCCGAAACTCAATTCAGAAGGCCACCGCAGATGTGCAAACACAGCACAGGCGGCAATTATGACAATGAGAGCCTCTGGCCTCACACCCAGCACGCAAGGAGCTGGGAACAGAGGGGTGGTACCGCTCACAGAGTCAGCCACTGAGGCACCCAGCAGAAGGCCCACACAAGCCAGAATAATCAGGAGCCACCCAGCCAAGTGGCTCAGTGTATCTATTTTTTCCCAAGAAGATTCTCATAAAAACATAAAAGTTTATCCCCCTGCAATGGAAAATCTTGAAATAAAAGACATTACTGTGATGTTCACAGGCCTTTTCTTTGCTATAGCTGAGCATCCTTTGCCCTCCCGAGATGCTCATATTTTATCCTCTGGACTTGTAGAGTAATACATAAAGCAACTTGGCACAGAGTTTTTCTTCTTAACCACGTGAAGTAGATCTTCAGCTTCTTTCTGTTCAGAATCCGCTGTTCAGCTTGCTCACATAACTTTTCATGTAACACACAAAGAAAAAAGCATTAGATGCAGAAGCTACTGCTATTTTAATTGTTTATTTAACAACACTGTTTTGATGGATTTCTTTGCTTTTTATTGGCTAAGCGGATAATAATAATTTAATCACAGCATAGATTCCTACATTACAAACTAGAAAATTCTGATTTGTCATTATAGGACTTAATGACAAATTATACTGTCATATTATCATAAATTCTTTTCCCCGCCCCTGCCATTCCAGTCTTTTTCTCAAACCTATTAAGCTTTTGGAAGATATTTTTGAATAAATCCACCCTCACTCCAAGTCAGTTTCTTCTCATGATTTATCTGTGTCTGTAATCATTTCCAAATTAGCAAGCCAAGGTTTGAAGGACTGGCATAATGGGGACCCAGTGTATAAATCTTATCACTTTCCATTACTCACCTCACATGCCATATAAGCTAGCTAAACTGAACTCTTCAAAGTGGCCCTGATGTTCCACCTTGCTGTATCATTTTACTCTGTTTTTCAGGCTGCAGTGACCTTCATATTTCTTATCTCAACCCTGATTTTGACATCCTGTGCATCCTTCCTGGACAATCCAGAACCACTTAACTTCTGCTTATTTTCCTAGGAACTGTGGTTCTCAGCTTCTGTGAACCTGAACATGATTTCCTTCAGCATGTTCACCTCCAATGTCACTCATGGCTTCTCTTCACCATATATTATAATCATTGGCTTGCTTCTCTGGGCTTCTTTCCAGACTATAGTCTCCTGAAGGCAGAGAGTAGGAAGTATTCATTGCTATAATTTGGATCTTGACTGTCCCTCAAAGGTTCATGTGTCAAAGATTCAGTTCCCAGGGTGGCACTACTGGAAGGTAGTGGAACCTTTGAGAGGTGGGAACTGGTGGGAGGCTCTTAGGTCACTGGAGGCATGTCCCTGAAGGGTATTGTGGAACTCCAGACCCTTCCTCTCTTCCTGGTTCATGATATAAGCAGTTTTGCTCTTCCATTTGCTCCAGGCCCCACAGGCCCAAAACAATGGGGTTCATCCATCTCGGACCAGAATTTCTACTGTAAGTGAAATACACCTTTTCTCTTTGAAAGTTAATTGTCTCAGGTATCCTTTTAGGGTAAAATAAAGTGAATACACTCATCATTCATGCATTCATTCAACCATCTGTCCATTCAATAGTTATTTCTCCAGTGTTGGTTTAGCATCATTTATTGAGGGATTGTTTCAGGCATTGAGGATCTAAGGATAAGAAAGATTAAGCAAGACCTAGTTCTTTTAGTTCATATCTATCATCAAGGACCTTGGAACTTAGAGGAAAAAAATAGCCGGTTTATCAGAGCTCCAGGAGGAATGAACTTTAGAACTCGTCCAGCAAATGGTATTTGCTGAATTAAGTCAGAGGTGAACTGAATAAACCCAATTCCTTCTGAACTAATTTTGAATATGAATACTTTAACTAAGTGTGCTAAGATGTGTTATCTGTGACGATGCCTAAACTGAACATCTTAAGAGATATGTAGCTTCCTGCTAATAATTCAAAAAGAAAAGAACCCAACACACTTCATGCATAAATATTTTCTGAAAGCACATTGGGTAATGCAGGTTGGAAGGTGGCAATCAGGAGAGGAATGAAGCTGTGACAATTTCTTCTTGAGAGTACTCTTGTCCTCTGCCTTTTCTCAGTTGTCACCGGAGTCTACAAAGCACCAGGCCACACACTGCAGAAAGTGTTTCAGAGTGTTCTTCTCAAAGTCTTCTTGGCTGGATTGGACAGGTGGCCCAAGAGATATCTTGGCTTGAGGTGTTTGTTTGTTTTTAATATTATTTAGTTGTAAATAGACATAATGCCTTTATTTCATTGTTTTATTTTTTATGTGAAGCTGAGGTTTGAACCCAGTGCCTCACAGGTGCTAGGCAGGTGCATTACCACTGAGCCAAAACCCTAGCCCCTTGAGGTGTTTTAATGGTGACATAAATGCTACTGGCATAAGGTTGGGGAAGGCTCCAGAGAAGAGATGCCCTTTGGCCTGTATCTGAATGATTAAAGTTTATCCATGGGTCCATGCTATAAAAGTAAGTTTTGGTGTTGATATCATCACTTTGTCTCTTGCCATCTTTCATCCCTATCCCTTCTTTTTATAAGATAAAGGCTGTCAATTATTAAAATTAAGATCAATAGGAGCTTTGATATTTTGCTTTTTATACAATTCTTCATGCTGAAACTCACAGCTACAAATTGAACAACAATAAAAAAGCCAATGTGAAGTGTGGAATTTGGTCCATAGTAATGTTACTCATGCCGATTTCTTAGCTTTGACAAATGTAACATACTCAGTAAGGGGAAATTGGGTGAAAGGTACGTGGAAATTTCTGTTCT
The DNA here is from genome assembly GCF_902686445.1 of Sciurus carolinensis. Classification (NCBI taxonomy): domain Eukaryota; kingdom Metazoa; phylum Chordata; class Mammalia; order Rodentia; family Sciuridae; genus Sciurus; species Sciurus carolinensis. Next base: position 60,281,926 of record NC_062218.1, read on the forward strand.
ATTTTTGCAATTTTTTTGGAAATCTAAAAGTATTTCAAAATAAAAATGCACTTAGACAGTACTCAAAGATAATTTTCCAGCTGGGTGTGGTGGTACTCACTTGTAATCTCAGCAACTCAGGAGACTGAGGTTGGAGGATCTCAAGTTCAAGGATAGCCTGAGCAATTGTTAAGGTCCTACGTAAGCAACTCCCCCAAAGTATTCCATAATAAACAGGAATATCATTTGGAATCAGAAAACAAACATGCCTCACTCCTACCCATATCAATCTCCATTTATGTTTTCATGCATCTTTCCCTCAAGTTGAGCTGGTGTTGGAGAGCATGGAGCACTAGTCCAATCGACAAACCCCTGAGCTCTTGAACCTCTGAATATAATTATAAGTCAAAGTCTTCTTGACTGGATTGGATGAAGTGGCCCAAGTGACATTTTGCCTTGGGGCATTAATGGTGACATAGACTATCCCAGGGGTTCTGACCACAGCTCTGTCATTAGTCTGCTACCATTGTTTTGTTAATCTAATGAATGGTTCCATAGGAAATAACAGAGTAAAGGCTTATTAAAGGTGAAGGCTTCATCCATTAAAATGTTCTTTGTCCTTAATGAAGGTCAGGGAAAGACTGATTGTAGGAGGAAATCTTGCTTTGTGTTCACCCATATGTCTTAATTAATCACCATGTCAAGCAAATCCTCAGAACTGGATTCATGTTTGCCCTTATTGTTTAAAAGTTGTTGGGGAAAGTACTACTGAAACAGTTTATTTTCTGAAATAAAATATTCAAGTATGTATTTTTCTTTTAATCTCTAATCTCATGAAAATTTTTACATTTAAACTGTCCAACATACTAGTCTTTAGTCACTTAGGTTTATGAGATGCTTAAAATGTGACTTGGATGAATTAAGAAGTGCTGTTAAGTGTAAAATCTGCACACTGGATTTCAAAAACAGTACAAAGAAATCTAAATATCTCATTGATGATTTTTATATTGATTGCATGCTGAAATGTTAACATTTTAAACATGTTGGTTTAAAATAATATGCTGCTAAATTTTATTTCACCTGCTTATTTTCCCTTTTTAAAATGGCCAGGAGAAAATTTTAAATTGAATATGAGGCTCAAATTATGTTTCTATCTAATTATATTTCTGCTGCCTTAGAGAATCTAGAAAAATGAGTTCAGTGGCTGCCTGGGCCAACCTTCTCCACAAACCTACTTTAGATTCAACTTCCAGGGAGTGGGGACAAAAGGAAAAGTGTGATTTTCCTTGATTTTTCTATGATGTCATAAATTAATCAAATTAGGTATAGCTGCCCAACTTTGCTCACCATTTTTAAAAAATGCAATTGCCACTGAACTCTAACTGGCCGGCTTAGGCTTTGAGGATATGTGCACAAGATAGCATCTTTGCTGGGACGGCAGTTTGTTCCTTTTCCTACTTGATCCTTTCTTTCCTCCTACCTTCACAGTTATTTATCATCTACCTTAACTACTTCTTCCTGTATATATCCAATTTGCAAAAAGTCTCTGCAGACTTGACTGATAGCTTCTTGAGGGCAAAGCCTACATCTTAGCATTGCCCTGCTTGGGCCTACCCAAGAACAAGTCACAGATTAGTGGCTTCATTAATGTGTATCAAATGAACAATAATAAGAACAATAGTAGCATCATTTATTGAGCACTAATAATATATCTGATTTTTTCCCAAGTGCTTTTTCTGTATTCTTTCATGAAAACTCCTCAACAGATGATACCAGAATTATCTGCTTTATACCTGGGAAACCCAGGCATAGTGGCTACATAAAACTTATCAGTTCTCACACAGAAAGTGATGGGGCACAACTTAAACACAGGTGATCAAGTTCTACAAGCAGCATGGCAGAAGGGTGGGCAGAGGGAGCGGACATTAAGCAGTTTGACAATTGACTTGGGAAGGCTGAGGGCAGCACATTCAGACGTAATTCAAAATATGGAAAGGGTGGAAACAGTTCTGGAGTCTCCTTCCACCAAGAACCCTGGTCCCTTGAAACACAAAGACACGGTCCAGCCTTTCCATCTGCTCCTCTGACTCTGGAAAGATGGTTGGATGAACACTAAGTCATTTTAATTTAGGTAACAATCTGTCCCCCACCACAGAAAGCACACATCATTGGTACGTTGTGGTAGAGCCATTTAACACCACAGGCCTGTGCTCCAGGAACAGGTTGAGACGTCCACCCCTGCTTGTGCCCAGAGTACTAATTGGCTGGGTCAGCCAAGCAAGACCAAACCCTCATCAGTCATCCGAACTGGAGAGAATCGTGTCATTGTTTTTCAGGGAGCATTGACTTGGGCCTTTCCTGGCAATTACAGACCGATGCTTCCACAGTCCACTGGACATCTTGGAAAAGAACTTTTGCGAGAAGCCAATGATAACAGATACAGGGCATTTCAGAAACTGCCCCCCTTTGCCTGTCAAAGAGTTACAGAGGAAGGTGGGAAATGGTGGAGGAGGAGGAGAGGGAGGAAGGTCAGGGTAAAAGGCAGGCAGGGGACATCAAGGTAAAATGGTAAAATTCCCACCCAGAGTGATAGGTGACTGTGATTTTAGTTCAATTCTGACATTAATTAGTTTTAATACTTTAAACAATTCCCCTTACCTCAGGGTCTCAAGTGTGTTACTCCTTAAATGAATATGGTGATTTTGTCCTTAAAGTTCATCAAACAAAATACATTAATATATCAAATGGTATTAAAAATGTATTTTCTTTTTTTTAACGAAAGGTCAAGTGTATAACTTGACTGCACCTTTGGCATTTCTCTTGCCTATGAATGGTACATATTGCAAGTTACTGCCAGGGAAATTCAGTAACCTTCAGTGGGAGGTTTAGAACAAGTTGTGTGTCCATGTTTGTGCTTCAACCAACCTACATGAGACATTAATATAAAAATTGGTCCAATCTTCTAAATTGTAGAAATGATTCCTTGATTGCTCTTGAGTTATAGGGCGAAACTAAATGATTTTTGGCCTCTAACAGCTTGGTTTGCCATTCACAGTGCCATCTTTTGAAAGTTTCTTTTTCCAATGAGCAATTAAATTTAATACTGTGCACCATTTATGAAATGTTTTCTTTTCATGGCTGAATCCTATTAACCACAGGACACAAAACAACTTTATCTGTCACAAGATCTTGAAATACAAATGTCATGCAGTTGTCCCAATTTAAAAAAAAAAAATGCCTATAAATGGCATTTACTTTTCTTTCCCATCTGACTAAAGTTTCAATATGTACTTTCTGAAGTATGTAGATTTCTAGGACTCAGGGGAGTAAAGATAGATTCTGAGGATACATAATACAAAGCACTACATCTGACTTGTCTGGGAAATTCAGCTCTTTCACAAAGCATTGCTATTTATAGACTTGCCTAATTTTAAATAGTAAACCCTGTAGGCATCCATCAGGACTAATTGTATGTTTTGAAGAGTACTTAGCACATGGTTAGTGCTCAATAAATGCTAAATAATAATAATCATATTTGTAAGCACATTGAGCAGAGACTGTTCCTAAATGTGTTCCAGCAGAGAGCTCAGTGCATTGTTGGCAGGCAAACAACATGGAATGATAATAACACCAAATGGTCCTTTTGGTTTTTTCCAGAAATAAAAAGAGAATTTAGTAATACTCAAATTGATTTTAGGGTCAGTAATATGCAGATAATGGGACATCAGTGTCCTATTCCCTGAAACTGTCAATATGTTAGGTTATATGGCAATGAGGAATTAAGGTTGCAGATGGAATTAAGGGCTCTAATCAGCTGGACTTGTGCTGAGGAGTTGATCCTGGATTATCTGGTTGGGATTAATGTAATCATAAGTGGTCTTATGCCTGGAAGAGGAGGGTAGAAGAGTCAGAGTCAAAAAGGGATTTGAAAATGTGATGCAACTGGCTTTGAAGATGAAAGAAGGGGCAAAGAGCCAAGGAATGCAGGTGATCTCTGGGAGCTGAAAAAGGCCTGGAAAGTTGATTCTCACCAAGAGCGTCAGAGAGGGGCACAGTCCTGGGACACCTTGATTTTAGAACTTCTGATCTTCAGAACCATAAGATAATAAATTTCTGTTGTTTTAAGTCATTAATTTTGTGATAATTTGTTGTAGAAGCAATACAAAACCAAGTAAGGGTCTTATTAGCATAGATACATTGGCAACCTATTAGTGCCAAGTGATTTGCACATCCTCTGAGTACAAATTGGAATACCACCAAAAGACAAAGAAAAAGGAAAAAAAATCAAAACTCACAAGATCTAGGTTTACTAAGACCATCATTTTGCAGAAGGCTGTCTATGAACTGTAGAAATCTAGCAGGGAATAGGGACAGTTTTGCATCAAGTAAATTAAATTGTGATTTTTTTTTCCTTTTCTTTTCTTTTCATGGAAATTTCTTTCTAATAGTTTTAATAATATATTAAAAAAGAAAGAAAAATCTAATTTTCAGACAGGTACACATACCATCCAGGACTCTGATATCTCATGTAGTTCTCAGAGAATTTTTTTCCATATCTTAAACCTTTGTCTATACATTTTTTCTAAAATTAATCTGGCTCAAGAATAAGAATGTTCCTCAAAGCTTTCCTCTCATTCATATAAAAGAAAGACAAACCCCTCATGCATCTTGATTAGTCTGGTGGGTGGCAGCAGAGGTAGGTTTTCCAGGGCACCAGAACCCCCTGGGACTCTGGTTTCCCCAGCCCTGGGCATACTGGCCCAGGCCTGGATGTCTTGAATTCAGATCTGCAGTGAGACAGGCTGGTGAATGATAGCGTTTTTATCACTTCTGTTCCATCCACCAGCTTTTGTCAGAATACTTTATTCTAGAATCTGACCTAAATTTCCTATGTACTTATGTGAACATACCACAATAAATCTCATATCCATGTATACCCACAATACACTAATTAAAAAAAAAAACTTTAAGTAAATAGAAAAAAGATCAGTACAGTAGAGGAAAGGGAACAAGGGAGGGAGGAGGACAGGGGAAGTACTGGGGACTGAATTAGAGCAAATTGCATTTTGTGCTTTTATAATTACGTCGAAATGAATCCTAATGTTACATATAACTAAAGAAAACCAATAAAAATGATTTTTTTAAAGAAAATACTTCATTCTAGGAAGAGTCCCAATGTACCAAACCAAAGAGAGCAGAGAAATATAGAATTCCAAAAACAGTGTTTACACCACATACTTAAATAAAGTTTATAATGTTCAATTGTTCTTAAAGTTTTCTCTGGAATATGTCACTACCTGGAAAGAAAGCACAGTCAAAAAATATAAACTTCTGTGTATTCTTCCATATGTAAAGAGAATATGTCCTGGGATTACTACATTTTTCTAGATACACAAGAATAAACTTCTTGGATAAATTCTTTTATTCTTTCTTACATTTGATATATATTTTTAATAAAGTATCTAAAATCTATTTTACCAAATTGTATAGTAAGTTATATATACTGACTATGGCCTATTCTCCTCTTATTTCATCTAATAAAATGTTTAATGTTTTCCACTTTCCATTTTTTAAAAATTTAATTATATGCTAGCTGCCAAATAATTAGTTTTCATTAGTATGTACCTTTCTCTTCCATTAAAGACAGGAAGGAATGTCTAATGAAATTAATGTCTAATGAAATTAATGGAGCTATTTTTTAATGTGTGATTGTATCTTGTCTTCTAAAACCCAAAACCAAAGTTTGATACACACATACACATAAGTTTACCAAAAACTTACCATACCAATTATCAATCATCAATAAATTTGTTGAAATTCTTTCTTCATATGTAACTTTTTATCTTACCTACACATTATTACAACTTAGAACAACATATTAATTTATCATTTTATATTTACAACATTATAAAAATGAACCAATTATAATTGTCACCATTTTAGTCTTGACCTGAACTGTCTTACAAGATGCATTTCATAATTTCTTTTTGAATTTGTAATATTTCTCAAAATATGTATCAAAGTGTTTATTTCAAATGAAAATAAAAGTCATAGATTTTTTGGCAAGAAGTAATTCTATTTTGGCTAGTTTGTTTGAAAACTAATCTACTAGGGTTTATGGTCAATATTTCTCAAAATTGGATGAGTAAATCTTTAGCTTCTTAAAAACATGTTTTAGAAGGCTATGATAAGAAAAGTGCATTAGTAAAAAATATTTTTTTAGCAAAGGTCTAATAAAATTAGCAATATACTCCTAAATTTTTTTCTAATGTATGAAGTTAAATAAAGATCTTCTAAGTGAAAAAATAAAAATTTAACTGAAAATCACTTAGTAAGTCTTAGTATATTTTTGGTACACTTCCCAGAAATTGAGAGTCAATTACTAGGATGTCAAAATTGTTTTGCACACCAATTAGTTCCCAATTCTTTGACTCAAACAGAATTGAAGGAGTGTCTAATAATGTCGCCAGTGTAATGACCCTGAAATATAAGCTTTGATGATAGATCATTATCTGATTTTTTTAACTCAGAACTTAGAAGTTCAAAGAATCAAAAAAAATGTTATAACAAACTTTTCATTTTTATCTCTTTATTTATATGAAAGAATTCTTCAGTGCTTCCATTGAAAAATAGAAATAGAATTGCTGTTGAATCCTGACTCATTATAGCAATAAACTATAGAAGATATGAAATGATTTAAGGATAACAGAAACCAAAACCCCCAATCCATTCATTTGTCTAGAAGACACAAGTACTTAAAATGTTTCCTCTTAGCCAGGCAAGGTTATGCACTCCTGTGATCCCAGTGGCTCATGAAGCTGAGGCAGGTGGATTGCAAGTTCAAAGCCAGGCTCAGCAATTTAGTGAGACCCTGTCTCAAAATAAAAAGTAAAAAATGGGCTGGGGATGTGACTCATTGGTTAAGCTCCCCTGGTTCAATCCCCAGTACCAAAAAAGAAAAAAAAATCTTTCTGTTTAATAATTACTTATGAAAATATGTGAATATTTAGATTGTTTTGATCAATTGAACTCTTACAATAAGCATAATGATAAATGAATCTAGAAGAAATCTTTAACTTTTAGAGCAGCCCTGTCCAGTAGCAGCCCTTTTCTGTTCCTATCTATGCTAATACAGTAGCCACCAACTCACCCCTTGTGGCTAGTGAGCACTTGGGAATAAAATGATACACAGGATTTTTAATTTTTAGTTTTAGTTAATTTGAATCATCACCAGTGGCTAGTAGTTATTGGATAGTGTAGGCTAAAAGCTTTATGAATACAGGGAATAAAACAAATTTATAGTTCATATACTTATTTTTCTTGTATTTACACAAGAAAGAATGATCAGTTAATCAAAAAAGACTTAAAAACTATACTTACTTACCTTTACATCAAAAGATATTACATTTGTATAAAATTCTGTGTGGATAACAGAATGAAAATTTAGATTTAAAGAGGAAGAAAAGATCTAAAATTTCCAGATGTTAGAGTAGACCTTGCATATATATGTGTGTGTGTGTTTGTGTGTGTATACATATATACATAAATATGTATGTTATATATATTTAAATTGGATCATGGTAGATATCAAACCCTTTTAATTAAATTTTTTGGATACATTTAAAAGAAGTCAGCAAGGTTTTTCCTCTACTTTAAGCCACTCTCCTTTACAGTTTTATGTTTAAATGTCAATATTTACAATTTGCAAAAAATTATATCCTTGGTTATGTTCCCATTTCAGTGGTTGTACCGTCCATAGCCCAGTTGTGCTAGGGCAGCAGGATAGGTTGCCGAGAGACCAAATAAGACACTTAGAGATGGAATGTGAGACATAAGGTTTATTGAAAACTGCTTCTAGAAAAGGTCCAAGGCTGGGGATATAGCTCAGTTAGTAGAGTGCATGCCTTGCATGCACAAGGCCCTGGGTTCAATTCGCAGCACCACCAAAAAAATAAAAATAAATAAATAAATAAAAATAAAAAATAGAGAAGGTCCAGTAGTGAGGGGGTTGACAAGTAGCATCTCCATTTCTTATGATGCCTTTGAAGCTTCACCAGAAAGTAGTGCCTGCATCCCTGATGATGCTTTGTCCACAGGTGGACCATGGGACAGGCATTTATTCTTTCCACAGTACTCCATTCTGCACCAGTTACCACAGGGAGTGGGGCTTACAAATTCAGTGACATAATTAACTTAACTTGCTTTGTCCCATTGTATGATCAGCATCCTAAGGAATCTGGCATACATGCAAGAAAGAAGCTTTCTATAGATAATACTAACTTGCTCTAATTCCCAGCATTCCTGAGAGAAAGCTGATATCTTCAAGATAATATGTATCTGGACATTCTGACCCAGAATTGCCCTCATTGTTCCCTCAACTTGGCTAAGTTATTAGGAACAGAAAGGGACATTTCAGGGACACTGTGTTTTACTGTCCCCCTTTTTCCAAGGATAACACAATGGAAAGAGATACATTTTTTTCCCACATCCTAACACCTCTTAAATCAAATGCATCTTACAATGATAGAAAGGCATGGTTTGACAGTACTTATTATTTTTAGATGTACATAATATAATGGAATAAATATGATGAATAATATCTCATAATTAATAGAATCAGAGTCTGTGGATTATGATATTTAAACATAAGAAAAAATTTATATCAACAATGTAGACCATTTCCTATTGAAGTTCAGTGTTCTGATCACATCTTCTTTGTATGCAAAGAAAAAAGGAGACTGCTTAAACTCATCTAGGAAGGGGTTGGGGATTGGAGGGTGATTGCGTAAGAATCTGGAGACCTCAAAGGAACGCAAGCACAGAGTACTCAGCACAGGCTCATCTCAAGAACTGAAAAACTCTTTTTCCTAGGACTCTCACTAGTTCTTATGGGGATATAGTCTCTCCTTTATGATATTATCTCACCTCTCACCCCCCACTTTCTTGCTTCTCTTGGCAGAAAAGTTTTCTTTCGCCCATCAAGGCCCAAAAAACAGTCTCAGACCTGAATCTACCTAACCTTTCAGCTCAGCAACCACCGTTGACTGGCTCAAGTGCTCTCTCCCCAAACTGAAGAGGAGGTTTTGATTTATCCAGGTCAGGTAAGATGACCACTCCTGATCTAAACAACTGTTACTTGAATACGTAGGCATTTATGTAATACAATCACCACTGGAGGCAGAGGGAATAAAGGGTGGAGACAGTTCCCAAAGTGGAAAGTTGTGAGTAGGCAGGCAGCCCAGACATATCAAGTAGGGTCAGCAATTGTAATAGCTGACAGTAGCATAGTCATTACAATTGGTAGGCACCAGGCTAATGACTTCAAAGACATTAACTCATTTAATCCTCAGCATAACCCTGGGAAGGAGCTATTAATGTCCACATTTACAGATAAGAAGACTGAGGCACAGAAAGCCTAAGTAAATTGCCCAAGTTCACATATTTGAAAAGTGGCAGAGTCTGGATTCAAACCCAGTTGAGCAAACTGCTTCAGTAATTTCATCTCTTTGTATCTAGACTTCTTCATGGCAACCACACTAAGTTTAGAAGATTCCATGACAGGAAATAGTAACTAAGAGGGAAAATGGTAGCAACTGATATAATGTGACTAAAATCACTGGATAGTTTAGGTTTTAGGAGTCAATGAGAGAGGAATCCTAGTATATTAATACCTCTTCATTCTAGGCATTTTGTATATATTATGATATTTTTATACACTACAATAGAAAGAAAAAAAGCATTAAAACCCCACTTTGCTATGGAAGAAACTGAAGAGGATTAAGTTGCCCACAAGGTCCCACAATTAAGTGGCAGCAAAGTCAGAGTCCTGACCCAGATCTGACACAGAGACCCGTGGACTTTCCTCTTCATGTCTCTGCCAGATTAGTGTCAAGACAAATAAGGTGATATGTAAGGTAGAAAATAATTCAGTCAGTCGTGAAACAAACTAAGAGTCAAGTTCCTCAAAGCAAAGTCACTTTTTAGGTTTACTTATAGATGTGTTTATTAATCTGATGAAATATTCTTACTATTTCCTTTTGCCTTAATCAATGCTGTTGCTTAACTGTCACATATATTCAAGTTTCTATCATAACAAGGAAAAGCTCTGGCCAATTCTTTGCTGAAGATACAACTGTGTGAAAAAGTTTATTTTTGGTCTGCCCTTCCTGGTAGCTAGTTTTTTGTTTGTTGATTTAAAATGAATGTTCAGGGACTCATAGAATAAGAAGAATTTTAACTCTAAAAGTTACACCACAAAGGCAGGAATAACTAATTCTGAGGTATGTTTAACATTGATTGTGTGAGGTCTGATGTGAGGTTAACGTCAGACCCTTAGGTATGCTAAGAAACCATCTTGTCAGATGCAGCCCATTAGCCATAGGATATACAGGTCAGCCTCATTCGGAAAAAGTGTAATAAACCATTTACACTCAGGCACCAAAACATTCTTAAGTGTACTTACACGCTGTTTTTATTTGATTAGTCTTATGTTGACTGGGCCCATAGTACCATTAACTCAACTGCAATTGAGAAGGAAAAGTCTCACCAAGAAAGGCAAGATGAGGATTTGGACACTGGGTTTAAATGGAAAATTGGTAAATGGTTAGGCCCATTTGTTTGAAAGAGCCAGAGAAGAGGAGTCTTCAGACAGTCTGGGCTGAATCAACTGTTTCGATGGGACTGCCTTTAAGTTGGGAAGGAGCTTATGTATATTGGGGCTTCCTAAGTGTGCAAGTCTTTACCAATGTCATCTCATTGACTGTCCCGCCTCCCAGCCACTAGTTGAGGGGAGCCATATTTTGCCAGGTGTTCCAGATGAGGAAACTGAAACTATAAGAAGATAAGTAAACTGCAGGGGTGGGGGTGGGGGGCTTACAGAGCTAGGAAGTGGCTTAGCTGTACCTCACAGACAATCCTGAACAACTCCCAAAACCACAAGCCTAATGGGTTCTACAGAGTTAAGAATTATTAATTAAGATTTCTACAAAGAATGCTAATTGTATTTCCTTAACTTAGCTGCAACACATTCCTGGTCTGCTTGCTTCCAAGCTTAGCTTCACCAACTGGTCTTAAAAGATCACCAGAGGGCTCTCCGCACAAAATTTCTCCCACTGTTGTTGTGTTACTCCCTACTAAGATCCTGTTGCCTAAAAGAAAATGTTATAGGGCCTTTGCCCTGTGTAGGAAAGAAATTTGAGAGAGGATCATTGAGAAGATAAGGATCTACAGGGGGTCAGGATGGGTCAAGTCAAAGTTATGGGAGGGAAATGAACCTGAAAAAGGGGAAAGAGAACTTTCCTCCTCCATGATATGAAAGAAACAGGAGAAAACAAATTTAAAGCTAGAGAGAACTGGAGAGTTCTTAGAAGGGAATCTCACATAAGCGATAATATATGTGAAGCCCAAAAAGATTCTCCACAGGCATATGATCTTTGGGCATCTGCCAAGAGTCATAAAAGAAACTCTGGCTCAAGAGATGAAAGTAAAATTCATAATAATGTGAATACTCTCCATGCTGTGCTGCAGCGCTGCCAAAACACTCCTTCAGAAACAATGTTCATGTGCAGAACACTTTTATACACCACCCAGCTCTCCTGGAAATAAGGACTGTTGGCCCAGCTGCCAGCCCCTCAGGCGAGTTGCCTGGCCCAAGGTCACACCACTCCAGGCAGTCATTTCTAGTGACTGCTCTGGGGAAGAAAAGGCCTCACCATCTGGCTCAACTAGCCAACCTGCAGCTGAAGAGCTCCCTGCGAGGTTTGCCAAGGCTGCCCTGGGCCTGCGTCACTTCTCAGCTTCTTCCTCTACCAGTCCTGCTTCAGTCCTCTCCCTTCTACAGGTGTGATCCCAAGGACCCTCCAGAATAAATATCCTGTGCACTAAATACTATCTCAGAGTCTGTTGCCTTAGGAACCTACCTGCAAAAGCACATTTTGTGAGCAAGAAAGCCCAGAGCAAAATAGAAAACTGGTGTCCCCTCTGTAATAACCAAGCCCATTCAAGCTATCATAAGACAGCACAAGATTGCTCATTCTGGGGCTTGGATAACTGTTAAAGTAGGTTCACTGTTGGTTAGCTGAGTTATTACTAAAACAGCACCCATGTTGCAAATATTGTTTTTTAAAAAAATGATTTCTTCTTATTCATAAGACTTCAGAAGTTTAGGCAGTTTCATCTTTACTGTGCACTCATTCACTAAAAAATACTAATAAATAAAAATCAAAAAAATTTCTTGAACACCTCTTCAGGCACTATACTAAGAGCTGGGGCTGCAGAGATGAAAAAAGTCCCAGTCATTATGAGCCCCCATCTACACAGAAGGGCACACAACCTCTGAAACACATGCAGAGCTAGAGTGGAAGCAAGAACACAATCTTTTGTGAGTCTACTGGTGGCATGATTGCCATATCAAGATGGCAGAAAGGGAAATGGTCAGAATTGTGGAAGCTATTGCCTTCATCACAGCATCTGATCATGGCAGCAAGGAGCACAGACCCTGGAGCTACATTGTGTGGGTTTGAATCCTGCCTCCATCACTTTCTAGTAAGTTATTTAACCTCTCTGGATCTCCATTTCCTCCTCTATAAGATGGCAATTCTATTAGTCAATTCAGGCCACTGCAATGGAACAACAGAGAGTAAACAGCTTAAACAGCAAATATTTATTTCTTACAGTTCTGGAGGCTGGGAAATCAAACTCGAGGTGCAGGCAGATTCGGTCCCCAAGTGAGGGCTCTCTTTCTGGCTCCCAGATGACCACCGTTTTCCCTGTGTCCTCACGAGGCAAGGAGTGCGAGAGGGGAAGCAAGCTCTCTCCTGTCTTTTTATTTACAAGGGCCCTCGTTCCATCACAAGGGTCTCGCCCTCATGACCTGATCACCTCCCAGAAGTCCCACCTCTCTACATCGTCGATGAGGGGTTAGGGCTTCAACAGCTGAATCCAGTCTACAACAGCAGCACAAATCACGCTTTCCTCACAAGGAGCCAATGCACCTAGAGCAGAGGAGGCCTTGTCTTCAGTATTCCATTTCTAAATGCTCACTGTTGTTATTATTTAAATCACAGGAGTTGAGCCAAAAACTGGGAAATGTCAAGTGTGTCCTGGCCTCCCTCATTGGAGCTCAGTGCCTTAAGGTCATATTTCTCAAAGAAACGGGAAATGAACTCATTCTTGGGATTTAAGAACAGGGCCTATTTTCATGCAAATATTGGCTTGGAGAGTCCCTGTGCAATCAGCGACCACTAAGGTGAAAGTCTTAAACCTCTGCTCTCTTCATTTCATACCTTCTCTCTGCTTTCCCTTCTTTCCTTTGTGATCAAATGTCTAAGGATCTTAGAAACACGTCCACTTATGGGATTACTCTTGTTGGTAAGTGTTTAGCTTTTAATCCCACAGGGTACAAGCAGATTGAAATATAAGACATCATAGAAAAAGAAGAATTTAGCAGGGTTAATCTGAGGGTGAGAGGTGAAAGGGGGTGAAATGCAATCTGAAGTAAACCCATCTCAATGAAAATACTTATAGTTTGAAGAGAGGTGGGCATTGGTTAATTTTTTCAGCCCATCAATATCTCTGGAATTGTGTACAAAAATTAAAGTCTTTACTCAGCTTTCATGCCTTCTTTTTCTGCAAAGGGTCTCAGTACATTTTCTACTGGAGGCAGGCTGTTAGATTCAGTTCTGCATCCAGAGATGTGGCATTAAAGTCCTTGGCTCAGTAAACAAAAGGAGATTTCAAATCTTTTAGGCTGGAAGAAATGGATCCTTCTCTTTCTGGAATTCTTCTGTCTCCTTTCTTGCTTGTTTAATTTACAGTACTAAGTTCACTGGCAATAGTTGACAACTTGACCATTTCAACTGTTGATATCTTAGTCATTTGCATTATTGTTTACAACAGAATCAACAGCCCCAATTCTAAAATCTATGGCTGACCTTTTCAATCGTTCTATTTATTTCCTGCTTGGCTCTTCTCCTTTGGGAAGAATGGAGAAAGATTTGCAAATACAACGGTGATAATGAAAAATTGTGAGCATACATGTCAAGGGTGAGAGATACTCATATATATATATATATATGTATATATATAGTATATACTTATATAGATATTTATATATTTATATATATATTTAGATGGAAACTATATTGAGATCAAATCCATATATCATAAAATTGAATCTTTTAAAGTATACACCTCCGTGGGTTTTAGCATTTTCGTAGTTGTGCAAACATCACCACTATCTAAATTCAAAATATTTTTATCACCCCAAAAGGAAACTGTGTACCCGTTAGCAGTCACTCCTAGATCCCTCCCACTTGCAGCCCCTGGTAACCACTAATCTACTCTCTATCTGTGTGCACTTGCCTATTGTGGACCTGTCACTCACATATGACATAGCCTTTGTGATCTGCTTATTTTACTTAACATAATATTTTCAAGGTCTCATATATTCTGGATAGCTTCAAGGTAGTTTACTAACAAGGATACAACTTGGTTCAACATTTGGAGGAAAACGTGTCAATAATCAAAACTTAAAATGTGTACTCTGACTCAAATTTTACATCCAGAAATAAATCCCTCAGAAATATTTTCATAGAGGGTTGGGGTTGTGGCTCAGTGGTAGAGCACTTGCCTCACATGTGTGAGGCACTGGGTTCAATCCTCAGCACCACATAAAAATAAAAAAATAAAATAAAAGTATTGTGTCCATCTACAACTAAAAATAAAAATAAAAATAAATCATTGGCTTAAAAGGAAAGAAAGAAACATCCTTATTATACATGAAGATAGTTGTAAAAAGACCATTCACTGCAACTTTGACAAAGACTGGAAAAAAATCCAAAGTTTACCAGTGAGGGGCCCTGTTGGATGCACCATGGCTAAACCCTACAACTGAGCATTATACAATCATTCATGGGACAAGTTGGTCCTGTATGGCTGTTCAATAATCTCCAAAATCTATTGATATGTGAATATAAAGGGACACAGCAAGGTACAGAACAATGTATAAAGTTGACTTCCACCTGTGCAAAAAGTAAATGTGTATAAAGTGCATGTGCATGTCTATGCATTTATATGTACCTGTGCATGTGTGGTTCAACTTAACAATTTTCCAATATCTTGAATACCATTCAATAGAAACCATACTTTGAATTTTGTATTCTGATCTTTCCCCAGGCTGGCAATGTGGGGAAATGTGGAGGAAAGTCTGGGCAGTAGCAGCAAGCTGCAGTGCCCAGTCAGCCCTGCCAACATGGGAGGAAACAACAGGTCCTCTGTAGTGTGCGATGTTGAGGTCTGGTAGATTGAGGGCATTAAATGCATTTTTTACTTAGGTTCAATTTAGGAGGGTTTCTTAGGTCATGATCCCATATATGACTACAGGACTGGTGTGATTCTGCGTCATGAAGAATGAGAAATTATACTCGATTTATGTATGATGTGTCCAAGTGCACCCTACAGTCACGTATAACTAGCTAGAACAAAACGAAACAAAAAGTCAAGGAGTATTTATGTTTGGGAGGGTGGTCATGAGGAGGACACAGAGGAATAGTTACCTCTGGACAGATGTCTAAAACTGTGCCGAGTGGTGGCTTCCAGGGAGGAGAAATGTGGACCTAGGGCACAAGGACAGGTAGAGAGGAAGGCTTCCACTCAGCTCTATATCTTTTGGCATTATTTGAATCATATTTACCAAGGACATACATATCCTGAAAAAACTGAACAGAGATAATGCTTATTGAGTAGTTTCACGTAGTCTGGGGGCTACACAAGGACTCCACAGCCTCCGCCCCGCAGGGTTTTGTGGTCAGTCGCCACAACCACAGGATTGACATCCAGGGTAGAAAGGACCAGCTTCAGTGAAGCATAAAGATCTAGGATTTGAAGTTCAAAGATTTCTTGTCCTTATCTTCCCCAGGCCTGTTGACACCTGCACAGCATTTTTTACCTGCCAATTAAAAGCAGATGCATGCACTTTGATGTCTAAGCACAGCTGGAAAGGTAACTTCAGTGGTGCCCTCCCTTCTCCTGCAAACTGTCTCTTTCCCTAATGCTCCTGGCCTGGCCATGCCCTTGGGAGTGGTTCTGAGTCTGCATTTCCACCACTGAGCTCCTTTGAAGAGAACGTCAGTGCTGTGTCTGAGACACAGCCCATTATCTCAATGCCACCCTTGACCTTTGGTGGAAATGCCACCATTTCCTGTCCTGTTTCTTGGGCTTCTCTCTGCATCTACCAAACACTGACCTCAAGTGGAAGAGAAGATACAGTTGAGGTCTCTGCCTCAACAGGGTCATTCTCTGTGAAATCCAAGTTACTTTCAATTTTGGTTCCAACCAGAGCTCATTTCCTCTCACTAGTGATGGGATGAAAGCCAAAGATGAAGTTGAAGACAGACAGTGTCACTTGTGTATTTAAAGGAATGTTCAAACATGGAAGGTATGATTAATATTTCAATACTGCTATAATAGCTTCATTTATTTTTTTTCAGCCAATAAGAAGTGAGAAGTCCCATCTTCATAGCTAAAATCTTATACAATTCTGCCCCAGTCACACAAAAGTCTCTCTGTTGGTATCTAGAATAGAAATACCAACATTTCATAGTCAATGAATATCATGTATTAAAATTCCCCTGTATTTACCTGACACCTTTTAAGATCTCTCTCCAAATTATCTCAGTAACCTCTGGTGTCAAACCCTGGTGAAAATATGTGGCGTTTTCCTTCCTGTTTGAGTCACACCTATGAAGACAGGTAGCAATTAAAAGCAAACCTTAAGTTTTAAACTTTAAGGGAAGTTATTGCAATATTGCTGAAAACGTTCAGTTATTGGAATGTTAGATACCACCGGCACACGGAGTGATAAGTAATTAAACAGCAGACTCCAGCAGACCTCAAAGCTAAACCACTCCTAAAAAAAAAATCATCATATAAGTCACAGACCTGTGCATGCCATGTCATCCTTTCTTTGTATTGTTACCGCTCTGTGACTGGCCAGTGTTGCAGAGCAACAATGGACTGACAGGATTTTAAGATGGGTTGCTTGTTCCTGTAGCATCGTCACACTCTAAACATGTCACAGTGGAAGCACCTCCCACGAGGCAATATCAACTGCAGCTCAGCCAGTGAGATCAACAGAAGCCATTGTCTGTTCCTCAACAATCCACTTGACCTTCAGAGTTACGTATAATGCAGGGAACTAATGCAGGAACCAAAGCTAACTTCTCAAGTGTCTTAAAATTCAACCCTGAAACATAACTCAGGTACACATTCACCTCTCCTTTACCACTTTCTGGCCCCAGTACTTGATTTATCTCTAGC
This sequence comes from Sciurus carolinensis, assembly GCF_902686445.1. Taxonomy (NCBI): domain Eukaryota; kingdom Metazoa; phylum Chordata; class Mammalia; order Rodentia; family Sciuridae; genus Sciurus; species Sciurus carolinensis. The sequence continues at coordinate 60,299,221 of NC_062218.1, forward strand.
TGCACATTTTAGAATTACCTGGATTGAGGGGAAAGAGAGAATTAAATATACCAGGTTCAAGGCCCCACCCCAGAAACTTTTATTTAATTAGTCTGTGATGTGCATGGAGTTAGTACCTTTAATCCCTCCCAAACCATTTCGTAAGTACAGCTAGAAAAGGAACCCGCAGGAGCCCAGCCCAAGCCTTCCTCATTCCTCACTTAGATTATGGCAAGTGCCTCCCATAAATGACCTTCATCTCCTGTGCCTGGGGCTAAAGGTCTCAATGTATTGCAATAATTGATTTATTTCTTCTATTAATTCATGTTTCATGTAGAACAATAAGTAAATAAAAATGGGCTGAGTGCAAAAAATACCAACCACAATCAGAAATAATGACAACATTTGGTTCTTTCCTCCTAGGTTTCTACTTATGTATATAAAATTTATTTTTGCAATACTGAAATCCTGCTCCAATGGTTCTCCATAATCTTCTGTTCTCCATTAACAATACATTGTGTATAAATTTCCATCTCAGCAAACATAGATTTTTATCCTTTCAAATGTCTGCATAGCATCTGCATGCATGTGCCATTGTGACTTTAGACAATCCTTTATTTTAGGGTTAGGCATTTACATTGTTGCCTTGTGGGGTTTTGTTCTTGTTGTTTTGCTTTTTTGGGAATTTTTGTTTGTTTGGTTATTGTTTTGCTATTTTAAAAACATTGGAATGAAGAAAAAGCATTTTTGTAAATTGACCTATTTCCTTAGCTCATATTCCTAAAAGTAAATTTGCCGAGCCAGTGTCTGTATTTGTTTTTAAAAATTCTGATGCTCTTTCTGAAAAATTCTGAAATTGCTCTTTCAAAAGGCACGTATCCAAGTAATACCTGAAGTGTCTTCACCCGCCTTATTCCTTTTTGAAAAATCTATAATCTGGTAAGTGGAAATTGGTATCTACCTGTTTTAATTTTAATTTCCTTAGATCAGTAGTGAGTTTGAATTTTTCACTTTTTTTGATATACGAATATCTCCATTTGCAAATGGCTTATTCATTTTCTTTGCCCATGTGTTACAAAGTATTCTTTTTCTTATTCTGTGTAAGAGTCATTTGTGTGTCACGGCTATTAAATTTACCCCTATTTGTCCTTTTAAATTTTTGAAAGATTTTTTTCAAAATCTTTTTCTAAATCTTTACATACTCAAATCAGTCTTTTTCTGTATGATGTTAACTTTTTGATGTTATACCCTGAAAGTTTTTTCCCAAATTAAAATAATACACTTGCAAATTTTTTCTGTACTTTTATGCATTCATTTTTATGTAATTAAATCTTTGTGACTAACTTTTTAAAACTTTTTATTTACTATTTTATTTTTTTTCTTTGTCCTAATTAGTTATACATTGACAGTAGAATGCATTTTGACATACAATACACAAAGGAACACAACTTTTCCTTCCTCTGGCTATACATGGTGCAGAGTCACACGGTAGTGTAATCAATCAGTATACAGGGTCATAATGTCCATCTCATCCCACCGTCCCTCCCATCACCACATCCCTTCCCCTTCCTTCACTCCCCTCTGCACAATCCAAATTTCTTTCATCCCTGCTCCGTTATGAATCAGCATCTGCTTATCAGAGAAAACATTTGGTCTTTAGTTTTGGGGGGTTTGGCTTATTTTGCTTAGCATGATATTCTCCAGCTCCATCCATTTATCTGAAAATGCCATAATTTCATTCTTCTTTAAGGTTGAGTAATATCCATTTTGTATATATGTTACATTTTCTTCAACCATTCATCTGTTGAAGGCCATCTAGGTTGATTCCATAGTTTAACTATTGTGAATTGAGCTGCTATAAACATCGATGTGGCTGTGTCATTGTAGTATGCTGATTTTAAGTCCTTTGGGTACAAATTGAGGAGTGAGATAGCTGGGTCAAATGGTGGTTCCATTCCAAATTTTCTGAGGAATCTCCATACTGCTTTCCATAGAGGTGGCACCAATTTGCATCCCCACTAGCAATGCATGAGTGTACCTTTTTCCCCACATCCTCACCAACATTTACTGTTGTTTGTATTGATAATTGCCATTCCCACTGGGGTGAGATGAACTCTTAGAGTAGTTTTGATTTGCATTTCTTTAATTGCTAAAGATTTTGAACATTTTTTCATATATGTGTTGACCAATTGCATTTCTTCTTCTGTGAAGTGTCTGTTCAGTTCCTTAACTCCTTTACTGATTGGGTTATTTGGGGGGGGGGAGTTGTTGTTGTTGTTAAGGTTTTTTGAGTTCTTAATATATCCTGGAGATTAATGCTCTATATGAGGTATATGTGGTAAAGGTTTTCTCCTGTTGTGTAGGCTCTCTCTTCATATAATTGATTGTTTCCTTTGCTGAGAAGAAGCATTTTAGTTTGAATCCATGCCATTTATTGATTTGTGATTACTTCTTATGTTTTCAGAGTCTTGTTAAGGAAGTCAGATGGCAGGCCAAACATGGTGAAGATTTGGGCCTACTTTTCCTTCTATTAGGCCCAGGGTCTCCAGTCTAGTGCCTAAGTCTTTGATCCACTTTGAGTTGAGTTTTGTGCAGGGTGAGAGGTAGGGGTTTAATTTCATTGTTACATGTGTATTTCCAACTTTCCCAGCACCACTTATTGAATAGGCTATCTTTTCTCCAGTGAATGTTTATAGCCCCTTTGTCTAATATGAGATAAATGTATTTATGTGGGTTTGTCTCTGTGTCTTCTATTTTGTACCATTGATCTACATGTCTGTTTTGGTGCCAATACCATGCCTTTTTTTTTTTTTTTAACTATGTCTCTGTAGTATTGTTTAAGGTCTGGTATTGTGATGCTTCATCACATCAATAGACTTAAAAACAAGAATCATCTTCAATATATAATCATCTTCTATAGGTGTAGAAAAAGTATTTGACAAAATGCAGCACCCCTTCATGTTCAAAATACCAGAACAACTAGGAATAGTAGGAACATACTTCAACATGGTAAAAGCCATATATGCTAAACCAAAGGCCAACATTATTCTAAATGGAGTAAAATTGAAAGCATTCCCTCTAAAAACTAGAACAAGATAGGGATACCTTCTTTCACCACTTCTATTCAACATAGTCCTGGAAATTCTGCCAGAACCATTAGACAAGAGAAAGAAATTAAAGGGATATGAATTTGAAAAGAAGAATTCAAACTATCACTATTTGTTGATGACATGATTCTATATTTAGAAGAGCCAAAAAATTCCACCAGAAAACTTCTAAAACTCATAAATTAATTCAGCAAAGTAGCAGGTTATAAAATCAATACCCATAAATCAAACTTGTTCCTATATATCAGGGATGAATCTACTGAAAGAGAAATTAAGAAAACTACCCCATTCACAATAACTTCAAGAAAAAAAAAAAACTTGAGAGTCAATCTAACAAAGAGGTAAAAGAACTCTACAATGAAAATTATGGAACACCTAAAAAAGAAATTGAAGAAGACCTTAGAAAATGGAAAGATCTCCCATGCTCCTGGGTAGGCAGAATTAATATTGTCAAAATGACCATACTACCAAAAGCATTATACAGATTTAATGCAATTCCAATTAAAATTCCAACAACATTCTTCATAGAACTAGAAAAAGCAATCATGAAATTCATTTGGAAAAATAAAAAACCCCGAGTAGCCAAAGCAATCCTTAGCAAGAGAGATAGAGATTTAATTTCATTTTACTACACATGGATCTCCAGTTCAACCATTTGTTGAAATTTAAAAGCACAATTATGATCATGCCACTCCCCTCCTCAAATCCTTCCCTGCTTCCCTTTGCCTATGGAATTAAGTTCAAGTTCTTTCATGACCCTCACTTTATCTGGTCACCTTTCAGCTTGTGTGTCTCTTTTATTTTTGCTCACAGTTTTGTTTGTTTGTTTCCTCTTCCTGAAGGAAACAGGAGGCTGTAGGAGTCTTTCACCTTTATAAGTAGCCTATTACTTCAAAAGTTCCTGAGAATAGAAATCAACATGGCCTCGCTAGTCCTAGCACAGTGTCTGGAAGAAAATACACAATCACTAATATTTGTTGAAAGAATGAATAAAAAGTTCTTCCTTGTCCCAACCCTTCTCCCATGCCTCTGGCAGAATCTGCTCTTCTATAGTGTGTTCCTAAAACACATCATTCAGGTCAATGTTACATCATATTATGTCATTATATTGTGTTATAAGTCATTGAATCCCTGTCTGTGTATTATCCAGGCCCGTCTTACATCTTATTATTTGCTCCTCAGCAGGGAGAGAAATGCAGCAGGAACTTAATATATGGTGTTTTATTCAGTTGAACGAATTCTGATGAGATCTGCCTGGTGTGCAGTTCTGCATTTAGTGTGTCCTGAGATGTCCTTATATTTAGAAGTAAACACCAAATAGTCCCTAAATAGGTAAATTGTTAGTTAAAAATGCATGTGCCCAGGTAAAACCTACAATCAATATGGGGTCAAAATAGTGCACTGTGAAAATTGTGCATCAGAGTAATGGTGAAGCTTCCTTGGTAATGTCTTGTGGCGCACCCTCCTGGTCACTACCCATCCTGTCATTAAGAGAGCAGACGAATGATCTTGCTGATAAGTGGATGAGGACATATAATGGGGGGTGGGAGGGGTTAGCGTTAGGGTTAGGGTTAGGGTTAGGGTTAGGGTTAGGGATAAGGAGGGTGGTAAGAATGGAGGAAGGAAGGACTGTACAGAGGGAAAAGAGGGGTGGGAGGGGTGGGGGGGAAGGGAAAAAATAACAGAATGAATCAAACAACATTACCCTATGTAAATTTATGATTACACAAATGGTATGCCTTGACTCCATGTACAAATAGAGAAACAACATGTATCCCATTTGTTTACAACAACAACAACAAAAAAGAGTCAGAGCATCTTGCAGGCCATAGAGACCTTCACTTGGGTTAGGAAAAAAAAAAAAAAAAGAAAAAAAAAAAAAAACCTTCACAATCAGAAAAGAGCAACAGTTAAGCTAATCAACTACTTTTCTTCAAGTATATCAGACCTAAAAATTAAAGTTTTCTTTCAGCAGAATTACTCATACTGTTTCCCTTGGCTACCTTTAATGTAGGAGTTTGATAGGGATTTCTTTCCCTGTCCTTTGACATATTTTTTTCCTTTTCTATACTTTAAGAGTTTTATTATAATAAAGGCTCCCATCCAGTGCCTCCCTTTCTTTATAAGCCACTTCAAATCCTTTTAGATAGTTAGCAGAGTGCCCATTATATATAATAGGAAAAAACATTTCCTCCATCTCAATTCCCTCTGCCCAGAGCACTCAGTGTGAATGACATACTGAGACTTGGACTAGGAAACAGCAGTTAAGCCCTTTAAGACGGCTGAATTACAATCGACTTCACTTAGTAGCTTGGGACAAATTTGAGTTTTCTTTGGGTGACATCAATGATCATAACCCCTGGCATTTAACTGATTTCAGGCACGCCCTTTTACCACTCCAAGGTTCAGTTCCCTTATCTACAAACAATGAGGGTGGGTCTAAGTTCTCACTAAGGTTCCTTCCCACCCAGAATTGTATCTAATCAGTTTTTCCAGGAGGACAGGGACAAAGACCACCCAGGCAATGCAGGGAAAATCATCTTTCCTGCTATCTGACCCTGAAACCCTACCTCCTGTCAGTCACCCTGCTGCAGATAAGGAGGCAGGAGTCATTCCTGTCCAGCCATGGAACACACCCAGACTGTTGAGGGACCTCCACTTGTTTCAAAAGCCACGCCAGACAGAGTCAACCCCATTCTCCTAACTGGACAGAGCGGGCTCATTTCTATGCCTAAGAGGCCATGAGCAATGGGCTAATTTGGTTCTCCTATAAAGGAAAGCCTTTCGCTTTTCTTTCTAAAGTATCTCTTGAGTTTTTAATTGTCTGATGTGGTCTTTACAGCAGCAATCTTTTCAACCTGGGAGCCTGTTGACCTTTACTTCACCCCAGGGGGACTGTGGATCCAAGCTAGACCCTGCCAAAGGCAGTTTTCTGCTCCTAAGGGACAGAGACTATTACCCTCTAGTGTTCATGAGTGCCTGTTTACCCCAAGCTTGTCAAAGGGCCTGCAAAAAGTGAGCAAGTGGGCCCATGAGGCCACACAGCTTGCCCTTGTCTCTTCACACAGAGACCTAGGCCTGGACAAAGAGGTATAGAACAAACATGTCTTCTCCAACACCTGGCCAACAAAAGCAGCCCAGGTGGAGGAAGAATGAAGTGTGACTCCCCAGGGGTCCCTCAGCTCCCCTTTCTCATTCTGGATAAGTCAGTGACACTTGGCACTAGGCTCCCATCCTGCATTCTGAAACCCTTGTAGAGTTCCAAGAACAGTCAACCTCACCAGGTGGTATTGAAGACCAAGGATGCCCCCGGTGGGTACTTGGATAGATGCAGCAGGTAGCCTCATGGTTAAGAGCACAAGCTCTGGTCCTTGACTGCCTGGTTTTTGTCACCCAGTTATGTAAACTTAGCAAGTTGTTTAACCTCTCTCTCCCTCAGTTACCTCATCAGAGAAATGTGGCTGTTGTGCTAATGAAATGAGTACATACAGAGTGTTCAGAACAGCATCCAGTGTAGAACCAGCCCTCTAGGTTAATTACGTAGGTCAGATAAGACCATACTACCATTTTTGGCCACCTAGATGGCACTTGTGGAACGATTTATATTGACTTTCCTATAGAACTCTTTGCATTTTTTCCCTCCTACCAAGAATTGGAAGAGAAAAATCAAGAGTGCATTGTGATGATACCTGCTGGTATAACAATGTGAGCAATTGGTGGGTTTGGGAGAATGGGTAGTGAGGGAGGGCAAGATAATAGCTTCTAACAGCCTGAGACTATGTCTGAAAGAACACAGGCATATTGAATAAGAAATAGTTTTTACTAACAAAACATACAATAACACTGTCTCTACCCTCTTTGCATCAGGGGAAGTTAATTTAAATCAAGGCTTGGGAGTGAACTCATAATCAGAAACTGCAGACTATTAAGCTTTGTTTGTTAACTTGTATTTGCACCTATCTAACCCACTCTTGAGTTATTTCAAATTTATATGTGAATCTACATCGTGTACAACCATAGAAATGAAAAGTTGTACCCCATTTGTGTACAATGAATCAAAATGCACTCTGTAAAAATAAAAAATAAAATAAAAATTTATATATGCTTGAAAGTGTAATAACATCTAAATATAAAACTGATGCATTTTTTTCCCCTAGAGGGTACATAATTCCCCAAAACAGATCAATTGATGATGCCAACTCAATTTTTATTTAAATTAAGAAATTTGGATAAACAGTGATTCAGAAGGGTTGACACGAAACCCACTTATGCTAGGTCTAAAATCATGAATGTATGAGCTTTAATTTGCAAGTCTAGCTCTGCAGAGCTTACCATGGTTAGGGACATTATGAAAGAAGGACAAGTAAGATCCCACACTAATAAGGAGGAAAGGCTTTTACAAAAGGCTGCTAATTAGGTGATTAACCATTGTAGAGCTCTCCATCACTCTCAGTCTGGGAGATTAAGGCTTGTTCACAGAGCTATGTGACACTGTGCCCAAGTGGCACTGTGCGACAGGTACATGTGGATATGGAATACTAGCAATGGAGCTAGTGCTACTGATTTAATTTTAATTTGATTTAATTTTAATGGCTTTAAATTCAAATAGTACAAGTGACTAGTGGTCACCATATTGCCCAGTACAAATAAAGATATATTTCCACTCAAATCTCTATGATGATATAAAGGTCTGCAACTCATCTTTGATAATATAAGAAACAAAAACTGCAAATACTGTGTAGGTCCATATTTCTCCTACAAATTCCTATCCATTTTTTTTTAAGGCATTGAGCATATCATGGAAGATAGGTTTGACATTCAGTTAGCCATCAATCTCTTCAAGGCCATAAAAATGTTGAGGAAAGAAATTAGCTTAGGAGAGAATTTTTCCTTAATTTTGGAGTACCTACAATTCTCATACATCATTAGACTGACTTCACCCGATGACATTTTTAGATCTAAGCATCCAAAAACGAATATGCAAATACATTGTCAAGGATTTTAATTCAGGAAGTAGCTGTGACAGGATGTCATTCCTCTGAATGACACAGAAGAATCCCGTACACGCTGCCCATTTCCCATCTCACTCCTTTCTGCTGTAAGAACTGTGAATCCCATTAACAGATTTTCCTTCAGCCCCCGAAACAACCTGAGTGACTCACGCCTTCGAACATCTTCGCTGGTGAATGATTTTGAAGGGCAGATGATGGGACAGTAGCAGGGATGGGCTGCAGATGGGAGGAAAAGCTAATATGTGCCTCGTTTGCAACTTTTCATTTCAGTAGTTTAAAAAGCAATTAAGGAAAGGAATGAGAGTCCTGATTAGATAGAATTCAATTCTCCCCTTTTAATGGATTCAGAGGAAGAAGAAACATCAAGGCAATCCATCATTGAATTACTGCCGTCACCGAAGCTGTCTGCATTTCAGAAAGCATTTATTTCCTTCTTGGGAGGACACAGACCTGTGTGTGCTGATTTGGGTGTCAAGAAACACAAAAACAATGAAAGTAGAGAAATGGAAGCAGAAACTCTCAGATCAAACCTCAAAACGTCTGCTGTGTATTCTGTGCATCTTTGCTTCTTGTGAGTCCAGACACCTGTCACTAAACTATGTGACTGTGGGTGACCCTATTGGCAGAATTTCCAAGCTTATCTGACCCTAGATAAACCTTGATGCTTTTTAAGCACCTAAGCTGGACCATGTATTGAAAAAGTGCTTTCAAACTAGTTTATGATCCAGGGTCCTTTGATGTTATGAGTATGGTTGGTTATATTGTGAGGAAGACCTTATCATCAACAGGATGTGGCAAACCACTCATAAACTGCTTACCAAGAGTCAAGCCATCAATAATGAGATGGTTTTGCAACTGGGGTTATGAGTCATTAATGTGCCTGCCAGGTAAAGGCTGGTGCTGGCCCTTAATGATAGAAAGTACTTATGAGCATGTGTTTTAAGATCATTCTACAAAATAATAGTGACCAGTTTTTGAGCACATGGTGTGCTTTCCTCACAATATATAGTCCCCATGACCTCTTTTCTTTTTCTTTATTGAGCTAGGGGGCACCTGGGTTTTAACTTTGAAAGGGTAGCTTTAAGCACTGAGTCATAGCCCTAGCCCTTTTTATCTTTTTATTTTTTTATTTTTTAATTTTGTGAACTGGGTCTCACTAAGTTGCTTAGGACCTTGCTAAGTTGCTGCGGCTGGCCTGAAATTTGTGATCCTCCTGCCTCAGCCTCTGAGTTGCAGGGATTATAGGTATGCCCTACCACACCCATCTACCTGACCACTTTTGATGTGTTTCATTTCCCCTCTTTCCCATGAAGGAGTTGAGGCTCAGAGAGCTTAAAAACCTCACTCTGGACTACACAGATATAAAGTGACAGTGAACATTCAAACTCAGGTCTTTCTGATCCTAGAGCCTGTGTCTTTTCCATTTCACTAAGGCAGGTCGCAGAGGGCTACATGACTCAGCTGTTTTCCAGTCCGATGTATCCGAAGGGCAAAGGGATGGATTTCAAGAACACGTTCCGCTTTCTTGCCTTTACAGCCTGAACAGAAAGGAAAGAGGACAAAGATCCAAGGAAAGAACTCAGAGGCACTGCCACATCAAGTGGCCATGGGTTTAATCCAGCACTAACAATGGAGCTGTGTCCTCATTAGCTGGGTGCGTCCTTGGCAAACCAACTATTATGGGGTATGAAATTAGTTCCTCAATTAATATGAGGGATGAAAGTGTTTTGTGTCTACTTTTGGCTTTATCAAAGTTTCTTGGTGACTATCTACAAAAGCAACAAATGTATATGTTTTTCTTTAGCAATTCTACTTTCACAAATTTCACCTACAGATAACTTGCATAATGCAGCATTTTGTAATAGTAAAGAATAGGAAACAACCCAAATTTTCATCAACAGAGGACTGATTCAATAAATGACAGCACATTCATGAAATGGACTCCTAGACAACTGTATTAGAAAAAGAACAAAGTTATCTATAAAATGACATAGAAAGATCTCTAGGATGTATTTTTTTTAAAAAAGGCATTAAGCAACATTTATAATGTAATTGTGTAAACACAGAAAGAATAAAATAATTTTATATTTCCTTAGGGAACATAAAAACACTATGGAAGAAAAACCAAGACCAGTGGTTATCTATGGGGCTGGAGTGGGGGACATGACTGGCCAGGGACATGGCTGGCAAGGGACTAGGATAGTAAGATGAGCATCTTAGTCCATTTTCCGTAGTTTTAACTGAATGCCACAGACTGGGAAATTTATAAAGGAGATTTACTTGACTCGGATCTGAGGTGGGGAAGTCCAAGAGCATGGTACTAGCTTCTGGCTGGGACCTTCATGCCACATTGTCCCATGGCAGGAGACATCATGTGGTACAAGAGGGCAAGAGCCAGAGAGGAAGAGGAGACCAAACTCTCCCCTTTGATAACTAACCCACTCCTGAGACAACAGACCCATTCCCATGACAATGGCCTCAATCCATCCCTGAGGGAAGAGCCCTCAGGGCCGATCCACCTTTACAAGTCCCCATCTCTTCACACAGTCACAATGGCAAACCATAGCGGAGAGTTTTCTCCTTTTTTTTGGGTTTTCAAACATGTGAATATAATAGTATTCAAGAAATAAATCAAAAGATAAGAATGGTGTGGGGTATGCTAACGACAAACTCTCATGGTACCTATTTGTAGCAGGGCTGTGCTCTGTTCTCTAATGAAGAACACCAGACTCTCAGGCAAACAGCCAGGGCCCAAATGCTGACTTTTTCACTTTCTAACTGTGTTAAATTTTCTGAGCTTTATTTTTCTCATTTAAAATTAAAAAGGGAGGAAACAATATTCCTGTGTTCAGAGTTGACCAAGGTACTGTGTAAAGTACATGGCTAGCCTTAAAATCATCCAATTATGTAGCAGTGTTGTCATTTCAATGTAGTGAGCTCTAAGGGTCTGGGTCTGGACAGGTGGCCCTTGCTAAACATGAACCAGAGCTCTAGAGCATCCTTTTACCTCCTCTTTGGACTTGAGTTTGATAAGAAATCCCATCAGAATGAACTTGAGATGCTAAAGAGTGCTGCTCCCATATCTCCTCTCCCAGTGATTCCATCAGCTTTACCACCTTCCATCCAGGAGAACCTGCTTTTGCTCCTGGTTTTTACCTTTTTGTGTGAGTGATCCTGGTGTGAATGCAAATCAATGTCTGCTTCCAAGTCTCAGGAGGACGGATTTCTCCCCGAACAGTGGTGTCTTCAACTTACCATCACCAACAATGGAGATGGCAATGGAGCAGCTCCCAGGAGAAAAATAAATAAATAAATAAGTAGCAATTGAGGAAACGTATGAGACAAAACTGCAGATTGTTGCATGATGACTCTGACTTCCCAATCATGAGACGGTGAGTGGAAGGCAACTTCCTCAAGAGTGCTTTTGGATTTTTGAAGATAGAATTCTCAGCTCTAGCTCCCTTTTTGGTTGTCACTTCTGGTACCCACTGCCATCTACAGGCTGTGGTCTAGCTCCTTTGGGGGTTGAGTTGCTGCAACTTGGTCCCCTAGCTATTTGCAGTGGCTATTCTCCTCAGCAGCAACACCTTCCAGGAGGGGATACTCTCTTCCTTTTCAACATAAAGGATTCAATTTAGTAGTTAAACTTTACCTGGAATCCTCTCTGTCCACTCTCCTAAAGCTACATAAATCCTTTCTCTCATGAAGGGTCTTCACTGAGAGCTGAAGCTCCCTTCCTTTCCTCTCCTTTCTTCTTTGCCCCTTCCCTCTTCCTTCCAATATTGAAAGAAGTTTCCTCTGCCCTTAAATGGAATGTGAAAGAAATTTAAAAGTTGTTAGAATCAAAATGGAATTACAATCCTTAATAACAAAAACAACGAAAGGCAAATAAAGCAGGAAAGTTATGAAGGACAGGTTTTTATCCACAATTGCCTGATAGTATCACAAAAGACTAACTGAACCACAAGCCTGTAGTTTATTATGGTACATGTATTCCCATTGCAATTCTTGGCGATTCTCAAATAAATATTAGTCTTTGGAGAATTTGTCTCTGATTATTTATTGTATTGGCAAAAACAATACCTCAGATCTGGTTATCCCAAATAAATGAGCCACAAGGTTCAACTTGACCCCTGTCTGTCAAGAAATGAGCAAGAACTAAGCCTTGAGTTTTCACTGCTTTGTCTCTTCTCTGGCTATATCCCTCAGACCTGGTACCTAGGACACCTGAGACCCCTACTGCTTATCAGTTATGGAGTCAGGCACTATAAGTCCCCAATCATGCTCATGTACCACCAGTCCTTGGTCTGACAACCCCCTGGCAACTCCTCAACATGCCTTTTTTAGGTACTCAGTGCTCACATGTATCGAGCAAGTATTTAATGCCAAGCATCATTTGAAGTACTTGACCTGGTTTCAGGTCAAGGTCCCCACAGACTGAGAGTGATTCCTACGCAAGCACGGGAGTATTTTTATTGAGGAGATACCAATAAATAAGAGAGTAGTGAGGTAGGGCAAGAAAAACAGCCAGGCAAAGTATGACTTTAGAAGTTTAGCCTCAACCTGATTTCATGGTATATAAAAATTATACCAATATTTATTCCTTCCAGAAGCAAGAGTGCTGGCTCTTATAACCTTGAACTAGTAGGTAATTGGCTTTGGGCCACCTCCAGCAGGGTGGGGTCAGGAAAGCATGTAACAAGCATGACCAGCAAGACAGCACTTGTCAACCATGGGCAGACCTCTGGAGAAGGGTGCAGGTGTGAGCTTTTAGTAGCCCAAACCTGCAGCAGGTGGGGATGGGTGTGGGCACATTATAAAAGGCATGTGCAAGAAGAACCCACAACATCTGTGCCCACACTCTGTGTATGTTAGATTATTTAATCTCCACATTGTTGGAGGTAGGTTACTATTACCTATTCCTATTATTACCTATTATAATTCCTATATTACAGAAGAGGAATCTGAGCACCAGGAGAACAAGTCAACTAATGAAGGTCACCCAGAACCCTGAGCTAAACCAAGCCTGTCTGCACTGACATCTGTGCCCAGCCTCCATATGAACCTGCTCTTCACACTGGAAGATCTGAACCAGCAGACACAGGCAGATCCTTTTCCTTACATACTCAGAGTCACTGTGGCTACTGGTCACATCCTCTCAGGCACAATGACTACTACATTCTACAGACAGATATTAAATATTTTTCATTACCGTAACAGAGATTGACTAAGACCAATATTTCTGAAAATAAGAGAATAAAGACTTATTAGCAATGATATTGCACCCAAAAAATACACTGCACATTACATGCAGCAATATATATTACTCCACTTGTAATTTAAAAGCACAGCTCATAAATTAACTCTGTATTTTCACTATTTTATGAATAAATTATTTTTAAAGCCCCAAATAAAATTAAAAATAGGAGAAAATAAATTCCTTATGTTTGTGCTATAATAAAGTTTTGAAAAGTATGTCTTGGGACAGAAATTCATGTCCCACTTGCCATCTTTACAATCATCTTTGGCCTTTCTCTTCATCTTTAACCAAACATGAAAGATAAGGTTGAGTTAGAATTTCCAGTGTGATGTTTGTGGAAACGCTATAGAACAGAACCTGATGTGCAGGAAAATGCTTTAAGAAAAGAGATTAATGAACTTCTCTGAAGGGTGCAGAACATTTTTCTGCCACTCAAACTAATGATGTACTCTTAAAAAGCTTTAGCAAGTGGACCAAGGCCAAGGTAAGGAGGTCACTCCTTGCAGGCAAAACAAAAAGGAAAACACCTTTGGTTATAGGATTTCACAAATAGCTTCTTGCTTGTCTCCTAATTAATAATGCCATAATACTACCTGAAAATAACAAACCCCAAGAAGCAAACACACTTCATCCATTTCCTATGCTTAGTCAGAGAGCAACTCCCTCCTAAACAAAGTTTTAAAGGGGAAAAAAAGGGACTCTTGAAAGAAAATCCTAAAGTCTTCTATTCCAGACAGCTTTGTACTCTGTCTGTTTAGCATTATGCTTTGAGATATAGACAATCTCTCTGGGAACACCAGACCACGTGTTTCCTGCAGTATCTTGGCTGAGCTCAGCAAAGCCTAGGATTTCACTAGGTGTTAGGTAGTAAGATCTACTGTGACAGTGTGGCCTTCCCCTTGAGGGACCTATTAGCAGGTCAGAATACCTAGCAAACCTTCCTGAAAGCAGTCCCAGAGGGACTAGAGAAGGTTAACCCAGAGTCAGTGTGGCTGGGAGGGACCAGCTGAAACACATCAGCTGAGAGCCCTGTGGGGCCCTGAGCTTAGATAAGTCAAAGCTAGGAAGGGAAGGAGAAAAATAAGGTCTGGTGTTTGACTCTCAGAGGGGAAGGAGGAAGTTGGCTAATCAAATTTGGGAATCCAGGTGAGGGAAAAGACTTCTTGATTTAGCTAAACTGGGAAGGAAATAAATTTGTTGGAAAATTAGAAGCATGAAACTAACCTTTGGTTGCTTTTGAATGTTTGAGAGTGGAAAGGTTGGTCTTGTCTTGGGAGAAAGCAGACACCTCTGCATCTGAGATATTGGAGACTGTGTTGGGGTCACCGTGCCGTTGGCCTTAATCTCATCAGAGGCTTGCTTGGATCTCATCCAAGACAGTCTCATTGCCCGAACACCCAAAGGTCCTCGTCCATTCTACAGGACCCTGTGGTTCTCCAGGCTCTCCATCCCACTCTCTCCTCTCTTCCCACACCCCATAGCATCAGCCTTCCCTCTCCCTCTTACCTCTTTCATCTTGCCCTTCCCGCAGACTCCTTCCCCCTTGACCTGCACACAAGCGGGGTTCCCTGATCCTCCAAGACAAACTCTCCCGTAGTCTTGCTCTCTCTGGAGTTACGGCCCCATGTCCTTCCTGTCATCACTCAACCTTGGCTTCCCCTACTTTCTCACTTCCCATTACTCCCTGACTCTTCAGCCCAGGTCCCACCTCACCTTGAAAAGTGTACTCCAGGCCCAATGCACAAGTCCAATGGCATCTCTCTCCTTCATCTCAGGTCTGGAGCGGTTAACTCTGCAAATCACTTCCTTACTTAAAGTCCTCTCCATTGTCTTTCTAGACACGGTGTTCAACTGCCTCCTAAACCACTTTTTCTGAGTCCTCTCTGCTGGCTTTTCCTCCACCAACCACTTAAATGGGGACATTACCTAAGACTCATTGGCTTACATCCTTCTCCACTTGCTCCACTGATTAAAAAGTCTACTCAGTTTCCACAGTCATTTCCAAATGACATGCTCAGATAGGCATGCCCAGCTCAGCCTCTCTGCCGAACCCAGGCTTGCATTGCAAACTACCAGGTAACTTGTAAGCCCTTCACATTCAACAGGTGCAGGATCAAGGTCATTATCTTTTTTGTTTCATCATCCCTCTTCCT
Source organism: Sciurus carolinensis (assembly GCF_902686445.1). Lineage (NCBI taxonomy): Eukaryota > Metazoa > Chordata > Mammalia > Rodentia > Sciuridae > Sciurus > Sciurus carolinensis. The sequence continues at coordinate 60,314,732 of NC_062218.1, forward strand.
CAAATCCCTTTCTGTTCTACTGGCATCACTATTCAAGACTCATTTCCTTAGGATCATCTTTGACTTATTTCTCATCTACCACAGGTAATTTAATTAAAAAATCCTGATTTAATCCAAAGTGATCTGAACTTAAATCTGGGCCTCTTTTCTATACTAGGCTCATTCCACTTCATCTTTCAGGTCTGAGGCCTTCTTTTTACTCCCACTGGCCTAAGTTAGGTTTCCAGGTGATCTCCTATCACTTAAAGAATCTAAAAAGTCAAAGGGGCAAATGGACTTACCATTTCTCAACACTTCCTCTAATCTGTCTCACACATAGCTGCAACGCCTCAGGCCACTGAATTAATGACATTATCCCCATCCTCAAAAAAAAAAAAAAAAACATTTGATGCCCTTTGTCATTCACAGAATTACGCTGTGCACTCAGCCTGAGCACTCAGGTCTTCTAGAAACCAGGGCTCAGCATTCCCTTCTGTTACTCTCTCTTCCCCAACACAGGGAGCCTGGTATAATCTGTCTAGCTGAACATGTTCTGTGGTTCTGACTTTTTGGTTTTGTTTTGTGTTTTTGATGTGTGAAAACACTTTCTCTAGTTGGCATGTGCTGGAATCCTACCCATGCTTCAGGGTTTTGCTTAAATACTGCTTCCTCCATGAAGTCGCTCCAGATAGTGCCCCATCCTGCCATAATATCGATTTATTACTCTCCCACCTCTATAAGCGACCCCATCATTTTGACTTCTATTGTAACAATGAAAATCAAACAGCCACAAAACAGCAACAGTAGCAGCACATAGGAGTTTGATAGAAATGTAAATTAATCCACCTGATCTCTGATCCAAGATCCGTGAGGGTAGAGTTCAGGATCTGTGTTTGCCAGATGATTCTGAGACGGGCTAGTTCAAGCACAGCTGCATTCAGGCCTTTGCCCCAGTGCCAGCAGCATGTCTGAACTTGCTCCCACCAAGACTGTGAACTCCTAGAGGGCAGGGCTCGCCGTATTGCCAGGTCATCTTGTAATCATAGGAGCTTAGTACTAGTTTGTGGAGTAGCCACTGGTTGTATCTTAGAGTGACCTCGGAGTATTGCTTAAGCACCCCGATTCTGCACATCTGTAAAGGAATCAACCCTCTGGTTACAGTTTATACATTTTGTCTTTATTTCCTAAATTTGATGTCAATGGTGGTGGGAAAGGAAAATGTTTTATTTAACATGAATGTTTGGAAAGAATTTCTTGCCCAACCATCAATTTCACCTTGACTTCCTACTGAGTGTTGAGGGGAAAAGTGAGTCCTATTGGACTTTTATTACCTGCCAGGCACTGTGCTATTTTCTTATTCCTCAAGCAACCTGTGCAGTATATACAATGCTTAACTCCATTTTAATGATGAGAAAACTGAGGCTCTGAGAGACTAGGAACTTGAGATCATGAAACCAGAAGCAACTCAGCTAGGAGGTTAGGGGCTGTACATCCCTTCTGAACTAACCCACTCAACCCCCTCTGTAGTTTCATGCCTACTAAATAGGCCTGGACTTTCATGGAAGCCAGAGGATTCTCTGCTGGGTCTTGTGGGAATTGCCCGCTTCTCCAGCCCCGTTGTGAAACCAGGTTTTGCTGTGTCTCTCTGTGCCCTGGCTTTGCTTCCCCTCTGCTCAAACACAGGAAACTCCCTGGCCACATTAGCATTTTCTTACCAGTTTTCAACAGACTCAAGGTCAAGGCAATTATCACCTGGGCAGAGCTACTCTCCTGTTGTCAGTCAGTAGTGAGACTACTGACTATTAAAACCTGCCTGGAGCACTCTGAGTCACGAGCTCCGTGAGTCATGGAGCCCTCTGAGTTGGAGAAGGCAACAGGGCCACTGGTGACTATGGCACTGGACCCGGTGCTCCCAGAGTATTATTAATTAGCCTTTTAAGGTCCTGAAATCTCCAGTTTTGGCATGGGGATGGTTATTCACCATTGTCTCCAGATAGAAGGAGAATGATTTCAGACAAAGTCTGTGGTCTGGAAGGCTCTGCCCAAAGCACGGTTACACCCCTACCTAAAGCTTTGGGCCAGGTTTTATAGCCTTGAACTCAAGAGCTGAAAAAAAAGACAAAATCACAGTTCTCTTGTGGGCTTCTCCGAGGCACAGGTTTACCAGGGCACAGGGGAGCAGACACATGTTTGGAACTCACGTTCAGAAAACAGGCTTGGTCCCCAAATCGAGTTCCAGGCTACCTTTTATTGTGTGGCAGGGGGAAGAAGGAGACATCCAGGAGGAGGCTTGCGCACATTCCTCTACCTTGGCACATACTTTCACTCAGTGTTTCAGAACAACAACTGTAGTTGGGCAGGGCAGCTTGTGAGCACTTTCATGCCAGTGTTTAAAGGGAAACATCAAGTCCCTCTATTCATTCATTCATTCATTCATTCACTCAAGAACCACCCTTTCAGCATCTACTGGGGCACCAAGTGTTGTTCTGTGGACTGAGATGCAAAGTAGACTCCACAGGTCCTGAGGGCAAGGAATTCCAATCTAACAGGACACCTGTATTATCCATCTAGTGACCCATTAGTCCCTTGGAGTCGTACCTGCCTGCACCCATGACTCACAATCCCCAGAAAGAAGAAGCCATTTTCGTAGTGTCAGGGCCCCACCCCTACACAGGCAGACCCTGGCGGGGCCCCCTCAGGAGCCTCTGTCTTGTCCAGTCCAGGCAACCCCAGCCTTTCTCACCCTTGCTTCCTCAGCTCTTTCTGAAGCCACCCTCAGTCTCAGCCAAGAGAATTCTTAGCTTTCTTTTCTTCTGCTGAGACCTCCACTTTTACTTCACCAGAACCCCTCATTCTTTCTAGAAAGTTAGAGAGAAATACTATCTCCTTGACAAATATGGTTCTGTGTTCTAGATCCTAGCCTTAGCCACAAGTTTAAGAGATTAGAAACTTCAACAATGTGCTGTGGGGTCTGCACATCCTTATTCTGAACCTCTCTCCTGCAGATAAGTTAAGAACCAGAGAAACAAGAGTCTCATCTACCTCCCCTTTATAGTGTCATCTCCCATCTGTGGAAAACAGTGAGAAGCGGAGATTGAATGGCAGTGGAAGCCAGGTTGAGGGGGAACCATGGACTCCAAACCAAAGAAAGCCACTGGCTGGTCCTCCAAGGATATACTCTCTTAGTTTATGGTGACTCACTGTGAAAGGGAGACAGAGCAGCAAGGAGATTTGCAAGTGAGAGCAGATGGGAATAAAAACAGAATGTGAGGCAGGACACCCCTGATGTCTTCCTCCAGCATTGCAAACTCCACGCCAGCCCTTTGGGCCAGATGCCAAGCGTCCTCCATGAACCTTATCTTCCTGTGGCACAAGAAATGTGCTGTTCCTCTTCCACTTCAAGTAGGGGAATGAGGTGTCAGGCTGAGGAGGGCACCAGTGGGCCACCGATTTAATGATCCATGGGGATAATTGCGTAGGAAAGGGAGCTGAGGTATAAGCTATATCCGGGTAGGTAAGCTTTGAACTTTATGTTGAGAAGGGGAACACCTTAAAATCTCTGAGATGATATAGGAGGTGGCAGGGGAACTAGGTGCCAAAAGCTTAAGGCCAGGGGGAAAAAAGGATATTTCAGTAGAAACAAGAATAATTGCCTCTCAAAAATGAGGGGCAGGAAATGCAGAACTTGGTCTTTCCTATTAAAAGCCTTTATTTCATTTGGATACTCAGAAGAGAAGTTGGAATTCATTTTGGTTAATATTAGAAGTCAGGAAAGATAATTTTTAGAAGGATAACTTCCATCCTTGTGAGAGTCTTCCCAGCATTGCAGGTTCAGCTGAGACAGGCCCATGACATACCCACTGGAGCAAGCTGAGAAATGGATGTGTCTGTGGCCACTCCACCCTTACTTCCAGGGATCTTATATGTGTGGTTATGGTCCTAGAAACCTGGAAGGAACTACTTCTGGGTTCCCTTTGCCTAAACTGCTGTAGAATTAGGCCCCAGAATTAGAAGTGCATTTAATCTACAAATTCTTCCACAATGGTATTTTTACTAGCAGAACAGATAGCCCTGTTAAGAACTATTTAAAAGTACCTCTTGGGTTTTTTCCTGCATCTTGTGCATAAAGTTTCAAGTGGCAGGTCCAAATATGTAAAACTATGTCTCTCCACTTTATTTCCCATCTGGTTTTGTAAATGATTCTTGAGGACAGTAGGTAAATGGGTTAAATGAGTTGTTGACTTGGGGCAAATGAAGTTTGCAACTGTGCTTGATTCAATGAGCTGAGTCTCTTGTTGTCTGTCCAGGTGCTGTCCTCTGCTGAAGCCTTACCTCCTCACAGTCCTGCCTCTTATCACCCAGCAAGTTAACTCTTCTCTTGTGTATATGCAATAAACCTGTTATTTATTTCAAAAAAATAAGAGGCAGGGATAAGAAAGTGGGAGTCAAGTCCTCTCATGCTGGTTCTTCTCCTTTCTAGAAAACAGCAACTGATTACATTTTTGCTATCTTACTTTTAAGCTAATTATGATCTGTCTAAAATGTGACCATTCTTCACTTTAAATAAGAAGTATGAAACTGGGCTGGAGTTGTAGCTCAGCGGTAGAGTGCTTGCCTAGCAAATGTGAGGCATTGGGTTCAATCCTCAGCACCACATAAAAAATAAATACATAAAATAAAGTTATTTAAAAATGAAGTATAAAACTATTTTAAGCTACATCTACTTACAGACAAAATCCAATTATTTTCTCCCCTCCCCACAATGTACAACCCCCAGTTAGTTGTACTGATATTTCTGTTTAATTGTGCTTGCCCAGATCCATTCCACATCTTTATCCACCTGGCTCTGAGCTTCTCCAGAGAAGCTTACAGTGTAGTGGGGGAGAAAGAAGTGCAAATAAATAATTATAATAGGGTATGGTAAGGGCTATGTTTCATCTTGCATTGCTGGGCCCCTTTGCCCCTGGTTTCTAGATGGTTTGGGTCAATGGGAGACCCCAGTCGGAAACTGGAAGTCAGGAAAAGAGAGCTGTCAATGTATATCTCTCTGTGCTCCTGTCTTCTCCAGCACCGTCATTCTTGTGGTGTCTACGTCCTTCTAGAACTACAGCGCCCACTGGGTCCTAGCTCTTGGCATAATTAGGGAACATGGTTTCCTCCCTTTATTTTTCGAGACCTGGAGGCTAATGGGTTCCCACCTTGCTGATCCCTGGGTACTTCAGCTTCCCTGTGAATTCCCTCCATCCTTCCCCTTCCTCTAAATAGTCGTTTTTTTAAAAAAAATTTAACAAAGAAGGAAAAGTTTAGTTCTCCATGTTTTCAATTTTAAAAAATAAACAATAATTTTACTAATTTTTTATTTCCATAACATTTATAAGCAGCAGTAAGAACAGTTTTACTATTTTGTCAAAAATATTCAAAAGTCATGGAATAATTATAACTATTTCCCCTTGATTATTAGGGTTATGTTGCATAGTTTTGGCTTGTGTGTTCACTTATATGGTCCTTACTACCAGGCAGAAAGAAGACAGTATGAACTTAAAACAAGTTCAAGCAAACATCTCATCTTCCTATTTTGAAAGGCTGCATTTTCCAGTTAAGAGAGGTTAAAGTACAACTTAAGAAGTACCTTGGAAGTCATGGAGTCACTAATTGGTTTTTTTTGTTTGTTTGTTTGATTTTTTTTGTTTTTTTCCACTGAGGCAAGCAAGTGAGCAGAAACTTTATTAAAAAGGAAGATGAGAGAAGGACTCAGAACTCCTGAGTGCCTTTTAAGTCTTTTAAAGACACATAAGGAGAACTTGATAAGCTCCTCTTGATTGGTTTTTGTTTGAAAATGTAATATATTTATTAATTCACTTAATAACAATAATAGACTCATTATATGTTAACACAAATAAAATATCCTTATCCTAAGTAGTCTTCAAAAATCTCAGCAGAAGGGCTGGGGTTGTGACTCAGTGGTAGAGCACTCGCCTAGCACGTGTGAGACCCTGGGTTTTGTGTCCACCTACAGCTAAAAAAAATTTTGGAAAAAAAATCGCAGCTGAGGGTGCCTTCCAGGTCTTGCCAGGATCCTCTCTACATTACTCATAGCTTATTATTATTACTCACAGCAATATTATCTAATGGTTAATTGAGGTTTTTATTAGGTATTTATCAGGTTTGAGAGCTTGCATTTTAAACAAGGAGAATTTATTGGTTCTTAAGTGAAGAGACCAGAAAATATCATGTAGATGGGCAGGGGTGAGGTAGAAGTTTCCTGCATGAACTTGATACTTCACCTTTTGTTTGTGTGATTTCACACCTGTCCTCTCGAGTCCCAACCTTAGGATTCAAAATCTATGCCAGTGTTTCTCACACAGCAGTTATCCTTGTTGGACTTGCTTGGGGATCTTTGACTGGTGCCTGCCACCCCTAGATTAACTCTGAAGCAGTCATGTTCACTTTCAGGGTCACTCAGTTCCACAGACCTCTCCCAGAGCGCTGGGATGGAAGGGACCCTGGCATTGCATTCACAAAGACATGCTTTTATAGAATTGGCCAAGGTAAGGTCTTGTTCTTCTTTTTGACAAAGGCCCTCAAACTTCAGAACCCTAAAACCTGGATCAAGTCTTTGATAGGTCCCTGGGGATACGGCCTAAGCAGTGTGCTTTGAAAGCTGTACAGGTGGGCTTACTGCATGATCAGAGTTGAAAACAATGTACATTTTAAGAGCTGGAAAAGATCTCAGAGTCCTAGTAAAATTCTCTTACATTTGAGAGGAAATGATGGTTTGAAGGTCCCACAGCTCATCACTTCAGAACAGGATTCAAAGCTAGTTCCCCTGGATCCAAATCTATACTTCTCCTGCTTGAATATCTGAATATGTCCAGAAACAAGTGCCAGAACACAAAGATCAAGGCTCGCCCTTCTTTGCTTACAAATCTGGTCTCACGGCTCTCTGTCTAATGCATCCCAGCCTGGCTGCAGTGGGGCCAGTGAGGGCCGGGGAGGGGAGGCACAGGATGAGGGCCCTCAGAGGCTGGAACCAACAAGGAAAACCTTTGGCTAGTCCAGTTAAAAGTCCCCAGGGTCAGAGAGAAGAGGCCCAAATTATAGCTATTTGAGCCAAAATATCCTCTGGGAGGATTTCCAGAGTTGACTTTTACCACATTACAGTCTATGAAATTATCACCTGGGCAGAGCCTCCCCTTTTCAGACAACCCTGCATTGTAAGAAGTCCTTGAAACCTGCTGACATCTGCCCAAGGGCCCCACTGAGTCATGTGAAACACTTTACCCTAGGTCTGCAGCGCTATTCATGTCTTCATGGCGCACTTCCCAATGTGTTCATAATTAGTTTTTAAAGACTGCAAAAATGCCTTTTAAAAGGTACTCTCATATAAAAAGTATCACCAGGGAAAATGGAAATCATGAGGTGATTTGGGGAAAGTAAGGTAACCACATCTTGCCTGGGAACTATGGGGCCTTGTCCAGCAGGACACCAGCAGGGAGATGGAACTCCAGCTATGTGTGGGGAGGGGTGGCAACCTAAGCTTCCGCCCTCAGAAGGAGGTTGTGTTTAAGAGGCCTGTGTCTTCCTGCAGCAAGTAGATTAATGTTTGAGTTACCACAGACGAGGAAGAGAGAACAGGAATGCCCAGGTGGAGACACACCATGGAAAGCCTCTCCCATCAGGAGAGCTGCAGACGGGGAAGGAGAGCACCTCTTGATGTTGCTGCATGCTCCAGATCTGCTGGGTATTATTGCTGCAAAGTTCATGGGGCATGGATATTAGTGATTATGCTTCTCACTAGCAGCAACTTCTGCTTCTTTCTGTCCACCACAACCACGCAGCCCGCCACTGCTCCTGACAGCCATGTGAGTGATTTGGGCAGTGCCAGGTCATGGATCTGGGCCTGGGTCCTTAGCTCTCGCAGTCTGAAGCTTGCATTCTGGAAGTTTGGGAAGCAAGGGAAGACCCTTGTTTGTACATGGGGAAAGAGGAAGAGAACATAATTCTTCCCAGAGTCATTTTACAGGGATTTTTTTACTCAATAAAAGGTCAATTTACATTTTAAAGAGGATTTCAGTCAAGGATATTATCTGGTCTCCTACCACGAATGATTGGTTGGATATGTATTTACAGAATTATTGCTATTGTGCCAAATGTTAGAATTCCAACAGGAAGGATTTGGGGAGAAATCTTGAACTCTTTTCCGCACATAATCTCAGAAAATTCTGGTCATCTTTGCCTCTGTGGTATGGGAATAAATCAACCCTTGGGGGCATCTAAATGACATGTTTGCACTGTTACCTCCTGACACTATATAAGTATACACTTTAATTAAGGAGTCACCATATGAAGATTAAGACACAGTTTCTGTTCTTAGAAAACATAAATCTAGACAGGGGAGAAAAATTAAGGTACCAAGATGAAGTTCCACCATACAGGTGAGTTCAGGAGGGGAACTCGGGCTCTTCCTTTCAGGGACTGAGAAAGGAAGGAAATGAAATGAACTGCAGGAAGCATGAACTTTGCAAAGTTATTTTTTCTCTTTTAAATTTGTCATTTTGATTTTCTGTTTAAGAAATAAATATATTCACTTTCAGCATATTTTTCAAAATGATTCACAGTGAGCTTTAGTTATTTTTCTCCTATGATAAACAGGTCAGCCGATGTAAGCTATGTCAAATAGAATTACATTTTCAATGCTATAAGTAAAAAATGCAATTTGCCATAAAATGTTTTTGAGTAGAGGGTTTCAACCATCAGTGTAAGATATTCAAAATTTAAAAGTATATCATGTCTTTTGAATAATGACTAACATCTATGGAAAGTTTACTGTGTGCCGGGCTCTAATGACTATCATCTCTTAATCCTCACAAGATTCCATTGATTAAATAGAATTATTAGCCTCCAACACATACACACAAGTGCAAGCACGTGCACACACACACACACACACATACACTCACTTCACAGATGAGAAAACAGGCACAGAGAGGTTACGAAAATCTACCATAGTCTGAAGCAGGCTTGCACCAAAATTTATTTGATCTCAAAAGTGATCAGGTCAACTCTTAGTCCAGGAATAGATGTGGAGATGGATCACCAAGTGTCCCTTCAAAAAAGGATGTGCTGCCCAGCAGGGAGAGTGCTACCCAGCCTCCAGATTCCAGCAACTTCAGGGAAACCCTGCAGCACTGAGCTGCCTTACCTGAGGTTACACCCTTCCTGCAGATGTACAAATGGCAGCCACCTTCACTCAGTGTTGGACAACTCTGATGGACACAGCCTACTCGAGACTAAGATGCTTCAGGCTTGAATCCCAGAATGCCATAGCCCCCTTTTCATTCTCGCTTCCTCCCCTTTCTTTCACAGGTGTCGATCTAGAATGAACATCTCGCAAACACTATCTTGGTGCCTGCTCTTTGAGAACCCCACCCATGGCAATACCATGCTCCTCCCTAAGACTTTATATGTACGGAAAGGTATATACTCAATCCTCTGCACATACGTACATGATATCTTGTTTCTCAAGTCATACTTTCCACACATAATCTCAGAACAAACTTTTGGATTAATTTTGCTGGCTGCTTTGCAAGGCAGTAGAGCTTAAAGGTCAAGAGCATTAATTTGGGTTCAAACTTGACCTGGTCCTCATTTATGAGGGTCAAATTGAATAATTTGAATTAAAAAATCTTCAGCAGTGCCTGACTCACAGTAAGCCTTCAAAAATTGCAGCTACTAGTATTGCCTTCCAAAGTTTCCAAGATTTGAGTACCTGCCAAACCTGCACAAGGGAACTACTCTGCCCACTCACAGTGTGGAGTCTCTACCCTAGGCTTCTCTTCTCTACTCTTTGCTGATCTGTAAGATGCATTCAGTCTAAATAGAGAGACAAATAAGGCTACTGCTACAATAGGACTGTACATGGGCTATCACAGCACTAATAAAGGATGTGCCAGTCAGATTAAGGACTTAGGGAAGGTTTTCCATAAAGGTGATGCTTGAGTTCAGTCTCCCTTATCTCAGTCCTTCCTAGCCTCATCTATAGAATGAGTCACTCTTCACACTACAAAACTTGTCACCTTCTGGGTGATCTTACTGTCACTTCCTCTCTAGTTGTACTATAATTTAATCATCTATTTTCCTACTAGAATGGACACATAAATATAACAACATTGTCTTATTCATCTCATTATTTTCAGATACTCTTAGAGTACCTAATACATAGTAGATAATTATAGAGTAGTGAATCCATGAATGGATGAATAGATGGATGCTCAATGAATATTTTCCACATTTTTATTATCTGAGCATAATTAGAATTTGGAAAAAGACACTATAAGCAAATTTGCTTAAAAGGTACATGACAAAGAAAAATTAACTTGAACTTTATGTTAAAATGAAATTAAAATTATTCAATAAGCTCTTTTATTTTAAAACAAATCTTTAGATTCGATGTATATTTTGGTACTATTTTTAGAAATAATATTTGGAGGAAAAAATTTTCCAACAAATTCTCTGATAACATCCATGAGGACATTGTAATTTCAGGTAGACTGTTGTACCTATTGTGGTTTGAATGTGTTCCCCAAAAAACATGTGTTGGAAATTTAATCCCTAATGCTTCATTACTGAAAGGTGGGGCCTAATAGAAGGTGTCTGGGTCAGGGAGGTTCCACCCTCAGGAATGGATTAGTGTTAATTATAAAAAGACTTGAGGCTTCAAGCTCCACCTCTTGCCCCTTCTCATCTTTGCCTTCCGCCTTCAGCCACAGGATGACACAGCCCGAAAGATGCCACTCGCCAGAAGATACTCCTCAGCCATGGACTTCCCAGACTCCAGAAGCATGAGACAATGAATGTATTTTCATAATAAAGTACCCAGTTTGTGGTATTTAGTTAAAGCTGCACAAAACAAGTCAAACAGTGAATTGTTTGGGGGGAAGAATTCAGGGTTCATCCTTTGTCACCAGGGCCTCTCGGATATTTACATATCAAATTTTTCTTTTGTTATGAAACTCATTGCATTTAAATATTCATCTGATTCATTTCCCTTCTCTAATTGGTAACTGATCAAACTCTCTCACATCTTTGTCAGGGGCTATGGGTTTGAATAGTAGCTGGTATCACTTTCATTCATGTCAACAATTTTGCATCTGTCACAAGACATGGACTTACTGAGTTGTTCACTTCCTAGATTTCCATTTCGTTCTTTTTCAAGTTCTCTAGCTCTTTGGAGAATTTTTCAATCACATTATGATTTGCTTTCTTAATTTTATTCAACTGTCCATCTGTGGTCTCTTGATTCTGATTGGGTTCCTGTATGATCATTCTTTAATCAGGCATTTTGTCAACACTGTTTTCTTTGGGATCTGTTGCTACAGAGTTATTGTGTTCCTTTGAAGGTGTTGTGTTACCTTGTTTTTCTTCTGATAAACATATTTTTCATATTCTTACATGAGGATTTGCACATCTGGGACTGGGGTTGTGGCTCAGTGGTAGAGGGCTTGCCTCACATATGTGAGGTATTGGGTTCGATTCTCCCCACCACATACAAATAAGCAAATAAAATAAAGGTCTATCAACACCAAAAAATAAAAAATAAAAAAATAAAAACAAAGATTTGCACATCTGGCTGGGCATAGTGATGCAAGCCTGTAATCCCAGTGACTGGGGAGACTGAGGCAGAAGGATCTCAAGTTCCAAGCCAACCTCAGCAAAAGTGAGACACTAAACAACTCAGTGAGACCCTGTCTCTAATAAAATACAAAATAGGCCTGGGGACAGGCTCAGTAGTTGAGTGCCCCTGAGTTCAATCCCTGGTACCCCCACAAAGAAAGATCTGCACACCTGTTGGATCATTTGTCTCTATCATTTTTAGAGGGCAACTTTCATGATAAACAGCTTTCTCCTGAAAATGTGTTTTCGGGTGTCCGTTTGGTATGCAGTGTTGATTTTGGTTATTTCTGTGTGCTTTAATGTAGTCTTCCAATTACTTCTCAGGCTTTAATCCATCGATTTGGGAACAGTGTGTGAGACAACAAGGCCAGAGAGGCCTGCTGTCTCCAGGGGCCATATGGTGGTGGAGATGCTCTTGCAGTCCCGGTGTGTTGATGCACACAGCAGTGAGGATGGGGGGCCCACTTTGCAGTCACTCCAACAACAGTAGTGGTGGCACTGAGAGATCAGTGGACATTTTTTCAGGCACTAATGGAAGGAATTCTGTGACTGACAAGGAAGGGCCTCTAGCACTCACAGCTCCAGCAGTGGTGGGGCCTACAGCACCTGCCCTCAGTCTCAGTGATTGTGTAGGCCTATCAGTGGCTGTCTACATCAGACCCCAGGTCCCTATGTGCTGAAAAACACCTTGATCTCCAAAGTCTTGAGAGTGGCACCCCTCGCCCAACTCCTCCGAACCACCTGTCTATCCCCTGTAGTCTAGGGCATTGCACAGTAGTGGATGCTGGGGTCACAGATGCTCTGCCGGCCAAGTTAGGTTTATAAGACTGCAGTCCCCTGTGCTCGTGTGGTAGAATGTCTGTAGGGTTCCAAGGATGGCGACATGTAGGAGTGTCTGATCCGTAGGGCAGTATGAACTTGGAGAATGATGTTCTTCTCTCAAGATGGCGCTGAACTACAACAGCTTGGATGTTGGAGGTTGAGGAAAGGGAGAATGTGAGTTCCTTCTCTGAAGCAGAGCTGTTGGGCAGACTCCAGGTTGCTCCTCAAATTAAGTTACAAGCTTTCTACACCTGTGAAACTTTCCAGTAGCTAGCATCACCTGTGTCCACCCTAATAGGATTTGCTGGGCCTCTCCAGCTCACTCTTTCCCCTTTAAAGGAGTGTCCCAAGTAGCCAGCGAGCCAGGGTTGTAGATGCCAGTGAACTTTGTTCATCTTTCAGGCTACCCAATTCCAGTTTTTCCCTTCTGAGCTCTAGCAATCTCCCTCTATCACTCACCTCAAAAGGCAGCCACCTGTCTATTGCTTTGTTTCTTCTTTGTGGAGAAGGAGCTGAACAGGAGGCATCTCTATTTAATTACAATTTCCAGCTTCTGGGGTGTCCCCGTGTCTTTAAAGATACCCAGCACCTCAGGTCACAGTCAACAGAGACTGTGGCAGAGCCACCTGGGCCTTCCAGAGTAGAGGAGTAGATCCCAAGGAGAAATCCTGTGACAGATAAAGTTCCTGATATTGTGAAAGATTCAGTTTCACTCTGCCTTTGGTTTCTGCTGACTTTTTATTTTCTTTTAGGTATTTTCAGCAATAGGCAATAAGTGGTCCAGTAATGATATTGAACCAATAGGTGTGAGTAGATCTAGTCATTTGTTGATAAATATTTGTTTAATGAGATATTATTTAAAATTAATAAGAAAAGCCAAAAACTCTGATTTATAGTATCTATAATTATCATAGTTTAAATATTCCATGGTGGCCACTTCCAAGCTAGCCATGTGAAGTTATTCAATGAGGAGTCAGAAAAAAATGTGTACGTTGACTCTGAGACTCCCCATGACCAGCTCCAGCACACCACTGGTGTGCTATGGTTTGGATAAGAATTATCTTCCAGAATGTTTATGTTAGGCAATGCAGGGATGTTCATAGGTGAAATGAACATTGGACTAATGAAATTAGTCCATTTGATGGATTAATAATTTGAATGGGGCATGGCTCAGGGAAGTAAGTTATGGGGGTATATGCCTTTGAGAATTATATTTTATCCCTGGCATCATGTCTGTCTGTCTCTCTCTTCTTCCTGGCTTGTTGGGCAGTTTTCCTCCACCATAACCTTCTGCTATGATCTGCCTCACCTTAGGCCAGAGTGATGGAGCCAACTGACTATGGACTGAACCCCTGAAACTGAGAGCTCAAAATAAACTTTTCTTCCTAAATTGCTCTTGTCAGGTACTTTGGTGACAGTCACATAAAGCTGGCTAACACACAAATGGATAGACAACTAGTATTAAGCAGGAGGTAATGTATGAATGATGACTAATTTTTAAACTGGTTAATCTGTTATTGGATATGCCCATGGTTTTTGCTTTCCTAGTAAACCTTGTAACCAGCAGGACTTGAAAATTAGGAAACCCATGTACATCATTTAAAGCTTCTTAGCGTTGCCTTTAAAATGGTAAATAAAATCTTGCTAACTTTCCATAGTCTACAGAGGGGAGCCTGGATTCACAGGCCTTTCCCGTGTGTTCTTGGTGAGTTCTATTTTCCTAAAAATAATCATACTCCCTGGCCCACCACCACTCCTAGATTCAGGAGCTGAAACAGCAAAATTCCCCACCTTCTTAGTAATAGTCTTCCTAGAAACATCAGAAGAGCTGGAACTAAGCCTAACTTCTGTATTTCCTCCCCAAAAGCATAGGAACCCCCTTGAAGATTGCTATGAATTGAATCGTACCTTCTAAATTCATGTTAAAATCCAAGTCTCCAATGTGACTCTATTTGAAACAGGGCCTTTAAAGAGGAAATTGAGGTTAGATGAGCTCATAAGGAACTCAGGTTGGGGGTCCTCATAAAAAGAAGGAGGCATGAGGGAAGGGCACACACAGCGAGGAGGTCATGTGAGGACATAAGAAGAAGGCTGTCATCTGCAAGTCAGGAGAGAGGCCTCTGGAGAAACCGCCCTACTGGCACTTGGAGGCTGCACTTCTAGAACTATTAAACATAAATTTCTGTATTTTAAGTCACCCAGTCATGGTAGTTTTTTATGGTATCCTGAGGCGAATAATATACAAATGAATTGCTGGAATTGCCTTGAACACCTCCTAGTTCTTCATGGTAAATGCACACAGATAACAGCCCTTGGATTTGTGTGAAAATGTTTGCATGCATGTATTTATGAATCACTCTGACCTTGTGTTTTGCTTACTAAAGGTTGTTGAGAAGATTGATGTTGGACAATCTGCAGATTATTATAACTTGATCTGCCAGATAAAATGTAACCGTCAGTTTCACTTAAAAACACTTATTCATTCTGGGAATTACCATCATTAATATAAAACAGTTTTGCATGTACTGTATTTGATTCAGTATAATCAAAGACATGTAGGTTATTGGAAAGAACTTTTCCAAGTTTTTGAAGTAAACCTAGAGTTTCGGATAACCCTTTCTCTACTTACTTTTAATCTGTCTACTTCTCACAAGATGAAGGGGGACACCAACTAAATTGTAATGTTTTTCCCTCCAGTGAAATGAGCCAAAGAATGAATAGGACTTTATTTTAAATAGGGAGTATTATTTGGCCCATGCAGACATTATAGGCCAGGGTCTGACTTATTTCAGATCTGACCAACACAGCTCTATTTGCCAAAATCCCCCAGCCACTTCCACAAAGTTGCCAGTAAATTCAGACCACCACTACCACCTGCAAACACACACAGGCAGCGCAGTGTTGGAAGGAACTGTGAACAGAGTTTGGTTGGGGGGCCTTACTTATACCCCTTTTGCTGCTAACAAAGAGCTAGTTAGTTTATGTTCTGAATTAGGTAGTAAGCCCTTGTTGGCTTTCAGGGCACCTTGGCTCAGCTGCTACATCCCATTCCACATGTCCTCATGTTCCATGACCTCCTAGCACACAGAGCAGCTTCTGGAACAGGAATCTGAAGTGTTTGACTAGCTTCTCTGCCCTTGGTGCTGACTCAGATCCTGTGAGTGTTCCCTGAAAATAATAAAAATATAATGAAGACTGTGAACAGTCAAGACCACCAAAGAGGACATTACAGTGACTGATAAAGAGATGAAAGTGCACTCTATTTCACTGGTGACTCTCAGGATGGCATGTTAAAAAATAGTATTTGCCATTTATCCAATTGATACATTTTAAATGAAACAATGGCCACTAAAGAAAAATACTCTTGGTTTCTGTCATTTTATTATTTGAAATTTACTAGACAGTAATTTGGCAATATGTGTCAAAAACCTTCACATGGTTCATGTGCTTCCTGCTTCTAACCAAGATGGAGTAAAAGGCACTGTACTTACTCTCCTGCCTGAAAAAGAAAAAGACAAAATATATTAAGTGATAATTTTTAAGACTCTAGACCTCAGGCAACAAAAATCACAATCACCTCTAAAAGGAAATAAATGAAGTGAACCCTACAATTGCTTAGTGTTATGGTTTGGATATGAGGTGTCCCCCAAAAGCTCATGTGTGAGACAATGCAAAAAGGTTTAGAGGAGAAATGATTGGGTTGTAAGAGTCTTAACCCAATAAGTGAATTAATCCCCTCATAGGGATTAACTGAGTGGTAATTAAAATGGTAGGGTGTGGCTGGAGGAGGTGGGAATTGGGGCGTGGTTTGGGTATATATTTGTATCTGGCAAGTGGAGATCCGTCTGTCTCTCTGCTTTCTGAACATCATGTGAGCTGCTTTCCTCCACCACACTCTTCTGCCATGATGTTCTACCTCATCTTGAGCCCCAAGGAATGGAGCCAGCCTACTATGGATGGAGACCTCTGAAACAGTAAGTCCTTAAATAAACTTTTCCTCATCTACAAATCGGATCTTTTAGTCACAGCAGAGAAAAGGTTGAATAAAACACTCAGTTTACTGCCTTGAGGGTTTCCAGTCCATTTGAAGGAGGGACCCAGGTAGAACCTGGAGGCTTACTAGAGTAGAGGAGAGGAAGCTGAGAGTGTGAGGACACCAAAGCTGCGAGAGTTCTCAGAACAAAGTCCCGAACAGGTAAGAGCTTTGCAGATTTGAGAGGATGTTCGTTGAGTGTTCAACTGAATAGGGCTTGCAAATGCATGTAAGGAAGTTTCCAAAGGCTGGGGAAGAACCACTTAATAGGATTGGAGGTCAAAATACTGGCACTCCCTCGAGGCTGGCTGTAGGGCATGTTCCCACAAGACTGAAGGAAAACTTGGTAATTCATTAGGCAGACACACAGAAGGATTATGCCTCAACAGGAGGAAATGAGACCTAGGCTAAGCACCACTCCAGTCTCTATAACAAAATTTAAAAGCAAGACTAGAAGGATCAGATTTTTTCTAACTAACTTAATTGCAAAGGACAAAATTCATGAATATTGATAGAGATATAAAATCATCCAGTACCCAAAAAGGTAAATTCTACAAGGTCTGGAACATAATAAAAACTAATGGTCATGTAAAGAAGACAGGAAATATAATCCATAATGAGGATAATAAATCAATCAAAACTGACACAGATGTTAGAATTATCAGGCAAGAATGTGAAACCTCATTCTATATGTTCAAAAGTTAAGTAGAGTTATAGATTTTCAAAAGATCTAAATTATACTTCTAAAAATAAAATCTATAATATCTGAAATGAAAAATGCACTGGCTGGTACTAATGACAGATCTACCATTGCAGAACAACAACAACCAAAAAAAAAAAAACAGCTAATTTAGATAAAGCAGGATAAACTATTGGGAGAAAATAACTTTTCAAAAAATAAACAAGACGTAAACAAATCATCAGTGAGATGTGTGACAACTTCATAACTTAGCACATGAGTAATCAGAGCCCCCAGAAGAGCAGGGGACAGAAAAAAATGTTTGGAGAAGTAATGACTAAAAATTTGCCAAATCTAATGAATATTACAAACTCCAGATTTCAAGAATCCCAACAAACCCCAAGCACAAAAATCAACTGAGCACAAATAATCAAAACCAGTGATAAAGAGGAAAATAGTCAATCAGAAAAAGAAAAAAGCTTAGATACAGAGCAAAAAAAGGAAATGTGTAATATCGAATTTCTTTGAGGAAAGCAGAACAGTAGAACATCATTTTTTAAGTACTGAAAGACAAAAACAAAAACAAACAAAAAAAACCCTATCAACCTATAATTCTTTATCCAGGAAAAATATTTTTGTAAACCAAGTAAAAGTAGATTCTTTTCTAAACATACAAAAACCAAAATAAAAATCATCCTCAAACCTCAACTAAAAGAAACATTAAAGAATGTCAGTCAGATAGAAGGAAATGATATCAGGTATGAATCTCCACAAATGAAATAAGGAAGCCAGAAATGATTACTAAAATGGGTAAATATGGCAGATGTTTTTATTCATTGTGTTAGCTTTCTGCCACTGTGACAAAATACCTGAGACTAACAATGTAAAAGGAGGAAAGTTTTCTTTGGGCTCATGGTTTCAGAGTTTTCACTACATGTTTGCTTGACTCTATTGCTTTGGACCTATGGCAGCACAGGACAGGATGGTGGAATATGTGGCAGACAAACACTATTTGCTTCATGACAGCCAGGAAGCAGAGAGAGAGGAAAGGATTGGTGTCCCAATATCCCCTTGAAGGCACATCCCAATGACTTAACTTCCCTTCGGGAGGGCTCACCTCCTGAAGATTCCCCCTTCTAATAGTCCCACAAGCTGGTGACCAGTGCCCTTAGCATATGGACTCTTGGGGGACATTTAAGATCTAAACCTTCCAGTGACCCACCCCCTCCAACCAGGCCCCACCTGCCTACAGTTACCACCAAGTTGTCTATTTAATCTAGGATGGACTGATATGGTCACAGCTCTCATAATCTAATCAACCTTTGAACATTGCCACGTTGACACAGCAGTTTGGGGGAACACCTCTTATCCAAACTATCACAGATTCAATAAATTTTAAAATATTTTTAATATAAGATTTACTCTCATAAAATTTTCAGAGAACTCTGATACCCTCACATTGAAGCTTAAAAATAAAAATAACTTACGGGTTTTTAATTTCTCCAAAACCTTTCCCCTTCTTCAGATTGTCTGCTGAGCTGGGCATTGTGGCCTAGATTTAATTCTCTGAAACAAGTTCCTTATTGGTTCAGACAAGATTAATACTAAAGTTCAAGATTGCTAGACCTTCATGTTTATTTATAAGCTCCTTATTGAAGCACATAATTCGTCGTACTTGCTCAAAAACTGATGCAGCCTTTCTGTGCCATACTGCCCATAAATTATCCAAATACCAACTTTCCAGATTGATTTTTTTTCCCTTCCTCCCCCCATTAAATCATCATATTAATCACTCCAACATTTTCCTTCATTGAGGATGTTGATGAATGGGAAGTAAATTATCTGTCAATTGCATATTCACTAAAGTATGTAAGATTATTCCAGACTTCTTTAAAAGTAGCTATCCAAAAACTGCCCACTAGAAATACCAGGAGTCTGATTTCTTTTGAGTTACAGCAGCAGATGTGCTGGACTCTCCCTGGAAAGGCTAACGCTCAAGTAATCACATTGGTGCACATGTATTTGATTTTATTAGTTGCCATTATTATTTATGGTTTGCTGAGCAGTAGTGATGCATAGCTCTTTGTGGGCTCATGTCTTAGCTCACTTACCATGGCAATACGGGGCCAGGATATATTTTTCCTTTACAAATATCTCTCCTTAAAGGCATTGGTTCACAAGCTCTAAAGAGAAAATCAACTCTGGAAGCACTGCAGAGTAAGAGGTGATGTCTCCCTATTCCTTTTACAGCTAATGACCTCCTTTTGGGAGGATACATTTTTATTACCTGTCCAACACAGGTACCCTAGAAGCTACTGGGAGGTATCACCAGTTAATGTGGGAGACATTATGGCCTCGTGGTTACAAATCTGAACTTTATAGTCTCATTGATCTGGATTAAATCCTGGCTCTGCCACTTATCTGCTACCATCTTCAGAAAGTTCTTTAACCTCCCAGGGCTTCTCTTCACTCAACTATAAAGTGGAAATAAAAATAATATCTACCCCTTAGGTTATTAATCAGAATTTTAAAGGATGAAATATGGTAGACCCCCTAGAAGAGAGCCTAGAGCACAGATAATACCCAACTCATTTTAGCAAGTAAGATTTAAAAGATAAGGACCATGGGCTGCTGCAAAGTTTCTCAGTAAATTGCAATTTTCTTTTAACTGCTCCAGAGAGGTCATCTGACTGCTCCAGGCAGCTGTTTCAATATTTTGTGTCCACTGTTACTTTGGCCCTAGGCAGGACATTTTCATCACTTACTGTGTTTTCTGCTATAGATTGAACAAAGATCTCCTAGGCTCCTTTGTGTTCTGTTTTAACGGCCTGCTTGGCATTTCCCTGTATTGACAAACCCTGGTGAGCTAAAGACTGAGTGATCTAGCATAACGCAGGAAACTCTAAAAGCAAATCTGTCACTTCCATACATTTTAAAGACTTTTTTTTGTTTGTTTTTAAAGAACAGTAAAGTTAATTTTTTTTAAAGGCTATTTCACCTGTGTCAGTGGCATGGGGAAAAAATTTGGGTACCTTCATGACTGAAAGAAAAATACAATGATGATTCCTTGTATTTTCCTTTCTTGAGTGTTTTGAAAACATATCCATTTATTTTTATAGAAAACCATAGATAGGGGCAGAGGTACATATACTTTAAAATAATTTTATCAACTAGGAGGTAAGGCAAACAGGAAGTTAAGCAACATATTTTCTGTTGCAGATGGTCAGCTTTTCAGAAACCAACAGTTCATGGTACCATGAATCACCTTCTCATGGAATATTCTTCACTCCTTCAATGTAACCAGAGGCTTCCATTTGCAGTCTGCTGGAGCCACTGTGGTGATCATCGTCATCATCATCAGTAACATACTTTTTTATCATACACTGGATGTTGTTCTTTTTCACAGGTATTAACTCTCAGTATTTCAATGACTCTTTAAGATAGGCACAATAATTATGCCCAGTTCTAATGATGCAAAAAACATAGTATTCCCTATACCAGGGGAATTGGTTCAAGGACTTCTATGAATCCACAGATGCCCAAGTCCCTTATATAAAATGGTTCTGTCTTTGTACATAACTTACACACATTCTCCTGCATACTTTAAATCATCTCTAATTTACTTATAATATCTAGGATAATGTAAATGCTATGTAAATAGTTGTTTTACTGAATTATTTATAAAAAATGAGAAGGAAAAAAAAAATGTCAGTACTAGGGTACTACAGATGATTTCTTTTCTATGTACTTTCAACCAATAGTTGATTGAACCTGTGAATATAGAACCCATAGATACAGAGGCTGCCTCTACCAGTCAAGGACACACTACTGTGATGTAGCATAGCCTTCTGGTCTAGAGCATGGGATTGGCAGAGATTATTCCAGTGATCAACTCTCTGGACCTTTGCTTCTCTTCTCGTCCATCCAACTTTCCTTCCATGCTCCTCTCCTCTGCCAGTAAGAACTACAAGCGAAGTATGGTTCCAAAAGAAACCATTGCAGGATCGACAAGTTCACTAGTACTGCTTTAAATGAAAGAAATCACTAAAGAAAGGAAAGTTCCAGTCATTGACCGAAGCCTTTTCAAATCTTCCATTTCTTTTCCAAAGTCATGGGTGACTAAAAGAAAAAGAGGAGGGAACATGAAAAAGGCTTTGGTCAACTTGGAGAACTATCTATTCAGCCCAAAACACACTGCACATTGATGCAATTCCTAACAAATCAGTCTTCCATAGCATACCCAATATTAGAATTCCTTCTGTTCCTATTATCTAATGGAGGTGTGGGCTACCCTGGGGTTGCATAGAAACCATCAATACTCTATCACCATCACTAAGAGGAGGTCAGTCCTCAACGAATTTATGCCAGGGTGAGAGAGACAGGATAGAGAATGATTATTTCATGGGCAGTCTCATGAGAGCTGATTAAAATCAAGAGTCATTAGCAAATCCCAAAGCTTGACAAACACTTGTGAAGTGAGGTCACTCTGAGAAAGTGCCCATCATGTTTTTGACTTTCAAAAATCAAACCTATAAGTAAAAGATTTGCCTTGAAACAATTCCTCCACCCCCTCCCACCACCGAAAAATAATGAACTTGTCAATTTTGAGAGCAGGAGAATGAAACTGGGAGGCTGTTCATCCTCAGGCCAGCCAGGGGTCTCACTGGGGCCCCAAATCATTTTTATGCAGGAGGAAAAAAGTTAACCGGTGGGAAAGGGTCCAACGAGGTGAGAACTTCACCATTAGGAAGTTGGCTGTCCACCCAGATCCTTTCAACCACAGACCACAAGAACCTGCTGCTGTGTAAGCCTCGTGACACTCCCCTGGAGTATGCGTCAAATGGGACATTAAAAAAATGTGGAGAAAATACATTGATGCCAGGGAACTGGCTTCAAAGTTTGCTGAGACTTTGAGTTTGCTTGGAGCAGTCATTCAAGCATGAGCGTCAGATCTGTCAAACAGATGGGCCGTATCTATTGCTCCTCTCACATCAGGCTTCCAAATTCATGCAGAAACACAAGGAAGAGAAGATCGATATGTAAAAACTACTTTGCTCAATACCTAAATAAAGTTGTCAGGTAGTAAGTGTATCCTACTGCTCCACAAACAGAATATATGTACTTTTTCCTACAAAAACACAGACTAGAAGACTAGCTACTCTTCCATAGAGATGGAAGGGCACACAGCAGGAAGAGGGAGATGTTACAGTCAGCAGAATGGCCAGGGAGGGAGAAGCATAGACCTGTGCACTTGGTGTTGCTCATCTACGTTGGACGATCATCATTCCTGTGGTCATGGATTACTAAGTGTTCTCCTGGAATTTATTCATTCCTTCAAAATGTACTGAGATTCTAACATATAAATGGAAAATTCATAAGAGAGAAAATACAGTAAGCCAAAAAAATTTAAAATGTCAAGCATCAGAAATTTAAATTAAAACCACAGTGAGGTAACATTTTTCACTACCCAAATTAGCAGTTTCATAATATAATACCCATTCCTGGCAAGACTGTTTTAAAAGAATCCTCTTAGGATGATGATGATAATGGTAGCTGTTAGGGAAAACTGGTGCTAAATCAGAGTTGTTAAATGGATGGAGATGCAAAAAATTCTGTCTTTCAATTCAGTGTGGATTTAGCCTGGCCTGTGCTTGTGATGGCTTTTCCCTGCAGGACAGTGAAGACATAGCCCAGCTTCTACCAGGCAGCTATTGTATGGGATCCTATCTTCTCTGCCAGTTTCTTTATCATTCTGACAAATTACCCCAGGGGAATGACTGTGTCTTCCTCCACATTAAAAATGTACCTGGCCATGGTGGAAAATGTGATGAGTTTTGCAATGGATTTGGAGTTCAAGGTGTGATTCATCTTTTCTGAGAGTAATCTGTCAAGAGAACATTCTACAGTATAAACTGTTCTCTCAGGAAAGTTTGGCTAGTGTGCAATTGTTAAATACAAAACAATCAATACTTTGGTGAGTCACAGGAATAGTAGTGGGACATTATTTGTTTATCTTGGGCAAATCATTAGGTTGACTCTCTAAAAGCAGTTCTCAGACTACATTTTGGGGGAGAAGAAGATGAACATGAGAAAAGTGCTTATACAGGAAATACAAGATTCTCAACTTGCTCTTAAGGCAAATGAGAAAACTGAGGCTCAGAGAAGTTTAAAAAATGCCCAAAGTTAAATAATCACAACTAGAATTCTGATAAACTAATTCCCAATCCTGGATTTTTTTCCACTTGATGAATATGGGCCATACAATATTTCGTGGAACAATTAAAAAATCTTTTCCAGGCAAGAAAGGCAGAAGGAGGCTTCATGGTGAGACAGTTTTGGAACAGTACCTGCACTATACTCTCCACACCAGCTCCCCACCCATGAGTCCACCTGGGGATTGGAAGTGCCTTAGGTTGGATGGTGTTTTGTGAGACCTGTAGTCCTCAGAACACTTTGAGAAGTGCTGTACTATCACTCACACAAATCTTTCCTTGCCTGAAACCAGCCTCAAACAGGTGGTGTAAATTACAGGACCATAGATGGGACCTCAGAAATCACTATCTATTGCTCCCCCAGGACATCTCCTCATATGGAATGCTGGGAAGGACTGTAAGAGTTTCCCTTCTATTTATTCTGAAATCCTTAACCCTTCAGAGATGCTTTCAACCCTAAGCATTTCTTGTCCCTCAGAAATATCCTTTTTGCCAATGTTTTAGTTATGCCATCTCCAATAATACCTGATTTGCTGCCTCCTCCTGCCTGCCTGGTGTGTCTACTCCATAAGCCCTACCCAGAGAGGTGGTCCATCTTAGCAAATCAAACATTAGTTGTCTTTATTGTTTTTAGATGCTTTCTCTCCAAAGAGAACAAGTTTGCCTTTTCCCCATTATAGAACTTCCCCTTAACTTTAACTAAAATATGAATTATGAAATCACTTCCCAGGGTTGGTTTATTGGCATCAGTTATGAAGGGAAAGAAGTTGGAACTTCCCAAAATGATGTCTTCCAATAACACAGAATCAAAAAATTTCTGTAGGTGAAATGTGCCTGCTAAAATACTAGTCTCTCCTAGATTTTATCCCTCAATGTTTTTGAAGCATTTTTCCTTCCTTCTTTTCATTAAAAAGTATTGAATCAGGTAAGGCCCATGTGCTCATTATCGTCAGTTCCTGGCTTCTCATCAAGCTAGCTATGAGGTTGTTATAGTGGCTGTGCCTCCCACCCTGTGTGACCATCTTGAGCAGCCCTGCAGGGGATACTTACTCAGAACTGAGTATGACCACAAATGGAGCCCCCAACCTTGAGCACCTCACCCTTGTCTCAGAGAAACACAGCAGGGCACAGCTCATGTCCCTGCAGAGGACAGAGGAGGGATAGGGACTGTCAGAGCTTGCGTGCTGGAAAGGAACTGAACTCTGGTTTTTGAACCAGCACTTAGCTAGAAAAAAGGTAGAAAAGAGGTAGGGGTGGAGGAGAGGGTGTTTTCTGTTCCAAGCACTTTCTTCAAAAGTGGTAGCCAATACACACACACACACACGTGTGTGTGTGTGTTTTGGTAGTAGGGATTGAACCAGGGGTACTTTACCACTGAGCTACAACCTCAGCATCCCCCTTTTTAAAATTTTGAAACATGGTCTCATTAAGTTGCTTAGAGCCTCACTAGGTTGCTGAGGCTGGCCTCAAACTGCAATCCTCTTTCCTCAGCCTCTCGACTCACAGGGATGACAGGAGTGCACCGCTGTGCCTGGCTCTCATACGTACTTTATGCGTGCATAAACATGCAGTTAGTGCCATGTGAACCTACACGAGTGCATGATTCCATCACCAGTGGACAGAGCACAGGACAGAGATGCTCAAAATGTGCCTTCATCACATGGCCTCTCCCTCCACCACAGGTGCAGAGCCAGTCACTCACCAGCCCATGTAAAAGCTTGAAGATGTTTCTTTGTTGCCTGATTGCTCCGAACAGAAATGTTGACTATTTGGAGGGAAATGGACATTTGCCTGTCTAAAGTAGTAAAAGGAAATCTTCCACCTGTGAAGCTTTCAGATTCATCTCTACCTTAGACAAAACTAAGTAAGACCCCAGACAAAATCTGAGGATGGATCTAGACAGTTCTGACCTCCACACTGGACAACTGAGAAATGAGAAAGAGGTTGATTGATTAGAGTGGAAAGGAGGGCCAGGCTGTGGCTCAGTGGTAGAGAGCTTGCCTAGCATGGGTGAGCACCACATGAAAAAATAAATAAATAGAGTGGAAAAGGAAGAGGCATGGAGTGATTTATGAAGAAAGGTTAAAGCAGTTAAAGGATTGTTTGGATGAAGACTAGGGGAAAGGTTAAAAAGTCCATAAATATTTGCATTACGAAAAGTTTCCTTACACCACCACGACCACCACCACCACTTTCACCCACTTAAGAGCCTTAAAATAGACTGGGGGAAGATTTACTGCATATATGGAGAGGTCCACAGGAAAACAAAATCTGTATTTGAGACAGAAGTTTAGCTCTGGGTGGAGTGGGCAGAAGGTAATTAGGGTGGAAAAAGGAAAGATTTGTGGCCCAAGAACATTTTCTGAAAGTGGTATCCTGTTTGGTGGACAGGGTACACAGTAATGGCAAAGTGGCAGCATTAAAGTCATATCTCATGACTATGATTTGGTGCTTTGGATGCAGTAAACTATGGTAAATCTAGAAATTATCTGGGATAATGAATCAAACTATTGCTATATTGCTTGAGATGATGGCATATTAGTGTCCACTGTAACTTGCCATCTTCAGCCCAGAGGCCTGATGGGCATGTCATCATTCCACTTGAGAATTGTCAAACCGTACAGAAAGGGCTTCTGGTAATTCTGGCAAGTCTCCCCCTTAGAACACAGTGACTGGCCACCGTTCTTGCACTTACTTTTATATTCCTCAGAAAATCATTAGCATGCCAAGTCATTTTCCCAGGATGTGTGAACTATCCTAACACAGAGGGAATTTTGGTAAGAGAAGCTAAGGCCTGTGTGGTTGCCAAAATCAGTAAGCACATTTTCAGGTATCTCCTAAGGATTGGTGAAATTACCAGAGAGAGTAGCAATAATCCACAAAGCCAGGCAAGCATTAAGCAACGTACCACCTCTCCCAACTCTTGGTTTACCACCCATCTTTCTGAAAAATCACACTTGAAACAATAAGATTTTTATTGTATAAAAAGTATACACTCATTACAAGTTTTCTGAGGAATCGCCATGCTGCTTTCCATAATGGTTGCACCAATTTGCAGACCCACCAGCAATGTATGAGTGAACCTTTTCCCCCACATCCTCGCCAACATTTACTGTTGCTTGTATTCTTGATAACTGCCATTCTGATTGGGGTGAGATGAAATCTTAGAGTAGTTTTTATTTGAACACAACTTGGAATGGAATGGAACCACTGCTCCTCAATTTATGACCAAAGGATATAAAATCAGCATACTACAGTGATACAGTCACATCAATATTTATAGCAGCTCGACTCACAATAGCTAAACTATGGAACCAACTTAGGTGTCTTTCAACAGATGAATGCAAAAAGAAACTGTGATATATATATATATATACACACATGTATGTATATATATATATTATATATACTGTGATATATATGTGTGTGTATATATATATATATATAATGGAATATTACTCAGTTTTAAAGAAGAATGAAATTATGGCATTTGCTGGTAAATGGATGTAGTTGGAGAATATCATGTTAAGTGAGATAAGCCAAACCCAAAAAACCAAAGATCAAATGTTTTCTCCAATATGCGAATGTTAATTCACCATAAGGTGGGGGGTGGCTAGGGAAGAATAGAATTACTTTAGATTAGGTAGAGGGGAGTGAAGGGAGTGGAAGGGGCAAGGGGGTAGGAATGATAGTAGAGTGAAACAGACATTATTACCTCATGTACATATATGACTGCATGACTGATGTGATCCTACAATATGTATAATCAGAAAAATGAGATTATACTCCATTTATGCATGAGCTATCAAAATAGATAAATGCATTCTACTGTCACATATAACTAATTAGAGCAAGTAAAAAATTAATTTAAAAATTGACATATGTGTGTTAAAATAGGTTGGAAATCTAGACCTTATATATCTGTTATTATCATTAAGAAAATAGATTGTCCTATAAATAGTACCCTGGGCCATACAGTATCTTTTACATATATAAGCAGTCCTAAAAGAGAAGACACTGGGACAAAAATAGCTTAAGTCGTGCTAGATTGCATTATAATTCCCAAACTCAACCACTCCCTGTGTTCATGCCCTTTGCCATGTGAATTTACAGATTCTTCCTTTAGAAACTAAGTCCCCAATTTTCTTTCCCCACTGACTGGATTTGGCTATGTGGGCAGAGTGGACAGTGTGCCAACTCCTTACCAAAGCCTGAAGAGAGAACATCAGTTTCCGCTAACCCCTTGTACTTCTGTTGTCACAAGAACATGCCCTAGTTAACCCAAAGTCCAAGAAAGATGAGATACATAGATTAGACATGGACCTAATCTAAGCTTAACTTAGACTGAGTGGCCCATGGACACATGTCTATGAGATAAAATGAGTGTCAGTCATTTGTTATACAGCATTATTATGGCAAAAGCTGACTGCTACTAATATAATGAAAGAAAATTTAAACTCACCCTAAACCCACCCTACACACAGTAATAACTGCATTTGATTTGTCATTTTTACTTATATGTGTTTGTTTAAAGCATTCATTTTTATTAAGCACCATATACTTATCATACTGCTTTGAAACTTGGTGTTTTTTTTCACTCCATGGGGAATTTTTTTTCTAATGCCAAAAGTGTATCTTATAACATATTTAATGACCATAAGGTGTTTTACAATATTGATGTAGCATAAATATATATATATATATATATATATATATATATATATATATAAATTTTAGTTGCTGAATTTAAGAAGGAACTAAACATATTTTCTTCATAAACAATACAAGGGCTGGGGATATAGCTCAGTTGGTAGAGTGTTTGCCTTGCAAGAACAAGGCCTTGGGTTCAATCCCCAGCACTGCAAAAAAAAAAAAAAAAAAACAGTATGAAAGTACATAAACTAAAGTATGAGCTCTCCTGTAACATATATCCACCCTCAGATTTCCCTTCCTTCCCCTGAGGTTTGATTTGTCTCCTTCAGACATTTCTGTTGTGTGTTAATATGCATGTGAAATATAGGTATAAAGTTATAGGATTTTTAAAGTTAATGGTGTTGTAATGTTTTTATGATCTGTGGCTCTTCTTTATCACTAAATGCTTCTTTGAGAACTTGTTCCATACCAATCATTACATTGAAGTGCTGAATTATACAGCTTAATGTGGTCATGCCAGTGCTTAGAAATCTCAAGTGCTCTACCATTGTGGGACAGGTGAGTTTCATCCAAGTTTTTGGAATGTTCAGTAAGCATCCTCGTTCATGTCTCCTTGATTACACATGTTTCTCCAGGATCATCAGGACCTGATATGTAATTTAAAATTGTAATAAATGCTGTCAAAGTACTCTCCAAAAAGTGTCTATTTTCCTTTCTGTTAACGGTGTGTCAGGGGCCCATCCTCACTAACACTAATTAAGGTCTGGGGATGTGTTTACAACTAACTTAGTAGCTTGCCTTGGAATTTCAGCTTCCTGAGCTTTAAAATGGCCATGGTAATTCTTTACCATGTTATTAAAGGAAAGAATTCACTGCTATTATTCATAGTAGCATGCTTTCATTTTCTTGTTATTATCTGCTATTATTTCTCCATGTGAAACTTTCATTTCATTCATTCCAGCCCACCCTCATCTCCAACCCTAAGTTTGGTTCTTACATTCCCCTAGACCTTCTCTGTCCTTCTTGTTTCTCAAAACAAAATTTCTTACTATCTTCCAAGATTATATGCAGGTCCCTCCCTCATTATGTTCTTCACTGCCCACTCTTTTGAACTTCCACATATGTCTTTGCTGTGTATCCCCCCTTTTTTATACAACCTGGAGTATTACCAACCACTTGGTTACCAACCACTTGGTTGGTAATTAATTAAAATAATTCCTATTTATTGATTCTTTGTGTGTGTGTGTGTGTGTGTGTGTGTGTGTGTGTGTGTTGCTAGAGACTGAACCCAAGGCCTTTTGCATGCTAGGCAAGAGCTCTACCACTGAGTTATATCCTAGCCCTGTTTGATTCTCAATTCTGTAAGAGCCACTATGCCAAATGCTTTTGCAGGCATTCTCTCATTTGTCTTCTCTACACTATTATTATTTTAATTTCACAAAAGTGAATCCAGAAGTTCAAATAATTTAAATAAACTGCTCAAGGCTACACATTAGTGGCAAATCAGAGATCCAAAGCCACATCTCTCTACTATAAATCCGATGCCTTCAACCACTCTATAAATGTGGGCCTTATGAGTGCTATCGTTTGAATACTTGTGCCCCCCAACTCCAAATTTATTTGTTAAACCCTAATCCCCAAGGCAGTAGTATTAAGATATGGGGCTCTTAGGAGGTGATGCATGCCACCTTCATGAATGGGATTAATGTCCTCACAAATGAGGTCAGGCAAGATTATTTGCTCCTTCCTCCATGTGAGGACATGGCAAGATGATACCTCCTGTAAGGAACCTGCCCTCACTAGACACTGAATCTTTTGATGCCTCGATCTTGGGCTTCCAGCCTCCAGAATTATGAACAGTACATTTCTGTTGTTCTTAAGTCACCCAGCATGGAATTTTCTGACAGCAGCACAAACAGCCCAAGACCAAGGAGCTGGAAATCCCTGAAGGTAGAGACAGAATTCTGCCTTTCTGTACATCCTCCTTCCAACATGGCATAGTGTCCTGTACGTGGTGGATCCTCAAGCACTGTGCTGACTGGTTGAGGCTCCTTTCCAGGCCCATATCTGTGGCATAAATATTTGGTTGTTCCTTCATGTCATATCCCATATCTAAGTGACAAGGTGAAACCTTAAGATTTATTTTGAGTAAGTACTATGTACCCCCAACCCCACCTTTATGCAAGAGCTATTTGGGCTAAACAGGAAATAGATTACATACTCTTGTCTTAAGGAACTTCAATTCCACATTTGAAGGGTAAAAGCACAAACAACTAGAATGAGTCAAAATGTCACAAAAACTTACCCAGAAAACAAAGGCCTGAATGGGCGCCCTTCAACAGATAAATGGATAGTGTGGTGTACATATGTATGTGTGTGTATATATATACATATATATATATGTGTGTGTGTGTGTGTGTGTGTGTGTGTGTGTGTGTATGTGGTGTATATATATATATATATGTATATTTATATATTATATATTTATATATATGATGGAATATTACTCAACTTTAAAGAAGAATGAAATTATGGCATTTGCTGGTAAATAGATGAAGTTGGAGAATATCATGCTAAATGAAATAAGCCAAACCCAAAAAGCCAAAGGCCGAATGTTTTCTCTGCTATGCCAAAGCTAATTCACAATAAGATGGAGGTGGGGGGAGTGACTAAGGAAGAATAGGGGTACTTTATATTAGGTAGAGGGGAGTGAAAGGAGGGGAAGGGGTATGGGGGAAGGAATGATAGTGGAGTGAAACAGATATTTTTACCTCATGTACATATATGACTGCATGACTGATGTGATCCTACAACATGCACAATCAGAAAAATGAGAGATTACACTCCATTTATGTGTGATCTATTGAAACGTATAAATGCATTCTACTGTCATGTACAACTCATTAGAACAAATTAAAAATTTTTTTATAAAAGAGTTATATGGCATGCTCAAGTATCTGGGTAGAGAAATATCCATAAAGTTAGAGCCCATGAAGTGGACTTTGAAGACTGGGGGAAATTGGGCAGGGCAGGAGCGGCACTGCCCAGGTGGGGAGAGCCTGAACGAGGACATGGGTCTGACTCCCAGCTCCTCCTTCTTTCCCATGCTCAGGGCTTCCCTGCATCGCCCTCGCTGTAAAGTGGGGTAATAATATAGCACATCAGTCAGACTTAACAAAATAATAAAAGTGCTCTAATTAGGCTTGGCCTGTAAAGCACTTTCAACTCAATCACAGAAGGGAAGTGAGTCTAGAGAACAACCTTATTATTAGTAGGGATGTGGGCTAGCCCTTTTTTAAAAAACCAGAGCAAATCACCTCTCTTAAGTAATTTCAACCCTGTGAAGTTGCAACCTTTTGCATTCCTGCATCGAGAACCTGCTCTATTTCCAGGTTTTGGACAAAGACATTGGACTGGAAATAAAAATTCCTTACTGAAAATGGGAATAGTTAAAGATGATCAGGAAACCACTGGCATAAAAATAAGTAAAAGATTTCACATACAGGAAACAAAACAAATTTGCCAAGTGATAAAGGTGATTATGAACTAGTAATTCAAATGCAGATCTGAAATGTGGCCAGTCTGGCCTTGGGCTGAAATGACCAAATCTCATACTTAAGCCCATTAGAACATGTTTGCACAAAACGGTTAAGCAATCCGCTTGTTTGTATCCAAAAAACAGTCCACACAATAAGCACATTGTTCCCAGTGTAATACTAAAACTTGTCCTCCACAGTTGGAACATTTTCCCCCAGAAATTGGAAAAGTAATAAATTGCCAACTATCTAAATGATGGGTGCAGGTGCTGTCTCCCTCTGTGGGCGAGGGTGGGGCAGTACCCTTGCCAAGAAGGCAGAACTGGGGTAGACATTCTTAGAGGGAAGCAGATTGTGGATTAATCCAAAGAAGGAATTGGTAACACTTAAAGCTGGAGGAAAGTGACACAGGCTTCATCTTGAAGTAGAGAATGTTTTAGTACTGGAGGTATTCAATCATCAGGAGGGAGACCAAGGAAGGAATTCCTGAAAGAGAACAGTGAAACTGGATGACCTAGAGTCGGCTTAGTAAGTCTATGATCCATGTGTTTCTCCATAATGCAAGGTGGGACAGCCTAAGAAAAATAAACCTGGATCCAGGAACGGGACAGGGGCCAATTAAAAAGCTCCATTGCAAAATGTTCTCTAGCTGCAAATTATTCAAGCACAACTGTGAGCACTGAATACAAACCCTGGCTTTCATATTTCTTGAATGAGGATTAGTAAAGCTTGGGACTCAGGATATTTTTTCTGTTTAAAAAATATATATTTTGAAGAAAACAGTAGGCCATGATTCGACAGGAAATGTAGTATGCCCTGCTCTGGATTGCTTCCCCCACCCGTCCACCCCAGGACCCTGTTAATCTCAGTATCGTGATTGCCCAAGAAGCTCAAGGCATGTCCTGAACAAAGACATAAAAGGCCATAATAATTCCACACTCCACCTGATAGAGAACAAGTACTTCAAGTCACTTCCCCCAACTTTGCCCTCTTTCAGCAGGAAGCAGTTTGGAGATGTTGTCACCCATTTTTCATAGAAATGGAATGTAGAAATTGACAGTGGGGAAATGTCACAGTGGTCCCCTTCATGTTTTGAATACAGCCCTTGCTGCTCTGCCACTGCAACTGATTTTTTAAATGGACATGTTTCTTTATCTTCCTTTCTCCTTGTTCCTCCCTAAACTCTACCCCCTCAATCTCAGGGGAAGCAGGATTACCTTTCTTCACCATTTTAGGCAGATTTGTCTGTCCTTGAGCACACACCCACCATAGGAACAAAGTAATCCAGACTTTGGGAATGGTACCACAAGATCTCAGAAATGACTATCTCCCAAATTAACAAGTGAAGTACAACCCCAAAAGAGAACCCATAGAATGTAGCCTTTGAGTCACCTCTTTAAAAGCCCCCTGTTCCTTCTGCTGGGCAGAATCACAGCCTCTGGGACAGGAATCCCCTATGCTTCTCCTCTGCCAGCAAAGCAATGAAACATTTTCCTTTCTCTCAAAACCATGCCCTCATTATGGGATTGACTTGGGGATAAGGACTGAGCTTTTGGTAACTTTAGTACATAATAATAGCAATACGATGGTGATGATGATGATGATGACAACTACCATATATTGGGAACCAACAATGTCCCCAGATGTTGTTAACTGCTTCATCTTCATGGTCCCAGTAGCTCTCAAAGTATGTGTTATTGTTCCCATTTTACAGACTAATAGACTGTGTTAATAAGACTCAGTTTCTTCCCCCAAAACAATAATACCAAGTGAAAATTCAACCCAAATCTCTCTGATTCCAAGGCTTGTTCTTGTACCACCATGATGTATTGCTTAAAAGTTTATTAGGACATAAATAAATGTATTACTTATAATTTTAAAAGCCATAATAATAATGAAGACCCAAACAATAATAAGAGCAATACTGCTACTGCTCAGAGTCTGCTTACTTATCATAATTGGGTTCTACCTTGATTGACTTGTTGAAACCATTTTATAGATAAGTGAACCAAGATCTGGAAGTAGGCAGCTTGGCTCCATGTCAAAGCATTAAATTGTTATTCTACATTCTTGACACTTTACATTTCCTTTTCTATCTAAATTTTCTTTCTTTCTTTCTTTCTTTTTGTCAGGAATAAACAAAGGCTTGCTTTAATTTATTTTATTTTAAATTTTTTTATTTGTCCTTTTTAGTTATACATGACAGTAGGATGCATTTTGACATATTATACAATTTTCTCTTTTTCTACTTAAATGCTTCTCTGTTCTATGTGTCCAGTATCTTCCCCCTGCCCTTTTTAGGAAGCACCCTCTTGGGTGCTGCATCAGTAGCCTAGTGTCAGAAAGATCAGATGCTGTCCTCTCTAGTCTTGAGTACCAGCTCTGTAACCCACTGATTCTCGACAAGCCCGCTTCCTTGTCTAAAAAATAGGAATAATATTGTCTACCTCTCACACTTACTGGGAAGATGGCCATGTCTGCGCTGGCCCCAGCCCAGAGGGAGCCCTGAGCATGTGAATACCTCACTAACAGCACCTTGGAACTTTTTCATGTGTTTCCAAACACGGACTTTTTCATAGGGCATCTGGCTGATGACCAAGGTGGCCAGTCTGGTCCCAAACTGCAGGTCTTGCCAGTGTGTGCCTTCAGGACACCAGCTCTGGTCTGGGCAGGCAGGGCCCACCAGAAACCCACAGTTGGATTGATTCAGTACCTGAGACATGTCAGAGCAGAGGCCGGGCTCTGTGGTGTTTACTGCAAAAGCTGCCAAACATGCTCAGTGAGCAGGAATGACTGTCTTTCCCTTTCCGTGTAGGGATTCCGAAGTCCATGGGAAGCCAGTATCAAGTAAGATTCCATGAAATCCAGTCGGGATGCTTGCAGGAGGTGGGGTCCTTCTGAAAGTTACACATTAATTTGGGTAAGTTTAGATTTATCTCACATCGCTTGTAAATTGATTGGAATCAGAATCACAGGGTACTTCAAAGAGCCCAGATTATCTTCAGATGCTGGGAATTATTTAGCCAACAGGAAAAAACAGTGTTATTAGCTAAGTCTTTTCTCAAATAACAGGGCCATGGAATATATCCACAGTGCTGGATTGATGCTTGCATCTTTGTGGATGGTAGTCACGCCTTGGATCAAACTGCAAAGCTTAGGGAATGCATGTTATAAGAGCAGAGATGTACATTTGTTTTGCTAGAATTCAAGTGGAATGGGATTATTTCCATGTAAGAACCACGTGGTTTTAAAATGTTACATAAAGAGAAGTTTTGCAAACAGATCCATTTCCTTTGATAGTAGATAGTTATTTGAGAGCCTTCTTTGCCTAAAGCCTGGCAGTGTATTAGGGTGAGTGACCATCCTAGTTTGCCTGGGACTGAGGTGTCCCAATACACAGGATTTTCAGTCCTAAACAGAACAGTTCCTGGAAGACAGGTAAGTTGATCTCTCTGCAGTGCTTCCTCGTGTTTTAGTTTATAGGTCTCTCTCACCACTTTTCTCCTTTCCGTATCAGTTGACATCAATAGCTCCCAAGCTTGGCCACACTTTAGAACAATGTGGGGAATTCTGGAAGGAATTTTGAAGGTCCTGATGTTCAGGCCCACGTATCATAGCCCCATTCCATTAGAAGTTCTGGAGGGACTTGGGCATCAGGCCTGGGGAATCTGGGTGTAGAACCTCGACTCTCAGTAGGAACCGAGTTCACCATTGGTGGGAATGGGAGGGACTGTCGTTGCCACTCCTATTTAAAGGAAAACCTCTGTAAACCAAAACTTTCATGATAAGGACAGTCGTGTGCTAACTGGTTTCATGTAATTTCTTTTCAATATTACCTCAAAACAAACCCAGCAGTGGATACTCATTCCCTGCAGTACTAAGTATTTTGGAAAATAATTGATATCTATAGTTTCACAATCAAATTAGGTGGATCTACAACACAAATTTGGCTCAGATACAACCACAAAGCTCTTCTCACTGAGAATGCTAGTGATCTACATACAACTCTTAAGACATCTTTCTTAACCTATGATTTGTGCTCCAAAGCACAGAATCCAGAGAATGTGGGCAAAGAAAGCAGGCAGACCAAGGTTTCGATTTTTTCTCATCCATTTGCTCCCTGTGGGAAACTCAGGTCATCTCAGTCATCTCACCATTCTGAACCTCAATGTGTTGATCTACAAAATGGGAATGATGGTGACATCTTCTTCAGTGAGCCACTGCAGGGGTAAGTAAGAGAGTGAACATGTCCCGTTTTGCTCAGTGCCTACCTGGTAAGAAATTGACAAGTGGTAGTTTCTTCTCCCACCAAGAGGAAAAAGAAGCAGGTGTATACCTGCCTGGTAAATGATTATTCATTATGTGGGAAAGTCAATATCAGTGAAGAAATGGCTTTGGAACTAGGAGGCTTCTGAACCAACAGACTCCTTCATCCAGAACAACAAGTGGTTGAATACTCCCCAGCCCATTTACACATAGCTGCCCCCAGATCTCTGGAAGATACCATGTGAAAATTCAGGTTACAGTCCTCAGTCAACACTTCCCTGAGCTGACAGCTTTGAGGTGAGCTTAGATCTCAGGTCACTGGGGACAAAGATCCTCACACCAGCAGAGACAAGGACAGAAGTGTGTGCTCTGGGAAGGAATCAGCTCAGAGTTTTTCTGTTCCAGAAGATGGGGGTGTGGAATGGGTGCCACTGGGTACAGCCTAAAGCTTCTTATAACCAAGTGAGGTGCCTGCACTTGAAACACAGGACAGTCTTAAAGAGGGAAAGGCTGATACCTTTTGCCCGAAGGTAAAACCTACAGTCCAACTGTATGCACCCTGCCTCACTCACTTCGATTTCACACATCCCATCAGCGGGTTTCAGAGTGAAATCTTCCTACTGATCACTCTGAGTTTTATAGAATAGAAGACTTTGGCCCGAGACTTCTGATCTATCCATAGGTCAAAAATTGAGTTTCTGTTGTCCCGTGTCCTTCTGTAAAAAGATAGCAACTGTTTCTCAGACCCCAGATGCTATCGCCTTACAGAAGAGTGGGTGCACACACACCAGTGGCTTGTTTCCCTTTAGTCTCCCTCATTGCAGGAAGGATGGGGTGGGGGCCAGATATTTCAGAAGAAGGTGATGCTCAGGTATTCACTGTCTACATGATGAAGCCTCACTTTTCATAGGAAAGCAGAGAGTCCTATGTGTCCAGGTAAGTGGCTCTCTAATCTGGATGATTATCAGAATCAGACAAGAAGCTTTATGAAAGTCCAGATTTCCTGGGCTGCACCCAGACCTGCTAACTGTATATCAGGGATGTATGGGACCAGGGAATCTCTCATTTTAAACCAGATTCCACATTTGTGGTCAACATTATTGGCTGATTGAATTCAATATCCACTTTCTTCTCCTTGTCCTGCTACAGAGACTAAGAATCTAAACATGTGTTTTCCCAACCTCTCTTGGAGTCAGAGAAAGCCATGGATTCAGTGCTGGGCTGTGGGACAGAAATCTGATGATGTATGGGAAGTCCTTGCTATGCTGACTACAGGGACTGGTATCTCCCTGTCCCCTTCCTATTTCTCTGTGCCTTGAAAGCAAAGTTTGCATTTAGAACTGCAGCAGCCACCTTGTGGCCATGAAATATCAGACATGTTAGAGAAACCAAGAGAATCACAAAGATTTGACTATGACCAAGCCACTGACCAAACTCAAGAGATATCTCTTTCTAACTTGTGCTATGAGAAAAATGAACCCCTATTTGTTTAAGTCACTGTGAGTTGAGCTTCAGTTACTCGTAGCTGAACACATTTTAACTGACACACTTGTTCTTTTTCCTTTTCTTTTCCTTCATCTTTCTGATGGGGTTGGACGGGTTAGGCATCAGAAGTAAAAGAAACAGAGTCAGAACTCAGAAGCACTTCCTAGCTGGCTGCCGGTGAAGGAGGCCTGGCAATAAGAGTTGATCTATTGGGGGACCTTCTGTGTGCTGCTCTCCTCCCTGGGCAGGGTCTTGTGCAGACCTGGCTGGGTCCTTCTGGCTATGGGTGCTGCCTCATGTGGGCTCTTCCAGTCCCTCCTGTAGCTGCTTTCTATTCTATCCTCTCTCTATCTTTTTGATGTTTTTTCTAAATGGAAAAGTTTTTTAGGGAATATTACTGCTTTAAAATTTCAACAAAGAAAGAAAGGAAGGAAGGAAGGAAGGAAGGAAGGAAGGAAGGAAGGAAGGAAGGAAAGAAGGAAGGAAGGGTAATTGAGTAGCAGTGGAAGAAACATTAATAATCCAGCAACACCACTCCTGGGTGTCTTTTTCTTCTTAAGCTCTTTGTGGGCCAGGATGTACTGCTGACCTCTGAGAGAATAGCCTGATAAAATATACATCCTTCCACCAATTTTTCCCTGTTAGAAAACTGCGGAGTTTGGACAAACCCAGGCAGAACCACTGGGAATGTGGATACCTGCAGCAGAGGGGGCACATCACCTACTGAAGATTTTTTTTTCCCATTTTTTTTCTCTCTTTTTTTATTGTAAACAAATAGGATACATGTTGTTTCTCTGTTTGTACATGGAGTAAAGGCATACCATTTGTGTAATCATACGTTTACATAGGGCAATGATGTTTGATTCATTCTGTTATTTTCCCCTTCCCCCCCACCCCTCCCACCCCTCTTTTCCCTCTATACAGTCCTTCCTTCCTCCATTCTTGCCCCCCTCCTTAACCCTAACCCTAACCTTAACACTAACCCCTCCCACCCCCATTATGTGTCATCATCCACTTATTAGCGACATCATTCGTCCTTTGGTTTTTTGAGATTGACTTATCTCACTTAGCATGATATTCTCCATTTTCATCCATTTGCCTGCAAATGCCATAATTTTATCATTCTTTATGGATGAGTAATATTCCATTGTATATATATACCACAGTTTCTTTATCCATTCATCAATTGAAGGGCATCTAGGTTGGTTCCACAATCTGGCTATTGTGAACTGAGCAGCTGTGAACATTGATGTGGCTGTATCTCTGTAGTATGCTGATTTTAAGTCCTTTGGGTATAGGCCAAGGAGTGGGATAGCTGGGTCAAATGGTGGTTTCATTCCAAGTGTTCTAAGGAGTCTCCACACTGCTTTCCAGAGTGGCTGCACTAATTTGCAGCCCCACCAGCAATGAATGAGTGTACCTTTCTCCCCACATCCTCACCAACACCTGTTGTTGCTTGTATTCTTGATAATCGCCATTCTAATTGGGGTGAGATGGAATCTTAGGGTGGTTTTGATTTGCATTTCTCTTATTACTAGAGATGTTGAACATTTTTCCATATGTTTGTTGATTGCTTGTAGATCTTCTTTTGTGAAGTGTCTATTCACTTCCTTAGCCCATTTGTCGATTGGATTATTTGCATTCTTGGTGTAGAGTTTTTTGAGTTCTTTATAGATTCTGGAGATTAGTGCTCTATCTGAAGTATGATTGGCAAAGATTTTCTCCCACTCTGTAGGCTCTCTCTTCGCATTGCTGATAGTTTCCTTTGCTGAGAGAAAGTTATTTAGTTTGAATCTATCCCAGTTATTGATTCTTGCTTTTATTTCTTGTGCTATGGGAGTCCTGTTGAGGAAGTCTGGTCCTAAGCCGACATGTTGAAGCTCTGGACCTACTTTTTCTTCTAAGAGATGCAAGGTCTCTGGTCTGATTCTGAGGTCCTTAATCCATTTTGAGTTTAGTTTCGTGCATGGTGAGAGATATGGGTTTAGTTTCATTCTGTTGCATATGTATTTCCAATTCTACTAGCACCATTTGTTGAAGAGGCTATCTTTTCTCCATTGCATATTTTTGGCCCCTTTGTCTAGTATGAGAAAATTGTATTTATTTGGGTTTGTGTCCATGTCCTCTATTCTGTACCATTGATCCACCTTTCTATTTTGGTACCAATACCATGCCCTTTTTGTTACTATTGCTTTGTAGTAGAGTTGAAAATCTGGTATTGCGATACCCCCTGCTTCACTCTTTCTGCCAAGGATTGCTTTAGCTATTCTGGGTTTTTTATTCTTCCAGATGAATTTCATAATTGCTTGCTCTATTTCTGTAAGGTACATCATTGGGATTTTAATTGGAATTGCATTGAATCTGTATAGCACTTTTGGTAGTATGGCCATTTTGACAATATTAATTCTTCCTCTCCAAGAACATGGGAGATCTTTCCATCTCTAAGGTTTTCTTTAATTTCTTTCTTTAGTGTTCTGTAGTTCTCATTGTAGAGGTCTTTCACCTCTTTTGTGAGATTGATTCCCAAGTATTTTATTTTTTTCGATGCTATCGTGAATGGGGTAGTTTTCCTAATTTCTCTTTCTGAAGATTCATCTCTTATGTATAAAAATGCCTTAGATTACAACATTACCCTATGTAAATTTATGATTACACAAATGGTATGCCTTTACGCCATGTACAGACAGAGAAACAACATGTATCCCATTTGTTTACAATTAAAAAAAAATGCCTTAGATTTATGTGCATTGATCTTATATCCTGCTACTTTACTGAATTCACTTATGAGATCTAAAAGTTTTCTGGTGGAATTTCCTGGTTCCTCTAAGTATATAATCATATCACCAGCAAATAGGGATAGTTTGAGTTCTTCTTTTCCTATTCATATCCCTTTAATTTCTTTGGTCTGTCTAATTGCTCTGGCTAGAGTTTCAAGGACGATATTGAAAAGAAGTGCTGAAAGAGGGCATCCCTGCCTTGTTCCAGTTTTTAGGGGGAATGCTTTCAGTTTTTCACCATTTAGAATGATATTGGCCATGGACTTAGTGCAGATGGCCTTTACAATGTTAAGGAATGTTCCCACTACCCCAATTTTTTCTAGTGTTTTGAGCATGAAGGGATACTGTATTTTATCAAATGCTTTTTCTGCATCTATTGAAATAATCATGTGATTCTTGACTTTAAGTCTATTGATATGGTGAATTACATTTATTGATTTCCTGATGTTGAACCAAACTTGCATCCCTGGGATGAAACCCACTTGATCATGGTGCACTCTCTTTTTAATATGTTTTTGTATGCGATTTGCTAAAATTTTGTTAAGAATTTTTGCGTCGATGTTCATTAAGGATATTGGTCTGAAATTTTCTTTCCTTGATGTATCTCTGTCTGGTTTAGGTATCAGGGTAATATTGGCTTCATAGAATGAGTTTGGGAGGGTTCCCTCCTCTTCTATTTTATGGAATACTTTGAGAAGTATTGGAATGAGCTCTTCTTTAAAGGTTTTGTAGAACTCGGCTGAGAACCCATCTGGTCCTGGACTTTTCTTTGTTGGTAGGCTTTTGATGACTTCTTCTATTTCATTACTTGAAATTGGTCTATTTAAATTGTGTATGTCCTCCTCGTTCAGTTTAGGCAATTCATATGTCTCTAGAAACCTGTTGATGTCTTCGAAATTTTCTATTTTGTTGGAGTATAGATTTTCAAAATAGCTTCTAATTATGTTTTGTATTTCAGTCATGTCTGTTGTGATATTTCCTTGTTCATTCCGAATTTTAGTGATTTGGATTTTCTCTCGTCTTCTCTTTGTTAGTGTGGCTAAAGGTTTATCAATTTTGTTTATTTTTTCGAAGAACCAACTATTTATTTTGTCAATTTTTTGTATTGTTTCTTTTGTTTCAATTTCGTTGATTTCAGGTCTGAGTTTAACTATTTCCTGTCTTCTACTACTTTTGGTGTTGGTTTGTTCTTCTTTTTCTAGGGCTTTGAGCTGTAGTGTTAGGTCGTTTATTTGTTGAGTTTTGCTTCTTTTATTAAATGCGCTCCATGAAATAAATTTTCCTCTAAGTACTGCTTTCATAGTGTCCCAGAGATTTTGATATGATGTTTCTTTGTTCTCATTTACCTCTAAGAATTTTTTAATTTCCTTCCTAATATCTTCTGTTATCCATTCATCATATAATAGCATATTGTTTAATCTCCAGGTGTTGGAGTAGTTTCTGTTTTTTACTCTTTCATTTATTTCTAACTTCAATCCATTATGATCTGATAGAATACAAGGTAGTATCTCTATCTTCTTGTATTTGCTAACATTAGCTTTGTGGCATAATATATGGTCTATTTTAGAGAAGGAACCATGTGCTGCTGAGAAGAAAGTGTATTCCTTCTTGGTTGGATGGTATATTCTATAAATGTCTGTTAAGTCTAAATTATTGATTGTGTTATTGAGATCTGTGGTTTCTTTGTTCCATTTTTGTTTGGAAGATCTGTCCAGTGGTGAAAGAGGCGTGTTAAAATCACCTAGTATTATTGTGTTATGGTCTATTTGGTTTCTAAAATTGAGAAGGATTTGTTTGACATACATGGATGAGCCACTGTTTGGGGCATAGATGTTTATGATTGTTATATCTTGCTGATTTATGCTTCCCTTAAGCAGTATGAAATGTCCTTCTTTATCCCTTCTGACTAATTTTGGCTTGAAGTCCACATTATCTAAAATGAGGATGGATACTCCAGCTTTTTTGCTGGGTCCATGTGCATGGTATGTTTTTCCCCATCCTTTCACCTTTAGTCTATGGGTATCTCTTTCTACGAGGTGAGTCTCTTGCAGGCAACATATTGTTGGATCTTTCTTTTTGATCCAATCTGCCAGTCTATGTCTTTTGATTGATGAATTCAGGCCATTAACATTCAGGGTTATTATTGAGATATGATTTGTATTTCCGGTCATTTGGTTCATTTTTTGAATTTTATTTATTTATTTATTTATCTTTTTTGACATACCTTGGTTCCTCCTTTATTTGAGAGTTCCTTTAGGATAATTCCTCCCTTTGCTGATTTGCTTCTTTATTTTTCATCTCTTCCTCATGGAATATTTTGCTGAGAATGTTCTGTAATGCTGGCTTTCTTTTTGTAAATTCTTTTAGCTTTTGTTTATCATGGAATGATTTTATTTCATCATCAAATTTGAAGGTAAGTTTTGCTGGGTCTAAGATTCTTGGTTGGCATCCATTTTTTTTCAGAGCTTGAAAAATGTTGTTCCAGGCCCTTCTAGCTTTTAGGGTCTGTATTGAAAAATCTGCTGATATCCGTATGGGTTTCCCCCTGAATGTAGTTTGGTTCTTTTCTCTCACAGCCTTTAAAATTCTGTCTTTATTTTGTATGTTAGGTATTTTCATTATAATGTGCCTTGGTGTGAGTCTGTTGTGATTTTGTGTATTTGGAGTTCTATAAGCCTCTTGAACTTGATTTTCCATTTCATTCTTCAGATTTGGGAAATTTTCTGATATTATTTCATTAAATAGATTGTTCATTCCTTTGGTTTGTTTCTCTAAGCCTTCCTCAATCCCAATAATTCCTAAATTTCGCCTTTTCATGATATCCCATAGTTCTTGGAGATTCTGTTCATGATTTCTTACCATCTTCTCTGTTTGTTCAACTTTGTTTTCGAGGTTAAATATTTTGTCTTCAATATCTGAAGTTCTGTCTTCCAGGTGTTCTATCCTATTGGTTATACTTTCTATGGAGTTCTTAATTTGGTTTATTGTTTCCTTCATTTCAAGGATTTCTGTTTGGTTTTTTTTCAATATCTCTAAGTCTTTATTGAAATGATCTTTTGCTTCCTATATTTGCTCTTTTAACTGTCTATTGGTGCGATCATTCAATGCCTGCATTTGCTCTTTCATCTCATCATTCAATGCCTGCATTTGCTCTTTCATCTCATCGTTTGCTTCCCTGATCATTTTAATTGTGTACATTCTGAACTCCCTTTCTGTCATTTCTTCTGCCATGCTGTCGTTGGATTTTATTGATGTAACATCTAGATTTGTTTGGAGCATTTTCTTCCCTTGTTTTCTCATATTGTTCAGGAATCAGTGGGTCATTAAGATATTGCAGATTTCCTCTATTGACTTATAATGTCCCTGAAGATTGCTAGTATATCCCCTCTTATTCTTCAGTAGCCTGCAGTCTTGGAGGAAGTTGATAATGCGGTGCTCCACAAGGAAGCTGCCTCTCTAGGGTTGGTGACCCTCAGGTGGGGTATATTCCCTGATAGTGGGCAGAGGTGCCTCCACTTGTTGACCAATGGTCATCCAATGGGGAACTAGGCTGCGGGCTGAGGCAAGGCCTGTTTGTGCCTGTGTCTCTGGTTTTACCGTCTCTGTGGGAAAACCTCACCCGGCAGGGAAGACTCACCCAGTGGGGAGGTCTCGCTGGTCAGTTCCCCTCCTAGAGGTTCCCCTCAATCTACAACTACCGCCTGGGCTGGGCTTTCTTCCTCTGCCACGTTCCCAGGGGCCTGGACCTACCTCCCGGGCCTGGGAGCCTCACCCTTCGCAGGTGAGTCTCCTTAGGCTGCTTCTCCTCAGAGAATCTGCCCGCAGTCCTGGAAACTTCGCTCCGCCCCTAGGCGTGTCTCTGTGCGGCTCTTCCAGCAAGAAGCCACCTAACTCCTGGGACCCTGCTCTGCACCTAATCACCTGGCTATGCGGCCCCTCCTCTGAGCCGCCACCTGGAGC
Organism: Sciurus carolinensis; assembly: GCF_902686445.1. Taxonomy (NCBI): domain Eukaryota; kingdom Metazoa; phylum Chordata; class Mammalia; order Rodentia; family Sciuridae; genus Sciurus; species Sciurus carolinensis. The sequence continues at coordinate 60,358,807 of NC_062218.1, forward strand.
CCCGTACAATAGCTCCGAGACCCAGAGACCCGCCACACACCTCCTCCTCCGGACAGCTGCCCAGTTTCCGACGCAGTCACTAGGAGTCCAAGCAACTCACTTCGCGTCTCCTCCTCCCGCCAACCGCCCGTAGCCCTAGGCAGTCACTCCAAGCCCAAGTGACCTGCCCTGTTCCTCCTCCTCCTCCTCAGGGTAGCCCCCCAGGTGTTCAGGAGCGGTCGCTCAGAGACCAAGCGACCCACCGTGCTCCTCCTCCAGGCAGGCCACCGGTGTTCAGGAGCGGTCGCTTTGAGTTCAAACAACTCACCACTTGCCTCCTCCTCTGGCAACCGCCTGTGGCTCTGATGCAGTCACTCCTAGACCAAGCGACCCGCTGGGCTTCTCCTCTTCCTCCGGGCAGCCCCCTGGTGTTCAGAAGCGGTTGCTCTGAGTCCAAACAGCTCGCCACGCAGCTCCTCCTCAGGCAGCCGCCCGGAGCCCCAGTCGTTGCTCCGAGTCCAAGCGCTGTGCTGAACCGCCTCCTCTACGATGCTCCCAGTTGTCTGTGTTTACCGCTCCAGCGGGGGGAGGGGCGTCTCGCCGGGCAACTCTACTTCACAAAGTTCCCTGCGTTCCGGGGCTACCGCCCCATCCGGGACGCCTCCCCAATGGGAGAGACTCACCCAGCGGCTTTGAGTTGGTCCCAAGTCTCTCACTATCTCCTCTTTTGAATCCTGCGTCCTGGAGCAACATGAAATGCAGCCGCCCTCTTGTCCACCATCTTTTAAACCCCCTACTGAAGATTTTGACCAAAGGTGGACATGGGTCCACCATGAGTTCCTGGTAAGTCATTGCAACTTTGATGGCACATTTCCTAGGCGATCTTGTCCTGCTCAAATAGGACTTGGGAGGACCCAGGGCAGGGACAATGCCCTTCACTCTAATACCAAAGAAAAAGAAGAAAGCAATCAACCAAGTTTGCTCATTGCACTCAATTGAAAACCAGCAATAATCATTTCCATTTTTCTCCCTGTCTGATGATCTCCTAGCATGGGCACAATGGTTTGTGCTCAGGCTGCCTGCTTGGACCTCCTCAGTCTGATCTCAGGCCATCAGCAGACCTGCCTGTGCTTTTACCCTTCTGATCTCTGTAAAAGTTGGGCTTTTGTAAAGGACCATCCATTCCATTTTAGGGCCCTTTATGCTGAAATACTTTTCTCAAACAGATGAAATCAGCTGTTCTCTTTCAGGATATGCTTAATGGTTCATTCTGAATCAGCTTTTGAACTTGGTATTCCACTGTGTCTCATATTTAGAATTTGTGGAGGTCTGCAGGAATCAGAAAATAATACTTCTCAGCTCTGTGCAGGCGTGATTCTTGGTCTAGTGCTATGATTCTCCCTAGAGTTCTTCAAAGCCCTTCCACTGCCAGGTGATGGGAAATGAGTGCACCTTGACAATGGCTTTTCTGAACACACTTTTATTGTTATGTACTTCAATAACAGTATGGACAGATATGCAGGGACATGAACAGAATCCTATACCATGAGAAGGACAGGTGGGCAGGGACACCCACAAGATCAAACTGCAAATCTGGAAGCAGATTTATTCCCACCTTTTGGAGTTTTGCTTGTCTGATTGTTTTTGGTTTTGCTAAATCTCAATTTCCCCTGAATACTAGGGGTAGTAATGGTGAGAGCTGATATTTTTGAGCACTTCCTGCGTGCCAGCACCGCTAAGGCTCTCAGGTGTGCTGGCTTTTGGAATGTTATGGGTGAGGAAGTTGAGGCAAAGAGAAGCTGAGTGAATTATCTAAGGACATAGAAATCTGTGCCCTTAAACCCTGAGCACACTGTCAAGTTCCCCAACAGGCCTTCTGACATGCATATAGGAAAAGACCCCCTGCCTCTGTCCCACTGCCATGTCTGATACCACTGTTGACTCCATCACATCTGAGGTGTCACAGGGCCTCTCCTCTAAGGTCATCACCCAAACACTCCTGAAACTCAGAGCTGCCTCTTTCTTGTTCTCAGACCCAGAGCGCCTGGGAAAACATCTGGGACATGCCCTTTCTGCCTGGTTCTCCCACACCTGAGTCTCCCGTGGCTTAGAATCCACTGGTAAGACTCAAGTCGGGAAAATGTCTCTTGACAGTGTTTACTCTAGAGTGGCCCTGCTTTTTTAGGTTTCATTCTTACTTTAATAGTAAGGACACAGCAGCTGCAGGGACCACGAACAAGCAGCAGACACCAATGAGAGGGAGAAGGTAGCAGTAGAAGGAGTGTTGACAACCCAACATCACCCCCATCTCCCCATCTCTCTTTCCTCCGAGAGTTTGAAATACTGTTCATATGGATGTCTTCTATTTACTCACTTATTGATTGTGTTCTAGAAGCAAACTGCAAAATGTTGAGGGGCTGGGAGTGTAGTGTGCTTACCATACAAGAGACCCTGGGTTTGATTCCCAGCAGCACACACACACACACACACACACACACACACACACAATGTGGCAGAGCATTCTGGAGTGATCCCCAAGGCTCTGGGATTGGGCTGTTTTCTTATCCACAAAGTCATAATATCTCCTAGATAGTGCTTGCTGCTTTTCCTGAGGTCTCTCTCTCTCTCCACCTGCAGCTCATCATTTCTTCCTCTCTCTCCTCTCTACCTCCACACTGTTCAAATGAAAAGCATAGAATGTCCTATCATCTACCCAGTGCTGTCAAAAATTATCTCACAAAAATGTACATTCATACATTGCTGGTGGGAATGCAAAATAGTGCAACCATTATGGAAAGCAGTGTGGAGATTCCTCAGAAAACTTGGTATGGACCCACCATTTGACCCCGCTATCCCACTCCTCGGTTTATTCCCAAAGGACTTAAAATCTGCATACTACAGTGACACAGCCACATCAATGTTTATAGCAGCTCAATTCACAATAACTAAACTATGGAACCAACCTAGGTGCCCTTCAACTGATGAATGGATAAAGAAAATGTGATATAAATATATATATATATATATATATATATATATATATGATGGAATACTATTCAGCTTTAAAGAAGAATGAAATTTTAAAAATTGAAAAAAAGGTGTCTCACTTTGTTCTCTGAACAAAGCAAGTTTCATTTAAGAAAATGGAGAAACTGATGCTGAAGGTGTTGGAGTGATTTGCCCTGTGTTACCATAGCAGTATCCAGCAGAACCAGGCTTCACAGCCCTTGGCTGTCAAATCCATCACGAAGCAGTTGGGCTAGTCAGGGCTGATGGAGCCTGCGCTGCCTGCCCGACTCAGGACTTTCCACTCCCTCCCATCCTGAGCTCCTTCAGGCCACTTTGGTACCTTTCCTTCCTCCTGTTCTTCATCATTCAAACTGATCTTCATCAATCAGTTTGACTGGGTTCACCTTCTCATTAGCAACTTTCAAGCCTCAGGGTCTTCATCTGCAAAAAGAAAGTACTAACAGCCCTCACACAGTCATGTTTAAGGATTAAATGAGACAACGGTGAACAGGGAATATTGCTCAGTGCCTGGCCCATAGCAGTTGCTCAACTAGGGCAAGTGTCTTCTCAGTTGTTTTCCCTCTGGCTGCCTTTACAGTACCCACCAAGTGCAGCAAACAAGAACCCACAGTTTATCAAACCAGGTGCCCCATCAATAGATGAATGAATTAACACACACACACTATGGACTTCTATTCAGCCATAAAAAAAAGAATGAAATCATGGCATTTGCCAGTAATGGATGGAAATGGAGAACATCATGCTAAGTGAAATAAGCCAAACTTAGAAACTCAAAGGTCAAAAGTTCTCTCTCGTACAAGGAAGCTAGAGTAAAGGTTGGTAATGTAGAAGGAGATGGAGAGGCAAAGTGGCAGGATGGGTAAGGGTAGGCAATGCAGAATGAATTCTTAAAAAATCATGTTATGTGTACACACAGCTATACCACAGGGAACTTCACCTTTATGCATGTAGAAAGAACCAATTGAACATAAATAAATAGTTGAGTGAAAGGCAGTTCCATAGAGTAGAGGAAGGAGATTGGGGAGGGAAGGAAAGATGGAAAGGAAAAAGGAGAGAGAAAAGTGGGGGGATCATGAACTGAAATGGACGAGTTTGTTGGGGTGAACCCAACTACTATGTATAACTGTAAAGCTCTAATAATAAATAAATAAATAAATAAATAAATAAATAAATAAAGTGAGCCTGTAATTTTTTGCTCCTTTTGTGCCACTTATGTTAGTATTTTTGGACTGTAATGTTACAACATATGAGTTAAGAGGTGAGCTACTAGCAATAAAATGGTGAAATGGTTCAGAATAGAATGAATAATTTTGGAATCCAGCTGCTGCTGCTCCTTTTCATCTCAGGCTTTGCCGTCCACCAGCTGGGTTAAGCAAGTAAGGAAGACTTGGGCTCCTTCTCTATGGACAGGGGAAGAATAGTACCTACCTGTGAGGGTGTTGTGAGGTCCCAGTGAGAAGATGGTGCAACGGCTCCTGGTAGACTTACTGGCATAGAGTAATTGCTCACTGCATTCTATCCGTCATTGTCATTATTACTAGTTTTGCAAACTGATGATTTAATTCTTTGAAAATTAGTCCTCATTCAAACTTACCCCTGTAAGAATGTCTCTTTTCTTTGTATTCTGAAATGTTTCCCTGAGTGAAAGAGAACAGAGCAGAGCTATAGCTACAAGCCAAGCAACGCTAAGAAAATCACCAATTTTATTTAATATTGTGTTCCACATTAAAGAACTTAAATCCTAACAATTGAGATTTAGGGTAAAACCAGTGTGTAAAGCCAGGATTATTCATACTTCCTGCATACCCTTAGGAATTCCATTTCTATATTTATATAATCAGGTAAGTCCCAAATAGAGAATAAGTCTTTAGGTCCCAGCCCACCGCAGCCAGACCTTGGGGAAGAGCAAGAACAGAACAGCCCCTTTCCAACCACCGAGAGTTGGGCAGATTCTGAGATGCTCCATGACTCACATCCCTAAGTCATCCCCTCCCCTTCATGGCAGTTGGAGCCTGTCACTGGCTTCCAGTCAGTAGAGAGTATGGTAAAAATGATGGACAGTCTTTCCCATGATTATATTACAAAGCAAGAGATTCTCCTGCTGACCTTGAAGAAGTAAGCTGCCATGTTTAGAGAGATCCTGAGAACTGGGGGCAGGGTGAGAATCCCAGAAGCTAAGAGCCAGCAACAAAGTAGAACCTGGCCCTACAGTTAAAAGAAACGGAAGTCTGCAGACTCTTCAACTTGGAAGAGGATCCCAAATTCCAAAAGGGCACACGGCCCACCAACACCCTGATATCGGCCTATGAGACCCCGGGGGCAGGATCCAGTTAAGTCATGCCTAGGCTCCTGACCCACGCAAACTCTGAGATAATGCATGTGTATTGTTTGAAGCTGCTAAGTTTGTGATAATTTGCCATGTAGCAATAGAAAACAAATATGTACTGCTTTTATCATGCTGCAGGTGGGTAAATTGGACTTGAAAAGACTAGACAACACCAGAGGGATTAAAAAAAAACCTTATAACTAATCTAACTCCTTAACACAAAGGGGTGTCTTCCAAGTTTTCAGTTAAAAAAAGTGAAAGAAAAAATACAGGCAGATTCCCTGTAGGACCACAACTATATCAACAGAAAGGGGTTTCTTTCCTTAGAGTTAATTTTTCTCCCAAGTGGACATTTTTTCTTTTGCAAGTTTGTAGACCCAAAGAGCAGAGGGCACCTCCAAAGCCTATCTCATTCGTTCTCCTGGCTCCAGGGAGCGCCCCATCTAAATCCAACTTAAAGAAGAAGTGTCTGCTCTTACTTAAACTTCTCCCTTGACATTCCAATGACTTAAAACCTTCCATTTCAGAAAATTCTTTCTGTCTTCTTGAAGTTCTCCTTTCTAAGCCTGCCGTCCTTTGGCCCACTCTTGGAGGGGATGGGAAGCAGGCTGCCTGCATCGCACGCACAGTAACACTTCATATATTCGAAGGCAGATAAATCCCTCTTAATGCTTGTCTTCCTGCAGCCCAAATCCCCTTGCTCCCACCCTGTCTCTCCAGTTCCCTGATGGCTCTTGCAATGGCTTCCTGCTCCCTGCGTCTTCAGCCCTTGCTAGAGTGCAGGAAAACCCAACCACATGAAGTAACAATTCTCGACCAGCTTCGGGAGATCAGAGATCCTCTTTTACCACAACAGAGCAGAAGTGAGCCCCCAGGAATTACACAGGGGTAAAAGATCAGGAACAAGAAACAGGGAAGTATTAAAGAACCAGGAGCTGGTGAAAATTCTTCTTAGGGAATTAAGCAGGCGCTGGCAGATGCAAGTAGGAATTATTACAGAAAAGAAAATTTATCATGGGCATTATAAGGAGAAATAGGAGTTGAAAAAGGACATGTGCCGATGAATTTTGATCGGAGATATTCAAAGGGTGGTCCCAGAGCCATCAATATCAGTATCTCCAGTGTGTTAGCTTTCTAGGGCTCCTATAACGAACTGCTACAAACTGGTGACTTTAAACAACAGAAACTTGTTTTCCTATAGCACAAGAAGCGAGAAGTCCAACATCAAGGTGCCAGCAAGTATGTGTTCTTTCTGAAGGTGCCAAGAAGAATCTGTTCCATGACTTACTCTTGGTTTGTGGTGTGGACAGAAGTCACTGGCTTTCTTTTGTTTATAAACACATCACTGCAGTCACGGCCTCTGTCATCATGTGGTACTCTTTCCTGTGTCTGATTTTGGGTCTCTTCTCCTATTCTTATAAGGATACCACCAAACTGGATTAAGGACCTGCCCTTCTCCATGTTAATAGATGTAGTTAAGACTTCATCTTAACTAACTACATCTAACTACACCAATAACAATCCTGTTTCTAAATTAGTTCTCATTTTGAGGTCCAAGGAAGGACATGAATTTTGGTTGTGCAATGGTCTAAATGTCTGTGTTTTCCCCAAATTCAAATGTTGAAATTCTAACCCCCATGGAAATAGGGCCTTTGGAAATTGACTAGGTCATGAGGGTTTCCTGCCCTTATAAAAGAGACCCTAGATAGATTCCTTGCCTTTCTGCCTTGTGGAGTTGTAGTGAAAAGCTAGATGTCTACGAAGAAGTTGGCCCTCACCAGACACTGAATCTGCCTGCACCTTGATCTTGAATTCCCCAACTTCCAGAATGATAAAAAACAAATTTCTGCTGTTTATAAGTCACCCAGTCTATGGGTATTTTGTTATAGCACCCTTAAAAGACAAAGGTGATGGAGATACTCACCAACACAGAATACCTAGGGACTAATTATAGCTGCAAATTTTTAGGCCCTACCTAAGAACTATTTAATCAGAAGCTCTGGGGAAGAGGGGAATTCCAGAAAGTCTTTTTTAACAAGCACAGGAGACAGATGCTTGGAAGTTTTGAGAACCATTGATTTTTTTTTTTTTTTTACTGTTACTTTTTTAGATCTTTATTATGGCAAACTTAAAACACACAGAAGGAAGAATGATATAATGAACTTCCATATACTCAAATCAAGGTTTAACAACATTAAGCTGTATTTTATCAGTTTTTTAATCTCTAAAAGATGGTCTTTTCAATAATGTATTTTCATAGCTCCAGAATTACAGTAATTTCTTAATGTAATCAAATACATATATCACATTTTTCCCATTTTCTCAAAAGTGTCCTTTTGTCATTGGTTTGTTTGGAGTCCAAAAATCGTATATTGCCCTTGGTTGATATGACTCTTCTGTCTCCTTAAGTCTTATAGGTTTTTTAAAAAATTAGTATCTTGTGGATGTTCAGAATGATGAGATTCACTGTGGCATATTAATACATGTACATAGGAAAGTTATGTCAGATTCATTCCACTATCTTTCCCTATCCCATCTTTCCTCCCTTCCCTTCATTCCCCTTTGTATACTCCACTGATTTTTCTTTTGTTCTTTTTTTTTTTTTTAATCCCCCCTTAGTTTGGATTAGCTTCTACATATCAGAGAAAACATTCAACCTTTGACTTTTTGGAATTGGTGTATTTCACTTAGTATGATGGTCCCCAGATCCATCTATTTATCAGCAAATGCCATAAAGTTATTCTTCTTTATGACTGAGTAGTACTCTATTGTGTACATATACCATATTTTATTTATCCATTCATCTGTTGATGGGCATCTCAGTTGGCTCCATAGCTTAGCTATTGTGAATTGTGTTACTACAAATATTGATGTGGTTGCTTCACTATGTATGCTGATTTTAAATCCTTTAGATATCTACTAAGGAGTAGGATATCTGGATCAAAAAGTAGTTCCATTCTCAGTGTTTTGAGGAATCTTCATACTGCTTTCCCAAGTGATTGCACCAATTTACAATTCCACCAACAGTGTGTGAGTGTACCTTTGAGAACCACTGATCTTAATGCACCTGAGGAGTTTTCTAAAATATACCAAAGCAATCCTAACTCAGAGTTCAGAAATTTGAAGAAATAGAGGAGAGTCCTTAGAAACATGAAAGGTTTCATGGAGTAACCCATGGGTCATTTCACATAGAACTGGACTTACGTTTTGGTGGGAAAACATTATTTTGCTATGAATGCATATAGAGTGTTCCCTGCACTTTTATATTACAGATGGACAGAGGACTGTTGTGTCATCCTGCACTAGGACAGTCTGAAAAAAGCTCCAAGTGGAAAGACCTTAGATCACAGTTCATACAGGGCCCTCCAACTCTGTAGAGAAGACACATCCCTAGAGCAGTATAAATGGTCCCCCGAGAAGTCACCCCCAGAATCCAAATAAAGCCCCAGAATCTGGTCTGTAATCCAGAAGTGGCAAAGTCAGGGATCAACATAGTCAAGAAGGAAAATACTACAAGTCTTTGACCCACAGGAAGAAGAGAAGCCATCCTCAAAGGAGATATTTCCAGCTTCCCCTTTGCTGAATAAACACACCTGCCTGGGATGCTAGATGAAGCTCCTGAATTTCAGTACTGTCAGCAGAACTTCCTGGCCATCTGGGAAGCTTCACACTGTATCCTCCAAACTTGCTGAGTTTTTATTGCAGTGTGGCTGGGGACTTTGACTGTCTCTTGGGGTGCAGTAAATGAAGGGACATGAAAAGAAAGTAAGATAGCATTCGAAAATGCCCCTTGCACAGTGTGTAATGGAAAATAATCACACCAAAAACAAATGGCAATGTGTCCTTTGGGGACTCTGTGCTGTAGCTTGGAGCCTGGGTTTCTATTCTTCTGGAAGGAATTATGTAGTGATGGCGGCTCCCGCACAGGCTGTGGGCTCAAGTTTCCTAGACAATATCCTGACTTTGGATGCATGTGTCTCAACAAGATATATGTCCATTGGCTAGGGAGAATATGATAGCTGCTTGGTGGCTTGTTAGAAGTGTGAATATATTAAGCAAGGCAGCAGTTTTTATTTTTAAAATTCAGGCTCTTTCTGAATCCAACATGCATTGGAGGAATAATACTGCTTGCTACCTTGATTTTCCTGTGGCCTTAATCATCTTCAAAGCTGCTTAGGAGAGAAATTGGGCCTTTTAGAGTTGTCAACTCTTGCTCAGAGTCAGCACCTATTCTGTACTGTGATTTGACGTTTGGGGAATTCACATACCACATAAGTTCTGTATTTAAATAGTATGGGTGTCAATGGAGAACTGCATATCTGCTACAGGGGAGCTCAGTTGGGACACCCAGAGGTTAGGAGTAGCAGATGAGACTAGACCTTAAGTAGATGGGACCTGTCACTTTCCCTACATGCCATCCTAGGTCCATCTTGCCTACCTCCTTCCACAAAGGAATCCCCCCAATTATATACCATTCATCCCATCCACCCACCTACCCCTTCCCAGTCCCAACCCACTCACCCTCTTCCCTCCCCATCTCCCTGCTAATCCCCAACCAACACAGCAGAGGGACAAGCTATATAATCCTCTGACACCCCCACCCCAGCCACTCTTGGTGAGTCTTACCATTTGAAACTAACAGGCACAATTTCTAGCAGGTGGGCAAACAGAGGGGAAGAGAGAGGCCTATCTCCCCAGTCTGTCCTTGACCCTCATTCCTTACAGTCAGGAAAGCAATAATCCTAGAGCCGAGGAAGGACACCAATCCCAGTGGGAGAAATGCATATTAGAAAGTGAATGAGCCCTTCTAATGGAAGACTTGCTTTGCTGTGCCTCCATATCCAAGTGTTTACTACCCAGTCTGCAGCAGAATCCACAAGCAGCTATACATTGAAACACAAGGAGTGGATATCCTGTGGGGGAAAAAATAATCACTAAATCCGCACATTCTGAAATTCCTAGATCTGTTCAAAGATTAGCTAGCAATGGCCAATGTCAAAGCCAAGCAGAACTGGGGGAGGGAAGTCCCTAAAATAGAGCTCAGCACTTCCTGTTCACTTCAATTCCAGAAGAATATCCAACCAAAATGGGAGTGGGGGTGGGGACTGGTGGAAAATCAATCTGAAAGTGTAGCTGCATTATGAAGTATCTGTTTTCTAATCAGTCTCATTAATGAGCAGATTTATTTAGGTTCCATTAAATTATGATATACCATAACACGCGTTATGCAAACAAAATATGAAGCACCTGAAATATTTCTGGAAGCACTGCCAAATACCCTGGTGATACTGCCAGTGGTACAGTGGGGGATGCTCTTATAGGCTGTCATGTTAAAGATGAGGGATTCCCTCCCAGCTATCATCCACGGTTAGATGAATTTTTTTAAATTAGAACATTTGCAATATAATGCATAATATCCCCAAAAGGCAACATTATGCTTCGAATGTTTTTTAAGATTCCTTTTGAGTCTCATGCTGTGTTTGCTTCTTGTGTACATAATGATTTAACGTTTCTTCTTTGTTCCAGTCCTTTTGCAATTTTATTTTTCCTTTCCTTTTTCTTTCTAACTTCGTGTGTGTGTGTGTGTGTGTGCGCGCGCGCACGCTTTTTTTTTTATGGGCTTGTCTCTCTCGCATTTCCTGTCATGGAGGAGGATACATTTTTATTTTGTAATAAGGTTGCTTAAATTGCTTCCTCAATCTCTCTCTGGAGATCACGGTTTCAATAAAAACATTTCATGGGCTCTTAGAACGTCTTTCCTTTGTTGTTCACTGCTTGGGTGATGGGGAAAAAATGGAAACTATTGTCATGGATCCTGGTCTGGCAATGAAAGAACATACACATCTAGGGGGATTGCGAACAAATTGTGGGGTGGGGGCTCTGCACTTTCCACAGCAGCCACACCTCCTTCCCTCCCTCCTCCTCTCCCACCCTCCTTCCCTCCCTCCCCCTTCCCTCCCCCCTGCCTCCCTGGGACCAACAGGAAAGACTGCAGCTGTAGGTTAGGTTGGTCAGACCGTACTCCCTGGCTGGCCCCTCTTCTCTGCTTCCAGAGCCCATGTGTAGGGCAGTTAGAGACAGAGTAACTGCTTTTATCCACCTTGAAAATATTTATGGCTAAACATTGGAAATCTCTCTCGGAAGTAGCCCTGTAAATTTCCTGGCGACCCCCACCTCTCCTTATTTTGAAACTCAAGATGAATCAATCCTAGAGTGAAAAAAAGGGAGGAAGAACTTTCAAGGGTGAAATTTGATAGCAATTTCTTATCTTATTGGCAACACTGGGAGTCTTATATGAACCACTTTGTTTAGTCGGGTGATTGATCACAGGCTGGGAAAACAGTTCCTGGAGGGATGTGCAAAGACTGAACTGGAAATGACTCAGAGACACCCCACCCTGTTTTGGAGAGAGTAAAGCTCATTTTGCAGGCCCAGCATGGGGCTTTGTTGACATTCAGCTGTGAGGTCTCCTTGCCTTGTGTGTGAATCTGAGGAGACCCCCTCTCAACTGACTCATTCCTGTACTGCTACCTGGGGCAAATGCCAGGGTGGCACTCAGACAGTACTTACATCAGAGTGGCTTCAAAAGTTCTGGGTGTCCTGAAGGCTTCTTGCTGGAAAAGTTGCAGACTCTGACTGGAGGGTCACAATGACCCATGTTTGCCTTTTGGCTCTGCCTCTTATCAATTGTGACGCAGGAAAGTTACTTCGATTATCTAGAAAGTAGAAAAAATGGTATCTACCCCATAAGGTAATTGCGAAGACTGAATAAGACAATGTGCATGTATCTGTTGCACTTTATCAGGACTACTGTGAACCTTAAGGAAGCTAGGTGTCATTGTCATTGGTCCAATGTTGATATGACGGTCTCCCAGGTAGCTCTGGCTATTGGTGATTCCAGTCTTTTCACAGAACCACTCAGGAGGCTGGGCCAGTTGCCTGCTGTTAGAAAGTTTAGCCCACCCCCATAGGTAAAGCACTGAAGTTCCCTTTAAGAACCATTTACGTCACAGACAAATGTCCCGACATGCTGGGCATGTCGACTTTTTGGCTAAACTCAAGTGACATACAGTCTCACATGACCAAGTGCTCTACAGGACCCTCACCATGTCACCTGGTCACGAAACCTGAGTGGTAAGCAACTCACAGGCATCATGTAATGGGTCTGACTTTTGCAGAATAAAACTACAATTTTCTTCTTATTATTTTTATTTTCCTAGTCTTCCAGGACATAAAAACAGAGTTAATGGTGACTATTTTCCTGATTTTGGAGAAACTTCAAGAGATAATGAAAGTTAGACAAGGCTTCCCAAGTTTATGAGACTTATAACCACTTTTCATAGTCTCCAAGACCAACTGGGTGGGCTCTTCAGGTTCTGTTCTCATATTCTCCCAGACAGCAAGATGAATTTGTTTTTATCTTTGTAGTCTTTCCTGAAAGTTCCTGTCTACATGACTACCCACAAAATCATCCAAGTGCGTGCTGGAGAAGGGGGCCTGCATTCCCCCCAGGAGGATGCCAGCATTCTGTACTCTCTCCATACTCAATCCCAGGTATCCCACTTCATCTGAAGGACCAGTGCCTCATGCACACAACTCAAGGGATAGAGCATTCCCTATTCTATTACCAGTTGCTGTAGCTAGCAGGTACATGGCCAACTTTTGTTATCTGCTCCCCAGACCTGCTTAGGACTTGCTTCATGCACCCACAAATCTAAAAAGGGTGACAATGTCTTCAACCTCACTGACATCCTAAAAGGGAATCTCTGATGAAAGAATAGACATGAAAGCCAGTGAGCTTAGTAACTTGAACTTAAACATTGATGTCACTTATAGCACAAGACAGAAACACGTCTTGGGTATTGTTGGGGGGAGTGGAACCCAGCATCCCAGGAGCCCTTTTGTTCACCAGCTAAACCCCTCATCCTGTCGGTCTCTGGCAATAAATGAATTAGGCCAATAAATTCCAGGAGATTTTCTCCCCTAATTTCTCATACCCACCCAGGACAGAAATAAAATCTTGCTCTGGGAACCAGTCCCATTTTGAATAGCACGAGGTTTCTAACACCCTTTCCGTGGAATAACATTGACAGACTTTCCTTCATATTCTTAAATCCTTGAGCTTATAATTAAATCATGTCTGATCAAAGAACATTACTCATATTACCACTAAATACACAATCTCTGTATTCCTAGACAGAGCAGTCATCAATTACCAGCAGAGCAATGCCCTTAAGCAATTGGGACAATCATTTCCATCTTAGAAATTAGCTTTTGGCTTCCTTAAACCCATTTGAAATGCCTGCTCAGGGTATACTGCATTGTGAAGCATTCTTATTTGGGGATGCCATGGATTTCTGTACAAATTAGAATTCTTGTAGGAAGGAATAGGGAGGATAAGATGGATATTAGGTAGGCAACCAAAAATGTCTATCATTTATGGGGCAACCAGACCATTGATGTTGTCCTCATTTCTCAGTACATCCCATCAAGTGGAGGAAAATATGAGTAGTTGACAAGTCTAAATGGAGAAATACTGTATGGAAATAAAAATGTAAATTTCATGGTAAATTTATAACAAAGTCCAGGACAGTGCCTTCACTCCCTACTTCTTACTTTTCCTGATTAACCCTCTTCAGATATAAAACTTCACTGTTTACTGTCCTACATACCTTCCAGCTCTTTTGCCTCACCTCTATTTCACTGTTATAGTTTAGCTATAAAGTGGCCCCAAAAACTCCTGTTAATGCAGGAATATTCAGAGGTAAAATGATTTGATATTGAGAGCTGTGACCTAAACAGTCCATCCTAGTTTGAATGGACTGACCGAGTGGTAACTGTAGGCTGTGGGGCAAAGTTGGAGAAGGTGGGTCACTGGGGCACGCCTTGGAGAGGTACATCTTCCCTCTGGCCCCTTCCCTCTTCACTCTCTGCTTCCTGATGCTGCCATGAACTGAGCAACTTTCCTCCACTGGGTCCTTCCCCCATCATGTGCTGCCTCACCTCAGGCCCAGAGCAATGGAGTCGGCCATCTATGGACTGAGACCTCTGAAATGGTGAGTCCCAAATAAATTTTCTTTCCTCTAAGTTGTTCTTGTTGACATTTTGGTCACAGAGACAAAACACTGACTAAAACACTCCTTCACTTGATACCAGTGAAAAGGTACACTTTGTCTCCCGGTGCTTTCTGGACAGACAGGTGTTCCTTTAGAGACACCAAAGATGAAGTTGAAATGATTCGCAGGTAAAAAGGCAAAGCAAGTTGTCTCAGCATTAGGTGCCAATTGGCTTCAGAGTTAGAAGGTTATTGGGCATTTCTGGCTTCTCTGTCACTCACTTCAATTGCAAAATTGAAATTCCTGTCCATTGAAAATCTCTGTTCACTTAAGAAAGGCTGACATGTGACTGGGAAAAAGGAAGGTCCATCTCCATTGCTTCAAACTAAAAAGAAATAGATTGGCTCACCTAAGTAAAATGTGGGGAGACTGATGATGTGTGGATGGCTCATTCACAGTCCTGACTCTACTCTTTGTGATCTCTTGGCTATGGATAGGTGTGGAAACCCCAGGTAGGTTTCATTTTAAAGCTCTTATAGATGCAGCTTCCAGAGTTCCGTACCTCCTATCTATGCACAACAGCATCCATCCTAACATTCCAAGAGAAAGTCCTGAGATTCATCCTGATTGTATCACTTTGGTCACATGCCTTCCTTCTCAACAGGTAGCTATGATCAAGAAAATAGAGTGCTGATTGTCTAACTTAATTAACTAAGGATAATCCCTCAACCATGGACTATTAGGTTGAACCCTATGAAACTAATAGTCAATGATTTTTGACTTGCGAAAATAATAATTTTGTATGGTTTGACCTAATGCATGAGCTGTGTGTAGAACAGGACAGGAAACCAACAGATCCAATGTGTGAGCACTTGGGGGTGCAGCAGGAATGGACATTCTTCCCAGTTTGCCTCACTGTGCCTCACTGTGTAAATTGGTTGGAAAAGGTTTTCTACCTCTCTGTGCCTCAGCGTCTGCATTCACCAACTGGAGACGACAAGGCGATGGGGTTGCTGTGAGGATTGAATGAGTTAATTCATAAAAATTTTACAATGGTCCCTGGCTTTGGGCAGATATGACTTATTATTCCTATTGTTGTTTCTGGGCACATGAGATGACCACCATTTTTCATCAGCCTGGTGCTTTCTTTGTCTTTGGGCGATGTTCTATCTTGTAACCTATACCAATAACTGCACACCCAGAACGTGGGTGTTCTGGGGTTATTAAAATTAGAGTGATCACTCGATTACATTTCATCACACTGAGAATAGGTTGTTTGCATTTGTGCACTTACCCACAGAAGCTCAGCAATCACCAACTCTCAAAGCCAGTTAGAGTCAGTGAATTACCCAACAACACAACATTAATGAAAATTTCTGACATAATTGTTTTCTAGAAAGCACAGAATAGCTAGAGAGGTATAGACTCAAATAAAATGACTAGTCTCATGTGCTTTTAAATCCTAAGAGAAATGCCAAGCTTGCTCATTCACCCTCCCCCAATCTCTTAAAGAGGACTCATATCGTTTGATTGATTGATTGATTGACTGTTAAATCTCATGCCCTAGTATTATGGGCAGCATCCTAGGAAAGTCATATTGACGCATCCCTCTGAATCTAGGCTAAATCATCAAAACGGTTGCAGGCTGGATGGACAGCCATACTATCCCTGGTGATGGCTCAGCTTCTGCAGGAGACCCACCCGCTAATTCTTCAGCTCTGCCATCAGTGGAGCTGCAGCTGCAATGGCCAAGAGTGGCAAGGAAAATGCTATTTGGTGGGGGAAGAACTGTTCTAAAAGATGAATGAAACTAGCCAATACCTCTCTAGTCGCTGCTCCTAGGAGCAACCTTCTCGAGTACTGAACGGGAGTAGAGGTGAGCAGATTTCTTATTCCACAAAACAAGCTGTCTAGACTGTGTGGCCTTTATGGAGAGGTTCAACTCCAGATTTTCAGAACTCGAGGATCTGGGGGCTCTGGTAACGTCCTGCCTTTTTAGTTTCACTCTGAATTCCCAGGGAAGCCACCTGTTAATACAGACCCAGCAGAGGCTCCAAAAACACAAAGCCACACCGGGCCATACCCTCTTTGTACTTACCAGAGAGCCTCCATCAGATGAGTTCTCAAAGTATCATTTAAGGGCACAATCTAGGCCAGGTATTGTGATTTCTGTCTATTTGGGGTTTAGAACACAATACACCACCACCTGGAACCTTGGTATGTTGAGTACTTTGAACTGAAGGAGATTAATGGGACTCAGAAGCAAAGTCTCTCTGAACTTCTCCAGGCCTTGTTTCTCCCCAAAGGCAAGTCACAGAAACTGGAATTCCTCTTCCCCAATGAGGGTGATGGAAAACTCTTCCCTAAAGCCAATCATAAATCCTAAAAATATTACTTGAAACTTTCCCCGTTGGAAAGAAATTCTCTGACCTGACTTCTCTGATAGTAGGTCACAAGACCCTCTTCCAGAGGTATCCAGCCCACACCCAGGAGGAAGGAACAGCACACAGAGAGGCCAGGAGAATCCATGGGTGGCCTCACGGGTCTCCCGCTCACTCTATCACCATCAATTCACACTCTTTTTCCCAGTTACACTTCTACAGAGCTGTCTAGGCTACATCAAAAACAAAGACAGATAGTTTCCCCTAGGGTTTTGGATCTTTTTTTCTGAAGGCTCTGTGTCACATAAGACTTTCCTTAAATAAATTTCTGTATTTTCTTCCACTAACCTGTTTTTGTCAGTGTTACTTTTTAGACCTGGCTAGGGACCCTAGAAGGGTTGAGGAAATTTTCCCTCCCTCGCCATCTGCCTGGATAGTAAGGTCATTATTATGATCTGATCTTATATGTCCCTCAAGGGCCCATATGCTGTCTTTGTTTTCAGCCTGTGGTGCTGCTGGGAGATGGTGGGACCCTTAGGAGGTGGGGTTTAGTGGGAGTTAGGTCACTGAGGGCGTGTCCTTTAAGGGGATGTTGGGACACCCAGCCCCTTTCTCTTGCCACAGTAATGTGAATAGTCTCCATTTGCTACGTGCTTCCACCACCATGATGTACTATGTCACTACAGACTCAAAGTAACCAGGCAATGTGACCTTGGACTGAACCTCTGAAACTGTGAAACAAAATAAACCATTCCTCTTTTCAAGTCGATTTTCTCAAGTATTTTGTCACAGTAATGGAAAACTGACTAACAACTACTGTGTAGGAGCAATCTCTGATTCAGCCTTTTACATAATGACAAGTTGTCATCACCACAAAGATACCAGTCTGCCTTTAATCTGTGGGATCTTGTACTAGGCAACTATGCAAAGCTGTTGACCTGCATTATCTACTCTGAGTAGCTATCTGGGTTGAGATGTACCAGCCCCATTCTGTATATAAGGACACTGAAGTTCAAAGAGGTTAAATACTTGCCCAAGGTGAGACAGCTAATGCATGACATGGTAGCATCTGTACCCAAAACCAGGTATGTCTGCCTCATAGTGAATCTTCTTCCTTTTTAAGGGGCCCATGTGGCAGAATTTTTAGGGACATAGACCACTCAAATTTGGGGGAACCCCACAGCACCTCCCTATCTACTCATCCTTTTGAGTCAGTTTCTGAGGTCAGCTGGACTCCACTTCTGACTTCCCACAGCTGCCCTGTCCATTCCTGACTTTCACCCCATCTTATTATTCTGGTCACAGTATCATCCATGACTACTGTGTACCAAACAAAAGTGAGAACTATTAGCTTTGGAAGCTATCACAGGTATGAAATGAATTCAGAAAATTTGGCACTCAGCCTGCTGAAACTTGAGGAATCAAGCAAGCACATGTTGTTGGTCAAGTTTGGGGATTTTTCTAAAGATATGTGGCTCCCCTAGCTTTCGTTCCACATTCTTTGGGCGCTTAGCTGGATGTTTGATGTGCAGCATTAAATTTAACTTCCCAGCCCTCATAACATCCTAGGGTTGTTAAATGTACCAAGGTACTTGGTAATTCATCTTACTCAAAATTTTCACAGCTCGGTAAGCATGCATTCATTATCATAGAAATCACTTTAATGTTTAACAAACCTACCTGGCATGTTCTCAGCATTCACATTTTCCATTTTCACCTAACCTGTCATGAAATATGCTGTGTGTATACAAACAAACAATTCGTGCAGAGATGATTTTTTTGCTATGTCTATGGAAAGATGGTCAAGGTCCAAATTGTTTTTGGAGAGAGGGTTTCCATCCCTCAAAGGCTCTATGTTTGGATTCAGTACCGATCACTAGCCTGGTGGGTCTCCCTTCTAGTCTAGACCAGTTTAAGGTTCACGCCCTGCTTGAAGGCTCACTGAATAATAACACATCCACTTCTCATTCCCTCAGGATATATGTATACAATTTGTGCAACACTTGCTTTCCCGTGTTTATAGTCTGTGGTTCTTTTCTACTAGGTTGCTAGATCATGTGTACTGTGAATGTAGTTCCTTTCATTAGACTGCAGGGATTTGCTACATTTTCTTCTATTTCTTTTTTGTTTGTCTTGCACTCTTTCCTGTTGCTCACAGGGTTATGTCCTTGGTAAATACTCTACACATACATGTTAGTGTTGAGTACAAGGATATCATATCTCTTTGAAAATCTCCTTAAAGACCCAACAGTCTAGGTGAGTCTGCTGTGAGGCAGGCCCAAGAGGGCATCCTAAGGACTATGAAAAAATACAAACTGCTCCTTTCTATTAAAGTGCCTAAAATTGAATTGCAGTGGGAAAAATGTATAGGTGAAACAATAACAATGGAAGTTAGTAGGGTAGATTCTTGGTGTTCCACTGTGTGCAATTTTACTGAGCTTCCCCAGGACCACAATAAAAGACAGAATCTTGCAACCAACCAAGTGATCTAGGCACTTGTATAGGTAATTCTACACATTTGTGGTTCACAGAGTGTTTAAAATTTTTCAGTTGCCAAGAAATTGTATAAACCTGACATATCACCAACATCCATATTTCTGACTTCTCTGGGGAAAAAAATCAAATATGCTTCTTTTCTTAGCAATGCTGGATCCAGAGTCCCATTCCAAAGATCTGTTTGGATGGAATATGAATCCTGAATATTTTCATAGTCCTTAGCATTTCCTTTTTTCTTGCTAGCACTGAGACAGAGGGTCAGCTAGTGTTTATCATCTTTTCCCTGTATTTTTGAAATTGTAGAGTTTTTCTTTTCAAAATATGGTTAAGATACATAAACTGAGAAGTTTACATGTTTCAAAAAAAGTGGAGGGGGTGGACAAATATTTCTTGTGGAAAGAAAATCTATGTTTTTGTGTTGAACAGGAAAACGTGTATCTGTGTGAAAGAATGCAGCTTAATGTTTCATGATGAAGTAAACCACGGTAAGAATTTTGATCAGTGAACTGGTCAGTAATATATTCAACTTCAAGTAATAGAAAACTCCAAAACACCTGCTTATCTTAGAGTGTTAGCAGCTCCACAAAGCTTTGGGAGACACAGGTTTCTTCTGTTTTAGCATCTTATTGTGTGGTTTTCATTTATGGTTAAAAAGTATCCTGCATCATGAAAACCAAAGAGAGATCAGTAGAGAAAAGGGACCAAAAGATAGGAGGCAGAGAGAGAGAGTGGGAAAGTGCTGGGGAGTTGGCCAAATTATATTGTTATATTACGTGCATGTACAAATTTGTAATGACAAATTCCATCATTATGTTCAACTATGTACCAATAAAAAACATGGAAGAAGAAGAAAAAAAAAAAAAGGAAAATAAGAAAAGCATCTTGCACAATTCAGGCAGAAAGAAGTAAGAGGGCCAGGCATGGTGGCTCATGCCTATCATCCCAGCAACTGGAGAAGCAGAGGCAGGGAAGATCCCAAGTAGGAGGCCAGCCTGGAAAACTTTGCAGGATCTTGGCTCAAAATACTTAAAAAGAAAACTTAAAAGGACTGGGAATATAGCTCAGTGGTAGACCACCCCTGGGCTCAATCTCTAGTAAAACAAAAATAAAGAAAAAGAGACAAAAGGTAGTCCTTCCCAGGGACCTGTGCTGTGTCTTATTGACCAGGACTCTTGTCCTGGGCCTACTCCTGTGGCAAGGAAACTGAGAAATGAAGTTGTAGCCACTAGAGGTGAGAAAGACAAGGGAGAAGAGGACATGAATGACTTGGGACTGAGTCCCTTGTGTTGCTGCCACACTAGAAGTATGGAGAGCTGTTATTTGAAATAGATAAGGATAGCAGCCATTCACAGGGTACACTCGTGAATGTGAGTGACATTTTTTCTCACTCATTTGCATGGACCTGTAGGCATCTGGGGTTTCCATTTTTGGTCCATGACATGTGCCAATTTTTGCTGAACAAGAACTTGAATCATCTATGATGGAAGCCTGGTGTGTGGGAGCAGTCACTATGTTGAATGCCAGAGCCCAGTGTGACCCGTGGCATCCACCTCAGAACTGGACTTTTCTTCCCTCTGTCAGTTCCTGTGTATAATGTTGGAGAAATAATAAATGTTTATTTCTTTGTAAGAAACAGTCCTAAAAAGAAAGCCAATTTTGTAAGTCTTGTATTTATAGAGTCATTCAGAGCACTTAAATTTTTCTACCACACTTTATTGCAGTGTATAGAGGACACTAATATATTGGAATAACATTTGCAATGGTGGAGATTTGCTGAGGCTTTAGAATATACCTCTGGTGAATTCCAGGGGTCTACTATGTATAATAAACCACTAACTGTGTGGTTGAAAATCAAAGCACTACCCTTAGGGAATCAGGGGAAAGATTAATGGGAGCAAGACTGAGTAGGAAGACTCTTGGTGTTCATTTCTGGAGTTAATGGACCCACAGGCAGACTCATTTAAAAGGATTGGTTATTTTTTCAGGAGCACAGCAATATCTCAATCACCTGGCATTCATATATCTTGCAACTTCTTCTATCTAGAACACTAGGGGAAAACAACAAAATAAAAACCAAAAAGTCACAAGTATAACCAAAATAGATCTCACAAAGTCGATGTACTGAAACATAAATATTTTATTTCTGAGAAAACCTCACTCAGACACTACAGACTTTACTTAAAAATTCACTAAGATTGGTTATCTGGTTTCTTTGTCCAGAGTCAAGTCGGGCTGATAACTTTAAGGAAAAAGCATAGACATCAGCCTTCTGATATTAACAAGAAGTTCCCACAAGAGAATGACAGCAAGGAAGGACACAAAAGATACTTAAGGAAACAAACAAACAAACAAACAAAAAACACTCACTTCTGACTTATCAAGAAAAGGCTAGCTTGTGTCATGAGTCACTGTTTAGGAAATCAGAGAAATATATCATACATCCAAGAAAGATTCAATGTTTTAAATGGAGATGTATTCTTTCTTAGAGGAAATATGCTTCAGTTATCTGCAAACTCTGTGTTGTGGCAGACTAATTCATAATTCTGGAGTGATGTGACTGTGTTGTATCAAGAGAGGTGTATATGTAGAATTTGCAAAAACATAAAACATTCAGGGAGATAACCATCCCTTTTTAATTATAATCCATTTGAGTCAAACTGTAAATATTGCCATATTTGAACACAGAATGAAATAAACATGCTCAAGGATATTTATTGACCCACAACTCCTTAAGTCAATTTGATTCCAGTATGAATTGCTTCCAAAGCACGCCCAACCCCCGTCCCCTCACATGCAACACAGACAAACCTGAACAGTACTAGACAGAAAACAGAACAACTGAAGCACAAGGCTCCATTACTACCAGCGAATGGAACACTCAAACATGTCCTTCATCAGTGTGCTCACCTGAGCCTCCATGCTGTGTGACACATCACTTCCAGTGAAGCAGTATCGAGTAACAGTCTCCAAACTAGGCCCATCTAAATTATTCTTCTGTTCAATAACCTTGCTGCCTTAAAGGGTATGCCATATATGGTGCTTAATACCCCAGTAGGAAGTAATATAGAGCCAGTTTGCAATCCATCCTTCTTGAATCACTCTTGCTAGCAAGAGTGCTTTCTCCTCTGACTCAAGGAACAAGGGCTTGGCCTTTATGGAGTGCTTCTCTCAGAGGCTTCTGATTAGGTCAGGTGGCCCAGTCTGCCCTAAGGGCGGGATCAACATCAAGGGAAAGAACGTTACTCTGGAGCCAGGGTGAAAAATGAGAAAGTGAGCATGAGTCCATAGGCATCTATGAATCTATGGCGAGGCCCAGCATCTACAGGAAAACCAAGGTTTTCTAATTCATTTGTACTGTGAAAGGTTAAACATAGAGAAGAAACAAAGAGGGTTTCTAAAGTTGAAACTAAAGCATCATTTTTCACTATCAACCTGTTGCCGAAAGCTCAGTCCTTGTCCCCAATGCCAATCCAATAACGAGGACAGGTTTTTGAGAAAAAGTAAGTTTATTGTTTTGCTGGCAAAGGAGAAACACAGGGCATTCCTGTCCCAAAGACTGTGATTCTCTCCATCAGCAGGAACAGGGGGCTTTTAAAGAGGTGATTCAAAGGCTACATCCCACATGTTCTCTGTCTGCAGTTGTAATTCACTTGTTAATTTGAGAGATAGTCATTTCTGAGATCTTCTGGTACCATCCCCAAAGTCTGGATTACTTTCTTCCTATGGTGGGTGTGTACTCAGGGACAGATAACTCTGCCTAGGATGGGGAAGAAAGGTAATCCTACTTAGTGTTAGACCTGGATTTGAACCCAGGTATCTGACTGCAAAGCCCAGTCACTAATCAATGTTCTTTAACTCTTCAAAGTAATCATGTAACACTACACTCTCTTTCAAGGAGTCAGGCTCAGTTGTGTTTGGAGGAAGCGGCCCAGTCCAAAAGAAGTATCAGTGTAGAAATATAGGGGCTCCAACTCTCTAGATTCTCATGACCAGCTTCAGATTCTGATCTTTGCTGCTCTCTGGATCTCTATACCACTCAATTAAAATTTCTAGTCCCCATTGTCCCCTGAACCTCCTTTCACTGCCATGTCCAAGTGATCTGACTATGACCCATCTATGTAGTTATACCTTCTACCGGGCGATTGAACTATAGGGAAAGGACTTTCCTCATTGTATTTGTCTTACATATGTTTAAGACCAGTCCCAGTCCTCCAGCTTCCAGTATTAAATAAGCCTAGGTAAGTTTATACTCCACTTTGTGGTTTCCTATTAGCCTCCTGCCAATCATCCCAAATATGTTTCCTGTGATCCTTTTTATTTCCCCATAAAGTGAATTTATTTTCTCTACTGAAGTCTTGCAGCATTACCTTCCATTGGGTCCTTATTCCCAGATCTTCATTAAGAATTTCCATCCCTTTAATTAGTTGGCTCATGAGGATGAAGACAAATGCTTAGGTTGACCAGGATGAAGAATGCTTCGCAAGGAAAGAGGTGGCAAGACAGCCGATCGCCCCTTCTGTACACCATCTGTCCCATCCCTAGTCAACCACTTATGCTCAGGGAGAAAAAAAGACCTAATACATTTTCCTTAAGATAAACTGTAGATGTCAGCTGCCCCCTCCTTCTACCTAGCTCATCAGGGGTATGACTTACTTTGTTTCTTTTCCTGATTGGTGGTTTCCGCTAAGAACTAGCTGTTAAATGATCTGCATACTTAACCGAATGTCCCTATTCTTTTTTCTCTCCCCATCTTCCAGCATACCCTCTTATCATAGTTATCCTCTCTTGGAAACCATAAATAGCTATCAGCGTCTCGTGGCCTTTGCCAGAGTTGCCCACTCTCTGAAGAACTCCTTCCTACTCGTGGGAACCAAACAGAGCTAGCTAACTTTCCCACCTCCTCCAAACTTATCACCCACACCTTCAAAGGCTGTTTGTCCCAACCCACACAATGGGTTATGGAAAGGAGAGGGAAGTTGGATCATTTGGAGTCTGGAACAGAAAAATGTCTGGTGTGGAAAACTGGGAACTAAGGAAACATCAAGGTCAGCCCCAGGGTAAATAGCTGCCCAGGCAGGGCTGAGCCTGATGGCAGGAGCCAGAAGCCCCAGAGGGTTGAGAGCAAAAGTGGTAGGCCCAGGGTGAAGAGAGGTGGGAACCAAGAGAGGCGATGAGTCACATAGAGCGATATAGTGCCTTGGGCCATTCCAGAGGAGGAATCTCTTCAAAACAAGTGGAGGCAGGAGAAGCTCAAGATGGAGGTGAATCCAAGGGCAGGAATCAGGCAGACCTGAAGGAAAGGGGGGTAGAGTTGAAGGGAGACAGGAGGGGAGTCAGGTGTAAAACTGCAGGAAGGTGGTGAAAGAGGCAGGTGATGTGAGATCCAAGGACTGAGTCTGAACCACAGTTCAGACAGCATTCCAGCCATCTTGTGTCTGTTCATTCTAAATAGTGTGTCAGTTCACATGCTGCGAAGGGCTTTCAACAGTGTATTCCTCCCCAGTCTGAGGCATTGCTTTCCAGTCAGCATCAAGGACATGTGAATCTATCTTTGCACTATAAACTGTGTCCTTGCTGATTATTAAGGTGTCAAAGCCAGACTCTAAGTCCCAATTTTGCTAGTTAATATGAAGTTGAACTATATTCAATTCATGTTGACCCATCAAATGGCAATTTCATATGGTTCTACTTGACAGCAAATGAGCTTAGACAGGTTACGTTGCATCTTCAAACCTGTTTTCTGTAAAACAGAGATAATAACATATCATTTGCTGGTAATTAGATGAAGTTATGCATTTAAGGTCCTTGGTAAAGAGTCTTATACCTGGTAAATGGTCAATAAGTATTAGGTACTATTTTCCCTTCATTGTAGGAATAATAATCACCTTAGAATTGAATTTGACACTAAAATATTATGAATGCTCCAGACTAGGTATCTTAAGATGTTTAGATATGTATAATGCACTCGGTGCTCTGTAGTACAAAGTCCATAACTAGCTGTTTTACTCACCTGTAACTCAAGTGCATGTGCTTAAAACCCTGCACTGGCTTTGGAGCCCTTCAGACATTGGGTGGATCCTAGCTCCACCACTGAATGCCTTTGAGCAAATCGTTCAACCTCTCTGAGCCTCAGGCCACCCATCTGTAAGCTGGGAATAATAATACCTGCAAAAATACTGCCTGTGAAGTGGGAGCACAGTACATGATCCATGAAGGGACTGCTTGATGGACGGTGGTCTTCACATGCTGAGAAGATCTCAGCTCTGCCTGGGATCTGTTCAGTAATTCTAGCTCCCAGCAAGAGGCCACACCAACTCATATAGGAAGAAGAATGTGAAGCACACCATCCTATACTTTGTCTGTTTACCGGTCTCCCATCTAGATTCTCAAATGTGTGTTGCAAACAGGTCCCGAATTTACCTGACATTGGTTAGTTTCTTTGAGTGGCTGATTATTTCATTTCAGATAAATTTGAGAGGTGCTTGATTTGCTCTAGGAACAACTCTTACTTGCTTGTGCTTTTTGAACTTCAGGTTGGAAAAGAATTCTTGGCAGTAGGAGACTTTTTTATTCAAAAGAAAATAGCATGTTTATTTTTTATGGGCTCTTTAGGTTTGGGGGACATCAAATGATTCTTACAAAGAAGAATATTGATTGGTTTCAGCAGAAGGGTCATACAGTAGCAGAGTGAGAACCTGTCCTTTCACAGGAACATAGATTTCAGAGCTTGGTGCAAAGAGCAGGCAAGACACGTGCCGGGTGCAGGCAAGGGTCAAATGGGGGGAGGCATTTGGCTAGGCCCAGTCGCCTGTTACTTTTCCCAGTGGGAAACTGAGTGCTACCAACAGCACTACAGCCAGACTGCATGTTGCCACTGGGAAACATGTTATATCATCTCATAGAAAAATCTGCACAAACATGCCAACTTTCTTTAGTAAAATCAAAGGCCCATTCCTCTCTTTCATCTTCCTCACTTCATACCTCCTAGACTCCCAAGTTGCCACAAGTGGTTCACTCTTTGCTTTAGGATCAGCAGAGTAGGATGAGTTACCCATGCTGCACAATATGGCGCAGAGGGAAGAAGGAACATGGGACACTGGGCATTTTCATTTTGGTCCAGGACAATGAGAATTTAGGACCCTCTAGAAAAAGGTGAAGACTCTGTTGACATAAGTGGCTTAAGAAATGTTACTGGGTTCAATTAATGAGTCAATCAAGTTTCTGGTATCTCTTTTCTTTTGATATTATGCAATCTATGGATTCAAAGTGGTCTTTATGGAGTCTGTGGGAAAAAGTTCAAGCTGGAAAAGAAAATTAAAGTTGGATTCAGCCTCTGAACTACCTAAAGAGATTTCAGGAATTTTCTCTTATTCAGCAACACATTACAGTGGGTGCAAAGAAAACAAGTTTTGTAACAAAGAATCCCTTGACTTAGAAGACAGAACCATTAGGAATTCCTATGAGACCCAAATATGAGACATCCAGAAATTCCTAGCCCTGGAAAATAATTCCTTCCTCTCCAAATCTAGTTTGGGATGTGCTAAACTTGGCTCAGGGAAATGATTGAAACTAAATGAGTTTTGTCATGCGTTAAACTAAAGCTAGTGTCTCACCCTTCTTGATTTTGTGCAATAAACTGGAATAATAAGGTCATAGTTCTCCTAAAATTAGCATCCAGCCTTGGAGTTATCTTCACCAGAGCAATCGCATATACCATTCTCTTTTGCTTTGTGTGTTTCTGTGGTGACTCCAGCAGAAATTCCTGAGTGGAAAACCAAAACCCATTATACTTAAACTTCTCTCAGTGATGACAACCTTGAGGTTCTCTTCCCTTTATCACACCTTCTTGAGGGTTGGCAAATCAGCCATGAGCACTTCCCAGGTGAAGTCACTAAATTCATGAACTTAATGCTGGGGTAAAAAGAGAGAGATGTTCAAAGGCTAGAGAACAAGTCAGTTAATGAGGGCCTAGGAACATATACCATAGTTTTCTCATCTTTGACAATGATTCTATTTTAAAGAACCTCTTTTGTTTTTCCCAACTGTGGGAAAGTGACTTATACCTGCTCTCTTATCTACTTCTTAACGATACTGTGAGAATTAACGAGAAGTCTGTGTGTTAGTCAGCTTTTCATCTCTGTGACCAGAATACCTGACAAGAACAACTTAGAGGAAGAAAAGTTTATTTTGGGCTCATGGTTTCAGAGGTTCAGTTCATGGTCAGCCAACTTTATTTCTCTGGGCCTGAGGTGAGGAAGAATGTCATGGCAGCAGAGTGTGGTGGAGGATGGTTGCTCAGTTTGTGGCAGCCAGGAAGGAGGGGCAGGGCAGGGACAGAAATAGTCTAAGTTCACACCACCAGTGACCTACTTCCTCCAACCATAACCACTCAATAGTAATCCATTCAAACTATCAATCTATCAACTGGATTAATCCACTGATAAGGTTACAGCCCTCTTCACTGCCTAAAAGCCCCACCTCTGAACCTTATTGCATTGGGGATCATGCTTTTAAAACATTAGCTTTTCAGGGGACATTTCTAAATCCAAACCATAACAGTCTGCAATCACTTCTAACTTCTCAGATAAAATACTCCTATGGATAAAAGTCATACCAAGGGAATGGTAAGGATGATGAATGCTATTACACTATGAAGCACTGAAAGTAAGCTCCAAATAATAGCATTAATATGATGATAGAAGGTTCCTAGGGTTTGCTATGAATTCTCTAAGAGCTTTACATATACCCTCAAAATGATCCTATAAAGTTGTCTTAATCAATTCAGGATGCTGTAACAAAGCATCATAAACTGATGTTTATCTTCTCACAGTTCTAGAAACAGAAGACTGAGACCAGGTTGCCAGCAAGTCCAGGTTCTGGGAAGGTCCTCCTTTCAGGTTGCAGACTGCCATCTTCTTCTTGTATCTCACAAGCTGTTATTGTTGGGATGTGAGGTGTCCCCCAAAAGCTCACATGTGAGACAATGCCCGAGGGTTCAGAGTATTAACCCAATCAGTGAATTAATCCCCTGATAGGGATTAACTGAGTGGTAATTGAAGTGGTAGGGTGTGCTTGGAGGAGGTGGGAATTGGGGCGTGGCTTTGGGATATATATTTGTATCTGGTGAGTGGAGACCTAGAAAAGTCAGTACCTAGAGTGGAGATCTCTCTGCTTCCTGATCACCATGTGAACTGGTTCCCCTCTGCCATACTCTTCCGCCATGATGTTCAAGCCCCAAGGAATGGAGCTGGCTGCCTATGCACTAAGAACTCTGAAATCATGAGCCCTCAAATAAACTTTTCCACTCTTAAAATTGACAGGAGTGAAGAAAACTGACAAAAGCACATGGTATAGCCTAGAGAGAGAGGATAATCTTCTCCTTTTTTCATAAGGGCATTAATCCTACAATGCATTCATTTAGCTTACTATACTCACAAAGGTCATATCTCCAAATACTATCGGGATGGGGGTTTGGATTTGCAGCATAGGAATTCTGAGAGGATACAGACAGTTAGATTATAACTTAATATTATTATCCCTGCCTGCCATGATAAATTGAGGCACAGAAAGGTTAAGTAATAACTCAGGGTCATACAGGAAATAAACAGTAGTGCTGGGCTTCAAGTCCTGGTCCCCTGACTCCAGCACAAGCTCATAACCACTGAGCCACCTAAATTATTTTAAAGCCCCTAGTTCTACTATATCCTATTTAAGCTATTTTTATGAAGTAGAGAAAATAATGTGAATAAATTTTTAATAATGAAATAAATTTTTCAGAGGCTAGGATAACTCTAGCACATCCCAAATGATGAATTTCCATTTAATGAATTCAGGATGCAGAAACTGAAATGGTTTCTGCCCTCCACCGGCTCCACCCGTCTCCCTCCAGCTCTACCAACACCATCACTCCCTGAGTTGATCGATACCTTCAGACTGCTCCCCCTGGAGGACAACTTTGGAACTTCAATACTCACTCTATTGACAAAATATCTACACTGGCAGCAAATACCGTAGATAAACAGAGCCTGCAATGAAGCTCTGTGTGTTGGAATTATGCCAGCCACTCCTAGAGCCTAATTTGTAACATGACATTGCCCAGATGAGTCCATCTACAGTCTTGTCACTGGTAGTTGTCAGAACTCCATAGTCCCCCAAAGTTTTTTTCTACCCTTTACAGTCAGGGTTGGAGCAAAGGCCAGAATGGCTGGGCCCAGTGGGCAGAGCGAGGCTGCCAGAGGCACTCAGGCCTCTAGCAATTAGCACGATTCCTGCAATTTCTTAAGCAACGTTGATGGATCCTTGTCTTTCATTAAGCTGCCTGAAAGTCAATCTCTTGATGGATCCCAGAGGGAAAATCAAGGAGGAAAGAGTTTATTTTCAGACACAGTTTAACAGCAACCAACTTAAGAAGCACCTAAAAAATGATAATTAAATTTTTCTCCAAGGAGCAAATTAAGATAAATACTCAAGAGTCATTCCACATAGACCTGTCTAGAAAATATCCAATTAGTGTAATGTAGACCACATTTCCAGGACTCAAGGGATTGCTAGGCTTCACTCCTTTTTTGCCATTGTTGATACTCCAGGTTTCTAAGGGAATGAATTTTTCGTACATGCTCAGGAGCAGTTTGACTTCTCAAGGGAAGTACCAGGATACAATTTGACAGCACAAAATTCTGCTCTAACCCTGATTTTGAGAATCAGTGGCTTCTTGACAAGAGTCAGAACTGAGGCGAATTTGGAATAATGAATAGAACATGATTCAAAGGACAAACATCTTTGTCAGCGAAATTTTGTGCCTATCATGTGACTGTTAGGAGGGCCCACTTGTGTTTTTATCTCCTTTTAACAAGTGAAATGAGAACCTGCTTCTTCTGTAAAAAGGAAGGGTCTGCTCTTCCTGTTACTGGGATGGAGCTTCTAGAAGGCCTCTGCCAATTAGGTTTCCAGATATATATATCCCCTGCTGTAGCTTTATTTCAAAGAATTCAAAGTACTTGGAGTTGATTCTTGAGTTAAAGTCCTTTATAAATCTCACTTCACTAATCTTCAGTGGGAGTGTGAGCATTACTATTGGACCATTTAATGGATAAGGAAAACTGACACAGGAGAGTTTTATAACAACTTAAAGGCCTGAGACCTGCTCTCTGACAGTGCCTCCTCCCACTCCCAGACCTCTAATGATATTGTACCTCCTGGCAATACAGAGTCAGCCTCTTCACAAAATAGATGATACATTTCTAAAGGAGGGTGGGTCAACATAGATTTCTGACCTGAGGTTTTCGAACCT
This sequence comes from Sciurus carolinensis, assembly GCF_902686445.1. Taxonomy (NCBI): domain Eukaryota; kingdom Metazoa; phylum Chordata; class Mammalia; order Rodentia; family Sciuridae; genus Sciurus; species Sciurus carolinensis. The sequence continues at coordinate 60,389,365 of NC_062218.1, forward strand.
CCCACACTCAGCAGGTCAAGGCAGGACTAACACTTACAGAATCAATTTTTGTTTGACTGGTCTACAAGGCTAGTGTGTCTAAAGTACTTTAAGAAATGTAAGAAAACAACCATTAATGATTCTGACACACGAAATGCCTACTAGGGTCTTTTTCCATCAAGGTTCATTTGAAAATACGCCATAGTGAGCAGAAGAAAGGCAGAATTTGAATGACTTTTAGTCTCAATGCGATGCAAATTCCTATAGTTCAAACACAGAAACTGCCTCATCTCCTTCGCTTTTGGCCAAGAATAGATCATTTATTACCCATCACCAGGAAGAAGATGGCAGAGTCCTCATTATCTCCTATCCCTGCTTTCTAAATCAATCAGCTCCCCACTACACTGCTGGGCTTTTTAATTTAAATGTCAGCTACAGTTAGAGTGTTTTTTTAAAAAAATGTCAGAGTCTCATTAACTTTGCCTTTGAATCGTTCCCTTCTAACTTTTGGGTTGACAATGTTAAGAAAATTATTAATCTAGGAATGCTTTGCACTAAGGATTCTTTTGAATTTTTATGGTGCTGTCTTTAAAATCTGAACACCGGTTTAAAATCAAGATGTTTTAAATTACTGGTATCTATAAATTGCCCCTTTTCAGAATGTACAAAAGGTTTCTAAACACTTTCCTGCTTTTGAATTCACATGACATAAAATATTCTAAAGGCTGGAATTTGATCAGTGCATCTCAGTGGGCTTTTGGGGTTTGACAACTATTCTTGGACAGCACTGTCCCACCCATTGCGGGACCTTTTAGCTTCCCTGCTTTTGCTGCCCTCTAAATGTCAGAAATTGTTCCCAGTCATTGTGATGTTAGGGCTCTGAAAATGATACCCTCAAGTATGGCACCTTGCACGCTAAGTTCTTTGAACTGAAGGAGTTTAGAAGGACCTCTGAAAATAGGTCTTTCTGGCTTCCCATCCTCCAGTCTCCTGCCACTTTCTCCTCCAAAGTGAGTCACAGAAACTGAATTCCTCTTCCCCAACATGGGCCATAGAAACTAGAACTCCTCAGCCCCAAAGCAAACTTGCTCACCCTTCTCTCTTGAAGATGTTCATTCCAGGGGGTCCTGCCCAACACTTGGGAAGAAGAAATGCCACACGGAGAGGTCAAGAAGAATCTGCACAGACAGGCCTTGTTGGGTTCACCTGTCTGTCAATGTCAGCGGATCTTACCCCTTTTTTTTTCAATCATATTTCTGTGAACTCCCCATTCTTCAGAGAACCTAAACATAAAAACAAAAAGTTTTCCTTGGGTCTTTGGGTCTTCATTTCTGAAGACTACCATATCATGTAACACTTCAATTAAATAAATTTGCTATGCTTTCTTTTACAGGCCTGTTTTTTGCTCTCAGACTGCTGGCTGTGACTTCTCATGGGCACACCTTTCTGTCCTTCCAGTGACAATTAAAAATGCCTTCATGCATTTCCAAATGCCTCTGAGAGACATGATCTGCCCCTATTGAGACAATGCTAAATTAGAAAATTTGAAATCCTAACTCCAGACTAAAAACAAAGTTCTTGCATCCACAAAGTTCCCTCATACCTCCATTCCACTGAACTCCTAAAATTGTGTGTACGCTTGGGTTGTTCATTTTATTGCTCGGTTCTAGTGCTTTGTGACACTGCTTGAACTATGTGATACTGCTTGAACTAGGTGGCTAATGCGGGTCTTGATTGGTTCCCTACTGTCCTTTTGGATGGCAGATACCTTAGGATAGATATCTTGTCATACTTCCACATTAAGTAGATTCCTGGGCATGGTAGATATTCAGTAACTTCATGTGGATGAATGGTAGATGAATCAGTGATAGAGAGGAACTAAATCCTGAGCCACTGGCCAATGGCTTAATAAGAGATACACAGTACAGTGTTTTTTGCTTGTCTTTATGGGTTATGAGTACTATGTATGAGTGTTGGTGTCCCCACAAATTCATGTGTTGAAAACCTACTCACCAATGCGATGGTATTAAGGTGGGACCTTAGGAGGTGATTGGATCATAAGAGTGGAGCCATCATGATTGGGATAAATTTCCTTTTAAAAGAAGCCCTGGAGAGTTGCCTTGCCTATTCCATCATGTGAGGACAGACACAGCTATAAGGAGCCATCTATGAAGGAGGAAGCACACCCTCACCAGTCTCCAAATCTGACAGTGTCTTAATGTTGGACTTCCCAGCCTCCAGAACTGTGAGAAACAAATTCCTCTTGTTTATAAACTACCTGGTTTATGGTGTTCTGTAATAGCAGCCCCAATGGACTTGGACAACGGAATAGAGGGTCGTCCCTGGAGCATTGTAGCAACTGTGTGTGAAATTCATGCTAACATGGAAGAACACGGTAGAAGGAAATAGTGAAGTTCCTTTCCTGGGACAGAGGGTATATTGAAGTGACCACAAATAGTGTCTGTGTGTACACACACACACACACACACACAGCACAGAGAGAAAGGAATAATACATGTTGATGTTTGCCAAAAATAAAATACTTTCTTAAAATTTGATAATTGAGGGGGAAAGTAGATTTTCCTCTTGCACTACTTCAACTTCTAACTGGTACTACTTTAATTTGTTTATTTAAGCTTTCCATTGTTATTCTTTACTAAATGGGGTCTCTCCAAAGTCATCAAACTATTGGGTTTTTTCCTCCCATTTGAATTTCTTTTTCAGTAAGCAAACCCAGAATATACTTGCCCCTTTGTCTACATGTGTCTGAGAGAAAGAAAAGGCAGATGGACATTTTTAAAAGATCGTCTTTCTTATTCATAATCAGGAACATAGACGCCAATGTAATCAAAAGGCAAATCCTGTTTCTTTCTATTTCTGTAGCCTCACTAAGTACTTCCTCCCATGAGTTAAACGAACATAATTCTCAAATATGAGGAAAGGTAGAATGTATAACAGATTCAATAATCAGGCTTAAGGGTGAGTGAACTTCAGGTCACACCTGCAGAGGACAACACAGAAATGAACCGGCAAATTTGCATTTCCCCCCCAGATAGTGATAAATTCACATGGATCCAATTTGTCTCCCCTTCCCCATCTCCATGGCCTTCAGTAGCACACAACTGGAAGGCATATGGCCTTCTTTGGGATATTTGAGCAACTTTCTGCAGACTCCACTTAGTTTACAAACAGGAACTGCCCCATTCACGGACTGAAGGTCTCCCATAATCTGGCTAGGATAGTGGCATGTGGTGACATGGTAAAACTGGGCAAAAGTTATGTGTCAGGGTGGCTGACCGGTTAGAAGCCCACGTGTATGAGTAGGTGCCAAGCTGTGGCTGGGAGCACACTCTCCATCCCTACCCCTACCCCACCTCCTTTTGACCTCCCAGGCTGGAGAGTTCCCCAATTCCCCATTACATCATTACATTCTTACTTGCTCTCCGTGGTCTGTGGGTGGCAGCTGGAGACTCCTCCAGAAAACAAGGCTTTCTGATCCCCCATGTTCAGACAACCCCACTTCACCTCTGAGACAAAGAAAGCATGATGGTGCTTCAGAAGCTGCCAGTGCAAGTGCAAGTGCTGCCACCCAGAAGAAAAGTCTTCAGACATTTTCAAACCATTGACCACTTCCTCCCAACCAGGAGGAAGCAACATGGGCACCACTCACTGAGACCACTACGCAGGATTCAAATGGAAGCCAATTTGCTGAACTCAGACATCAACCTAATATTAATATTTTACTCAAGTGAAAATAAAAACACAGTGTTCTAAAAATCAAAAGAGGTAGTACAAAAACCAAAACCAATATTCTTCAAATGAAAGGTTTCACCCACTTTCTATTCCTGAAGGCACCACTATGACAATCTCTCCATGGCATTGGGCAGCCAGTCTCTCTCCTGGCAGCCAGTTCACTGATGACAATGCTCCTGGCAGGTTGGATTGCTAAGCTAGTTCCAGTCTATGCACTAGCCTCCCTGCCAGCTAGTTGAAAAACCATTTACACAGCCCAGTTTGATTTTTGAGTGCTCAGACAGATGGGTCGTTTGAACCCTCTGATCCAAGAACATGTTTTTGCATATTCCAATGCCTCTTATAAATCAAACCAAAAAAGGAAGATTGGGTGGACCTCTTGGCCATGTCAAGCAATTATTCTGTCTGGCCTGGATGGATGAGAAAACAGAGCAGCGTCAGCAGAGTTATCATCCGAGTTCTACAGGAGGAAACGTTACATGCCCAGTGCCAGGCACGTCTGTCTGTCTGACTGCTTTGTCTCTAATTGTCTCTATTTTTCTCCTCTCTCACGTACACACATACCCTCTTTAATTACTAACAGAAAACAGTGCATTCTGCACACTTCACAACATCTGTTCAGGCCTTAATTAATCTAACTCTCGCATGGTCTCCATAGCAACGGTGCTTAACAGGCTCAGACTCCACATTAGAAAGTCTTCCTCCAATTGAGCGACTCAAAATATGACCATTACCAAGATATGTTTACATTAATTCTAGTGTCAGATAGAATGAGAACTCTGTATACAGCGTATTTGGGTGGAAAGATAAGTTGTGTGATCACCACAGTAAAAACCACTGTCCCAAACTGGGAATAGAAAGGAACACTATTTTTTCTTTCAACCTATTGCAAGAAAAGAAAAAAAGACGGAGGGGGGGAAAAATCCCATTACTACCCTTATGTTACAAGAAATTCCTGTGCTACAGAAGATTAATGACCACAGTTGCCTTGATGGAGCGTATAGTATTGTTTGTAGGGCAGTTAGGAGAAATGAAAGTGTTTAAAAGAAACTCTTCAGGAGGTGTGTTTTTGGGCTTTGGCTCCGTAGACCTTAATTAAAAGCCTATTGTCCTTTCCTGGCACCTGCCAATGTCTTACCCCAGTGAGAGCTTGCCAGTAGTGCAGAGGTGACCAAAGCTTTCCAAGGAGGCTGCAAAGCTGCCAAGAGAAATGTCAAGCGAATTTCTGAGACTCTGTTTTAGCTCCGTGGCCCATGCAGATGCTGTCGTTGATTCTAGCTATGTTTGTGTTTATATTTGAAGCTGTTATGTTGCAGACTGTAAAAATAAGCACTGGCGACTACCCAGAAAACCTGCTCAGACTTTATCCACGGTGTTGGGAGCTGGGGCAAGTAGTGGTAAAGACAGCATGGAAAAGTGAAGCCAGGCATTTACCCCCACGTGGCATTTCATGTCACACCGGCATCTATCATTGAATGTTTAACCTTGAGTTGCTAACCAGAAGTAAACCATTCATCGGAGATCTAGCTCCTTTCTCCCTCACTGTTTCTACATAGGAAAACAACCCAAAGCTGTCTGAGCTGAGAGAGAAGAAAAGAACTTGACAAACTGCTGGGGTAAGTGAAAATGCATTTCAGCAGACAAATCAGATTCCTTTTATGATATAAAATGGGACCAATGAATTGAGCCTCTGCACAAGAAGAAAACCTCCCCAACTTTCTCCAGTGACTGGAACTTTGTGGATCACTGGAGAAAATTGATCCCTGGGTCAGCAGGAGACAAAGGTAGCTTGATCCAGGAGGCTGTGGGGTCACTGGATCTATGAATAAAAGGAGGGCCATTGGGGGGTTGGGGATTGGGATGCTTGAAGGAATAAGAAACAGTTCTCTAATGTAACTATAGATTCTAGTAAAATTAATAAAATGAAATTCCATTATCTCACCAAGTTCATACCTCATCCTTGGGCGATTGTTATGAGAATCTTAGCAGCTGGTAGAATCTAAAACTCCTGACTTTCTGCTTTTCAAGGAGTTTCATCGGTAGGCAGACAACTAGGAAGGATTCACCTAAAGGCATGTTGAAGTTTCTGAGCCGCGAAGCATCTAAGAACTACCGAATCATGGTCACCTTCAAGTTACTTCACCTAAAACATGTTCAATCATCAACTTGAATTGATTTCTTTGAATTCACCAGCCGGAGGCAAAAAAATTAAAAAAGTAATGGATCAGGGTTCTAGTTCGAGTTCTTTCAACTTTGATCCCAGGTTTACAAAGACCCTTATTTATCCCCTCATCCCTTCATTCAATATGAAACATGAAGTTCTTACTCCAAGCACAGCATCCTAGTAAGCTTTGATCTTTCAGGGCACAGAAAAATGGGCTGTGAAAAACTGAAGTCATAGTGCCCCAGCTGTTCTAGTTTTTTGTTGGGCTGGGGTTGAACCCAGGGCCTTGTGCATGTGAGACAGGCACTCTACCAACCAAGCTACATCCCCAGCCTTGTTTTGGTTCTTGAGCATACCCAAACCTGCCTTTTCCATACCCTGATCAATAGTAGATGTCATTTTTAGAGTGTTTACTGTGTGTCATTTACTGTACTGGGCTTGATTCATATAGTTCTCGTGACCATGTGGAAAGGCATAGCTCTTATTACATCCCCATAAGCAAACAGCTCATAAGCAAAGCGGCAGGATTGTCCATCTGAAGGAGGTTCCTTTTATTGGCGTGTATAAGCACAGGAGCTCTGGAAAGTGATTTGATATTCAGTATAGGGTACTCTTGGGATTGCTTCTAGGGGAGATTCCGGAAGCAGAGCCCAGCACTGCTCGATGTTCCCATTTCTTTACTGAGTCTTTCACACTGGCAAGGGGATATCTGTGCTTCAGAGGCAGTCAGGAAAGAACACGGCTAACCCTTAAAGTCTATTGTGAGAATGTTCTCTAATCTTCCTCCTGTATGTTCCCTCCTCCTCTTTTTCTTTTCTATTTTCCATATACCTCTAAATGGTAGCTCAAAATGGGCTTCTGGAGGCAGCATCAGGGTTGATAAAGAAAGGACAGCAGAAGGGAGCCTGTCCTCTCTCTTCCCCATTTACCATCCTGCCTTGTGAGTTATCATACCAGTTCTCACTTCCTGCCACAGAGCACCCGGATGTGTTCTCTGGACTCCTCCACTCCAGTAAGCATCTTCAGGTGATCTCAGAGGCCCCTTTACTCATGGTTTCTCGTGGCTTGGGACCCAGTAGATGGACATGCATTGACCATTTGACCAGAATGCATGCTGCTTAATGGTAGAGGTGGCTGTCAAAAGGATGAGGGGCATCTTGTCACACTTTGAGAGCACATCCTCCCAGCACATCAGTAAGTACTCCATACTCCACAGCCTGGCTTTATGCTGAGCCTGATCAGTTACCATAAAGCTGGGGGCAGACTTCCATGTTTCCTGACTTTTATGAGTGCTTGGAAGAGGCGGAGGTAGATTTTGTCCCCGTGTACCTCACTCTAGAGGAAAGGAACACATTCTAGGCCTCTCACACCTCCAGACTTTTGCTTGAGTTGCTCTCCTTGCTGGGAGTGCCTTTCCTACACCCTTTTCATTGATCCTTCAAGTCACAAGCCTCTCCTACTCAGAATGACTCCCTCCATTCCACATGCACTAGCCCCCTGGAAGGCTCTTCCTACCAGCTCTCATAGCATCCTGCACTTTTCCTTGTCATTTGTACCTCTTTGTTAGGATTATCTGCTCACGAGTCAATGTTCTCTAACAGCTTGCCTGCTTCTTCATCTTTGTTTTGTCCCCAACAGATTGCTAGGCCTTTAGCAGACAGTCAATAAATGTTTATTGGATACATGAGTTTGAGCGGGTTTAGTGATGCAAATGAGTTGAAAGCTAACCTTATGGCACCTTCCTTCAATCTTACAGCAATACGTTGCCAGGCACTGAAATCTCTATTCAGTGTTTTTGGCTATGCAGAAGCAATCTGTCTAAAGACTGGGATCAGGCTGAGCAATTATTAACAGATTTTTTTAATGATATGATAATAATAGCTACAATATATTGAGTGATTACTATGCCTTAGGCTCTGTTTTAAGCATATTGCATATAATAATCATTTCATCTTCACAATAATTTCATAAGGTAATTATCCTATTTTTATAGAGGAAACAGAGGGGTGAAGTAATATGCCAGGGACACACAGTCAATAAGTGGCCCATGTGGCCAGAATCCATACTCTCAACTGTGCTTCTCTGCTGCCTTCAAATGAGAAAGGCAGAGAGGAGTTGAACATGAGTAACTTCTGAATATCTTCATGTTGTTTTTCTGAGTTAAAAGGTGCTCCTAGCCACAGGAAAGAATGTGCATTCTTTTTACTTCTTTCTCTGTCATTCCATAATTTAATTATGCTATGTGCTATAGTTTAGATAGCACATAAGTGTCCCCCCAAAGGCTCATACGTGAGACAATGCAAGAAGATTTAGAGGTGAAATGATTGGATTGTGAGAGCCTTAACCCAATCAGTGGGTTAATCCCCTGATAGGGATTAACTGGTAAATGTAGGCTGGTAGGAGGATGTGGCCGGAGGAGGTGAGTCATTGGGGGTGTGCCTTTGGGGTCTATATCTTGACCTTGTTAAGCAAGACTCTCCCTCTACTTCTGTTGCAATGTCCTGAGTAACTTTCCTCCACCATACTCTTCCCTCATGACTTGAGCCTTAAGGAATGGAGCTGGCTATCTGTGGACTGAGACCTCTGAAATCAGCCTCCAAATACACTTTTTCTCCTTAAAATTGTTCTTGTCAGGTCTTATTGGTCACAGCAGCAAACACACACGCACACACACACACACACACACACACACACACATAACTAAAACACTATGTTCCTTATATAACATCTTTGTGTGCACAGACAAGCGCACACACCCACACACACACACACGCACACCTGCCTCCCCAGCACAAGTGTTTTTACACTTTTCTGAATGAACAGGGCTTCCTCTGTGAATGTACTGGAAGGTGTTGCAGAATTCCAGAAATCCTGCAGTCCTGATGAAATGTGTAGAAACATGGAGTCAAAATGAGATGACACATAAATTCATGCAGCCTGGAAGGAATGGAGCAAGTACACTTTTCATTCCAGGACAAATCTCTAAAGGGATGACTGTTTTCTTTAAGCTCTTAACTGAGTGGGGAAATAGTTCCTTTGGGGGAATCTGATTTAGGATCTTGGAAAATAGGGTGGTCTTCTCATAAGATGGGTGTACTTGTATGGCAACCACAGTGAGTCTGTTGAGATCTTTGTTTGGGCTACTATAACAAAATACCATAACTGGGTGGCTTATAAGTAACACAAACTTCTTTCTCACAGACCCGAGGCTGGAAAGCACAAGAGCCAGCAGATTTGGTCTGGTGAGGGTCAACTTCCTGGTCATAGGATCTGCTTGCTATGTTCTCCACGTGGCAAAGGAGCAAGGGTCCTCTCAGGGGCCTCTTATAATTGCACTCAACCCATTTATGAAATTCCACTCCACTCCCAAGACCACCCTCCTAATTTGCTAGGACACAAACGTTCGGATCAGCAGGATTTGTACTCATCAAGTACCGAGGACAAAGTAAAAAGAAAGGGCTTACTGTGAAAGCTTTGAAATTTAGTTACATGCAATTGAAAAGTCCTAATATGAAATACGAAAATTACTGAGAGGAACCTATGAATATAGGTATCTCAAAATATGTCCAGGTTTCCCCAGGGGACCACATGAAAACTCTCATTTTGTTGGGCTCGAAAATCAATTGAGTACAGATATTTTTGAAGAATTCCATGGGGATTTTGAACATCTTTACATATTCTATTTCCATATCTACTGTCATGAAAAAAAGGGAAGGTATTTATAGTCATTGGAGCAAGGATTTAGACTGAAATAGCTATATGCTTTTCATTCAAAAGACATAGGGAATGAACTTCACTGGTGTAAGAAAGAAGATGGAGTTTTCTCTTCATCTTATTTCCAGGTTTCCTTAAGAATGCAGAATGTGTCTTATAATTTAACACTTTAGATGGGGCACAGTGGCACATACCTGTAATCTCAGCAACTCAGTAGCCAGAGGCAGGAGGATTTCAAGTTCAAGGCCAGCCTCAGCAACTTATCGAGGCCTCAGCAAATGAGTGAGACCCTGTCACAATTTTTTTTTTTTAAAAAAAAAAGGGCTGAGGATGTAGCTCAGGGGTGAAGTGCCCCTGGGTTCAATTCATAGTACCAAGAGAAAAAAATTAGTTTATCTTGGAGATGGACTGATTGGCTCGAATTTTAATAAGCTATCGCCATTCTGGGTAAAGCATAGTCACTGAACTTTTTAATAGACAAAATGTGACAAAAATGACCAGAAGCAACAAGTCAGAGTACTCCCCCAGAAAGACTCCTCTAAAAACTTAAAGATTTGACTTGCTTAAGTGAAAATATAATCTAGATATACAACTTATAATTTTAAGTAGGAAAACCAAAATCAGGATCTGAGTGAATTCTTTTTCCCTTCCCATCACATCTTCCTGGAAGTGTTACAATTCTAGATGAATTTAATAGTTTGGCTTTATTTTCACTTTTTATAAGGAGAGATTTATGTGTGTGTGAAACGTATACTTTACTGTGTTCCTGTACTGAATATTAAAATTACATAGTGAAATAAGTAGGCAAAAGACATTTATTGACACTGCCAAAACATATACAAATATTTCTGAAGAACAAGATGAAAACATTTCCTAGTTATTTTCTCATAGATACCCATAGTACTCAGAAAGCAAGATGTACCAGTTGTCCTCTATGGAAAAGACTCTCCATCAGCAAGTTTCATCAAGAGTGAGCTATCGCTGTCTTTAAAGAACTGAAGGGAAGTGTCTCTTCCAGTGAGTGGTAGTCACTGGTGGTCTAGGTGTCCCAGGGACAGGCTAGTTGGTAGATGGAAGGGTTTTACTACTGACATCAAAATTGTCCAGAGGTGGGGGTCTGAGCTGGGTTGAAAGATGTTACTGAATTGTGACTTAAAACCCTACCAATATCAGGACCAAGAAAGTAAGGCATAGAGCATGTGGCTCAGGTCCTAAGCATGTTCAGACTACATCCCTGGCATAGTGGTCACCAAGTCAGGACAGGTGCCCAGGTAGGACACATTGGTTGGATGGTGAAGACAGATGTTCTCTTTGATGTTCCAAAGAGAAACAAATATATAAAAGATAGCTGAGACAAAGCCCTCCCCATAACCTCCCCTGCCTTCTTGGGCAATGAAGCCATTCTCAATAAAAAAAACACTATGACAGTGAAAGTTTACCCTTCATGAACATCACTCTTTAAATCTGATCTTAGAGGGCATTTCAAAAATCCAGATGACTGTGCAAAAAAAGCAATGTGGAATTTTAAATTCAAAACAATTTTAATCTTCTTCTACTTATTCAAGTTAGTTTCTCCTCCAGAAATTTGAAAGTAGGTATTATAAGTTAAAGATTATACAAACAGCGCTGTTTTCAATAATTTAATTATTAGACTCATGCAAAAAAAATGAATTTGCATGAAATAGTAAATATTCATAAAGCAATTTGGGCACAATCACACACATAAGGAAAGGGAAAAAATAGGTTCTCTCAAAAGTGCTAGTGATTTTGTTTGTTTGGAAAAATAATGACAACACAATTAGAGGTAAACAATATTTTCTTCAGCTCCATCTCCAGCTTCCCCATCTTGTCTGGCCATTGTCTGTAGATTTAACTTTGCTTCTGCTATAAATGTCTGTGACTGATGGTGGTGTGGATTTGTGTCCTGTGGGGTTGGGGACTCAGTTCGGGAGGTGTCCAGATCTGAAACAGACAGACAGCACAGGTTACAGGAGAGCCAACTTGGGACACAAAGCAGATGAAATTAGATCTCAAAGATTAGGAAGTGCAGTGCCCAGGCAGTTAGCCACAGAGAGAAAGGCTGAGCCCAGGAAGAAAGGAATATAACAGATATCTAATTATTTCATCAGTATCATTATGAAGTGTTCGATTATGTGCAGAAATGTCTCCATGGCTACAAATCACCTTTACAAAATACACTATGGAAGCATCATGTGACTGAAGAGGTTACTATTGACAGCTGTTAAATCATTGCTACCTCTGAGAAAGGGTTGCCCACACCCCTATCCTTTTTTTAAATGGGTCCAGAACTTGAAAACACAGATAAAGTTCAGTGACATGTAGTAAACCCTATTTGTATCCATAAGGCATTTTTCCTCAGAATACTTCGAAGTCAAGAAATGACCTCAAGACTCAAATCATAAAGTACATGGACTTCACTGGTATGGGCAAGAAGTGCAGAGAAAGGAGTTGAAAAGCAAGGGAGATCCTCGGGCCTCACCATTATGCAGATCTGTTACGTTAACACTAGGCGGAATCCAGAGCAAAAGTAGACAGATTCTTGAAGAAAACCTTGCCAATATCTACTATGTCTGGGATTGAGCCCTCCCACACCCATTTTTGGTTACCTAGCAACAGTGGGGCCCTGTCCACTCTCCTCTTTTTATTTTCTGGAAAACCTTCTAATACTATGGTTTAAAGGGGAGATGATTGATTTGAAGAAAGATGCTTGCTGCAAATCATTTTCACTGCACTTCTCACATGAACCACACTCCCTGAGGCAGAGTCATATGGCAAAATTACAATAACCAGCTTCTGTTGGAGCCAAACGCAGAGCAGGCATGGAAATCCAGTTGGGCAGAGAGGGTGAACTGCCTTCAGGCCCACCTTCTTCATTTTCAGCCATTAACAAGAGGTCATCCTAACCCTTGCCATATTCAAAGCATCTATTATCTGGATGAATATCATGCCTGCTAGCATTCTAATGACAAAAATGCTTGTGATCTTTACCCTCCTGATGCAGATTTTTGGTTGCTAGTAAGGAGTCCACAAGGCTTGGTAGAAATGAACAGCAAAATGTCCCCACAAGGATCCATCTTTGGGGGGAGGGGTGGACTCTGCTACACAGCATTTCTTTGATCATCCAATTTTCCAATAGGAGGTGGGGGCAATGGGAAAGGACCAACCAGGGCCACAGGCGGTAGACACAGGACCCGCCAGAAGCAGTGCCAAAAGCTGAACTGTGCCTCTGAAGCAAAGGAGAACCTCAGGAGGGATGGAGGCTGCCCTCCACAGCATGCTCCAAGGTTTAGGCCAGCTCTGGCTCTGACCTTGACCCTGACATTTTACAAGCCTATGGGGCACAAATAAAAAAAAAAAAAGAAAAGAAAAAAGAAACACCTACAATGGGGTGATTTGATTCTCCTGACCCTGATACCAAATCCTTACCTCAGATGCCAAGAACTGTTTAACAACTGAAAACACAACTGCCACCGTTTATCCAGGACACTCTTCACCTGCAGGGTATACTCTCTGCCCAACCTCACACAGCTAGGAAGGCATTCAGAGGACTGTGACCTGTGAAGACACCTGTCTACCAGCTCCAGAGTCGCGTGGTTCTCATTTCTCAGAGTGTCAGAAATGCTCGTTCATCTTTCCTGAGTTAAAATACTAAGAGAACCTGGATGTTTCATACTTGCCCTCCCAGAGGTTCTACATTTTGAAGGGTCACTTACCAAAAAAAAAAAAAAGAAGAAGAAAATAAGAAAGAGAAAAATAGCAAAGCAAAAGATATCACAAGCCTCTCAAAACTGACAGCAATAATTATAGAACTAGGAACCTTGTTCATTTAATCAGGCGAACACAAATATCCCCAAGAGATTTCACAATCAGAGCATATCAAACTGGAATGCTTTCCATCATTTTTACCCATTGGGAGACAGAGTATGCCTGGCAGTGGTCATGACATATACACATTCTCCATTTTTTTTTCCCTCCAGTCATTGAATAAAGCCATTTTTGAAGACAAAAAGTACCAGTTAAACTGGTCATGTTTAATATCACACAACTTCAAAGGGGAAAAAAAATCTCAAAACTTCTATGTAGTGAATAATAGCAGAGTGAACAGGTACCAAGCTGCTACAGTCACAGCCTTCTCTCCAAGAGAATCCGGTTGGAACACAAGAAATACTACATTGAGAATGAAAAATCATCTGTTGATTGAGGAGCTGGGAGGCCTCTGCTGACAAATGTAACAATGCAAGGCACACTGGAAGCCCTTAATCCATGTTAGTTTCCTTCCCTGGGGGTGAAACATGTAGCAAAGGGCCCCAAACACTGATGGACCTGAGAACCTAGGAAGTTCCCTTAATGGCTACAAGAAAGTTGTCCAAAGAACAAGCCAGGGAACCAAATGCATAACAGAAAGAATTATCTTAAGTTAAATTGTAGGTTTGAGTTTAGGAAGACAGAGGACCAAGAAGGAATGGTGTGGTGAGGAAAGTGTGTGTGTGTGTGTGTGTGTGTGTGTGTGTGTGTAAAATGCAGAGATTTAATCAGCATCCTTTCCAATTAGAACAAAAGCATAGTAGAAAACATTTCTAACGAGAGCTTGTTGAGCCCCTCGGTAACTGGCCCACGTTGTAATTTCCCATATATTGCTGGATGTTGTGGTTGTGCATCACCTGGACAGGAACTCAATTTACTTCTCTGTGTCCTTTCTTGATTTCTACCTGAACTATGCAAGCAAGGTCAGACAGTCTGTCTTTGAAATTGGAAACCGTTCCGTGATTTCTGGCTTTATTACTCCATTTCAACCCCAAGAGAACTCCAGCACAGTAATTGTGCATTTCTCAAGAGCAGCCACCTTCTTTCACAGGTTTTACCTTAGAGAGGACAATCATCATATAGAACACTAAGCTGAAAGAAACATTGGTTAAAATTAAACACTGTTGACCCCAAAAGCAGAATTCTTGGGGCATAAAATTAATCATCCAATTTCATCTGTGATGAAAATGTCTGTTAATAAGAGATAAAAATAGAATGGCTTATTTTTAATCAACAAAGAACTAGTAATATAATCATAATTTGGGTTCACTAAAAATTGAATATTATTATAATGAAATAAAACTTCAGACTGCAAAGAACCAACTCTGTCTCTCTTGACTTAACAGAACTAATTTGATCCTAACCATATTTCTGGAAATGAAACAGAATGAGTATTATTAAGTTTAAAATAAGGACAAATAAGCTAAAGCACATAAAAACCCAAGGCCTGGCTATACCAAGTGGAAAAGTAGAATCTTGTTTCAGGGATTTTTCTGCCTCATAGTGAGGGTTCTGTTCACAGACTAAAATTTCATCCTCCACAAGAAATTTCCATCCTCCTATTTATGAGGAACACTGTGGGGTCTAAGTTAGTCTCCTGATGCAGTTTTAAAAATTATGGCTATTCACATTTTAGTTGGCATGACTGCTTTCTCTTGGGGATACATGGGGCAAAAAATACCCATGCTGCCAAGGGACATGCACTCATGGAGCACTGATAACCAGGGACAATTCCCTAAGTCTCCTGATTAGTGGCAGCCTGTTTGTTGACATTTATAGTTATCATCTTCACACTTTTCTCTGCTCACTCAATACTGGAAATTCTGACAGGGAAGAGAACCAGTCACCAGTTCATCACTGTTACTATTATTTTGAGCCAACTGGATAATTGGCTATTTTTTAAGACTAGTCTTAAAAAGACTCTGTGTGTGAAATACAACTGTGTGCCATATTTAAAATAAACCAAGTGATCCATAACTATGAAGCAAGTGAAATCTCCTATGCCACAAAGTGGAGTGAAACCTTGGGCAAGTCACTTCCCCTCTGAGCATCAGCTCATGAAGGATTGAACTGAAATCATCATGAACTTCTCTCATACTTTTCATATAGCATGTGAATTTTTACGTGTGTGAGTTGGCACCTTGATTCATCAACTAACATAGTAGAGGTACAAAATATGCATTTTCCTACTGTTTTGTACTCAGCAAATGCAATCAAATTCACTACCTGAAGCTGTACTTAAAATAATGTTTTTATGGTGGCAGTCAGACATTTTCCACCCCTCTATCTTTGGTTTTCCCAAGATATTTGAGGCAAGCCCACACACAATCCTCAAAGGATAGAATTTGGAAAGTTAACCAATGAGTTGAAAAGAACATCCACAGTCAAAATCTACACTTGATCTCCCCTCCTGTTAAACCTCAGAGCAACTTGTCATAAAGAACAAGTTGGTGACAAGCAGAAAAGGGTTGTCTATAATTTTAAAATATTGAATTAATGTAGTCTTGGCCTTCTTCTGAATTGAAAAGCATTTTAAAGCATGATCGTTTTCATTTTTAAATGAAAATTTTATTTAAACTTAAAATCACTGTGTAACTTTCATCATAAACATCAACTGCCAAGGTCTGAATCTAGCCCAGCAGTGTACCCGATGGCCAAGAACCCAGAAGCCCAGCACGAAACATGTTTAGTCTGCTGCTGAAATCACTGATGACGCACCGTCCAAGCCCCTCCGTGTCTTATCCCATCCCACCCTCTTCAACACGGGTCGCAGAACAGAACTCATGTCTTCCAAGCTTTGGCTCTGTCCTTGTTTATTTTAATCAAGCACTCTGACTTGTACTTTTCATGATTATATCCCTTGTGCATGTTTCTAAAGTCAAATTCACACTTTCCTAGAATAACTGTGCCGCAAAAGCCCATGATTTTATCATTAATGTTCCAACTCTGCAAAATAATTGTATTCCCTACTTAGTGATTGATTCATGCTTACACTCTGAAACACTGAAAAAATCATTTCCTGATGGCATTACTGGCAATCACTGTTTATTCTCAGGAGTATTAATGCACAACATTTTCCTCTAATGGAAAACATTTATTGTACCGAGCTTGAGGTATCTTCAGAGCAAAGGAAAATTGGTCTCTGTCCCTAATTTTGCTCAACTCAATTTTCCATAGAGAGTCACAAACAGGATGTTAGCCTCTGGCATGAAAACCAATCTGGACTTGATATCTGAAGCAAAAAAAATCTAAATTAGCATTATGACTCTCCTTTCTATTTCTTGTGTACCAATATTACACCTGAAATAAAATAATTGAAGTGTGCTTTGGAACATGTATTTGTGTGTGTGTGTGGTATGTGCACATATAAATTTGTCAAGAAAGCAAATTGCGTTATGATTTTTAAAGTCATGATTGTGGCAGTTGGACTCTTATTTCCTTCTTCATAATTAGCATATTTGGAATATTCTATATTGGTTCCATAAGTAATGCTGAAAAGAAATGAAGAAACTGAAGCAATCAATACAATGAAGATGAGATTATATTAACAAAAACATAGTGAAACACATGAATCTGCTGCCTGAACTTTGATGGCTCTTGCATTTATCCTTCTCTCAAGAAGGGTGCCACCGTTAAGGAGCTGTGACCTCAACATCAGTAAGCCCCATGGGAGTATTCTTCACCCATCCTTGAGGGGCATTTCAAAGTGCTTTTCTAAGCAGGATTCCAATAAGCATTCATAATAAAAGAAAACAGTGATCAAATAAGTTGGTGAAACCCTGGGTAAGTCAAGCTTCTTATCTGGCAAATTGTTCAGAACTTGAATAGGCTTGAGAGTATTATAAATCCCTCAGAGGAAGAAAACACACAGTCTGAGGCATACCCCAACTCAGGAAGCCTCTTCTCAAGAGCATACCTTACAGAACTGTGTTCCATGTAACACCCTTTGGAGACGAGGTCATAGAGAACTATAAGTCCATTATAGACTAAGAGGAAAAAATTAATATTTGAGATGTTAGAGTAAATCAGGGGTGAAAAGTTGGAAATAGGTGAGGTTTTCCAAATTTACAAGTTCATAACCCTGTATATAATGTCTATAGCAGACCCAGGCAATAATCATCAATGGCTGCTGAAATCGTTAAAAGACAGAAGCTGATGGGAAACTTAATAATAAATGGATCAGGTTGGCAACAGCTGAATCCAGGGATCAATCTTAACATTCTAAAGAGAGGAACAGATATTGTGTGTCACATGATGGGATGCAATAGGAAATACACAACACCATGCATGGAGATATTTTCACATTAGAAAAATAAAGCCAGCATGGTATCCAAACTCTGTTTCCAACTACCAATTTTTAGAAACTAGGGAGCAGAAGAATATGATAAATGAAACTATGGGAATGCAACCAGAAAAATCCATAATATGGGAATATTTTCAGAAAAAAAACCAAACTGGTCTTTTTAACAAATAAGTGATGTGGTCTTTTTTGCATATAAATTACAAGATTAAAGAAAGAGAACATTAAAAGAGTCTTAAGAGACACAGCAACCAAATACAATGTATGAAATTATTTGGATCCTAGTTTAAAGAAGGCAAGGGAAAAGGCATTCATGAAAAAATCAAAGATAAGTACTGACAGCATGATTTTAAGTAGCAATTGTCAATATCATTTCAGGTGTGATAACAATATTGTAGAGATGTTAAAAGCAAGTCTTGTTTTTTAGAGAAAGATACTGAAATATTTTGGGGTGAAGTTAAAGGATGTCCTAGATTTGTTTTAAGATAACTCAACAAGAAAGAGAAAAGGACATCCAGCCAAGACTGATGGTGAGTTGGTAATTGCTAAATTCACTGTGCTAAATTATTTTGCTTTTGTATATGTCAGAAAATTTTCAAAATAACATTTTTAAGTTAATAGCCTTCCATAAATTTGGACTATAATATTATAAAGAGTTCCATTCCAACAATGAAGCTTCTATGTATCTGATGTAAATGGAAAACGTTGGCAATAAATAAGAGGCTTCCTCCTGAAGTAAAACATGTTTGTATTAACTTTAAGGCAACTGTATGACAAATCATTGGCAAGTGTGTCTATGAACTTCTATCTGTTTAGAAAGATGCACAAATTGTCCATAAAATTAATAAAGTTATTGGAGTTTATAGCTACCCATAAAAATGATAATGATTTAGGTATAGTCCTTGTTCTTGACTAGAAAATCTAATAATACCTTCTAGGTGATTCAGAAAATATCTCATTTTATATCCTAGGTGTATTTGCCCTTAGCAATTAATCGATAAATTTCTTTTGGAATTTCAGACTTTTCAGTTTGAATTCATTTGAAGTTTTAAAGTAACATTTAAGCCAGGCGTGGTGGTGGCTCAACATCTGTAATCCCAGTGGTTCATCAGGCTGAGGCAGGAGGGTCACAGGTTCAAAGCCAGCCTCAGCAATTTAGAGAAACTGCAAATAAACTAGTGAGACCCTGTTTCAAAATAAAAAAATAAATAAAAAGAGCTAGGGATGTGGCTCAGTGGTTTAGTGCCCTTGGGTTCAATGTCTGGTACAAAAAAAAAAAAAAAGTAACATTTAAGAAATAGGAAATAAAAGTAGTACAGCTAGTTCCAACAAAATATATTGTCAAATGAGTGAATGAGTTGTAAATATTTGGCTGAAAAATTCTATCTACTGTAGTTAAAGTCATGGGGAATCATTAATTGGGAATTCTTATGCTTAGAAAAGACCTTAAAATCGTGTTTTGGTTGATCCTTGTCCTCTTAGCAGAATCAAACTGAAGATGTAATAAAGAGGAATGGCATAACTGGGCTTCTCCCACTAAGCTGCTACTATTGTTCAACCTTGAGTAATCATCCTATAGAGAACTTCCATGTCCTTCTCTGTCAACTAAGCCATGTGAACTAGGTGGCAATCCTCAAATCCCCCACCCTACAACACTGGGTGATGTCCACAAGCAGAGCACACAACCACACATTTGCTCAAATTATTGGGGGTCCCACACATAAAACAGGCCATAAAGTATTAGTAATTCTTGATTTATCAAGTTCATTAGGATGTAAGCAATGGAGAACTGCTACTATAAGGGCAAACTTGAATTTTCTTTAACTTCCAAAGATACGTATCAGATATTAGTAGTTCACAGACGTTAGCAGTTTCTCCATCATTTCTAATGTATTATTCTGACCACTTTTCAAAACTGATCAAAACGGAGGAAGGTTCATATATTCTTGAACTGAAAAACTTCTTAGATTTCTTAGAACACTAATGTTTTGTGTTTTCATGATTTTCTTCTGAAAAGTCTCAATATTTACATTTATTTTTTAAGGTATTTCAAGGTGATCTATAAATAGTCAGGCATGTGGAAAACCTTTAAAATGATCAAACAACACACTAAGTACTTGTTAAGAGCCAGGCACTGTTCTACACACACACATCTCTCATTCAAATGGTGGGTATACTGTGAAACACAGCAGAGGAAGCCTAAAATAAATACAGAGACAACTCTAACTAGAAAAATCCAGAACACAACTCAGGAATGTGAAAAGCTGAAGAAAACGTCCAAAAACCATGATTATTATCTTCAAAGAAATATTTAAGAGAACTTTCAGCCACAAAACAAGACACTGTAAGACACTGACCCCTAGGAATAAGGAAAATGTCTTAGAAATTAAAATTATGCTAGTAAATTTTCTTAATTGATAGAATAGCAGGATGTTAAGGAGAAAATAAAATCTCCCTGAAAATAGAACAAAAATATGAAGAAATGGAAATAGGAGGAAAACAGAAAAATCAGAGGATTTGAGATTCAACTTCCAACCAGATCAGTTCTAGGAAGATACACTTGAAGAGAAGGAATCATTTCTTTAAAATAAAATGAAAAGAAAAAGACTATTTCCTAGAACTGGAAGGAATATGCCTCTAGGTTGAAAGAGCCTAATGAATAACCAGTAAAACTGATTTTAACAAAAGATCACATGAAAGCATATTATAAAATTCAGATGATAAGGATAAAAAGATAGGATAGAAAAGCTTCCAGAATGAAAATAGGTCACCAACAAAGAATCAGGACTCAAAATGGAATTAGACTTCTCAGCAGCAAACCTGGAGAGTAGAAGAAACAAATCCTTCAAAAATTCTGAAGATTAAAATTTTTTTTTAAAAAAATATACATGTAAAAAAGTGTCAGAGTAGCAAAAGTAATTAAATGAAATTTTAAAAGGCATTTCAAGGAATTCAGAAAAGAATTTATCTTCACTACATCTCTTCTTAGGAAAAGTCCTGGAGATATACTTTACAAACATACCACCCAATGAAGCGATGTCACAGGGAGGATGAAGCCTGGGATGGAGAGCACAGAGGATTCAACACAAGAGGCAAGAAGTGACAGGTGATGAGAACAGAGTAGGACTGGAGAGCAAGTGCATATTGGAACAAAAGGACAGCGGATACAAAAAGCAAAATTTCCATAAACATACATTGGAGAAAAGATAGCCTCTTCAACATATAGTGCTAGGAAAACTGGAAATCCATATGTAGTAGAATGAAATTTAACCCCTATATCTCACACAAAATTCAACCCAAAGTGGATCAAGGACTTAGGCATTAGATCAGAAACTCTGTGCATACTAGAAGAAAAAGTAGGCCCAACTCTTCATCATATCAGCTCAGGAAGAGACTTCCTCAATAAGACTCCTAAAGCACAAGAAGTAAAATCAAGAATCAATAAATGGGATAGCATCAAACTAAAAAACTTCTTCACATCAAAGGAACCAATCAAGAACATGAACTGAGAGCCTACAGAATGGGAGAAAATCTTTACCACCTGTGCCTCAGAGCATTAACCTCCAGAATAGACAAAGAACTCAAAAAAGTTAACATCAAAAAAACAAATAACCTAATCAATAAATGGGCAAAGGAACTGAACAGGTACTTCATAGAAAAGAAATATAAATGGTCAAAAAGTATTAAAAAAATGTTCAACATCTCTAGCAATTTGAGAGATGCAAATTAAAACTAGGCTGAGATTCTATCTCACTCCAGTCAGAAAGGCAAATATCAAGAATACAAGTAACAATAAATGTTGATCAGGGTGTGAGGAGAAAGTTTCACTCATACATTCCTGGTGGGACTGCAAATTGATGTAACCACTCTGGAAAGCACTATGGAGATTCCTTAGAAAACTTGGAATGGAACCACATTTGGCCCAGTTATCCCACTCATCAGCTTAAACCCAGAGGGTTTAAAATCAGCATACTACAGTGATGCAGCCACATCAATGTTTATAGCAGCTCAATCACAATAACCAAGCTATGGAACAAACCAAGGTGCCCTTCAACAGATGAATGGATAAAGAAAATGTGGTCTATATGCACAATGAAATATTACTCAGCTATAAAGAAGAATAAAATTATGGCATTTGCTGGTAAATGGACAGAGCTGTAGAATATCATGCTAAGTGAAATAAGCCAGTCCCAAAAAATCAAAGGTCAAATGTTCTCTCTGATATGTGGATGCTGATCCATAACAAGGGAGGATGGGGGAGGGGAAGTACAGGAGTTCATTGGCTTAGACAAAGGTGAATAAAGGGAAGAGAAAGGGGATGGGAATAGGAAAGATGGTAGGATTGATTGGATATAACTTTCCTATACTCATATATGAATACACGAACATTGTAACTCCACATCATGTTCAACCCACAAGAATGGAAGCAAAATGGTAATGTGTTGCACCCCATGCATGTATAATATGTCAAAATACACCCTACTGTCATGTATATCTAAAAACAACAAATTTAAAAATTCCAAGAAAGCAAGATTTCCAGAAGCTAAAATAAAGTCGATATTAGATGTATCATGTGCAAAATAAAATTGATAAATTATCAAGAGAGATTCAGGGGATTTGGAGGAAACTGGTGAGAAGTAGGAATAAAATATGCAAGTGAAAAATAAGGCAGATGGCTAAGGATCAGAATATAGAAACAGCACTCTGAGAAGTTACTGCACTTGTGGATGATTCTTCTCCATATTGAAAGAGACCACTCTGGGAACAGTGTTGCACACCTGTAATCCCAGAGGCTTGGGAGGCTAAGGCAGGAGGATTGAGAGTTCAAAGCCAGCCTCAGCAACTTAGTGAGGTCTCACAACTTAGCAAGACAGTGTCTATAAATAAAATACAGAAAGGGCTGGAGATGTGACTCAGTGGTTAAGCACCCCTGGGTTCAATCCCTGATACCCACCCTCCCCCCAAAAAAAAGAAAAGAAAAAAGAGCCCATTTCTCACAAATATTCCTTTCCAATCTTAAAGTGTCCACATATAATTGTAAATTTGATTTCTCTGAAAACTACTTCTCAAAGCACAAAATGTATTGAGCCAATTTAAAGAGAATTTGTATAATTTAGAGTGAACAATTTTGGTATTTCAAAATCTACTATGAATTAGGGAAAAAAAAAACCCACATGTATATAAACAGAGAATTCACAGAAGAGGAACCTAAAAAGCAATACTGAAACTATGAAATAGAACTATATCTCACTGGTAATCAGAAAAAAAACCAATGGAAAGAATGAGTTACCATTTCATACCCATTATGTTGGCAAACAATTTAGAAACCCAACAATGCTAAGTGTTGAGGCAGATCTGGAGAAGCCAGAACACTCACATATTGCTGGTGACTGTAACACTGTGCAAAAACTTTAGAAATCAGTCCCACCTGGCAATGCAGTCAGTGTCCTATCCTTAGCACTTCCAGGTAAACCCTCATCCATGTGCTCCAGAGACACACAATGAAAGGTAGTCTGAGGCACACATTGAGCATAGTCTGTAATAGGAAAGCACTGGAAATACCATCCTACTTGCTCATTAGTAGGGCCGTGAAGAGGCTAGTGTCTATTCATAAAATGGAATAGTAGGTAGCAATTTATGAACAATTTATGAACAAATGCATATATAAATATGCATGTTGAATGAAAAAGCAAATTGCAAATATATACATAAATAATATGACTACATAAATGTTAAAAAACAAGAAACATGATATATTGGTGATAGGTGCATATATTTATGCAGCAATAGCATAAAATACACTGTAGGTTGATATATACCAATTTTACAATATTGGCTAACTCTAAATGGGGGGAGAGGAAAAGATAATGGGAGGGTCTTTAACCATATCAGTAATACATTATTCTTAAAAAGAAATAAAGCAAAGAGATTGGAAGCAAATGTGGTAAAATATAAATTATTATTAAATGTATAGCTAATACATATTGTCGATGCTTTATTGTAATTTTAGAATTTTTTTCATGATTAAACTTTTTTATTGGTAAATAAATTAAACTACAAAGCAAATAACTGTAATTGTAACATGGGGCCGTTACTTGGGTCTGGAGTTCAAAAAAGCAAACTGGAAAAATTCACACAGGTGACACTGATGAAACAACTGGAAATGTAAACATGTGACTATATGTTGACATTATGGAATTATTGTTCTTTTTTTCCTAGGTGTGACAATGATTTTAAAAGGAATTCTTTATCTTTTGGAGCTATCTATTAAAATGTTTTTTGCATGAATTAGTGTTTATAGATGATTTTTAAAATTTGCTTCAAAATAATATAAAGGATGCAGGGGGTGAGAATCTAGATGAAACACAATTGGCCATTATTTTTTGAAGGTGGGTGATGCATTTGTGAGTGATTGCTTGACTCGTCTGTTAATTTTGTACATCTTTAAAATTGTCCATAACACATTGAGTTAGACAAGGAATATCCATTTTTAAATAATGAAAACATATTAAAATATTCAGATCTTGGAGTCCCTGTGAAGAAGCAAGGACATCTTCTTAATCAGTATGCTGAATTAAATAACAGGTAGCCACAAAGACAGAATAGTACTATCATGGCATTAGATTCCTTTTAAGAATCCAGAGATTGTGGACTCTTAAGGATCACAGCAAAAGAGCCGCTGGCTTTCTGGAAACTACTGCCAGCATGACCCTCCCCATGCAGGAAGAGTTACGCCTCTCCTTTTGCTGTGAGAAGAATCCAATTCATTTTTCTGCCAGCTGAATAAGGCAGGAAGTCAACACAGGAATTTCAATGCTGCATTTACTTCTTACTGGTTCAGTAGAGGGGAAAACAGCTGTTAAAATTCTTACACACCCAAGATGCAGTGCTTTTCTTTAAACCAGAAGGGAGCAAGCAATTAAATCAAACACACCAAAGTTAATAAGTTCTACCTGCTTCTTATTAATTATGTTACTACTGGACTTAAAAAAAAATACTGGCCTCCAATTTTTTGTTTTAAAGGACTACCCATGAGTGTTTTTTTCTCTTCATTCACTATAAAATTATGAGATGTTAAAGAACTTACAGGCCTATTCTGTTTTGAGACATTGGTATTTACAGTTCTTGGGGCAACATGAATCTTTTTTTAAATGAGAAACATTAATTTTGTAATTCTCATTTGGTTGAAATAACATTTGCTAAGAAACCAAATTCTGAAATATCTTTTCCAATTACAGCCTTGAGTTTATGCCACTCAAAAAGAATTATAATTTTAAAGTACAACATAATATATTGAAGATAATGTTTTGTTCAATGAAGACGTCACATCCTTGGACATTCTTTTTTAATTTATGTTATCAGAGGAAAGATGACATTTCTGGAAATTAAACATTTTTAGGAACTGTACAATTAGAAAAGTAGGCAGTTTATAGAAAAGAGGTAAAATTAGGACTTTAAACTACTGAAACCACAATCAAAAGAGAACATACGTTCTGTTCTCTTTGGGCTGTCTCTCTCTAAAGGAAGTGACTTTAAATTGTCTTGTGAATACAAATGTCATATGGAGTTACTCTAGCTGTTAGTATTTGTGCTTCTTGACATGTGACCTATGACTAACATCTGAGTCTAAAGAAAGTTAGCTAATTTCCCTTTAACCCATTTTGTCCCATAGTCCCAGATGTGGAACACCTATAAAAACTTAAACAGTGCAATTAATATACTACTATGGTGACTTTGAAATAATTATGTTTGCAGAATTGAAAACTGGAGGCTTAATGGGTCAATTATCTGGCATGGATATAAATCCCTGAGTTTCTTCTCTAGCTGCCTTGTTTTAGACAGCTCTTTTTTCTATAAACAACTCTTCTCGAGAAAAAGCCTAACCTTACCATATAATGTAACTTTTCTCTAGTGGAAAATCATGAGCAGGATCCAAGACCAAAGATCACGTAGAGCAGCCTCAGTTACTCCTTTGGTGATCAGCAGCCCTAGCTCCTCCTAGCCTGCTGAGGCCACTAAGCATATGACCTGAAGTTGCCTATTACCTTGAAGAATAAGAAGATGTAGACACTGGTAAGTGGAATAGGTAAGCTATCCTGCTATATGGAAAGGTGGACATGACTTCCAAGAACCTCCAGAAAAGGAGAGCTTCCAGATGTGGTGACCAAGACAGGTTTCAGAGAGGAGAAAGCATTTGAACTTAGCCTTAAAGATTCACCAATATATTGACAGGAGGATGTGGCCTGTGGGAGGGCTTCTAGGCGGTGTCTAACACCATTGCAAAGAGGATGTCATCATGGAAAGAGAATTGCTAAGTTTGGCTGAATATGGATTCGTGCAGGTGAACCAAGTTGGGGAGGTCCTGGAATAAGAATACTATGAATCTTAGGAGATTTTTAAAGTGTGACGTTACTAGTGATCAGGGTCATTCTATGGCCCTGTGTCAACTGCATCCTTGGGTACCCTGCACACCTTGCCAACCTGAAACAAGAAAGGCTGACCCCAAGAGCAGGTTGAGAAGGGAGCTGTGTTCCATGTTTTCTGCCTGCTGATAACGAACCATATTTAGCCAGGAAAATTCCCTCCCCTTTAATAGAGAAAGCCTTTAGGCTTTGTCAGAGAGTGTTTCAGAATGAACACTGGTTTGAGCTTCTTACCCATTCATTCTTCAATGCACACTCAGTGTCCAGTGTGTGCCCTGCACTGGGCTGTGCTCTAGGGAAACCAAGTTGAATCAGGCCTTCTCCCACCACCCTGGATCCAGTCATCACAGTCACTTTGAAATCTGTTCCACAGCTTCTTAAGAGTTAAACGAGTACCTATTCTAGTAGTAATTCTACTCCTGGGTATTTATGCAAGAGAAATGAAAATGTAGTTCATCAAAATCCTTGTAGGTGAATGTTCTTTGCAGGGTATCTGATTCCATTTTAGGACAAGCAAAATTAGCCTGTGGTTTTGGAAAACAGAGGAGAGGTTGCTGCTAGGGATGGGAGCAGATCAGAAAGGAATTTACGTGGGGCAGAAATGATCTGTGCCTTCATGTTCTTTCTTCCAAACTGATTGGACAATAGACTTAATAGCTGAGCATTCCAGCCTATATAAATTATACCTGGATATATGAAGTAAGCTGTAGAAAACATGGCAGAGTTCGGAGGAAACACAAGTGAGAAAACAGTGTGGAAGATAATGAAGGTATTTCCTGGTTCTACAGGGCCACACAGAAGAGGCTCCTGGGCCTGGGTGAGAGGGTCTGGAGAGGCTACTGCTAGAAAATGACCAACAGCTAGTTCTGAAATAGGAGCAGGAGGTGACCAGGTCAGGAGTAAAAGGCAGAGGAGAAGACATTCTGGACAGAGGAAACAGATGATCAGAAGGAACATGGGCCTGGACTTACACACACTGAAAGGAGTAAGGAGGAGGGAAGAGAAAGAGATGAGGCTGAGAGACTGGAGGCCAGATCCTGCCTCCAGGCCCAGGCATGCAATCTCCCATGCTTCATCAGAGATGACCAGCTGCCAGCACATGGAGAGTTTGAAGAAGTTCCCAAAAGTGGACTCAGAAAAGCCCTAAAAGGAGTAGTCAGCTTTAAAGCAGAATGAAATTCTGGCATTTGCTGGTAAATGGATGGAGTTACAGAATATCAAGCTAAGCTAAATAAGTCAAACCCAAAAAACCAAAGGTTGAATGTTTTACCTGATATGCAGATGATAAATCACAATAAGGGAGGGATAGGGAAGAATAGAGTTACTTTCTATTAGGTAGAGGTGAATGAAGGGAGGGGAAGGTGTATTGGGGAAGGAATGATCGTAGAGTGAAACAGACATTATTACCTCATGTACATCTATGACTGCATGACCAATGTGATCCTACAATATATATAATCAGAAAAATGAGATTACACTCCCTTTATGTATGATCTATAAAATTATATAAATGCATTCTACTGTAATGTACAACAAATTAGAAAAAATAAAATTTTTTTAAAAAGAGGAGTAGACACTAACCCTGTCCACAGACCCCCATGCTAGCCTAGGGGCTAAACAAAGCTCTATCTGAAATTTGCTGTGCTGAATTGGGTTTCAAAATACAACCCATGTGATAAATCATGCTGGGATATGTCACTTGAATTTCAACTTGTTCCCAAGGGAGAAAAAATGCACTTGAAGGGTGTGCCCCATGCAATGAGTTGATTTCAACATCCACTGACATCAGTGTTTTCCACAGTGTGTTTCAAAAAACAGTAAGTCCTGTAAGATGCTGGGATGGGGAGGAGGATGCTGTGGTTAAAAAGTTTGGGAAACGCCACTTTTGGAGAGTCTCAGAGCATATGAGAATAATAAAAGTGTGGAAAAAGTCATACCATCCTCAAAACAACATTTTCCAGTATTATCTGATCATAGAAACTTTTAATATCATATAATACTTAGTAACAACCAGTCAAATTATGGAACATTTTGGGGGAGGACAACTTAGATAATACACAAATGAGACACAAGAAGTCTTTCTGATCACCTGAGCAACCATATTGGAAAGAGTCCAGTGGCTCAAGTGAACAAAGACACTTCCTAATAATTGAATGCTCTCTTACCACAAGATATAATAGTTATCAGTAATAACAACAAATGTTTATTAAGGGATCACACAATTCTAAGAATGGTTCAGGTGTCTCCTTATGAACTTCACACGACATGCAAAGTAGACACCACTAGAAATTCAGTTATATAGATGAGGATAGTGAGACTTATTGTAAGTTCAAATTGTAAGTTATCTTGCTTAAATTTTCACAGATAATAAATGACAGAGCTAGAATTTGAACCCAGGTGTAAATCCCAAGTCCTCCATCTTAATCACATTGCCAGTATGCCATTAACCAAGAGCATTCTTCCACACATTCATCTGTTCACTTATTCAAATCGCTTAGATAAAAAGTGAAGTACTGATAAATGCACAGAAGTTTACTACATTGGGAAAGTGTGTTTTTAGACTATTTTTGCTGAAATTTGATTGCAGAGGTGGGGGTCAATCTTTGTTTTCTCATCATTGAATGGCAGAGAAGATCTACATTCCTCACAGGAACACGTCTGATCTGATTTGACTCTTGGTCATTCTGATAAAAAATGAGCAAAAACCTAAGCAGATTTCAACCCTAGAGTTATTTCTGGGTTAATGTTGACTCAGTTGTTTAATCAAACCCTTTTTGAAACACCTTTTCTGGAATTTTCCTGAACCATATATCCTCCAAGTTAGCCAACAGTTTCTCTCAACAAAACAAAACAATTCTGAAAATATCATTAACCAGAAGTACTATATATTTGTTTGAGAAACTAAATGTTTTACCTTTAAGTCTACCAGCCTACCTTGATTTGCAAAAAGAATAATTTAGCTGTCTTCCTCTCTACCAGTGTGTGTGTGTGCGGGGGAGGGGGCAGTGGGGGCACTGGATATCTTAAGTAGTAGGCAAGAGATTGGATCTAACATGCATGTCAGTCACATCTCTATTTGTCTTCATCTGTTACCTGACAAACTTACAGAGGAAATACTTTAATTTACTGGCAGCATCACTCAGGAAAAAAAAAATCCTTCTATATTCTTACCAGAACCTATGATAACTTGCACAAGTAGGTGACTTTTAATGTGATTTTTTCCAGTATTTTGTTTGCTCCCAGCTCACACAGAAGAGGTTCTGGCTTTCCCCTCTGTGTACATTAAGGTAATCAACTCATAACCTGCTCAGAGCAGAGGGAACTCGTATGGACAAATTCAGCATCAGATTTTTCACAATACGTCACCTCAGACTGCATGTTCAGCATAAAATAATTAAAACAATTTTTTAAAATACCAAATGATGTAGGTAATTGAGTGGAGTCCCTTAAAGGAAGGCTAAACAACTCCCTATAGGACTACAGCATTCTACTTCCAAGGTGGGTATGGCTCCAGTCCCCCATCCCCAAGGAGACACCAACGTGCAACTATACTTTCTCATACTGGAGTCTGAATGCAAAATGTGGCTGCATTACCATATGCTGACTAACAGACCATCACATTTTGGCCAAAATGCTCATCATGTGCCCCCTGTCCATGCCCACTCTACAAGCTGATGAAAAGCAGTTTGCATATGTAAAACTTTGTGAGTATATTTTAAGACTCATGCTGAACAGAAGCATCAAGCATCTAAAAATAGAGGATGAGCTCCACTTGTGTCTATCATGCCAATCCGGACAAACCAACAGGAAATCAAAAATAGTACAACTTTTTGGTAAGAATAAATTCATCAAGTGCCAGAAGTTTAACCTACTCAGGGGAAGTAAAAGAGCTTTGAAAATCTTCCATTTCTTTAAAGAGGGTTCACTTTTAATCAGGCAGAATACATGTTAAGCTTTCGTATTCTTGGTATAAGAATATTCCAAAAACAGAACCGTAGGAAAATGAACAAAGGCAACAACACAATATATGTACATTCAAGGGTTTAAACTTATTCAGTTTTAAATCAAACAGCTCCATATTTACAATGCTCAAATTAGAAAAAAAAAATTTCATCATAACAGTTAACTGCAAGGGCACTTCTGAAATGACAAGAATACAAGCTTAAGATTCTGAACATGCAGATTCCAGAAGCTCTTGGCAAAGCCAAGTATGCAAAGTCTCCCTGACTTCTAATATCTCACTACCCCATCTTCTACCATCTGCCTCTAGCACATGTCAGTGTATTTCCAGGATGGAAACATGCCTCCTTTCTGAATCATTCCCACAAGGACTCCCCAAAATATGGCCTCTTGCAGTTGGGCATAACTGCCCTCAATTCACAAGAAAACACAAAACCATAACCTTCTTTCAATAATCCAGAAGAATCAAGAATTCCCCTTGCCTAAGTCATCACTGTCTAAATTGGATGCAGCTAAGATGTATGGATTCCTATATTGAAAGTCCAGTAAAGGGCCAAGCTGTCTCAGGGAAGTGGGAACTTCAAAAGTCAGAATCAACAAGAAAATATTGAGGCTTCTGAGGACACATTAGAAAACAACATAAAACCACCCCCTCATTTGGGTTTCCCGTGAAGAGGTCTCTGAGCATGTAATTCCTGTCCTTTGTTCCTGGTGGATTTATGGGACTCTGAGAGGGCAATACCCTTATTGCAGCATTACAACATTCTGCATGATTAATTGATTGCAAATCACTGCACAGGATGCCAGGATCACTGGTAGGAAGCAGGTCGTTAAATAAAATTAGAACTCTGCCAATGCTTTGCTTGTAAATGTTTCTTCCAAAGCCTTACAGCATCATTGCTAAGAAAAAATAATGACTTCAATTCACCAGAGAAGCACAGGCTCCTATATTTCTACTGAATGAGCCACATGATCTATATTTAATACAAATATCTAGCATGCTGTGTTTTAGGAAGAAAGAGCTGTAGGGTAAAGCAGTTTGTACAAAGAGAGTGATGGAAAAAGAGTCACCATGAAAACAATTAGATCTTAAACAGCCTTACTGTGAAATTACTCCTATCCCTCATAATTTGAGCTGTTGCAAGTCTATTTTCCCTTAGGTGAATCTTCAGATCAAGTATTAACATTGCAAATGAAGTTGAATTAATACCTTCTCCAAAAAGAGAATGGATACTCTGGTCCCTTATCCAAGGGAATGCAACAGTGATTTATTGTAGCAAATTAACATCTCCACAGATCAAAACTAAGGCAGTCTTATTTATTATCTGGCCCAAGGCCTGATTAGAACAATTACTTGTCCTTAGCCAGTTTTGTCTCAGAAGTGACAGGCTAGGAACATAAGTGTCTTGCAGTCCATTAGTCTGGGGTAAAGCAAAGGAATATATTTCTGAAGATACCACCACACTTAATTTTAAGATGGTTGTAATAAATATGAGTTGTCAGGCAACATTTTAAGGTTGACAAATAGAATGCCATGCCAGAGAAATTGGTCCGCATTTTAGGAATGTATTTAACTAAGCAAATACTAATTGTTTTGCCTGGGGAGATACACTGGACTGTTAAATAGGATTTAGCAGAAGAAAAAGGGTTTAAGAAAGTGTTTCATTGGTGTCAAGCTAGCCACCCATGCTTAATTTACTGGTGTTCCACATACTTTATGTTTAAAAAAAAATAAGACAATGAACAGATAAGCTGACTCATTGTTACTGATACAACAGTTACATGGTAAATCATTTATGTGTCCACTCCCTACAAAGACAGCAATGGATTCATGTCTACAAGTCGAGGTTAACTTAAAGCATTTTATGAAAAATACATTTTAACTTTTTTTCCACTGGCCACATATGACCATATGGGAGCTATATGTATAACGATCTAAATGGAAAACTTACTCATATAAAGAGATGCTCTCTCGAGTTCCAGGAGGAATTCTTACTCTAATAGTATTGGATGTCAGTAAACCAATTTATATCATTAGTGAGGAGGAAGAAAAAAAAAGTCTGTACTTTCTCAAGTCTGCTTGCTACCAAGAATTCAGTAGGATGTTAAAGGGCATGGATCTTGCAGTTACCTGCACATTCTATTTCCTTAAAGAGGGTTCGATTTTAATCAGATGGAATATAATGTGCACCCGCCTGAGGGACGTTTGGAAACAGTCATTCCCCTTAGCTGGCCGAAGGCACTCACCCTGCCCGCTGGGCCTGCATCAACCACTACCACCCCATAGCTCTGATATCTTTTCTCAACTTCTTACAATGTGTGGCTCAAGCTCATAATTGCTCTCACTCTGTTAAACAATGTACACCTCAACTCCTTCATTAATTTTATAAATATTTTTCAGTTGTGCATTATATGCCAAACACTGTGCTTAGTGCCTGAGCAATGAACAAAGAAGATACAAACAATGTTCCACTCAATGTATGTCAGCTTAGTCTCTTGTGGGGCAGACAGACATTACATAAATTACTGCACACATAATTAATTCAAATTATAAGTGCTAATAAAAGTTGCTTCCTGGTGATTCTGAAGCTTGATTTTTATCAGTTTATCCAGGAGTAACAAGGACAAATTGTTTCAGGATAATCAAACTCAAAGAGATTAAGGTCGTAAACCAGAATGGAATTTTAAAATTTAAAGTAAGAAATGGTTTACCTCAGAGTACTCCTGTTGGATGCATTTGACATATTCTTTCTAGTAGGAGAGCCTACTCCAGAACCAAAGTATATTTATAGGAAGCTACCAACAAGGGTTGGATGGTCTCGATATGGAAGCCCTCCATCCTAAATTGAGATGTTCAGTCTTGTTGCAGAGTGCCCTACATCTGAGCGCTTACATTTGGCTGTGAAAATGGTTGGTAAAACTTGTTCCACCACAGGGAGGAAAGAAGGGAAGAAAATACTGTGCTTTCAGGGCTTCCTCCCTGGATCAATTCTGGTGATGCATTAATAAATGCCCCCAAATCAGACAAATACAGAAAGATAGTCACTCCTTCTAGTCTAGTTATTCCCATTCTGAGTAAAAAGAAAAAAAAAATCCCCAATTTACAGTTAATTTTATCACATTTTGAGCCATTAGCTTTCTAGTGGCATTCAGAAGACACTTTCATTTTATTAGCAGGCTACCTCTGGATCACAATTAAAATAAATTATTTACAGAATGTAGGAAGGAAACTGATGTTCACTGGATCCCCAGGACATTTGAGGCCTTTTCCTTAATCCTATTAACATTTCCATTCCTTTGGAGGAAACTAAGAGAGCACACAGCAGTAGAAGCCAGAGTTAAGGTTTGAACTGAGGTCCTGGAACATTAAGCCCAACATGTTGACAGTACAGGGACACAGGATCATACGTCAGGCTGGATGCATCAAAATCACCTAAGAAGAACATTTGATACACAAGTTTGCAGGCTCCAGACAAATCCTGATTCATATCAGATCACTATACAGAGAAAGTTGTGTTTTTATTGCATGCTGCAGGAAACCCTGACATGCATTGAGTTGCAATAACCAGGTTTCTAGCAACAAATCCCTTTCATGTATCTTCTCATTAGTTTCATAGTTGGGGCCTTCCCCAACACCATCACAGGGAGTGGGAATCTGGGAGAATGCTTCTCCAAGTTTTCAACCACTGAGCTTTAACTTATCAAATACACTTAATTCAATCTATCTGAATTCATGTGTTCACTGAAAAGAGTGAAAGAAAATTTGTCTTATTTGGAAAACAAAGACTGTAACCATGATCTCAGGAGATTGTTGTAAAGAGCAAATGAGATCATGAATTCAGATATGGTTTTGAATGGCATGAAGTACCATATAATATCACATTAGTAATTCATCTAAAGGGGAATTAATTTGGATGAACATTCCAAACTAGGGGGAGTGTTTCATCAACCCTCAACTTAAGTAGAGAGGGGCAAGTTTGGAAACCAACTTCTGGGGTAGGCAAATTATAGTTCCCCTTTTTACAAAAAAGTTAGTTTAATTGGAATATAGCTAGCACATTCTTTTTTTGTACTAGGGTTTGAACACAGAGACATTTTACTACTGATCTGTTTATTTTTTATTTTGAGTCCATGCCTTGCTATGTTGCTTAGGGCCTCACTGAGTTGCTAAGGCTGGACTTGAACTTGCAATCCTCCTGCCTTAGCCTCCAGAGTCGCTGGAATTACAGGCATGCATCACTGCACCTGGGGAGCACACTCTTTATCTATTGCCTATGGCTGCATTAAAGTCACAATGTCATGTTGACTAGCTGCCACAAAGATCTGATGATCCACAAACACTGTTTACGATACGATGCCACTGTCTAAACCTGATGGCCAGATTCTTCAGGCAAACATAAAACAGTACTCAACCGAATATTCCATATTTCAAATGGGACCTAAAGGCGGAAGCTTCACAGTCGGTTGGGGATAAGGATGAGGAAGACTGTCCCCAGATTCTGATACCTGGGGAGGGCGATGCTTGCTTTGCTGGTGTTGGATCTTTGCCCCACATGTCACTGTGATGGAAGGGTGCAGGCTTTATCCTTCAGGCACATTTGGTACATAAGTGGTTACAAAAAACTTCCCTTCTAAGCCTAACCCTTAATCACTCTGAGAATAAGATCATGTCATTCTAGAGAGGTCAAATATGTGGTTGAGAGGCGACGTGTGTGTGTGTGTGTGTGTGTGTGTGTGTGTGCACGCAGTTCACTTTTTGAGCTAAGGATGACTCAAGGCCAGGCCTAACTTCTAGAACCAGTCTTACTAAATGGACACCCACTTTGGCAGCAGGGCAGGATGAACAGGCAGCCACATGGCTGGCTGGCTGGCTGCCCCCCAGTCCACCCACCTGCTGGTTTTGCTCTCCTGCTGTGTACTGGGCTCCATGTGCTAAGGCGGATGGCCCTGGCCCAGTTGGCTTACAGGGCCCACTGCCCCCAGAAAATACACCATCAGGAAGCTGGCAGTAAGCACTCGTGGCTCACCAGGCTCTACCAGGCAAA
The DNA here is from genome assembly GCF_902686445.1 of Sciurus carolinensis. NCBI lineage: Eukaryota > Metazoa > Chordata > Mammalia > Rodentia > Sciuridae > Sciurus > Sciurus carolinensis. The sequence goes on from NC_062218.1 coordinate 60,424,528, forward strand.
GGTCATGTTTCCTTTTCCCAGTACAAAATCTGCAAAAGGCTAAAGTCAATCAGCCACATTTGTCAAAGAGGAAGATTAAAACAAAGCCTTTGAATCCAGTTCTTTCTACTTCCATCATGATGTAGATTTCCCAAAACAATCAATCCTATGGTTTCTATTACATATTATCTAATATGAGAGTCAAGATTCTAGAAGAAAGAAAGAGTGGTCCAATGTTTTTCAATTTTGACTTCTTCAAACTCATATAGATATTCAATGTCATAATGAAGGTTCCCAACCCTTCAGTTTTCATTTAAGTGATCCAAACAGAAACATCTAATACCCCTCCCCAGAAAGCTCAAAATTCCCAAAGCCCCTTAACTAAGGCCTCAAATGGCAAACACAGATTTCTTGTTTAGGTTATCTAAGTAGGAAATGAACCTACAGACTCTATATTTTTCTGCCCTAACTTCTATGTTGATATAATTTTGTCATCAAGCAATTTCTTAAAACAAAATTCAAAACACTACCCTAATCAAGTCAAAAAATTAACAATGCAGGTAAATTATAGTTCAACTTTGGGCATTAAAAAATTGAGGCTTTTGGAACATTTAAAATAATCACTTTATGCTTTTAAGGGCTGAATTGTGTCCCCTAAAAGTTCACATATTGAAGCCCTAACCACAAGTATCTCCAAATGTATTAGGGGACAGAGCCTTTAAAGAGCCTTTAAATGTCAAATGAGCCTTTAAATGTCAAGGTCATTAGCACAGACCTTGACGCAATGTGATGGGTATAAGACTAGATCAGGATGTAAAAAGTCACAGAGGGAAGACGACATGAAGACGCAGGGAGAAGAGTTATCCACAAACCACATGGAGAAGTGCTCAAAAGAAGCCAGTCCTTGTGAGTTGCAAATTGGTGCAGCCACTCTGGAAAGCAGTATGGAGATTCCTCAGAAAACTTGGACTGGAATCACCATTTGACCCAGCTATCCCACTCCTCAGTTTATACCCAAAGGACTTAAATACAATGACACAGCCACATCAATGTTCATAGCTGCTCAATTCACAATAGCTAGATTGTGGAACCAACCTAGGTGCCCTTCAATTGATGAATGGATAAAGAAACTGTGGTATATATATACATATATACAATAGAATATTACTCAGCCATAAAGAAGAATAAAATTATGGCATTTGCTGGTAAATGAAAGGAAATGGAGAATATCATGCTAAGTGAAATAAGCCAAGCCCCAAACACCAAAGGTCAAATGTTTTCTCTGATAAGTGGATGATGATACATAACGAGGGGGGAGGTGCCAGGGAGGGGGCAAGAGAAGAATGGAGGAACTTTGAATTGTGCAGAGGAAAATGGGGCAGGGGTGGGGGAAGGAAAGATAGTGGACTGAGACAGATATTATTACCCCATGTACATGTATGAGTACATGAAGGGTGTGAATCTACATGGTGTACAACCATAGAAATGAAAATGTTCTATCCCATTTGTGTACAATGAATCAAAATGCAGTCTGTAAAAATAAAAATAAAAATAAAAATAAATTAACAGAAAAAATAAATAAGAAACCAGTCCTCCATGCACCACCTTGATCTCAGATTTCTAGTCTCCCCACTGTGAGGGAATATATTTCTATTGTTTAAGTCACTTGCCTGAGGTAGTTTGTTATGGAAGCCCTAGCAAACTTATACAACTCCTTCCTCAAATGCACCTTTGTCCGCCAAGTTTATGGTATCTAATGCCGATTTCAGTTGCATGGGAAATTGCCTGAAGGTCTTTGGCAAAGCTTCTCTCTACACAGATTACACAGATAAGGTGCCAATTTCTGAATTATGGAATATTTTTGAAACGCTGGAAATTACCATATTCTCACTTTTTGAAGACTGTTGCTTAAATACTAACTATAGCATAGCTTTTCATTTGAAAATTTTCTATGTAAAAAAAACTGGTTTCTGAATGTTTAACACAGCTGTCTATATTTATTTTTTACAAAAACAACATGGCCAAGATGAATTAATCTGAAGACAATGCTTTAAATTGTGAAAATATTTTTCTGGGTACCAAAATTTAATATGTGGTAAAAGAACACCATTTGGGCACTCAAATTTAATCAAGTTATTCTCTTTTTTTCAGTACTACAGGATTACCATATAAAATTTGAGTCTTGATAAAAATTTTATCATATGCATCACAAAATTTTGTTTGCATCAAAAAGAATTGTTTAGATAACCTGAAAATGTAGTAGAGAGATATAGATAGAAATATAGCTGAAGGAGAACACTATGAAGATTTCAGATTTTCATAAAATGTTTTCTTTATTGATTAACCAATGACAAATAATTTAAACTACTAGATGCATTAAATATATTGTTCTAGAATTTTCAAGTTAGAAGGAAAAAAAGTCACAGCAGCAATTTTTTTTCCTTTAGGGGTAATGCAGTTGAGAATCTCACCGGGCCAGTTACACAGCAATTGCCCCCAGAGACTTCATTACTTAAAACAATTTAATTGTGTGTGTGTGTGTGTGTGTGTGTGTGTGTGTGTGGTTTTGGCCGGTGTTCCTCAGAAGAGAGCAGAAAAAGGTTTTAAATCAACTGTCTCTTCTATTATGAATAAAGTCAAATATGAACTTGGATTTAATATACAAACATCCAAAAATTTTGTCCATGAAATAACTTCCCAAACTACACTTGAGAGTGCCATCTTAAAAATATTTGCAAATAACATGGGGTTATTATTAAACATTAGAAAACAAAGTACTCTTAAGACAGTATGCCTTGGGAGGAAAAGGGAAACTAAAGGATATTTATGATATCTGAAGATGCTCAAGCCCCATGCATTGCTGGCTGGCCACAGCGATCCAAAGCACTGAGAAATTGTTTCCAAATGCTAACATTAAAAAGAAAGGGAGGGGAAGGAAATAAACAAAAACAAAAACCTGGCCCTTAATCATGAACATTCTGCCAGGCATTACAAATTAATTTATTTTCTCTCTACTGCAACTTCAGTTAAAAGCACAACTCAACACGATTCTCTAGAAATCAATAATTTATAATGCAATCATCAAGAGCATGAGCTCCAGAGCCAGTCTTCCTGGGTTTGATGCCTGGTTCTTCCCTTTCCTAGCTGTGTGATCTAGGACACACTGTGTGACCATTTTGCATCCTAGTTTCCCTCTCAAATGGAGATAACAGAATCATGTCAGTGGGTTGTCATAGTAGAGGAGAGTCTCCATGTAAACCCTTAGTGAATGAAATAATGATGTGCCATATAGTTATTGGTGGTAGGGTAATTCAGACTAAGCAAAATAAGAGCACAGAGAGCATAAAATGACTGGTAAGACTGGATTTTGGGGGAGGAAATCAAAAAACAAACAATACAAAAACGTGAAAATTTCACACTTCTGAAACGTGACTTCTAAACACATTCACAAATTTTGTTTACATACAATTTCTTGCATTGGCCTTAATGTTCCAGAAATTCACATGTCTGCTGATCTGAACTGGGCTCATACACAATATTGGATCAGACCAGAAAGCAAACCATCCTTAAGGTGTTGCCTGAAACAGCTGACCTTAGGGCCTAAGGATGAAATAATCAGCACAGCTGATGGTTAAATGAACGTTTAACAAATTCACCAGCCCAGAACATTATGGGCAAACATTGTTGGCCAGCATACTGTGAACCACGGGGATTCTCAGTAGTGGTCATTGATGACCACTCATCCAAAGATTCAGTAGTGCACTGTGAAAGGCGCTGGTCACCCTGCCTTGACCTTGACTCCAGCACGCAGACTGTGCTCCTCACCACCCAGCACACCAGGGGCCTGCCTCCGCCAGCCCTGCCCCCTCCATCACTGCCCCTACACCCCAGTTGAGACTTTGGCCAGCAGCTGATGTCCTGCTACTTTCAATTTAAAGTACTGTAAAAGCTCTAGAGCCATTTCAATAACATTATCTGGCCCTGACTGCTCTCTTAAGAAAATACATAACATTTTCATTCTACTTCCCTATCACCTCCTATTCCCTGTTCTTTTGTCTCTTCCAGAAATTGCTTATCATGCTTAAATAAACAAATATAAATAGGGTTTTTGACCGGTTGCAAAATGCTGGTGGTTAACAGCGCACATAGCATTTCTGAGCTAATCTGTACTTATATACAGCAGGATGTTCCTGAGAGATTCAGGCCAAGTTGATTTTCCTCCCTGCTGTCAATGTGCTGAGGGTCCTTGGCCAATACTGGACATTCAATTTCTTAAGCATAAGTCCATTTTCTCAGCATTTCTCTTGGCCCTACTTAACTCTTTACAGGCAGATAGAATAGTTTTGTCTATAATCACTATTTATTTCCTTGGTACATTTTCTATCTTCTGTGGGTATGCTGCCAAATGTTAAAAAGCCTTCTACTTTGAAGCACAAGGCAACAGAAAAAGATGGCAGATACACAAAACAAGTAAGAGAAAAATACTTCTCTTCAACAAAAGCCGAATGTGGTTAAACTCAAACTGAGTTTTTGAATTATACGAAAGCCAGGATGCAAAACCACACTGACAAAAACACATAAAGCCCTGTAAATAGCAAGTTAATGAATCAGCAGAGCGAAGCAACATGTGCCTAGAAAAAGCCCCCTGCAGTGTGGTCTCCATGGTATTACACTGCAAGACAATACATTAAAGGGGTTCGATTTTATAAATTTTCCTTGGCCTTTTTTTTAAATCAAAACTATAAATCCAAAGTATTGTTCTCTTTTATTTAAGGAACATTTGAAATGATACTTTTAAGAACGACTTCATTCTCTCCTACATGCTGACAAGAAGGAAGAACATCACAGCAGTGGCTAAGTGGAGTAAAGAATTAACCACTGTTAAGAATCAAGATCTTCTGTATCAGCAATAAATCAACATGCAGGTAGTATCAGAATTATGATTCTCTAAATTGGAAGATGCTCAACACCTTCAAGTCATTTTGTTGCTGAAAACTGATCCTCCCAACTGACAAACTAAGAATATATATTAGTCTCAGACACAAGTCCATGTCCAGTCCTAAAGATCTCTATATACTGCTTGTTTTATGTTTCTAAAACATTTTACTGTCAGTGATTTATTTCAGGTCCATGTGGCTGGCCATTTGTTTATTCTATTGCATACCATCTGTTTTTCAGTAGAGAGGTTTCAAGTTCTTCTCATTCCCTACCTCATATCCCACAGAAAACAATTTATAATAGACATCGATTTAAATCATTTGGATTCACGTTGAGTTGGAAACTGGAGCTGCCCTTCCTTTAGGTTTGGCAAATGCTTTAATGGGATTAGCAAATTGTGTCTTTATGAGGTACTTATGGAGAGACGACACCTTTTTTTACAATGACAAATGATGTTAACAGTTTCATTTTGGGTGTTTAATAGCAGTACGGAAGATTTCACTAACGTTACAGGAAATTGCCATGATAGACTATAAAGTCCTACTGCAAACCCTGTTCATATCTTTTATTTCTGAGAGCCAACGGATATGCGTGTCGGGATATAGCAGGGTCTACAGTGGGGAATAAAGATCAAGTTGCTTCACTCTTAAGGGGACATTACCCTTTGGGCCCACAGGTCTGAAAACTGTCTGGTTCTTTTGTGTTGGTATCATTCCCTAAGCCCTGCATTCGTGATTTTGCTTGTCTAGATGCTTCTGAGCCAAGGCCATTCCTAGACTTCCCCACAGAAAAGTGTGTGCTACAGACTCCAGCTCATTATCACCAAGATACTCCCATTTTAGGGCTCACTTTGAATTTCTCTACAGAGGATCCAATCATTCAGAGAAACAATTTCTTCTTGAAACTACACATGTGACGTGTAAGGTGTTAATTACCATATTTACAAGAATCCTTGCTGCTTTCGTGGAGAGGAGGTATCTGATGACAGGGCCCAACGGCTGTCCATAGTTCATGGTTGACATCTGAAGGCTGAGAAACATCCGTCTTCAAGTCTACTTGACTTTCACTAGTCCTTACCAAATCGGAATTAGACATATTTGGGGGGTAAGTTGCATCCTTGTGGATGCCGGATGGACTTGATTTACTGAAAGTGTTAAGTGACATTTGTACTAAAGTTTCATGAATGAGGAGTGAATTTTCAGGACGCAAACCCTCAGATCGATTAAGTTCCATTACCTGTGTGAAGAAATACAAAAAAATACTATAATTTCTCTAGCAACTTATGCAAATGTCATCAATTGTTTATTTCTAAGAGAATCTCACAATCACAATCTCAATAAGAGTGAGGTTAAGAAGAATATTACCATTTGCTCTTTCCTCCCATTCCATTTAACTGAGCTAAAACTAAAAATTTCAATTCACTAAGCACAATGTCTTTTATAACAAAGCTGCAGTGTTCTATACTATTAAAGAGTTTCCACTTTATTTTAATCAAAGACAGAGCATTTTAATTTTTACTAAATAAAAAAATTGAAAACAAGGAATTTGCAATAAATGTAATTTAGCAAACTTGAAGGAAAAATCAGATGCAACAGTTCTTTCTTATAAACTCGTTAGCTTTTGTAACTTTATGCATTATCAATAAAAAGCGTACATGCAACACACATAGCACAAGAAACTAAACTTCAGGGATGAGTGGAACTGCCAAGCATTGTTTGAGAGGATGCAAAGGAAACACGAATCTTCTGAAAGATTTCATCCTACTCAGATATATCCTATGCTGTTAATTAGCATTCAGGCAAGATAGAAAAAAAGAAAAGAGGTAGAAAGGAAACAAAAAGGGAAGGAAAAGAAACTGACTCTTTAACCCCAGAGCCTATGGGAAAGCTCTTCACACCTTTTCTCCCCAGGCTAGTTTTTCCTCCAGGCTTGGAGCAAACTGAATCCAGCAAAGAAGAAAATGAATAATCACTGACAAATGTACGAATCTTCGAATTACTATAAATTCACTCATCTATGAAAATTACCTCATTTTGATTAAGCTTAAGTGCACTGTTAGCCTACACAATGTATATTCAGACTAAACAAAGGGAGATGTAATATTTTTAGAAACCTATAACCTAGGATACATTCCCAACCCCTCTAGCGATCAGATAGAGGAGACAACACTGACTACAGGCCTGAGAAGGGCCAGGCCCCTGTAAAGGGCCTCATAATCACCAGGCTGAGACCATTCCCACTTACCTTCCCAGGCTCACCTCTCACAAAGCGTCCTGTAAAAGAAGAGCCGGAGACCCCAGAGCTGCTTCTGACCCTGGACAGCACAAGTATACTGCTCTGAAAACCCATCTTCACTTTCACTTTCTTTTGGTTTTTGCCTTTCACTTTCTAACAAAGTACTTCCTCTTTGCTAAAACCTGACATCCTTAAATTCTTTTCTGTGATATGTTAAGAGCCTGGAAAGTGGAGTAGAGCTCTCCTCTTTTTTTGGAGAGGCCCTCCTTGAGCCCTATTATGGTGACAGTGCAACTCATGTTAACTATTATTAGTGATATAGATTTTGAATTTAATCTATCCAATTCACAAAGAGAGAATAAGCTTAGCATAACAGAATAGTGTTTTATTTGCATAAAATATATATCCATAGCTAATTGATATAAAAGGTACATGAATCATAGATGATAGAATATTCTTATTATATCACATTGGGATAAATTATATAAACAGGGTCCTTAAAATACTGGAAAAATGGCATGCTCACAGTGAATGTGTTCCTAGGGCAAACCTGCCCTCACCTTACTGGGTCAACTTGATTCTATGTTCCTTCCTTGGGGAAAGGTGTCTTTTGAGTACAATGACCCAATAGGACCTAGGCCTTTAAAATCTCCATGTTTTAAGTCAAGCTGCATGCATTGCTTCAGAAAGCTCCTGGCTTTTACTATCTACAAATTTGAGACCCTCTTGTGAGCGCTTACACAACAACGAAAAACACAGGTGTTTGTTTAGCATCGGGCAGGACTAGGCTTGTCTTTGAAAGCTGCCGCAACACTCTGGAAGAGCCATACCTCCTTGCATCCTGGTGGAAAGGCTGCGGGAAGGCTGCTCTGCCGGCTGTGCTTCCAGGGGCACGGCTGGCCCTGTTGGGCGCGCATGCTCTCTCTCTCCCTCTCCACCATCCTCTGACCCTCCCTCAGCCGCTCCAGGTTTTGCTGGTACTCCTGGAGCTGATGGTCCAGCTCGCTGCGGTTCTTCAGCAGCAGTTCCTCCTGTGACTGGCACTCCCGCTCCCGCGCCTGCAGCCAGCTCTCCTTGGCCTCCTGCTCCCGCTGCTGCTGGTCACACCTGCGGTGCCAGCGCCGCTGTTCCTGCTGGAACTGGTGTTGAAGCTTGTGGATGTTAGCCAGTTCCTCACGCTGCTTCTCCAGGTTGCGGGACTTTTCCTGGTCCTGAAAGGGGCCGCCTCGCAAAGAGTGGCTGGGGGTCAGGCTCTCCTGCTGCTGGAGGACCATCTTGTGGATTTCGATGTGGCTATCCTGAATGGTCAAGGCGGCCTAAAGCACAGCGGAGGACAAATGAATAAACAGGCTAGTGTATGGTTTACCGTTTGGGTTGGAAGCATCTCTAACACAAAATGTATAATCAAACTCTTTTAACATTCGTCCTTTTTCTAAATTATATGTAAAGACAGACTTTGGCATTTCAAATAGGTTTATCTTTATTTCCTAATGACATCATCTGGGAAATTATTTAGAGAAGAAATAAGGCACAGAATCAATACCATTTTTCCTTAGTGTCTGAGGGGATTGGTTCCAGGACTCCCTGTAGGTACCAAAGTCTGCAGATGCTCTAGCCTCTTACATAAAACGCCTTAGTGTTTGCACATAACCTACACATATCCTCCTGCATACTTTGAATCATCTCTAGATGACTCATATTGCCTAATACAATGCCCACACATCAATTCATATGTACAGATTCAGTGCCACACTCAGCAAGATGCAAACTCGAGCTTTGCTTTTTGAAACTTTGTGAATTTTTTTTCTATATTTTCTATCCAAGGTTGGTTGAATGGGAAGATGCAGAAAATGTGGTTACAAAAGGCTGATGGTCCTCAACCCCTCTTTTGGAAATGTCATTGGTTGCCAGCTGTTGTGTGATATTTAAGTAAGTCTTCTGAGTAAGAATACAGTACATACACTCATAAGACTCTGCCTTCCCATTCTAGACCTCATTCTCTTTCTGAGTTCTCCCCAGTTGATAATAGTCACATGAATTTTAAAATATATGTAAACCTAATAGTATCTTTTATTTGAATCCCAAATCAGAAATTACTTGAGTCACATAGGTTGCTTTCATGAAGACATAAAAATAAAAGTCAACTATTTGGAGAGATTTGATAAATATCTCTTTATTGCATAATGCTCAAGGATAGTAGGTAATGCCATTTTTAGGAGATACGTAAGTGGCTGAAGCTAGTCTGCTTACTGTTATGTCTTTGCATTCTGGAAGGAAGGTCATGCATAAAACACTAAGCTGAAATTCATTTGTTTAATAGATTGCTAACAGGAGGCTGGAATGATTAAGGGAAAATAGATACTCTAAATCCCAGAGGACATTACCAAACAGATTAAAAAAACATTTTGAGTTACGGTATCTGCCTATGAAAAGTTTGGCAACATCACAGAAAATAATTGCCAAGATTTGGAGAGATGCCACTAAGCCAAAAAATTCCCTGTGAATGCCCTTGGAAGCTTTTCATTTTGAAAGTTCCCATTTAAAGTGCAAAGATGTACAGAAGGGACAAGTTGAAAATGGACACATACTGGGTACGTGTGTGTGTTTTGACTCAGCATGAAAAATCATTACTCTCCTAGGAATAAATTCACATTTTTCCTTTCTAAGAATATTTTAAACTGTCCATGTAACAGATGCTGGGAAGATGGGGGTTTGAGCATTAGTTCTTTGTTAGATCAGCAGTTTTCTATACTTTTGAAAGTTAGAGGACTAAAGTATATTTTAAACTTGTACTCGTTTTGCAGTAAGACTCAAAAAGGTATTCCCTGGGGCTTTTTGTAATGAAATTCATATTTTTAAATTTGAGAATTATTTTTAAAATTTTAAGCTCTCTTGACTATTTGGTTAATGGCCTTTAGAAGTTGTTATAAAGAGAACAATGATTATCATTGAGAATAGATGCTAATTACTGTGCTCTTTAAATATGAAATAATTAGCACATAATAAACCACTCAGGACTCACTGACCTGGCAGAGCACACTGTAGACAGTACATCACCCCCTAATTCCAATAAATCCTAAGGGCATCAGTACAGTTAAACAAACAAAAATCCAATCATTCACATGTCAAAACTACCACAGGCAATGATAACTCTCAGGCAAGGATTACAATTAGAATAATTCAGCATGACTATGAAGACTTCTTTGTGTCTACTTATCATTTGGGATAAGACTATTTTCTTCCCTAACACAGAGGTGGAATTCAGAGATTGGATATTCATTTCCCACACTTACAGTTTACACTTATATTTAGGAGAGAACAGCACTTTTTTAGGAATCTGCAATTCGTTCTCTCTTTTCTTTACTTTGCCAGAATATCTGTGCCTTTTCCTTTTTGACTCATTGGTACCTCTTCTCTAACCCTACTCCGAAATGATCAAATTTCATTTTTATCTCATTCAGATATGCTTATGTAAAAACGTTAAGCATGCATAATAAATTCAGCTTCTAAAGGGATGACTGTGCCATGAACAAAAATCTTTTAGCGATCATATCTTTAGAGTAGCCTAAAAGCTTTAGCCTGGTTAAGAGAATCTACTGTAGACTTTGATGTTTCCCAAGTGGCTTCAACCTAATGCAATGCAAAAATGAGGTCAGTTAGGTCATAGGGCATTTCTAAACCTTGAATCCACAAGGGGCTGTATTCAGGGCTGAACAGAAGAGAAATTAACTTGTATTTTACCAGGTAACACAACCCAGGATGCTCAAGTTTTTCCTTCCTTAAGAGATAATGAATTGCATTCGAACTATATTCCTTCTTAGTTGACATTTAAAAGAAAGCATATTTGAAACATATTTGTTTTACATGATAAATTCATCTAAGAACACCTATCCCAGACCAGCATCTCCAATGTAAGACACTAAAGGCAATCCCAGAAACTGAATAAGGAGCTTACTATCACCACTGTTAGTTAACAGATTTTCAGAAGTTCCAGCCAAAGCAATAAGTCAAGAAAATGAAATTGATAGGACTATTAAAGAATAGTCAAATAACTATTTTTTTCAAATTTTTATTTTCTCCCTGGGATACTTCAAAGAATCAATGGAGAAATTATTAAAATAAAGAAGCTAAATGAGTAAACCAGTTAAAGAATAATTTCATAGATATAAATACCTTTACTTATATCAGCAACAACCATTATAGTACCTATATGAAGATATTCTAAAGCTTTCTAGCAGAACATAAAATAAGAGATGACTGGCCCATGTTCTTAGACAAGAAGACTAATTATGGCAAATGTTCCAATTCTTTCCAATTTAATTCATAAATAAAATAAAACTTTGATTTTGTGGTCTTGTTAGGAAATAACTGACAGAGTGATTCAAAAGTTCTTGTAAAAGAATATATAAATACATGGAAAAATAAGAGGAGACTAGCTCTGTCATATATTCAAATGTAATCCAAAGCTTTAATCATTAATTAATATGATAATAATAAAGTCTTGATACGGTTGGGTTGAAGTATATATAAGGAAACAGCAAATGCAGTATGACTTTGCACATTTTGGTAACAACTTAGATTTCATTTTCTTTTAACATTCAAAAGTATATACATATGAAATATGAATGAATAATAAACCAGAGAGGGGTAAAAAGTCTCACTAGTAATCACAGAAGTGCAAATTCAAATACTCAGAAATCTTGATCCATTTTCAAATTGAGGAGTGAAAGAGAGAGAGAGCGAGGAAGAGAAGGTTGATTGCTTTATTTAGGCAATGTTTATTAAAAAATACAACAAAAAAATAGTTCCAGTAATTTATCCCGAAGAAACATTTAGATATGGACACAGAGATCAGCATACAAGGATGTCCACATTTTGTATTATTAATAATATAAAAGTGTAGCTAATGAGTGATTGCATAAATTCCATAGACTTGAATATGATACATTCATTGAAAATCATGCTGTAGCAGAACAGAGGACAGCATAGACAGTTGTTGCTGAAATATATCACAGAGCAATCCAGAATCTGGAGGGATATGCATCAACATGATGGTGGCAATTCCTCTCCATAGAATCACAAGCCATTTCTTTTATCTACTTGTATTTATAAATTTTCTGTGAATTGTTTTACTATATAAACATTGCTTTTATAGCATTATTTTTTTTAATTGGTAAATTAAGCAATCGGGTGCCCTGAGCCTCTTTTTTGTGCATGACACTAAGGGATTCCCCCAGCACTCTAATCCTCAATTCAAGCACATTTTTATGCCTATTTTTCCTTGAAAAAGAATAAGGCCTTTGAGAGCAGGTCTTGTGGTCACTTCACTTTTGTGGACTTAGCCCTCAGCACAGTGTCCAGTACAGACAGACAGGGTACTCAAAAAATGTTGAGCAATGGGAAAAAAAGAAAAAGAAAACAAAAAGAGCAGATGAATTATTTAACTACTCTTAAGACCTAAGGCCACATGTGGAAGTGAAAAAGTTTAGGTGTGAATTTAAGTTTTCACCAGAAAATGTGAAGTCATGCTACACTCACCTAAGAGTTTCATTGTAAATGTCAAGCCAGAACATATTCATCACTATTTTCTAAAGATATGAACTGTTTTATGGTTTCTGAGAAGAATGGTATAAAATGTTGCAGTGGTGTTGCCTCATGATTACAAAACCAGGTGAAGTTCAACTCATCTGGCTGACTTACTCTTAGGGGGTTGGCATTCTTCTGAGATCATTCACTACCTCTCAGATATTCTAATTTCTAAAGTCTGGGAATCATCAAAGTGAATTGCATTAAGAGAAACATTCACAAGGTCAAAGATTAGAGGAGGGTTGTTACCTGAAGGCTATATAAGAGACGGGTTAAATTCTGTATAGCTTGTATAATCTGAAAAATAAGATGATATATATCAAATTCTTGAAAAAGCTTTTATTAGCTACAAATCAAGTAAGCACAGTGTTATTTGTAACACATACATAGCTCACCTCTGACTGTGAAGATCCTGGAAAACTTCTATATTCTACCTACAATACACAAAAACATAAGAAAATGAATAGCCACTCTACTTTTTTGAAAAGCTGTTCCAAAATGCATAACCCTCATTCTCTCTAAACTCAACTACCTCATCTATAGTGACTCTAAATCCTCCTAGGAAGAAAAACCTATAGAAACACCCACTGGACAGCAAAAGCCTCCCTCAGCACACTTGGTGTTAGGGATGCATGGCAAAGTTTTACCAAACCACCTCTTTAAACAAGGGAGTACTGTGAGCAAACCCTGCAAGGGACACATGTTTACTGCATGCAGACTATACTGTAAACTGAGTTCTCTGTGCCCAGGTTGAAGTTGTCTCCTGAGTCAGATCTGACCCCTTACATTCTAGAGGTCAGACTTAGAAAATATAGAACATAATATCAGGCCTCCAGCTCCCCGTCTCAATGGTTGAGATTCATGATGCCAAAATAACCAGTGGTTGGGATGAGAAAACTGGTCTCGCCCAGACCCTATCTCAATTAGACTTCACAGGACCAGTGCAAAGACTATGAATGAGGCCACAGGAGACCACCTGCTCCTTGGGAACTGGGTCTGTGCCTCATTCTTTGTTTCTCCCACAGCACACATTAAGGAACATATGGATACTGAGGGTTTCCAGTTTCCAGAACTGAATTAAACTTTTGTTAATTCACTTATTGTCTGTCTTCTCTCACTAGTATCTAAACCAGCAAGTAGCAGGACTTTGTGTATTCAGTATTATATCTGTAACCCTAAGAATGATGTCTGGAGTGCAATGAACACGCGAAAAAATAATGATAGGCTGAATTTGATTGCACTCCACTCAGTAAATGAGTGCTGATCACCCACTACTGACTCCATGCTTTATCCTATCAGAGATCACTGGACTTCCTATCCTCCAAGAGCCTTTAGTCTCCAGTATGCCGCTTGTTTTCATCTGAGCAGATCTAATTTTAAGTGCAAATAACAGTTAGTCATGGTGATGTTTTCAGGTAACTTTCAACTTGTTGCTAAATGCAATTAGTTTAGGTTGATGATGAGCTAACTAGATCTCTTCTTCCCCCATACTCCAAATTACTTCATTACTGAGCATCCCCTCCAAAAGAGAAAGAACAAAGTCTGAAAAAGGGAGATGAAATTTAAAGGCATTAGATTTGTGCCCAACCCTATGAAAGAACCAGGACTAAGAATCCCCATTTTTAAATGAGTTTTAGAGTTCTTGTTTTTCTACTGGTCCTGTCCTTGCCCATCCAAATTTTATTATTTTTGTAGCAAGCAATCCATATGGTATAGAATTTTTATACTCTAAAAATTAAACACATAGAAATGAGTTGGCTTGTGCTACATGTGGTTACCCAAAAACCACTATTACTAGTGAGACAGGAAATTGCACATTATGTTTTTAACGGGGTTGGTCTGCCACCTTGTGGTTTAAGAGCATAACTGCAGTTGGGGATTAACAGGGTTTCTGCCCTTGGGTTACTGGTTTTTGTTTGTTTTTGTTTTGTTTTTAAATTCTTTCAGTAATATGTTTTAGCCTTATTTTATTACAAGAGCTCATGGGAAACTATCCATTATACAATTTTAAGAGTGAGAATTCAAGTAGTGTCTCAGTTTAGTTTCTCAAAATGCCTTATTAATTGCCAAATTTTCTAGATAGGTTAATACAAAGAGGAACCTGGACACTTAATCTCATTTATCCTCCCGTGGACCAAATCATGGGTGGGAGCTGCCACAGCATTCCAGCAAGATTAAACTATCACTGACCAACTCTTCCTACCTCCCTCCCTTCTTTCCTTCCTTCCTGATAACATTAAAACAGTTGAAAGTTACAAACCAGATTTAAAAGTGAAGTCTGCACTGAAAAGGATGAAAAGCAGGAACATTTTAAGACAAGTTAGAAAGTTCACAATCAGAAAATGTAGAACATTGTGTTCTTATATTCATTTTGTCATATTCGTTTTTCTTATAAAGTTTTAAAATGATTTTAAATTGCTATTGTCTTTTCTATGGGTTTTTAAAAAGTCTTTGAACTTGGCTTCTTAGCCATATGTAATATATACATCATTATAAAATGCTACATTTACGACATACAGATGACATTCACATTTATATCCTTTTTTCACACTGGCACATGCTGGTACTTGGTAATGGACCTAATTCAATTTTAGACAAAACTAAATTCTTGAGTGAAAAGCACTCCTAAGAGGGCCAACTTAGAATCATAGTTTTATTCTTTCAGTATTTGAGACATTTCAATTTCATTTGAAGTTAATGGGAAGTTGTTTACATTTAATTTCTAAAAAGACTAAGAATAAGTCACAGAAGAACCAGCAGCATTTGGAACCACCTTACCACAAATGAAAAATCTGTCAGGTGAATTAAAAATCTACCAAGAGTAGGTAAAACGTGGGCAGTAACAGGAAAAAAAAAAATTGGAAAAGAGGAGAAAGTCAAGGAAGGTGAAAGCAGCAAGAATATTCCAAAGTAGAAATTATTTCAGCTAGCTGGCATAATCCGGTTACATAAGGGCCCTGGTGCTCAGGACCACCTCAGCCAGACGTTGCCAAAAGCAGTGTGTAAAAGCAAGGCTTGCAGTGCAGAAAGTGAGCCCAGAGAGAAGAGCACAGACACACATACAGACGTGAGAGTTTTCAACCTTCTTTAATAACTTTTCACTTTTCTTTAGTTCACACCTACATGATATAGGAAGAACAAGAACATTGAAAGAAGAAATAAGTCAGAAAGTTTAAATACGAATATCGAGAACAATTCAGGAAAGCACTTTGCACTCACTGCCATGGACAGGGCAGGACCTGAGGCTATTTTATGATACAAAGCAACCGGTGTCGTTTACTAACAAATCAGTTAACGATACCTTCTCCCCTGCATCAGAGACCGCCAAGTCGGTTACCACACCCTGGATCCTGGGATCCACATCCCAACAGCCTCTTCCTTCTGTCCCTTCTGTGTCTAGTGCTGGGAGCACGCCATTGAGACAGAAACAAAAAGGACAACATCAAACATCAGCCAGCCCACTGGGTTCATCCGCACGCAGCTGACCCACCCTTCCAAATAAGGAACATGGACAATCGATACATTCGGAATGTTCTCAGAGGAGGCGCCAAAGCAGCACAGCAGAGCGCACAGTCCCTACCCACGCGGGGCTTACACACTAACACGTCAGATTGACACACGGCACGATTGAGCACCCTTCTTTTCACTTTTACTTCTTTCTCATGCAGACGTGCCCATGTGCTGTTTGCAGTCTAGGAAGTGTAGATTCTACGTATCACGTTGACTTAGTGGGAAAAAGCCTACTGGGGAGGGTGAAATTTAAAACAGGCACGGTTGAGTAAAAGCAAGGTCTCAGGGCAGACCCAGGTCTGTAAGAAGGCTCCCCGTGTCCAGTACAAGGGCAGCAGCCCATAACCAAGGTTGAGAAGGAAGGAGCAGGCCAGTGGCAGTCATCTCTTTTAAGAAGGCTGAAGATGGCTAAGGCTTCGTGGTTTCAGGGTCACACAATCTGAGAACCCGTTCCAGTTTCTTATAATTTCCGAATGTTTTTTTTCTCACATTACCGATAATCTAAATTTGCAGATACTATAAGTACTGTATACTTAACCTATGAGAACATAGCAACTAGTCTAGAAATATTTTTAAGTTCCAAATACAAATTTCACTTCCATTAAATCTCCATTGGCAGGATTTCATTTATTTATTTACCACGTGAACTCAGTTAAAATGTATACCACGATCACTTTGCACTGATTAAAGCTAGACACTTTGAGGCCCTTTCACACATAGTATTTCAAAGAAACAATGTCTAATCAGGACCCTGATAAAAAAGATATTCACCTTGTGATACTGTTTATAAAATTCTTTATTTGATGTTATCTTGGATCTTTATTTCTAGTGAGGGAAATGCTTTTTCTTTTTGTTTAAATTAGCAAAAAATGCTTATAGCTTTGGAAAAGCAGAGTTGTCTAGGACTCTAAAGGCCTCTTCTAAAACAAAGACAACTGATCTCAGCAGAAACTACTTTAAATGATACCAAGTAAAAACCCGGTTCATTTTCTATGCTGATAGTGAAGGGACATTGTATAGAGGCTCTACTGTCACTCAAAAAATAGTTCCAAGGTTGGATACCATTTCTAAAGAACTGTCTTAAAGAGATGTCAAAGGCATTAGCAAAGAATTAACTGTTCTCTTTCTCTTCCCTTTATCCCTCATGGAAATGAGGACAACCAAATATGGAAAAGAGCCAGTGATAAGCAAATAAAGGCAGATCCCTGGAATTTGAATCAGGTTGCCCCTCTCCACAGTCAATTTCAGGGCAAGTGAGAGGGTCTCCAGTGGACAGAACTTGACAGAAGTAGATTTCACTCATTCACCTGATGAAGCGTAATACTGAGGACTAAAATTAATAAAGTTTTGCTTGACTTATAACCTTACACTGACATGAGCTTGATTTGGAAGGACCCAGTCCTCAAAGTCAATCACAGAACTGACCAATTTAGTTACAGGCTTTCATTTAGGAATTATCTTTTGCCTTTAGTAACTTTATGAAGAGAGAATCTAATTCTTATAGCATCATGCTCCAATCCAGCCCAGAACCAATAGGCTTTTAAGGTTCAGGACCCTGCCGCTTGAAACTGTATCTCCTCTACCTGAATCCTGGTATCAGACTGCTCTGATTCTAGCAAATGCATGGGTATCCCTTTGAAACTCTCCCAAGTTGTAAGAGATGTGGATACAGATGGGGAGAACCTCCATTGCCTGGCCCAAAGGGAGGGAAGGTCTGGCCACGTGCTCTGAGCAGCTGCAGGGGCGGAGTGGAGCCTCTCCAGCTGTCCCTGGGCTGAGGCTGAAAGCAGCAGATCCCTACATGTATTTTTAGACAGAACTTCCTCAATGGCATAATGAGGTTCTTCTTTTAAAAGGAAATCACCCAGGGCAGTACAACTCCCCTGATGAATCTGAGCTGTGTTGAAATGAAAAACATATGTGCACACTCTGAAAATAGAAACCCAGGATTAGATAAAGCAGAAGTTGAGAGGGGAAAATAATTATTGATGCTTATAAAAAAAATGTATAGAATTAAAAACCTATACTGCTTCAATATATCTTAATTAACCAAGGGATGTTGTTCAAGAAAGCCTAAAACAATTTAATCCTCCAGTCTCTAGCAACTAAAGATGGTTTATAACATGCTTATAAGACCTTTGGAAGTAAAGTTTTTACCACCTGTGTGTGCTGAAAAATATATTCTTTATACTCTCATCTTAGAGTCCTCTGTGGAATTAACTATTCAGCTTAAAATGACACATATAACAATATAATTAGGTCTATATTACCTACATTACCTAAATTAATTTTCCACATTCTGCTTTTCTGTATTTAAAATATACTGAAATGGTGTTTAATAAACAAATTTTGACCTGCACTAAAGTATATGATAACACAGATAAAGACTTTTGGCAAGTCTACCTTTAACCATATCACCAAACTGTGTGTGTGTGTGTGTGTGTGTGTGTGAGAGAGAGAGAGAGAGAGAGAGAGAGAGAGAGAAAGAGAGAAAGAGAGATCCTAGTTTTATTCAGAATCATAGATATTCTGAGTTATATGTTCTCACTTGATACTCATTAAATTAAGTTTAAGGCTTATTCTCCAGTGGACTACAGGGACCCTTTTAAAACAAAACAAAACAAAACAAAACAAAAAACAAAACAAAACAAAAAACAAAGCTTGAAAAGTTCTTTCAAAATTGGTGTTCAATAAGTCATATAAAAAATGTGGCAGAGTATGCCTGGGGAAAGTGCAGTGCTCAGATGGGAAATAGAACAGCAAAACCCACCAACTACTCAAGTCTTCATCCTTGGAACACCGTGCCATTAATATATGTATATAATATTTACACACGACTAGCATAGCTGTTGTCATTTGTTTTTTTTTCCAATTAAAAAAAAAATACATGAAGTCCCTTCCACTAGGGACAGAGTCATTGCTTTCATCTTATGTGACCACTACAGGCTCCAGGGGCTGTTCAGGCTCATTGCCAAGGCCTGTGTTTTCACTTACAAGCAGTGGGCGGTCCTGGTACATCTTCAGAACTGAGTGTGTCCACAGAGACGGCTTCTCCACCACCTTCCTCAGATGGCTGACTTGCATCGCCCATCTGTGAAACCTTCACTGCAACTTGCAGACTCTCTGCTAAGTAGGAAAATAAAAATAAATTTTAAAAACAAATGTATGTGTAACATTTAAATCTAGACCAAGAGTTAACAAATTGCATTTGGCCTGTGCAGGATTTTATATAGCCCAGAAGCTATATATTATTTTTACATTTTCAAAAGGTTGTTAAAACACACACTTGTGTGCACACACACACACACACACACACAAGTAGATCTCAAGATGGGGTGACCTGCAAACCCTAAAATATTTACATTCCTGTCCTTTATAGAAAAAATATGCAGATGTGCAATTTAGACCAATACTTTTAACATCATTTTGCAATATAGAATTAACTCAATAAAAAGTAAAATCCCATTATATAAAAATATCTGAAAGGTAACTTTTACTTCAGTAAAATAGAATGCTGAAAAACTTCATATAATTCAAGTAATATAAATATAACATCAGGCATTAGGATTTTAAAAACTGTTGCTCAGAAATATTAGCTATTCTTCAAAAGAGTATTTCCTCCAACTTTAATAATATGAATTCCCAGTACTCACTCTAGACCTACTATATCAAATTCCACAGAGAAGAAAGGGGGATTTTTGCTCTAAACAAGCACCAAAGGCTAATCCTGGATCACAAGCTTTGATCAGCTTGAGAAAAGTCACACCAGGAAAGGGAAATTTTGTTTACAATAAAAGGGTTTCAACCAGCATGTAGAAGACTATGACTCTGTGGACTCTACAAATATTCCTACAACACCTTGTCCAATGATTCCATTCAGAAAATACTGAGTATCAACTCTGCCTATTGAACATTTTGTAAGTACTAAAGAGAACTTGCAGACTGAAGGAAGAAAGAGACATATACAACTAACCACACTACAACGCAGCATCTAATCAGGTCTAAACTCTGTCTCCAAGTTATTTGAACATTGCAAATGCTACTGTAGCACTGGTGAGCAGGAGAGTTACATAAACCATGGGATTAAGGCAAAGTTCACAAAAGGGATGAAATCTGTGCAGACCTGGAAGGATGTGTGGGATTCATGTGGAAACAGAAGAGAAAGGAAAATCAGTCTGGCAGTTTAAAGAACAGGAGACCACTCAAGATGCATCTGAGCTGTGTTTTTTGCAGAAGATGATTACCTTGCCTGTAGAATTCCTGCTACATCTCTCACCCACAGCCTGAGTGTTGGCCAATGACTTGGGGTGGATTACCCCATTTTGGGCCCATGCAGTGCCTCCACTACTCTGGTTTCTCTTGAGCATCTGGGTCCAAGACTGTTCCCTAATGTCTCTATCACACAGTGGGTCAAAGGAATGGAAGTCAACGAATTTGCAACCCATCCCCAGTAAAAGTTTTAGTGAGGACTGAAGTTGAAGCCACTGGCTAAAAATGAAGAGTGGGCAACTTGTTTTATAAAGGCCATATCACTTTCAGCTCATTAGAAAGTCCTTTTGGCTTTATTTATAAAATACAACTTGAACCTCTTCACTTCTCTCTGCTTCCATTGTCAACACCCGGGGCCTAGACCCATGCAATCTCTCATCTCAGTTGCTTCCTAACACGTCTCCAAGCAAACTCATCCCCCTCCAATCTGTTCTCCTACGGTAGCCAGTGTTCCTTTTAAAACATAAAGGAGATCACACCATACCCTGACTAAAAGTTACCAATGACTTCCATCACATTTGGAACAACAGAAAAGACTGGATCATGACCTGCAGTGTCTGATGCCCCCCCCAGTCTGAGTCACTCCAGTTGAGGCAGTCACTGACTTCCACTACCCGGGCCTTCTTTCTTCCTTGAAAATTCCAGACTCAGGACCTTTGAGCTTACTTTCTCTCTGGTCAAGAATGATTCTCCCCTAGGTCTCTAGACAGTTGGCTTCTCATCCCTCAACCCTTATTTCAAAAAATAACTTCCTAGGGTGGGGGTCTTCCCTAACCTCTCTAGAGCAAAACCTTGCCTCCTCCCAATCCCATTATCTTGTTTCTGTGTGACTTTCTGAATGATCTAGGTTCCTTATGCGCTGTTTGTCACCCGCCATTAGAACTTTTATGAAAGCATAACCATTCCCTTAGGACCACCAATGATGCACAAGACAGATTGTCAATGACTGATGAATCAATGGATAAATGAATGGGTGGTTCTGTCAGCAGATCCCACTTCAGACAACCTTTCTACCCTTCTCAAGTCCTCACTTGCCTCAACTATGAAAAAAGGGTGGTGAATCCCATGACTTCTAAGTTCTCTGCCAAAGTGAATTTTCTGAGAGTCTAAACCAGTGTCAGGGAAACGTTTTCAGCAAGTGACCAATAGTTAATATTGTAGGTTTTGTGGCCCATATGGCCTCTGTCAGACTGTTTACCTTGGCCACTGTAGCAAAGACAGTCAAACACAGTAGTGAGATGTGGCTATGTTCCAGAAGACCTAGATTCACAAAAACAGGCAGTACGATGCTCTCGATGGTCTGTAATTTACCAATCCTTTTTCTGAATAATAGCATTCCTTGCCAATAAGGTGGAAGCTACTTTATCTTCTAAACTTTTTATTCCTATTGTCACTTCCAAACCACTATTCCCATCTGTCCCTTAAACTCCTTTCTCCCTTGATGCTCCTGCCATCGAATGGCACCACTCACCCACAGACCCCATCTCTGTCCCACACTCCCTGAAAAACCCAGCACCTGGTATAAGTTCCCTCTCTCCCTCCAAGCTAATTCTACCAAAACTCTCAGTAATTTTACAAATTCAGTCATTCAACTACCCTGACCTCTCATCTCCATGACATTTCCATCTCCAGTGATCTTGTCCTCCACCCAACCTCAGCCACCTGCTCCGTTATACCCAAGACTTTGTTATTACCAATATCTGCACAAGGCCCCCTGATGTTCCATTCTCCACGCCACAGTCAGAGGGTTCCTTTAAACCAGGTGGTCAGTCACTTGGCCTTCTCACTTCCTTCATGTCTGCTTACATAGCATTATAGCAAAGAGGCCTTTCCTGGTCACCCTATCTAAAATGGAAACACCCCAGCTGTTATGGGTTGGATGTGAAGTGTCCCCCAAAACCTCACATGTGAGACAATGCAAGAAGGCTCAGAGGAGAAATGATTGGGTTGTAAGAGTCTTAATCTAATCCCTAACTCAATTAACTGAGTGGTAGCTGGAGAAAGGTAGGGTATGCCTGGAGGAGGTGGTTCACTGGGGGCACAGTTATGGGGCATCTATTTTGTATCTGGCAAGTGGAGTCTCTCTCTCTGCTTCCTGATGATGCAGCTGCTTCCTTCTGCCCCACTCATCCGCCATGATGTCCTGCCTCACCTTGAGCCCCAAGGAATGGAGCCGGCCTTCTATGGACTAAGACCTCTGAAACCATGAGCCCTCAAATAAATAAATCCTTCCTCCTCTACAGTTGTGACAGTCGGGTCATTTAGTCACAGGAGCAAAAATGCTGACTAAGACACCCACTCTGTCATTCTCCAACCCTCTTACCCTGCTCATTTTTCTTTGTAGCACTTGATACAGCCTGTCTTGTTTATAGCTTTATATTTTGCTCTTCCTAGAATTTAAGTTCTAGTAGACTAGGTATTCATATCTTGTTGTATTATGTACTCAGCACTAAGACCATGGTGCCTGGCACATAGTAGGTACTCAATAAACATTTTTTAAAATTTGTCAAAACAAGTCCTTTACAAAGCAACTTACCTTCTTTCAGTGCTGCTGCCAGTAAAGAGGCGGCCTGGGGAGGCTCTCCTGGGTCAGGCTTAATGAGGAGGTGGGGTTCTAGATGAACATCCTCAAAGCCACTGAGTTCCCCCAGTTCAGCATAGATGTGCAGCTTTTCCTCCAAATATGTGCAAATTTGTTGGTCTTGGTTACTGAGTATTTCTACGAAACAGCATTTACATAGAAGTTTACTACTAACATGAATACGACAAGCTATATGAAAATTCAAGTTAGAAGATAAAGATGCTACTTAGTGAGTAATCTGATCTAAAAGGTAAAGCTCATGCCATTGGGTGGGACAGACCCAGGTTCAAATCCTGACTTCTACTTGGTGATTGTTGCCTCTGACAAGTGACTTATCAACACTCTAAGCTTCCACTACACTCCATTCTCCTATTTCCAGAAAAACTTTGTGCTCTTCAGAATTACCTGGAGAGAGTTTAAAATACTCATGTCTACAGTGCACAGCCCATAGATTCTGATTCAGTTGATTGAGGGTAGAGCTCAGGCATTAACAATGTCCTCAAGTAATTCTAACATCAGATCAGAGTTGAGCTAATCTTACTTTACAGATTGGCATTTGAAGGCCAGACCTATTGGGTTCCTTGTGCAGTCATACAACTATAACACGACAGTGCTGGACCTCAAATTAAACCATCAGGCAGCAATTCCGATACTCATCAGCACCACACTGCCCAGTTGTTGTTTCACACATGCATTTCTACATAATCACTGCGGTAAAAGGAGATGCTTGTCTAGTGTAAGGATGTTTTCTTGGAAGGTGGTCAGGGCAAGCCCACAGTTAACCTTCCATTCATGACACCAGGGCTTTCCCAATACCCGAGGAGCACGCCACAACCAGGGAGCCAGAAGGGCCCGCACCATACCTTGACATTGCTGAATTCTGGCCACTCTGGCTTCAGCTTTCCGCCTCTCTTCATCGGATTCACTTGTCCTTCCCCCTTCTTCTTCCGGGCAACTTTAAAAAGACAACAGTCAAGGGACACAACTGAAACTAAATCCAAGTATGTTTAGGATCATTAGGAAAACATGGAAACTTGGCAATAAAATTTATTCATAAAGGCAAAAAATTCAGCATAAAGATAATTTGTGGTACCCCCTGGCCAAGAGCTTGGTTTTCTTGAGTATCTAAAGGACCATGCATAATACAACATGACTCTCAAAGTCAGTATAGGATGACTCAAATATTCCAACAAATACACACACACACACACACACACACACGGACACACAGACACACACAACCAACACTGACGTTGAGTACAAATAAGATAATTTTTGTTTTTTATGCTATTTGGGTACTTGACAGGTGAGGGAAAAAGCATTGAGGGGATGGTGTTAGGGATTCATTCTGGGTGGGATGCAGTGGAGGTAGAGAAACTTTGTATAATAGTAAAACCCAACTAATCAAATTACCATTAAGAATGATCTCTTGAACCTTCATTTATAAAAACTGTCCTTGTGTACCCAGGAGGAATAAATTGACTTAGAACCTTTAGTTCCACCAATCTAAAAACATTTATTGAATGATTCCTCAATACAAGGCACACAGACGTACACATGGCATATCCCTGCCCTCAAGGAGCTTCCAATCTGACTCAATAAGCACATAATATGTACATACATGTAAAAGATAAAATCTACAAGGCAGTATGACAAGCACCAGACAAATGCCTTAGAAAGCAGGTGTTAAGGTTTCTTCATGAAGCAGGTGAGACAGGAGCTGCACCAGAGTGCACAGGCAGAGGGGAGGGGAGGGCGCTGCATGCAGGGAGGAGTGCGGAGGGCAGAGCTGCGGGTGACACGCTATCTCAGTGGCAGGCAGGTGCAGGAGCAGGGAGCAGACCATTCTGGCTGAAGCAGTGTTTTCATGCAGGGGAAACATGGTTAGAATTTTTCCCAATTGGACAAATGCATTCCACAGACCAAAGACAGAAAGGGTTGTTACCTTTCTACTGCCTGCTGGATCCGCCTCATCCAGTTATTTCGTTCCTCCTTGGAATTGGTGTGAATTTCATACATCTCAGGACCAGCTGAAGAAGCACTGATCAGAAACATTCCCCTCTCCTCATTAGCAACTTCTCTAGCAATAAGCTTCTGAAGGGAAATAACGGATGGCTTCTGATCCTACATAAAATAGGACGATGTGCAAATGAATCTGCATCCTTTCTAAGAATCACACTGAAGACATGAGCCATGGAAAGCACAGGACTAGGGAAAGCTTTATTTCAAAAGAGCTGCAGAAGTTAATAAGATCTCTAAGGGAGAGGGTATGGAGAAGAAAGAAAGGAAAGAAAGGGTTTAGGGGAATATTTGTCCTTAACAATTAGTGGTTTAAAAAGTCAACTTTTAAAAAGACAAAGACAAGTCAGAGAACTAATTAAAAAATATCAAAATGCTGTGGTCAGGGATGAGGGATTTTTCTAGAAGGATATGAGATAGGAAACAGTCTCTAAAACATTACAGATTGAGAAGGATGATAGACCTAAAGAGTTCCTTGAATTTGTTCATTGATAGCAATATAGTTTCAGTACAGTGATGGGCATAGAACCTCAGAAATCAAGGGCATCAACTATAATATGAAAGGTAAGAATGAGAAGGCCAGACCTTATACTCCCCAGATGTCACCAGCCTCTTCTGCTACTGTCCTGCACAACCCAGCGACAGAATTTCTACAGCTCTAACTGCAGTTATCTCTTTTCCTCACCAACCAGATAAGCTGATTAGTGGGTAGGCATGGGCCTAATTCATCTTCCTATGCCAGGCACACTGTCATGCGGAGTGGGCACACAATAACTGTCTATAGAAGTAGATTTAACATGATTCCACTGGAGAGAAATAGGAAGAAAGTCTAAAATGTGGAGCCCACACTGTGATTCAGTTACCATTCTGTGGACATTCACTGCGGTGCCTCAAGGCCTCATGTGCAGCTCTGAAAGACGAAGCCAACTCTGATTAACACCGGCTTGGACAAGGAGCTTAAAAGAATGGCCAAAAGAATGTCTGCTGGCTGAGCAGTGTGGGGGTAAAGATGAAGACTCTGCTTTGGTTTGTGGCTCTCACCACTGTTTACAGAGCTAGCTGCAGCATGTGGTTTTCTTTTTCCCTCACGGACTGAGTGACGCCTTTATCCAAGAACATGCCACTCTGTGCCCCACTGCTGGCTCCTTGGTGCTGGCTTATCTGGCAGCCATCACTTCCTGGTCTGGAGTTGTGTGCCAGGGTGGATCTGGAGTACCTCTTCCATGTTTCTTAGAGTAGCATGAAAATATATATATATATATATATATATATATATATATATCAGGATGGGACAAACAATTGGTCTGTGCTTTGCCTCTGAAACTGGAAGCAAAAGCAATTCTGTGGCAAGACTTCTCCAATGCAGCCCTCTGTAATGAGGAAGGTCCTCTGAGCAGTATTAATATCTGTTGTTTGGGGCTGGGGAGATAGCTCAGTTGGTAGAGTGCCTGCCTTGCATGCACAAGGCCATGAGTTCAATCCCCAGCACCACCAAAAAAAAAAAAAAAAAAAAAAAGAAAGAAAGAAAAATCTATTGCTCTACTATGGCTCTATTCTCTGATAAATCATCTGCCTCCTTTGTTTCAATGTACTGTTTCAATTTTCTCAGCTTACAAGGTTGATGATATCTATATATAAATTTCAGGGTGGGTTTAAATTGCTTAAGACATAAGCCAGACTGAAATTACTTGAATCAGTTATAGGGGGAGGGGCAGTGGCAGAGTAAGATGATTTTTTGTTTTTTGTACAAGGTATTGAACCTAAGGGTGCTTAACCAATGAGTCACATCCCTAACACTTTTTATGGTTTTTTTTTTGAGACAGGGTCTCACTATGTTGCTTACAGTCTTGCTAAATTGCTGAGGCTGGCTGTGAACCTATGATCCTCCTGCATCAGCCTCCCAAGGCACTGGGATTACAGGTGTGTGCCACCACACCTGGCATGATAAGATCTTTAAAGAGTGAAGAATAAATAAAGGGGCAGGTAGAAAGTAGCATTCATTAAATAACCTTTAGGCCAGAAGACATCAGAGGCAAGTCCATCACTACTCTTAGTAATCACACGAAACACTAGCTGTGAACAAGAAATCAAATCCCCAGGAAGAAAGGCAACACAGTTTTTCTGGAGACAGATATTAAGCACAGTAATGCAAAGATGTTTATTTGTGCCATAACATTTAAACACCATTTCTTACGAAATAAGTTGCCAACATTTAAAAACTGAGAGATTCTAACTTAAAAAATAAAAAAAACTCTAGAATTCTAGGTGCTTGGGTAAAACAGAATATTGGCAATACTGGGTCCATATTCTCATTTGAAAACACTGACTATAGCTGAGTAATTGCTAAGCTGGAATGTGTATTCGCTAGTTTATTACAATCTCCACCATTCTCTGCTGCCTCCTTCACTCTGACTCTTTGATGCTGAACTGGGGTTTGCTCACCTACATTCCTGACCAATCCCTATGGGCCTCTGAAGCTGAGGACCTCTGATACAGGGGAAGAGGAAAAGGAGCTTGCTATCTTTAGTCCTATTGTTACACCATATCCATTTTGCACAGATTCTATTAGTGAGTGATTCCAAGGGAATGAAAAGATTTAATGTTGTTTCATACTTTGAACTTGAACTAGCTGATCTACATGCTCATTGTCTTTTTATTGTTTAATTTAGAAATTGCCTTCTTTAATATTCAAGGAATTCTTCCTAGACTCAGTATCCCAGGACTTAGTGAACTTATCTATAAACTTTATAGGTTTGGCTCCTACCCATTTCCAGCTGAGTCTTCTTAAAAGCAAACAAACCAACCAACCCTCTGGTAAGGACACTATTTTCTTACTACTTTCAGATGCTTAGCTTCTCGCTATTTCACAATTCATCATGTCTTCTATAACAAGCAGCAAGATAAGCATCTTAGTACTAAAGATGTTTTTTTTAAAGGGCACAAGGAATAGAAAAATCTCTCCTGTTGGTCTGAGTGTGAGAATAATTTTCTGAAATACTTGGGTGGGAACTAGGAGATAAGGATATTTGTGTACTCCTAACTAATGCATCAATTCTGCGTCACTCTAAGAGAGTAATGACACAGGGACTATTGTCAGACAGATGTAACTAAAAGGCATATGAGTAAACAGGAGGGTGCACCAACTCTAAGGATAAGATCCTGCTGTCTTTTACTCCCTGGTATCATCTTTATGATTGCAGCTGTGCATCAAGCTAACATCTTCCAGAAACAGTATCAGCAACATTTCACTGTTGTTCATGGTCAAACACATTCTACCAATAAGTGGCTGCCTTCATTCTGGTATTTGACAAACTGCATTCCTAACCACCTGCTTAAAGTTAAGTGTGGTGTGTGGGTGGTCTAAGGGGGTCATGTGAGCTAAGAGGCACAGATCCATATCTCAAGTCATCATGTAAATTGAGCATCACTGCTTAACCTGCATCTATATGTTTTATTGCCTGGAAAACAAGACGATCATCTTTATACTGTGTTTAACCCTTGATCAATCAGCTGGTCATTTGACTTGAAATACCACCCAAGAAGCAGGATTTACTTCTCTTTCTAGTCTTTGGTTTTGAAGAAATCTAACTTTCTATAAAGATACGCTGTGATTTTTTTTTTCTTCCAGCCTGGTCTTCTCCATCCCACAGGTTAAACAAAATGGTCCCCCCACCCCACTTTTTTCCTTAATATTCCTTCAGAATATTCCAGATATCAGAGAGGTGGCTGGAAAAATCATTCAGCTTTCAGGAAAGTTGCAACAGGTATAATGCAAACACGTCAGGGACAAGGGGCTTGCTGAAAGTTTCTTGCTATCCTCTGCTTTAGCTCCGTGAAAAGCCTTGCACCTTTGAACAACTCAGCATGGCTGAGCAGAATGCAGAAGCCTCTCCAGCCAACTGACATGTACTGCAAGCCACTGCTCCACCTGCCTACCCCCAGAATCTCATCACTGCAGACATGATTCTTTGTTTTCTCTAAGCAGCAAGACAGAAACTTCATCAAAATACGAATTTTCCAAAATCAGATGGAATCAAGGCTACCTGCTAAGGTACCCAAACAGTCTATCATTTAATGGATAATAAACACATTTTACAGAGCCACCACCGTACCATCCCTGTCAGCATTGTGTCTTGGATTCTTCTTGCTAACAGAACCTGATGCTCCATGACTCCCATAAGGAGTTAAGTGATGCTATCTTCCTTCTCCACACCATTTTGGACGACACAGACACTGTGTAAGAAATGTTATAAAATGCTGGATTTCATTAAATCTAATTATGTCCTGACAATGAGATTAATCTACACATTACAAAGGTAAGTGTTATAAACGACCTTAGTCAGCAGAACCCATTGTAGTAGAAATAAGAAAGAATCATTTTCAGATGCCAGGATAGTATTCTCTTGTTTGACAGAGGGAACATCATTATGACAGTTATGAATGGGGTCAGCAAGCAGTATAACAAAGCACTGTCTGGTAGGAATGGAAGGAGCGAGATGCTGGAAGTGACCCACTATCCCCAGCATTAACATTTCAGTCATTAGATCAGACAGAAGGACATGGGGTTGGGGGATAAAAGGAAAGACCAAGATAGTCATAACAGAGAGGCACCTGGGGGGCTCTGGGAAGTTCCTATTCACCAATGTAGTACCAAAATACTACAGTCTTTTCACAATGAAAATAATTACTAAACCAGCTGTAAAATCACCAATAATAATGGAACTACATGAGGTGCATTTTATTTCACTAAGAACTTCCGTCATTTTTCCAAGAAAATGCAGGATTAAGTCTTATTAAAAATATGCATCATGGGCTGAGGTTGTGGCTCAGTACTACAGCATTGGCTTGGCATGTGTGGGACATTGGATTTGATTCTCAGCACTGCACACAAATAAATGAATAAAATAAAGGTCCATCAACAACTAAAAAATATTTTAAAAAATATGCATCATATGGTCATATACTTACGACAGCTGCAAAGATGTATTTCTGGTCTTTTTCTTGTAAAAAGAGCAGCACATCAGTTAGAAGTAGAGCTAGGATATCTTAAAAGAAAGAACATTACTAGTGTTAGAGAGGCAAACCACATTTCAAATGCCTTTATTAAATATTCTAATTTCATGCTTCAAATTTAAATAAATTCAATAAAAATTAAATGATTCAGGTTAGTCTAATTATAAAACTTTTATTAAAACCCCAGTATTATGATAGCAAAGGATATACAGCTAACTTAGTAGAAAGTCAAGTTTAAGTGTGTATGTATGTATAACCATAAGTATAGCTAAATTTCCAGCAGAATTTAAATTGCAGATTTGAAAATGGATGGAAAATATAGGAAGAAGGACCTAATAGATTGGAGCAAGGAGCAAGGGGGAAACCATGCTTAATTAAAAATGTAAAAGAGGAGCTTCCACATCAACTTATACATGAAAACCTGCTCCTTTGTTTCACAGACAGCTGAGTGAAGTTTGAGTGTCTAGATTTCCCTTGCAAATTATTTACAAGAACCTGTCTTCACTGCAACCACGGCATAGGCTAACCTGTACAGTGATTCTCTTAAAGAGACAAAGAGCAATCAGATCTATGGAGAGTGGTAAATGCTTTTTAATACAACATTGTAACCTGTCAAACAACAAATCCCATTTCAGACATTAGCTGAACTTCCAACAAAACCTGATCATCCTCCAGTGGGTAGGCCTTGAAGCAACTAGAATTTAACAATCTCTTCCTCTCATTGCTCAACTGAGAACATTACTATGATGAAGTGTTATAAACAAGACCAGGTCTGTGGCTTTTATTCCTATCTGCAAAGAAGACCCACCTGGGGGGCTTTAAAACATCCCTCTGAGCTGGGTTCATCACCTGACTGACAAAATCAGAATATCTGGGAAGAGACTTGAGCATCAATCCATTTTTCAAACTGTAGAAGCAATTCTACCATGTGGCCAGAGTGAAAAAGTCTGGGTCAGGCAAGGTGCTAGCTACATGACCAATCCTCAAGAATGGAATCAGCTGCTTTAGACTCTTAACAGAGTCAAGTTAATGCCATGAGCAAATGGTAGCGCTGAGGAATCTTACATGAGGGCCAGTGTGCAGGTGACTGTGTGTTGAAGCGTTCAATAACAAAGACATTCACAGTTTTCTTACTTGTCCCTTTCTTTGTCCGACAACCTCAGGCTGGCATGGCACACAATGTACCCTAGCTGTGTAGGTGTGATAATGCCTTCCTATCAACACACCCCAATGGCCAGAATAATGTTTCTGTGCCAAGGATGAGCAGAACTCTCAGCTCCTTTGATTTCAGACATCACAAACTTGCACATTCATAAAAATACGTAGGAAACTTGTTGGTTGGGATAGCAAATTCCCATCAAAGATTTGATCACTGGGCACACTTGCCTATTGAACTTCACAACTTGATCTTTCATCTGAAAAATCAAGGGTTTGTGTGTGCAGGGCTGCTCCTCTGAAACACCCTTCCTCTGAAAACCTGTCCTCTGTTGACTGAACCACAGGAATGAAGGGAGGAGTGAGTCAGGTGTAGCCATAGTACCTTTGAAACGTCCCGTGGCGGTTTTCCAGTAAACGAGGCCATCATACAGCAGAGTCCGCTCTGTATTCATCAGGGCCTGCTTTCTAAAAACGTGACCATTTTTGAGCTTTGTGTATGTTTTGTTTTCGATCTTACTTAGGATCTCAAGCCATTTCTGGTTTTTCTCATATTCGTTGACTTTTAGATCCACAGCTGCAATCATGTCTTTAATTAAGCAAAGGGCTTTGCATAAGTCTTTATGTTCTTCAGTTCTTTCTGCATGGGAAAAAGAAGGAACATCATACAATAAGCCAGAGCACTAGAAAAGGAAGTTTTTTCTTTAGTTTTTAAATGTAGTTAAATACATCATCCAAATGGCAAAAACTCCATGAAAAAAGTGCTGGATTAAATTCAAATACTTAAATATGATGTATCAAAGTGCATTCTACTGTCATGTATAACTAATAAAACAAACTTTAAACATTTAAAAAAATTCAAGTACTATATTATCACTCTGTACTTCCTTCCCTCTCCCAAAATAAACATTAAAATACTTGATTATAAAAGATTTGCATTATTAAATGTGCTTTAGGTGACAATAAGTTTGCTGAGTTCTATTCCCTATGGCAGGGAAGGTGTCACAGCCAATTCAGGGCTTCCTTACACCTTCCTAGACACAGCAATCAAGTAATTCCACATCAAGTTTCCAAAAACTGAACCCAACTGTACCATCTAGTCTACATCCTCTTAGAAATTTAGCCACAGGAACCTGAGTGGGTTTCAGATTCCTTTGCCTTCCTGGATCCCTTCTTCCATAAAAATAACATTCGAAACTGTATTTTAGAGCCATATTGGCATACCTATGAACATATTAACATTATGATTAAAATATTTTCTTTCACTTAACATTTTTTTTTCTTCTATGAAAGAAATTAATATATTTTCAAGAGATTACTTAAAGGGCAAGGCAGTCATGCTCATGTCACCAGAGCAAATGATTATCAACTCCAGTTGTTACTCTTTAAACCACTGGCCACATGCTCTTATATGTGTATCACCTTAAGAAAATACTCAGGAGGAGTTTCTGAAATAGCCTCCTGAAACTGCACAGAAGTAAAGTTAGCTCTGTATTTGATGATAAGGTCATCTAGTTGGTGTTTACTGAGGTGGCTGGAAAGAACAAAAGAAAAACTGGCAGAGAAACCAAAGACTCTCCAGAGTCTAGAGCTGCAGAAATATACCTTAGAATGAGTAGTCAGTGGGGAATGGGAATCAACCCTCAAAATGGTCTAAATATTTCCACATTCTAAACATCTTCATAAATTTGGAAAGGTTTTATCAGAAAACTTCAAGGAGTAGATCCTGATGCCCATCTGCACAAGAAGATTTTTCCTCACTGCTTGTCAAAGAACACACCTCACTACTTTACCTGCATAGAGCCCTTCCTCCACAAAACGCTCTTAATTTCTAAAGAGCCTGTTTCACTACTAGAAAAGCTGAATAGAGAAAATCAGAGTTGAGTTACAAGGTCAAGGAAAAGGTCGAGAAAAGGCTGTCTTTTGACAAATTACTTCCTGCAAAGCTTAGCTACCCAAAGTGGGGCAGCCTGGGCCTCCCTGAGAGTCCTGTTAGAAATGCTTGCCTTGGGCTCTGCCCCAGACCTACTCACTCAGAATCTACACATAAACAAGGTTTCCAGTGAAGGAGATGGCTAATAAAGTTTGAGAAACACCGTTGTAACAGAATCATGGCAACCAATGGCCCCAGAAGGGAGTAACTGACCATTGGTAAGGTCTGACGTGAGAAGGCTTCCATTTGGTCACTATGTCACCATTAATAACTCACACTTACAGCTTCTGACACACAGTAGAGCATTACTTTATTCATTCTATCAGAAATTTGGTGTGGGATGATTCTTGGAGTAGCACTACTTGATTACCATGATCTGACAGATTTTAGTTTTTGTACTATCATAGTAAACTTAAGAAAGAATAGAAACATAACATAAACTGAAAAGCCTTAATTTTGCTTTTGTTCTTT
Organism: Sciurus carolinensis; assembly: GCF_902686445.1. NCBI lineage: Eukaryota > Metazoa > Chordata > Mammalia > Rodentia > Sciuridae > Sciurus > Sciurus carolinensis. Next base: position 60,458,217 of record NC_062218.1, read on the forward strand.
TACTGAGAACCAAATTTATGAGGCTTTTCTCTTTATATTATTTTTGTATTTTCTTGTAAACTTAATTATAGGAAGCAATAAAAATGAGACATAAGAAACAGACACTACCATTTTGCCTGGATGTAGTGACCAATAAAATGGAAAGAATAAATTATGTATGTCTACTTACCTAGACCTCTTCCAAAAAAAAGGTGAGTTTTGTAGAGTGGGCATTTAAGATCTCATTACCATTTCAATTGTTCCTAAGTCAACTGATAATAATAATAATAAAGGCAATAAAAATAGGTCCCACTTATTGAGCACTTTGTTTTTGCCAGGTTCTTATTGCTGGGCACTTTCCAAGACAATCTCACTTAGTACTCACAACAATTCCAATATGGCTAGGATTATCATTCTCATTTTATAATGGAGAAACTTGCCCAACGAATAAGTAGCAAAACCAAACAAATACAATGGTAACACATATTCACAAAATTCCAAATCCATGCCCTTGTTAACATAATGCACTACCACATTGATACTAATTTTTACTCAAGATCAATAAGTTAGTTTGAGAATAAGTTGTTTTTATTTATCCATTTGTTGCTCTGACGTGTTTTTACTTATTGACAGCCTAAGCTATGTCAGTCACTGCACTAGACACTGGAGATCTAGCTACGAACCTGACAGGCACAGGCCTTATAAATCCCACAAGGAGCTTACAGTTCAGTCATGTGCATGAATAGTTACTTAAAAGATGCCCAGATGTTGTTATTCCCTGGTACCTGATGAACTGACAGGGTCAAAGTAGCTCTTTCATACAGTCACTCTCAATGTACTAATTCATTGCTTGGGAGTATGGACATTTGGTGATAGGATCAAGAGCATCCTGCTTCAACAGACTGCTGTGAGGTGGTAGGAAGAGGAGGGTGGGGAGGTATTAAGAAGGTCCAGATATGAGGAAACATAGTGAAGAAGAGCAGGGTCAAGGAATGAAGAAGACGCTTGATTTGGGCTCCCTGTAGGAATTGAGACTGTATGATGAAAGATAATTTCTCAAAATGAATCCAAATTCTAAGGCTTTCACATTTTCCTCATCATGATAATCTTTATGAATCAGAGGCCACAAACATTTACAGCCAGGTAGGACACCTCAGCTATGTTTAAAACAAAGGAGAGAGGCAGGCCAGAAGTCATGACTCACCCTTGGTGTACTGCAATATCCTTTCCACCAAGACAGGATATTTTGTGATGCGCTGAGTGACCAGAAGAATGCATTCTGGAATTCCTCGGCGACGAGCCAAAAGATTACTATTTCGGAGCTTAAAAGAAAAATACATTTTATATACTACTTGCATTTACTTTTTATGTGTAGATTTAATAATACAAAAAAATCTTCAATGGCACAGTTCTGTTCAGACTTAGCAGAGTATTTATCTTCATTCAGTAAAACTTGATGTGTTGTCCTTCATTTTTATACTCTGCCATTAGTTTCAGTGCCCCAATACAGAAGACTTAAAGAAATTTCAAGTTACTCTAATGTATTTGTATTTAACTCCAAAATTGAGCAAGTTATCAGAATTTCTGAATAGCGAAAGTTTTTGAAAAGTAGTCAGAAATCAAAGTTAGTTTTGAACATGAGTTTGTGGTTTACTATATGTTTCTCTGACATGTCTTCTACTACATTACTTATTACACATTATAGCACTTAAAATTTCTTCAAGTCAGGGCAACTTTTTCCTAAACATTTCAAAATATTTCTTAAGATTTCAAGTTCTCAACACACACATACATGGGGAAAAAACAGAGGAGAATCTGGTAGTATTCTTAAAACAGTAGATAAAAATTTAGAATCCAAGATGCTTTACAAGACAAATTTATTCCACAAATAAACTAGGAAGGGGGGTGGGGGAACCCTCAAGTTAGAATAGATTTAAGAGATATAACCACCATATACAGCAAGTGAACGGTGGTCAGATCCTGATTTAAGCAATATGATTTCATGAGATAAACAGAGAAATTTAAAGATATCAAAGAAGTATTGCTAATTTATTTAAGTGTGATAATGTCATCATATTTTTAAAGATATATTGCTTAGAGACACATGTTACAGAAGAAATTATATGATGTCATGTACCATATTATGATGGATTTTATGTTTGCTTTTACTTTGGTTTTTCTGATACATAATCTGTCAGGGCATGAAATAGCTTCCCAAAACACTGCAAATATTCTCAGAAATTTAGAGGGCATGACCTCACAAATATAAGATACCAAAGGAAATGATTTGGGAGAAGTATTTTACTAGCAGAAAAAGAGACTTTCCATCTTTGCCACAAACCCACCACTTCCTTCTCCTTCCCCTGAGAACCAGACCCCAGATATGAAACTTGTTTAAATCATATAAGGCACAAGCATGAACTACTTCCCTGTGCTGGTTTCCCACTTTGGAATAGAATTTTAAACTACTTGCCTTGATAAAATTCTGAAACTTTTTATTCTGCTGGAGTTCTTTAAAGAGGCTAACAGCTTCTTTGTGGTGGCTACAGAATTCACCATATATTTTCTTCATCTTACTTGCATTTTCTTCTGAAAACTGAGAAGAATAACATTTCAATATTGGTTTACAAATTTAGTAAGTTCTAAACACAGAAAAGAACACACAATTCTCATATATTTCAAAACATTCTTTGCAAATAAAGAACAAGCATCATGGAATTTCTGAACATAATCACTTCTCTTCCCCAGGCACTTTTAAAATTAAAATAAAAGGAAGTTGTTGAGTGGTGAGGGTCAACCTAATGAGATTATGTATTTTATATGTATTGAATTAATAATCAAGGGCTGGGGATATAGCTCAGTTGGTAGAGTGCAGTTGGTAGAGTGCTTGCCTTGAAAGCACAAGGCCCTGGGTTAGATCCCCAGCACCTCAAAAAAAAAAAAAAAAAAAGAAACAACAAAAAAAAAGCAAACAGCCAAGTGGAAACATTTGTTGTTGTCTTTTTTGTTTTTGTTTTTTTGTGTGTGCAACTTTATGATTGCAATTTGTAATTTTAGTACCTTTACACATTGAGTATCCATACCCACAAATGGATCAAGAGCCAATCTATTATTAGCCCATATGAAAATAAAATGATGAATAACCAGAATGCCAATTTTTTAATTGATAAAGAAAAGAAGAGATGTAGACTTGAAATTTCAATAAGCCTGATCTGCAGAAAAGTAACTGTAGAGAAACCTGCACAGGAATCAACTTAGAGCCATGAAGTGCTGTTGAGAGAATTAGCTGATTGATTTGAATACCAATTGTTTTGACTGTGTACACATGTTCACACTGAAGATGATTGAAACAGAAACCAGAATATATCCATCCCCTCTTAAAAGTACTTAAAATATATACCACCATCTCCAATTTTTTCATTTTTGCTTAGTTTTATCTATGTTTGATGTCAATATACCTCAAAAGATGATCCTTAATCCACTTAAACAATTGCTAAAAAAATTCTAACAAAACACATACAGGACTTGTATACTGAAGACTCCACAATGTGATGAAAGAAATCAAAGAACTAAACAAATGGAGAGTTATACCACGTTCACGGATTGGAAGACTCAACCTAGTAAAGATGTAGATTCCCTCCAAATTGGTATACAGTTTTAATACAATTCTTTAAAAAAAAAAATCCCAGCAAGCTTTTTATCTCTTTATAAATATAGATAAGACTGTCCTAGAATTTAGATAAAATGGCAAAGGAAATCGAATAGCTAAACAATTTTTTAAAGAATAATAAAATAGGGCACAGTCTTCCAGTTTCAAGATGCATTATATAGGTACAGTTATTAAGACAATATGGAAAGATTGGCACAGAATAGAAACCTAGGGAGTTCAACTGATTTTTGACAAAGGTGCAAAAGTAATTCAGTAGAGAAAGAATGACCTATTCAACAAGAAATAGTACCGAAGCAATTGGATATCTATACCCCAAAAACAGGAAAAAAAAAAAAGAACCTCACCCTAAGTTTCATAACCTTTTTTTTTTACCAAAACAAACTCAAAATGAAACACAGATTTAAATGTAAAACATAAAACTTTTAGAAAAAAATTAGAGAAAATCTTTGAGATCTAAAGCTAGATCAAGAGTTCTTAGACTTGAAATAAAAAACACAAACCTTAAAAGAGAGATAAACTGAACTTCATCAAAATTAAGGCAAGTTACAGAATTTGAGAAAATATTTACAAACCATATACTTGACAAGAACTAATATCTCAAATATGAAAATAAATTTCAATATTTAACAAGAAAAACTCCAATTATACAATGTACAAAACACATGAATAGACATTCCACTGGGAAGGATATATAGATGACAAAAAAGCATATGAAAACATGTTCAACATCATTAGCAATTAGGGAAATTCAATTTAAACCACAATGAAATAGCATTACATAAAAATAACTCTCAACATAACTAAAAAAAAAAATAGTCACAACATCAAATACTGGTAAGGATGCAGAGCAGCTGGATTATTTGTATATTGTTGATGAAAATGCAAAGTGGTACGACCACTCTGGAAAACAGTCGGAAGTTTCTTAAAAACTAAACGTGCAACCAGTATACAATCCAGAAATTGCAACCCTGGGCATTTATCCCAGAAAAAGAAAAACTTGGCTTTGTACAAAAATTTGTACATGAATGTTTACAGCATATTTACTTACAATAGTCCAAAAACTCAAAAAAACAAAACACCCTTCTACAAGTGAATGACTAAACAAACTGTGGAACATCTGTACCATGGATTACTTCTCATTGATAAAAAGAAATGTGCTACTGACATACACAACCAAGATTTTTCTGAAAGAATTATGCTGAGTGAAAAATGCCAACGCCCAATTACATATTATGCAATTCCATTTATATAGTATTCTTGAAATGACAAAATTAGAATAGATACAGAACAGATTAGAAGGTTGCCAGGAGTGAGAGAGAAGGTAGGGGCAGGAGGAAATGAGATATACTATAAAGGCCAGATGAAGAAACATTCTGTATCTTGACTACATTCATGTCAGGATCCTGGCTGTGATATTATTCTACAGTTTTGCAAGATGTTACCATTTGGGAGAAAACAATTCAAAAAATTAAAAATTTTAGCAAGGTATGGTGGTACATGCCTGTAACCTCAGCAATTCAGGAATGAGGCAGGAGGATTTCAGGTTCAAACTCAGCCTCAGCAACTTAAAAGGTTTAAGAAACTTAGCGAGTCAACACTATCTTAAAATAAAAAGGGCTGGGGATGTGGCTCAGTGGTTAAGGACCCCTTGGTTCAATCCCTGGTATCAAAATAAATAAATAAATAAAGACTTTTAGTGATACTTCTTTTTTTTTTTTTTTGGGTGCTAGGGATCAAACCCAGGGCCTTAGTGCTTACAAGGCAAGCACTCTATCAACTGAGCTATCTCCCCAGCGAATAAAGACTTTTAAATGCCAAACCCAAGACCTCACCCCAATCCCATGGAAACAAAACCACGGAGAGTTAAAGCACATTCCTCATTTCTAACAATCTGCAAGTGATCTTTATGTACCTGAAGTTGGAAAACTATTGTTTTAGATGAAATTCCTCCTGTCCACAATTTCTCTCCAACATCAAGAGTTCCCACATATCAAATCGCATCATATCCCAGCCTAGTCTCAGAGATCATATGAAGTCTCCATGGTTAGACTGTGGGATTTACCCAAACTCACCTCTCACACACCCTTAAACAGCCTGTCTCTTCTACACCCAATGTATTCATTATCTGAGGATGAAGATAGTTTATTCCTCAGGAAAAACTTTTATTTACAAAGCATTAGGGTTCCCCTTTCCACACCTACTATGCATGGCCAATAACTAGAACACAAAGCAGACTGAGTCCTTTTTTCTGAATACCAAGGTTCTTTCCCCTAAAGGAAGTGTGTGCTTCATCTAAAAGACCACCAGGTTTATCCTTAGTGGCAGACAACTTTCTAAATCTTGTTCTCAATTTTGGCCCTAGGTTTATTCACAAAAATTAAATAAATATAGAACTTAGAGATGTGTAATATTTGTTAACTATGCAAAGGAATTGAAGAACAAAAATGGTTTAAATGATTAGAATTAAAACAGTAAAATAAAGATTATTTGTATCAAGGAGAAGAATATGCCAATAATTTCAAATGACAAAATTAAGATCTTGCTTTTCATTTTAAAATATACTCAATTTCAAGTTCACTTAGACACATTCAGACATTTTTATTTAAACCATCTTGCAGAGTACTTTAGAGTTGCTTAACTTGGCCTTGCTACTTGGCACCATACCTTTCTGGTGAATTAGGAGGATAGAATAGGTCTAGGGTTTTAATCTGCAAAGCAGACATCTCTTTGATCAAAAACTGTTATTATGATGTAGACTTTTACATTGTTAGATATGTAGACATAGCTATTGGGCAACAAATCTTAAGTTTTGTTTTCGTGCATTAAAATATTTGTATTTAAGTATATTTATATCAATGAACTTAACACCTCTATTTTTAGAATACAGAACAACAGCTTAATTCCATTGCCACATGTGACAGTATGAAACTGCTTCAAAAATATTTTTTGAGAAAATGGCATTTTGGAATCAACCTAGGAAATGCTATACTAAAGCCATTATAGATAGATCTCCAGGTTTTTCCCCAGGTATTTAAGGCAACTTTCTGAAGTGACCCATTCATTCAATAAACATCATAGTACCAAGCACTGCTCTAGGTGCTTAAAGACAGTAGTAACCAAATAGACAAGAATCCCTGTCTCACTGGGACTTATGGTCTCATAATGGCAAAACCTTCCCCAGAATGTCACCATGGATCTTCCAAGACATCACATTGTTAGGTTGTCTTGATCAAAGAGCAGATTTTGATTCGAATCCCAGTTATGTAACCTATGAGGTATGTTACGACTAAAGAAAGTCACTACTTACGCAATGGGAAAAACAATATCGACATCACAGTGTCATGAAAGTTAAATGAGGCACCTGTGAAAGCATTCTAAAATTGCCTGCCATATAGGAACCACTTAATACTAGTTATTACACCTTTCTATGAGCATGTTTTTTAATAAGTCCTTCAGAGACATGGAGGGCAGGGCACACCATTGTCAAGTAGCAGGTGGTTGCCATTACTATATTAGCAGAGGACACAGCGCTTCTCACTATGCTTCAAGCATCTCCAAGCACTTGAAATGATGTTTGCTCACCTTGTTCCCAGGACAGGAACTTTAGAGCTTTAATGATAACAGATTTCCCTCACTCTCCCTGAAATGAGCCAATATTTGTCCAGGAGACGTCAGTGAGACCATCACAGTCCACTGGAAGCTGTGTTATCAGAGAGCACATCACATCAAAAAGTCTAAGTAGGTCATTCATCAGAGGTTAATTTATGATTGCAACTCCTGGTGGAGGCAGCAATGGGGTAGGAGATAATCCAGCCAGGTTCAGTGACACAGAGGAGTCAAGTCATTGGCTGTTGGAATCTCTCTGACAACCATCCTACAAATCAACACCAAATAAAAGAAAACCAACCAAACCATCTGGCAATAGTTGTAATGAAATCAACTTCCTTTCTCTTTAGGTTTTATAGCTGGGTTTTACATTTAGGGCCTTTAAACTTTTCTTACCTGTTGTACCAAAATATCTCCAATTTGGTTGATTACAAAATTCCTGTCATTGTCAATACAGGATTCCTGCCTGCGTTCCTTCATACAGTAGAAGAAATGCCTGTGGATTTCGAGCAGCTCATCTAAACAGGGGAAGATTTTATCCACAGTGCTGTGGTCCAGCTGCAGTTCCTCCTTCATGCCTTTCCTGAAGATCTCAGACATGATGAGCAGGGTCTGGATGTGATGCATTTCTGTTTGCATTAGCTCTGAAAGGTGTCAGCAGAAATGTGTTCTAAACAAACTTTAAAACACAAGTGTCACTGTTGTACCAAATCAGCAGCTCAACACTCCACATTATGCAAATAAGAAAGAAGAAATGTTTAGGAAGAATAAGAACATGTCTTCCAATATGAAAGTCAGCATTGGTTACACATTTAACTTAAGCTCAAAATATTAAACTATTTTCTTTTTTCCAGACAGTAAAAGAAGATACATATGGAAGTCAATTATGACACATAACAAACATATCTGGAACTCTTACAACTAACTAGCAACTTCAAGTCCTTCCACTAGGAACTAGGTCCTATTCCAACCTGAATGCTCTAAAAATATATTAGTTTGCTGGAGTCTGTTTCTTTTTTTCTTTGGTTTTTGCATTGAGTGAAAGCACAATTAATAGTACACAAGTTAATTGGTGAATTTACTTGAACTAAATATAATAAAGTCCATCAATGCAGACAACAGAAGGTTCTTTCTACTGCAGGATGTTCCCAAAATACCACTTTCTCTAGAGAAAAATGATACATTACAATGACAGGACACCAAAGAAAATGAAAAAGATGACCCTCAGAATAGAAAAAAATCTTTCAAATTACATATGTGATAAGGGACTTATATCCAACATATAGAAAAAACATAACTCAAAAATGGGGGAAAATAGGCAAAAATATTTGAATAGATGTTTCTCAAATGAGGCATGAAAATGGTTGACAGCACATAAAATGATGCTTGAGAGGGCTGGGTATGGTTCAGTGGTACATCACTTGCCTGGTATGAAAAGCTCTGGGTTAGATCCTGGCACCACCAAGAAGAAGGAGAAGGAGAAGAGAATTGGAAGAGGAGATGGAGGAGGAAAGATGCTCAATATCATTAACCATAGAGGAAATGAAATAAAACCAAAATAAGACACTACTTCACACATACTAGGATAAATATAATGAGAAAAGATGGACCATAAACAAGGATTGGCAAGGATGTGGAGAAAGTGGAACCCTCACGTACTGCTAGAAAGAACGTAAAATGGCATTGCCACTTTGGAAGGCAGTCCAGCAGTTACCATATGACCCCCAAAGTGGAAACAACCCAAAATGTCCATCAACCAATGATTAAACAAAAAAGAATATTAGCCATAAAAAGGAACGGAGTGCTGATATGTATTACAACTAGGATGAACCTTGAAAGCATTATGCTAAGTGGCAGGAGCTATTTGCAAAGACCATATGTTGCTAAATGTCCAACAGAGGCAAATCCTTAGGGACAGAGAGTAGATTAGTAGTTGCTAGATGCTACTGGAAAAGATAAAGGGGAGAGGCTACCACACGAACATTCAAAGCAATACAAATGTTCTGGAGTTAGATGATAGCACAACATCATTAATTCACAAAAACCATTAGATCGTACACTGCATGTGGTGGATCTTATTGTATGAAATGACATCTTGATTTTTAAAATGCATCATGAAAAAAATAATAACTGTGGGAATACTAGAAATACAAATTCTGTATATGTATTTCCCAAATTTGCTGTATGTTTTGGGAAAGAATCTAAAATATCAGCCTTGCAGAGTAAATAAGTCTAAATATAGCCTTATTATTGTATCATAAACAAATATCTCTTTCCCTGGGAATCCACTGACTTTACAAAATTATTATTTCCTGCTGTATTTTTAGTGCCTCTTCTGTACTAAGCACTTATCCACATCATTTCACTTGATCCTTTAATTCATTTGCCATTTGGACCCCCCAAATAGGAACAATTATCCTCATCTTTAAAAGGGAAACAATGAGGAAAAGAGGGTGAGAGATTTTGCCTTTCTGAAACCAAAGGCCACATTATATATAATAATCCACAACCCAAATGACTTAGATTATTTTTAACAAATATGCAAAATTGATGGGTAATTGAAAAAGAAGGACAGTATAATACAAATGATTGAGAAATACTAAAAAGGATAGCACCTTCCTTTCCCAATGGTCTCCCACACCCACAGCCCCTGGCAGGTTCTAAAGCACATTCATCCCTCACCTGACCTGCCTGTCACCTGACACAGGTGCAAAGGTGGCCTCCTTGCCAGAGAACTTGCAAACACAGGGTCAGGGAAAAGAAAAGCCTGTTACAAAGTTCATCTTTAAAGTAGGGTTTCTTCTTGAATTACCTTTTAGCATACACTTTATACTTAAAATTTCTTTAAAAACATTTCATTTTTTTCTAAATTAGACTATAATTTAACTTCCCCTATTTCAGATTAACTTCACTCCATATAGCATGAAATACTGAAATCTCACCACAGTTGAATTCTATACTCAGGACTGCAGCACTGGTCAAATATGGTCCTAACTATATATTTATGGGACCCTGGAGCCCTGCTTTCCCTACCTTAAATATGTGAAAATTCACTGTAATTATTATGTAAAACAGGTAAGAAAGTGTAGGCCAAGCCTAAGTAATTCTGAAAAAGGTATGGGAAATAAAATCTGTTTTATACCAGGTACATATAATACCCCATTTAAGCCTCACAACATGTCTTTGTCTGATTTGTTTTTTTATAACACTCAGGATTGAACCCAGGGCCTCACATCAACTTTTTAAACATGAGTATCATTATACCCAAACTATAGGTGAAGAAACTGAGATCTAGAAGAGTAAAATAATTTGTCTGAGATCAGACCACTAGAAAATGGTAAAGCTGGGATTCCATGCTCTTTCCTCTGAATCACACTGCTTCAGCAGCCCCAGGATATTTTTGAAATGCTTACCAAAAATGACGTCCTGTCTTTTAATGACATCCTTCTCCTGCTTACTGCAAAATGAAGGATCCACCACAAGACTCCAGGATTCTGCTTCAAACTCCTGGGCATCATTGCTGAGGTCACTCCACAGAGAAGAATCCACAACATCTAATATGCGTTTAGAAAACACAAGCACAATAACACACACAGCTCGGACAGAACTTTCAAGTATTGTTTACAGGTTCAGCACGGTAAAAAAACCTACTATGAACACAGCCAGAATATTGGCATGCAGAGTCAAGACACTGAGAAACAGAGGATGAAATGGTTCAAATCAAGATAGCTTTCATGTAAGCAAAGAAGAAATGAATATTAAAATAGCGATTGCATATGTGGGGCGGGGGAGAGAAAACTGATGGTAAATTTGTTTGGGCTTTCTCTATTTTAGTTTTATTTGGCATAACCTTTGGAATCCAAAATGTGCCTATAGGACCTCAAACTCACTGATTTCTTTTGTAGGCTATTTTGCTGTTTACTCAGATCTGAATTTGGAACTTGTCCACTTGGTTTGCTCTGTGGCTTGGAAAGACACCAAGCAGATTGTAAAGATTTGACTCTCAGGGGAGTAAAAATTTTCCTGATAGAATTTTGGTACACATACACAAATGCCCTTCAGGAAAACTCAACCTTATTATCCCTAAACAGAACTCATTGGAGAGATTCTAACTCCTAGCAATAAAGATGAGATGACAAAGGATTTAAAGAAAGAGTTTCCTGGAGCAGAGTGCACTCCTCTCTTGTCAATATTCTCTTTCCGTTTGGTTTCCCTTCACTTCAACTTGGATACAAAAGTCAATTCTCCATATTCAAAACTGTCCTGTAAAATATGCTTTAAAAATGTTTTTATTCCCCTACAAGTGAATGCAACAGTGGGAAAAGTATCTGAGAGAGCCAGGCAAGACCAAGCTTAACAAATTAAAGTATGTCTTTTCACCTAGGAGCCATTTCAATCCATCAATATCTGTAAAACATTTTTTAGTGCTAAACACACAATGTACTTCACTCTCTTTGTTGTGTTCACTGCCTATTCTTTTGGGGACTATGTCCTTTTAAAATTTGCAACATATTCCTGAGCACTACTCAGGAATTTCCTTGAGAATAAATTCTTTCTTTTTAAAAGTAGAACCTATAGCAAAGAGACACCAAGAAACAGATTTCTTTTTAAAAGAACATAAGAATATTCTCCAGAAAAAAATTAATTTCAGGGCTAGGACTGGGGCTCAGTGGTAGAGCGCTTGCCTTGCATGTGTGAGTCACTGGGTTCGATCCTCAGCACCACATAAAATGAATAAATGAAATAAAGGTGTTGTGTCTGTCTACAACTAAAAAAAATTTTTTTAAAACATTCATTTCATCAAATGCTCACAGAAGCACCAGTAAATGGAAATGCACCTTCTCCTCACCTTCCATCATGAAAGACTCTGTGGAGGGAGAAGAGCCCATGGACTGTAGCAGTTCATCGGAGTGAGACCTGCTTCGCCAGTTGTTACTGTCACCTTCAGACTCCAAGGATGTCCCTGATCTCCTGAAACTGCAAGGGAGGGAGGGGCGAGGAGTTAGTTCCAGCAGCCTGTCTGAGCCACATAAGTGAGACAACAGGTTGAGCCTTACCTTTCCAATGTGGTGCCTGGAACACTTCTGGACAATGGATGGACATGCCCTGCAGTGTCCTTCCTTCCAGCTGGCAATCCGATAGGCATGGAGGACGAAGGGTGCAGAGACAGCCCAGGCTGGGGGATGTCTCTTACTGAAGAACCTGGAAATCAGAATGCAAACTTCATGTGGTTTTCACAATGACAAGTAAAGAAAGCCACTTTAAAGCCAGAAAGGTAAACCGTCAAACAGCCACTTCTGAGATGTCGCATGCCCAGACTTAAAGCTGGTCTCCTTACTACATCCTGACATTTGCTTCAAATGCCCCTTCCTTCTCAGGCTGTCCTGACACCATGCTTCAGGCCTACGGCTGCATTTCCACTTGGAGATTGTGGGTGTTTGGAATGACATAAGCAAAGGAGGAAATGGAATGGGGAAACACTGGGCAGCCCTCCCATAAACCACTGCTTGTATTCCTTAAAGTGAGCTTTAAATAGATGCAGGGTGTTATTAGCACTGTTACTAGAATGCATACTGTGTGTGTAAACAAGCATACACACAGGGAGGGCATGTCAATGGAATGGAATGATGCTGGGGAGATTATTCTCCATGGTATATGAAGTCCAAGCAAAGAAAACCTGCAAACGCAGCTGCGCTGCTCTCTTTTCACATATTGAAAACTAAATGGTGCTTCCATACTTTTATGGCCAGTTCTAGAATGTTCTAGACATAAATAGATATATTTACATTTGATGTGAACCATAAATGACTCTCTGAAAATATTTCAGTCCCATACTATTATAGTTGTAGTATACACATTTCCAGGCAAAAGGGGGGAAGTTCACAGATTCTGGGATATTATAAAGGATTGTACATATGTGTGATTTGTTCTCATGATTATCAAGTCAGGAGAAGGATTATACGATATTTTATCAATTCTAAGATGTGTTTTATTCTCACATTTGACTTTACCAAATCTCCATTTACAACTGATGTCAAGAGACTTCTGAAGTCAAGGTAAGAGAGTAAGTGAAATGACAGTTGTTACTGCCTCCACTAACTTAACCTGTGTAATATCACACCCAGTGGCAGGTTTCCATGACTTTGCATACCTAGTTGTCCCCCAGTTGAAGTGGTTTTCAAAATATCAGTCACATTCTCTTATAGCATTGAAATGCACTTGAAGTTCCTGCCACACGTCATGCAACAAAACTTCAGGTAGAAGAAATGGCAAAATCTCTCACAATAAAGCAAATCATTTTTAAACTTAGGAGACATGAATGTGACTGGTTCTTGCATGTAAATGCAAACAACTCTCAAAGGTCACAATTACTTCCAAGAGAAACTTTAAATTTCAGCAATGGAAAAAAACAGAACTAGCAAATTTCAAAATATACAAACAAAACTCCAGTATCTTTGTAATTTCACCATCATCCCAAAGGTGCTAATGAGTTCATAGCTTCAGAGTACCAAGTTGCCATGATAATGGACAACAGGGACTCATAAGGATCTTGGGCTTGAGAGCAAACTCTAAACTCAAACATTATTTTTTTCACCAAACTTTGTCATTCTTAAGAAGAATGTGAAACATATCTGCATAGATAAATATATGCCTCTGCTAAGGAAAACACAAAATTATGTACATTTAATGTAGTCTCTTTTTCCTCAAAAGGTTATTAAATCAATACAGTCTATTGTACTAGATGGCATCTGAAAACTGAGGCAATCAGATGATAACTTTTCCTTATTTTCCTCTCTAGTATGAAAGATCATACTGTTTATACTATTCAAAAGCTCTCTGGCTGGCATAGAAGTTTATATCCTTCTTAATCTCTCTGCCTAACCAAAAATTATGCCAAGCATATGTTATGAAAGAAGAAAAATATTGGGCAAATGAGAAAACAAAAGCAAGAGGTATTTTTACAATGGAAAAATGTGTGGTATGTATTATCTTTTAAAGTTCTTGTCATTTTCCACATCACTTACTTCCATGGATGGTCTGTGGTTTGTTCTTGTTATATTTCTCTTGGAATTTCTGGTAAAGAATATTAGAAACACATAAAATAAGATTAAAGCAGTAGTGGGCTACAAGAATGTGCACAGTTACGCAGAACAGAATTCTTATCTGTATCATTTTTCTTACTTTATTTTGAACAAAGAGGAACTCAAAAAGACATTAAATGCAATGCAGAGCTAAGTGTATCAACAATGCAATGTGCAAGTAATAACAAAGGTGAGCCTCATAAATGCTCAATTTCATTAAAAGCCTCAGGGCCACTAGAAATCTTCAGTTCCTGTGTTCAGACCTGGGTGAAAGAGGAGCTCCTACCAATACTACCTTCCTCCTCTTACTCCTTTCTATTCCTGTGTTCCTAATTGCAGGAGGTGACCACCCAGTACCAAAGCATCACCTTCTAGAACAGCCCTCAGCTGTGTGACCCCACACAATATGCATTTCAGTTAACGCAGAGGTTTGAAACTCCAAATTCCCCTCTTAAGAAACATCATGCACTTCTGACATAATGTGGAATGGGGAGAAAGGAACAGAATCTCAGATCCCTCCATCCATGCAAGCTCACCCCAAAGACAGAGAATATTCCTCTAGTCCAGCAGCCTCCAAGTGGGGCCCCAGCAGCATCGGCAAATCCTGGGAATGTGTTATAAATACACATTCTCAGCCCCATTTAGACCTACAGAATTAGAGATTGTGGGAGTAGGGCCCCAAAGTCTGAAGTTTTAATAAGTCTTCCTGGTAATTCTTGTGTTGCTCATGTTTGAGAATTACTGCTCTGTTCTTCATTTAGGAATACTCAGGATTGGAACTGGCAAAGCAAGCAGGTCTCGACAGGAAGCCTGACCAACACACACCACACCCACACCACGCAACACAAATGGCTAAACTTGGGATTCCCTCCATTTCTAAATGTGTACAGTTAAGTAAATAACCATATACCTTGAGCATGTGTTCTCACTACAATGATCACTGTAGAAATAAATCTAGGTAGAATAAAAGTTAAATCTCAAAACGGGTAATAGGATATAGACATGTATATTCAGCCGGGACTGAGAGATTACCTTGGTGCATGGAGGCATGGCATCTTTACAACTCTTATGTACATTTGCATTACAGTCTGAAATAAAAGGAAAAGATTCAAAAGACACCATCTTATTTACATGAATCTAAAATGAGTAAGACTGACTAGTGCTTTTACTAGTCACTATAAAAATAACATTTAAGTGCTAGAAATATTTAGAAAACTTAAGGAGAGACAAATACTTAAATCACATATAACTCCACCCAAGCACAAGAACAGTATTGAAATTTTGATTTCTTGGAGATATTTTTAATCTTCTGCAATTATCTTATCAATTATGAAACCTAGAATTATGTACCTTAGGCACTTCTGTCTCTGCCTGAGAATGAATTTCCTATTCTATACATTATACTTTGAAGGGATTTCTGATTCCTAGCTGATAGCAATCTCCCACTCCTATACCAGGTAAAAAGACCAGGAGGATGGAAACAAAGAAAACAAACAATCCTGGGGTGGGGGGTCTATCGTCAGGCTCCAAAAAGAATTCCTAACTAGAAGTTTAAGATAGCCAAATTCAGAAAGAAAAGTTAGCCACTTGCCTTGGTTTTACATCAGGAAACAGCGTAAAGCCATGTGGCCTCATCTCACTTGAAGACAAGGAAACCCTCCCTTCCCCCTGCCACCCTCTGCCCACAGAACCAGAGACCATGCTGTCTCCAGGGAAAGCCGTGCCACCTGGGGACTGCTTTCTGCCAAGCTGCTGTCTTCCTTCTCTCTCCTCCCTCCTGCCTCGCCACCACCCACCCTGCCCTCTCACTTCACCCACCCACATACTACATCTTAGCTGGACAAGCTTGTGATGGCTCAGAAACTCCTTTAGCAGGCATCTTTCTGTGGGGGTAGAAGATGCCAGTTGAGCCCATCAACGCCATGCTGGGTAAGAGCTAATAATCCACTGTGAACTGGGTGAGATGTGGAACCCCACAACTGTTCTTGAGCTGCAGGTGTGAATGGGCATTTTTAGCCACCACCCCTGTGGCCTAGGAGCAGAGCCAAAGCCACACTATGTACTGGCCCTCCTGGCAAATCCACTGAGCAAGAAAATAAAAGGAAAAAGAAAACAGTAGACGCCCTGAGGTTCCACAGTACTAAGTGATACTGAAACACAAGGAAAGAGCAAGTCACTGAATATAAAGTCCAGAACTAGAAAAGAAAAATGTAGATACTTGAAAGAAAGACAGAAGACAAGGCCCAGAAAGGAGAACAGGATGTGAAAACAGGTCAGTGGAGTAAGAGGAAAAGGGAGCTTTGTGAGACACGTGGGGAGTGCGGACGGGGTTGAGGAAGAGCAGAGCTTCAGCTGACAAGATGGGTTGGATCTGTGTGACAAAATTATCAAAGGCCCATGCTAGAAGTCACCCTTGAAAGATTCCCTCCTGAGTGTGGAGAAGACAGGAAGACGCCACAGGAAGACGCCACCGAAAGACGCCACCAAAATACGCCAGATATCAGAGGCCATGCTTCCCAAGGAGGAAATCAAAAAAAGCAGATCAGAAGCAACGACAGTCCAAGATCCAAAACATCAACCATAATGCCCAAAACACACTCCAAGGGGCACATCAAAGGTCTCCATGTTTTCCAAGAAAAAGAACTAAATGATAACTATCCCACAGACACATTCTGACAATACCCATGTTAAAAATGTTTAAGTCCTCAAGCATCCAAGCAGAAAGAGGAGGTCACCAGAGTCCAGTCAGGCAGCCAGGGACTTTGCCACTACAATAGGAAGAGCTCAAGCAGGACCAGTGAGGGAGCAAGGAAGACTGTGGTCCCAGATGTTATTTAGCTAGGTAAGTTGCTGTGTGAATGAGCAAAGAGAACTCCCTTCCCTACACAAGATTTCAGAAAACAGAGCAATCCTGTTCCAGCCAACTGAGAGCAGAGTCAAAAGGAAGAGTTCAAGAATAGTCTGGTGCTGGGCACGGTGGCACACATCTGTAATCCCAGGTCTCCGGCGGCCTAGGCAGGAGGATTGCAAGTTCGAAGCCAGTCTCAGCAACTGCGAGAATGCCCTTGAGTTTAATCCCCAGTACCCTGCCCCCCCAAAAAAGAATAGATTGGTTGTAGTTAAAAAAAAAAAAAAAGTGCAAAACGAAGCACATCTAAAAGTTGTTGAGTGTAGAGACATAGAAAGGAATAAAAATGTCAAATTTTTCTTGAAATAGAAATTATTCTTGAAAGATTAAACAGACAATATAAAAAGTAATATAATAATTATAATAATTAACTCAGTATATTAACAGAGGTTGGGGGAAAGGGTAAACAGAAGGCAAATAAAAGAGCATTAAATTATTAGCCTTACACAGCCTTAAAGCCATCATTAGTAAATATTAAAAGAGGGTATTGTGCCAAATCCTGTGAGAAGATAAAAGCAAAGGACACATGGTCTAAATAGCTCAGCCAGACATCAAGGAAAACAGCAAGGAGCCATAAAGGATAGTTGAAAGCAGTAAGATTAAATGTAAATAAGGAAAACTCTTTGCTATAAAACAAGCTCCTTCAGTTGCCTCGCAGATCACCTCTAGTTAAATTAAAGGCACACACCCCAAATCAGAACCACAGGGACAGGAAAGGGAAATGCAAAGAAGAGGAAAGCAAAAGAAATGTTCATCTCAGACAAAGGAAAATTTGTCATAAAAGACATGTAATGGGGTTAAAAGGGCAGTTTTCAGTTAAATCTGCAATGAAGGTGTGCTTTTTTAACTTCTACATACCAGGATAAGGTAATAACAAAATATAAGCAGGGAAACCTATTTATAAACATGGAGAATTTCATAGAAATATAATTTTTGTGAAAAATTAGCAACTCTTAACAGAGAAAAAAGGGACACCAGGATTTTGAAAACTTACATGTTGTTTCACATCATATCATGTTTTAAGATTAGAAATAATAACCTTATTATTAAGAACAAAAACACATCTATGGACTATGATTATCTACCTGGCAGAGACTGTTCTGTCATACCCTATTATCCAATGTAAAAACTTAATAAGCAAAAGCCAAACCACCAATGCCCTTCTCCCCTCTTAAACAAACAAACAAACAAACAAAAAAAAACCTACAAATCTTAAAACTAATTCTAAAAAAATCATGGATTAAGAAGAAAGTCAAGTATACACTTTGACCCATATATATTTTGGAATCTAATCCACAGGAATAGTAAAAAAATGTGGATAGTGATATGTGCAAAAGAATGTTTATTTTGTGAAAAAATTAGAAAAAACTGAAATGTGCAACAAGAAATGAATACCTTTGATATCATCTTCAAATAAAACAGCATGAAAAGCTGACAATATTTTTTGGTTAGACGGGACTCCATCAAAATATCAACAGCAATTTTCTCTAAGTGGTAAAATTTTAGACAATTTCAAGTTTCTCCTTAAATCTTACATATTCTATGAATCTGAATCCATTTTTTTTTAAAAAAGTAATAACTTTTAACAGCTAAATATATCTTAGGTACTTCTAGCAGTTTCCACCTTCCACTGCAACCTCCATCACAATCCACAGTATCAACCCATTGTGAATCAACATCTCGTTTACTACAAAAGTTTGCTTTTCATTAAGCCCTGGTTCCTTGGCTTTATCAGTCATTCACTGGGCCTGAGTGTGTAAGAGCCAACTCTGGGAAGGCTGCAGCAGGGGCTACCCTAGAGTCACTGTGTGATTAAAGTCCTTAAAGAACTTGGTCTGTTTTAGTAGTTAAAAGCTAGAGGGGCTTACATAGCCCAGTACTAAATAGAACAGGAGCAATATATCACAAATGTCATGGACAGGAATTTGGACCACAGAAGACAGAAAAGACCTCCAAAGATGAGGTAAGATATCTGGATCCATGTGCAGGAGGAGGTGCATCTCAGGAGTTCATCATAAGCACAAAGGCAGGGGCAGAAAAACACATGTGGTGGGAGATGAAGGACTCACAAGGCCTCAGGAGGTCAACTAAGGCTGAAGAGGAAAGCATGGGACCAGGAGGCAGGGGCTGGGTGTCCGGGCAAAGACTTCAGTAAACAAAAGAGAGAGAAGACCCTACGTGTATGTGGACCGATGAAAGTGGCATTTTGATAAAGGCAGTGGAAGTATTCATCATCATCTGAAGGTGAAAACACCCGGAGAGAGAAACTAGCACAATTCACTTGTAGCTGTGGGATGGGAACTTACCCAAGTGGTAACAGTGAAAAGGAGAATGAAAGAACGATGGAAGGACATTGACCCAGGCAGGGCAGGACCAAAGGGAAGTGGGATCACTGCAGTGCCATTGACCCAAGCAGGGGACCGCCTTTTCCAAGTGGATTACCACTTCAACGTGTTGGGTCTAGGAGATGATGACATCTCTGGGAGAAGTCATCCATGTACAGGGTCACCCTATAAGCAGAGTGCTTGTGACAGTCTTGGTTTATATCTGTCATTCTGCCATCATTCTCAAGTGACCACAAATTACACGGTGCTCAGCCTCTAGGCAACTGGATATGAGGAACTAAAAGGTGAGGAAGAAGACCATGAACCTGAGAGGAGGAGGTCCAAGCCAGGTATTTCAGAACATAAGGCTGGGTGACTATTCTTAGACATAATAAAGGGAAAATGAATAAATGCTCAAGAGATGAGTTTGGAGGGCACCCAGAGTTAGGACAAAGGAAACCAAGCAAGGGGTAAAAAAGAAGAGTAGCTGCTATGGAAAAGAGAACACTTCCCTAAAGAAGGGATTTCAATCTGAAAGCAGGAGGAAAGACCGTCAGACTAAATTGCAAAGTGACCCTGAGTTTCCATCAAAAGCAAGACTTCTGTTAAGTAGTGCAGATGCTTCATAAGAAGAAGCAGAGATGGATGTTAAACACTGAACAGAGAATCAGGAGAATGGAAAATAGTGGGGAGAGAGGTCTTAGTTGTGGCAGGGGGCACAATAGGAGGGATCAGGTCCTATGAGAAAGGGCAAAGTGACAACCTATGAAACATCTGCCCACCACACGGATGAGCTGACTGCTGAAGTGCAGGCAAGCCAGTAGCAATCCATGAACAGACAGCAATCAGAGCAAATCTCCAAACCTTTAACAAACTGAAACACATCTGAATGGTCTGGTGCCATTTCAGATCCAGTAAAAGAAAGAAATCAAGTCTGAAAGGGCAGCAAAGTTCCAGCACGCAGTAACCGTGGCATCGCTGAAAGCAGTGTCAAGTGTGAGAGGAGCATTGGGTCTACCTTTAAGGCCACAGGCTGACTGTGCTGCCATCAGATGTATGACTGCAAGTGATATAAACGCTTTAAGTTGCAGAGTACTTTATATGTCCCTTCCCTGCTCTTCTCTTCCCCTTGTGCTCTCACCCCACCTCCCAAATGTCCCCCTAATTCTGGCTACAAATGCCATGAAATGTCTCTCACCTCACTGGGCCTGAATTCTTTGTCTCTGAATTATTTTTCATTCAAAAAATATTTACTATATATAAGCCATTTTTAACAGACAAAAATTCAGCCCCTGTAGAAGTTACAGTAAAGGAGACCAACAGTAAAACAAAATATGTAGCAAGTTAGATGGTGGTAAATATTATAGGAGGGAGGGAAAAGAAGAGCCAGACACAGGGTGGATGGCAAAGCTCTGACTGAGATGGAGTTACCTAAGCAATCACGTGGCTAGTTGAGGGAAGAGCATTGCCAGCTGAAGTCATTCGAATGACCAGGGAAGGTCCTAGGGTACAAGGTACCTTGCATGTTGGGAGAACAGCAGAGATGCCAGTGTGGCCAGAGCAGAGGAGCAAGTGAGAGTAGGAAATGGGACCATCCAGTGGGGCCGTGGTATGGCTCTGGCCCTTACTCAGAGGGATACAGGGAGCCACTGGAAGACTTGGAATTCAGGGATTCATGTCTTAAGAAGCTCATTCTGGTCAATGCTTTGAGACGAGGTGGTAAAAGTTCAAGATAAGTCAGAATGTTGTTGAAATGGTGGCTTTAGATCAGACTGATAGCAGTGATAAGGGTGGCAAGTGGCTGGACTTTATGTATACTTCAAAAATAGAGCCAAGGGAATTGCAGAAGGATTATATGTAAGTTGTGGGAGAAAGGAAGGTGTAGATAGTACTCAGAAGTGTTCAGCACGAGCATTTGACTGGATGGATGGAGTTGCCATTAATGGAGAGGGTCAGCTTGTAGGCAGGCACAGCGGAGGAGATCAGGAGCCCAGTTTTAGACCTGTAACACTTAAGATGCTGAGGAGACATCCAGGTGGAGACATCAAGTAGGCAGTGAAGTAGACAAACCTGGGGCTCAGGGAGGCTACCTATTATGCACTACACGCTACATGTCCTGACTCTAACCATTAATGGCTCTTGTGTGGTAAATCTCTCAATCATACTCCCAGGCACTAAAAAGAAAGTTTATGCAAATGTGCTTAGCAATGGCTATATTCTCAGAGAAGTTAATGGCTGAGGAGACGAAACACATTGCACACTAAGCCCCAAAACTTACTGGAGCACTGGAATGACTCTTTCCCCTGGAGCGTTTTATCACAAGCTGAACACTGCAGAACCCCAGAGAATGTTCCTGGGACAAACTGATGTCGATTCAGCTTCTCTTTGTCTTTGGCATCCTTGTTTTTCATCTTCAGAACCAGCAGCCACAGGAAGGTGAGGGGAAAGCAAAAAGGGAAAAGCTCTGAGTCATCCTCACAGAGGTTAGAGGGGCACAGGCTGGGTTTTCTGTGAGAGTCAGTACTACGCACCGGGATGTGGTTGCCTTAATATTTTAATGACTTGGATGATATTCCATATGGAAGGTGTGTGCAAAATCTAAGGTGAGTGAATTTTAAAGGAAAATGCAAACTATACTGATTGCTGAGGAAGGAAGCCACCAATTTTTTGTAGAAGCAGGTTCAGAACTTTGATTACCTTGGATTTATTCCGAGGGCTAGTCATCCTATTCATGAGGAAGCTGAAAGTTCGGCTCACTTTATATTTTTCAGTCTCTGATTTGGCAGGGATGATGTATTTATCCCATTCCTCTTCTTGAATTCTACAAAAGACAACATGTTATCACTGTTTACAAGATGTAACCACTGATCCAAGAACAGTATGTGTGTATGTGCTTCTATGGATGTGTAACTCAAGCTTTAACGGTTGTTCTAACAAGCAAAAATAGAAACTATTTATTAAAATGTATTTTATACATATGTCTATTCAGACATGATAAAGCAATTATCTCACAATATTAACACTGTAGAATCTAGGTGGCAGAAATGTGTATTCAGCATATGATTCTTTCAACCTTTCTATACTACTGAAATTTTTTTCATGTGAAAATATTAGGGAAGTAAAGGAAATCTTAGACTTACAATTTTTCTCTGAGAACTCTCATCTCCCTGCTTACTGTGCTAATAGAAATTTCCCAGGACACTGAAAAGCTATCAAATAATCAATAATATTACACTGGCTTTTTAATATTTATTTATTTATTTATTTTGGGAACCAGAGATGATACTTGGTAGACATGATTCTTTGTTGATATAGCCTGAGAAACAGACTGTGTGCCCATCAATTCAGTCTTATCCACTTCTTTGGGCTATTTGCCATCTGAGACTCTCTGGGTAGCAGAGGAGAGAAGACCATGGATTTTTCCCAAAAGAAGATTTCAGCTAGAGGTGATTGCACCCAACCAGAAACACTGAGCATCACTTACTCTCCTCTTATGCAACATTCTTTAGAAAAAAATCCAAGCTACAAAGTTACATGTCCCCCTAGAACTTCCTTTAATATTCATATTTCTGATACTGTTACTTGAGAGAGAAAAAAATACTAAAAATCAGACTAAGTTTCATGTCAAGCCAGATAACACTTCTGCACACTGTGTCTATAACAAGTATTTCCTAACTAAAGTTTCCCCTAAACTTCATGATTGCACTTCATGAAAATGTTGTTTTTAATGACAATTTTTTAGGACTTGAGTTTTTTTCATCTGATTAATGATGAGTTTAGACTAAATTATTTCTGAGACCCATCATATACTTTAATATATACCTACCTATTATACATTAAACCGTGTATATATTAAACTGAATTATAGAAGCTCTATCTTCAGTACTTCAGAGTTTTATACCTACACTGCATTTACAAAAAAAATATATATCCAATGGCTTCAGAGCTGCCTCTTGGCCATGTAAATCTAAAGGCACAGTCAGGACAGGGTGCATCCTGCTATGCAAATCCTGCACAGTACCAAAACTGGGTTTGCCACTAAGAGAAGCCATTTGAAAAAGCTAGAAGGGAAAGTGAATAGAACTGAGCGATGACTGGGAGTAACAAAAGATCCCAAGCCTTTTAATTTCCTTTCTATTTCCTGAGCCACTTCTAATCACTTTTGCCTTAGATATCTGACTGGTTAATATAATCTAAAATTCCCCACAACCTCTGTTATCTGAGACATCCTGATTTGCAAAACTTGTGTCATAATATTCAACAGGCTCACTGTTAGAATTAGGGATGAAAAACACGTTCCAGAGCTTAGAAAGAATCCTCTCTGGAACACCTTTTGTGACTCCACTACGTCCCATCCAGTGTCTAAAAAGAAGACTGGAGTGGCAAAAGAGCTAAATCACAGAGTTAATCCATTACATCTCATGGTCCTGTATAGAATTGAAAACTTGGGATGTAAAGGATTAAAGAATAGTCAGGTCAGTGTGGATTTTAAGGTCAAGAAGTCTTCTTCCCTACTCCCCAGGAGGAAAAGAACTACACTTTCTCAAATAAAATTAAATAAACCCTTAGCTACCCAACTCTACTCCTATTCTCCATGTTATAGAAGACTACACCAAGAAAAAAATTTTAGTTTTGATTAAAAAATCTCTAAGTGCACCACAGTGTACCATATATCCTATGCACTCCTACAAAATGACATAAAACCATGCCATTTAACCTTTTAGGCTCACAAGCTGATAAGACCTGAGCAATAACAAAGTAAACATACAAATGCCAAAACAAATGCTTGTTCCTCAGTGGCTTTCCTGTACTGCCTTCTCAATATGCAAGTGGATATTTAAAATGCATTAAGGATATGTAGCCTCAATATCTTAATCCTTAATCAATTATATCTATAACTGCCTATTTTTTTTAAAGAACAGGGCATCTAAAGTGTTAAAAGAAGTTTCCACTATGCAAATTGAAAATTGACACAGTGATACTTTAACACAGAGATACTTGGAGTTCAAAAAAACAGCTATAGGGCTGGGATTGTGGCTCAGTGGTAGAGCACTTGACTGGTACGTGTGAGGTACCGGGTTGGATCCTCAGCACCACATAAAAATAAATAAATAAAATAAAGGTATCATGTCCATCTACAATTTAAAAAATTTTTAAAAAACAGCTATAGATATAATAGATTTGAGATAGAAGGTGGTAATAAGACAACTGAGTTATGTCCTGTGATCTTCAAGTAATTGGGGTAGATGAAGTGTCTGCTAAACAAGACTGCAAGTTCTGGCATGAGCCCCTTTGTACCTGAGTGTGTCCTTTTCCAGAAACTCAGTGATTGATGTAAGAGGACTCCAAAGAAGGCAGTCCTTCAGGTAGTTATCTGCAATATGACTACAGCAAAGCATTAGGTATGGTTGGGATCTAATTGGCA
This sequence comes from Sciurus carolinensis, assembly GCF_902686445.1. Taxonomy (NCBI): domain Eukaryota; kingdom Metazoa; phylum Chordata; class Mammalia; order Rodentia; family Sciuridae; genus Sciurus; species Sciurus carolinensis. The sequence continues at coordinate 60,483,211 of NC_062218.1, forward strand.
TACCTAACAAGATAACAGGAAGAGAGTAGGTGAGAGGAAGGCTACACTGTACTAGATAGGCCAAGAGGTAGGCTGGAGAAAGTCAGATGCTTCCAGGATGTAGACCAAGAAAGACAAAAGAAGAGAGAGAAACAGGAGCAAGAGGGAATGAGGAATTAGAAAGGGCCTCCACACACACAACCCATCCATGTTAAAGTATTTAATAGGCCACTATTCAAACAAGTATAACACTGGCTCCTCCAGTCTTAAATCCTCCTCTGAATGGAAAATAAATGTTTTTTATTTTTAAAACATCTTTACAATCAGCCCATTATTTCTCCCATTTTAAAAAAAGATGAAAGGAAGAAGACTGCTAATCAAAATGATGATGAAGATGATGATCAAATTTCAAAATTAGGAAATAAATTGCATAAGTGAGGTAATAAATATAAGCTGTTAACAAGGCTCGAAAAAAAACCAGTAATTCTCAGTGATTAGTACTTCTGTCATCATCATCATCACCACCACCACTGTCATTGTCACAAGGCCATCTTCATCATTCTCCTATCCCTCAACGATATTCCCAGACTTCCTCTGTTTGGACCATTTGGAAGTTCCTATTCTGCTCCAGAAGAATAGAAACAAACCAAAAGGGGCATTTTCTTATTGATACTTTCATTCCAATATTTAAAATAAAATAGTCTAATAGTCTGTCCTGAACTACATATTAAATAGTTTCAGAGTTTTTGTGTTGAAATTATCAAAACTAAGTCATTTTTACTGTTTTTTTAAGATGGTTTCTTAAAGCTAAACATTTATTCCATTTCTAGCACTAGTTTTGCATATAACCCCAGATTTGTTCCGCGATGTGACTCATGAGCAATTAGTTATTTAAGACAAACAGATCTCAACTATCATGCTTGAATCCTAGTCTGTCTTGCAAACTTTCCTCCAGCAATGGTTTTATCTTCTAGGATAAAGAGACCTTTAGGCTTCTCTCCAAATCTGCATGTCAACCAGAAAACTGATAATGCTTGAAGTACTTTCTGCAGCATTTATTCTTTCTTTCAAATTTAACATTGCTAAGAAAAATCAATAGTAAGAGAGAATGGGGAAGTTTAGGCACCCCATAATGAGTAGGGTGGTCTATACTGACCACCCCAAGACTTGTTCCTAGATTTAAGTTTTCTTTTTGTGGCACAACAGACCCAGGGCAGATCTACTGCCTTCTTGAAGCAGATGGTCCTCACACAGCTCCCCTGGGTGCCATATATGGAGGTATTCAGGTTTAAAAATACCCAAAATAAAACATCCTTTTCCCAGTCCCAAGGCATGCACATCTGAGGACTAAAAGATAATTGACCAATTTTTACTGATACAAATCACAGAGGGAGCAAAGGAGCTTTTAAAAAAATTTAGTTGTAGATGGACACAATACTTTTATTTTATTTTATTTTTATTTATATGTGGTGCTAAGGATTGAACCCAGTGCCTCACACATCCTAGGCAAGTGCTCTACCACTGAGCCATAACCCCATCCCAGGAGCAAAGGATCTTAGGCAGGTTCATTATATGGAAACCGCTCACAAACTATTGAACAGATGACAACAAAAATGATGTGCAGACATTTCCAAAGATGTATCAAGTGGTTCCTCCAGAAAACTGGAACAATTAAAGTACCTTTTTTCTCCTGGTGGCTCCGGTAAGCTGTAAGCTCTTTGCTCTATAAGACACGGAAAAATAAAATAAAAACTATGGCAGTCTTGTTTTAGTCTGAAATACACAATCATCATATTTCATCATTATACACATTAACAGTGGAAAATGGGAAGAAAACAAGTCATCTTATCTAAGTAGGGTATTGCTCTGGAGACCTTGATCACTTTCCCTAGACTGGAAAGGGTGGGGAGGAAGACAAAGTTATGAACTAACTTTGAAGCTAAGCATCAAGCAGAAGCAGAAGTGCTGGAAATTAGTCCTATGATCTCCTCACCAGAGCTTCATCCTTTATTCAAAACACTAATTCCCCAACATAAAGAATCAATAAATTTTTCTTAGCTGTTTTTTTTTTTTTTTTTTTTTTTTAGCAAAGTCAAAGGAAAAGTCTTGAAAGCCATCATAAAGAAGAGTCCACCTTAATATAGCTACTGTCTTTACAAACACCTAGCAGCAGCCAGTTCAGAGATATGCTTTGTAGCTCGTGGGAATGAAGAACCACCTTTCCTGCTGGGCTGGTGGGGCAGACGGAAAGGCTCACTCAAGCTTAGGGCCATTTTGTTTCCAGAGTTGGTGGTCACTACCGGGATGAAGCAGAGACACTGACTTAGACTGTGAGAGGGACTGAAGGAGGGAGCGGCCACTATGAGGCACACCATCTACAGAACAGAGCAATCCTTCACTGTTACAATCCAGAACGGTGAAGAGTCAAAACTAGGTTGTAAAGGGAAATGAGCCAGCTATGCACAGAAAATAAATAAATGTTCCCTGAAAGCTGTAAGTATCAGTATTGTGTCTATACTGCCTTGTTACGGTAAGGGAAAATCTCTGAGGAAGTTGAAGGCTTTATTTTATAGCTATCATAAAACATTCTTCAAATTAAGTCATAGAAGTCACGATCTTTTATTGTAAATATTGTGAAAATTCAAGAAAATAAGATATCTGAAATAATCAAGCATAAAGTAATAGAGCAGACTCAGGTACCTAGACACAATCTGACAGGATTCCCCTCATCAGTTCACAGTAACTTTCAAAAGTACACTGACTTCACCTCAAATGCTTAGAAATAGAATACTTTCATCCATCCTGGTGAGACTATAGTTATTATTTCAATATGACAATATTCCCCTCTATGTAAATCTGCAATGTACCAAAGGGAATTACAAAACCAGACTTAAACATTTTATGTATACCAACAATAAACAGTAAAGTTACCACCATTGTATCCTGGCTTTAAAAAAAAAAAAAAAAAGGAACTCATTGAAAGTGACAAGGAAGAAAGAACATGACACATAAGAATTAAAGAGGACTGAGAAAAACATCCTATCTTTGCACAACAGCATGACACCTCATATATGGGTGACTCCCCCTGGGGCAAAAGCAGACTTAGATTCTATTTAAATAGAGAATATTCTTAGGACTCTTCAAAACCCATCAACAGAATATTTACAGGAACAAAAACCTCTACTTCTGATTAAGACAATTAAACAATGAAACATTAGAATATGTATGTGAATTAGACAAATCTTCACACCTGCGCCTGCATTACAGAAACACAGTTAAAATTACTCCTTTACTGGGAGGAAATTTACTCTTCACAGTACTATACTTTTGACTGGCGTATCTGGTATCCATGCAAACAGTTGCAACCATATGGTCTATCCATTAGAATTTTTGTAGGTGTAGTGTGTAGCTTCTGGATAGTATCAAACTCCATTGAATAGGCCTGCTTTTAAATACACTGCCTAAAGACAAGGTTTTATTTACAGGGGGAAAAAAAAAGGAATTGGTGTCAGCTTCTTATTCTTTCTAATTCCAAATGCACCTTTCCTTGTTCATTACAAACTGTATAAGTTAGGGCATTTCCCCCTTAACAAATGATTTCCTTTCAGTCATTTGATTAATAATTTCAAGCTCCAGAGACATCTGACTTTACAAATCAGAGAACCCACAGATACAAAGGAAAGCCATCATGTTACACACTGCATGAAATACTTAACATGTTTTCTGAATCGTAAGAGTGTAAAGCTAATTCATCAGTTAGGACAGTGAAAAATTGACAAGTTGCCTTTAAAAAGAAACTAAACTAAAGTTGGGGAGACCTGGAGATTCTAAAAGGACCCACAAAATCAAAGTAAAAATCAATTCACAACCAACTCAATTCACCTTCTCTTTCCTGACCTCTCAAGCTAGTTTATACTCTCTGGTAACTTGTCCTTTAGAATATGTCCACTCTAAAACCAAAAACTGACACTTATTATCAGTCTTACTTTCTTTTCTTCTAATAATTCATCCCAGAAAAAGAGGGAGAAACTCAAAAAAGCAATTGTTTGGTATGTTATATTTATCATCCATCATATTCATCCAACAAATATTCTTTGAACAACTGCCATATATAAGTTATGACTCTAGGATGGCAGTTCCAAGCACAAAGATCACATTCTCAGTATTGTTCCACATGGCATCAAAAGCCAAACAATACTAAAAGTGTAATGAAGTAAGGAGAAAAAGGAAAAGAGGAAATAGTGAAATAAAGGAAATAAATCCCATATTAAATATTGTATATTGGGACACCAAGAGGAATTTCTAAGTCTCTCATAACTCTTAAAGATAACAAACCTGAAAGATATTATGTAAAACTTTATTTTTAAAGTTTTCTTGAAAATGTTAGGTATTTTCCATTGGCATGAATACTTACTTCCAAATATGATTTTAAATGATTACATAATGTATTATTTATACAAAGTATGAAATAATTACATTTCAGAAGAAAGTTTAAAATGGGAGCAGTGGCTAAGAGAAGCCATGAGGGAGCTCTAAGTTGTCCATAGGTTTTCTATTTATAGATCAGATTCACTTGAAAATTCATCAAGCTTGTATGCTTGCAATTTACATCCTTTTCCTATTTCAATTAAAAGTTAATTGTATAAAATTACATTTCTGATTGCTTACATCACCATCCCCCAAAAAATGATGAAAGTATTTGTGAATGTTGTAACTCTTATTTCAACTCTCCAAAGTCCCTAGCTAAATAAAGAAGAAAGAAACTCCATTTTGCAATGTGTTGACTCTGAGGAATTGGATTATTTCAACACTTTATATACAGGACAAAAGATACTTTTATAATTTGCTTAAATAAAATTATCTAAAGTCCTCAGAGTAATATACCTTAAATTGACTGTAATTTACTGCACTGTCCTTGAGGAAAACATTTCATTCAAAGAACAAAGCAACAGAGAATTGTGTACTTATGTGTAATTTCATCACAATTAAATCTATTATTTGACTGATATCCAATGAGAAAAGAATTTTTGCTAAGCTTAGAAAAATCAATTGTGCTTGCCTGTAATCCCAGCAACTCAGGAGGCTGAGGCTGGAGAATCACAAGTTCAAGAAGAACCTAGTCAACTTAGCAAAGTCCTGTCTCAATAAAAATAAACAGGGCTTGGGATGTAGCTCAGCGGTAGAATACCCCTGGGTTCAACCCAGCACTGTGAAAAAGGAAAAAGAAAAGAAAGAAAGAAAAATCAATGTGGAAATGGGATTGAAACTCGCCTACTGTTCTTGTGTCTTATTATAACTGAAAATCTGTTCTGGAATAGAATGCTTTCAAAGACAAATGGTAAATAACATTTACCTTCACTTGAATTGCACACTGTAAAATCACGCACCAGCCGAGTTTTTCCTAAGGAAATTTTGGGTGATGAGCAAGAGTAAGAACGTGAGCGGATTCCAGAAAGCAAGGATTCCTGAAAGAGAAGTGTTAAGAATGGTAACAAAGAAAAAGGTAGAGAGCTTTAAAATAAATTCTACAGGAGACGTGAAAATACATGTTCATCAGGAATGTTATAAAGTCAATGTCTTTGGGAAAAAAATTCAACCTGAACATTTCTTAGATGATCTTATGGAATATTTGCTTCTGTTTGCCTCTCACAACTTTAAAAATATTGTCTTTCTAATGTTTAATTAAACTCAAGTTTTTGGGAAGAGTTCCTGTATATACTTTCAGAAGCAATAATGCCATTCCAACCAACTTGGTTAAAAATGAAAAATTAAGTCAAGTGACATTTTCTCTGAATGTTCAATGAGTTTTCTCTGCATTTTCAATGAGTTTGACAACTGAATTGTCAGTTGTTTCATTTTATACTATAGCATTCAAACAAAATTCTATACTGAGACCTCTATACTTAAGGCTTATTAGAAGGTAGAAGAACAACCACTCACAATTTTAAAGTTTTTTTTTTTTTAACTTCCAAACAGCTATTTAAATTTACAATGTTAGTTGCTCCCTCTAAGGTCAAATACATCAAGTGCTTCTAGTCCATGCTCATTTTTCAATAGATCTTCCACACAGCACCTGGAGTGATGTTTGAATATCACTGATTTACGTATCTTCAATATTATTCCTTTTAAATGACCTGTCATTTTTGTTTCTATTTCCCCAATTACACATTATTTCTATTATTATGTTGACAACACGTGAAAAATGCAAGACGGCAAGAGAATTAAAACATGGTTTTCTTACATATTCCAGAAAATTTAGATGAATATGCAACAGAACTCCATTAAAGTCATTTACAGTACTTAGGCCATAGAGGCCTTAGGACTTATCCCATCCATGTGTTTTTAAGATATCACTTAAGGTTAGAGCAAAAAGAGTGTAACACAGAAGTCTTTTCTAAAGTTAAGCCATTAGAAACTGTCTTTCACAAGCACTAGTCTCTTCAGTTGCTCCTAAGTGAAAACATGTGGTCACATAGTTACCCTGGGTTCATTTGTTAGTTAAATATATTGTCTAGAGAAAAGTTTAAAACAGAAGCTTGCTTTTGCTTCAAAGGTCCTGGGCTGTGGTTCCCTGAGTGGCCTAGCAGGAAGCACCCACAGGCCTAGATAGTGGGAAGGGTTATAGGATGGTGGCTCCCCTATAATCTAATAGTGAGCAAGCCACCAAGCACTCTAACCAAGTGCCACTTTCTTCATTTAAGTATGTATGGTGATCATTTTTCAAGAAAATGGAATTTGAAAATTGTCCAAAACACTTTGGCAAAACATTATTCTTGGGGTAAATACAGAGGCATAGTGAGAGAAACTTTCTAGGGCAGATTCTTCTAAAAATGAACAACATGAAGCTGTTTCACAAAGACTGAATTTTTTTCACTCCAAGTAAAATTGAGTTTTTCACAATTCCATTCAAAATGCAAAACTAACAATCATACCCATTTCTTATCCAGAAATGTCACATGATGTTCAGATTCAAAAGATAACAATAGCTCTACAGACCTCAGAGCTAAAGGAAAAGGGTGAAGGATTTGTGGTCAGAAGACCTCAATTTGAGTAATGATTCTATCACCAACTGGGGCTACCAGGACAAAACTCTAACCCTTCCAGAACTTCATCTGCTCAAAAACCTAAAATGACTTATGAGAAAGTATATATTTTGCACACACATAAAACACTTTGTATATCATAGGGCCTGGTACAAAAATATTATCCTCACAACAATATGTTCTTGCCAAGAGAAATTTTAGCTTGGCACACATTGTTTTACAGTAGTAAGCTCAAATTAAACAGAAAATGAGTGGATGATAACAGAAATCAAATAGGAAGAAAACATATTCAAACACAAAAGGGCTTGCTTTGCAAGACCAGAAGGTGTTTCTTAGTATTTTTAAAAACAACTACAACAAAATACACACTTGTGTGAAATTTTAACAGGAGAAAACCTGGCTCCAGTGGAAGAGCAGACAGTGTTTATGAGGTTGCCAATCAGTTCATGAAGCCAGGAATGCTGAACCAATATCTCCTCTGCTTTACTAACATCACTTGTCTCATCACCTGGGCCAGGTAACAGTTTAAGTGAGCAAAATAGGTTTGATCACTTGAAGTCATTTAATACTACCCAATTTTCTCCTTTTGCTTAAGGGATGATGGTAGAGATCATTGAATGAAATATCAAGATTTTCCAACTCTGTAAAAAGTGGCATGTACTCCTTGCAAATTAGTGAAAACATAAATCAACCATCATAAGAACTATGAAAATTAAAAGTTACAGAGATTACAGAGACTCAAGCATACATCGTAGGAGTCTCTCCACCACAAAACTAGTTCATATTTGTGAGTAAAATAGAATTTGTCTTTCAGATAGGTGGATACATTTAGATAATACACTCTGCACACTGAACAGTAAGTCAAATTAACACCAATAAAAATACCTTCAGCTGAAGATTACTTGACAGAGAAAGGGATTCAGTTCTGGAGATATTGAAATCTGGTTCAGTATTGGTCTCAAAAGAGTCCAGTTCATCGCCACTAGGAATCCCAGTTCTTGAGGAACTCTGAGACACTGGTGTGTAGCAAATGTGCGGCTGCTCAGAATGCCCGTCCCCTTCACCGTCGGCCACCAGGGCATCAAGGCTAGAACTAAAGCACAGATTCGGTAAGTAAATAATTCAGTGAGCAGACAGAGAGACAGTACTTTCTGTTTCTCAGAGTTCAGATTTTCTCATTGGTGTGAGGTGTAAGGGATGTTCATTTAATTTTACACTAATGTTCAATTAATTTTTTCTCCCTCCGAATCTCCTCTTTTTAAACAATTTTCTAAGTTTTCACAAATGAACATTTTTACTTAGCAAAAGACATTTCAATTACCTTATGGAACAAAAACTGGTATGCATTAGCACTAACTTCACTAATTTTTATGTTTTTAAATTTTTTATTAGTGCATTATAGTTATAAATAATTTTGACATAATCATTCAACCATGAAATATGATTTGCTCCACACCAGTTGCCAGTACTTCCCTTTTCCCTCCCTCTTCTCTCCCCCTGTTCCTCTTCCTCTATACTGATTTTTTTTCTATTTATTTTTGGGTTTTTTTTTTTTAATTAGAGATGTATAGATACACATAAAGGTGAAATTCACTGTGGTATATTCACATATATACATAGCCTAGTTCGGTCAACTTCATTCCACAGTTCCTCTCTTTTCCCATTCCTCGCCCCCTCAATCCCGTTCCTCTGCTCCTCTGATCTCCCTTTTTTTTTTTTTTTCTTTGTTTGTAGATGGACACAATACCTTTATTTTATTTATTTATTTATTTGTTTTTAGGTGATGCTGAGGATCAAACCCTCACACAAGCTAGGCAAGTGCTCTACCAACGAGCTACAACCCCAGAACTCTCCCTTCTATTTTTATGGAATTCCCCCTCCACACTTTTTTCCCCCTTATTTTGATCAAGCTTCCACATATGAGGGAAAACATTCAACCTGTGACTTTCTGAGTCTGATTTGTTTCACTTAGCATGATATTCTCCAGTTCCATCCATTTACCAGTAAAGGCCACAATCATTCTTCTTTATGGCTGAATAAAATTCCATTACGTGTGTGTGAGTGTGTGTGTGTGTGTGTATCAATATATACATGTATATATATTATAATATATACATATATAATATATAATAATTATATTATAATATATAATTATAATTATTAATTATAATTAATATAATATAATTATATTATAATATATACATGTATATTTTCTCTCTCTCTCTCTCTCTCTCTCTCTCTCTCTCTCTCTCTCTCTCACATTTTCTTTATCCATCTATTGATAGGCACCTGGACTGGTTCCATAACTTGGCTATTGTGACTTGCACTGCTATGAACATTGATGTGGCTGTATCATTATATTATGCTGATTTTGGTTCTTTTGGATAAATACTGAGCAGCAGATAGCTGGATCATAGAGAGCTTCCTTTCTTAGTTTTTTGAGAAATCTCCATACTGTTTTCCATACTGGTCATATAAGTTGCAGTCCTACCAAAAATGCATGAGTGTACCTTTCCCCCTAAATCCTCACCAGAATTTATTATTTGTATTCTTGATAATTGCCATTCTGACTGGAGTGAGATGAAATCAGTGTAGCTTTGATTTGCATTTCCCTGATTGCTAGGGATACAGAACATTTTTTTCATGTATTTGTTTGAGAAGAGTCTGTTTAGTTCTTTTACCCATTCATTAATTGGTTTATTGTGTTTTGTCTCTGGTGGTAGTGGTAGTTTTTCTTTTTTCTTTTTTTCTTTTTCTTTTCTTTTTTTTTGATGTTGAACTCTTTGAGTTCTTCATATATTCTGAGTTCCTTGTACATTAGCCTCCTAAGGGAAAAGTGGCTAGCAAAAAATCTTCTTTCTGTAAGCTGTCTCTTCATGCTTTTTTTTTTTTTTACTTTTTTATTTTTTATTTTTTTTTTCTCTCTTCATGCTTTTTATTGTTTCCTTTGCTTTGCAGAAGTTTTTTAATTTGATGCCATCCCACTTAGAGATTTTTGGTTTTATTTCTTGTTAAGCAAGTTGGTGCCTCATACTCAACAAAAGTGCTGAAAACATACATTGGAGAAAAGACAGCCTTTTTAACAAATGGTGTTGGGAAAACTGGATATCCATATGTAGAAGAATGAGACTACATCTCTACATCTTACTCTGCACAAAAGTCAAATCAAAGTGGATCAAAGACCTAGGAATTAAACTAGAAAGTGCAACTGCTAGATGAAAATATGGTCAAGACTCCAGCTTACTGGCATGACCTTAATCACACTATTCATCAATATAATTGTAAATGTAATTATTACAAGAGCCATATAGTAACCCTTCAAAAGTTGGAAATGCAATGACACAGAGCCACTGGGCTGTGGGGAACACATGTGGGAATATGCAGTGGGGCCTTCTCTCCATGGGCCTCAGCTGGAAGCTCAGGAGGGCAGTGGCCATGTGCAGTTCTCACCTTAAAGCCGGGTCAAGACCCAGGTCAGAAATGAGTCACATGCAAGGTCCCAAACATTTCACACTCTAAATTACCATTTATAGAGATTTTTTAAAAAGAATTCCATCTCAGAACTATGTTGTGGTTCTTCTGGGCTACAATGTTTCTTTCCTCATTTAGCTTTCTTAACCATAAAATTAAAAGGAAAGAATTTGACCTGACACATTTCAGGTTTATTCATAACATTTACATTTTTTTAAACCATTATAATGTCAAGGCCCAAAGTGTCATGGGCATGTTAACACAAAGATGCACTTTTAAATATACTTTTCTTTGGTTGTTTCAATTCTGGAGTTAAGACTTTAATAATAACACAATGAAACAATTTGATTTTGAATTATAAATGATAAGAAGATGAAACTTTGAGTTAATCCATTTGGATCATTTTCCCTTAAAAACCATATTTCATTTAATATTTTATATTTCAATGGACAGAAAATATCAATTTCATAACCTATGTGCTTCTAATGCAGACCCTGAGATTAATTTCTAATCCTTGAACCATTTCAAAGGCAATAGAAGGCTCCAGAAAACTGGGTGTTAAGTATAGGCCATGACTGGCACCACAAAGGATTTCCAAAGCAGGATTTTCTCCTTTAAGAACTCATTGAGAGCTGGGCACAGTGATTCATGCCTGTAATCCCAGCACTTTGGGAGGCTGAGGCAGGAGGATTGCAAGTTTGAAGTCAGCCTTAGCAACTTGGTAAGGCCCTGAGAAACTTATCAAGATCCTATCTCAAAATTAATAAATAAAAAAGGTCAGAGATGGGGCTGGGGACATAACTCAATTGGTAGAGTTCTTGCCTCACAAGCACAAGGCCCAGGGTTCAATCCCCAGCACTGCAAAACAAAAAGGGAGGTGGGAGAACGGGCTGGCCAGGGTTGTGGCTCAGTGGTTACACACCCCTAGGTTCAATCCCAGTACAGAAAAAATATATTTAAATAAAAAGAACTCATTGAGAGACAGCTTCACCTTGGCATGAAGTAGAAGAGGACAAATTGGAGATGTTTTACCTTAACTTAATACCTAGTATCTTGGAGTTCACTAGATTACTTATTTTTTTAAAAAATGAAGTTCATTGTTAAGAACTCTTCCGGGTAAACACTGGTGCTTTGAGATTAAATTAAAATTAAATTACAGATATCCAAGATGCTATGTGGTTTCCTAATACAATGAAAATCCTCAGGCAGGTCAAAGCTTGCCAATGTCTTGTGCCTCTGCATCTGTCTTTCAATTTGTGATCTCTATACCAATGAAAATTATTCAGATGATTGGCAGCCTGCAATAATATCCTAACACAAGAATCTCCGGTTATATGTTTTTTCATCACTACAAATATACCCTATATGTTCTAGCATTACTCTATTTTGTATACTATAAAACATTTCTTTTTATATCGATTCAAATTAGACTACTACTTTTCTTTGTTATGCTATTAATATAAGTTATTGGTAGCACTGACATATGCTTCAGGATTTCCTATAGATTCTCATTTTACAATCATGTTTTCTAAATTCCATTAATGGAATAGAAATCAATTCATTAGATTGTGACCAGAATTTTCTTTTAAAATAATGTAAAACAGAAAATAGCAGAAAACATTCCACATGTTATTTCATATAACTTTGCTTAAATTGCATGTGTATGGATTGGGGGCAGTGACAGTGTGACAATTTATCCTGTGGATTATGGCAAAACAAAAACATGTTTGATAAATGCATGTTTTAGGTTGAAACAAATACTTGTTTCCCTCACCTTATTTTTTGTTGTCTAATATTTTTAAATAGATATTTTATTGCTTATTTTTCCCATGTGGCTTCTCAAAAGACCTATTAAGGTTAAATAACATGATGGTTACATCTTGTGCACATTTCACTAAAATATTGTTTTAAACCTCAGAAAACTTAAGACTTAGGTCCCAGTCAGCCTTGTCCCTGTATCAACCAGTTTTTATTGTGTGCCCTCAAATTTCTCTTTTATTAGAAGTTCTAGCCTCTCTGGCTATTATTCACATACTAAAAGATGAAGTATATTTCACTTTGAGTTCACTGCCAATCATGTTGTAGACCCTCATGATGAAAGCCACTGAAGAGAGGGAGAGGGACCTATGGTCATCCCTGGGCCAGACAGGGTTTTCCAGGGTCACCTGTTCTCCCCACTCATTCCTACATTTTTTCAGAGTGGGAGGAGTACAAAGGAGATCATCAGCCAGAGGGTTTTTTTGCCAGGACAGTTTCTTCTTCTGCCCCCACAAGTCCTGCCATTTCTATAGAGCCTTCCAAATACTTTTCCTATGAGTCATTACTTTATACCTTATCAGTGTATAAGTCTTATCCGTATCAGTGAAATGCCTGCACTTCCCAGAGCAGGGCCAAGATCCAAAAGTATAATTTAGACACTCTGCAAATATTCGCATAAAGAGAAGAAAATAGCATTAGCACCTTTTCTGTCATATATTCCTAAAATGCCTCCTCTAAAGAACTTACTTCTCGAGATCTGGGAGTCACACATTCAACAAATCCTGACAATTCTACCAGAATGCAGTAATCACACACAGTTCAATGAATGTCTACAGAACTGTAAAGGATCTTGCCTCAACTGGCAGCCTCTTATCCCAAGCAGAAACCCAAAAAGCTCAAAATCACCTAACCGTGCAATTTAAAATCATGATCACTCTCCAACATCTATAAAACTATAACTCACAAAATATAAATTTAAAGGAAGATTTTATGATTTACATATACGACATGACCTTTGATACCAACACCTGTCACTTTAAGTTCTGCAACCTCATCACTGCAAAATACAGCACAGAGAGCAGCACCCACTGATTGCTGATTTCTCTCCTTCCTGGTCAATTAAATCCCTGCTCCATGTTCATTTGCCTATGTGTGTATCTATTCATAGATCTTAAAAATTTATATAAAGACTCACATATGTGTGTGTTCTGTTTTTATTTTAATTCATGATTTTACATGTGAAAATGAGCATATAATCATGGGGTTAGGACATAAGAAAAAATACAACAGACTGATCCCTAAAGAAAGGCCTATTTCCTACAGAAAACAGACGACAGTATGAATGGGGAGGTATAAGTACAAACACAAGCATGTACACACACACCTATACACAATCATATCCTATACCATGAAACTATGGTTTAACTGATATTTCTACAGGTACAAGAAAACACAAGGAAGTTATCTGTAAGTTTAAGAACCTAAAAATTTAAAACACTTATGAACCCATCCAACCTGAAACTTGAACATTCAACATACAGGGACTCTCGTGGTCCCATTCTCAGTCTCCTACTTCTCTCATTAGTTATAACAGCTATCTTGAATTTGGGGATTTTCTCCCCTCATTCCCTCGTTTTTCTTTATAGCTTATGCATATATGTATGTGTCCCCTAGTAATAAATTATTTTATTTTGCACTTTATAAAAAGGAAATCTCTCTATAGCATTTTGCAGCTTACTTTTTGTGTTCACCTTTATGCTTCTGAGATGCATGCAGAGTAGTGGTAGTTAATTCATTTTTATTACTGTATAGTATTCCATATACATAATTTAAAGGCATACAGAATTACCTATATATTCCCCATTTGAATTATTTCCTGCTGCTCTACATACTCATGAATATGTCTGCTAGTACATAGTAAGGAAATGCATTTTACAACTTCACAAGATAATGTCAAATTGTTCTCCAAAGTTGTTATACAGTTTTTACTCCTTTCAATTGTGTATGAGTTTCCATTATATGCATGCTCACTAAAACATGGTATTGTCAGACTTCTTTAACTTCTGCCAATCTAATAAGCCTAAAATGGTATCTTCTTGCAGTTTTTTCTGGTATATCTTATACCAGCACTTAGTTTTCTTAAGTGCTTAGTTTCAAAACAACACATATAGGAAATTAAAAGGGGGCAACATTTTGATGTAGAGATAAAAGTGGTAGAAACAATTAAAAATCAAAAATAGGGTTTTACAAGTCTAGCTACAAGGCTCCTTGATTTTCTATAACTTTCCCCTAAGAGATAGTATCGTACCTTCTTTTCTGTAGATGACTTTGTTCCTTTTCAAGTCCATGAAGACCAAAAGAAATATTCAAATTGGAAGTGCAGGAACCAGTCGGTGATATGAAAGACTGCTGGGCTTCTGTATCTGCTGTCACTTCGCTGTTCTCCCTTAGCGGGTACCTACTGGGGCTGGTGTCAGTAGGAAGGATTTGCTTGCAGCTCTGAGGCTCCAGAGAGGAACCCATGGTTTCAGGGCTGGTGTGGGCAGAGATTCCCTCTATGTTAATATAATTGATATCCAAATCTCCAACCTGGAAGTTGAAAGCAAATTTTTTTGCTGAGCAAAAACAGGAAAGAATGACTTAACTAAGAATTAATAAAAAACTTCCTAATTTAAAATATTTCCACCTTATTGGTGGAATTTTTGGCTTTGTTTTTCCTTATTTTTGTTTGGTTTTGTGTAACCAGAGAATTCCTTCACAATCTGTTTTTGCTCACGTGGCTGCCAGCCCATAATTCACAGAAAGGAAGAAAGTTTCAAAGACTGTTTTTTATCACAAATACAGAAACTTCTTATGCTTTCAACATTTTATGAACCACTGACTCAAAATAAGGAGGAAATGTTGAAAATACTTAAGGAAAAACTAAGGAGTATACTGCTTTATTCATCAGAATTCATCAGTTCATCAGAATCTGGGAAACCAGAGGGTGGTCACATCACCTTGAGTCTCCCCCAAAACACACCAAACAAAAATAACAAATAAAATGACACAAAGTTCATGTGCGTTACACACTTAGAAGACAAGAAATGCCCCAAACCTCAAATTACCTGTGAATAAGAAAATAAGCATCAATTCCAGCAAGTACCCCTTACTTCCACCATGAGATTTGGCAGAAATATAAGGAGCCAGCGGGGGGGCCTAAAACTTATCTAGAAATCATCACCAGAGAGAAGTGTGACCCACCCATGGGGAAAAAAAAAGTGTTAATCGACCAAAGCACTTGCTCTTAGAAGCTTAAAAGTGCAGTGATTTGAGTGGCAGTTATAGAAGGCATTATTTCTTGGGGGTAAGTCTGTAAAAAGCAGGAGAGTGGGGCCAGGGTATAGCTCGAAGTAGAATATACACGTAGTGCCTTCAAGATCCTACATTCAATCTCCATCACCTAAACCAAACAAGAAGAAGAAAAGAAAGAGAGCAGAGATAGTGTGGTAAAGAAGAAAAGAAGCAAAAAGGGGAAATTTTAGGATTCGAAATCATCGAGCATCATTATTATGATTTTTAAGGCAAAAATTCATTAATGAATGCCCATACTTGAAAATGAGTCTAATGAGTAAAGGGATGTTTACAGAAACTCAAAATATCCCCTGACAACATGTTAAATAAATTTTAAAAAGAAAAAAAAATAGTTACCTTACTGAAAAGCAACTTGATAGATCAAAGGTAAAATCACAAGGGACAGTTTGACATTAGGTACCTCCTGATATAAAGCACTGAGAAGAACACAACATCATTCCCATAATATTCCTCCCAAACACAATCCAATTTTGAAGAAACAGCAGACAAACCAAAACTGAAGGACCTTCTAGGAAAATCAAAATAAATATGGTTCATATTCTTAAAAAAATTAATGTAATAAAAGACAAAGATATCTGAAATGACCCAGATTAAAGGAGACTAAAGAGATGTGACAACTAAATACAACATATATCATGGAATTTTCTTTTACTGCAAAGAACACTATTGGGACAACTGGGTAAAATTGAATAAGGTCTAAGTCAACAGTATTTATCAAAGATAATTTTCTGATTTGAGCAACCATATTGTGCTTATGTAAGAGGATGTCCATGTTTTTATAAAAATACATCATGAATAACTGAAGGAGAAAGGGGTTCCACATTTTCAATGTATTCTCAAATGGTTAAAAATTTTACATAAATATTTTAGTCATTTGCAAGCACACATGCATGCACACACACAAACACTCAGAGAATAAAAAAGTAAAATGTGGAAAATATTAACATTGGAGGAACTGGAGTAAAAAGTATACAGGGATTCTTTGTACTGAAATTATATAGGTCTGAAATTATATCCCAAAAAATGTGTTCTTTCAAAGTAGTTTATATGACAAAGAAATTTTCAAAGTAGTTTTTATCCTATGAACGTCCTCATCAGGTAGGTCGATAACCTTGAAAATTAATGGGGAGCAGCATAGAATATAAGGTAACAAGGTTTTTAGGTTTCTATATAGGTTGAGAGAGACAAAGGAGATTAGAAATATTATTTTCAGATACTGTAGAAATTATTTTAAATACACAGAAGTTGGGCTCTTCACATTTTCCTTGTTATTCAAGTGGCCACAGGAATAGTAGTAAAGACTATATAACTGTGCTACACTGATATAAAGACCTTTGTGATTTAGGTTTCTTTGATATTTTTCTTTTAGTTGTAGATGGACTCAATAACTTTATTTATTTATTTTTTATTGTAAACAAATGGGATACATGTCGTTTCTCTGTACGTGGAGTAAAGGCATACATTTGTGTAATCATAAATTCACATAGGGTAATGTTGTTTGATTCATTCTGTTAATTTTTCCCTTCCCCCCCACCCCTCCTACCCCTCTTTTCCCTCTGTACAGACCTTCCTTCCTCCATTCTTGCCCCCCTCCCTAACCCTAACTCTAACCCTAACACTAACCCCTCCCACCCCCGATTATGTGTCATCATCAGCTTATCAGCGAGATCATTTGTCCTTTGTTTTTTTGAGATTGGCTTATCTCACTTAGCATGATATTCTCCAATTTCATCCATTTGCCTGCAAATGCCATAATTTTATCATTCTTTATGGCTGAGTTCAATAACTTTATTTTTTTATTTATTTTTATATGGTGCTGAGGATCAAACCCAGTGCCTCACTGTGCTAGGCTAGTGCTCTACCACCGAGCTACAATCCCAGCCCTTGTGATTTAGTTTTATTCCTGGGTTTTAACTGCATGAATTCATATTCAACTATGATTCAGTTTATTGAATTAGACTCTTTGGATTCTCTATAAATGCTTGCTTTAGTTTTTTTTTTTTGTTTTGTTTTTTGGTTTGTTCAACATTATTAAAGTAATATTTCTTTCCCACAAGATATTCCCAAAGAGAAATGAACCTCCTCTTTGTTCAGGGAAATTCTTCATTTTAAATCCATCTGGGAACATATAAAAAACAGTTTTCCCCACGTAAAATTGAGTCATTTACAATTTTAGTTAGTTGAAGTGAATGGAAACATTATAGTATTCACTGAGGCTCAGAACAAAATGAAATGAGGACTCAAGAAATCTTTCATTTCAACTATTGAGAAATTATGGCAAAAAAACACCATTAAAATCAGAACATGGAAAATATCTATACACTAAAAAGTATAAAACACCAATGAAAGAATTTTAAGAACAAAAAAGATAAAATAAATTTTAAAAAAGAATTTGAAGAAGACACAAACAAATGTAGAGATATCTTGTATTCATGGATTGGAAAAACCCATATCTTTAAAATGTCCATACTAGTCAAAGCAATCCACAGGTTTACTGCAATCCCTGTATTTTGGAGAGGGCAGGGGGAGGGAGAGAAGAGAGAGTGTGTTTTGTAGAAATAGAAAAAATGATCTTCAAATTCATATGGAACCACTCAAGATCTAAGTGATCTCAAACAAGAAGCACAAAACTGGAGGCATGGTATTTCTTTTTTCCAAATGATTTTACAAAATTATAATAATGCAAACACAATGGGTCTAGCATAATAACAGACACACAGACTATGGAACAGAATAGAAAGTTCAGAAATTAGTTGGCATATATACTGTCAACTAATCTTTGACAAGGGTGCCAAGAAAACCGGATAGGGAAACGGTAGTCTTTTAAATAAATGATACTGGGAAAACTAGACATCCACAGCAAAAAAGTAAAACTGGATCCCTTTCTAACACCATGCACAACAGTCAACTCAAGATGCATTAAAAACTTAAATGTGAAACTTGAAACTACAAAAGTCCTAAAAGAAAGCAGAGGAGAAAGACTCCATGACATTGGTCTTGGCAATGCTTTTTGGGGTTTGACACCAAAAACACAAGTAACAAAAGCAAAGTAACAAAGTAACAAAAACAAGTAACAAAAGCAAAGTAAATAAGCAGGACTACATTAAACTAAAATGTCTCTGCAGAGCAAAGAAATGATCAACAAAATTAAGAGGCCTATGGAATGGGAGAAAATATTTACAAATCATATGTCTGAAAAAAGGTTAATATCCAAAATCTACAAGGAACTCATACAACTCAGTAGCAAAATAACCTGATTTAAAAATAGGCAAAGGACCTACAAGACATTTTTCCAAAGAAGACTTACAAATGGTAATCAGATATATGAAAAGGTGTGTGTGTGGGGGGGGGGGTTTCAAGATGGCGGACTAGAGGGCGGCTGCATTTCATGTTGCTCCAGGACACAGGATTCAAAAGAGGAGATAGTGAGAGACTTGGGACCAACTCAAAGCCATCGGGTGAGTCTCTCCCGTTGGGGAGGCGTCCCAGATGGGGCGGTAGCCCCGGAACGCAGGGAACTTTGTGAAGTAGAGTTGCTGGCGAGATGCCCCTCCCCCCACTGGAGCGGTAAACACGGACAACTGGGATCATCGTAGAGGAGGTGGCTCAGCACAGCGCTTGGACTCGGAGCAACCACTGGGGCTCCAGGCGGCTGCCTGAGGAGGAGCAGCGTGGCGAGCTGTTTATACTCAGAGTGATCGCTTCTGAAAACCGGGGGGTTGCCCGGAGGAAAAGGAGGAACTTGGCGAGTCTCTTAGTCTAGGAGTGACTGCATCAGAGCTACAGGCGGTTGCCTGAGGAGGAGCTGCATGGCGAGCTATTTGGACTCAGAACCACCGCTTCTGAACACCGGGGGGTTGCTTGGAGGAAGAGGAGAAGTGCAGCGGGTCGCTTGGTCTAGGAGTGACTGCATCAGAGTCACAGGCAGTTGCCGAGGAGGAGGCAAGTGGTGAGTTGTTTGGACTCAAAACGACCGCTCCTGAACACCCAGGGGGCTACCTCGAGGAGGAGGAGGAACAGGGCGGGTCACTTGGACTCGGAGTGACTGCCTAGGGCTACGGGAGGTTGGCAGGAGGAGGAGACGCGAAGTGAGTTGCTTGAACTCCTAGTGACTGCGTCGGAAACTGGGCAGCTGTCCAGAGGAGGAGGTGTGTGGTGGGTCTCTGGGTCTCGGAGCTATTCTACGGGGTTCCAGGTGGCGGCTCAGAGGAGGGGCCGCATAGCCAGGTGATTAGGTGCAGAGCAGGGTCCCAGGACCGGCTTCTTGCTGGAAGAGCCGCACAGAGACACGCCTAGGGGCGGAGCGAAGTTTCCAGGACTACGGGCAGAGTCTCTGGGAGAGGCAGCCTAAGGAGACTCCCCTGCGAAGGGTGAGGCTCCCAAGCCCAGGAGGTAGATCCGGGCCCCTGGGAACGTTGCAGAGGAAGAAAGCCCAGCCCAGGCGGTAGTTGTAGATTGAGGGGAACCTCTAGGAGGGGAACAGACCAGCGAGACCTCCCCACCGGGTGAGTCTTCCCTGCCGGGTGAGGTTTTCCCACAAGGATGGTAAAACCAGAGACACAGGCACAAACAGGCCTTGCCTCAGCCTGCAACCTAGTTCCCCTTTGGATGACCATTGGTCAACAAGTGGAGGCACCTCTGCCCACTATCAGGGAATATACCCAACCTGAGGGTCACCATCCCTAGAGAGGCAGCTTCCTTGGGGAGCTCCGCATTATCAACTTCCTCCAAGACTGCAGGCTACTGAAGGATAAGAGGGGATATACTAGCAATCCTCAGGGACATTATAAGTCAATAGAGGAAATCTGCAATATCTTAATGACCCACTGATTCCTGAACAATATGAGAAAACAAGGGAAGAAAATGCCCCAAACAAATCTAGATGTTACATCAATAAAATCCAACGACAGCATGGCAGAAGAAATGACAGAAAGGGAGTTCAGAATGTACACAATTAAAATGATCAGAGAAGCAAACGATGAGATGAAAGAGCAAATGCAGGCATTGAATGATGAGATGAAAGAGCAAATGCAGGCATTGAATGATAGCACCAATCGACAGTTAAAAGAGCAAATTCAGGAAGCAAAAGATCATTTCAATAAAGAGTTAGAGATATTGAAAAAAAAACAAACGGAAATCCTTGAAATGAAGGAAACAATAAACCAAATTAAGAACTCCATAGAAAGCATAACCAATAGGATAGAACACCTGGAAGACAGAACCTCAGATATTGAAGACAAAATATTTAACCTTGAAAACAAAGTTGAACAGAGAAGATGGTAAGAAATCATGAACATAATCTCCAAGAACTATGGGATATCATGAAAAGGCCAAATTTGAGAATTATTGGGATTGAGGAAGGCTTAGAGAAACAAACCAAAGGAATGAACAATCTATTCAATGAAATAATATCAGAAAATTTCCCAAATCTGAAGAATGAAATGGAAAATCAAGTTCAAGAGGCTTATAGGACTCCAAATACACAAAATTACAACAGACCCACACCAAGGCACATTATAATGAAAATACCAAACATACAAAATAAAGACAGAATTTTAAAGGCTGTGAGAGAAAAGAACCAAATTACATTCAGGGGGAAACCAATACGGCTATCAGCAGATTTTTCAATCCAGACCCTAAAAGCTAGAAGGGCCTGGAACAACATTTTTCAAGCTCTGAAAGAAAACGGATGACAACCAAGAATCTTATACCCAGCAAAACTTACCTTCAAATTTGATGATGAAATAAAATCATTCCATGATAAACAAAAGCTAAAGAATTTACAAAAAGAAAGCCAGCATTACAGAACATTCTCAGCAAAATATTCCATGAGGAAGAGATAAAACACAAAGAAGCAAATCAGCAAAGGGAGGAATTATCCTAAAGGAATTGTCAAATAAAGGAGGAACCAAGCTGTGTCAAATAAATAAATAAATAAATAAAATTTAAAAAATGAACCAAATGACCGGGAATACATATCATATCTCAATAATAACCCTGAATGTTAATGGCCTGAATTCATCAATCAAAAGACATAGACTGGCAGATTGTATTAAAAAGAAAGATCCAACAATATGTTGCCTGCAAGAGACTCACCTCATAGAAAGAGATACCCATAGACTAAAGGTGAAAGGATGGGGAAAAACATACCATGCACATGGACCCAGCAAAAAAGCTGGAGTATCCATCCTCATTTCAGATAATGTGGACTTCAAGCCAAAGTTAGTCAGAAGGGATAAAGAAGGACATTTCATACTGCTTAAGGGAAGCATAAATCAGCAAGATATAACAATCATAAACATCTATGCCCCAAACAGTGGCTCATCCATGTATGTCAAACAAATCCTTCTCAATATTAGAAACCAAATAGACCGTAACACAATAATACTAGGTGATTTTAACACGCCTCTCTCACCACTGGACAGATCTTCCAAACAAAAATTGAACAAAGAAACCATAGATCTCAATAACACAATCAGCAATTTAGACTTAACCGACATATATAGAATATACCATCCAACAAAGAACGAATACACTTTCTTCTCAGCAGCACATGGATCCTTCTCTAAAATAGACCATATATTATGCCACAAAGCTAATGTTAGCAAATACAAGAAGATAGAGACACTACCTTGTATACTATCAGATCATAATGGATTGAAGTTAGAAATAAATGAAAGAGTAAAAAACAGAAACTACTCCAACACCTGGAGATTAAACAATATGCTATTATATGATGAATGGATAACAGAAGATATTAGGAAGGAAATTAAAAAATTCTTAGAGGTAAATGAGAACAAAGAAACATCATATCAAAATCTCTGGGGCACTATGAAAGCAGTACTTAGAGAAAAATTTATTTCATGGAGCACATTTAATAAAAGAAGTAAAACTCAACAAATAAACGACCTAACACTACAGCTCAAAGCCCTAGAAAAAGAACAGACCAACACCAAAAGTAGTAGAAGACAGGAAATAGTTAAACTCAGAGCTGAAATCAATGAAATTGAAACAAAAGAAACAATACAAAAAATTGACAAAATAAATAGTTGGTTCTTCGAAAAAATAAACAAAATTGATAAACCTTTAGCCACACTAACAAAGAGAAGACGAGAGAAAACCCAAATTACTAAAATTCGGAATGAACAAGGAAATATCAAAACAGACACGAGTGAAATACAAAACATAATGAGAAGCTACTTTGAAAATCTATACTCCAACAAAATAGAAAATTTCGAAGACATCAACAGGTTTCTAGAGACATATGAATTGCCTAAACTGAACGAGGAAGACATACACAATTTAAATAGACCAATTTCAAGTAATGAAATAGATGAAGTCATCAAAAGCCTACCAACAAAGAAAAGTCCAGGACCAGACGGGTTCTCAGTCGAGTTCTACAAAACCTTTAAAGAAGAGCTCATTCCAATACTTCTCAAAGTATTCCATAAAATAGAAGAGGAGGGAACCCTCCCAAACTCGTTCTATGAAGCCAATATCACCCTGATACCTAAACCAGACAGAGACCCATCGAGTAAATAAAATTTCAGACCAATATCCTTAATGAACATCGACGCAAAAATTCTCAACAAAATTTTAGCAAATCGCATACAAAAACATATTAAAAAGATAGTGCA
This sequence comes from Sciurus carolinensis, assembly GCF_902686445.1. NCBI lineage: Eukaryota > Metazoa > Chordata > Mammalia > Rodentia > Sciuridae > Sciurus > Sciurus carolinensis. Next base: position 60,506,453 of record NC_062218.1, read on the forward strand.
CCATGATCAAGTGGGTTTCATCCCAGGGATGCAAGGTTGGTTCAACATCAGGAAATCAATCAATGTCATTCACCGTATCAATAGACTTAAAGTCAAGAATCACATGATTATTTCAATAGATGCAGAAAAAGCATTTGATAAAATACAGCACCCCTTCATGCTCAAACACTAGAAAAAATAGGGATAGTGGGAACATTCCTTAACATTGTAAAGGCCATCTATGCTAAGCCCATGGCTAATATCATTCTAAATGGTGAAAAACTGAAAGCATTTCCCCTTAAAACTGGAACAAGGCAGAGATGCCCTCTTTCACCACTTCTTTTCAATATCGTCCTTGAAACTCTAGCCAAAGCAATTAGACAAACCAAAGAAATTAAATGGATACGAATAGGAAAAGAAGAACTCAAACTATCCCTGTTTGCTGATGATATGATTATATACTTAGAGGAACCAGGAAATTCCACCAGAAAACTTTTAGATCTCATAAGTGAATTCAGTAAAGTAGTGGGATATAAGATCAATGCACATAAATCTAATGCATTTTTATACATAAGTGATGAATCTTCAGAAAGAGAAATTAGGAAAACTACCCCATTCACAATAGCATCGAAAAAAATAAAATACTTGGGAATCAATCTCACAAAAGAGGTGAAAGACCTCTACAGTGAGAACTACAGAACACTAAAGAAAGAAATTAAAGAAAACCTTAGAAGATGGAAAGATCTCCCATGTTCTTGGATAGGAAGAATTAATATTGTCAAAATGGCCATACTACCAAAAGTGCTATACAGATTCAATGCAATTCCAATTAAAATCCCAATGATGTACCTTACAGAAATAGAGCAAGAAATTATGAAATTCATCTGGAAGAATAAAAAACCCAGAATAGCTAAAGCAATCCTTGGCAGAAAGAGTGAAGTAGGCAGTATCGCAATACCAGATCTTCAACTCTACTACAAAGCAATAGTAACAAAAACGGCATGGTATTGGTACCAAAATAGAAAGGTGGATCAATGGTACAGAATAGAGGACACGGACACAAACCCAAATAAATACAATTTTCTCATACTAGACAAAGGGGCCAAAAATATGCAATGGAGAAAAGATAGCCTCTTCAACAAATGGTGCTGGGAGAATTGGAAATCCATATGCAACAGAATGAAACTAAACCCATATCTCTCACCATGCACGAAACTAAACTCAAAATGGATTAAGGACCTCGGAATCAGACCAGAGACCATGCATCTTATAGAAGAAAAAGTAGGTCCAGAGCTTCAACATGTCGGCTTAGGACCAGACTTCCTCAACAGGACTCCCATAGCACAAGAAATACAAGCAAGAATCAATAACTGGGATAGATTCAAACTAAAAAGCTTTCTCTCAGCAAAGGAAACTATCAGCAATGCGAAGAAAGAGCCTACAGAGTGGGAGAAAATCTTTGCCAATCATACTTCAGATAGAGCACTGATCTCCAGAATCTATAAAGAACTCAAAAAACTCTACACCAAGAATCCAAATAATCCAATCGACAAATGGGCTAAGGAAATGAACAGACACTTCACAGAAGAAGATCTACAAGCAATCAACAAACATATGGAAAAATGTTCAACATCTCTAGTAATAAGAGAAATGCAAATCAAAACCACCCTAAGATTCCATCTCACCCCAATTAGAATGGCGATTATCAAGAATACAAGCAACAACAGGTGTTGGCGAGGATGTGGGGAGAAAGGTACACTCATACATTGCTGGTTGGGCTGCAAATTAGTGCAGCCACTCTGGAAAGCAGTGTGGAGACTCCTTAGAAAACTTGGAATGGAACCACCATTTGACCCAGCTATCCCACTCCTTGGTCTATACCCACAGGACTTAAAATCAGCATATTACAGCCACATCAATGTTCATAGCTGCTCAGTTCACAATAGCCAGATTGTGGAACCAACCTAGATGCCCTTCAGTTGATGAATGGATAAAGAAACTGTGGTATATATATATACAATGGAATATTACTCAGCCATAAAGAATGATAAAATTATGGCATTTGCAGGCAAATGGATGAAATTGGAGAATATCGTGCTAAGTGAGATAAGCCAATCTCAAAAAAACAAAGGACGAATGATATCGCTAATAAGTGGATGATGACACATAATGGGCGGTGGGAGGGGTTAGTGTTAGGGTTAGAGTTAGGGTTAGGGACGGGGGCAAGAATGGAGGAAGGAAGGACTGTATAGAGGGAAAAGAGGGGTGGGAGGGGTGGGGGGGAAGGGAAAAAATAACAAAATGAATCAAACAGCATTACCCTATGTAAATTTATGATTACACAAATGGTATGCCTTTACGCCATGTACAAACAGAGAAACAACATGTATTCCATCTGTTTACCATAAAATAATAAAAAAAAAGAAAAGGTGTCAAACATTACTAATTGTCAGCAAAATGCAAATTAAAACCACAATGAAATGTCACCTATTAGGATGGCTATTATCAAAAATCAAAAGATAAGTGTTGTGAGGATATAGAAAAAAGGAAATCCTGATATACTATCAGTGGAAAAGTAATTGGTGCAGTCATTACATAAACCAGTATAGAGATTCTCCCAAAACTGAAGATATAATACTACATAACCCAAAAATTCCATTTCCAGGTATATGGTCAAAGTAATTAAAATCACTCCCCATAAGAGATAGCCATACTCCACATCCACAGCAGTATTATTTACAAAACCCAAGACAAGGAATCAACATGTGTCCATCAATGGATGAATGCACAAAGAAAATTCAGTATATGTGTATCATGATACACACAGAGAGAAGCATATTATTTGGCCTTTAAAAAGAAAGAAATCCTATCACTTATGACAACACGGATAAATCTGGAGGATACTGTGCTAACTGAAATAAGCCAAAACATAGAACAACAAATACTATAAGACCTCATTTACATATGAAGTATAAAAAGTTAAATTCAAAGCAACAGTGAGTACAGATCTTAACAAACAACACAACAAAAACTATGTGAGGTGATGGATATGTTCAATTAATTTGATTGTGGATATCATTTCACAATGTGTGTGTATATTTATATATGTGTGTGTGTGTGTGTGTGTGTGTGTATTTCAAACCATCATATTATACCAACACAGTGGTATATGCCTATAATCCCAATGACTCAGGAGGCTAAGATAGGAGAATGCAAATTCAAGGATAGCCTCAACAACTTAGCAAGACCCTGAGTAACTTACAGTGAAGCCCTGTCTCAAAACTAAAAAAAAAAAAAAAAAAAAATTTTAAAGTATCTGGAAATATAGCTCAGTGATAGAGCCCACCCTTGGGTTCAATCCCCAGTACCAAAAAAAAAAAAAAAACAACAAGTCATATTATGTACCTTAAATATATACAATTTTTGTCAACTATACTTCAAAAAAGCTGAAAGTATCATATATAAAACAATAAATCTTATATAAATATATACATGCATCTTAGAGTGTGTCTAGAGCACACAAAGTCCAGTTACCCTGTACCCTGAAAGAATATCCCCATGCTCCAATCTAGATTTAGGGCTGACATGTAGCTGGTTTACACCAAGACAACCACAGTTATTTACAATTGTTGTCTATTCTGATTCATTGGTTTCTGTTAACGGTTAGGATGTGTGGTGTCCCCTAAAAGCACACATGTAAGACAATGCAAGGTTTAGAGGAGAAATGATTAGGTTGTAAGAGTTTTAACCCAAACAGTGAATTAATCCCCTAATGGGATTAACTGAGTGGTAACTGAGGGCAGGTGGGGTGTGACTGGAGGAGGGGGTCCCTGGGGGACTTGACTTTGGGGTATATATTTTGTATCTGGAGAGTGCAGTCTCTCTTACTTCCTGACCACCATGTGAGCTGTTTCCCTCTGCCACGCTCTTCTGACATGATGTCCTACCTCACCAGGAGCCCAGAGGAATGGAGCCAGCCTTCAATGGATTAAGACCTCTGAAATCTTGAGTTCCTAAATAAACCTTTCCTCCTCTACAATTGTTCTGGTTGGATCATTTAGTCACAGCAGAGAAAAAGCTGACTAAAACAGTATCTATGTGATTTTGAATTCCATCCAACATATGTCATTTATACTATGCATTTGTTGTAACAATATTTAGAACACTAGAGAAAATAAGCAGAGTTATTCAACTAAAGGGCTGAAATTGAGATCGATTAGACAGGAAAAAGTTCATATCACAGAAAACATCTATAATTAATAATGTGAAACAGGCATATTAACAAGAAAGGTAAAATACTTTATTGCCCAATTGATAAAATATGGTGCACCTCATATGGGGATTAGGTTTTAAAGTCAGTGGAAAAGGAAAAGTTGTTTTGTCAAAATTTTCCATGAAAATCCCTTAAAACTCCTATAAATTAGGATGTGTAGAAATCTTCAGTTCAGTAACTATATGCTAATTTTTATAAACACAAAATTTGAAAATCACTGAATTAGAGAAAAGAACAACATGCAAATAGACCCCTGGCATGTTCAAACCCTCTGCCTTTAAGAGATCTAACTCACAAGTCTCTTTCAGGGAATTGGTGGAAAATTCTGAAAGGTTCCAGTTTCCCTGTAATGTGATACCATTCTGTTTTGATATTATAGTTCTATAATCTTAGTACATGTTATTAGATGTGAGGATTAAACAGGTGACCGCATCCTGCAGGCTGGGACCAAGCACTTGCTCATTTGTGATTGCTGGATTTGAATACAAATACTGCCTAATCAGGTCATCCAGGCCCTGTTTATTGAAAAGTCATACAAAAGTTGTTGGTGACCCATTGTCATGTCCTATTTTGGCCGCACTAAAGAGCTCTCACACTCTTCTCATTTGCCAGTGTCTTGAGGCCCCTCCCCTCCAGTGCTTCTTGGTGAGGGAAGAACTGTCATGATCTGAAATAGAACCTAAGTTGAATGATCCCAAGACAAGATTTCACAGCTGCATCCCCAGGGATGCTCTGAGGCTTAAGTTTTTTAAAGGAACACAACGATGCTGCACGTATTTCACACCTGCTCAAGTTCAGGAAAGAGGTACAGATGCACCCTGCAATGTGAGGTGTGCCTTACCTGATCAATCACCATGCAGTTAGCATAGACTTCACCCCCATTCAGCATGTCGGAAAGTCGGCCTGCCGCAAGGAACGTCGGGGAGTGCTTGGATGTTTTGAGGACATCAAAGGAGCGATCTAGCAGAAAATGAAAACAGGACAGATAAAGCGGGAGGAATTTACTTTACAGTGAAGCTTTACCTTCTTGGTCAAACCATAAAGGAAAAAATCAGGAGTGCATTTTTATGATGGCATTTTACTGTCTTCACATTTGAAGATCTACACAAAAGTATGTTCTGTACCCAAATCTTCTCGGTTACCTAGAACGTCCTTGTAGAATGAATAGTTCCAGATAGATAAATATTGGCCCACTATGCAGCACTACTGAAATCAATTAAGTGACTGTACTGGGATGTAGCTCAGTGGTAGAGCACTTTGCTAGCACATTTGAGGCACCAGGTTCGATCCTCAGCACCACATAAAAATAAATAAATAAAATAAGAGATTGGGTCCACCTAAAACTAAAAAAAAATTTTTTTTTAAGTATTTGCCATCAACTTTTAACAGATTAACCTCTATTTGCCTTCATCAATACTGTTGAAGCTTTGGAGATATTCCTGTGCTTCTTGGGTAACATGACAGGTTCAGGGACATGGCTCCTTACACGTGCACACAGAGTAAAAGGCCCAGCCACTCTGGCTCTGTGCTTCCCTCGGGGTGGGGGAGGGGTGCAGAGTCTCCAGTATGAAATTTCCCTCCTGTTTCAATTACAGAAATGGTTTTGCTTGCTTCCTGTCCTCGGCTTTGCTCCAAATAAATGAGGTGGATCAAAGTTGCATCCCAGAGAGTTGAGATGTTACCATATTTAGGGAACAAAGAGTTGAAGGTGACAAAACGTATGAGGTCCAAAAGGCCTTGTTTCTTATGACTTTGGCTTATTTATAAAGATCGGATATCTTTATGGAGTTTCTTCGTCCATAAAAGTGGATTATTATCAGGCTTTCCTCATAGTGTGGTGATGAGGATGAAATGAGTTCAGGCACATGAAGCAGGTGACACTAAGTGCTCAACAAATATCATTTGTCACTACTATTACTGTCACTATTATAAATGGTGATTTTGAACCTTGTTCAATGCAAGGTACAAGGTTATTAATACCAATCATCCTGTGTTGTACTAATAATAGGCTACTGATCCCTGTAAGTGGCATTAACAGGGTAGCTTCAATGTCACATTCTCAGCACTTGTCATTCTCATTCATATTCCAGTACGTTTTCTTAAGTGGATACTATAAAGGGGATCGTGCTGCCTCTATGCCATTAGAAAAGGCACAGGTCCCACGGCCTGTCTTATCTGTCTTAGTGTAAAATCTGGGGAAGCCCATGAGAATGAATCAGGAAATTTAAAAAAAGAGTGAATCAAGAAATTTTAAAAAAAAGATTAATAATCATTGGACTGATATGCTACAAGTCAAAAATCTACTCTTTCATAGGAAGTCCTTGATGATATAAAAGAAAGATGTATGGGTTGCCCAAATCAAATAGCCCTGGCTTCAGATTCCAAATCCAAAACTACTTCTTTCCCTCAGAACACCAAAGTGAGGTTTTATTAAGCTTCTTGAAAAAATATACAAAGCAAAATAGTTTCTTCTTATGTCCATAATGTATTATTTAATTAACTTACTTGAATGGCTAAGTATATAATATACAAAGCCCAAAAATAATTCACAAGTATAAGCTTTACAATCAATTACTATATGTTTTGATTCTGATTACACAAAAGAAAAGTAAGGTAGGTTCCAAAGGTTATAAATCAAGAACATGACAAAATTCTTACAATGTGTTCTGAAGTAAGAAAATACTTGCTCATTTGTCATTTTACAGAATGTTTTAAAAATAATCATAAGTGATTCAACATGGCCCTCTGAAGTGTAGTTAACTTCTCAAGAATGTCAGATTTTCACCAACTATAAAACAGCTGGCATTTCTGCCATCACATCTGGGAGACTGTTCATCCTCCTTTTTGATCACTGCCAAATTAAAACTTCATTGATAACTAGACTGACCTAAAAACTAACAAGATATTCAATGAAACGATTCCAAGAAATGGATGGTTTTCATTTTTAAAAATACAGAATCTAATGAAATATTACCCCAAACTGTATGATGCAATAAATGCATTGCCAAGGAACCCAAAGGCCATGCTCTTAATGAACAAAGAAAATTCAGTGTCCAAAAATTCTGATCACTTGCTTCAAGGATGAGCAGGAGCAAAAATTACTGCTGTTTTCATATACACAGGTAAAAGACACTGGGGGATACAACTTTCCTTCATAAACAAATCTATCTGCCCTGTGTGGCAGAGCTGAATCTACAAGGAGATTGTGTTCAAGCAGTAAAAGAAACTAAGAGATGGTGGAATCTGGGTATTTTGTCCAACGCTGGGGTCTAATTTACTTTCTGCATGATTGATTTGATTAAGTTTTAAGAAAATTATGTAATTTGTTACAAAGCCAGGTCTGTAAGATCTCAGCTGCAATTTTGAAATCTTGAAAAGTCAAAACTTTTTCATCAATTTCATTCTGAAACACATTTGATGGTAAAATCTGACCTGAGCTGAGATGCAGTCTTTCTTTACTGCACTTGGGATGAACACTCACATCTTGCCATGGAAATATTATCATTCTTGATGATGGGTTGCACTACTGTCATTCATATTGTGCACAATATACAAGCATCATCCAGAGATCTGAAAATTCTCAATTTCCAAACAAATCTTAGAACAACTTCGCAAAATGTTGGCACTCCTCTCCTGCCACAATTTGGAACTACAATGTCCCCACAAGTGTTCATGCATTAGGCAGTGCAGTAATGTTCAGAGGGGAAAAGATTGGGTTATGAGAGCTGTGACCTTATCGATGGATTGATTCATTTGCTGGATTAATAACTTGGATGGACTAACAGGTGGTAACTGTAGGTAGGTGGGGTGTGGCTGGAAGAAGTAGGTCGCTGGGAGCATGGTCTTGGGGACTCTATCTTGTCCTTGGCTTTCCTCTCTTTCTTTCCCGGCTTCTATGAGCTGAGCAGTTTTCTTCTGCCATGCCCTTCTGCCAAGATGTTTCTGCAATGGAAGTGGCCAACTGTGGACTGAATCCTCTGAAACTCTGAGCCAAAATCAACCTTTCCTCCTTCAAGTTATTTGTGTCAGGTAATTTGGTCACAGCATAACAAACAGCTGTGTAACAAATCTACCCAATATACAATTTTAACATAGCTACACATCACCTATATGATTCTGTTCTTTAGTACTTTTCTTCTGACATCATTTTTCTTTAAATACAATTATTTGAAAGAAATACCTATCCCTACTATAAACATGAAACTATTCTTCCTTGTCAAAAGTAGAAGGGAATTAACGTACTAAAATCAATGAAAACTAAACAATGAGATTAATTTCTAAACAGTGTTGCCTATCTAAGCTGGGAGTCTGAAAAGTTCGCTCTTTCTTGGTTACAAGGGAGGTTCTGAAGGATTCAAGAAGTTCAAGATGCACACATAGTAAACTGAGATGTTCTCCTTCGGCCCGCAGAAAGGTCAAAGGGAAACAATACCCGCCCCGCTACAGGATTCAATGTCACGTAGTGCTAGGTTGTCCTCTCCATGATGGACAGTTCCCAGATGAATTTACCCTATGCTTTGGAAAACTGGCCTAGATGGAATCATCATCCTGTCACTCCAGCAATGCCTCCGGCGCAGCAGTGAGTTCTGGTCTTGCGGGAGGAGGGACATTACCGTACAAGAGCACTATACAGCAGTGAAGAGGGAAAAATCTCTATCTTCTCTCTACTTCAGTCACCAATAACCTGCCATGTAGATTTATTTGGGTCACTTGCTGCAACAATTTACAAAATTAGCATAGTTATTAATATATTGAATATCTCTCTGGAGCAACCATCACTTGTACTTGTCAAGGGACACCTGAAGGTCACAGGATCCAGAAGACCGACAGACCAGAAAGAGACACAGGCTAACAGGACCATGGTACCTTATCCACTCAACAGTAGTCACTGCAACTAATTGGCTTTAAACCAGCAGAATGAGATTGTGAAAAGAAAAGGAGTCTTCAAGAGTACTTTCAAATAAACATCGGTTACATGTATTCAAGGGGCTAATTGTTCTACTGTTTCAGGCTGAAGAAAATGCAACAATGGTTTCCCTTAAAAAAACAAAATGGTATTTTTCAAGATTTTCAAGAATTATGACTTTATTGCTTCCTTATGTAACTACTTTAGTAGCAAATTAAGCTGAAAATTATTGACCCCACCCTCCAAAATGTCCTTCAGCTCCTTTCTCAATGAACATATAAAAATATTTTGCAATAAGAATACCAGCTGTTTGTCTTAAATGAATGTTGTCATGTAAACAATTATTTTAGCAAAGAGTTAACTTCAAAGTTATGCTGATAGCATTCATTTCTAATATGCAGTGATCCTATGTTTCAAAAACAGTATAGAAGTAACTAAAACTCAATTCCCATTCAAGCAACTATAGATGTTAAATTTGCAAAAGGTAGTACATTACAGTAGTGAAGAACATGGGCCTTAAAGCCAGACTGTCTGGGCTCAAGAATCCATTCCACCACCTATCAGCTGTGAGACCTTGAACAAGTTACTTGACCTCTCTGTGTCTCCATTTCCTGATGTGTAAAATAAGGACAGTAATATATTTATCCCATGAGGATTAAATGAGCTAATACTTCACGTGATTAGAATAGAATCTGATACAGAATAAGCACTACGTAAATGCTTGTTATCATACAAGTAAATGTGGTTGTGCAGTTTTGATTCTTTAAAAACATAATTTCATCCTTGGCTATCACTTTATATCTTTAAAACAACTCAAGGCAACTGGAATGCGCCGAACATTCCGTTTGCTACGCCAAGAGCATTTAAAATGCTGTATCTTTGATTTCAGACCTAAATCATGTTAAGACATTTTGCAAAATCCGCCCTGAATAAGGTAACTGAAAAACATAAACGTGAAGAGAAAAGAAAAGCTGTCACCTGCCAACAGGATTCACCTCCAGCCACTCAAGGACGGGATCTCATGAAAGGGGAGGGATTATAACTGCCGCGCTAAGACAAAAGTCAGACAGCCCGAGCCAGCCTCCCCAGAACAATGGGAGGATTTCAGGAGCTGATGTCCTAACATGACAATGTGGACTGGGCCAGCGTCTCCCTGCAGAGCGCCTGCAGGATAAACAGTGGCTGCCCGGCTGGCGGGGATCCCAGCTCCCCAACTCCCGTCGCGGCTTTGTAATGTGATCCTGGGAACTCTAAGGGTTCACCAGCACTTCCTTGGGGTGCTGCATGCTCTAGTCAGGGGCCACAAGCAACGCTGAGCGCTGATCGTGACCAGGCTTCACCCAGAGGAAGAAGGGGAATCGGTGCCAGGCAGGGGGCAGGGAAGGCAGCCACCATGCCTCCCTTCTCTCTGACACTTGGGACTACTCCAAAGTGGGCAGGAAACTGTTAACAGCACAGCCCCCGCCCCACCTCTGCAACCTGATGTCTGCTGAAAACCAGGTCTCCCTCCAGAAGCTGAGGGCCTGGTGGCTACAGGAAGCTCTGGCCCACTCAGCAGGTTATGTAAGAGCCCCACGCCCAGACACAATCAAACCCGGCGTGGGCAGCTTTCAGCAGACCTGCTGCCAGCCGGGCTTGGCCCACTCTGGGTGCCAAACTCTCACCTGCCAAAGGCAGGTGAACGCCTCTCAACCCACAGATCTCTTAACTGTGGCTGGGCAGATGGGTTTCACTCAGTCACTCACTTGCTCATTCATTCATTATGCTTGTTTTGAACCTAGAACCTCTGAGTCTGGCAGAAGGACTCCCATTTTGCGACTCGAGTTCATTCCCAGCACTCTACCGAAACCGGGTCCATCTGGGTGCCACCTCTGCCTCCCTTCTTGCTCTCCCTATGTCTCCTTTCACCTTACTGGCCTTTCTACCACTGGCAGCTCCTCACTTTCCAGATTTGGGCAGGTCAGTTTGGTCTAGAGTCAATTCTCAAACCTCTCCTCTGTCCACTCATTCCCTGGGTCCTCTGACGACAGGGCATCGTGTACCGTCATGCGGTGATGAATCTCTGACCTTCACCTGCAGACCTCTCCTGAGTCACAACTCTTGCTCAGCATCCCCCCGCCCCCGCCCCTGGTCTCCCAGCAGCCATGCCCAGCACAACTGGTCCAAACCAGGCAGGACTATTCACTTCCCCTGGGGTTTCCAGCCTCCTCCAGGACACAGTGCCTGTGGCTCTCTTTGGACACACCCTTGGCTCTTCTCTTCCTTTCACAACTAAGAATCAGAATTAACCTTTTCTCATCACCTCCACTGCCACCCCAGGGCAAACCACTACCATCTCCTTCCTAGATTACCGCAGGAGTGTCCCAACTGGTCTCCCTGCTTCTAGTCTATGGTCTTCTCTCCGTAGACTTTTCTCCACAACATTGACAAAGCAATCCTTTTACAAAGGAAATTACATTATGTCATTGTTCTTCAATATTCTCCAGGGGCTTCCTATCCTATTCTGAGTAAAAGCCAGACTTTATCAGGACCTACAGTGCCTCACATGATCTTTCCCTCCTCTATCCTAACTCAACCTCCCTGGAGTCCTGCCCACTACTCTACTCCAGCCTCATTGGCCTCTGTGCTGTCCTGTGCCTCAGGTCATTTGCACTTGCTGCTCCCCTCTACCAGCACTGCTTCTTCCCCTGGATATCCGGATACCCTGCTTTCTTAAGGTCTCTGTTCAAACGTTGCCATATCAAAGAGGAATCATGTTAGTGACCACTATATATAACATGGTAACCCCCTAAGCCCAGGTTTATTTTCTCTTAGACCACTTTCCATCACCTAGAGCATTGCACATGTTTATCATATATTGTCCATTTCCTGGCACCAGAATGGAAGTCCCAACAGAACAGTAGCTTTGAATGCTCCAGTACCTTAGAGCCATGCCAGACACAGAGTAGATATTCAATAAATATTCACAGGAGAAATGAATAATTTCTTCTTTAAAATGAACAAACACTTGTTCCAGGTAAAACTAAGAGACATTCTCCACTGCTCTGCAATGTTTTCTCAGATTCTGGAGGTTTCCTTGAGTTTGTCTACTCCAGGACGTGGGGGAGTGGCACTTTCTTATTTCATTCATTTATTCATTCTTCTTTTTTCAAATTTACTGACAGTCTACTGATTGCCAGCCTAGGATGCTCAGCCCCCATTAATGACTCTTAGAAATATCCTCAAAGCACATCCCTGTTTATTCCCAGGAGGTTCCAGGAGGTCCCCATGTAGAGCTTATTCCTCTACACAGCCAAGAGGCTCTCCCTTTCCTCCAAGCCTTCCTTCTGCTGCCTCTGCATTTTGCCCTCTACCCCACTTTGGTGGTAAGTTTATTTTGCTCCTCCTGGTGGGATAGGTGACTTTCTGGTTGGGTCTGATGCACAGAACATGTATCCCATGAGGCTCCTGCGCCCTGTGGTATCCATTGCCCAAAAATATCACTGTTGAATACCTTTATTTAAAATATCAGATAGATACCCTCTTACCCGAGGAATAATACGGCAAATAGATTTGCAAAATAAAGACGATGGGGTAAAGATGGAAAATGTGCACATTCAGAGACAGAAAGCAGGAGCAAGATATGAGATACCATGAGAGTCAGAATCTATTGAACACCTGTCTCATAGGGGACAACTGTGCTGGATGCCACTATTACAGCTAACGGAAATGTGCTTTTCATGAACCAGGCACTTAAAACTTAAATTTATTAACTCATTTGATCCTCAAAACAATCCTTTGAAGCTGTACTATTTATTACTTCATTGCACAGATGAGGAAACTTGGGGCCCTGTAAGTACCTTCCCAAGGTCACATGCAAATATGGCAGCTCTACACAGGCACCCCCCCATGGAGGCTCTGTGTACTCTATTTAATAATTGGAATTTCTGTGTATCATATTTCGAAACAAAGAAATTGGAATTCGAGCAATGTCTGGTATTTTCTTATTAAGAAGCTTTGTTAATGTGTTACAGTGCGACTTGTACCTAGGTGTGTCTGCCTACTTCCTGGGCCTGTGGTATTATTCACCCTGTGACTTGCTGCCAGGATATGACAGCATGAATCCTGCTGAGAAAATATTCACAAAGCAGTAAATGTATAATTTCATTTTGTTTAATGACAAAGTACTGAGGAGAAAAGACTGGAAAGATAAACTAAGAAACCAATTGATCTCATGGCTTTTATGTTCAACTTTTTATGATCTACAATTCCTAGACTTTAAAAAATTTCAGAAAAATCATCTTCCCATCTAAAATAAGACAAATGAAAGCAAGTCATATTTTTAAAACATGCTTTCTGTGTCAAAGAACAACTGCATAATTTCATGCAAAATGGTACATTATTAATAAGTCAACCAAATCAGAGAACATACATGTACATGTATTAACCAGAAATGTTTTCCCATGAGTACACAGCTTTGTTTTGAACCATCTGCCAACTGTACTCTCCATAACTACATAAGTATTTTCATACTCATTTTGTAGACAAGAAAGTTTAGGCTCAAGGAAAGTGAGTAACCTGCCCACGTTATGAAGTGATTGAACCAGGACAGAAAGCCAGTGGTAACAGAGACCAACTCCGTCCTTGGTCAGTGTAGTGCACTGTCTCCCAGACTCTCTAACTCAAAGGGACCTTTGCCAAGTTCTGAAATGGACAGAGAGACTCTTCTCCAATGGTCCCAGTGTAATCCAGAAGAAAGAAAACACCCAGCTGCACAATGAAAGTGAACATTTCCAGAAGCAAACTGCAGTTTATCTCCTGGACTATTCCTCCTCTAAGGTTCTCTTGGGATTTTCCTGATATTAGTCTTGGCCTGGAAAAATCTCTTGGCCTCACTCTTCTGAGTTGGACCTGAGGTTACAGAGAGGATCTATCCAAATTCCAAAATTATCCTTAGCCCAGGAATTTCCTGTGGGTCACATGTAAGCTGAAGTCACCCTGTAGGTTTTAGTTTATCCCAAGAGGTATCTGGGAGAACCTGGGAGCCTTTGTCCACCAAACTAGAGAGTGTCTAACACCCTTCTAAATGCCCAGAGTTCCCTCAGAACTGACCTCCTCTTCCTGGGATCCTGTTAAATTGAAAAAAAAAGGCCTGGGAAGAGGTCAGGCCTCTCAGTAATGGCTGATCACAGAAGCCAATGGATTCCAGAGGCAAGAGCGGTTTGTTTCTCCAGCAGAGTCAGAACAGATGTTTAAAATCCCCTTCTCAATAACAACTACAACTTCGTTCTCTAAAATCAGGTCCTAAAAAAAAGTCCTATTCTGGTGTTTTGAAAGACCCAGAAGAAGAAAGCAAGACTTTTCCATCGCAATACCCAAGACGCAGAGAGAAAAGAGGGGTGGGGGAAGAAAACAGAGTCCTCTAGGGTAACAGGATTTCCCCCAAACCTTTCCAAGTCCCCATTCCTAATTACAGTCATACAAAGTAGCCTTTAAGAGTAGCTGCGTTTATGTTTGAGAAAGGACTCTCAGGTGTGTTAATGACCTCTTTCTGCCCTTGCTTCCTCCAAGCAATCGGGAAGATACTCACTCATGTGTGGTGTGTGGATTTTGGTGTGATTGTATTTAACCAACAATTCCTTTCCTTCTTGATGCAATTCTCCAAGGCCTAAAGCAAATTAGTCTACACAAAGGAAAAACTCAGCAAATGAAGGGAGGAGAACTAACACATTATACAAATACCAGGATAAAACCAAAGGCCCTCTGATAGGAAGACCATTTCAAGTCCCTCCAAAAATGTAAACAAATTGATGTTAAAGATGCCCCATATGTCATCATCACAAGGAAATCAGTGAATAATTCAAATCTTGCATAATTTATGGTAAGTTGCTGGTACCTTAAAATGACCGTTCATTTCAAAAGTCATAAGGAGCTTTAATTCTCCAGTGCTCATCTCTGAACATATGTGGCTTTGTTTTCCTAAATATCCTCAAAAGTTATTAAGTTGTACTCTATACAAGGAACTGCGCTGGTAAAATAAAAGAGTTATCCTTGGAAATATAACTTCTTTCACTTTTTTGTGTGTGTCTTTGATAAGAACATTTTGAATGAATGATGAACATCAAGTACTGCCTGGCATTACTCCAAACTGTTCTGGGTTGTTCTGGTTGATAAACTCAGCTGAATTTCTGGATCTTGTTCCATTATCCTGAGAACCTCTGGGGCACCTCTTGGTAGACAGACATGAAAGAGATGGGGATACGGGATTTGTTAGAATTCATAATGAGGTTTCCATTGTCATGGATGGTGACAGGGAGCACTATGAGATAGGCTGGGGGTCACTTTGCAAAAGGGTAGGCACTTCCTGTTTCCATCTGGAGCTCTGAAGATCACTTCGTAGGCTGCCCTATTCCATCATGATGACAAACAAACCGTGAACGCTGGGTAGGAGAGCAAGGTAAGGCAGCAAGACCAGGTTCCCCTCCCTGGGCTGCTCTCAGTTGCCCAAGTGGTGAAAATGGATTCCCTAAAGTCCCAAAGGCCTTGGGGAGAAGAAAGTAGTGGCTGAGCTGAGCACCCAGGCCCAACATGGGGTCTACCATGGTGCAAAGAAAGAGACTATGTGGTAGATGTTTCTGGAAGAAGCATCGGGGCCAGCGACCAGGGGCAGAGATTCCAAAGTTCTGGAGTATAAAAGCCAGGATAGGGCCAAGTCAGAATGTAACCAGAAGGAGAATCACCAGGTCCTGACCAACACCAGTGGGAGGAACCTAACCACAGATCTTGGTCACAAATGCCAAAGCAGCCAGCAACAATGCAGTCATGCTTTGGGGAAGAGCCCAGGCCAGTTAGTCCACAGCAGTACCCAGGAAGATCCCAAAGACAACAAAACAATCTGCAGATTCAGGGATTGGGGCCCCTCCCACTACTAAGTGCCCTCTACCCTCTCCAAGAAATCACATTTGAAACCTGGCAAGGAAGAGGGTGGAGAGAAGAAATGTGAGGTGCTCAATATTTTGCTTAAAGATACTAAATGGTTACCAAAAATGTTCACATTATGCATCAGACCAAGTTTTCTGTGTAAATATAAATGAATATTCATATAAATATATTTATATAAATAAATTAATTAAAACATACTCTTTACCCTTTCTGTCCAACTTTCTGCAGAATAGGACTTCATGAAAATAAGATAGACTATTGGCAAAATGAAGAGTATCTTGGTATAGTGTGGGTCAATATTTCAAGTAAATGTTGAAATATATTTTTAATATTTCCTACCTGCTTTCTGTGATCCAGGCACAGGAGATGTGGAAACAGGTAGGCCAACCTCCTTTCAAGGAACTCCGTGTCTTAAGGTATACAGTTAAATAATTGCTGTGATACAGGATGAGAAGGGCTATCCTAAAAATACACATCAGGAAGAGTGGCACAAAGGGTACAATCTTGACCTCTGAGAGAATTCAGGGAGACCTTCTGGATAAAGGACCCTCAAACTGCATCTTAAAGGACAATTTGAGGATTTCTAGTTGGAAGTGGGAGAGACATTTACCTAAATTTGCTAAAACAAAAATAAAAGGAGGAAGGAAGACATTTCATAAAGGCTTATAAGGGAAACTTATGGAACTAAAAGAATTTGACATCCAAGGCTTTAATTGGAACCTGGGTAGCCACTTGGACCTCGGAGACTAGATCAGGAGCCTAGAACACCCCCATTTGCTTCTCTTTACCCATTCACAGAATTTCTTCCTACACAGACTATTTTCTTCTAGTTAATGGCTTCCAATCCAATCCTTCCAGCATTGTCATCCAAGAAGAAAGGTATATGCCTCCAAACTTCAATTGGAAAAATCCCAAGGAAGGATTCTCATTGGCTATTTTGGCAATGTGTGGCCTCCTGGGCCAATCACTGAGGCCAGGTAGGAAGAGAGCTACAATTGATCCATTCTGTATGGCATGTCCATTCCACTGTACTCAGGAAGGCAAGGCCATGTGGACAGCATCATTTGGATCTGTGACCAGAGCAATGGAAGAGATATCCCATAAAGAATGTGCACATTGTTAAGCCAGGGGAAGGATGCTAAGCAGACCAAACTAACTGTCCAGGCACAGTTCACCACAGGCTAATAAACTGACACCCCTTTCATGATGGCTTCCATCTTGAACTGGTCTCTCCACCTTGAAATTCAATAGGAATTTTTCCTAATCTCTCCTGTGGGACTTAGTCATTAACCTTATGTAATTAACATTTCTGAATAGGAAACTTTGTCCTTCCCCAAAACAAGGAGTGAGGGGGAGAAGTCCCCTGAACATGAGGATAATACTCTCTCCTTTACCCCTAAAGGGATTAATGGAGAAGATACCTTGCCCAAGAATTTGAGCAAACCAGAAACAAAGGCACAGGGTTGTGGGGAGAAAATCACTTTAAAAATTTTTGGCAAAGTATTTGTTTTAACTAATGGGAACCTTGAGGGATATGTGGCCGTGTCGTCTGGCAAAGGGCTTGCAATGGGTCTCTTCTCCTCTACTGAATTTGGGCCTGTAGGCAGAGTCTAGAACTGAAACAGCTTTGTATGAGGTTAAACTTTATCTTCATTGAGAGCCAAAGAAATCTTAGCAGGTTATGTCACCTTTATGAAAATGTTTCTCTTCCTTAATAAGTTTTTCTATAATGACTCATTCCTCCCATGGCATTCAAGTGTCCTCTGGGGAATTTCTAGACCAAACACACACACATACACATGGTTACACACCTGTGTGCATGTGTGTAGTCAATGAAACTTCATGAAAAGGGAGGAAGGAAAAGAGGAAAAGAACAAGAAAGCCCATGAGATTAAAAATAACTCACTTTTAAAAATGATCATTAAAATTCTTGAAACATCATCAGACCTCTAAATATTTACTGTGTAAGGGTTATTTTTCAGAATAGGTGCCTGCCTGCCAAACACTAAATGAGCCAAAAATAAAATAAAAAGCCAAAACAAGCCAGGTGTTACAGCACATGCCCATAGTCCCAGCACTGGGGAGTCTGAGACAGGAGGATCACTTGAGCACAGGAGTTCAAGATCAGCCTGGGTAACACAGAAAAGAGGAGGAGGAGGAGGAGGAGGAGGAAGAGGGGGAGAGGGAGGGGGAGGGGGAGGAGGAGGAGATAAGCCGCAACAGTGGCCTCAGGATTCTTGCCTCCATTCCCAGTACATTCAACCTAACTTCATTCTTTGTGCCTGGGACAAACCTGGGGACTTCCAGGGTCTGGAAAGTACTCTCACCTGCTCCTTTCCTCAATGCAGCCTGCCTCCAGGCCTCAGTCCATCAGTGATGTGATAAGTAGCACATCTGTGTGCAGGGGGAGGTCTCCAGGCCTATAAACAGTCCTCTCATCTTGCTCCCCTGGAGTTTCCTCTGCCACCTCTCTTCCTACTAAAAACTTCACACAGAAGAAGGAGATGCTATGACAGTAAGACACAATGACACTTTTGGACCCCAAGGCAGCAGTTCATTGAGTTTCTCCAACCCTTATCTCTATGAAGTGATGGCAAAATATACTGGGAGGAACAAAACCTCTCAAGTCCAGTGTCCTGGTTCTAGGCCTGGTTCTGCTACCTATGGGCTCTAATATGGAGCAACTCATTCCTCCTTTCCGAGCCTCAGAGACCAAACTAATAAATGAAAGTCACAGATACATCTAACATGCAGGTCTTTACACGATAACACATATGGAAAACACTTGATTCATATGTCATTCTTTCATTTGTTCTCCTTCCTTATTCTGCTATTCCTGATTCTCTGCATTTCCTGGTATGGCCTTGGGAATAACTTAAAAATTCTCAGTATTAGTCCATTTTCTGTTGCTATAGCAAAATATCTGAGGTTAGGTAATTTATACAGGAAAAAAAAAGGTTTAAGATCCAAAGAGCATAGCACCAACTCTGCGAGTGCCTCCCCTGAATTTGTCACATCATGGCAATGGGTGTCATGGCAGAAATGGGTGGAAGAAGGAGAAATCCTCAGAAGACAAGATGTCTGGGAGAAGGAAGGAGCCAGTCTTGCTCTTTTATAATAACCTTCTCTTGAGAACTAACTAGGTTCCCACAGGAATTACCTCAATCCCTTCCAAGGGCAGTGTCTCCAATGACCTAATGACTTGCCATCAGGCCCACCTGTTAGTAGCATCACACTGGGGACCAAACTTCCAACACATGAACCTTTGAGGGACACACATCATATCCAAATTATGGTACTCTCTAAGCCTCAGTTTCTTCATCTATAAAACAGATACTATCTGTATTGCAGAGTTATTTTCAGAACCAGGTATCATTGAGTATCAAACACCTGTAATAGCTTAGTATAAAGTAGTTATTGTGATTAATAAAGTGTCACATGATACTAGTTATTTTGGCAATGACTACAGAAAATTTAGTATTATCTAAGCTTCCCAAGGTGTTCACAATGTCTTATATGCATGGCCTCTCTTGGCAGCTGTGGACTGGTTTGGAGCCTGCAAAAGGAAAAAAGGGAGGAAAGCCCTTCTTCACAATGTACATCATTCAAGAGGCATATGAGCTGGAGCAGCAGAGAGTGGGAGAAGCTGCATAAGTGAACAGAAGACACCAAGAGAAGAACATTTCAACAGTTCCTAGGGCCCAACGACTTAGGCTAAAGTATGCGTTTTAAAGACTGAACAATCATTATGGGAGCCTTCAATGAGGTCCAATCCCTATATTTTTACTTCTTTGATTAATAAACATTAAATTTTGGGGTTGAATCTCCTACTAAAACCGAGAAAACAAAAATCCAGGCATTCCTGGAGCCCTTGAAGCAGAACGGTTGTGGATTCTGGCTCATTCCAATCATTAACCACTGGGCCCCCAGAACAGCCTGTCCTGGGGCTGCCCACAAAATGACCCAGGGCACCTCCTGAGAACTCCAGGAGGACTTCTGGCCAGCTAAGCTTTCACAGCTTTCATCACCAGCCCTCAAGATGCCAGGCACTTCCAGAGGACCTGCTTCCAAGTAACATCCTTTTCTCTTTCCCCTGAAGGCATGAAGATGAGAAAGTACTAGCTACACAGTTGAAATATGGTGTGTTGGGTTTTCCTCTTATTACCAAACCCTCTCTGCAAATTTTCACATCACCCTCTATCCAAGCCAGAAATGTGGATATGTATGTGTATCTATCAAAAAATGTGAAAACAAGGACAGGAGGGGGTATCAGAAGAAAAGGAACACTAAGAAGGAGAGCCAGGACAGGGTACAAATAGAGGGAAAAAAAGAGCATATTTTTGACTGACTACGAGAAGGTTTGTTAAAGGGCCAGAAATTCCAAGACCTCAAATCCTCCTTCATGATTTCCCCAGTGACCAGTGCCTTTTTCTAAGAGTGATGTTGGTGCTTGTTAGAAAGGAAGGAGAAAATGAGGAAGAAGTTCAGATCACCCTACTTTTGAAGACTGACAGAAATATTTGCATCAGTCTCTAAGAGTCAAGAGAGCACAGTTCTTCATAAACTGGTCATGGAACTGAAATAACAGATTTTGGGGGTGTTTCAACTTGGGTCCTGGGAAATGTGGGATCCAGTCCCAATGCAAAGACCCCCATAAGCAGGGACAGCATCTACCAGAGTCACTACTGCGCCCCACCCTCTAGGACAGGCCTGGCACTCTGGAAGTGCTTGTTGAACAAATGGATAATTCCATCCATTCACCTCTTTGAGCCCTGTCGTCCTCATGTGGAAAATGAAGTGGTTGAGACAGGTTGTCTCTATGGCCCTTTTGGCTCTAAGAGTTTATGGTTCTGGGAATTCGTCCAGCTGACGTAAAAGACGCCAATCCTTCTCTTCACAACTAGGCCGCCATTATTTAATGAAGACAGGAAGTGTGATACACAGCCTAACAATTCCCAACTCTCAGCTACCAACCTACCTTATTTTCACTTGTCTTTTTACTAGTGGCAAAGAGTTAATTTTCGGATTCGAAATACCTGCTTTCACTTGAATCAGAATTAATTTATACATAGCTATGCTATGATTTTCTGTTATAGCTCAAACTGGCCATGCTCCAAGTTTGGATTTAAAGCAAGACTGTGATTAATACATTTTCTAGGCTTTCCCTGGTCCATCCCTCTAGGTTATTTGGCTGCCCAGACCCCCAACAACATGGGCATCCAAAAACCAGGTGGACAACCTAAATAGAAAAATAAATAAAACATATCAACCACATAACCAGGTGAGACTTGGCACAGGAGATGTAGCAGTCTCACACGTGGTTGCTGTCCTCAAAAAGCTTTCAATGCATCACAACTCACAACATTCTCTCTGAAATATTAGGGCCTTAGTGTATCTCCCCTCTTGAAAATAAATTACAATCTTAAAAAGACTATTTGGAACCAATAAAAAGTGAAAAAAAATTTACTATTTGGAAATAATTTCAAATTTACAGAAAAGCTAAAAAAAAAAAAAAAAATAAGAAGAACAGCACAAAGAACACCATAAATTCTCTACCCAGATTTGTCCCTTGTTAACATTTTACTTCATCTTCTATTTGTATACAAGCTTGCTTTTTACAAGCATAGGACAGCTTTCTTGTGGGTTTATTTCTCCCAAAATCATTTGTGGTAACTTGCATGCATCATGGCCCTTTGATATGATCATATCCCCTAAGGATTTATAGGCTTTCATGTTGAATTTTTTTTAAATCCCTTTCTTATGATATCTATAAAATCAATACAATAGTATAAAATAGAAAAAACTCTTTTCTAAGGTACAAAATAAGTTAACTTTTAAAATAGGATAACAAGAAAATATAACAAGAAGTTGCTGAATACAAACTATTAAGGTCTCCAATGATAGCATTTCAAGGACAGCAGCAAGACAGCATGGGAATCTCCAAACACCTATCGCTCCTGGACAGTCAGTCAACTCATCTCGTTCCTTGGTTTTCGTCCCAGCAAAAGAGCAAATGAGAATGCAAACACCTCTATTTTATTTTAGAAAGGAAGAAGAAGATTCTCGAAGCTAACTAGTATACTGATGACTACATGAGTCCATCATCCTCTGGGAATAGCATGGGACAATCTGTCCCTACATAATAGAATCCAGAACAGGTTAGTTCCCAAGGGCCAGCGCTGCAGGGCCAACCTGCTTTCAAGACACATCACCTCTTCTGCTCACAAGTTCATGAAAATGTTGCTTTTCTCCTTGAGTTAAAACATAACCACACAATTTCCTGCACAGGACAAAAGATAGGAAGGGTTACTCACTACTGGTTTTTTTGTTGTTGTTGTTTGTTTTTTTTTTAACCTCAGAAGGCAAAAATTGCCCCCTATGTACCCAGTCAAGGATGGTGGAGCAGTTACTCAGGGCACCTCCACTGTGGACAGATAGCAACCTGCCCCTTGGTTTCCAAGGTCCATGCTACTCAACAGCAGCAAGTAAAAAGGGAATAAATCAGGTAAGCCCATTCCATTATTCATCATCCTGTTGATAAATCACTCTTCTTTCTTGAGTAGTAAATGATTTTGCTTATTTGGCACTATTTTTAATAAACCTTTTAGTATATGACTATATTCCCTGGAGATAAACAGGCTTTCTTATTGAAATTATTTTTGCCGAATCCCTTCCTTATAACATCTATAAAATCAATAAATTAGTATTTTTAGATACAAAATATTTTTTAAATGAACACATACTTAAAAACTGAAATAAGTAGGTAAAAGCAGAAAGTAGGTATGAAGCCCATATACAGTTCTTTTCAAATCTCACCAAAGCTAAACATGCTTAAATCAACATGACTTTATTGTCAAGGTAACTCCAAGGTAACTGATTAAATGAATCCAAAACATTTACCTTTCACTAATCTCCCTTTTTTGAGAGAGAGAGAGAGAGAGAGAGAGAGAGAGAGAGAGAATATTATACTTGGATAATAATACAAAGGTAGTTTTAAAGTGAAAGGAAGATAAGGGGAAAGAGTAGGTTTACCTCCGAAGTCTACATGTAAGAGCTATAGAAAGACGTGTATAAACATGAACTTCATCTGAAAACAGGCTGGCAAAGAAATGAAGAAAAGAAAGGTAAGAATATGAAGATGCCCAGCTTGACTCGGGGGAAACAAAAGATCCTGGGATCTACCTTGTTTGGATGCCCTTCGCCGAATCTTCATTTTGGGGAAGGAAGGCCAGGAGTAGTTAAAAGGTGAGTCCGAGTCAGAATCCATGTTTTTGTTTTGGTGAAATGAACAGACTCAGGAAGAGCTCGTGCCAGCCAGGAGGCAAGCCTCCCCAGTGATGTCAAAGGAAGGAATGAGGCTGGATGAAACAGCTCCCGAACGCGGGGAGGGAGAGGCAATAAATGTTTTGCTTCCTTCAGGCGTTCAGGCATGTAGACCAACAAGGAGGCTGTAAATATTAAAGCCAAACTAGGAAAGTGAAAGGGGGAGAGAGGGGGCCCAAGAGTCTCGCTGATACTTCACAGTCCAGTTATTCAAAAGGTCACGGGGAGCAAATGAATCATTAACTCCCCTCTTCTTGTTGCTGGAAATGGAAATGCAGAAGGAAGGTAAGCAGGGTTGAAAGAGCCGCCTGTGATTCAAGAAAAGCCTCCAACACGGCTGCATGTTTTGCTCGGGAACTAGAGTATCATTTCTCGGAAAAGCCACCCTGTGTGGTGTGAGATAAAGGTTGAGGTTTATGTGTGTGGACAGCCAGAAAGCCTGATCCACAGACAAATGAAGGCCATCCAACCAGGAGGTTCCCTCCAGAGCAGTCTATTCATTCACACCCTCAGCAGCTTGGGCAGCAGCTTTGGGATCTGAAAGCCAAACAGTTCTGTTAATTCACTTAACAGTCCCATCTCCCCGTCCTTGTGATCCTAACGTGATCTGGAGACATTAACTTTCATGTAAAACTGTAACTCATTTCATTAGATTTGTGCAAAGTTATCTACTATTGTTTAGCACAAATGGGGTATTTTCCTAAATTCTCACCAAGTTTGGCTGTCCATCACAAGGATTTGGACACCTTGATAGTTCCCATCTAAACTTTCAGTCCATCTCAACAGAGCTAGTCGACAATTTGCTGCAAACCAGCAGCTCTTACACAGTCTCCCTGAACACCCTGCAGTGATTAGCATTCGGTAGAAGCCCATTACTGCCTTCCCATAAATCATGGCATGGCTCAAACTTATTTCCCTACTCCCACAGGCACATAGATACACGTGACCTGAATAAGACCAAGCAGAGTGGCCAAGATCCACAGAGCCACAAAAGGAGTCTCTTTTGAGGCTTTCTTTCAGTAAGAGTAACAGCAAGAAGTATTTTGTTTTGCTGTGTTTAATGAGGCTGTGTGTGATGCCCAAATACACTGAAGGATGTTGGCAACAATATGAGGACCCATTTAGCTCTGGCAACTGGGAACACAATAGTATGTGTCTTAGGTAACATTCAACTCTTCACTTTAATTATTTCCCAAATTGTTGGCACTGCCATGCCATGCTGCAAGGCCTGCTCTGTGATAGCTAATTCTGACCCATGGGGTTGGGGAGAGTGAATTCAGACAGAGGAGAAAGGGTAGAGAACACTTAAGTTCAATTTCAAATAAAAAATCAGAATTATGTAAATCACTACTGCAATTTTATATGGTTTGCTACATAATCATACATCTAGAACAAAGTAAAACTGGAATATTGTTGCAAGCATTGCAACTAAATAAAAATACGAATATATTTTCTACTATGTGGTCTTCCACTTGAGGAATAGTTATATATTTTTTCTTAATCAGCTGGACACAATTATAAATTACTCTCAACCCTTATGTCCAGTAAGGGTTTTAATTCACATGGACCTTCAATAAGAAGATACACAAAATCGTACAAGCTTTTACACTGGGTCTATTTCAGAGCCTAATATAGTTGCTGAGACATTGCAGGCATTTATTAAATGCCTCATTTTTGAATGAGGAATTCATACTAATGGGTTACCTGTGGGTGAAAAACCTTAACATGACAGCTAAAGTATTTATAGTGTCTGCTGATTACAAACATATACCTTGACAAAAAGCCACAATAACTCTGGCAGAATGTTTAAAATAGATTTGTTCTGGTTATTACAACAATATCTACATATGTAAAAAGAACAATAGCTATAAGTACAGAAAACACATTGTTCTCTGACGATCCAGACCATACTTGGGGTGTGCATAGTTCCACAGATGTCTGCAGACCAAAGAAAGGGGACCTCCATTAATGCAATCACCAAACTAAAATAATAGTGCTGGATCAGAATATCTTTTTCTTCAGCTCTACTGAGATGCAGACTTTGTGAGGAGGTTAGAAATACTCACGCCATCATCCTGAATCAGTGGTGGTTGTTTTGCAGCCTTGCTTCACTAAAGGGACAGGAGTGATAAACTTCTTATACTTTCCTGGTGCTATGGGAAAGGAGATAGGTTTTTGATTAAATTGCAGACAGAACAAGGTAATGCAGGGTTCCTATCTTGTTTTAGTAAGTTGGTAGAAAAGTGACAAAGTGGTCAGGAGACTCCAACAGTAGAGAGAGCAGAGTCTGGGGGCAGAATTACTCAGATGACATCAGCACCGGAGGGAGTGTTCATAAAATGCAGGACTGTTGAATCAAGATCTCTGAGCATGGTCCAGGATCTGCACTTAAAACGAGTACTGTCCCTATCCCAGGCAGATTCACATGCCTGGTGAAGTTTCAGAGTCACTAAACTAGAAGATGATAAACCCAGGTCAACAAGTTCCCAGAGAAGTCTACTCCTCCCTTGACCATCACTGATCAATTAGAAGAACCTTAGGACAATGCAGACAGAAAGAGATGAAAGAACTTGGTAGAAGGCATTTCTATTAGTTGAGATACCATGTGGATTAATCTTATCTAATTTCTCCAAAACACAGTCCACGTTGACCAATTACATATCAATTGATTACTGATACAGAAATCATTCTGACAATAAAACTATCAGAACTATCCAACCAATGCCTGTGAAAAATACCTCTGGTATCAAGAGACTTCACAATATCCTCATTTGCTTTGCAATATAGTCATATTTTTTTAATGAATTGATTTGCACTTACCAGCCATGCATAGTTAACATGTAAAGCGAAGTCAAAAACATTGTTTGCACAGCCTTTTATTTTTAAGCCAGATCATTTTCCCACTTGCCAAAGACTTTCCCCTGAATGTGGGTCATTTATCCTCATTGTTTTCTATAGTAATTGAGGTGGGTTTTTTCCACCCCATTTTATTAATATAATTGCATTTAAGTGACTTCAAGATGTTATTTACATCTCATTCATATTCAATAGATAAATTGCTTTGTCTGGCTGATTGCAATTGCAGTTGGCGGAATTCAGTGATATACCCCAGGCCCACCTCATCACCAGATATCATACAGCCAGTTCAGTGTAAGCATGCAAATGACTTCATGGGAGATGCCTTCGTCTTGCCATGCCACCTTTAATTAGAAGTCCTTTACTTAGAAAAATCACCTCCATGAGGTTAAAATCATCCAGGGCAAATGCCCTGGACTTGACGTTTCAGCCTTCTGGAAAACCCACATAGAAAATTTCCTACATCCTCTTCAGATGGAGGAAGTGTCACCTGCCTTTCAACCTGGATAAAATGAAGTCTCTTCAAAGCAATATTTACATTTAGTATTTGGGAAATCTTCTTATCCTCCAATGGGTCCCCAAATTCCTTAAGGGCAAGAACTATTGTCTTATCAAAGAGCCACACACTAAAAAGAAAAATCATGGGTTTTGGAGACACCTATAAAGCAGATCACACACTTGTTTACTTAATAGCCCTAACCAAGTCACTCATACTGTCTGAGCCTCAGTTGTCACATTTAAAGTGAAATCATAATGTCTGTACTTCAGAGGATTATTGTGAGGATCAAAGATTACAACAGTAAAAAACTTAAAAGAATTTTCAATAAGCTTTAAATATTAAGTATAAAGTTTCCTTTCATTATAATTCATTCTACATTAAAGACAAAATAGTCATATCTTGACCTCGGCAATAATAGCTGGATTTTCAAAGTTGCAACATGCCAGTGTGCCAGGAAGTTCCAAAAAGATCACACCATGAAAAAATAATTAAATAAAAGAAAGGGGGACAGAAGGAGGAGGACAAGGAAGAGAAGGAGCCCCTGTCCTGGAGGTATGCTGTGGACACGTGGATATGTCACCTGGAGGTATGGATGGTGGAAGTAAGGAGCCCTGGGGGTAAGAGAAGTGGAGATCTGAGCCACGAGTCTGGTCAGAGAAAGGGTAGAAGGATAGGGAGGTATCTTGCTCTAGCCTAAGGAGAAAGAAATTCCTCACAGTAGGAAGAATGCAGGAGCTTAGAGAGAGCAACGTCTAAAATTACATTTTAAGTTTTTCCTGATCATGTTCCAATTCCAATTTCCCCAAACCTTCAACCAAAGTGTCTTACATCCCATAGACTTTTTCACAGACACCAACACTTTTAAAATTCAAAATTCATGCTGTACAGACTTTTATATGGTTATTCACAATGTAAATTTGTCAAATGTGAGCTATCAAATGAGCAAAGAATTTAAGTAATTAATTTTAACATCATCTCTCATAAGATGGGATAGGCAGTCCTGGTTTTTAAACAGGCCCATCTTGCATATGCTGCTGGGATGTCTCAACTGACAGCAAGAAGATATATGTGGGCACCCCCACCTGTATGGATTCACACATCCACAAATATTTCTATATACAGTCATTCATGTCTGTATTAACCAAACAGGAGTGCATGCTAATAATGTGCACAACTCTAACCTGTTACTAAAACTAGAGGGAAACCTGAATAAACCCTCTAGCTTCCCTTGCTTTTAGTTACTTGCTCTCATCAACAATTTTAGAAGTCCCACAGCTAAGCAGTATGCTCCTGTTAGCTTTGCCAGGTGTAGCACCTCTGAGGTATTGGTCACAGTGGTAATGGTGGCCTAAGTTGTTTTCTAGGAACTTGGATGTATCTCCACTTGGGCCTGCACCAGTATCTGATAGGTGACCACTGGACATGAAAGGGCGGAAAACTCCACACTGAGCATGCTAATGCTGCCAGTTTCTAAACATGCATCCTGTGAAGAGCCGTGACATGGGATGACACCCGTGTAGACCACTGATTACTTCACTTTACCTCCAATCACTTTTTCCCATGCCTCAGACCCGCTATTTCTTCAATCTCTAAAGAAACCCTATTCTACCCACAGGAAGGCAGATTTGAGTCTTGGGGCTCCCATCTCTTCTTGTTTGGTCGTCTTATGAATAAACTCTTTTGCAAAACTCAGTGTTTGGTGTCCTGCACAGTGAGCACAACAGGCCTCTCGTGGTAACATGACCACATGGATTATTCTATCCTCCTCTTCCTGCTCATCTTTAAGCCACCACTCCAACAGTGAAGAACCTGACACCCACCATTCATAACTCATTTGCTTCATTATTCCATCCCAGTGTACCTGGGTGGTATTAAAATTGTTAACCTGTGTTCCTATGGGAAGAAAAAATTTAATAATTACACAACAGTGCTTCTCTGCAGCTTATTTTGCCTTTATTCTTACAAGCTCTACTCACTTCCAAAGTTACTTAGATCCACACCTCCTCCTCAAAATAATGTCCATCAAGTTTGTTTCATAAATTTTTAAAAATATTTTAAAATTGTAGATGGACACAATACCTTTATTTTATTTTTATGTGGTGCTAAGGATTGAGCCCAGTGCCTTGCACGTGCAAGGTGAGCACTCTACCACTGAGCTACAACCCAGCCCTGTTTAATACATTTTTAATGCAGTTAAATTGTTTTGTCACATTCTGCATTCTGTCTTCGGATGTCCCAACCTCAAATTTTTTAAATTTGCCTACATTAAGGTTTACTCTATGTGTTGTAAGATTCTATGGGTTTGCACAAATGCATGGTGTCATGTATCCTCAATTAACAAATAAAAAAGAATATTTTCACGACCCTAAACACACACACACATATACCACACATACACACCACACACACACACACACACACACACACACACACACACACACACAGGAGCCAACAAAAGAGTTCCAAACTACCAAAGCTGGAATGCTTTGACAACAAATAAAGAGTATTAGATTTATTTATTTTACCCAAAGAATAAAATAAATATCCACAGCTCCATGTACACATAAATAAATGGCTGAATAAATAATGGGGGGGGATGCAAACTTAAAAGTAGAAGAATTCCAAATAATATAGGTAGGTACTCCACCCACAAGGAAGTATTTAGATAACTCCCCACTCCTTAAGTGCAGGCTGCATAACTTGGCTTCCTTTCAAAGGGTACAGTGTGGAAAAGGGAGTAAGTAGAGTAACTCTACAGGGGAGAAAAGGACAAACTCTACCACAGCCAAGGAACCAAGGTCAACATCAACGGTGATTAATAATGTTGACAGTATGGACTCAATACAATGTGATGAAAGCAGCTCTTCACCTCTGTGGTCTTCCTCCTGAAACCTATACTCTCACTTCAGTGTTGAGAAAACACACATCAGAAAAATCCCAGTGAAGGAACGTCCTACAAAATACATGACCACCACTTCTCAAAACTATCTAGAACATCAAAAACAAGGAAAGTGTGATAAACTCTCATAACCGAAAAGAGCCTAAGAAAACGTGAAGTCTAAATGTAGTAGGGGATCCTGCAACAGAAAAAGGAAATTAGGTGAAGAGTAAGAAAATCTTTTCAAAGTGTGTAAATCTAAAACTTTCCTTAAAAATATAATTTATTAAAAATTTTTAAAGAATGGTAGCAAAAAATACAAAATCTACATTCACCAAATGTGGAATTAATGCTAAATGAATGTTTGCATCCCTTATTAGATTTGCAGATTACAATAAAGCATTAAATTCTGTTTCCTTTTTTTCAAGTTCTTACTATGTGATATTATCATGCAATTCTGAGGGAAGTAATTAGACATTAAAACATCACATACTGAAATTACCTCCCATCTCCAAAGTTAACCCCAGCGGAAAGCTCTCATTTGGCACCTATGAGGTAGATGAATCTTTCTCAGTCAGATTAGTTGAAACCTTACTGGCAGACAAATCTCAAGAACCTGGATAAATCCTTATGGCTCCCTCAAAGTTTTCTCCTCAAGTTCTAAATGCCTTCAACTTCCATCTTTATCCCGATTTTTTGTTATTTTATTTGACATCCACTTATCCATATCCTTCAACTTTCTCACCCATGCCTGAAGTGAGGGGCCATATTTCATTAAAAAAAAGTCTTCCAAATTAACCACACTCTAAAAGTTACAGCAAATTGTCCCAATAAACTGTTAGAGCTTGTACTGCCTGGCATGAAAGCTAATTAGAATCTTAATTGCCCTAAAGTCCCTTCCAAGGGATTAACCACTGGATACTCGGTTTAAACCAAAAAAAAAACAACCCTCAACTCCCACAAACACACACTCCCTGCAATCAAGCTGGCTGCCAAGGATCCCTCAGAGAGGGGGATTCTGTTGTACATGCCTATATTCTGAAGAAATTCCCGCAAGAAAATAGGAAGAAATCTCTGGGTATCATCTTAACTTTTCATAAAACAAATTTTATAACACCATTTTCAGAATGTGTTTCATATTTTTTATTTGTTTTATATCTCATAAGTTAGGTACAGTTCCCTTAAGATTTTATGCTTATTTAAAATTTATCAACTAACGATTGATTGAAACATCAAAATAAAGTGTTCTTTGGGGATGGAATCTATGGAATTTACTTATTCACTAAGCTGGCTTATTTGGGGTTGAGGATCTTATTTTGGAGAAGGAAAAAATTAAGAGTTCAGAGAAAGGACTGCCTTTTCTTTCCCCCTCCCTCAATCACATTTCAGAGATTAAATCAGTTTGTTACACGAAAGAAAAACGCAATTTAGAATGTACCACAGGTGTGAAATACTCATGCCAAACATCAGGTACCCCAGCCATGCCCTTATGAGATCACTGTAAATATCAAGCCCACCCTTCAGCCCTTTCTATGCACCTCGAAATCCAATAAATGACTGTGACAGCAGATTACAGTCACTTGATTCCTTCTTAATGTTTAAACATAAAATTTCAAAGGTTTCATCATCTTATTTAAGTATAAATGGTTGGGAAATTTTTTCAGTTTTTTTTTCAAAGTTTTCAATAGTTCTCCAAATCTATAATATGGATACTGATAATCACTGAGAGTTTGCAAACCTAATACAAACAGGTTTCTATTAATTCCCTTTGCAATCAGTTGAAATAAAAGTAGAACCCTGTTTCCCAGTAACAAAAAAAAGAAAAGAAATTCCAGGAAGTCGGGGTGATTGTAGCATTGCTGAGGTCTCCAAAGATATCTGGTCACAGTTCTCAACCTTGTCAGCCCCTAAGGATCACCTGGGACTCTTTTTGGACTCTGGATGTACAGACTCCACTCCAGATCAAGTAAATCAACCATCTCTGGGTGGGGGGACCAGGTTTCTGAATTGTAAAGCTCCAATCTGAACGTGGAGGCAGTATACAAAACTAAAGGATAGCACAGTACTTAGATAAGCTACTCCTAACCATAATGGATTTTTACATAGTTCTTTTTTATTTTATATCTTTGAGCAAACAACAAGCAGAATAGCAGACCTGTCATTAAACCAGAGAGAATTCTAGACTGGGGACTTCTAATTTCACAGTTTTATAGAAGTTTCCTGAGAAGGAAAGACAGTAAGATACACTGTACACCTCCAAGGAGGTTTTAGTTTCTTCATGTTTCCTAGTCTATAGCAATTCATCTACAAATCCCTGAATGTTCTTTCTTATAATTTATGGGACAAAAAATCTGTTAAAGATACTCCAATGGTCTCATTTAAAGAAAAATGCTTCATTCACATTCCACAAGAATTTTACCCAAACAATAAAGCCACAAGTATAAAAGGCAGAACACGCTTGATAAGAGAATCAAATTGAGCTCGTAACACGCAGTAGCATTCCAAAAAGTCAGCGATTTTTTCTACCAAAAACAATTTTAAAACCTCTGCACCCACAATGAAATTTCACTGAAGTGAACAAAAGGAAAAATATTTAAGTCCAAATTGACACAATTAACTTTACATTCCCAATCACCTTCTTGGAATATTTTTCTATCACCAGCCCTTTTACCTCAAAACCAAATCAGTGGTAAACATTAGTGTGTGGAAGAGAGGTGCCTCCCCACCAAAAAGAGGGGGGGTGGTGTGGGGAAAGAAAGGAAAAGAGTCCACAGAAGCATCTACAGCCTGAGGCATACAGAGAGACCTACGAAAATTAGGCTGAAAAACGTAATTTTCAGAAGGGTAAGAGCTTTCTGCTAAAGTTCCCTATTCCAACTCCTTTTCATTTTCCTTCATGTTTCATGCAACATTCTTGAGATTTCAATATAGATACACACGTACTATTAAATAACATTCAATAGAGGGGTCAGCTTCCACTTACATGGCCCCAGGATCTTAGGATTCCACCCTTAAGAGCCTGTTTGGAATCATCACAAAACTCACTTTCACAAGTAACTGTGCTGCTTTATAAGAATTTGTAGCTCAGCAGTATTAATTCCATTTCCAATTTTTTTTTTTGTTTGTTTGTTAATATAAGAAGAAATGGGAAACTAACCTAATTAGTTCTACTTATTTGGTTGTTTGCCAAACTAGACTGGATTTCGTTGTCTCTGCCTAGCTAGCCACTAGAATCCAGGGCCCTGAATGAGATGGGGATGCAGACCTTGAAAACATGGTCTAGAGGGGCCATTCCTTTGGATCTTCCAATCATTTTCTATCAGCTTCCCTTTGCTGATGTTTTTCCTATGGGAGGGTTTCGTTTCTCTCCCTGGGTCTTGTTTAAGGTCATGAAAGGATTTTGTCTTCGAGGTTGAGGAATATGAACCTCAGATAAGAATTTGTAGCTCAGCAGTATTAATTCCATTTCCAATTTTTTTGTTTGTTTGTTTGTTTTCTGTCTGCTCGTTTCTGTCTGTTTCTGCTTCCTTCTCTGCCTAATTGGTCTCTACACAAGCTTTTTGTTGTTGTTTGCTTTGTTAATCAAGTCTAGTTTCCTTCCACATTCAGTTTTGATTCATCTGTCTCCCTGGGCCCACCCCCACAGTCCCAGCACCCTACGTATTTTCTCATATTATGTGTAAGTAATGAACAGTAGTAGCAATGAAAGGACCCAAAGTTTTAAAGACTGGCTGTGATTTGAGCTTCTGCATGTGCTGACCAGACCACTCTATAAAATCAATAATACATATTTCGAAAGGAGTGGGGATTAGCTAATAAATATTTGTGGGGAGGATTGAGATTTTCCCTTCCTTCTTGCAAAAGTCATCATGTTCTTTGTAGAAAAACATACAGTGTCATTATAGTCTATCTTCCAAAATGGAGCTTACTTATGGTATGTAATAGTAAATGAATGATGCAGGACACAAATTCTGTTATTTACATCAACATAACTATGTGGAAAAACACTGGCAGAAAACACATCCAAATTTAATAGTAGCTGTCTTTGGGTAAAGAACTCTGGGGATGTTTTTCTTTTTCTTATACTTGCTATAAATTTTCATTTTTTCTGCTGTGAATATTTATTCTGTAATTCTGAAGAGTAATTTTTCTTTCCCAAAAGACTCATTTAGTAGAGTGCTATGTCTAAAATCACTGGCACTTGCACCAAGCCCACGCTCTGCCAGCAGACCTGTAACACAGAGGTGTCACTGCTTCATGCCAGAGTTTTGAGGTCTTGAGACTCCCCCAGTGAAGAGATGACAGTCAATTATATCCCCGCCCAATTCCAGTCTCTCAATCTCCCTAAGACTCTCCCCATGGGAAAAGTTAAAGCACTCATATAGCTCTCGTTTTCTCATTCAGTTTCACCAATCCTTCATTTTTTCCATGCCAATTGTCATATGATATACAACTTTAGTCAAATAAATTTCACATAATCTTTAATCCAATGCAGACCATGTGTGATTAATTATGCTCAAAAATCAGCTTCAGTGTGAGTGTCACTACATCACAATCTCACTCAGGCTCTGGAATAGACCTGGCTGAAAGAATCACCTTCCAACACCTTCTGAAATTCACCTGAGACACTGACACTGTGGCTTCACAGTCCTTGAGGAATTTTTAACTGGAAATCTTAAATTTTAACCAAAGCCACAGTTCCCTTTTTTCATATTCAAACTTTTAGAAGGGATTTGTGAGACAGTGACTAATCGAGCTGTGGGCAGCCTTGCTGATTCAGAGGGTTCCTGCATCCCTGTTTGGAGTTGGGACCCCAGCACTGCAGGTGAGCCTTACCCTCCCACTGCCTTCCCACAGGCTGTCTGCTTGCACCCGCTGGATGGTCACTCCCCACCTTCTTGGCACAGCAATCGCTGCTGCCCCTATCGTTCTTGGTTTTGCTTAAAGTGTCAATTCCATTTTTAAATCACTTTTAGTCCCTTTGACTTTGAGCCAAACGGACCTTCTCTTCTTCTTACCTTCAGAGTTAACCCATGTCACGTCACCCACTTTCTTTTCTTCCATGACCTTCAATGCTTTGCCCCATCTCCCTGTGCCAGCTGCCCAGGGCGTGGAGTCTCAGTCTCCACTGTGAGAGCAACAGGATCAGATCCCTGCACTTCAAATGCTGGTTCTGCCCTTGGAGCAAAACCAGGCCTACACCATCCACAGAGAGTGGGATTACTGTCAACTATTTGCCGAGGAGGTCTGGGGGTACTGGCTTGGATGAGTTTCCCAGGCAGCTATTACCCATCCAAGACATTATTCCTCCAACCCAGTCATTTTTGGTGTATAAACTAAGGGCCAGTGTGATTCTTGATGATCTGAGGGATCAGTAAGAATTACACAAAGGAACTTCCTATGGATTGTCCTGTCCAGTATAATAAAGTTAAACATGCAGTTCCTTGGTGACACTGGTCACACATTCCATGCACAGGTGGCTAGTGGCTGCAACTCAGGATAGCAAAGATAAAGAACACATCCATCATCACAGAAAGGTCTCCTAGAACAGTCCCTATGCCATTTATGAGATCACACAACTCTCATCCCACAATATTGAATAATACAAGTTGTCAAAGTCTTATACCTTTCACCCACATACAGATTTTATCAGCAGTTCTTCAGAGACTGTGTAGAATACAAGAACACGGAGAATACAGGAGTTTTGAAGTGGCCTCTGGGGAGAGCCATTTCCCATCCCAGCCTCTGGTTTACCATCTGACTCTTACTCACTGTTTGTTACCCTCTTCTCTATCTCAGAAGGTTCCTTTAAAATCTATTATCATTTTCTTTGCATGAAGTCAGGGAGCTTATCTGAATCCAAGAAATGTATATGAACAACAAAGCAAATGCTAGCAGCAGAAAGGCTCACTCCTGGCCCTTTTCATAAATCACTGGATGGAAGTCCTGTGCATTTGTCTCCCAAGGCCTTCCTAACACTGCTCTCCAGACACGATGATGATGCTGACAAAGCACTCAGATTAGGTTGGGTTACCACAGTTTCTGTAGCACAAGTCTTCTTACCCAGCAAGGACACCAGCTAGAGAGTGGAGCACTTTTTTTAAAATCTAATATCAAAATAATCGTACTATTTAATACTCTTAACAGCCAACCCTCCCCTCCCCCAGCAATTTGTCTTGGTAAACATTCTTCAAAGCTAACATTCCTGGGAGCATGATGCAATTTGTGGCTGAGACATCCTGTATGCGTGAATAACAGCTATGCTCCGGGCTTCATGGCCCACAACAATCATCTGTAGGAGATGTTTGCCTTCCTTTCTCCTTCCTCTTCCCCTCTTCTGGAAGTAAATGATTACCCCTTACCTTATGCAGCAGAAATATTAGAGGCATGCTTATTGCTTAGTGCAGATCTAAGTTTCTGTTCCAATTTCAGGAGCACCTCGAGCAGGGAGATCCAGCAAACTACCTTTGGCTTGTGGCCAAGTAGAGGCAGCACAGTCAACTGACACCGTGGGCGCTTCCTCCTCGTCTGCTCTGAGCTGCAGGATTTCCCAACTGTTGTAACTGCTCCGTTGTGTGTTTGCCAAATGTGCTAGCCACACTCCCGGGCCTCTGGTGAGCTCCCTGCACTCGTGGCTCAAGGTGGCCCTGCAGGTCACCCCTTTCACTATCTGACTCCTCCTGGGCTTGGCCCAGTTTTCCCTGATCTCACATCAACCTGAGCCCTAGGTCACCACCACCTCCTCTTCACTCTCACTTCCCAAGAATGCTCTGCCCATGTGTGCTTTCCAGGTGTGACAGCTACCTCAGCTTCACTAAAATTGAGAAACCAACTGGGAAGGTTAGTGTACATCTGCTTCCCACTGGTCTTGCAGACCATCTAAGTGCCCAAACTGGTATTTGCTGGTTGCCCCAGTCATGTCCTCAAATGCCCCAATAACTTCATTACACTCAGCTTGCCTCTAAATAACAAGTGGGGCCCTCAGCTCCATCCTGCTGAGGGAGTTCCTGGTCCCTCCTAATGGACACTCCCATCAGACCCACACCCCCAGCACACATCTGGCCTTTTCCTGAGACCAGAGGGTTAGATCTCAAAGGTTCAGCTCCACAGAGACACGTGGGTATCAATGTGGGATAGTGGTATGCTTGAGAACTCTGTATGGGCCAGGCAGAATGATGTTCCTTGTTTCCACTCCACTCTTTACCTTCCACCAGTGGCTCAGTTGCTTTCCTGAAATGAATCTGGCAGTGCCACTTCATAGGAATAACAAAATAACCATGACAAACCTCCAGCCAGTGTTTGGCAAGGGAAAACTGCTGAGAAAAAGCTCTGATTACTTTGTTGATTTTTTTAGATTTTAAATGGAGTCCTGTCCCTAAAGTCATAATATTATGGCTGATGCTTCAGAAAATTTTACCTGGATAGGTTTCAAGAAGTAGACAAGGTTCCCAGGAAGGACTATTTTATATTAAAACATATTTTCTTCTTCTCCACTGTATACCTGGTCTGCGACGCCCCATGAGAGCAGGGAAAGCAATATTCTGGAACATACCCAAATCCACGTTCTCCTGGTCTTCATGTTCGTTCAGTTGAACCACTAGACTTTTAACACACTAAAAAAGATAAAGTCAGATAAGGTATGTTTTTTAAATATGTATATATATATATATATATATATATATATGTACATATATATATGGCTATACTTAATGTTTGTTTATTTCTGCAAACTAGAAAAACAATCTTGGGACACATCAGTAAAAACATGCTACATGTATCACATCATGTAAACAGAAAACTACTATAATTAATATTATTTAAGAATTAAAAATGAGGAAGAGATCTGTCCTAAACAGAAACACACCTGAAAGTTGTCCATAGGTAAAATTTATTATTGGCAATTAACTGTAGACATTAAACGTGAAGTAAAATTTGTTTTGGAAAATGAATTCAATCATTTTGCATTCACAACAACCCAGAAAGATAGCAAAGCTTAGTCATAAAAGATAGAGATTGATAATCTGATAAAGGAAAATGGATTTCAAATTATTCTAACAGCAACTTTAGGCACATGCCTGTTTATTGAATTTATTTCTATTTTTATGACGACTTGATCTTCATTCCACTTTAACTCTGGATAGATGTGCAAAGAAAAAAGTGAAGCAGGAAATTATTCTTTACCTTTACATCCTCCTTTTCTGGTGGCGATCTGCTGGACCCCAAATTCTTAATCTCTGCAGAAGGAAAAATTCTCTGATTAGAACTTGTTAGTTTAAAAAAAAAAAAAAAATCTGATCTTTTAGAATCTGCTGATTAGAACTTGTTAGTTTAAAGAAAAAGAAGAAAGAAAAAACCAAACTAGATAACAAATATAATAAATGAGTGCCAAGAGCTGTCTGCAGTGCTAAGTTGTTTGTTTTTGTTTTGTTTTGTTTTGTTTGTTTTTTAGATAAAGCTTCTTAAAAATCACCTCTCCCCAGAGCAGGCCATCTCATCACCTGACTACCCATGCTCTGGTATTTGTGCAGACAGAGATGTAAACAATCTCAGGAGCTCTTACAGGAAATCCTGGGAGGAAAAGAAGGATCATTAAATAAATAAATGTCCTTGGTGCCAGAGGAAGGCTACTCACTACCAAAGACTCTTCAAAATAGCACTGATTGAGGATGTGACTTGTACCCACCTGAGGAAATCCCACTCGTCTATTTCCTCAAATACCACAGATTTCAATGTCTCAGAAGTACTTTGAAAAGAGCATAATTCATTCTAGAAGAGGTCTGGCTTTTCATGGCTCAGTGTTGAAAGTGGAATGCACCAGTGCAGCCCCCAGCTCCAGCCTCAGCCAGCCAGGGCCAGGCTGAGTTGAGCTGAGCGGTGACCAGTCCCAGGCACCCCAGGTGTCTTCTCTCTGTAAAGGTTTTCCTGGAAACAGTGGTGGTCAGGATGTTCTGGGATGAACAGGAAGGTCCACTTAAAGGGACATTTCTCTCTGTGGCTTGCCTGATTGGTTCTCTACCCAAATACTCAGTTGCCGGGAAACAAGAGGCACTACTGTCGAAATAACCACCAGGAGCATGTTTGGGCCTGGGGAAAATAAGTGTTGACATCCCTAGCAAGGGCAGATGGCTGAAAACCTTTAATCTGAATTTATATGAATATACAACATTGTGAAGCCCCAGGCTCTTTTCTGGAATCTCACCTTCTGGTCCCCACAGTCCTACTAGATTCGAATCCTGGTGAAACACCAACAGTTTTCCTAGAAAATGTATTAACTAGACTTTCCCTACTCTACTACTCTTATTAATTTCAGTTCCCAAGTGCCTCAAACCTCCAAGTGGACTTACTCAAGCTCTTCCTACAGCTAGGAGTTTTCATTCATGTTTCTGTTTGGAAAAGGGATATGGAGCTTCATTTACATGACTCTCCATGACAAGTCATAAATAATAAGGGTGATAAATGACAAAGGTGGAGTAACAAGTAATGAGGCAAGGATGAAGCAGAAAGCCACAATTCCACTTATCACGTGTTTTTTTTTTTTTTTTTAATCTGCTTTACAGCTGGGCGTGCTGATGCATGCCTGTAATCACATTTACTCAGGAGGTTAAGGCAGGAGAATCGCAATTTTGAGGACAGCCTGGGCGAGTTAATGAGATCCTGTTTCAAAATAAAAACTACAAAGGGTCGGGGATATAGCTCAGTGGTAAGAGTGCCAATGGGTTCAGTCCCTAGTACCATGAAAAAAATATGCTTAACAAAAATTTTAAATTTGTTTTATATCAAGCAATACTACACTTACACTACAAAAGAGTATATCGCTCTTGAATTCATAATATACATTAGCTTCCGTGATAAGAAATAAAGAAGTAATAACCTCAATTTTATGTGGCTATGAGAACAACTCTCAATAGGGAAGGAATTCCAGGGATAGGGCTGTGGTTGACCCAAGCCTGGACAGCTCATGTTACCCAGGTTCCGTCAGCCTTTAAATGCACATCCCACACAAGACCTCCAGGTGGCAGCAGAGTAACGTCTGCATGAAAGACACTGCCAGAGACATACGGTCAAAATGGGCCATCTTCTTCACCCTTCAAAAAGGCTGCTTTTTACTTAATTTGGGTGTGGTTATGCTTTGGATGAATTATGAACTTTTTTGTTACTTGACTAGAAAAAATGTTTTAAGGTAGGATTTGAATATAATTTCAGTGAATGACTTAAGATCCTGAAAAGAGATATTGTTGCAGAAATTTCAGAAATTAGATGAGCTTTAGGAAGAATTTTATTTTTCCTGAAACATTTTTCCTGTCCAGCTAAATTCTTCCTCGTCCTATGAGTCTATGTTATGTTTTACCTTTTCTTGGAATTGTTTCAATACCTCTTGGCTTCATAATTGTTCCTTACCTGTATTTTTATAGAACTTTTAAAAATATTATAAAATTTATTTTAATATTATTAATGTCTGAGGCTACAACTTGTTCTTTGTTTTTATATGTACAATGCCTAACAGCTTGATCCATAGTAGTTACATCCCTAAATATTTAGTGGAGAAATATATTTAATGTAATTAAAACATTCTCATCTTTTAAAAAAAAGAGAGCCTGCTTTTAAGTGCCAAAACCCAAAACACAAGATTAAAGTTTTTCATTCCACTGCGCAGAAGCAGAATATTAATGTGAAGTACCTAGAATGGCATTTGCCACATTATAGGTACACAGCAGGGGTTTGACTTTGAAACTCATATACCCACACTATAAAAACTGAAGTAGAGATTAACTCCAAGGTGTTAAAAAGAAGAGGGTAAGGATAGCCAGAACCAAAGTTTCAACAGACATATATGCATTAGACATTGAGAGTCTATCCTATGATGTTGCCCATCATAGGATATTTCTTTAAAGCCATCTCATACCATAAGCTCCTAAATAAGTGACATTACACTGCATTTCTGAAGAATTCCATTAGATAGTATTTATTCAGAATAGTACACATTTATTCCAGGTTGTTTATGGAAAAGACGATATCATCTATAATCTAGTTTGCAGTATCAAAGGATATGTTCACATCTGGTAGTTTAGATTCAGCTTTCTCCCCTCCCCCACTCCAAAAAGCTGATGTGCTGATCATTGAGCATTGCTGTGCCTACATGTTTTTTTCTTATAGTCAATTGTGAATTATTTTTCATTTTAAAACAAATGCTACAAACTATATTAAAGCAGACAAATTTTCACAATAAAATATACTATACTTCATTTTAAGAATAACTTTCAAATTTATAGTCTCTATACTAAAATTATTTTTACAGACTTTTGTGACAATGTACAGATTCAGGAAAATAACATATACCTTTAATTAATCTGGGACTAAACAGAACTATATCTTTGAGCTTTCAAAGAATTTGGCACTCATTTTACCAGGGTTTAATTAAATTACTCCAGGAGAGTTTCTGCTAAATTAGTGGGATCCATTTACAACAACCCAAGTAACCACCAATTGCACAGTGCAATCAAACCACTCATTGCTATAGCAACCTTCAGCAGATAATGATATCAGTAACTCTAGCTATTCTGTTTTCAAGACCTATTAATCTTGCCTTGGAGGCCCACCCAGAAGGAAGGATTACCCCTCTAAATCAGACTTACCAAACTTGATAAACATGTTTTTTTATTGCCAAATTATAATAGAACAAGAGATAATCTAGTACTTATGTTCGCTAGTGACACAGCATTAGCAAACAGGGTTTTTTAAAATCAGGTTTAAGTAGCTGCAAGATTAATATCAATGTCTCATTAAGAAGCAGATTTGACTAAAAAAGATCTCAACTCTGTCCACAAGTTTTACTCTCTCCTTTTGCAAAATGGAAGTAGAGTCTAAGCTTAGGCAACAAAAAAGCTTACACCAAAGACACAGAACGCTCTACATTTTCCTTTAATTGCTATTTGGCTGTGCCATCCGACTCTTTTCCCAGGAAGGAGGGTGAGATGAATCCTACTCAAAGCCAGTCAGACCACCAATGCTGCCCTGCCCTACCCTCAGGTTCAACTGTACACAACCAAGTCCACGCCTGGCTTGGATCTGCAGAAGAGCATCAGCAACACAGCTGGAAAACAAGGGTCATGCTCTCCGTTTGCTCTACTCACCCCACGAATGCCAAACACACACACACACACACACACACACACACACACACACACACACACACGCCCTGAGAGTGTTTACAGCGGGCCCCATGGACCCCCCTGGCAATACACAGGGAGTAGTTCATGGTCTTTGAATGACTCATTTTCTCCCAATAGGCTATGAATTCCAGGAGGGCTGGGACCAAATTGATTTTGGCCCAACATTTGTATCTCCAGCTTGGCACATACTAGGTGCCAAATAAATAAATTCGTCTCTCCCATACCAACACAACACCTATGTGACCCAAAATATATACAGCTGACAAGATGTGGTAGATCCGTCAGGCAAGCTGCACAGCAGAACAGGGAGGGGAAAGTTGCTTACTTTTTCAATGACCAACTCAACTTTCAATGCCAGCACTGTTTTATTACAACTAGAACTATTTTACTAGTGATCGGAGAGATGCCTTCTCTTTGCACTCTGCCACCTTCCAGCTGTCAGTCCCTTGGTGCCTCATAAGAAGCACTTCACCTCCGTATTGCTACGTTTCGCCCTACTGTGCATGCCCAATTCACAACTGACAGAGAACCAAAATGGCAAAGGGAACAAACGCTCCCAATCCAGCAACTATTAGAACACTTGAACTTTTGTTTCAGCAT
The DNA here is from genome assembly GCF_902686445.1 of Sciurus carolinensis. Classification (NCBI taxonomy): domain Eukaryota; kingdom Metazoa; phylum Chordata; class Mammalia; order Rodentia; family Sciuridae; genus Sciurus; species Sciurus carolinensis. Next base: position 60,548,858 of record NC_062218.1, read on the forward strand.
TCTAATTGATTTTGGTTCAACTCTTGCATCTCCTGCTTAGCACATACTGGGGACTTTTCTCCAAAAGTGAGAGTACTAATGAACACTTTCGTTTTGCCTGCCCAGGATAAATATGCACTGGGAGAAATGATAAGGCATTTATCTATAGAAATATCAAAATGAGCTTTGTTCATTTAAAAACCCCAACATTCCAGTTAACTTCACATGCTCCACCCGTCCCTACTGAACTACAGCCTTGGAAAAGCTATCAAGACGAGAACAGAAATTCTTGCCCTGGAGGAACTCCAAACTGTGCTCTTTTAGAGTGTAGTTTTTATACTTAAACTACATTATTTCTGAAAGACGGTAAGTATGGGGATGAAACAGACATTATTACCTCATGTACAAATATAACTGCATGACTGATGTGATCCCACAATTTATATAATCAGAGCAAAGAGAGATTACACTGCATTTGTATATGATCTATCAAAATGTATAAATTCATTTCACTGTCATGTACAACAAATTAGAACAAATAAAAATTTTAAAAAATTAAAGACATTAAAAAGATATCTTTCTAAAATAAGGTTTTTAATTTAAAATACTTTCAATACTTTTTCAACAATAAATTGTTAGAAGAAAACTTTAAAAGAACTTTGAAAAAATATCAATATAACCACCATTAAAAGAAACTTTGAAATGTACCCCTCCTATAGGTTTAGAGAAGGACAAGACGAATCCTAATCATATATAAAAATTATTTTATATAAATACAAAAATTATTTCTATAGAAATATAGAAACCAGTTTTATTGAGATATAATTCACAGGCCATACAATTTACCCATTTAACACATGCACTTCAATTGGTTTTAGTATATTCAGAGTTTTGTCACATCATTACAATTCATTATAGAACATTCTCATCACCACAAGAAACCCCATGTCCATTATCTCCTATCTGCCCAACCACACACCACACACCTCCTGCAGCCCAGCCTGAGACAGACACTAATCTACTTTCTATCTCAATGGATTTATCCTGAACATTCCATATAAATGGAATCACAATATGAGATCTTTTGCGATTGTCTTCTTTCACTTGGCATGATGGATTCAAGATTTGTTCATGCTGTAGTACTGTATCAGTACTTCATTCTTTTTTGCTGACAAATAGTATTTTGTTATCTCCCCCAACCCCTCTCTCTATATACCACATTTTGTTTATTAATACCTCAGCTGATGGACATTTGAGTTGTTTCTGCTTTATGTTGATCATGAACAATGCTGCTGTGAATATTCATGTACAAGTTTTTGTGTAGATATGTTTTCATTTCTCTTGAATGTATACCTAGGAGTATACTTGTTGGATCATAGGATAATTCTGTTTAATATATATATAAATATATAAATATATATATATATATATATATATATATATATATATATATATATTTGTGTGCCAGGAATTGAACACAGGGGTGCTTAACCACTGAGTGACATCCTCAGCCCTTTTTTATTTTTTGAGACAGGGTCTCACTAAGTTGTCAAGGGCCTATCTAAGTTGCTGAGGTTGACCTCAAACTTGCAATTTTCCTGCCCCAGCCTCCCTGGTCACTGGGATTACAGGCATGTACCACTATACCCAGTTCTGTGTGTTTAATGTATTCTTACATAGATGTTTACATCTACACACTCTTGCCCCATTAAATCTCAAATTTTAAAAAAAATCAGTTGTGGGGAACAAAAAGATACCTGCTGCCCCCAAATTTGGTTATAGTTCTCAATTAAGCAGAAGCTCCAAGTCATTATATTTCAAAGTGAAGCAAGAGCATAATTTTCCTAATTTAAACAAGTATTAAATAAGATGAGGCAAGTTATCTTTCAAAAATACAAAGATATAAATAAAATTTAATTTTATTTAAAAATTACTTTTGTCCCTAAGACTTCAAGCTTAGATTCTAGTGCAGTTCAAGAAAATGTTTAGCTACATTTTCAAGTTAAGCTCATTTCAACTCCATTAGAATCCTTAACTGACTCTCCAGCCTGCTAATTTGACCCAGCTGGAAGAAAGGTTCCATAGCAGATGTGAGCTGACTTTGTTGCCTCTAGGTGAGTTCTGAGGAGCCTCTGAGCCCGGAGCTCACAAATCCAGTGGTTCAACTGAATGATCTCTCAAGTTCTCTACTACTCAAAGTTTGAGCCTTTAATTCTGTGATGAATTGGGCAATGAGAAGGAGAATTTGGGCTTTTGTGTGAGAACATGCTGATATTATTATAATATTATCCTTGGTCCTTTAACATTGAAAGTTGTTCTTTTTAGGTGAAAAGGACTGACAAAATCAGTCTCTAAAGAAAATTTGGAAAAGCCTGAATTGCTCTGTAAAATGAAAGAAATAACTACAAATCATTTCCTGGTGCTGGGAAATATGGTCTCTGTGTATTTAAAAAAAAATTTAAATTTTTTTAAATTGACATATTGTACTGCAAGGGTACAATATGGTAATTTGATAGACAGATACACTGTGTAATGATCAGATCAGGATAATTATCATTTCCATTATTTCCTTATTTTTGGAGGCTATGAATTCTAGTGTTTATAAAATATACGTTGTAAATTACAGTGTGCTGTGCTATAGAACACAGAATTGATTCCTCCTATATAACTGTGTGTGTGTGTGTGTGTGTGTATTTTCTTTGGTACCAGGGATTAAACCCAGAGGCTCTTAACCACTAAGCCACATCCCCACCCCTTTTTTATACTTTATTTTGAGACAGGTTCTCATTGAGGTGCTCAAGGCCTCACTAAGTTGCTGAGACTGGCTTTGAACTCATGATCCTCCTGCCTGAACCTACACCAAGCCACTGGAATTACAGGTGTGCACTACCACACCCGAATGTAACTGTATATTGATGCTGTCATCCAACCTCCCTCTAGCTCCTCTCCTCTCCCCTTCCTAACATCTAGTAATAATCACTGTTCTACTCTCTTCTTCTATGAGGTCATTTTTTTTTTACTTCCATCTATGACTGAAAAGATGTGGCATTTATCTTTTTGTGCCTGACTTTTTAAATTATGTCAAAAATACCAAAATGCCCTACTTGTAGGTGAATGACACTAGTCAAGGCCTTGGATAGATATTCCAGTTAAGGGTTAGGTATGGTTGTGTTACCAACTGAGTAATCATCCTGCAGAAATGTTTTCAAATTGGTGCTTTCAATCCCCTCAATCCCCAGCTGTCCTGGCTTAAAGAACCTATATCTTGATAAAACAGTTGAACCAATGCAATAGTTCTAAAAGCCCTGAGCTAGAGCATTAAAATTGAGAAATCTTGGGAAGGAAACTATGTGTGAATAAAAACACTCTTGTCTTCCCAATGCCTCCTAGGAAATAACAAGAATCCCACCATGCAACCCCCTCCATATCTCACAAATAAAAGCACTCGGGGAAAAGCCACATCGCCATCTAAAGAATGTCCAGGCAAAAAAACTATTTACCTCGAGTCATATAATAGTCACATGTTGATATCTCAAAACATATGGCTTTGCCACTGAACTCACTATAGGCAGGTGTTGTGCTTGTAGACATCACATGCTAAGCATCGACCTCATTAGATACTGAACAAGGTGCTTTATCTGTATGTTTACATTATGGTCTTACTATGAAGTACTAAATGACACCCCCACCTTTACCTCCACCACCACCCACCATTTTCTACAAAAGCAAACACAGCAGGGTAATTTCCATAGTTCTGAAAATCCAGTTTGTGGCAGAGCTGAGGCTTTAGCAGCGCCTGCTTGTTGCAGGTATGTGTCATCTAGACGAGCCCGTGCATGTGGGTCACAAATCTGCCATCATCAGGACTTGAGACAGATTACCATCTGGAATAGAGCTCACTGCCAAGCAGTGATTCTGATGTTTACACTTTTTCCATCACACAAATGCTAGAGAAAATTCTAGACCAGCAGTCCAAACACTAAACGGATACATCCTCTGTTACACAGAGGTGGTTGGGAGATTGTAGCATTGTATGTAAGAGGGTAGACTCCTGACCTGACTTGTGACAGCCTGGGCAAGTTGTGTCACCTCAGACAAGTTACATAACCTATGGGTGCTGCCACTTCCTCACACATAAAATGAGAAAAAATGATTCCTGACTCCCAGAAATGTCCCTCCCAAGAACTGCTGGTATGTCTGCTCCAGTGTGCACACTTCATTCAGCTCACAGCTACATGCCCAGGGCAGCTACTAACAAATGCTTGAGGGAAATTATTAAAAGAAAACTCTTTGAGAGCAGGGTTTTCTTTCTTCACTTTTTTTTTTTTTTTTTTTGGTTACTGCTGTATCACCAGTGCCTAGAACAATACTGGATACAAGGTGGGCACTCAGATATTTACTGCATGGATGGGTAGATAAAGGAGCCTACAGGAACCCTGTCCTCCCAGATTGTGTGTTGTGTTTGGATCAATGGCCTCTAGGTCAAACAAGGTTGTGTGGGTTTCCTGACTCATCACTTCCTAGAACCTATGAAACACTAAATGCATTCTGCATCTCCAATGTGGGGTTTCATATACAGCATTTTCTATTTATTTGGCAAAAAAATCTTTCAGAACATCTTCTGAGTGGTGTTCTGTACAATGCTCTTTAGGAATTCCTAGGGTGGAGAGATCAAACAATGAGAAGAAAGCAATGGAAAAAACAGAGTCAGTTTTTGGATTAATAAATACTAATAATTAGTCTATTAATCTGAGCATATTAAAAATGAGATGACTTTGGGGCCCATTTAATTCATTCAGGATAGCTTCCTATCATTCTAGAAGCATAATTATAATCCTGAAATTATGAAATGTAATTGGTTCATAGGAATAATAATAAAATCATTCATTACACTCAAAGGCAGAAGAGTTAATTTCCAGGCTAAAGTTATTATAACCTACAACAGCTACAAATGCAAGCTCAGAGCCTCCCTCATCCACACATTTCCCCAAAAGGCATAGAAAAGCACAATTTATTTAAAAAATCTTCTAGTAGATCTCAAAAAATTTACTTTATGGTTAAGAGAAAAAGGAAGAAAGTTATTATGCTCAAAATACTTTGTTTTGGGGCTGGGGATATAGCTTAGTTGGCATAGTACTTGCCTTGCATGCAGAAAGGCCCTGGGTTCAATCCCCAGCACCACCAAAAAAAAAAAAAAAAAAAAATGCTTTTTTCTCTCTGTTGGGCTCCTGAATGGACAAAAACTGACATTTTCATGTTAGCTGAATACTGCCCTCTGCTGGAATGTGAATACAGTTTCTAATATTTGGGTAGATAAATACAAAAATGTATCTAGAAGTACTACAAAATACACACATTATTAATATGGAACTAGAGAGACTGGGTTTCTACAAAAATTCTTTTAATTTGGTGACTGCAGTCCTCTTTACTTGATTGCCCCACAGTTTCATCAAACTCAACCTGTCCAAAACTGAGCACATTTTTGGACAATTTTGTGTCCTATAAGGCCTATCCCACCTACAGACTACCCAGGAATGGAGGAATTATACTTCTCCCTCACTCCTGGCCCCAATCAGACCCTGCACCTTCAGGACAGGACTCACCTGTCTCCACCTCTCCCAGCTCATTGCACAGCTGTGGTACAGCCCCTCTGCTGCATTCCTTTCAGCAGACCCCTGGCTGTTCCCAGCTTTCCACTTGGCTCTGCAAATCTATTCTCTACACTCCCTCCAGATTGGCCATTCTAAAATAATAATCTAATCTGATTGTTTCTAACAGCTCTAGAGTGGTCGGGGAGGAGCTCCTACTCCTGGCCTCTTGTATCTGTCCTGCCAATCTGCCTGCTTCTCATGCCTGCATTCCTGGTATCACCACCACCACTACACACAGATGTGCATGTACACACACACACACACACACACACACACACACATACATACACACACACATATACACACACACACACACACACACACACACACACATACACATCACTATACTTCCAGGACTGAAAAATGAGCAGCACTTCCCCTGATGCATCCTCTGGTCAGGACTCCATAGTGCACGTATTTTCACTGTCTGGAACACCCTTCCCTCCATTAGTTCACAGCTCCAGGGTCACTTCTTCCAGGAAGCGTTCCCGGATCCATCCACTGTCAAGTCTGCAGTATACTCAACAGTGTGATCTGCAAATGACTCCTGGAGCAATTATACTCTCCTGAGAGAGTGTGTTTTCTCACCCCACCCCAAACTGGAAGCCCCTTAAACACAAGAACTTGGAATTTAATACTTATTTAATATTTTTCCCCCTAAATTAGTTTAAAGGAGGATACAGTGGAAGAAAGCTATACAAGATGATAAAAAAAAAAGTCAGAAGTTGACTTAAAAAAAAAAAAAAGCAAAAGTGGAGGCTTAAATATATCATGCTAAGCAAAATAAGCCAATCCCCCCAAACCAAAAGCTGAATGTTTTCTCTGTGAATTGCTAATTCACAATGTGGGGGGGGGGGGTTATGGCTAGGGAAGAATAGAGTTACTTTAGATTAGGTAGAGGGGAGTGAAGGGAGGTGAGGGGGTATGGGGGTAGGAAGGATCGTAGAGTGAAACAGACATTATTACCCCATGTAATATGTAACTATACAATTCTACATCATGTATATAACCGGAAGAATGAGAAATTATACTCTATTATATAAGATGTATCAAAGTGCATTCTACTGTCATGTGTAACTAATTAAAACAAATCAAAAAATTTTTTTTAAAAATAAGGACAACATAAAATGCAATCAGCAGTGCCCTAGGCATTTGCAATTGTCAGGCCAGAGACAGCTCCATGGCTAGTACCAGCCAACGAGAAGAAAGAAACTTGATCAGTTATAGTTACAGCAATAAAACTGGGTCAAGTACTAAGGGAAAGCCAGCATTCCCCACGATAGACCAGAAAGAAGTTTCTCCTGTCAGTCTTGAAGTATAAAGCATGAAATAACCCACCAACTTCTTGGGCAGATAGTTCCCCTGTAACTTCCCAACACAGCCAGCAGCACCACCCACAAAAAGGGCAACTCCACAGGGTCCCAAGGATGTAGGTTAGGTAGGAAGCTCAGCTGATCAGGCTTGACCCAGGAGCAGGGGCAACATGGACAGGACACACAGACTTCCAGCAACTCGCCATAAATACTCCTTCTCTGGGACTACTTTTGAACAAACATGGTGCAAAGAGATTAAGATTATGCTCTATGACAAATACTGAATCCTGTGTTGTCAATTAAAAGAAGGATCAAAGGTATTAACTGTTAGCATTGGTAGGGTGGGAATAAGGACATTGCCCTGTTTTTCCTCACAAATCACAGCATCTAACATGGAGATTCTCAATCCTATCAGACCAACGTCCCTTTACATGAACATATGTTCCTTCACTATCCTGAAATAAAATTAAGAGGTAGCACAACTCCAGCTCTCCAAATACAAATAAACTGATCTTCACATGACATTTCAAAAAATAAAAATCAACATGATACCCTAACCAAAGTATGAAGCAAAAGGAAAGATAGTAGAGTGAAACAGACATTATTATCTCATGTATATATGACTGCATAACTGATGTGATCCTACAATATGTACAATCAGAAAAATGAGAAATTACACTCCCTTTAAGTATGATCTTTCAAAATGTATAAATGCATTCTACTGTCATGTACAACAAATTAGAACAAATTTAAAAATTAAAAATTAAATGCAAAAAAAAAAAGAAAGCAACTGATAATAAGATATAATGTACTTCAACATACAAAACATTCTCCTTAGCTGCTTTGGAAGACAATGATGTGGTCAAACTTTTGCAACTACAGGAATCTCTCTGGAAATCAGAATTCATTCCAGACAAAAAATACAGGAATATGCAAAAAACAGAAATAAGAATATTTCCTAGATAAAAACTTATGCTTATTTCTAAGACTTACTAACCGACCAGATTTAAGTGTATAGGGAAAAGGGGGAAGTACATGAATTCCAGGAAGGATCACATACCCCCATAATTGCCAAGTTGGAGAAATTGAAGAATGATGGTGTTCCTGCAGGTGAATTGGTCCTATGTACAAGGGTAGGATCAGAATATTCTGTGAGCTATGATGTGGAATGGTGTAGTGGTAATGAATTATAAAATATCTCCCTGTGTGAACTCCTGCCACTAGAACTGTGCATTTAGTCTTGGAATCAGCTGTACAGGGCAACTCTTGGCAGGACCGCCTGTACCTTGAGGAGCATCCAGGGCCCCAGGCCCTTACCTCTAAACTCCCGTGGTGCTGCCCACCCCTTGTGCCAACAAGCACTGGCCTAACCTAGAAGAGAAGCTCCACAAAGGTTAAATAAGCCAAAGAACAAATGATGGAGGGAAGGACTGAATAAATGAACAGACAGAATTTTTGCCATTTTCCTTCACTATCCTGGAATTAAATTAACAGATAACACCAATCTACTTCTCCACACATATATAACCCATCTTCACATAAAATTTCAAAAAATCAAAATCAACATAATACCCTAACTAAAGTATGAAGCAAAAGGAAAGCAATTGATAGTAAGATATAAGCAATCTATGTGTGTCCAGAGAATGCCCAGAAGATCAAGAATGTGAAGACCCAGTCAAGGGCTTACAAAGACACTCAATAAGCATTAGTTGAATAAAATGGGAAACAAATAATAACCTGCGTTAGGTACTATCAGAGAACCCAGGGGCTTTGTAATCACCAGTAACCCCAGCTCTTGCCTCTGAGTCCCTTAGTTCATGCCATTTCACCATGCACTTCAACAGACTAGTTAGCTAGTTAGTCCTGGTACTTTTCCAGGATACCTAATAGGGCAGGAGCATGCATACCTTCTTCAGTTTCTGTAGCTCGGGAGGGCATAGTTGGTCTTTCCTCTGGCCTTGCTTCTTGCTCAAGAGCCTAAGAAATGAAGGAGAAAAAAAATTACTGAAAACTATTTGAGACTGCAAATACACAACAAAAAGACAAAAATCACAATAAAGAACTTGATTGAGAGCTTAGAAGGTTGGGAAAGACAGGGTGGGTGAAAACTGTTGGGAGAATAGAGAGTCACTGTTCCAGAATGACAGGGAGCGAAGTCAGAGAAACCCAGGGGTAAGGGAGCCAAAGCTGTACCTTTCACTAATCCTTGACTGTTTCTGCAGGTCACAACAATCAGAGGCTCTCAAGAACATGATGCATGAACCAGGAAAAGAACAGAACATCTTTGAAACTGCTAATAAAAGACACTGCATCTGCTCACCAATAGCAATCCACACCTACACCCTAAGATGTAGGGACCTTGGAGGCAGGATGAGAAGGTAGGACCACAAACACAGGAAGCATCCAGGATGACCATGGGCCAAAAGGAGAAAAGTACACCTTGAGCTGCAAACTGGCACCACAGGTACAGGATATACTTGCTGAAACTAAGTTGGTAAGCCTTGCAAAGGCCTCAGAGAAAAGTTGCCCTCTTGGGACCATATGGATTTTCTTTTCAGACAGATTGCTCATAGCCAACAAAAAATGTGAAAATATGCAGAATCTTTTGTTGATATGCCAAATGGTGAAATAGCCCAAAAGTGCATTAACACATGTTCCAAAATAAATCTTCAGCCTCCTTGGGTGGGTAACCACACAACTGATATATACCCCTGAATCCTACCAGGCATACTTAAGCTCAGTGCCTCATTCTGACCATTTTGGAACAGCATCCTGAGGTCAGAGCAAAAAGAAAATGAAAATATATACCATTTGCTGACCACAAAAGGGCAGGGACTATCTAGTCACTCACCCTGTTTGGCCTGTTAACTTGCCCAACACCTCCTCCAGGACGTGGAGTTCTCTCTTCCAGTGCCCCCAGGGAACTTAAGAGATGGACCAGAGCAGTTCTATACTGGAGGGTACTGAGGAGATGGCAGTATAAGTAATGGGGCAGTATAAGTAAGAGGGGTCTCAAGGCCTGAGACATTCACCTGCTCCATATTTACCTGGGGTCAGCCTGGGCCTTGAGCCCTTATCTTTCAGATGAGGGAGCTGTCGAGCTTATGCAAGAAAAGTACATCAGACAATGTTGGGTTTTTGATTACAGAACAAAACATGAAATAAAGTACTATTATTTTTGGAAATGGGACATCTGAATCCTTCACTTTTATGAGTAACTTGGAATGCAATCTCAAAAAATTTAAATTTCCTGGCTGCCTTATTAATTTTAGCCAACTCCACAACTAAATTATCAGCATTTTGATTAATAGGAAAGATTTTGTTAGACAATTAAAAAAAAATGGGTAAAGAATACAGCTAAGACTTTGCCTATTCAGGGCTAGGGGTATATACTTCATGGCAGAGTATATGCTGAGCATGTGCAAGGCCCTGGATTCAATTCCCAGTGCCAAACAAATCAACAACAACCAAGGAAGGATTTTGTTTTTTTCTTTAATTTCTTAATATTTGTCTTTACAGTTTAGAGATTTAGCACAAATCTATCACTTTAACATTTAATACTTATTACAAATTGTCATGCCACCACTGAAAACTACAATATAGAGTGAAAACACAGAACATTTGCAACTCTGACAGGTGTGGCTTCTGAAGAGGAGCACCAGAACAGCTCTAGTGCATGGTTAAGCAAGCTCAGGTTTCTACAGCAAATTGTTCACTGTTGTTCTAGAAGGCTGCAGATACCGAGCAATGCACAAACCTGAGACTTAACGTGTCTCCTTGTAAGAGACTGAATTTGGACTGTGGGTCAGTGAGTACTGATCAGCCCCTCACCTCAGATCCAAGTCATCTATAGCTAACACATAAAAATAGACTTTTAGACATGTAAGATCCAATAAAGCATGAATACTTTTTATACATAATCTATATACGATCATATAATATTTGTTATCCAAAGTTGTAAAGCTTTAGTATGGCCAATCCATACAATAATTCCCACTTGCTTACACTTAAAATAACAACTAACCAAGTTAAATAACACTTTGCCTAATAATAAATAAAATATGCTAAATATTCTTTATGCTTTTCAAAGAATTCAAAAAATAATGATGATAATAATGAACATGGTGATGAAGAAGAAAGAAAAAATGATGAGGAGGAGGAGGAAGAAAGTAAAACATTTTAACCCCAAGATGGGCAGGCTCTGATATGATGCTATGGCAGGCCTCAAAGCTGGTGGGGGGGTCGTGATGGCAGGGGGGAAAACCTCTTTGGAAAAAAGCAAGGTTCTTATCTGTTCCTATTTGTATGCCTGGGCTTAACTATGTCTAAACCACAAGAAAGCCCAGGAGTAGATACTATACATGTAAAATAGTCCTAAATGCAACTACTTCAGTTGAGAATTATAATGCGATTAATAAGTACAGAGAAAACATCCAATGTTAGAATTAAAACCCAACCCTGGGTTGGGTTGGACTCAGAAAAGTAAACAAGAATATTAAACAGAGTAGTTTTCCTGCCACCAACATATGTAATAATCTTCATGCTATTGATCTAATAGTTTCTAATTCCATATCCTGCAATGTTTCATTAGAAAGGAAGTGCTATGCCCCCCAAAATACTGTTCCCCAATTAATGAATAAATGCCTGTGTTCTGTAAAGGAGTGTGCACTATTGTATACCAGAACATCTGGGTACAAACCTTGACAAGAAAGGCTCTGTCCCAGAAGTATTTTCGGAAGAGTTTAATATCTGCCTCCAACAAATGCCCAGCTGTGTGGTTAAGGGTCAGAGTCAGTGTTTCTGATGAGTGGATGTATTGCAGGGAGGCGTCTTCACTGAGCCGAACTCGGGAGAAGCCTGGGAAACATTTGTCCTGAAAACTGAAACATCACAAATCAAAATCCACGCGGTTTCTGAAATACCACCCACAAGATTCCAATTCCCTTATTCCCCTGATATCACACACCCACCTGACAAAACGAACCCTGAAAATCACCTATGTGCAACAAATACATGAGATCATGTAAACAGCTACTAAAAAAAAGCCATCTTTCTTTTTCCATCTAGAGAAGGTGCCTATGGAAAAGATATTGAAGTATACTATATACTTTAAAGGTTTATATGAATAATGAAACATTACTAAATCAAACATAGAACTTTACCGCAATATTTCATTCCCCTTTTAATCTGAAAAGATGCCTCTCCCTTTAATGCAGCCACATGTAGGACAAATTAACTGGCAGTCAACAGTCTATTAGATGATTACAGTGGAAAACAGATATGATCTCCAGGGAGTGTGGTGAAGTTTGGATGTTACAAACAAGTGAGGTATTCATAACACACTGGTACCACTATTGTAAATCACTTTCTCATGCAAATTAAAATATGCATAAATTTGATCATGTCATATTCCTGAATACATTCATTAACAACAGAACAATGTTCCCAAGCTAATTTCTTGAATGTAAGTGGATTTTTCTATTCTGTCCTGGCAAAGACAATTGCATATTTATTAGCTATTAGTAGGCTTCATGGTTAATATCACAATATTCTGCACGGCTTATCATGCAACAGCGACAGTAAAGATGCCTCAGGATAAAAATATTAACATTCAGCATGTTGTCACATCCCAAAAGATTATTCTTAGATTCCTTACTTCATCTCTATGTCTCTTTCCTCTTCTAACATGACTTCATTTTGTCAATGAATGTTTGCTTTACAAAAATAAATTCTACAGATGGTACCTAACTTACAACAGTTTGACTCATAATTTTTCAACTTCACAATGGTATAAAAACTATATGCATTCATCAGAAATCTTCCTTCAAATTTTGAATTGTGATCTGTTCCCAGGTTGGGCAATGACAGCAAGCCATAGTTCTTGGTTGGCCACTCAATCACAGGGGAAAACAACCAATACTCCATGGTGGACTATGTTGCTAAGTTATGCTGTTGGTTGATTAAATGTAGTAAATTCATTTTCAACTTAGGATATTTTCAATTTTCAATGGGCTCACAGGGACATAACTATCAGAAGTCAAGGAGTATCTATAGTTCCACTGAAATAAATATTACCCCCTCATACAGAATGATAAAAAGAGATCTATAAAGAGCAGTTGTACTCTAAGGCTTGGGGAATCTCCCCAAACTATTCACACCAATTGCTGGCAAGGACTCTAGAATCTTCAAAAAACTTTCCATACCAAAACCAAGTGACTGAGCCTGAGGAGTAAGATCATTGTGCTTAATTTAGAAATGGAAGCTTCATCATATGATCAGAATTGAACTTGTATACTTTTAATTCCATTCATGAATGGACTTAGTAAACATGCAAGCTATTAAAACATATATTTTTCTTGGATGAAGAAAAAAGATACAAAGCTACCAAAAAATGAAGATCCAGCCTCCAGACCTCACTGAAACAAGAACTATCCATGATGACTAAGTCAAAGGAAGCATTCTTGGCTGGCCCTTTTTAGCCAAAAAGAGAAGTCATGTTAAACCAAAGAAAAGGGAAATTCCCTTTGGATAGACTTGTCCCTTGATTGATGGTCATTTGACCAAATGAGAAAAAATAAAAAGAAAGCTTCAATTTTTACTTCAACTTTCTCTCATTCACCATATAACCATAAATTAGTTACATTGAGGTCCATGAGCCAAACAAGAAAAACCAGTCCATTAAGAAACATCATGTAATAATATTCTAATAATATTTAATATTTATGTAGCACTTTATAATTCTCAATGTACCTTTCTATTTGTATTATATATTTTACTGCACATTATGAAAATCAGTATATATTTAAAAACAATGACCAATCCGAACAATTCTAAATAAAACTATATACTCATTATTCATAGAAATGTTAATATATCATTGACACAAAGAACCTTATAGTTAATACATTATTTCCTTTATATTATTTTGCTAGACCCTAATTACCATCACACTGGCTAAATAGTACCATAAAGTTTGACTGTTATTCATTGATTTAACAAAAATTTATGTTCTTTCACTGAAAATCATGGACTGGGCACTGTACTAGAAATATTCCAGTGGGTAAAACAGAAAAATCCCCAAATCCCCAAGTAATCTAGAAGGGAGACATAGGAAATAAATGGGTCATGCCTATAATTAAAATTATGCATAATACTTCAATCAAAAGAACAAAACACAAGCTGGGCATAGTGGCAAGTGCCTAGAGTCCCAGTTATCCCAGAGACTGAGGCAGAAGGATCACTTGAGCCCAGAAGTTCAAGACCAGCCTGGGCAGCACAGTGAGATCCTATCTCAAAAATAAATAGCACAGAAGGCCTCTCTGAAGAAGTGACATTGTATATCTGTATGGTATATGTGAACAGTAAAATCTCATTCCAATATTAGCTTATGGTTGGGTTATTTTTTCATAATGCTTGGTAGACGCTAGCATCTAAACTCACTTTGTGATGTCTTCCACCAGCCTGGAATGTCCACCATGTGAAGCTAAGTCCAGTGGTGTGGCACCCTCTTCATTGGGTAACGCCAAAGCCTGGACTCCCCCAGGAAGACACAGGAGAAAGTGGGAAAGCTTAGCCAGGCCCCATCTCACAGCAAGGTGTAGAAGAGACTCTCTGTGTAGAGATACTGCAGAGAAAGAAAATCATGTGACATTAACTCCTCTGTCTTCACAGTTTGTTTCATATATTTTATCAAAGAGACGATGCATTTATACATAATAAAAATGTCAGAGTTGGAAGGAACTACCAAAAGAATCCAATCCCAACACGTCACTCTATGAATATGGAGAGGTCCAGCGATTTGTCCAAGATCAGGGAGCCAGAAGATGCTGGATGCAGGTCCACTCATCACTGGAATGATGTTCCTGCCCAGTGTCTACACATTGCCACCACTGTCTCTGCACATGCAGGAAGGTCATCTAAGGAAATCAGTTCTGGAAAAGACCACCCTTTGGAAACAGATACATGTCAGTTTCCAAGGTCCCTTAAGGAGAGTCCACTACTCAGGCAGGGTAGGCTCTCAGAGGCCAAGACCATCAAGGAGCCTTTGTTTCTGCCCTTGGTCGTCAGAACTGTTTCTCCCCTGATGAAGCTACAACAGAAATGGACTTCTGTGTCCAGAAGACATGAGATTGTGGTCTTTCTCAAACCTCACAGTGGTGCTTAATCATTTATTAGCTTCCTGAGATTATGTCAATATTGCCAAAGTCACCCAGCTGTGCAGCAAGCTAGGACTGGGCCTTTCTGGATGCCCCTGGACAGAGGGCTCTTGATTAGTCTGTCTTGGTTTCACTTGAGGTGTTTGCTCCTCTGCATGTTGATTGCTTCCTGGGACTATACCACCCCACAGGTTGACAGGTTCTTGGTGTTTCTATTTCTAATACCTAGCATAGTCTGGCAAACTAGAGTCATCCTTAATTTGTGGAGTTGAATGGCAATTGGCTGTTAAAATTGCAATTATTTGTGTGTTTGGATCACCTAATTTGTATAGTTTGTATGGCTGTATTTCTCCTGTAATGGCCCAGTGCCCAGAACATGACTGGCCCATAGTAAACACTGTGTTGTAAGTAAAAGAATAAATTTGCCTATGTTAAAAAAAAAAAAAGTCACAAACTGGCTATCGTAGCATAAATCCATAATGCCAGCACTCAGAAAGCTGAGGCTGGAGGATCTCTTAAGCCCAGGAGTTTGAGACCAGCTTGGGCAATATAGGGAGATCCTATGTTAAATTAAATAAACAAATAAACAGATAAATAAAATGAAAACAAGCTAGACCCATGAACTCCCACAGGCATTGACACACCTTGAAATAAGCCTCTTTTTAACAACCTAAATATGAAATTACCAGCAAGATCCATTGCAATGAGCATATAATGAGAATGTGAGCCATATAGAACCTCCAGGCATGTTACTGACTGTGTTTGTAGCCTACGGAGAGCAAGACAAAGCTGTGTCACACCAGACTGAAAGGCCCAAGAGGTGGGGACTCTCTTTTCTCTTATGGTGTTCCCAGTCTTAGCACAGCGTCTGGGACATGGGATGTGCTCTTTATATATTGGCTTATTAGATGAATGAATAAATGACCAATAGCTCTGTCCCTAGTGAATTCCCACAAAAGTTAGCTTTTAGTATTTGACTACAGCTGCTATATGGAATATCTGTCATTCCTGGTTCTGGCTTAGATACCTCTTGAGCAAAATTTGAGAACGGAAATTATGTACTCCCACACACAACTGGGACAATGAGGATGAAACCACCTACTTCCCCACACAGCTCACTGTCCACATTAACATGATTTTGATTCCATTGTCTTCACGAATATAACTTCTCTACTCCCAGAGATTCTTGCTCAGGCAAATGACTGATAGTTCTTTACAGGAACTTCCCCCAAGACTCATCAACTCTTTAGTAAGAACCATCAACAGACAGTGTATATAAAACCAGTTCTAAACTGTATCATGATCCTTACACAAACCCTATGAGATCCCCTACTCCCTTGCCATTCCCTGCCACCACCACCTACAAGATTAAAAGATCCTCATTAAACCAAACTGCACGTTCTCAACAAATTCCAGCCCTGCCATTCTGCCCCCTCCAAGACACCGCTAAGGCCCTGTACAGAGGGGTCCCCCTCACCATGGTAGGGAATAAGCTCAGCTTTGTCTTACTAACAGGCTGTGCTGATGGTATGTAATGGGCCAGTATTCAACAGCACTCTAATTTGACACAACTAGGAGGAAATACTCCACTGCACATGAATGCCAAAGAAAACTGCTTAGTTTACATTCTTAATTGGTTTATACCACTATTGCTATTTCTATATGTAGATCAAGGAATGTATGGATTTATATTTCAAAATATGCCACCCAGTTTTCTATCATCTGTCTGACACAGAAAAGATCTCACCATTGAAATAACAAAAAAAAAGGCCAAAACATCTAAAAACAGACAAGGTAGCACACTGCTTCCAGACATTTGCTTCATGTCATCTTTACAAAACTGAAAAGGGCAGGGTTGGCTGGCTATTAAACAACTGATCTTAAACTGTTTTATCCTGTAAGTTTTGCCTATTATACTTATTTTATTAGAAAGTAGGGTTTTTATTCTTCAGAGATTCCCAGCAGGACATGTTTAACAACATTTGCATTTTTCTTCCTTTTAAAAATACACAACCAGTGTAACTCCACATCATATACAACTATAAGAATGGGACCCTAATTAGAATAAATTATACTCCATGTACACATAATATGTCAAAATATATTCTACTGTACATCAAACAACAACAAAAAAACAAAAGAATGTTCAGAGATGAAATGATAATATTATGAGATCTGTAACCTAATTAGTGGATATGGATTAGTTGGGTGGTAAATCTAGGCAGGTGGGGTGTGACTAGAGGACAGAGATCCCTGGGTGTGTGCCTTTGGCTTTTATATTTTGTGTGTGGTGAGTGGGGCCTCTGTCTCTGCTTCCTGGTTGCTGTGTTGAGCTGCTTCTTTCCACCATGATGTCCTGACTCACCTAGGGGTCCAGAGCTATGGAGTCTGCTGACTGAATTGAACCTCTGAAACTGAGCCAAAATAAACTTTTCATTCTCTAAAAAAAAGATTAAAAATAAAAAAATACCACCAGGAAGAGACTTGTTAGGATCAGGTAGTGAAACAAACACACACATGCACACAGGTACACATGTACACGCACCAGCACAAGCCAGCCTGTCAGCATGAGTTGCTACCAACCGCACTGACATGGAATTTCTAAGGCACAGATGCCTTTCTGAATCAGGTGAGAAATGTTCCATGGTTGTATAGGTTGAAATATGATCAAGGGGACACATCTAAACTCTTCATATTCCTTTTTGAAATAATAGCATTTGTAGAGGCAGACAGGGTATCAAATGTTTAGATGGTGTGCCCTGTAGTACCTGCTACACTGCTCTAAATACCCTCAAACCCAGGGTGCAGTTCACGGTGCTCAACTTGACCCATGGAGTGGTGGCACGTGCTGTTTCCTCTACCAGGAGAACCTTCTAAGCCAGTCCTGCTGCTTCCAGCTCCCTTCCTCTGTCTTCTGGTTCCATCCTCAGATCTCCAATGGGAGAGAACAGTAAACATGTGGAGTTGAACAGCTCACTGTTGACCCTCTGCATGTCTCTCTGTCTCTCCCTCTGTCTCTCTCTCTCTCACACACAGCCTCTACACTTACATGGAGGAGGAAAGACAGAGGAAGAGAGGATCTTCTGATGTTTTAAGAAAACAAAGAAGAAACTGACCTGAGTGTTGTAAGAGATAGCTGTCTTGTTCAGTACAAGAGTTCAGAGCACAGCAGAGGGCAAACAGCTTGAAACAGGAAGCATCATGACATATATAAATACTTCTGCTTGTTGGAGAGTTTCAGATTTCTTAATGACAGCCAAGAAAACAAACTGTAGAAAGGGGTTATACAATTTGGCAGAGGTGGGTGATTTAATTAAAATGGAAAAAAAAATTTACCAAATAAATATGTGTCTTCCTGTTTAGTTGGTACCAGGAGTTACTTGAACTAATGTAACCAAGGCAGAATTATTAATAATTGCTCTAAGAGCAAACATTTAAAAGTATTACTCTAACATCCTGGAAGCACAATCACTCAGACACAAAAAGGAACTGAACAGGCTGTATTATTCAATAAACCATTCCTATTACAGCACAGTAAGGGTCCATCTGTCCCAGACAAAGAAAGAAGATTAAAGAATATAGAGGATATATTTCAATAAATAAGAAGTTCAAAAAAGGAAGATGGTCATTGACTTCTTTAGCCATAAAATGAGATTGTCACAATAAAGACCCAAGTTCCTATGAGAATTTAAACGTTATCTACTTAGCCAGGCATGGTGGTGCACACCTGTAATCCCAGAGATTCTGGAAGCTGAGGCAGGAGGATCACAAGTTCAGAGTCAACCTTAGCTACTTAGAACCTATCCCAAAATAAAATTTTAAAAAATGGGGACAAGGATGTAGTTCAGTAGTAGAGCTACTCTGGGTTCAATCCCCAGTAATGCGTGCACACACACACAATGCTTTCGCTTTATGGTGAGCAAAGATTTATGAAAAGCAGCACACACCAAGGAGACTTTCAGAACATCTTAGTCACAAGAACAGGAATAGACAGTTGTTTGTTACTAAGAGAAAATGATTTTGTTTTCTTGTCAGCATTTGTACCTACACAAGACCTGACCATAGTTTCACTTGGCAGAAAATTTATCTTGGAAGATAGAAATATTAATCTCTCACTGTAAGTTCATCCATCACAATGAAGGTACAATGCTGCAGGTGATGACGGTAGAGAGGAGAATGTGCATGTGTGGTGGCAATGGGTATTCAGGAAATCTCTGTACCTTTTACATAAATTTATCATGAACTTACACCTGCTCTAAAAAATAAAACCCATTAAAAATAAAATAAAATAATTAATCAACCAAGCCCTCCAGAACTCAAAATCACTGCTTGAAATATAAATTGGTACAACTCACTCTGGAACACTCAGTGGGATCATCTAATAAATTTAAAGAACCTAGTATCTTACAGTAAATCCATTTCATAATAGTTCTATGCCTACATATAAATGCTGATGAAGAACATGCTTCATGTGCACCAGGAAACATGCATAAACATGTAAAGTGTCTGAAATTAGAAACAATCTTAATGCCCATCAGCAATACAATAAATTGCAATGTAATCAAGTATTAGTATTCTAACAATAAAAATGAATTCCAGACTAATAGAAGAAGGTAACAAATATAAGGTAGAGAGGGAAAAATTAAAGTCACAAAAGAATATAGAGGATATATTTCAATAAATAAGAAGTTCAAAAAAGTGAGAGATATGCAAATACCTATGTATATATTTAGGGAGAAAACTATAAAGAAAAGCAAAAAAGTCAGCATAACACCTCTGAGGGAGAAAGGGAGAATGTGATGGGAAAGGTGGAGGGGAAGTGGTCCTTCTGAGGTGTGCTGGTGTGTGTATGACTCTGCCTCTGGTCTCTCTCCCCTCTCCCTCTCTTCCATCTCCCTCTCTTCCATCTTCCTCTTTCTCTTTCTCAAACACACATAAATACACACACACACACACACACACACACACATACCCACACACACAGTAGGGAGGATAATGATTTTTAAAAACACTGAGGAGCTGGGATTGTAGCTCAGTGTTAGAGTGCTTGCCTAGCGTGGGTGAGGCACTGGGTTTGACTCTCAGCAACACATATATATACTCATAAATAAACACTGATGTCAGGTGTGGTGGCGCACACCTGGAATCCCAGCGGCTCAGGAGGCTGAGGCAGGAGGATTGCAAGTTCGAAATCAGCTCTGAAGATTTATTTATTAGCTAAAAAGAATGTTAGAGAACAACAATGGCAATGATTTTCTGTGATTTTTATGAGTTATCGTTCATTCACATTATTTACTGCTAAGCCAGGAAACAGTATTAAGCATTTGGCAAAATCTTAAAGCTAAAATGTGATGAGTACAATAACCTACAAGAAAATGATATTTTTAAATTGAAGTTAATTCAGAAATTCTTCTATTTTGTAGGGCTTAGTAATGTTTTAAACCTTTGAATGGAACCACTGAAATGTATTCAACACAATTTTTGGAAGATTAAAGCATAGTTTTTTAATTCATAAAAAAACTTATTAAAATAAGTTCTACTCTGATTCCCAAAGTTACATATATATTCATGGAGGTCTCAATTTATGCATCTAAGACATTCAGGAGACAAATATTGAATAGACTACATCTATGTACCAAGCTCTGTGCACCCTGACTTTGAGAAGCATACAGCCAGCTCACTTATGTTCAAAATAAAATAAATATTCAGCCAACCAAAATCATTGTCTGATGAACTTCAACTCTAGGCTTATCCACTAAGAATGTAAACAGAAATATCTGGCCTGTAAGAAAACTGATCTGCAGGTAAAATTAAGTTAACCTACATCAAGTATAATGATTTGAAAGTTTACAGTTATTTACAAAATGCCAAAAGTGACAAGCAAAATACATAAACAATGAAAGAAAAAATACTAGCACAAATTTAGATGGAATGCAGAAGAGAGAATTTGGCAAGGGCATCACACACAATCTCTTGGACATTTTCAGGATCCTTATGAGAATAAGAAAAGTGGATTACTCTTATAGCATCTTCCTTTTATGTAGTCTGCTCAGGGTTCTGGTATGTGTATACATAAATCAGTCTTCCATGCAGAAGATGGGAGGTCAGTGAATCCAGGACATAGGAATTACAAATAGAAACACATGTATTTATAAGAAAGATGGAAATAGGACATTCTAAGGAGCACAAGACCAGTATAGCAGACATAGCTGTCAAAAAGTAGAAAGAGGAGAGAAGCAAACATAATGGCATGCTTAACTTCCTGAAACTTCTTTTCTGCATCAGATGAATTTAAGACACTTAGATTATAACCATCCTTGACTGAAAAGGATCTGGGAAAACACCCATCACAGACACATGCATTCCAAAAAATTTACATTGTGATGTACAAGATTAAAATGTACAAGACTAAAATGATCTGGCATCTCCTACTTATACTTCAGTTGTGGAACTAGTACTAAATCAGTTGAAACACTAAAGTCATTATCAGAATTCCAAATGGCAACCCCTTCACATTCTGGGGTCATTTCCAGACTGAATAAAACAAAGCAAGGTGCAAGGAGTCCAGACACAATGCTGCAGAGTGCAAAAGGGAACAGATTAAAGGACTGAAAGACCTGGACCTAGGTACTTGCCGCGTTATAACTTTGGGGAGATGATTTAATTCTCAAGTTTCAAGTTGCTTGACCTGGAAGTGATATCTAAAGTGATTCCTAAAGAGGAAGTGATATCTGTTCAGCTTGCTACCCAGGAATGTTGGGGGGCTGTAATGAAAATATCATACGGAACGGGGAAC
This sequence comes from Sciurus carolinensis, assembly GCF_902686445.1. NCBI lineage: Eukaryota > Metazoa > Chordata > Mammalia > Rodentia > Sciuridae > Sciurus > Sciurus carolinensis. The sequence goes on from NC_062218.1 coordinate 60,570,753, forward strand.
TCAGGAGCCTTGAAAGCCAATGTTAGGGGAACTTAGCAGTTGTACACATCGGTCTGATCTTTTTAATACAAAAAATTTACAATAAACAGTCACTAAATAGATATGTGGTCTGTTTGAATACAGTTTTCCGCTGGTTGTCATTTAAAAGCATAATTGAAGGAAACTAGCCCCCTGTTTAGGAGGCACTATAATTGCATCCGTGTAGTATACCAGATGTGCCATTAAGACAAATGTGCTATAATCCTGTGCCTCAGGCAGTGGCCGGTCATTAGGTGTTTTAAGCAGCAATTATGCCAGACCTCCTTTTCAGTTTGGGCAATCCAATTTCTTTCATTTGTTAGTATTTCTTCAAGGCTATGATTTCAGCCACCATGTATTCGATCAACAGATATTTGATGACAGCCTACTGTGCACCAGGCAGGCACTCTTCTGGTCTTCTCTTACACCACAGGTGAGCTGCAGTTCTCAGATGCCTTCCCCATTGACCCTCCAGAGAGCCTTGTTTTGTTTGGGAGATAAATGAAAAAACCCTACAGTTACACTGTATTACTGACAAGCAGAAAAAGTGTGGCCTCATCACGTCTTGCAACTGGTCTGTTGACATCTGCAGAGCTAGCTGGAATTCAAGAAGAACCAGGAAACTGGTCACTGATCTACAGCTGAACCAGGTCCACTCACTGCCCTGCCGCTGGATGCCACAGCCTCATGTCTTATTATACTTTAGATATGAGGTGTGTCTCAAAAGCTCATGTGTGAGATTATGCTAGAACATTCAGAGGTGAAATCATCAGATTATGAGAGTTATAACCTACTCAGTGAATTAATCCACTGATAGGGATTAACGGGGTGGTAACACTAGGTAGATAGGATATGACTGAGGAGGTGGGTCAAAGGGGGCATGACTTTGGGGGTTTATATTTTGGCCCTGGTAAGTGGAGCAGTGGAGCTCTCTCTCTCTCTCTCTCTCTCTCTCTCCCCCCCCTGCCTCTTTCTCTCCCCCAAACTGCTTTCCTCCTGCACACACTTTGCTATGATGTTCTGCCTCACCTCAGGCCCAGAGCAATGAGGCCACGACCTATGAACTGAGACCTCTGAAACCATGAGCCCCAAATAAACTTTTATTCCTCTGAGATAATTCTTATCAGGTCTTTTGGTCACAGAGGCAAAAAAGCTGACTAAAATGTGTCCAAATTCCCAGACTAAGATATCAAACTCTTTGGGTATGAACTACGGCCTCACTGGGAGATTTGTGCCCTCCTTCAGCATTGGAGCACAATCAGCAAAGAGTATTCTGGTGAGAGGGGAAGAAGGTAAGAAGGATCAACCACACAGAAAACCAGTATAAAAGGAGCTGCTTACCCAATCAGTGTGAGGCTGGGGAGATTGGGGAAAAAGGTAACCAAAAATCTAGATGCATGAATGAAAGCAAAGCAATGAACTACCACAACCACAGTTATTTCATGCTTACCAGGTGCCAATAACTATGGTATGATTATACATTCCTTGTTTCTGTAGAGAGTTCACATTTATTCAATGTTTCCTATACATTCTCTCATTTAATCCTGACAGTCATTCCATGATGTATGTTCCTTAATCATCCTCATTTTATAGGAGCAGAAACTGAGGCTTGACACAATCATGCAATTGTCCAAACTCATTCATAATAAATGGAGCTTCAGGGATTTGCACCCATACTTTTCTACCTCCAAAACTCAAGTTCTTAACTATTATGCCTCCTCTTATGCAAAGGCTGGCTTGAGTAAGCCTCAAAGTCAGTGTACTTGTCAAAGAAAACATATATTAAAGCCAACAGTAGCAAAAAGTCAAAACTATAAAAAAGATTTAAAGTTTTGAAAGGAAACCTAAGAGAGTCATATTATAAGAATTGGAAAACACCTTTTTTAAAAAATCAGGGATCAATTCATTTAATACCACACGCATTCATATCTCCTGCTATAAGTTGCAGATGGGAAGGTGGAGAAAAATCTATTCAAGAATTAAAAGCTCTAAATAGATTTTAAAAGAGGACAAGAAAAGACAGAGTGTTAATAAAGCAACCCATTGAGAGGGATGGGGGATAAGCAAAAGGAAAGTGAGCTGCGTCAATCACGAGGATCCAGGTGCGGACCTTTCTCCAGTGTTGGCCTGATGTGTTTCTCTCTCTCTCTCTCTCTCTCTCTCTCTCTCTCTCAAAACCAGCAAAATAAAAACAAGCACAGGTACAGGGAGGGAAGGGACAGCAGGTCTGTAGGAACAGAGAGAGGGATTACAGAAGATAAATTTTTTATTTTTACAGACTGCATTTGATTCATCGTACACAAATGGGGTACATCATTTCATTTCTATGGTTGTGCACGATGTAGATTCACACCATTCGTGAAATCATACATGTACATAGGGTGTCGATGTCTGTCTCATTCCACCATCTTTCATACCCCCACTCCCTTCTTGAAATTTCTATCTACACAGCTTCACGCCCACACCAAGACTTGCAGTTAAGAGTCAACACAAGGCCTTATAAGGTCACCAGAGTCAAGTAAAGGGGGCCTGGCAGCAGAGCACACTGCCCTTACTCTAGGAGTCCATGCCGCTTCCGGTTCTGGCACTACCCTTCTCCCAGGCCTCTCCCACTCATCTTCAACCGCAGGCCTTTTACCTCCAGGGATTGGTCATTTTAAAAAACATGCGTCATATGCATTTTAAATGAAATAGCACAACTGCCAACATCCAAATCCCATTAAGAAATCTATGAAAACGGCAAAACTCTTAACTTTTTCCTTCCAGATAAGTACTGGCAGATCCCTTAGCTGCTGTCACTTTCAAATTCCATTTCAGCCTCCCGTGTGCCATCAAAAGCCGCCGTGTGCATCCTGCCATGCTTGAAGGGCTCCCAGAGGAGAGCAGGCAGGGATGGGGCACAGCTGGCCAGAGGAGCTTCAAAATTTCCCTGGCTCAGAGTCCTTTGGGAATCACAATAGGGTGGAGTGTTTAAAAATAAAAGCTTCCATTTACATTCTTTTTCCTTGAAAATTATCATTGAAGGAGAAAAAGTGACCTGAATACAATCCCTATGTTCTATTTCCTAGATGTGAGAGTAAATGTATAATTCTCTATTCCAGTCGAAGGGCTATTATTGCCAGACAAAAGTAGGAAGCTTATTTTTTTATTTGTTTTGATTAATTATACATGACAGTAGAATGCACTTTGATACATCATATATAATGGAGTATAATTTCTTATTCTTCTGATTATACATGCTGTAGAATCACACTGGTCATATAGTTCTATATATACATGGGGTAATAATGTCTGTTTCACTCTACTATGCTTCCTATCCTCCCTTCACTTCCCTCTACCTAACCTAAAGTAACTCTGTTCTTCCCTAGCCCCTGCCCCCATTTTGAATTAGCAACCACATATCAGAAAAAACATTCGGCTTTTGATTTTTTGGGTTTGGCTTATTTCACTTAGCATGATATTCTCCAACTCCATCCATTTACCAGCAAATGCTGTAATTTCAATATTCTTTAAGGCTGAATAATATTCCATTGTTTATATAAACCACGTTTTTTTAATCCATTCATCTGTTGAAGGGCACCCAGGTTAGTTCCATAGTTTACCTATTGTGAATCAGGCTGCTATAAACATTGATGTGGCAGCATCACTGTAATAGGCTGATTTTAGTCCTTTGGGTATAAACGAAGAAGTGGGACAGCTGGGTCAAATGGTGGTTCCATTCCAAGTTAGAGATTGTGAAAAAAAAAAAGCAGAAATCTTCAAAATGCAGGAATCAATAGACCACTAGGAAGCTTATTTTTTTAAGGAAGAGTTTATGCTGCTGCTGCTTTTTTAAAATACTGTGTCTTCGAGAAAGTGTTCAATAAGAGTACTGACATAAGCTGAAAAATAAATCCAATATATTTTAAGGGAGCAAAAATCCTGTTTCTGAGGAATTTAAGTTTAATTACATTCTTCACTGCCAGAAATCCTATTCCTTAAAAATTAAAAGCTTGGCCTGGCGTGGTGGCGCACACCTGCCATCTCAGTGGCTCTGGAGGCTGAGGCAGGAGGATCACGAGTTCAAAGTCAGTCTCAGCAACTTAGGGAGAACCTAAGTAACTCAGTGAGACTCTGTCCCTAAATAAAGTACAAAAACGGGCCGGAGATATGGCTCAGTGGTTAAGCACACCTGGATTCACTCCCCAGTAGCAAAAAAAAAAAAAAAAAGAAATTAAAAGCTAAAGAGTCAAAGAAAACATTTTTAAATTAAGGATTTTAAATGTCACAAATGACATACATACACATAGCTAAGTATTGTGAAATAATTTTATTAGTTTACCATGGGATCTATTCCAAAACCATTCTCCCCACCATCAATATTCACCCCAGGAAGAAACTATCAGTTTAATATGTCAGAAAAGTTGTGGATGTATTTGTCCTAGTAGGTACTATCAGAAGTGACAGAAGGCCAGAAAGCGATATTGAATGTGCACACAATTGCTTACAAAAATGTAACGGTTTCCAAGAGAAACACACACACCTTGGAATTTGTTGTTACCCATTATGCATTAATTTCAAAACTGAAAAGCTGAAAACATGTATTTTGAAATAAGTTTGTCTTTTATGGGTTTCCTACCCACTGGTGTTCCAGCTGATGTCATTTTAAATTTGCCGTCCAGTATAAAGCTTTGGGGCAGAAAAACAAAGCTGACCTGTCACGTTGTCTGCCAGCCAGCAAGCAAGGCTCATGACTCAACGCGCCCTTCCCTGGTCCATGAGATTTAGAAAAGAGGGAAGAGGGGCCTGTCTATGTGTCTGCTCCTCAGCCTCCCTCTATTTTCTTTCCATATCAGCCACCAGCAGGTTATATTCAGGAATAAAAACACAAACCCTGCTCCATCTCTAGTGTTAAACAAATCTGGCTTCTTACTGGCTACAGATCTCTTTTCTTTATTCCAAGAAAGAGAAACACATACTCCCATCTGTCAAACTCTGCTGGACCCCCACATTCCCTTTCTCGTGGTCTCTAGGAGGAAGGTAATTGTTTTGATCAGCTTAAAGCAAGATGTAGATGTCACATAAAACTGGTCAATCCCCCTAAGTCTTTCATAATGAACTGCTAATTCTCATTTAGTGGCTTTTCCTGCAGATAATAAACAACATTAAAATTGCTCTTTGAATTCCCCACGGGAACACTAAACAATCAAGGTACATCCTAACAGTTGTTGAATAACTCTCACTCTTAGAAATTTTCTTCTGAAGTCCTTCTGACTCTGCGTTTCTTTCCTTTTCTCCTCTCATGAGTTGTGAAGCATAGAAAGGCAAACACTGTTCTTCAAAGGGTGCTAATTATAAAGACCCAAAGCATCGTGCCAGCTGTCTTCTTCATAAGAGCATCACACTATGCTACTCACACCGTACACTACACCTGCAGTCCATGACAAGGATTTCTGTTTTTTCTTTAAGCACCTGTTCATTATGCTGCAACTAGTTTTCACACAAACAGACACTACTTGGACTTCTTCTTACAACATGTGTTCCGCCACTAATGAATCATTTCTATAATTTCTAGATTCAAGTTAAATTATCATGGTGTTATCTGCAAGTTCTGGAGCATGCTCTTCATCTGATCTTTGGAATAATTAACAATTAAAATATTAAATTCTCTAAGCCTCACAGGGCACAGTGGTGCACACCTGTAATCCCAGGGGTTTGAAGTCTGAGGCAAGAGGATCTCGAGTTCAAAGCCAGACTCAGACTCAGCAATTTAGCAAAACCCTAAGCAACTTAGCAAGACTCTGTGGCTCAGGGATTAAGTGCCCTTGGGTTCAATCTCCAGTACAAAAAAAAAGAAAAATTCTCTAAGGTCATCCTACCAATTCTACCAACTGGTCCTCTTTGCGTACAGTTCTCCAATCAAACATCCAGAAAAAAAGAAGCCAGTTCCCTAAATACATCAGCTGTGTTTAAGACCAAGATAGCTCTGTTAAAAGGTTGCAAAGGCTCAACTGCCTTACCCTCAAAATTCCTTTCATGCACAGAATCACTTATAAAGGCAGGAAGAAAGTTGAATTCTTTAAGCTCAATAAAGTAATCTGACATATAAAACTTTGTTTTATTTAAAGATTTTAATATTTTTCACTGAGGACTCAATTCCTGGCATCACCTTTACAAAATCAAACTTTGTTATGTGTTTTGGTTGGTATAACCAAAAATCACACGTGCTTCATAACACAAGAAGACCTATATGGAGACCTTTGATCACAAGAACTACTTCCACCTAGTCAACTGCAGAAGTCCAAATTCATTTTCAAAATTAAAATCTACTCTGGAAAAAATCTTGAATTTGCTGTACACGAGTTTATAAGTATAAATACATGTGACTTTTTTATATGCCTTTTTTTTTTTTTTTTAAAGAAATGGTCTTTTTTTTTTTTTTTAACTCTTTAATCAGAAACCACAGCCAGGACAAGCTCTACCTCTCCCTAGGCTATGAGAGAAGTTACTAAGTTCATGGGGTAATGCCATCAGCCCTGAGGTGGCATGTGCCCCCTGGGTCCTCTGCCCTGCCAGCAACTCCATCCCACGCCCCTGGGAAGGCCATGCAGGCTCCTGGAAGCACAAGTACAGAGAAATCGCGTGATTGAACAGGAAGGGAAGATGACTTTCAACTCCAAAGTCATCTAAGTATCAACATGTGAAACGTTATAATACTTAATCCCAGTTAACCTAATTGTCAACATTATGCCAATCTCTGAGAAAAGGTTTCTGTCCAAAGAGAAGAAAAGAACCCCAAACAAAAATAGATAAATTGTGAAATTTCATGGGGTAATTATATTACTTCTCAACATTTTACTATAATTGACGACCTCTGAGACCCTGCAAAATTTCTGTCATGAAAACTATTGCACAGAAGGAATGGGCTTAATTTTATGAAACAGAAATCCAGTTTTATGGATGGCCTAAAATTAAATAAAACCTGGGATATTTCCTTCCCTCGTAGGCATAATGAAGTTGCCTTATGACTAATGACGGGTAAAATGCAGGCCAAGAGGAGGCTCTGCTTTTCTTTATGGGACACAATGCTCCACTCAGACTCTGGCCCTTCTCCAGGATCCTGGGTCTTCCCAATAACGCTCAATGATTAAAAAAGAAAAAGAAACAAGAGATTTATCCTAAAAAGGCAAGGGAATTGCAGTAATGTTTCACAGTAAGATTTTAATCAAACTCATAAGAGTTTATCTCATAAAAGAGACAGAATCATTATCAAAATTAATTCATACACGTCCAGTAATATCTATTTATACCTAAGGAAATCATAAATGAACAACACGAATAATTTTATAAGAGTGAATAGTGAAGATTTCAAATTGTTTTTGGATAAGTGAATAGTATGGCTAAAATGATTACTGAATAGTATGACGATTTTTCAGAAAATTGAAATAGAACTACCATAGGATCTAGCAATCCCACTACTGGGTATATATCCAAGGGAAATGAAATCACTACACCAAAGAGGCATCTGCACCCCCACGTTCACTGCAGCACTATTCACGACAGCCAAGAATTGAGTAATCCTAGTACCCATCCACTGATGAATGGGAAAAGAAAATGTGATACCTATACACAATGGAATACTATTCAACCATAAAAAAGAATGAAATCCTGCCCTTTACAGCAACATAAATGGACTAGAGATCATTATGTTAAATGAAATAAGCCAGGCACAGAAAGACAAATACCATATGATCTCATTCACTTGTGGAATCTAAGAACATTGATCTCATAGAAGTTGAGAGTAGACTGGGGGCTACCAGAGGACACAAGGAGGAGAAATAGTTGATTAATGGGTACTAAGTTATAGAGAGATAGAAGCAAGAAGGTCTGGTGTGCTGATATACAGTGGTGACTGTAGATAACAGTAACATCCTGTGTGCTTCAAAAAGCTAGATGAAAGGATATTTTTATGAAGAAGAAATGATATTTGAGGAAATAAATATGTTTAACCCAACTTAAATATATGCAATATATGTGTACATCAAAACATTACATGGTACTCCATTAATATGTACAATTTTGTTTCTTTGTATCAGTTAAAAATAAATTGAAAATAGTTTATTTTTTATTTTTTTTTACAGACTACATTTTGATTCACTGTACACAAATGGGGTACATCTTTTCGTTTCTATGGTTGTGCACAATGTAGATTCATACCATTTGAGTAATCATACATGTATATAAAAGGTAATGATGTCTGTCTCATTCCACCATTTTTCATACCCCACCTCCTCACTCTCATTTCCTTCTATGTAATCTAAAGTTCCTCCATTCTTCTCTCACCTCCCAACTCCCTACCCCTATTATATATCATCATCCACTTATCAGAGAAAACTTTGGCCTTTGGTTTTTTGGGATTGGCTTATTTCACTTAGCATGATATTCTCCAATTCCATCCATTTATCTGAAAATGACATAATATTATTCTTCTTTATGGCTGAATAATATTCCATAATGTATGTATATACCACAGTTTCTTTATCCATTCATCTGTTGAAGGGCATCTAGTTTGGTTCCACAATCTACCTACTGTGAATTGAGCTACTATAAAAATTGATGTGCCTGCATTTCTGCAGTCTGCTGATTTTAAGTCCTTTGGGTATAAACCAAGGAGTGGGAAAACTGGGTCAAAAGGTGGGTCCATTCCAAGTTTTCTGAGGAGTCTCCACACTGCTTTCCAGAGTGGCTGCACCAATTTGCAACTCCACTAGCAATATAAAAGTGTGCCTTTTTCCCCACATCAACATCAACATCTATTATTGTTTGTGTTCTTGATAATAGCCATTCTAATTGGAGTAAGATGAAATCTTAGAGTTGTTCTAATTTGCATTTCTCTAATTACTAGAGATGTTGAACACTTTTTCATTATATTTAATAATTGCCTGTATATCTTCTTCTGTAAAGTGTCTGTCCCTAATGAACATAGATGCAAAAATCCTTAACAAAATTCTGGCAAATTGCATATAAAAACATATTAAAAAGATAGTGCACAATGATCAAGTGGGGTTTATCCCTGGGATGCAAGGTTGGTTCAATATTCGAAAATCAATAAATGTAATTCATCACATCAATAGACTTAAAGTTAAGAATCATATGATTATTTCAATAGATGCTGAGAAAGCTTTTGATAAAATATAGCATCCCTTCATGCTTAAAACACTAGAAAAAATAGAGATAGTAAGAACATACCTCAACATTGTAAAGGCTGTCAATGCTAAGCCCACGGCCAACATCAATCTAAATGGAGAAAAACTGAAAGCATTCCCTCTAAAAACTAAAACAAGGCAGGGATGCCCTCTTTTACCACTTCTATTCAACATTGTTCTTGAAACACTAGCCAAAGTAATTAGACAAACCAAAGAAATTAAAGGGATACATATAGGAAAAGAAGAATTCAAGCTGTAACTATTTGCCAATGACATGATTCTATATTTAGAGGATCCAAAAAACTCCACTAGAAAACTTATAGAACTAATAAATGAATTCAGCAAAGTAGCGGGATATAAAATCAATACACATAAATCTAATGCATTTCTATTCATAAGTGATGAACCTCTGAAAGAGAAATTAGGAAAACCACTCCATTCACAATAGCCTCAAAAAAAAAAAAAATACCTGGGAATCAATCTAACAAAAGAAGTGAAAGACCTCTACAATGAGAACTACAGAACACTAAAGAAAGAAATTAAAGAAAACCTTAGAAGATGGAAAGATCTCCCATGTTCTTGGATAGGCAAAATTAATATTGTCAAAATGGCCATACTACCAAAAGTGCTATACAGATTCAATGCAATTCCAATAAATATCTCAATGATGTTCCTCATAAAAATAAAGGAAGAAATAATGAAATTCATCTGGAAGAATAAGAGACCGAATATCCAAAACAATCCTGAGCAGGAAAAGTGAAGCAGGAGGTATCACAATACCAGATCTTAGAGTATACCACAGAGCAATAGATTTTTTAAAAAGAAACGATTACTAGGAAAGAAGCAGTTTTCCACGTCTGAAGTCATTGCCACTATCAACTCCAGCAGACCCCATTCCTCAGTTTATTTCTTACTTCATTATTATAATTTATCTACTTCAAAGACAAACAAATCTAATAAAATACATGTGTTGGGGGGAAAAATATCTGAGTATGTAAAAGATCCTAAACTGCTTTGATTAAAACTCTAAATTAAACAGTTGAAAATGATAAAGAACAAATACAAAATAGTTCAAATTTAGTACTACCCTACCAACTGGATTTGAATAGACACATCCCCTTAGTCATGTCCATCATAAAAAGTTAACACAACCCAGCTACTACAGGGCATCCGTATTAGGCCTTCACCAAGTGTTCTTGTTGATTCCCAACTATAAAACAAGTAACTTATGTTCAAAGCAACAAAACCTCTGGGTCCCCCACTCACCCAGGATATAGTAGAATTTCTAAAGTAAAAAAATTAAAACTAACATAGAAGAATTTATATTTGAATTATCTGTCTAAATGCCCAATTTCCTTTTTAAAAACTGGAATAATTTTGACAAAAGTGTCCTGATAAATATATCTGTTCATGCCTACAGATCTAACATTGGCCATTATCTACAAATGATCCATAACACACACACATAACAGAACTAAGGTATGAAAAAGTGGATACAGAAATTTAAACACATGTTAGACTGAATAAAATCCACTAAGATCATGACAAACCTCGGAGTGAAGATTAAAACATAGTGTTAGCCTATCCCTTGACAGTGACAATGTAGAGAATCTCTGTTGCAAGTCTACGCTTGAAGTTCAGTAGATTAGACAAAGGGAATGAAGGGAAGGGAGGGGGGATGGGACTAGGAAAGACAGTGGGATGAATCAGACATAACTCCCCTACGTTCACATAGGAGTACACCACCAGAGAAACAACCACAAGAATGGGATCCTAATTAGAATAAGTTATATGGCATGTATGTATAATATGTCAAAATACACTCTACTGTCAGGTATATCTAAAAAGAACAAATTAAAAAGTTATAAATAAATGAATAGCCTATATAAGTACCAGTGCAGGGGCCAGAAAGTACCCCTTGATGATATATATATGTAGGTCTTCTATAGGATATGGGTAAATCAAAGATCATGACAGGCGGAGGCTTAGTAAATAAGAATGCATCTCCAATGCCAGGCATGGTGCACACCTGTAATCCCAGGAGCTCGGGAGGCTGAGGCAGGAGGGTCACAAGTTCAAAGCCAGTCTCAGCAACTTAGCAAGGCCCTAAGCAACTCAGCAAGATCCTGTCTCAACATAAAATATAGAAAAGGGCTGGGGATGCGGCTTGGTGGTTAGGCACCGCTGGGTTCAATCCCTGGCACAAAAAAGAAGGAGGAGGAGAAGGAGGAAGGCAACTCCAAAAATCCATAGAAATGGCAACAAGACTGCTTTTGACAACTCAATGTTCTCCAAATCCATTCAATTACATATGTCTGTCAGAAATAACCATGAGCATACACACCCAACATGGATAATGACGTGTATGTGCTGTTGTTGACCCACAGGTTAAACATTAGGATATCTTAATTTCTGAATTTTGACATGAAAAACAAATATAGCAAATGAGTAACAGGAACTCCCATTTTGGAAGCACTCAGTTTAAGCTATTCATGTGAAGTTATGAAGTTCCATGACACAGTTGCTTTCCACTCATGGGCCTGATGAGCACAGTGACAGGTGAAAAATTCCAGTGCTTTGTGTCTTTGTAAAAATGGGTGCACTTTCCAAAATGTAAAATACTCGCCAGTATTCTAGTTAGAAAGTCTTTTAAAAATCCAAGAAGCTTAAGAAAATAAAGTTCCTTAGTTAGAAAATGGTGTGTATGTGTGCGCATATGTGTGTAAGTTATATTGAAATACATAATATAATCATATTATAACAATATATCAACATATATAACATATTATTCACAACATGACATACATCCCGTGTACATACTTACAAAACATATGAAGAGTTTATCCTAAGACCTTTAAATATCACTAGTGCAATTCCCCCGTATATCTCACGTCCCTCACTAGAACCTGGGGAATAATGAAAAGCAGAATAGACAAAAGCCCACATCCTCAGGGAGCCACCCCTTTATACGTATCAAGCAGACATCTCACAGCAAAGTGCAGCACACGGGATCCAGGCATGGCCCAGTGTTGGCAACACTGTGACTTCTCTCAATTAAGGTCTTCAAAAATAAGAAATATCCTTAAGGGTCCAGGGGATTCCAATGCAACTCTGATTAAATGGAAAAAAATATCTCTAGTTGTGGCTTATGGCCCTATCTATAACCTTGTTTACAAAAATCATATCCTTTTACCTAGAGTAGCGTGTCAAATCTCATTCATGATCAAATTTAAGCCAACTTGCAACTCCTAACAAGCATTTATCAGGGAGCAGAAACTCTTTAAAAATAGCATCATCTAATCACAAAACTAAGGTCATGGGAAGAATAGAGAAAAACAACAATAATATATGTTGTGTTCAATAAAAACAACATTTCTGTATTTTCAATAAAATTATGCAATTTGTAGCCACCATTAGAGGGACCCATCGAGCAGCTTAGTCATGTGCCTAGTTTAGGACCAATAACATCTACAGCTCTCCTCATGTGCACATTTCAAATAATTAGTATTAAGAGCCTTTAGTAATTTCAAATGTTAGTACAAACATAGTACCAAAAAAATGATAAATGTCCAAGGAAATGGAAATGCCAATAACCCAATTTGGTCAATACACCTGATATCCATGTATGTAATTATCACTGTACCCCATAAATAGAAACCATTAGGTCAATTAAAATTCTGAGTGCAAATATAATGCAAAATGTTCTTGGAGACACTGACATGTTTAAAGATGTCAACTCATTGGTTACATTTCTTATATGACCACATTTCTTCTAAAGGCTTTAGTCTCCCTCTTTCACGGAGTTGTTTTTTTTTTTTTTTTCCTTGTTTCCTATTTGAAAACAAGTCAGCAATGTCCCCTTCTCACAGCAAGAAAACTTGCCAAGGGAAGTGGAGCCACAACCCAAAGCAGCTGGTTTCAAGAGCCTGCCATAAAGGAACAGTCCCATCCCATTGAAGCAAAGCCCTTCATCTCCACCTCCCTGACAACCCCTGGGACAGAGCCACATTAGTCAGCCAGAGTTGAGTGACTCAGGACCTCAGGGAGCCCAGTCACATCGGAGCAAGGCTCAAATAAAAGATGGACATAAAAACCCACCCAGAAAGACAGACAATTAATGTAAGTAAGGCACATTCTGAACTTAACATAGAGTGCACACCTGAATCTTCTGTGAAGACCCACCTTCAAGTGAAGAACTTCCCAACACAGTCCACCCTGTGGGCAGCTCCAGCTGGGTCAGAGCCAGCACCAGCTCCTCATCCAAAGCAGGTAGCGCTGCCACCGTCAGGGCAAATGGGGTGAGCAGGCTCTGGTGGCTACAGGCTGTGAGGCGATCAGCCTGGGTAACCAGCAACCGGGCCAGCCTGCAGGCCATGTTGTCCACGTAGGTCACTGAGCCAGAGCCCATGGTCACCGGGGAGTAGCCCTCCGAGCAGAGGCACACAGACACCGTCACCGTCTCCTGAAGCCGGTGGCCTGGACGACAAGATAGTGAACAGCTCAGTCCAAGTCTGCAGAAGACTCTCCCGTGGCCTCAAGCTAGCGCGGCAGCACTGCCAGGAGGACAGACTGGGCCCGCCACTCTTTAAACACCGCCACACCTGTGGGCCTAGTTAAAGCCGACACCGTCCTTTTAGCGACTACTGATTTTAAATCTGTCTTTTATGAGCTCAGGGTCTATTCTTCTCTCATGACCAAGCACCATTATTTGCCTACCTTCGCCTCTTGCCTCTACCCCAGCCCCTGAGTTCAAGCCTGTCACCTTGAATGTGCGCCCTCCTCAGACTGCACGCATCCAGTGCCTCTGCTCTTTCCCTCTCTGACATTTCTTTCTGAGTCATATATTTTTACCTGTTTATTTAGGTGATAGTTTTATAAGATAGCATCACAAAATTACACACGTTCATCCTGATTCCATGGAGCTCCTTGGATTCCATGTGAGTTGGGAAGGGTTCAGAATACAAAACAGGCCAGGTGTGGTGACTCACACCTGTAATCCCAGCGGCTTGGGAGGCTGAAGCAGGAGTTTTACAAGTTCAAAGTCAGCCTCAGCAACTTAGTGAGACCCTGTCTCTAAATTTTTAAAAAAATAGAAAAAAGAGTTGGGGATGTGGCCCCGTGGTTAAGACCTCCTGAATTCAATCCGGTACCAAAAAAATAAAGAATACTAAACAGGGAAAAACGCATGCACACATCAATATGAACATACTCATCAGAAATATGTGTATTTCTTCAATGCCCTCCCTGACTTTCGATAACAGTGTCTCTGATAACTGTCTTCTCAGTTCTTAATACTGGTGTGGGTGCTTACCAAGTCCTGCTCTCTGCCCCTCCTTACACTCCTCTTCTTTGCCTCACTCTCATCTTTTTGCCAAAGTTAGTGAGCTCCCATTCAAGTACATTTTTCTGTTGCCTTTGGCAGAATTTCCAGAAATTAGTAGCAGCAAAGCACTGTGACTATGATTATCAAGACTGACACAGAAGCCATTCAGCTACCACTGGCTCATAGGGCCCTCCTGCCCCCAAGCAAATGGCTCCGCCTTATTCTGCAAAGTTTTTCCCCAGGTGCTATGCTGCCAGGACTTCCAGGATGAACAGCATCTCAAGTTTACTAGACAGTTACTGCCATCCTCACACTAACCCTTTAAAAGTGGAGGCATAGAATGTATCCACTGCCACTAGACTGCACATATGCAGTGTATGTTACAGAACCCTGTTCTCCATGTTTCTGAAGGTTACCCTGATAAACCTGTAACCAGCTAAATCTAAGGATCAGAAATAGAGACCATTGCTCATCTCTAGGGACTTTGTTAAAATGAAGTTAAGGACCCTTACTTTAAGAAGGCCACAATATAATCAGAATGACTTTCATTAACACAGAAGAGGAGGCAGGAGGATGGCCCCTACGTGTAAGCAAGGAAAAAGACAAAACAGAGAGTTTTGAAATTGGGAGGGGCATTTTTGTCTTTTCTTCATAAGAGGCTTCCTAAAGAAAAAGCTAAGAAAAAAGGCATCAAGAGCACAAGGACAGAGGCAAAGTAACTATGTGCCATTAATTGTTTAATTTTTTTTTTATAAGGATGAGGGCTATTGAACCAGAGAGAAAAGTGCTTAACATTGCCCACAGTCCCAGAAATGGTCTTCAAGGACCAAGACTAGGCAGGATTGAAAAGTATCCATACTCCTCTACAATTTTCAGTGTATCTGAGTTGTTTGCATATTCACTACAAAACCTATTTCCACATGCAGCAGATATACATAAATAAAATAAGGGTATTGAAGAATGAGGCCAATCTTATACATAAGAAAAATTGAATTTCATGCATATCAAACAACTTAAGAAGACCTGAAAGGTTAAGAAAAAAAAAAATCAACAGAATAATGGGGGGAAAAAAACTATTACCTGTCCTCTATTACCTGTCTGTCCTGCAGGTAATGACATTTTAATTCTACTTTTAGATTAAAACTTGATAGAAGCCTAAGCTACATTCCATTGAAAATACAAAACAAATATATCTGATAAGGGGTGTTAGCTCATAATAGGTCACCTCTATATAAGATAAATAAGATAGATTGATTTAATTATTATTATGTAAGATATATTATTACTAATATAAGATATAGCAACTTGTCATATGTCACTGGGAAATTTGAAGGAGAATAACAAGTTTCAAAATGGGAACACTTTGGTGGTGGGGAGAGAAAGTTCTGGAGCCTGAGGTCATTAAGGAGGATTCTGCCTGGATACAGAACCCCAGCCAGCAAAGGGAGCAAGGCAGTGGAGAGGTGGACCTGGAGCTGCCAGGCTGATCACAGGGGAACCAGGAAGGAGGCTGAAGACAAACTGCATCAGTGCCAATTCTTCCTGAGCCAACCCTGGCAATGAACCCTGGAACTGAGGAGGTGATACTTAAGGTATAGTGTTTTCTCTGTTTGGCTGCATCCAAAGTACACCCTGTGATAACAGTGTGGTGCAGCCAGCAGGATGGGCCTGCTAAGTCGAGGACTAAGTCAAGGCTCCAAATGGAGCTGCAGACACAGCAGGAAGAACCTCCAACAAGAACACAGTGGAAGTTTTCCTGCTGATGGTGCACATCTGTACACACCCCCACACACACCTCAGAGCACTGTTTTCCTGTTCCTCCTGCTTTTCTCCCTGGCCTAGAACCCCGGAAGGGAGATGAGTGCCAACAGAGTTCCCAATCATGCTACAAAGAGCCCACTCACCTGGAATTCTGGATTGGAGAACGTTATCTTCGATGCGCTCTGCAATTACAACGTGTCTCTGGTGAGATCCATCATAAATAAAGTAAAACTCAGCATCTTCAGGAAGATAAACATTTTTGCCAAACTTTGCATAGACTGTCATCTGCCCCTGAAAGATAAATAAGTTGGGGCATCATTACACTTCCTTGTCCTGGCTCTAAGAAACCACAACAAAAGGGCACACATCCAAAACATGTCATTTGTTATATTCACTTCATATGAGTGAGCTCAAATATCACAAATCCACCTTTCCAACAACAACATTTTTGTGACATCGGGGAAGATGCTTCCTGATATATTCGGAATGGGGGTGAGAGCTGGTCTGTTCTGATTTTAAAGTCAAAGAAGTTCAGGGTATAAGGAAGAATTTTTTTTAAATTTATTTACTAGATGTGGGAGTGTGATATTTCATTGTCTTTTACTTTGAACTCTTACCTGCCAAACATCATTACTTGTATTAATTTTCATCCTGTATCTGAAATACCACTATTAGTACAAAGGTTCATGATAATTATCATTAGCTCTGGCCTTGCTTCGTAGGTTGCAAGAATCTTAAATGTTCACAAACATTGCCAAACAAACAAGGCAACTGGCTCCAACACTTGCTATGCCAGTTCCATTTGCTATTTGTCTTCTCTGAGGGATTTCCAAGTCCTCTTTCTCAACTGGCCTGGCCTTACGCTCTCTTAGCAGGTCCTGGTTGGCACAAAGCCCTGGAAAGTACCCTGTCCCGTGGAGGCATACTCTGAGGACAAGTGTCAAAAGGAACTGAGGTGGCAGCTAGTGGTCTTGAGTATATGATCATGTGGCGCCTTTGAGCAGGGCACCAAACCAGCAGAGCATACCCCAGGGGGACGCAGTGTAGATGAGCCCCCAGAGCATCTCAGGATCCAGGAGACTTAGGAGGATTCACGACACTCCCTACCCCAAACACGAAAAGGCAGAGTGGAGTGGTGCCTCTGGGGAGAGGAGCATTCCGCCCAGCCCGCGGGAGTGGCAAGGAAGTGGAAAGCGGGGGCTGGAAAGGTCACCCACTTTGGAGGGCCTCCAGAGCTCGCCCAGTGTGGAGAAGCATCTGGGCTTCTGTGTGCTCAACCAGAGTAAACCAAACCGTCCTCCCGGAGTTCCTCACACTGAGACGGGAGAAAACTGAGCAGAGAAACACCTACGCAGTCTCCTGGACATTTGTTTGCCTTTGATGGGTATCAGACTGACATTCTGTATGGCAGCATGACACTCTAGGATGCTAAGGGTCAGGTGAATCAGGAGCAAAAGCAAGATTCGGGCAGGGCTCCTCCTTGCAGTTGCCAAGTAGTTATTTAATCTAAAATTTGTTTAAATAAAAAAGCTATGTTTTCAAAGTGGTTTGAAATCCATCACACACACAAAGTTATCTGAAATTATAACTTGGAGTGAACACCAATTGTGGAGTTCTGAAAAAAATCACGGGTTCACAATTTTGAATTGTCCTTTGTCTGCATATGAGCATGCGTGCACAAATACAACCAAAAGAAAGTAACACACCAAGAAAAGTCTACCATACAATAGCATCAAAAAAAGTTCAGGAAGGAGATCTGAAAAAGAAAAAGAAAACAATAACAAATGTCTGACATGAGGGAGAGGAAACTGAGATGAAATTCCATTTCCTAAAAAAGGAAAAACAAATTGCTATAGTCATGTTCTCGGTTACTAAAGGGACTGTTAATAGTCCATGGACAGAATCTGACCTGACCTCTTCATGTTTTCTTTTTTTTAAATAAAAAACATATTGTATAAATAGATCAAAGATTTTCACAGATCACAAGGATATCTAATCTGCATCTATTCCAAACAGTGGTCATATTACTGTTTTGCTTGGGTGGGTGAACAAGGACTACCACTCAGCAAAGCACTTAATTATAACCCTTTTCAATGCAGGACGTCCCCTAACAGTACAGTCTTGCACTTCATGGTGGCCCTCTTTCAAGAATCACATCATGCTAACATCAGTAAAAAAGATAAATTATGCTCATGTCAAAAATAAGACAGGCCCATTAAAGAGAGATGCCCACAAGTTCCAGCACTAAGTACTCTATTCAGCAGTAAAAGGAATTTCTTTTTGGTGATCACAAGGACACCAGAAAGACACAAAGATACTATGGGAGAGGCAGGGAAAGAGATGATACAGAAACCAATAGAAGTAGCCAATGAAATAGAAGGGGAGGCAGGAGAGGAAGCCAGAGGAAGAAAATATGAAGATGATAGAACAAGAACATTTGCATTCAGGAAAGGCCATTCATAAGGTTCACAGAAGATGGACTGTACATGAAGCTACCCCAGGCTTCTGAAAGAATATGCTCAGAAATCGGGGCAACATACAATCAGCCATAGGTACCAGCTTCCGGCTAAGAGTGGGGTCTTTCTAATCACAGTGGCCCCTGAAAATCTGCTGCTCTTTTTATAAGGCCACTTGTTTCATACACGATAAAGATAAATTCCAACTTACAGATTCCAGTGTACTTCTTTCACTTTCCCATCTGGATTCAATTGCTTTGGGCAATTGAAAATGCCAAACTTTCCTAAGTAAATTGGTTAGCATCAACCTCAGAATCACTCCACATCTAAACAGAGGTAAAAGAGATGTGTTATCACCTTTCTATCAACTGCGTTCTAATTGCAAACTCTGAAATAGTTCACTGAAACTCCTAGAAACAAGAAGAGGCAAGCTACACAAAATCATCTCTCCAAATTAACGTATAAATGTCATGTGCACCAAATTCCAAACTGAATTTTTTGAAACATAACTACACAAGTTTATTCTAAAGTTCATTTGGAAGAGTAAATACATAAGAATAGAAACAAAAGTTTTGAGATAGAATAATATTTGGGCTGTGAGAGAAGGGTTCAGAGTTTGCCCTATGACAAAGCAAAATACAGAATAAAATCCAGGTAATGTGAAGAATATGACAACAATATAGAGACAGACCCCAAAGTAGAGTCCAGAGACAGACACACGTGTCCATGGAAATTACATCATCAAGGTGGCATTTCAAATCAGTGGGTTAAGAATGGTCTACTCAATAAATGATTTGGGGACAAAAGCTATCCACTGGGAGTGAAAACACGCTTCCTATCAAGTAACTAAATTTCCAAATAATTCAACATTTAACACAAAAAATTCATAAGACCATAAAATTAGAAGAGACCATTTAAAGTCTTCATTATCAAATAAAATGATGGCCATTACAGATATGTACATTTCAGACACATCCACACCACCCTGAAGTATCAACTCCTTTTCATTTTCCTATGGTCTTACGGGTTTTGTTCCTAAGCACAGGTAATCCACACATAGCTATGCTCACTGAAGAAGTACATGTACTGCTGAGATTTCCTCTCTTTTATCAAAATTACCTCCAGTTTTGGTTGTAAAATTATCACAAGTTATTTTTCTATGAGATGCTATTTAAGAAAAATATCTAAATATTTATATATTTCAACTCTAAAAATATTTCCCACAATGTTACAGTTGACACTTTTCTATTTGCATCCATCAAGTATTTGATGTCCCATAATTCCATAATTAAACATTCTTCTAGCATTGTATGTTAAGTGTATTTCTTTTTAACATTATAAACAATATCATAATAAACAATTTCATGTGCATTTTTATGCTTCAAGTTACTAGTTTGGAGCAAAATTCCAGAAATGAATCCAAGAATGTGAACAAATTGTCACAAGTGTCCAAACCGATTTCCAAAACTGTTGTGTCAACTCTCATCATGCATACAGATGCCTGCAGATCAAGAGTACCATTTTCATCCCAACCTTGTATTTTTTGTATTTTTTTCCTATTACATAATAAACCATTCTTTGCTGATTTCATTCATTTTTTTAAATTGCCACTGAAATTTGTTGCCTACTTTTAGAAAAACCTGTTACTAAATGGTGCACACATTGATAGTGGGAAATTCAAATTTCAATTTAATACTACTCTTCCCTCTTCCTTCTCACTTCTGAGTTCTCTGGTATAAGCTTTGCCTTTGATGGGTCAAATTTTTCATTTTCCCAAGTAAACCAGCTGGAACAATGCTAGGTCACCCCGTTTCCCCTCTGAATAGTGAAGGTGTACCACATTTTACTCTCTCATGCCCCAGTAAAAAACACTCAGCTCTACTCCTGGTTAAACACTCATCTACATTCCTATCGCTCCATCTTGCTCTTAAGGCCAAGTAATATGGAAAACACTAATAACAAATGTGGAGAAGGAAAGATGAACTATCTGTAATACTATTAAATAGACTTTAATATAAACACAAAAAAAATTTGCTGAATTAAATCAACATATCTTTACCATCAATATCCTTCTAGAGAAATACTACTTGTAGAACTCATCAATAATTCTAAAAGATTCAGACTTCTCCTAAAATGCCAGGACAACTATATATTTTTTCCCATAGAATTTGAAAGGTATTACATGGTTTTCCACTTAAGCTATCTCATCCAACAAACTTCCTAACTCCTGTTCAGATGGCATTTGAAGTGGAAACAGTCATAGACACTAATTTGCATGTCCTAAAGACTTGTTCACTTATCTCTGTCTCTTGTACCCTGAGCAAAAGAGCAGTTGCATTAACCTAACTACTGGGCATTCTTGCACTAATGTCCTCTCCCTTCCTCCCTCTCTTCCCTCTCACCCACTGCAGGCCATGCATCTGCACATAGTTATCCTTTGCTAATAACAAGGCTATTTGCTGGACAACAACCTTAACTGTGAGTTTCTAAAATATCTGGCATGAATGGGCGATAAAAGAACAATGAATTTTTGAATTAGACAATGAAAACAAAGTAGTACATCTTTTTACAGTGAGTTTTTTGTTTGTTGGTTGGTTGGTACCATGAATTGAACCCAAGGGCACTTAACCTCTGAACTGTTTTTATATTTTATTTAGAGATAGGGTCTTGCTAAATTGTTTTGATCCTCATTAAGTTGCTGAGGTTGGCTTTGAACTCCCAATCCTCCTGCCTCAGTCTCCTGAGTCTCTGGGATTACAGGTGTGTGCCACCACACCCAGTGATGTGGGTTTTCTTAATCTGGGGTCATGAGAAGAATCTGTAAATGCATTTCAGGTAATATGAGCACCTTTAAAATTATTAGCAAAACTAGTGCTTGCTTTGGCAGCACATATACTAAAATTGGAACAATACAGAGAAGATTAGCATGGCCCCTATGCATGGAGGACAAGTAAATTCGTGAAGTGTTTCATATTTTAAAATATTATTAGCAAAACTGTTTTTGTGTCTATGTGTTCATGTTAAGAGAAAAGATTTACAGCCTTCGTCATAGTCTCAGAGGCATACAAAGATTCAAAAAGGTGTGTGAACTCTGGCTTTTATAACAACAGACAAAAATGGAAATTTAACAAATGCTTTCTAATGACAATGCCACCTTTTATATGACAGTCAGACATGTCTTCCAAATTATTCTGGTATAATACACAACCTTTATATGGGATGATTTGGGGAGTAGAAGCTACAAAGGTAGATGTGAGTTGGTACGTTAAATAGAATAATAAAAATTTACTAACACATACCATAAAACATTATTCTAATATAAACATAGTGTTCTAAGTGAACTACCAAATTTGATTCTTTATTTTAATATTTGAAGCCTTACTTCTTAATAATAATAATAATAGTAATTCTATACAGACACAATCCTTGAAAATTAAGGGGAAAAGAATGCATTATGATTGTTATTTCACTTTAAAGGAAAGCAAATACAAGTACAGGTACTAGTTATTCCTAATACTAACTAGTTCGATACTCCAGAGTCAGGAGGATAACATTGCATTTCATGATTTCTGCTTAACCTCCCAGTCAACTTCTTCTCTTCGCAGCTTCTCAGCACACTGTCTGGTGTGCTGTGAGCACAAAATAATTTATTCCAAATCACTGCACTTAACTGAAGAATTTCTTAAAGTAAAGTTGGAACTACAAAAATTACTCATGTGTGTGCCCATTTATATAGATCTGGATATATACATATCTACAAACACACATTATGTTTTATGTGTATAGGACTTCACAATTTATAAAGTGCTTCCTTGTGTATTTTCTCATCTAATTCCACAATAATTCCTGGGAGGTAATATTTTTATCCTCGTTTCTAAAGAAGAACACTAAAAATATCAAATCTAGTAAGCCTCTCTCTTCCTGTGCAAGGCCAACATGCTTTTCTCTCCGCCAGGTTACTGCACAAACAGCAAGAGCCTGAATGTTTAGGGACTCACCGGCACTTTTACATTTAACTTAATATTTGTTTTATTTACTTAATAAAGAATTTGTCATCCTGAAACTCATGGGGTTCACATCCTGAAAGCCATGGGTAGGTGTGGAAGTGAGGGAGGTGGGGAAATGTTCCCTGATTCCCCTGAAGATATATGCACAGTTAGAGGCATTCATTTGAGAATCAATCTGTTAATCAAAAATTCTTAGCAGAGTACAGAAAGAGCGTATGATTCCCAAAAAACTGAGAACCATCAAATTAAAGCATGTTTAAAAGAGTCTCACTTTTGTATAGTATAAAATAGAAAGATTACTCAAACTTATCACCCAACAAAATTTATGTGAATACAAATTAGTTAAATCCTGGAGAGAAATATCTGAATATCATTTTTCTTAGGAAAGGTTAACTAAAATGGCTTAAAAGACTTATAAGACATTTCTTCATAAATTGCCTTTAGGGTAGAAATGGCTTCCATTTCCAGATAGCATGAATAGACCATAGTAGGCCAGCATTCCTGCTGATAACAACTGAGGAAGAAAAAATAAAATAAAATAAATAAAAGTGTTCCTAAAAGCACCCATCTTCTATAAAAACAATGAAGATAAAAAGCAATACAATTTCAGAAAGAGGAGAAGCACTTAGAAAATAGGGGGAGAAGCCTTAATATCTTTAAAGTGATGGAAGAAAATAATCGATAAACTAAAATTCCACATCTAAAAAATATGCTTTTAAAGTGAAGATGAAATTTAAAATTTTAAGGCAAATACTTCAGGGATTCACCCCGCAAACCAGTACATGAAATACTAATGGAAATTAGTCAAGCAGAAATTAAATGTCTTAATAGAAACACAGATGAGGAAGGCAGTGAAATGGGTAATATGTGAGTAAATATTAATATCAAATGTATAATGATAATTTTACAAAATTATATATTGAAAAATATATAATAAAATGTTTTACAAAACAATGCCATGGAGTTTAAAACGTTTGTATTACAATGTATGACAACAATTATGTAAAAGATGGAATTAGAGTGTGTAGCAGTGTGGGAAAGTGTTGAAACTAATAACATTTATTATACTTGTAATATACCAAATAGCCAAGATTTTACTTCCAATTAACCACTACAAGAATAGTAAAAGGACATAGAACTAGAAAGGAATAGAGGGGAAGATGAAAGAGAAAACAGATGATTAATCCAAAAGAAGATAAAACAGGAGAAACAACATAAAAAGTGTGTGCCAAAAGAGACAATAGTTACATAAATCCAAACATACCAACAGTTATATTAAATATAAATGGACTAATTGCTCCAAATCAAGCACTAAGACTGAGAACGAATCTTTTAATCCAAAAATAATGACCATACCTATATGCTGCTTCCAAGAGACACATTTTTAAAATAACACAGAAAGCTTGAAAGTAAAAAAATACCATAAGATACTAACCAAAAGACAGGTAGCATTGCCAAAATAATATCAAAGTAGATTTTGAAGCAAGACATACTGCTAGTTAAGGGGAGTCAGTTGCACAAGATGTCATAACATTTTAAATCTATATGCAAAATAACATAGTTTCAAATGCTATAAAGTATATAACAAATCTAAAAATAAAAAAACTGCAATCACAGTGGGAGACTTTTAACATGTCTCTTTCAATAGCTAGTAGAATAAGCAGACACAAAATTGACAAAGATAAAAAAAGTTCTTTATTAGACAAAATCACTTATTAAAAGGAACGATTATTATAAATTAAATGTAGCTGTTAATATTTATGAAAACTATCCCTTATCCAAACTTCTGAATTAGACTCAGCAGTTCAAAAAATATAAACACACAAATCAAAAAGTCTTTGCAACTTCCATACTCCATGGGATGATTCACCACTTTAGAATTAGCCTTTGTTTCTGTAACACAGCAGAATGGAGTAAAAAAACAATTCATGACAGAGGTTAGTGAATGACTCCAGATTCCTCCCAAGACCAGAAGCAGGCTTTTGAAAACTTCTAGCTTGCTTTCTTTTCAAATCACTTACAGATTCCATGAAAGCACAGAACTCCTAGAAACTGAACAAATATCTGACAGTTTAAGTAGCAGATCACAGTGGGAAGCATACTGAGTTGAGTATAAGAAAAATTTTAATCTGTACTCTTTCATGAGTTTGATATTCACTTGGTCCCAAGGTAATCAACTACAAAAATTTTAAAAAGAAAAAAAATGCAGCCCAAGTGGACATAGGTTGAGATTTTAGTCAATAATCAACTAGCATGACTCATCACTGAGACAGCCGCCCCAAAATGCTAATTCCACATTATCCTGTACTAGGAAAATCTAGTGCCTGCATGAAGAATGAGTATGGTAGAGTCTGCTCTATTTCTGCCAAACAAACCTAGGCCATGAAATACTGTCACATAAATACAAAGATGCCAAAGGGATGCAGAAGCTACATTGTCCTAGGAAGAACAATTGAAGGAACTGGGGCTGTTTTGCCAAAGAAGAGCAGACTTGAGGGTAAACAGTCCCCACTGCAAATATCTGAGGGTCTGTCATGCAGACAAGGGAGTAGACATGTCCTCCAGGCCCCAAGGGGAGAGCACAGAACAATGGAGGGAAGGACAAGGGACAGAGTTCACCTCCACTGTGACAGCCTTCTAAGGATCAGAGGAGCCCATGGATGACAAGCTTCGGCTTTGGGGGAACAAGCACTACCAGGACACAGTGGGGGTTTTGTTGTTGTTGTTTTTCTTTTTTGCTTATTTATTTGTTCTAAGAGAGAAGGGAGCTAAAATCTGTCTAGTCTTGACAATCCAGAATCTATAATATCTGGTATATAATTCTAGATTAATGACTTCACTACTTAAAAATGAGTCAGTCTAGATAAGGGGTTTTATTTCATTTCTCCCTCACACTTTCATTTTAATTTATTTTTCTAGCTCATTGGGTAGATGCTTAGTTCATTTTTATTCTATGAGTGATTTTCCAACTGAGTTCACAGGAACCTTAGGATGTTGGGAGTTCACAAACACTTCATTTAAATTTCATTTTGAAAATGTGTTTCCAATTATTTTTAAATCTAAAAAGACAATTATTCACTTCAACATACTCTTCATCAAATTTTAAGACTGTACTAAGTTATTGACTAGTCCAGTGAATTGACAAATATAAGAAATTTAAATAATACATTTATAATCATAAAGTTTTTTTAAAGTTTACATATTAAAGTTCCCCATACTTTGCGGGGGGAGATTTTTCTTACCAAATCAAAGTTTCCACATCACCTGCCCAGGTCTCTAAGGCCCCTCTGATGAGAGGCCACCCTGGCTGTTCTATTGGGAGATAACAAAGCTCTATCAGTGACCAAAGTCACTAATGGCCTACGCAAATGTTTCTCCATACCTTTTTATAGTTCATATCTCAAATAAGATAGGTCTACAACACAATGAAGACTAGAACTCATCCACTTCAGATTCAGGTTGAACCTCACAGACCATAGCCACATGTGGCTATTATGTAACACTTGAGGTCTATGGATTTATGTCAAGCCAAGTGTTGTCTGAAGGTCACTATGGATCAGTTGACAGCCTACAACAGGTCAAACCCAAACCAGGACTATCAGGAATACAAAGAACCCTAAGTCTCCATAAATTGATCTGTTCTGAGCAAAGAAGAGTGGCATAACCACTAGTACTCTTATTTTGGAGCAGATCATTGAGCCTCCGGTCTGCAGGAAGGCCCTCTTATGAGGTGTACAAGCAGGAAGCAGTGCTCTTGCCCCTCTCATCTTACCAGTGCCTGTGCCAGAACACCTCTTCTGCCCAACGTCCACACACTGTGCACATGTGCACACGCGCACACACACACGCACACACAGCAGACCATTCTTAAAAAAACACTGAAGATCCTGCCAAACAATGCCATTGCAAGATAAAAGAATCAAGCAATCCTCACTAACGGAAGCATCAATTCAGAAATTTTAAAAATGTAGAGTTTATCAGAATTAAAACTCTTATTTTACAAACAAACTGAACAGCCATAAGAAAAGTTGACTTAATTTGGGGTCCATCACAGGGCAGAACTGTGGCCAGAGTCCTCACCTCCACTATTAGGACTCTCCCCACAATTCCATGCCACTAGTCAGGAAGAACCACAGCCTCTGACCCCCAAATGAACCCTATTCCTCCTCCAGGGATTGGGAAGCAAGTCAGAATCAGAAACAGTCATTGTCCCCAAAGCTGCCCCATGTCCACCCCATGACAGTCACACCCTCCACTGCCCTACGGTTTCTCTCCAAGGCTCCCACCACTTGCGTTAAACCACAGAGCACTTCCAGACCCTGCTGCTCCCATCAAAACACAAGCAAGTAAAAAGCCAGCACAGACGCAGCACGGAAAACACAATGCCCTGGCAGACTAGAAAGCAGGAAGCAGCAGGGCACAGGACCAGCATCAGCAGGTCACTGGAGCCCCAGCTCCACATACGTATGGGAGAGGACAGAAAAAGACACAGGAGGCGGGCTCAGTGGGAGGGAGAGCAGAAGTAAACCATCAGCAGACAGGGCTGAGGAGAGATGTGGACACCCTGGGGAGAAAAAGGGGGAACCAAGCGAGGTAGAGTCTACTGCCACAGGGCAGGGCAGGAAGGAGCGGGAATAAGCAGATCAATGGAAAAGAACGGGAGAGAGAAGCGCCCAACCCACCACGCACCGCACTCTGGAAACACTGGTAGAGACCGAGGAGGGGAAACCAGCCAGGAAGAGGACCCAAATGTGGGAGCTGATAAAGGACATTTCACGAGACCCAAATCAAGAGTCAAGGGCAAAAGAAGCACCTTGAAATGTGTCTTTTCGGCTGGACAGTGGTGCATACCTGTAATCCCAGCAGCTCAAGGAGAATGAGGCAGGAGGATCGTGAGTTCAAAGTCAGCCTCAGCAACTTAGCAAGGCCCCAAGCAACTCAGAGAGACCCTGTCTCTAAATAAAATATAAAAAAGGGCTGGGGATGTGGTTAAGTGCACCTGGGTTCAATCCCCAGTACCAAAAAAAAAAAAAAAAAAGCAATGTGTCTTTCATGATGAATCATCAATCAGGGTGGGGGTATCTTTTCAAAGGACTCAACACCCAACTAACCACACAGCCTCATTCTGGTAAACCTGTCTTTCCACGTCACATACAGTCCCGCAGGTAGAAGGAGAGACCACACCTGGAGATTCCTTGCTCTGTCCTACTTTAGGCAGAGCCAGTGTGGCTTCAGAATGCCGCAGCTCATTTTCCTGGCCTTCTGGCCGTGTCCTTTCTTGCCCCTTACTTCGCTCACCCTCATTCACTCTCCCTTCCCCCGCTCCCCAGGCCAACTGTTTGGGGCTGTAAGCCAGCAAGAAACAGGACCTACATACAGAGAGGCGGAATGCTGGCATCACCAGGGTACCATCTGGCCAAAGTAAATTGGGGTCCACCCCCTCTTCCTGGCTCAGCACAAGCCTGGCAGAGTAAGAACAACTGTAGCCATGAACACAGAACTAAACCCCAGAACCCTGAGAGGGCAATTAATGTTGTCAATAAAAATACCCTCCGTTTCCTTCATGTTTTACTGTTTATAAGGTGTGTCCACGTGTGCCGCTTCATTGGCTCTGTGAATGAACCCCAAAGACACAAACAGGTGCGTAATGGGCCCAAGGTTTCCCAGGAGGACAGACCAGCACTAAGTCCCTTTCCGCATTTATTCATTCAATCCACATATACTTACAGAATATCTACTAAGTGCTTGGTTAAAACCAACTACCTGACCTCATGAAAGGATTCTACTGGGGAGACATAGCAATCAATAAGTAATTAAGCATTTGACAGGTAAGGGATTCACAAGAGTTTTAAGTGACAAGGAATCTAACTTAAAAGGAAGGTTGGGTAAGGAGAGAGCTGATTTAGACAGGATAGAAAGGAAAAGCCTCTAATGAGGTGACATTTAGACAGAGACCTAAATAAGTAAGAGACTAAGCCATGGGAGTAGGAAAGTTGAGTGTCTGTAGGCAGTAAGGCCAGCAAGTGCAAAGGCCCGAGGTAGCATGTACCCACCAAGTGTGAGAAACAAGGAACCCAGGAAACAGCTGGAGCACTATAGGCAAAAGGTAGGAGGCAAGGACAGAGATGAGCAAAGATTACTGGGAGGGTTAGGGTATTGACTCCAGAGTAGGAAGCCATTGCATTGCATTTGATTAGGTTAACAAGATCTAGATTTTTCTTTAAAAAGCTCACTCTGGCTGTTTTCCTGAGACTAGACAGTGATGGGGTTAAGGTTGAAATTGTGGATCCCCTGGCACCAATCCAAGCAAAAAATGACTGGGCTTTCTTTCCAAGCATTTTCTGCCACATCATGGAGGCATTTGATGTGATTTTTCTCTGCCGAGAAGAGGCTAATGAATCTATTACCCAGGAGACCACGTCTGTATTCAGCTCTGTTTATCAGACTGCAGCAGCTCCAGTAACCTGTGCCAGTGAGAAAACAGAAGCTACAAGGGCCTAAAGGCAAGTGGGAGATTATTCCAGCACCCTCGTGGAAGGGCTGGCCTGAAACTCAGGGTCCTTCCTGCCATTTCTTAAAGATACACAGACAGATGGACAGATGGACAGGCAGATGGTTAGGTAGAGCTATTATCCCCTCCACTGGCTTTAATCTAGCAACCTGCAGCCTCTGGTGATCAAATGGAAGTTTTGGTCAGGCAACATTTCAACTTGAACGTGGAAATAGCTTCAGACACCCTCTAACTCTGACCCAGACTGCTGTGGTAAATAAATTTCCATTTTTCCTAAGGCCAACTACAAACATGCAACATACAATCTAATGTTGCTTACAAACCTTACAATGACAGACTTCTGTTTGTAGATTGTCAAAGTCTCCACCATATAGACATTACTGAAGTAACCTCAGTTACAAAGGGACATCAGGCATTGTTTTCACATTGAATATGAAATTTCTTGCTTCTTGACATGAAACCTCAATGTGAAAATGATACTTATTGACTAAGGTTGCTTAAAAACCCATAAAGATAAAAATGGTCACCATAGGAACCCTCTGTACTGTTCTTTTGTTGTTGTTCCTTTGACATATGCATTTTGACAGTAGAATGAAATTTTGACATATTATACATACATGGAGTATAACTTCCCATTCTTGTGGTTGTACATGTGTATTTATACTTATGTATTCATATATGAACATAGGAAAGTTATGTCCCATTCATTCTACTCTTTCCCATTTCCATCCCCCCTTCTTCCATTCCCCCCTGTCCAATTCAGTGAATCTCTACTCCTTCCTCCCCATTCCCTGCCACCCCCCACCTATTGAGAGTCAGCATCCACATATCAGAGAGAACATTTGGCCTTTGGTTTTTTTTTGAAATAGGCTTATTTCACTTAGAATAATAGCCTCCAGTTCCATTCACTTACAAGCAAATGCCATAATTTCATTCTTCTTTACGGCTGAGTAATATTCCATCGTATATGTATACCACATTTTCTTTATCCTTTCATCTATTGAAGGGTACCTAGCTTGGTTCCATAGCTTAGCTATTGTGAATTGATCTGCCACGAACAACAATGTGGCCACATCACTATAGTATAATGATTTTTTAAAATTTGTCCTAATTAGTTATACATGACAGTAGTAGTAGGCTGATTTTAAATTCTTTGAGTATATACCAAGGAGTAGGATAACTGGGTCAAAAGGTGGTTCCATTCCAACTTTTCTGAGGAATCACCATACTGCTTTCCTGAGTGGTTGCACCAATTTGCAATGTATGAGTGAACCTTTTTCTCTACATCCTGGCCAACATTTATTGTTACTTACATTCTTGATAATTGAAATTCTGCTTTGTACTGTTCTTAATCTTAAAAGGCTACCTACCGGGGCTGAGGATATAGGTCAGTTGGTACAGTGCTTGCCTCACAAGCACAAGGCCCTGGGTTCAATCCCCAGCACCGCAAAAAAAAAAAAAAAAAAAAAAAGAAAAAAAAAAAAGAAAAAGGCAAAATACCCAACTACACAGCATTTTAGAAAAGGAAAAGCTACATGGAAATAGTTAAAAAAAAAAAATCAGTGGCTCCAGGGGTTAACAGGTGGCAGAGGATGAATGAATGAATGGGTGAAGAGGATTTTTTAGTGCAGTGATACTATGAGGTAAGATACCTGTCATTATACATTTGTTCAAAACCAGAGAATATTCAATATGGAGAGTGAATCCTAATATAAACTGTGGACTTTGGGTGATCATCCTGTGTCCACGAGGTTCTGATGGGGATGCTGACATGTGGGGGCACAGGGTAGATGGGACCTGCGCACCTTCTGCTCAACTCTGCTAGGTAACTAAAACTAGTTTAAAAGCAGTTTAAAAAAAAAAATTGAATAATGTCCCATGCCCAGGAGAAACTTGAGGTTGGGCCAGACGGTTGGCTTTCAGAGGCAGTGTATGGAGACTGAGATCCAAATCGCAAGATTTGCAAATTTTTTATGAGGGAAGAAAAGGGATGTGGAACAGAGTGAATGGGAAGAAAACAAAAAAAGGACAGAGGAGTGAAGAAGGCAAACCTACCGGCAACAAGGAAAGGGGCACCCAAAACAGATACAGAGTGAAGGGTGCTGCACCTTGAGCTAAGTGACAATGGGGGATCAGGAGGTGACCCTGTAGCTGTCACAGAGAAACTCAGAAGCAGTTGGCACAACACAATCAAAAGCTCATTTCTTGCTCCTGAAAGGGCCCCAGGCAGATACTGCTGCTCTGATAACTCTCCTCCAGGTAGTGTTCCAGGGACCCTAGCTCTAGCCACCTTGGGGCTCTATCACCTACAACTCTTGTTGCCAAATTACCCCGCTCTATGCCAGACAGACAGGAGAAAAGCACACGACAATCACAGCTTTCCAGGCCTGCACCTGGCACCCGTCTCTTCCACTCCCCTTGGGGTGGCCAGGACTCCATAACAGTGAGTGGCTAGGAAATGTTTTATAGATCAGTGTCCAGGAGGAGAAGGATGGAACCGTGTGGTTATTAGTCGAAGTTCTGCCACAGGCTCTCACACAATGAGTGATTCCCAGAGAACATCTAATAGCTAACAATGCCACCAAATCACAAACTTAGTTTCATCAAATTTGGATATATACTTAATTTTTTAAAAAAGAGAAAAAAAAAAAAAAACCATGAGAGCCAAGCAAGTTGGTGGAGCATGTTGGACATAATGGCTAAATAATATCTCCCCACCCATATGGATGTTGTCAAAAGTATCTCCCCATCTCCCCACAGTCTCAACAATTTTACCTCAAACATAGTGCCGGAAGTTGTACTTCTACAAGTATCTCTTAATTTAAGAATGAGAGGAGTTGGGAGAAAACAGTCTCCTCAATAAAGACCTGCTTACATAATAAAGGAATCTGCCATTCCTAATGATAAGGGATATTTCTGGCACTATAGATTAAATTATGGCTGTTTACTGGGCCTCTCGAAATCACCCAGAAGCACAGCACAAATGACAGATTAAAGTTTTCCAGAGGCATTTAGCTTTATAATTTACTTATCAGAAAGGAAGAGAAATCACATTCTATAACCACCCTATCCCTTCAAAAACAACAATTCAAATAGCAGCTTGCTGACCACCTGGGAATGTAACTATGGGTCTCCTCCTGAAGTCTATTATTATACAGTACCCTGTCAAATATTCCCATGACTATGTTGCAGGATTCCAATTATTTCCTTTCAACCAACAATCACTAGATATTACATGAGACCCTTTCTCTCTGAAAAATTCTTTAGTGGTCATGCAAAAGCACATCTCCAACCCATACAATGATTTGAGTTTTTTAAAGATCTAACTGAAGAAATTACTAAATTACATGGAGCCCTTGAGTTATCTTGTTCTGAGCAGGATAGCTACATGTTTTTTTAACATTTTTTTTAAACTGGTTATACCCTCCTTCCAAACTACGCAATTCTAAACCTTTTAACCACATAAGGAAAGCGCACATAACTTCTCAGAGGCAATGTGACCATGGTCCCAATAATTACAGAAACTAAAGCATTCCCGTTGAAACCTAAGATGCTAAATTTTGTTGAGTACACAGTTGCTAAAAATGGTTGCTTCTTGTCAGAGAAACCATCAAGAGTGTTTGTTCTACATTTCAGGATAAGAAATTTAAGGAGGTCATTTCTTTCTTTGTTTTTTATTTGCACAAAGGCAGAAAAGAGAAAAGATTAAAGCCCTTCATCTGATCATTGCAAAAAATGATAATAATCCAGTCACAACATACTGTCCCAAAGACATCAAAGATGTTGATATTTAACTGAACACAAAGTTTTTGAAAAAGAAAGGAAAAGATTCTCAGAAGGTACTTAATTTTATGATAATATCAAGAATAATCTTTTCTTTTTTAAATATGAAATTTTGAACAATTAAAATAAGCCTTTAAAGAAGTTCCTCCTGGTGGCAGACAGGACAATGCATCCAATATTAAGTTGGCAGTCTTGGATGTATTTTTTCTTATTTGACCTTAAAGGTACCTACAGATACAGGGTAACACTGGAATCCAGCCAGGTGGGCAGAACATCCCTATTTCCCTTTCCCCCTCTTTGTTTACCCACCTGTCAATCTTTCTATTATCCTTGCTAGTACATCTTGTTAACAGGGTGATCATTTTTATTCCAATCATTGCTCTGTGAGTAGGAGAAATAAACAACATATCTGCCCAGACAGTTTACTATTTAATAATCTCTGGATTTGAGGGTAATTTGAATAGATTTCATTAAAGTTCACTTTTAACACTTACAGACAGAACTATAAGCTATAAACCATAAGCTATAAATGTAACTAGAAGTTGTAAATAATATGCATATTAATGTTTGAATTTCATCTTGAACCTTAAAAAAACTGACTTGCAACCAGGATTAGAGTAGTGAGGTATTGATTGAATGTCACTGCGTACCACCATCAGGAAATGTTTAATCCTCATAGCACTGCACAGAGAGTTTTGTCATTCCCATTTAATAAAGGAGGAAAGTGAGACTCAGATCAAATTAGGTCACAGCTGGGATTCAAATTCAGGTCTGTCTAGTGTTTAATGCTTGCTCCTGTTTCAAGATTAAAACAATTGTTAGTGTGCAGATGGTTCATAGGTATTCAAAGGCCCCCAAAAGACAAGTTCCCAACTCATGAAGTTCCACTCTCCAAGACTAATAAAAATAGTCCATACAATTTGGATGAAATTGGCTACTTATTTTAATTTGGACACCTTACTAGGGACAAGAAGTACCTGTCTTCATAATATCATAAAGCAGCAGTCTTCCTCAAATGTGATCGGTGCCTAAATAAACTTGAGAAATTTAATATATCCCAGCTATTGAAATTAAGAATGATGCCTGGTGGTGCGTGCCTATAATCTCATCAACTAGAGAGGCTGAGGCAGGAGGATCAAAAGTTTAAAGATAGCCTCAGCAACTTAGTGAGACCCTAAGCAACTCAGTGAGAGCAGGTCTCAAATTTTTTTTTTTTTTTAAAAGGGCTGGGGATGCGGCTCAGCAGTTAAGTGCCCCTGGCTTCAATCCCTGGTACAAAAAAAAAAAAAAAAATGTGGTGCTAGAATGAAGAACACAGATGGTCGACTAAATGACTTTTAGAAATCGTAAACCTAGAAAATGAGAATTTTTCAATATTTATTCAGTATTGTCCTAGAGACAAGAAGAGCTTTAGCACTCTGAATGTTAGCCCTTCAACCCATCTCAACTGGAAGTGTTAAGTTCAAGGAGGGCTTTGTTATTTTCTGTACTACTTTCTACAATTCCAGTATTTCATCATTTAAAATCTACGCAAGAAGTAGTTTACAATAAGATTTATATATCACACCTGATTTGAAAGAAAAATTTCATTTTCAGACTCGCAAAGCTAAGGAGCTGATCCAAGATCCATAGAGGCCCCATGAGCCACGAGCCTGACCACTTCCTTTCACATTGGGATAAAACAAAGAAATAATTGTAAGAATGAGAAACCTTCCTATTCTGTTGCGCAGATTTACTAACGGCTTCCATGAAGGCATGGATGTCTTATCAAATTTACCAGTGGCAGAAGTGAGGTTGGGAGGATCAGTTATGGTGAACTGAGATTCAAAAGGAACTCAACAGGGCCAACACCAACAAGATGAGCTTCACCCACAATCAATGAAAGTATTGAACTTAGGTTGAAGAAAACTCAGCTGCCTGACAGAGGGTGGAAGTGGATCAGATAAATAGCACTGATGTGCAAAGGACTTAGAAATTTCAAATGCACTGAACTCAGGATGGTTCAACATTGCACCACAGCTCTCCAAAATGAGCTAAAATGACCTGAGGCTGCAGGACAGTGTCCAAAGCAGGGGAGAGAATGGTTGCATTGTCCTCTGCAGTGGGCAGAGTCTCCGGGACCTTCTGTTCAATTTGGGGCACTGCATTTGAACTGGATGTTGAGGGAAACCAGCATGGTACAGCTCTCAAGTCCACAGATGACAAAAAAGGCTGCTCAAGGAGGGTATTTATGCTGACAAAGAGACCCTTCGTGGCAGGCTATAAAAGCTGTTTCTCAAACTTTCAAAGGATTATGTCCAAAAAAGAGTAGGGTTGCTATATAAGGTCTCAGGGGTAAAACTGGAATTAGTGGAGAAAATTACTGGAGGCAGGTTTTAGACCACAACTTAAAATTATTGTATAATAATTAGAACTTTCCAACTATGGAATCCCTTCCTTCAAGGTAAAGAAGTTTCCCTCCACCATCAGACAACCCTGTGGAGAGTAGATGGCCATCAGTTCCTGTTGTCAGAGGGATTCCTACACAAAGATTCCATTAAGAAAACTTTTCAAACTCACTGTGTTCATTTCTCATTGCTGTGACCAAAATACCTGACAATAACAACATGGAGAATAAAAGTTTATTTTGGGCTCACAGTTTCAGAGGTTCAGTTCTTGGTTGGCCAACTCAACAGCTCTAGGCCTATGATGAGGCAGAATATCATGTCGGAAGGGCATGGTGAAGGAGAACTGCTCAGCTCAAGGCTACCAGGAAGCAGAGAGAACAAGGAGCCAGTAACAGAGTCCAGACTACACCTCCCGTGACCAACTTCCTCCAGCCACACTGCATCTGCCTAAAGTTACCACCACGTAGTCCATTCAAATTATTAATCAATTGAATGTATTAATGCACTGATGAGATTATAGCTCTCATAATCAAATCATTTCACCTCTGAACATTCCTACATTGCCAAACACATGAGCTTCTCAGGGGATACCTCCTAACCAAACCATAACACTCTCACTAGATAGAAACTGTTTTTCCCTGTTGCTGATATTCCGAGAATCACAAAAGCCCAAAGTGAAAAATGATCACAAAAGATCATTTCACACACTCCCCTTAATTCTGAGCAAGGAAAAAAAAAAAATTCTGAGCAAGGGAACAAGCGTCCACAATCGCTTTACATGCTTTTCTTTATATATTCCCAAAAAGAGATGGTCCCATTTTCTTAGTATTCCCATAGTTCTGGCTTTAAGGAAGTTCTTCCTGATAGCTAATCTAAACGCCTCCTTCTTAGTTATACCACTTCATATGGATACTAAAATGGGCTGTGTAATGATCATGACAGGACAGGGGACATAAGAACAGATAATTAATGAAGAAAAATGCTTACAAAGAAAAAATATTAAGCAATAAATTTTAAAAAGCTCACTGAATGTCAAATATCATTTAGAACAATTATGAAAACCATTAGAAGACTAGTTTGCATACTTTCTTTTCTGAGTGAAAACACTGACCTCCTTGTATAAGAGCTCTGCTTTTATTTTCAGACCCATATTTCTGACTCTGTACAGAAAGAACTGGACAGAAACTTAATGTGTTTAGATTAAAATCACTCGAAACAGAGGGCAAACTATGGTTGGGACCCAGGACCACAGGAAAACATTAGAAGGCTGGTGGCAACATTGCTTGTGTTTTAAAATACCTATTCACTTAAAAGATATGGATTAAATAAAACACATCCTTCTCTCATTCCTTTAGAAACTGGATAAGTTGCCAAAATACAGTTGCCTTGGAACACTGCTTAGCATAGAATGCTTGCTGGCCTTATTCCTAGCAACTTATACTCTTCTTGGTAAATTGATCACATACCATGCTGATACACTTTTGCACCACATTAATTTGCTTACTAGTGAGCCAATCAATTTTCTATTAAAACTCCTTATTTCCTAGATAACTGGATATCATATTCTAGATTTTTTTCTTTACTGCATTCACTTGAATCAATAATGCAAGTAGAATACAAAAAAGGAAAAGTAATCTTGTTACTAGCTGATTATTTAGTATAACAGTCTCTAACCCTAATTTTACTTAAGAAAACTAGTATGGATTCTTTTATGAAAGTGAAGAGCAACAATATTTTTAGAGTCACCATCTAAAGAACTGTTAAGAGTTATTAAATTTATCCAAGGAGAAAAAAATAATGTCCAGTAGCCAAAGTTCTATTCATACCTATGATCCTCAAAACTAAAGGTCAGACAGGCAGAGTGGTGCACACCTGTAATCCCAGATGACCAAGGCAGAGGATCCCAAGTTCAAGGCCAGCCTCAGAAACTTAGCAAGGCCCTAAGAGCAACTTAGCAAGACTCTGTCTCAAATAAATAAATAAATAAATAAAATTAAAAGGGCTGGGAATGTGGCTCAGTGGAGGAGCACTCCTGGGTTCAGTCCCTAGTACCAAAACCTAAAACAAATAAATAAAAAGTAAAGAGGATAGCCACACGAGGTAATGGGTCATATTAGCTCTAACTGCTCCTAAACTAGTTCACAAAATAGACACTTGTCGGGGTTTCCGGGACCCCCAGCCTTGGGCACGGTCAAGATGGCACCTGGCGCTGAGCCAAAAGCAGCCAGCTATACAGTAAACAACCAGCGAATTCCAATGATTGGCTAGTTAACGATGCGATTAGAGCATGCCCCCCTCGTGTACCTATTCTATGCCTGCAGCTGTCCGCGCATTTACCTTGTGTGCTCTCCCCTGATTGGTTGAAGTGTATATAAGCTTGATGGGTGGGGGAGTGAGAGGAAGTTGAGAGTAGGAGTAGAAGCGAGGAAGAAGAGTGCGAGCGAGGGCGAGAGCCGAGTGGGAGAAGCGGAGTGGCCGAAGCAGGCGTGAGCCGAGCGGGAGAAGCGGAGCAGCCGAAGCAGGCGAGAGTCAAGCAGAGGGAAAGAGAGCGAGAGGAAGAAAAGAGAGAATGGGATAGAAAAGAGGGAAAGAAAGGAAGACTGTGCACAATAAACTTCCAAAGCTTCAGACGTTTGTCGTGTCTCTCTCTGCGGGCAGAGGGAACGCAATAGACACTGTGCACATTTAACTAGGCAGGGAGAAGAGCTACAAGCAAGGAATTGCTCCCCTGTACAAAAATATCTCCTGTATTAGTCTGCCAGAGTTTATGATACTCTTATCTTTAAACTTAGACTTGGGTATTATAAAGTCATTAAAAAGCATGATAAATAATATTTAATGGTCCAAAAAAAATTGGTGAAGTAAAAAAGGTCATAAAAATAGGAAATACCAACCATTTTTGCTACATCATAAACATACCCAGAAGAAAATGAAAAATACATGAGATTGGTTTTTTTTTAATCTTTTTGATACTTTTATGTCTTTCAAGTTTTCTACAGTGCACATGCATCCCTTTCATGATTTGCAGAAAATAATAAATTCTAAAGCAAATTTATCAATTGTTCTGTAATGAATGTAAGCATACCATCTGACCCAGCATCCTCACTCATAGGTATTTATCTAGATACAGTGTACTGTGTGAAGTTATAGCCACCCAAAAACCATGTATGGTTATAGCAGCTCTATTCATAATCACCAAAAACTGGAAGCACTCAAACATGCTTTGATGAATATACTGTGGTCCTTCCACAGTGCAAAGCCATTCGGCAATACAGAGGAGAAAGTTCTCAAACTTAGAACAAATGATGAATCTCAGATTGTGCCAAGTGGTCAAAACCAGACTTGCACAGCTAAATAACCTAAGAGTCCACTTATCTGACATCCTAGAAATTGCCTTTAACTTTTTACAACTATAGGGAAGAAAACAGATCAGTAATTGCCCAAGATTAGGGTCAGAGGAGGCTCCACCTACAACAAGAGGCAGCACGGGGAATTGGAGGTGGGTGATAGAAATGTTCTCTATCTAGGCTGCAGGGCTGCTCGTAGCACTGTGAGCATTTGTCAAAACTCAGAGAGCTGTACACTAAAAAGGGTGAATTTTATTATGTGGGCATTATACCTTAATGAATCTGCCTTTTTAAAAAATCATTCTCTAAAATAGAAGGTCTGCTCATGTCCAGATTAAATGTGGTTCTATGTAATTCTCCAAAATGTATCCGTTTCCTCAGAGGGCAAAAAAGGAGGTTGACTGTTTTAAGGTTACATAATTATTACCTAGAATTTTGAAAGAATTGGGACACAGAGGTGAGAATTTTTAACAGGGGTACATAGATTATGTAAGTTTTGGGACACTTAGGCCTGGCTAGGATATCCTGACAGACCCCAGCAGGGGCATGTCCATGGGTCACCAGATGGCCACCAAGGTATTCCACAGAGCTAGAAAGGTTTATATCTTCAAAGGGAATGTGGACCAAAACTAGCCTCTTTCAGCCTTCGACTTTCAGGAATTGCCTCCAATGCAAACTCCAAAGTCCACTCAAGAGCAAAGCCAAGGGTGCAGGTGAATGCTTCTAATTTTCCTCAGGTCTATGCTGAAACATTTCTAGATTGATTAAACCATGACTAAGGAGTCACCAGGAACAAGTTGAACAGATTTGTTCAAAGAGGGGCTTAGAATGTCCTCCATTCCTTTAAGATACTAGAAAAGGATGCCTGAGAGGTGGCACAGGAGATTTAGAATGGCTTATCCTCCTAAACCAATTTAAAAGCATGGAACTTCCTCTTGAGCTTAACAGGGGGATTACTTTTTTTGTTTTCTTCTTTTTTTTTTTTTCACTTTCTTTCTTTCTTTTTTTTTTTTAAGAAAAGGATATAAATAAGCCTGAACTGGTTCTTGCAGAGAAACATAAGGTCATAGTTAGATCAGAGATATTAAAACTGGTCTTTATAAAGTAAGAAACTGTTTTTCTTAAGAAACATTCTTTCCCCCCAAATGGAAGAGCATGGTAACCATTTTCCACAGAGAATATAAGAGAGGAGAGTGGCCTAGAAAAGATACAAGAATAACTGCCAGAAAACAATTACATTAGAGTCTTCCCTAGACACTTCGAAAAGATGTCAAATTTTCTTAAATTAGAATGTGGACTAAACATGTCTTCATACTATCAAAGAAAAACTGACTAACAAATATTCCTGAAAAAGAATTCTTGGCTAATTAAGATACCAAATTGTTTTTAAGGCAATTTGGTGTCTTAATAAGTCTACATTTTTTAAAAGGTGCCATCTTAACCAGTTCATTAAACTAGATCACCACTTTAAAATGGCCTCTTGAAATCTTGTGTAATCGTCTTTGTTAATATATGAATAAGGACATATACATATACTTAGCTTTTTTATCTTCATTTTCTCTAAAATTCTGAATTAATGAAAATTCATCCTAAAATAGAGATCCAGCCAGGCATGGTGTCACACACCTGTAATCCCAGCAGCTCAGGAGGCTGAGGTAGGAGGCCAATCTCAGCAACCTAGCAAGGCCCAAAGCAACTTAGTGAGACCCTGTCTCAAAATAAAAAATAAAAAGG
The DNA here is from genome assembly GCF_902686445.1 of Sciurus carolinensis. Lineage (NCBI taxonomy): Eukaryota > Metazoa > Chordata > Mammalia > Rodentia > Sciuridae > Sciurus > Sciurus carolinensis. The sequence goes on from NC_062218.1 coordinate 60,611,265, forward strand.
GGATGGGATGTGGCTCAGTGGTTAAGCTCCCCTGGGTTGAATATCCAATACAAAAAAATAAACAAAGAAAGAAAGAAAGAATATAGAGATCCACCTGCCACTTTCTCCACATTTAGACCAAACTTGTCAGGAGTGGTATTTTGGGGGTTGAATCAGATACTAGATGTTCAAGAATAGATAGGAACAAGTAAATTTGTACACATTATTTTCATGACCTACTCGAAGCAAAGTGGATCTTTCTAAAAGATAAAGCATTATATATTTTGAAACATATATAGCAAAATAAGAGACAAAATCGTAATGTGGAAATTTGTTTGGGCTGTAGTTAAGAGACCTGGAACACTTCATTCTATCCTATTCATCATACCACTGAAATTCACTGTTGTCATGCTGTGGTAGTCCCAGAGTATCATTAAAAACTTGTGATTTTGAACACACCATTTATAATCTCTCCGAGACTTACAGAGGGGAAAATCATACTGGATAAGTCATGGGAATTGGATAAAAAGTTTAGAAAACAGCATAATGGTATCTGTTATGTCATGGATGTTCAAGAAAATTAATTATCACTTTCCCTCCCTTCTGAAAAGCTATTGTTACATATTGACAATGAATCATTTGCCTGGCCTACTAAATAGGCAGCTTAGCATAAAAGCAAGCTTGTTTATCTCTGAAACCTGTTTCTGATATATATGTGTGCTGTTGCCTAATTATTTTTCAATTAGCAGTAAATAGCAGCAAAAGACCCTACCTAACTGGCAAGCTCCCAGATATAATCATTAGACATTGATGGTGTGCTTTGGTCTGCAGAGAATGTTCCAGGTTAGGATGTGGCCAGCACTCGGCTCATGGCAGGACTGCACCTAAGTCTTTATGCCAAGGACATCTCCAACAGGGACTGCAGACAGATGGGAGAAGATTCCCAAAGAATTCCCAGGCAAAGGGCATGGGGTTGACAGAATTAGCTGCAAAGTCAACAAAAACAAAGAACACCAGTAAACAAAATAATAATAATAATAATAGTAATAATAATAATAATAATACCACCAACTCACCAATTTGTATATAGGGTAATTATAAATTAAAAGTTAGTCTGACAAGCCAAGTTTAGGCTCCTTTTAAACAAAGACCCTCATAGTGCTCAAAGCAGTCAGCTTCTGGGAGGAAAATATGTCAAAAGTCACTTATCAACAGACCATGCCACATAGTGGAGAGTCTGAATTATTCCTGTCTGCATTCTCAGCAGGATCTAACATTGTTTCTCAATTTCTCAACATTCCACCAGTTTTCCAGTGTCCACTGGCAGTGACTCAAGAAGACAACAAAGTGAGATGGTTGCAGATGGAAGTCTTTGGTCAACAGGTGTCCACACAGTTCTGATGTAGAAATTCATACCATAAAGCCTTCGTAACCAAGGCAGGGATGTGAGCCCCTTCCTCCTACTCTAGCACCCCCGTTCTCCCTTGGACTCCATGGAAGATGGCCTTTGGTTTCCTTGACCCTTCAAGGCCAAGAGAGAAGGAAAAGAGAAGACAAAGATTCAAGAGTTTCCTGCTCTCCAGATTCTCAAAAAAAAAAAAAAAAAAAGAGTGAAAATTAAAACAATGAAATCTCTAATCTCTATTTTAAAATTAATAATAAATGGAATGAGTTTCAACCTCCCCTGCTATGAAGAAGTCAGAACGTTTTGTATGAAGCTGTTGTTTATGAACAGGAATGGGACTTTCAAATTCCCCAAAGGTTCTTCATGTCCTAACACAGTCAGCAAAATGGCAAGGCGTATGTGACTTCAATTCTGTTGGAGCTAGCACTTTCATTTAATTTTTTTGTGAATTTTTGTTGTTGCTTTATGACATCAGTTTTGAGAGACACATATTTCTGAACTACTTGTAAAAAGCAGTTGGTCAGAAGAAAGAAGAAAAAACAGGTGGGAAGATTTGGATTCATGGTCTTCCTGGTCCTACCCATGAGCCTACTTCACATCTTCCCTCAAGTCTCAGAGAAGGACATTTCACTTCAAACTCCACCTGTGCAGTGGGGCCCTACATGTCAGGCTGTATTTTCCCACCCACCACTCCCCGACTCCTCTTGCATTTCTGTGTCTCCCCATTTCACCCTGGCTGACATCCCACCTCTGACACCCCTTGACCAAAGCCACCATTGAGTCTTAGTGGCTAAATGCAATCTCTCTGACCTTGCTCTGTCTGCCAATTTTGATGCCTACTCTCTTCTTGATATTTTCCTCTCCCCTGTCTTCCAACACACCACTTTCTCTTCCTTCTTTTTTTTTTAATTGTCCCTTAATTTTCCAAGTCTCTTCTATTCATTCACTCAAGGAGAAGGACATGCTGCCTCCAGGAATCACCTATCATGTCTATTCATGGAGCCATTTACTCTTATGTGTAAAACACAATCATTATTAAATGATCTCTATAATCCAGTGACACAACAGGAAAAGTATATCTATACTATTTTAAATTTTCATACATAAGATTTCTTAAAGCAAACTGCCATATTCAAAACACCTTCATTTATATTAATTCATTTGTATTTTATAACAACCCATTTTTACTTTAACCATTTGCCTATGAAACAAGGGATGGTTCGACAGGCAGGATTAACAGTGGGATCGTACCTGCCCACTCTCTAGTCTGTACTTTTCCCCATTGCACGGTGCTCTTTGGCATTCCTTCAATGGTCCTTGGCAACTAGCCATATTTAGTACTTAGGAATATAATCCCCGGGTAACATTTTCTTCCTGTGTAAGAGTACAAGCTGTCTTACTTGATAATGGGGCTCCTATTATAGGGGCATATATATGTTAGTCAGCTTTGCATCACTGGGACAAATACCTAAGGAAAACAACTTAAGGGAAAAAGATTTATTTTGGTTCAGGGTCCATGTCAACTGGCTCCACTGTCTCTGGTCCTGTGGTGAGGCAGAACATCATGGTGGAAGGACGTGGCAGAGCAAAGCTGCTTACCAGTGGCATCCAGGAAGCAGAAAGAGAGTGGGGAAGGGGTCAGAGACAAAATATACTCTCCAAAGAAATGCCCCCAGTGACCCACCTCTTCCAATGAGGTCCCATCTCACATTTTCCACTGTCTCCCAATAATCATTCAATGAGGAACCCATCAACAGATGACTCCCTTGATGAGATCAGAGCCCCCATTGATCCAATGACTTCCCAAAGGCCCCAACTCTGAACTGCATGGGGGACCAAGCATGAGCCTTTGGGGAACATTACAGAACCATACTGTAAGAGGGCAAAATAGAAGGCTTTGCCTCTAAGAACACATGCCTGCTACTGAAAGGTTAGCATTCACCCTGGACATCTTTCATACCTCAGTATATGGGTCCCCAAAATTACAGTGTGATGCACATATTTCCAACTTGCACAGAAGGAGTTATTTTTTAGTTATTGACAACTATGATAACAAGTTTGAGAAACGATGATGTGCATCTTTTTTTTTTTTTCTTTCTTTCTTTCTCTCATATTGATATAGGATCTTTCTTGGGTCACTCTGAAGCATCCACCTGCTTTGGGGATCTTGGGCCTGGGAGTGAGAAGACAAGACATTGTACAGCAGAAAGGAAAAGAAAAGGATCATCTTTTGGCATCCAAATATGATTGTATAGCATGACAATGAGTTGGAAACGCAGGGTTTATCAAAAGCAGATCATGGTCATTTTTTTTTTTTTTTTTTAGTTATCAATGAATCTTTATTTTTACTTATTTATATACAGTGCTGAGAATCCAACCCAGTGCCTCATGCATGCTAAGCAAGCACTCTACCACTGAGCTACAACCCTAGCCCTCATGATGTCTTTTATAGAAGAAAAAGGCTAGCAATGAAGCATATTGCCTTAGGACAGGAGAAGGAAAGAGACTACTAGTGGAAAAGCCCAACATTCACCCCTTCTGGGGGATTATGAGGAGAGACAGAAAAGAAATACCTGAGTCCTGATGGCCCTGCTGTGGTTCTGGCTACAAACATGGAAAGGTTATCAGATAAGCTACACGCCCTCCACAGTGAGTGGCACTTGGTCACTCCGACCACTTGGGGATGGTTAGAGCACAGTAAACACAGTAATGCAAAGTGGCCAGGCTGAGGGAAGGACAGCATTCAGCTTTTCCCTGAAAGCTTCAGCTCTGGTGCGGTGCAGACAGGACTAGACTGCCCTGTGCACCCGCAATGAGGATGAAGATGGTAGTGAGTCAGGAGATAGCAGGTTCCACCTGGGGAAAGGAAAGATGTCCCTCAGGACTAAAGAGATTATGGGGTAATATACCAGGCTGTGGTTAGATGGAGGGTATGACAGAGATATGCCAGAGTCCATCCAGAAGAGTGCTGGCAAGAGTTGAGAGGAAGTGGAGTCAAGGTCAGGTCAGGAGCATACCCAGGCCCTGACCCAGCTGAAGGAGACCAAAGCACACAGCTGCAGACACAGAGGCAAGCAGACACCCGGGATGGACAAGCCCATGGAGGAGTGGTATGAAGCCAGGAGTCCTCAACCCCTAACAGCCCTGTCCCCAGCCTCCTCCCCTCCCCTCCAGAAGCCACCCTGGAAAGGGAGTCAAATATTGAAGAGACTGAGAATAGTATCTAAATAATATCATGAGAAACCTGATAGAATTGGTTTTACCATTGCAACAGACCATATATACTAGAATGTATTCATTTTGTTATCTCCTGCTACCCAGTGGACAGGGAATGAGGAGGATCAAATCTTTCTTAGAAAGAAATATAAAAACTATATTTCTTTAAAAAAAAAAACTATCTCTTCTTACTGAGTATAGCTTGAGCACACCTATAATCTTGCTAAATAATACACAGAAGAGAAACTCCATTCCCATAAATTCTATTTTCAGTATCATGTCATCATTTCCAGGATTGATACCAACAGATCTCTGCTGCTCTGACTAATACAATAATAAATTTACACATGAGACTCTTGCAACATCCTTATATCTGCAATTATGGTTTCTCTTTCTTCTACTCCACGCCCAGAAAACTATGAGCTTGCTTCTTTTTATATTTCCAATATCTGACATGTAAGTTGCACTCAATAAACTTTTAATGAGTAAATGAAAGTCATAAAGAATGAATGAACATTCAATAATAAATAAAAGCACAACCATGGTTCTACATTATTATTGGTGGTGTTGATATATTGCATGCAACCTAAGTTTTGTCATCATTCCAGTTTTCCCAGATACTTCTATAATAGTAGACAAAGAGATTTCCAAGAAAGGACCAGAGGCTAACACTATAGGGAAGTCAGTGAGGAGATTAGCTACAACATGAGGAGAACAAGATTAAAGACAGAGTAGAACAAAGGAGTTTAACAATCCAACTAACAATACTAGTTAAATAAGCAGATTCCCAGGAAGAGAGCCATAAAGAAGGAGGAGGAAAGGAGGGCAAAAAGACCTCAGGCTGGGGCTGTTACAATAGGAGCAAACTAACCATGCTAAATCATTTGCCAGTGGAGCAACAGGGCTGTATTTACATAGGTGAGTATATAGCTAAAAGCAATAACTATGGAATTATGGAGTGTCATCATGTTAATTAAGAAGCCTGGGCATTTGCTTGGCAGGATTTTTAAGATTTTTAAAAAATTCATTCTAGAATACTCCAATTTAATAAATGCTCTAAGTTCACCAACTATTCAAATAAGGAAGGCACTTTATGCTACGCATGTAAGAAGGTCACTCCTATCAACAGCAAGGTCCTTTTTCTTTTTTTCCTTCTCCAGTGCTGGGAATTGAACCTAGAGTTGCCATGCTGGCAAGAGCTCTCCCGCTGAGCCGCATCCCCAGCTCCAGCAGTGGCCTCTTTATAGTAAGAAATAAGTGAAATTCTGAGTATGGGAAGAATAGAGCACCATTTAGTTATGAGATCTGCATCCTAAACATGAACTTCATGAAGATTTATATTTTCCTTTAGTATTTAGTTTGATTAAATATTTCTAAGCCAAATTCATGTAGCAAGAAAAAAATATTTTCTCCAAGTCCTCAAACAGTCCTTCAAATGACCTAAGCGCTGGTATTACTATGGCCAGTGGTTAAAAAAAAAAAAAAAAAAAAATTACACTCAAAAGTCTGAAGAATGTCACTAAGAGTCTGCAGCAGCTGGGGTTAACCAGGTAAGAGAGAAGTGGTGTTTCCACAACAAAGCAAACAGAAACAAACACTGGCAAGGAGTTAGGTGCTCAGGCTGGCTACCTAAGGATCCCCTTCTAGCAAAGGGAACAGGACACCACTGCTCTGAGTCGTACAACTGCAGTGAACATGATCTCCCAAATTTACTCAAGTCGAAACAACAAACACAAGAAAACCCAGGTCACAAAAGGCTCAAAGACAGGTGTACAATCTTGCCACAAACAAGTAACCTGGGGGGTGGGGAAAAAGAACACTGCACCTCAAATCAGGCTCTTGCATTGGAACTGCAATTGTCTTTTCATACCCTCAGGTTTTGCATCTGCAGATTCAACCAACCACAGATGGAAAATATTCGGGGAAAAATATTACTCTGTAACCAGACATGTACTGACATTTTTCTTATCATTATTCCCTAAACAATGCAGTATAATAACTATTTACATGGTATTTACATTATATTGGGTATTATAAGTAATCTAGAGATGATTTAAAATATATGGGAGGATGTGTACAGGTTACATGCAGATATATCATTTTATATAAGGGACTTGAACATCCTCAGATTTGGGTATCCACGGGAGTGCTGCAACCAAACTCCCTGATATTGAGAGACAATGTACTGCATACTTACCTGGGCACTATGCAAACTTGTCATCAAAACACAGAAAGTAGTAATTCTCAATTAATGCCTTTTTTTAGGAAATAAATTAATGCTTAGGATTAATTCAGGAAATGAAGATGCCTGGTGCATCCCAGCTTGTCAGTTTAAAAAAAAAAAATCCATCTCCTCTGGTTAGTTTTTAATTTTTCATGGTTGAGTGAATCAAATGCAGATTATAAGCCTGTGTTTTAAATAAGAAGAGATTAGCTGACAACCTCTCAGCTTTGTTTAAGCACCCACTGAACTATGGCAGTTGATCTATGAAGAGGGAACTCTGACTAGCAAGTCCATTTTCAATTGGAGGATAAGTGAGACATCTTTGCAAGGCCAGCATATTTTTATGAAAGAGACTCACAGAAATGACAACTAAAGAACTTTATTTGAAAAGTCAAGACAGTATTCCCAAGAGATGACTGTTAGGAACTCCATGAATGAATTGATATGCAAGAAAACAGTTCAGCTTAAGAGTAATGCTTGGAATCTGCTACCCAGACTCCACATAATGATGGTTTGCATGTGTTATAATCTATAAATTAAATCTATTTTAGCCAGACACAGAGCTGCACATCTGTAATGGGGAGACTGAAGCAGGAAGATCATAAGTTTGAGATTAATCTTCAATGACTTAGTGAGACCCTCAGGAACTTAACGAGATCCCATCTCAAAATTAAAAAAATTAAAAGGGTGCAAAGTGTAGCTTAGTGGTAGAGTGCTTATGGGTTCAATCTCCAATAGTGGAAAAAAATATATTTTTGCAATAAATGATGGCTTTAAAATGATCATTAAAAATAATAAAATAACATTAACAACATAAGAAATTTTATGCATGTTGTGGGCATTTGCCTTTGAGATTGTTTTGGTTTTGTTTTGTTTCATTTTTGTCTGAACATTATTCACAGGAGCAGCAGGGAGACCACAAAGACAGTCAATAGCAACACGCCAGAGCCAGATCTTCGTGGAACAGCCAGAGACTCCAGCTGTGGTCCTGGCAACCAGACTGCCAGTCATTCCTCTTTTCTAGACTTGAGTTTCCAGTCATCTTGCATTGTCTTTATTTTCTGCCTAACTCAGAGTTCCTTTGCTTGCAGTTAAGAGCTCTGACTCAGCCAGGCGTGGTGGCACACACCTGCAATCCCAGCGGTTCTAGAGGCTGAGGCAGGAGGATTGGGAGTTCAAAGCCAGCCTCAGCAAAAGCAAGGCGCTAAGCAACTCAGTGAGATCCTGTCTCTAAATAAAATACAAAATAGGGCTGGGATGTGGCCCAGTGGTTGAGTGCCTCCCCCAACAAAAAAGAGCTCTGACTCACACAAGAGGGGAAGTGTTTTCACTTGAGCATTAAGAATGCATAAACCTCTTGAACTAGCATTCACTTGGTATCAAGGATGAGAATAGACTTGTTGCTAATGATATGTAACCTGAGGTCTCACATTACTTCTTTCCTATCTAAGCTAAACATTTTGGGGTTTTGCTAAACACTAACATGTTAGGAAGAAAAACATTCCATTCAAATCTTTACTATATGAAAGTAATCTCCGATGATACAGTCTAAACAGTGTTTACCTTGAGGAGAGGAATGAGTGGGAGGGACCACGAGGGAGCCTGCAAGGGCAGATCTTGATCTGGGTAATCATGACACAGGCACATGTATTTGCAAAAATTTATTTATGTGTACCCTTAAATGTGTACTCATCTGTATAGAAGGAAAGGAGGGGTGGGAGGGGTGGCAGGAAGGGAAAAAATAACAGAATGAATCAAACAACATTACCCTATGTAAATTTATGATTACACAAATGGTATGCCTTTACGCCATGTACAAACAGAGAAACAACATGTATCCCATTTGTTTACAATAAAAAAAAAGGTGTGTGCTCATGACTGCACACAAGTTTTTCTAAATACACCCACACACACATACACAGTGTCCTACACAGAGACATATAGACATACGGCCCAGAAGTTGTGTTGATGTACATATCATCATATTGATGCCCTTATCAAAGGATGCCCTTGATAATCTTCATTTGTCCATGCTGTCTCCCCTGAGCTTGGGTTTTCCTGGCATTCCACTCTGAGGATAGAAGAGCTTCCTCTGGACACAGTTTAACACCCAGTGACATTGTTCAATGCCCCCTGGGAATGATCCTGTAATCAGTTCTAGTTTCATTATTCTTCAACTTTTTGATCAAAAAACTTGGCGAGGTTTCAGCAGAGAGAGTCTCAGTCCTGTATTCCCACCTCGCTGTATTTTAATCCCCAAACCTAGAGACTGCCTTTACTGTTCTTTAAATTCTGCCCTCATATTTCCTGTTCTTATCTAGTGACCTTGGTCATCTCCCTATCTGGTTCCAGAGATGACGATAAAGAAATTAACTATGTACCATTACTGACCCAGGCACTTCTTACCACCAACTACTACAACTATGCTTACTCTCCACAGGTGGAAACTGAGACACGGGAGGCTTAAATAAAATCCCTACCTTATAGGGCTGCTTCAGGAGGACTAGCTTGACCTGAGTACCCCAGATCAACCCTCTGCTAAGAGCTAAAATCCACAATGTGCTCGGCCTCATCTTTTCATTTCCCCTTATGATCTCTGTTTGAAGGCATCCATTTACCATTCTGAGTTGTGTTCGCCTTCCCTCTCATTCTCCTATCTGTACCAGCAAACATGAATTATGCCAAATAAGAAAGGAAGGGATACTTCAGACCAGAAGCCATATGTATTATTAATCCATATTCCCTTCTTTGGGAAACATTTAACTTACCAGGCAAAATTTTGTGATCATTCCCAAGTTACGAAAATTCATCTTACAAACAACACATACTCAGAAGGGCCAACGCTTGGCAGCCTCTTCTCCCTTCATAGTTCTTTCCAGAATTCTGAGTGGCAATGATCACAAATATGTTTCTATTTGTTCAGGATTGAAGTCAACAGACCTGGAAAAATGCCAGTGGTCCAATTTCCTCTTCCTGTGATTTTATCCTACCACTCTGTCTCCAGGAACTAACCCCTCACCCATCCCAAGAAGCAAAGGTATGTTTTGTCAGCAAGAAAACTATGTCATCTGTGATTTAACACTTAGCCCTGAATCTCAATATCAGGACTATGACCAGAGGGAGAGACGTAATGAAATCAGAGAAGTATGTTTAAAAACAATGATAAAGAAAGCAAGATAGAGAGACCAAGAGGTCCCAGAAGAACGGCAGAATGCATAGGAGGATATATGTTGTTGGAACTAATCCCGTGGGATTTACTTGGGCCATGAGATTCCCCAGTCTGGTCCCTGACTAATAGGTTTTCCATACTAACTTTAAGAAAACCTTCATGGGGAGGTCAAGAGTCTTTCCCACAATTAGAATAACTGCTTCATCAAACACTGCATTTTCATAAAAAATTAATCTCTGTACATCAACTTTTTTTCATTCACTTGGGGTTGTTGCATTTCCCATTATTCAAGTGAAGGAGAAAGAGATATAATTATATTGGGGAAATCACAATAAGCAGTGAGTAAAGAAATCTCTTTAACAAATGTTCATTTTATTCAGCTTTAAATAATTATATCCAGTAGTCAATAACCAAATTGATGATCTCCAATCCCAGAACATATATTGTCATACAACTTATATATTTCCTTCAATTTTTCCTCTAAGAGAGATTGAAATAAGGGCAACTCATGAACTAGATTAAAAGCCCAGAGTGCAAGTAGTGAAAATATGTCTCTGTTCTGTTAGTTTAATGAGGACTTTCCTATTGTTCTGTGTATAATGGAAGCATGCTGATAATTTCAAGGGAAAAGTTCACTGAAATGTGTGCCAGTTCCAATTACTTATTTCCCATTTCTTCCCACTGGCTAACATGCATGCAAACTTCTATGCAAATTGGGTTCAGGTTTGCTAGAACTTTCAGACCTGTCCTTTGCAGAAGACTGGTACAGTTTCAGCAGCAAGATATACACCTGCACTGGTCCTGGTATTGTAGATGCCAAGCCACTTAATGGAGGAGAAGAAAGCATCCATTGCACCAAGAGGTGCAAGAGAGAAGTGAAGAGAGATCGGGAGACCAATGTTTTTACTTTAAACAGGTGAACTACCTATGGCATTATACTATTATTCATCATTTTGTTTCCTCATATTTCAAAAGTATAAGTTGTTCCTGGTCTACTTATGAGGAATCTATTTCTTCAGATAAATATGGAATTATACTAATGCTGAAACCTGACAAAGATAGTATGTATAAATAAGCAAATGAACAAACTACAAACCAGCATCCCTCAATAAACATAGATACACAAACTCCTCCACAAAGTATTAGCAAATTAAACCCAGAAAATCATCAAAAACATAATACATCACAACCAGTGTGTCTCATCCCAGGAATGTAAAGCGGTTTAACATTAAAGTATTAATGTAATTACCTATATTAACAGAAAGAAAAACACAATGCAATCTCAATAGATGCAGAAAAATCACTTAAGAAAACTCAACATACATTCATGATTAAAAATTAAAAACTATCAATACACTAGGGGTAGAAGGGAACTTTCTTAAACTAATGAAGAATATCAGAGGGAAAATATTTAGAACGAATATACTCTGTGGCGAGAATGCTGTCCCACCAAGATCAGGAAGAAAAGCATGTCTATCCTTATCATTTCTATATATTTTTACAAAATAAATAAACGAATGGCACAGAGATCGGAAAGAAAGAAATAAAATTGTCCCTACTTGTTGATGACATCTTCATCTACATAAAAAACTAAAGAACCAAAGAACCAACTAAAAAAAACCAAAGAACTAATAAGCAACATTGCAGAACACAGAGATTGGCTGTATTCCTAAAAATCACCTATGAACAATTGGAATTTGAAATTTTAAAAACAACACCACTATACTAGCACCAAAAATTGAAATAGTGACACAAAAATCTAACAAAGTATGTAAAATGTATATATACTGTCTGCAACTTACTTTAAAATGCTTCACAAAAGAAGTTTCACAAAAATATAGATATAGATATATCACAAAATACTAATAATTATTTAATCTGAATGGTGATCTGGGAGGGTTTTGTTGCACTATATTTTTGGGAATGTTTAGAAATTTTATAATAAAAACTTGAGGGAATTTGTTTTACAATCAAAAGTAAAAAAAAAAATACGTATCTGTATGCTGACAGTTATGAAACACTTATGAAGGAAATAAGACCTAAAGAAATTGGGAAATATGTTCACAGATTAGAAGACTTAATATTGTTGAGATGTGAGATTTTCCCAAATTGATCTATAGATCTAATGCAATTCAAATTAAAATCTTAGGAAGCTTTTTTTCTTTTTAGTTGTAGATGGACATAGTGCCTTTATTTTGTTTATTTATTTTTTACATGATACTGAGAATTAAACCCAGTGCCTCACAGGTGCTAGGCAAACTCTGTACCACTGAGCCACAACCCCAGCCCAAGGAAGATTTATTTTAATCTAAAATACTGGGACTTGAACTCAGGGCCTCACACACAGAGATAGGCAAGTGTTCTACCTCTGAGCTACATCCCCAGCCAGGAAGCTTTATTTTAGATAGCAAGGAGTTGATTATAAGGTTTATATGGAAAGACAAATAATAATAACCAAAAAGAAGAACAAAGTCAAAGGACTCTGTGTTAGTCAGCTTTTCATCACTGTGACAAAAATAGCTGAGAAAATCAGCTTAAAAGGAGAAAGGGTTTATTTTGGTTTCTGGGTTCAAAAGTTTTAGTTCATGGTCACTTGGCCCTGTTACTTAGGGACTGTGGCAAGACAGCATATCATAGCAGAGTATATGACAGAAAAGTTGCTTACCTTGTCTCAGAGTAGCCAGGGGTAAAAAAAGAAAAGGAAAAGAAAAAGCAGAAGGTGGCCAGGGTCCAAATATCCAAGGACACATATTCAGTGACTTAACTTCCTTCCTAAAAATTCCACCACCTCCCAACAAGCACCAAACTAGGACCACAACTTTAACACATGGTCCTTCAGGAGCCATTTAATATCTGAACTACAGTAGACTCACACTATTCAGTTTCAAAATTATAAAGCTACCATAATAAAGACAGTGTAATATTGATGAAATTAAATATACCTATAGGAGAACAGGGTAGAGAGCCTATAAATAAACACTCATAAACGCAGTTAACTAATTTTTCTCAAAGCCACAAAGGCAATTCAAAGGAGAGAGTATGGTATTTTCAACAAATGGTGCTGGAACAATTGAAAATACTCAAAACATATCCAACATATTTTTAAAATATATTGACACATTCTTCACACTTATGCAAAAATTTAACTCAAAAGCATCACAGATCTAAATGTAAAATATAAGACTATATGACTTCTAAAAGAAAACATGGAATAAAAAAATAGGACCTTGAGTTTGGCAGAGTTTTTAGACACAATATCAAAAAGCATGATACATGAAAAGAAAAGCCAATAAAGTATAATTATTTTATAAAATTAAAAACTTTTGCCCTGTGGGGGGAAAAAAGGTTAAGAGAAGAGGCACAGACTGGGAGATAATATTTGTAAATCATATTTTTCTGAAGCAAAAGTAGTATCCAGAATATATAAAGAACTCTTATAACTCAATAATAAGAAAACGAATGACCTAATATAAAAAAGGCAAGGGTGTTACTTTATATTAGGTAGAGGGGAGTAAAGGGAAGGGAAGAGGCATGTGGGTAGGAATGATAGTAGAGTGAAACAGACATTATTACCTCATATACATATATGACTGCATGACTGATGTGATCCTACAATATGTACAATCAGAAAAATGAGAAATTATATTGTATGATATATCAAAATGTATAAATGCATTCTACTGTCATGTATAATTAATTAGAACAAATTAAAAAATAAGAATTATAAAAAGAAAACATCTGAACAGAGACCTCATCAAAGAAAAAATATATATGGCAAAAAAGCTTATGAAAAGATGCTCAACATCATTGTTCATAGGGAGAGAGCAAATTGAAACCCTAATGAGATACTACTACACACCTCTAAGAATGGTTGATATAAAGCAAATAACAATGCTATGAGTTGGTGAAGATATAGAATAACTGGATAGCACTCATATGTTACAAGTGGGAATAAAAACTAATACAATCACTTTGGAAAAGAGTTTCACAATTTTTTCATAAAGTTAAACATAGCTTATTATAATACTCAGCAATATCACTCAGTATTTTATTCAAGTGAATTGAAAATTATTTTCACACAAAAATCTGTATACAAATATTTAGAGCAACTTTTTTCATAATCTCCAAAATTTGGACCTTCAACAAATGAATGGTTAAACAAACTGATACATCCATACAGTGGAATACTAGTCAGTGATATAAAGTCACAAATTATCGTTACACACAAAAACATGGATAAATTTTAAATGCATTTTGCTAAATGTAAGAAGTCATGGCCAAAAGGTTATATATTCTATGATTCCATAATTCCATTTACATTACATTCTAGAAAGGAAAAACTACAGGAATTAAAAGCAGGATAGCAGTTGTTAGGATTGGAGGCAGGATTTGAATGCAAGAGAGCAACACAAGAAAATCTGACAGGCAGCAGTCATACAGTAGTGGACAGAAGGCTACACTTGCCAAATCCCCTGGAACTCTACAACACAACAAGTAAATTTTACAGTATGTAAATTTTTTAAAAAACTCAACCAGGATTATGGGAAAATCCAAAAAAGTATATAGACTGTAACCATGCATCTAACCAAATCACTAATGTGCGACATAACCATACTAAAAGGAGTTTGGAAAATAGCAGAACTAAATCACTTTGTTTTGACTATAAGTCAAAAAGAACTGTACACAAACTCTCTACTTCAGTTGGCAAGTCTACAGGTTAGTAATATAATAAAGCTATTTTACAAGTGTAGTGGTTTGAAAAAATAAGTAAATAAACTATATATAGTGAGAGCCAAGTTTTTCCATTGTCAGAGAAAAAAAAAAGCCATAAGCAAAGAGTAAAGTCATTAGCAAAGAGTAAACACTAGATTGGATTTTTTGGGGGGAGTGCCAGAGATTGAACCCAGGGGTTCTTAACCACTGAGCCACATCTCCAGCCATTTTTTATATTTTATTTAGATACCGTATCTCACTGAGTTGCTTAGGGCCTCACTAAGTTGCTGAGGCTGGCTTTGGACTCCCCTGCCTCAGCCTCCTGAGCCACTGGGATTACAGGTATGCACCACCCCACCCGGCCCTAGAATGGATTTTGTGGTGTTTGTCTGAAGTCAAGATATTGGTCACACCAGTCAGTACAGGATTCTCTTCAGTTTTCTATTTTCCAGTCATTTATACCTTTTCATTCTAGAAAGAATAAAAATTCTAGGTTTTTTGCTTTTATTTATTTATATTTTGTTTACTTAGAGCAGAACTAATGAACTTCTTTGGTTAATGGAGAGTCATTCTTCAATGACAAATAAAAATTTGCATAGGTTAAAAAGAATTTTATAAGCCTAGTCTTAATGGCACATACCTGCAGTCCCAGTTGCTCAGGAGGCTAGGCAGGAAGATGACTTTAACCCAGAGTTTGAGGCCAGCCTGGGCAACATAAGAAGAACCCGTCTAAAAACAACGAAACAGCCAGGCCACCACAACAGTAACAGAATTTTGCCGTTTTTTCGAGTTTTGTTTCTTTACCGCACCTCCCCCCCCCACTTTTTTAATGAAGTGTGCTGGATGTCTCTATAATTTTGTTCAGACGACTGCAGAGCCTGGAAAGCTTTTGCCACTATTGATGCATAACATACTGCTATTATTGGTCTTTTTATATAAATATAAAAAAAATATGTGCATATATACACATATATATAATTCGAATTTTTGGAAACTTTAGTTGTGCTATCAACTTTGGAAAAAGTATCCCACTTTACCATGTTGAGTTGGCATTGTACAGAAATTAACAGCCAGACTGGTCTTAAACGTAACTTTTTTCCATTTGTACAGGAGTAATGCACTGTATTAAATATGTAAGGTCTTATCTACGTGGGTTTGATTACAGAAACTAAAAAAGTTTCTGATATAAATTTAAAAAAATCAGGACCAGTGGTGCATGCCTGTAATTCCAGCAACTCAGGAGGTTGAGACAGGAGGATGGAGAGTTCAAAGCCAGCCTCAGCAAAAGCAAAGCACTAAGCAACTCAGTGAGATGCTGTCTCTAAATAAAATACAAAATAGGGCTGCAGATGTTGCTCAGTGGTGGAGTGCCCCTGAGTTCAATCCCTGGTACCCAAAACCAAAACAAAACAAAAACAAATGAATTTATAAATTAAAAAAATTAACAGAAATCTATGAGCCTACCTCCATATATAGTTATGGGCCAGGGATGGTTGATTTAAATTGAACATATAATATTTGATCACAATTATAAATGCATATTTGGGAATTCCCCATTTTCTGCTTGCAGTCAGTTCTAAAAGATCATTTGTATGTCTACAGTTTGGAACTCCCCAGGCACACCATCTGTCAAGCCCTTCTTCTGCTTCCGAGCTAACATAGAAATGCCATTTCCTGGTCAGAAGCAGAACTAATATGCCCACCTACCTCTGGGTGGCCAAACCATAGCCACCTGCTCAGCACTGGCTACTATCCTTTCATGCACCATCATTTACCACAAAGTAAATTCACCCCCCAAATATCCCACACTTCTGAATTTGCCTCTCAGCTTTGGCCAGAGGCAGCTACAAGTTGAGAACACTCATGGAGGGCCAGGACTGAGAAGATGCAGCTTGTAAGGGTCACTCTGGGCAGATGCTGATGTACGGTGGAGCAGGTGATGCTACACCCTGCAGGGAGGGCAACCCACATTCCCAGGGCAAGACTTGAGGTCAACAAAAGGTCAGACAATGGAGAGAAAGCGAGAGTTTCAAGGAAACAGACCAGGGTTCTAATCCCAGCACTCCTGTCTCTGCAGAAACAGAACAGGGCTGCTGATCCCGAGTCAGGGCTGCCCTTCGAGGTGCTCACAGGTGGACACCCCTATTCACTCGACAGCCCATCACGTTAAGGGTTCTGTCACACATCACTCACACCCGTCCCCAGATCATCATTTTTGCTGATGCCACAGCAGGAACACAAAAGAGAGGACAGAGGAAAGGGAGAAGATGGGAAGAGAACACCTGCCAAGTAGGTTGCCAGCCCCGGCAGCATCTTGATTTCCTCTAAGTAACAACGGCTTCTGGTCTCATGCAGGAAGCACTGGGATGCTTTTTCCCAATCTCCTTAGTTAACCCAGACCCTTCTTAAAAGTTGGGACTTATAAATGGAAGACGACACTTGATTTTCCTTCACGCGCTTCATCCCTCCGTTGGTTAACATTGCTGTGCACCCGCTCTGTGCCCAGCACAGGACCTGGAGCTCAGCAGGGAGAAGCAGAGCCGCAGCTCCCCACTCCCAGAGCTCACATTCAAGTGCAAAAGCAAGGAACTGCGACAGATAAACTCCAGTAGACTCTTCTTAATGATATTGTACACTCCCACACAAGACACTTAACTTTGATGCAGAATGTTTGTTTTCCTTGTTGGTTGGTTTATTTGGAATGGCCTTCATTTGAATAGTCTACCTCAGAGGCTAAGGACAACAACTGGATTTCATGTTTCCTCTCTGGGCTATTTCTGTCCTTCTGGCCTAGGAGTTTTGCTGAAGGAATGTGCATTCAGGATGTGGAAGAACTCAGACCCTTCCCAGGCTCAGCTCCACTCAGAGCTTTGGTGGTTGCTGGACTTTCTTTTGCCCACGCATCCTGCATTAAAGTTTATTCCCCTGAGTTAAGCTAAGTTAACCGCCATGATAAAGCAGCAGTCTCTGAACAGCAGCACACACCCAGCACTCCTGAAACCCAGATTCAAGCAGATAATCGGCAGTCACTGGTTTGCACTGACCTGCCTAACAAGCACTAACAAGCTGCTTCATTCACTGCCAAGGTCATTCTTATCAGTGGAGGTCAAAATCTGTGATGATAACATGATCTACAAAAACCAGCCCTCAATCCCTGAAAACTCTGGCCAGAGAACAGATTTCCTCTGAACTATAAAAAAGACACTAAAACTATATCTCCTCTGGGGGTTGCCTTGCTTCCCACTTCCCCTCCCGTCCCCTAAAATCCCCTAATAAAGCCAAATGGCGAGGCCTTCTTTCAGAGTCAAGATTTGGAGAGAGGGGCTAACCTAGCTAGGACAGTGGCCACCATGTGGCTTTAATTTATGGGAAAACTGAGAAGGATGATTCGTATCCCAGTATTTATGATTAGCTCAGTCAATGAGCATTTACTGAGTGCTTACTATTCACCAGGTGGTGCTTAATGCTTACATCAAAGGTCATATAGTTAAAAGCTGGAGAGAGAGCTATGAGACAGAGTGAAGTTTGTATAACAGAGAAGGTGAGAGCAATGGTTGAGTAAAGAAGGTCATCAGAGCAAAGGGAGGATGGGAGTAATTCAAAGTAAGAGGGGCAAAAAGCGTGGATCTTTCAAGTTGTTAAGCCTGACTCAGTGGTTGCTTGCTTTGGTTTCTTCTGTCCATTCACTTGTTTCAGTGGCTTTTGAGAGATAAGAGATCCTCCACCTAGATTTCATTTTTCACTTTTTCATTTTTTATATTTTATTTTTAACTGATGAAAAATAATTGTGCATGTTTATGGGGTACAATGTAATGATCTGATACATGTGAGCATTGTGAAGTGTTCAGATCAGGCCAATTAGGAAACCCATTACCTCAGATATTTATCATTTCCTTGTAGTGAGAACACTTAAAATCCTTCCTTTTAGCTGCTGGAGGGAGTGAGCTATCCCAGACCTCTAGCCCTAATGTGGTGACACCATGTGGTCATTGAACCTGCTGGCTAATCACAAACCCCAACCAAAGAGATGTAGCAACTATACAGCAAGGTGAAATGTGACCTTCCTAGGGACACAAGGAACAGCCTTCTTTGTGTTTTCTCCTGTCAAACGCTCCTAAAGGTGCCATAACTCTTAGAAACCCTGAGTAGATGCTGGACTCTCTCTTGGAACTTGAAATTTGTTGTCAAACTATGTTTCAAACTTTCCCCTGTAATTTCTAAGTAAGGTTCATATCCAATTTTTCTTTTAAAAAGTCTTTAATTTATAAAATGATACTAATAATGGCTCACAGCCTGACTCTCTGACTCTGCTCTACTGGGTTTGCATCTGGAAATCCTAACTGGGCTTTTCCATAAGGCAATGTCTGAAAAGAAGGAGACTGAAGCAGTTCCTTTCCAACAGTTAAATGATGTCCTTTGGGTATTTCCAAAAGATTCACTGGTCAAAGTGTAGGTTCACTAGGACCTTTAACTTTATGAGGTCAACACAGTAACATCTGTTAGACTACCTGAGGAGAAGCACTCAACTAGCCAACCTAGCCAAAGCAGGAAATGTCCTAAATGTCATCCTCCATGTAGTAATAGATGTGAGCTGTGGAAACATGAGGTTAAGGGCCCACTATAAACTGGGCCCACTGTGCATCCCCACATGCGGTTTTTAAAAAGCAATTTACCTGCAACCCTGCCTGGCTTAAATCAACAAGACACGTTACATTCCTCAGCAAACAACATGCTATCTGTGGGAGAAAGGCAGGCTAAAATGCCAATAAAAAGAAAAAAGTTATCCTGAAGTGGGAGGGACTTTTGGAACCATTACACAGAACTCAAGAGAGATAAGGATAATTCCCCCCATCATAAAATCTGTAAGAACAGATTCCAGTTAGAGTTGGTCATCATGGGCCAAAGTGACCTAGAGTTGTATGTGCAGTGGAGACTAGAAAGTCTGATGTCGTCCTGCTGTCAGTCAATAGTCAAGAAGCAGACCTGGGCAAGACTCTCCCGAAACTAACCTAGGATCCCCAATAAAACAGGAGGGCAGGAGAGCTGCACTGCCCTTCTCCTATCTGAGAGGACCCACTGTGTCTCCTTGAGAGTGACCTTTTTCCCTTTTCCTATCCCTTCAATAAACTCAGGACTGTAACTCTGAGTGACATGTCTGAAATCTTTCTGGTGTAACTGTAAGAACCGCCAAGAAAGGACACTGTGGCTGCTTCCACTCCAAAGCAAGCCTTGCCCTTTAACCTCTCATCGCCCCACAGTCCCACCCACCAACACACATTATGTCTTTTTTTTTTTTTAAGTCTCTTTTAAATCAATATGACTTATGGAAAGTGAGTGGGGATTACATATACCTTTGGACGTCGATAGGCAATAATCCTAATACACAGATACAATTTGGGGATAGAGTAAGAATCTTAAAGAATTTCAAATCATTAAATTAAAGAACAGAAGGGAAAGAGGCCAGGTTGGTGACTTTCCCTCCACCAGTGCCTCAAAGGCAGGGGGTGAGACCCACAGTCTAGCGAAATTAGTGACTCCTGTGGCCATCTGACCTCTCCTCCCTGGGCTCCTGGAACTGGTCAGCCCAGGGCTGGAGAAACACCCAACAGCCACCCTCCTGGAGTCCCGCTTCTGCAGGAAATTCCCAAGACCCTCTCCTAATTGTGTTCACACCCTCTAAGGGCTTGCTCTCTAGGAATCAAGAAAAGAATTAATAAAATGAGGATCCGAGAACCCCAAACTCTAAAAGAAAACCCTTGGATTTGATTTGCAAGGCATTATAAAAACTCAGTTCTGCTCAAGCAACCGTCGGACAATTTGACCTAATATTACCAATTTAACCATAAAACATAGTTGCATACCCAGACTGCATGAAATTTCCCTGCTTTGTTGTCTGTGTTCCAGCTGACTTTAAAACAGAGATCCCCTCTTTAAACTGCTCCCTCCTCTGAATATTGGCTCTGTCACTGGATTCAAATAACCTTTTAGGTATAGAAATACTTATATATTTTGCCATCTGAACCCTCATTTCTCTACTCAGACAAATTTAGGGATGTCTTTGCTATCTGAACTCACTACATGAACTTGATTTTTCAACTCAGGATCCAAATATATTCAGATAGTGCAGAAGACGGATTATAATTTCAGAGGGCTATAGAAACTGATTTTAATCTCACCCTGAGGTAGGGTGAAGACCTTTGCAGTTCCAAAAGTCTGAGGATCTCTAATAGATATGCCTACTCTGGGGATGGCAGATAATCATTTTAAACATCTTCATCAAAATCTGTATCAGATCACTTTATGCCCATTAGATAGATACTACCTAAAACAAAAGCAGAAAATGAGTGTTGGTGAGGATGTGGAGGAAACAGAACCACTCATTGCTGATGGGATTGTAAAATGCTGCTGTAGAAAAGAGTCTGGCAGTTCTTCAACAGTTAAACACAGAATTACGGTATGATCTAGCAAGTCTGCTTCCAGATACACACCTAAAAAAAAAATTGAAAGCTAGGACTCAAGCAGATACCTGTACACCAATGTCTTTAGAGTAGGCAAATACGTAGAGACAGAAATAAGAGGGGTGATTGCCAGGGCTGTGGAGGGAGGGATGGGGAGATAGTGTCCAATGGGCAGAGTCCCAGTATGGGAAGATGGGAAAGTCCTGGAGATGGCTGGTAGTGAAGGCTGCACAATACGTAAATGTACTCAAGGATCCTGAGTACACCTAAAAATGGTTAATATAAGAAATTTGCTACATATACTTCATCAGAATAAAAAAATGATAAAATATGTCGATGAGATATCTATTTATTTTTACCTATTTGAGATATTTGTTTTACCTGTTTGAACAGGTAAGATAAAAATAGTGACAATGTCAAATCCTTACAAGGATATAAAGAGGGGCTGGGGAGATAGCTCAGTTGGTAGAGTGCTTGCCTCGCAAGCACAAGGCCCTGGGTTCAATTCCCAGTACTCCCACCCCCAAAAAAAGGATATAAAGAAACTCGATCTCTCATACATTGCTGGTGGGAATTCAAAAAGGGTACAGACACTCTGGAAAATAGTTTGGGGGTTCCTTACAAAATGAAACATATATCACATACATATATGACTGCATGACCAATATGATCCTATAATATGTATAATCAGAAAAATGAGAGATTATACTCCTTTATGTGTGATCTATCAAATTGTATAAATGCATTCTACTGTCATGTACAAATTAGAACAAATCAAAAAATTAATTAAAAATTTCTAAAAAGTGAAACATATACTTATCTTATAACCCAACAAACACTCCTGCACATTTGCATCAGAGAAACAAAAATTATGTCCAAACAAAAACCTATATACCAACATTCATGGTCACTTTATTTATAATAACAAAAACTGGAAGCACCCAAAACATCCTGTAATAGTTAAACATTTATACAAACTGTGAACATCCACACCATGGAATACTATGCACCAACAAAAAGACTAAGGCACTGATGAGTGGGCTTGATCTTAAGGGTATTATGCAATGAGTGGGTTTGATCTTAAGGGCATCATGTTGAGGGAAGGATGACAACCTCAAAAGATCACACATTGAATGACACCATGCATGCAACATTCTCATAAAGACAAAATGAAGAGATCAGCAATTGCCAGGGTTTATGAGTGTTGAGAGGATGTGAGTGGGGATATACAAATGTAACAGTTGATGGAAGTTGAAGATACTGGCAATTGTCCACCATGAACAAGGCTTCAAATATATTCTATGCTCCCATTCTTCAATAAAGGACTGCATGTAACTTAATGGATAATTTCCACTTCCGGTCCTCCCAACTTCCACTAAAAACACAATGGCAGCTACCAAAATAAATTCCACTAACAACGTCTAGCCTACCACAATGTGGCCTGTTTTTTTTCCCTGTCTTGCCTGGGAAAGGCTTCCTACTGAGTTTGGTCAGGGTTTTGGCACAATAGCATCTCTATTTTAGAGGATGTTTTGTACTGTACTCCTGGAGGATGTTAATCACCTATGTATAGATATCTGTCTAAAATTCAAGCTTACACAAAGATGTCCAGAGCACTCTGACTGCAAACAAGTCCAGTGGAGGAAAAACCTAAACACTCATACATACAATTTGGTGTTCACCATTGAGTTTTATTAAAGGGGACATTTTCCTGATTCAAAATGATTCCACAGGCAGGTAACTTATCTAAAACAAAGGTGTAAAGAACTATAAAAGTCACAATTCAAAATACAGACAACTGCGTTGCTAGGAAAGCCAATTTTGAACTTCCTATCAAAAAGCGTCATTCAACTCAGGTTTGTTCCACTAGTCCTTGCGGTGGTCCTATAACCTGATTTGTTTAAAGTGTTTTCAGCTTCTTACCAAAATATGTACAAGTCCTTTCACACATTTTATCGAGAGTTCAAAGGCAAAAACCTATAATTCCTGCTTGACCTATAAATTTTCTTAATTGAATTTATGAGCGCGTACATTTAAATGGGTTAATGCTTTAAGGATTGAACTGTATTAAATCATCTGCTAAAATTCTCAGCTGAAAATGAATACTTCAGTTATCACCTCATTTTATTCTGTGAGCTTTTGTTATCTGTTCTCAAGGGAATACAAGAAGCTATGCTTCCTCTTCCTAGAAAATCACTTTCAATAAATACAGCCAGATTCGAAACAATAAATGATAATGCCGGATGCTTAAATGTATTCTATTTTAGTGACCCAGATTTTCAAATTCCCTGACATCAACTCGCCCTGTGCTTAGCACTTCCCACACCCACATCACCCACAGAGGCAGATCTCCTCCATATGTTGCTCTACAACCCTGTCATTTTCAATTCCAAGGAGGCACAAAGGTCTGTGTGACTCAGGAAGATAACCTCAGTCTTTGACAGGTTCTATGGCTGCAGTTGTTTCTAAGTCTCTCTCTCTCTCTCTCTCTCTCTCTCTCTCTCTCTCTCTCTCTATCTATCTCTCTCTCTCTTTCTCTCTTTCTCTCTCTCTCTCTACTCACACACACACACACACACACACACACACACACACACACTCACACATATACACATACACACACCTACATCTCTAGAAGAGAAATCTGGCCTGCCTATTTTGCTCCCAATAATTCTACCATTTGTTGGGAAAAGTTAATGTTCTTGTTCTTTACATTATAGAGGGGGAACGTTTGCAAAATGAAGTAGCGGATGCACGGTACATCACACGTTGTGGTATGGTGGGGCAGAGTCAGAAGACCCGGCTCCAGTGCCGGCTTTCCCCTCATGAAGTGTGAGGGCTGCAAACTCTTCTTTCCCAGGCTCACAGCATTCCTGCCATCCAGTCTGCTGGCCGATCAGCCCATTTGTGCTCTCAGACTCCTCAGCTCCTCGGACCACTCCTTTCCAACCTATGGCCTGGCTAATCCCACTAATTGTTCTGAGCCAGCTCCTGCATAGCCTTCCCCCGAAAAGCATTTCTTGAGCCCCTCCTGTGTTTCAGGAGCATCCCCAGTGCCTCTTCATAATCATCACACATAATCCCTTCCGTGATGGTGCAATTGTCTCCCGGTGATTCTCACGGAAAGACGGCCTGTTTTCTCTTTCTGTAAAAACCCTAATCCCAGAGGTAGATTCACTATACCACAGAAATGAAACCTCAGGGCTCTGGATTGATGAGTCTTCTTCCAAATCCTGGGAGGACCCTAAGAAATATGCTCACGGTGTCATTGTATCCTATTCTGCAACAGTAAATAAATAAATAAATAAATAAATAAACTCTTCAAAGTGGGATAGAGGTTGACAAGTCTGGGGCAGTCACCATGTGACCATCAGAAAAGACAAGGAGACAACATGGGTTTTCAGGAAATTAGCTTGTCAGCTGGTGTTTGCTCTAAGCTTTTGGGTGAATTGTTACAAAATAATTTAACTGTTCTACATGGGGGCCCAGGGTGGCAGGGCAGATATTTTAACTGTCTTTAGTTAAGCTTACTGTTCCTTTCCTTTCCCTTTCCTCTCAGACAAACCCCTCTTCCTGTTGAGGGGCACTGGAATATCTGAGGGCATTTTTCTGAATCTAGAGATGCTAAATTCAGAATTTGTTTAATCCCTATGGAATTTTAGCCAGCTTTTTAAAATTGTAATTTCTCATCATATTCACTTTCCATCTGATTTCATATTTACAATTTTACATTCCTCTTCTGAAAGGGAACTCTTCAAAGGGTATAAGCTTTAGCCCTCACAAAACCTGGATCTGGCCCTGTCTGGACCTCACATAGCATCAGGCATGTAAGATCTGACCACTGAACTCACGGATATACCATTGCATGTAGGGCAAGTCACCTATGTGGCCAAGTTTACCTCTCACTAACCAGTAAGGTGAGCTCCTAATGAAATAGCCAGTGTGTGAGAACATTCTACAGGGAACTACAAGATGCTCTAAGCAGGTAAAGGAGTTGCTTGATTTTCCAAAGATGTGAATCAAAATAACTCTAGCCAGAGCAATTAGACAAACCAAAGAAATTAAAGGGATACGAATTGGAAAAGAAGAACTCAAACTATCCCTGTTCGCTGATGACACGATTATATATTTAGAGGAACCTGGAAATTCCACCAGAAAACTTTCAGAACTCATAAGTGAATTCAGTAAAGTAGGAGGTTACAAGATCAATGCTCATAAATCCAATGCATTTTTATACATAAGTGATGAATCTTCAGAAAGAGAAATTAGGAAAACTACCCCATTCACAATAGCTTTGAAAAAAATAAAATACTTGGGAATCAATCTCACAAAAGAGGTGAAAGATCTCTACAATGAGAACTACAGAACACTAAAGAAAGAAATTAAAGAAAACCTTAGAAGATGGAAAGATCTCCCATGTTCTTGGATAGGCAGAATTAATATTGTCAAAATGGCCATACTACCAAAAGTGCTATACAGATTCAATGCAATTCCAATTAAAATCCCAATGATGTACCTTGCAGAAATAGAGCAAGAAATTATGAAATTCATCTGGAAGAATAAAAAACCTAGAATAGCTAAAGCAATCCTTGGCAGAAAGAGTGAAGCAGGGGGTATCGCAATACCAGATCTTCAACTCTACTACAAAGCAATAGTAACAAAAACGGCATGGTATTGGTACCAAAATAGACAGGTAGATCAATGGTACAGAATAGAGGACATGGACACAAACCCAAATAAATACAATTTTCTCATACTAGACAAAGGTTCCAAAAATATGCAATGGAGAAAAGATAGCCTCTTCAACAAATGATGCTGGGAAAACTGGAAAACCATATGCAACAGAATGAAATTAAACCCCTATCTCTCACCCTGCACAAAAATCAACTCAAAATGGATCAAGGACCTTGGAATCAGACCAGAGACCCTGCATCTTATAGAAGAAAATGTAGGTCCAAATCTTCAACTTGTTGGCTTAGATCAGACTTCCTTAACAGGACTCCAATAGCACAAGAAATAAAAGCAAGAATCAACAACTGGGATAGATTCAAACTAAAAAGCTTTCTCTCAGCAAAGAAAACTATCAGTAATGTGAAGAGAGAGCCTACAGAGTGAGAGAATATCTTTGCCACTCATAGTTCAGATAGAGTGCTAATTTCCAGAATATATAAAGAACCCAAAAAACTCTACACCAAGAATACAAATAATCCAATCAACAAATGGGCTAAGGAAATTAACAGACACTTCACAGAAGATGTACAAGCAATCAACAGATATATGAAAAAATGTTCAACATCTCTAGTAATAAGAGAAATGCAAATCAAAACTACCCTAAGATTCCATCTCACCCCAATTAGAATGGCGATTATCAAGAACACAAGCAACAATAGGTGTTGGCGAGGATGTGGGGAGAAAGGTACACTCATACATTGCTGGTGGGGTTGCATATTAGTGCAGTCACTCTGGAAAGCAGTATGGAGATTCCTCAGAAAGCTTGGAATGGACCCACCATTTGACCCAGCTATCCCACTCCTTGGCCTATACCCAAAGGACTTAAAATTAGTATACTACAGAGATACAGCCACATCAATGTTCATTGCTGCTCAATTCACAATAGCTAGATTGTGGAACCAACCTAGATGTCCTTCAATTGATGAATGGATAAAGAAACTGTGGCATATATATACAATGGAATATTACTCTGCCATGAAGAAAGATAAAATTATGGCATTTGCAGGCAAATGGATGAAATTGGAGAATATCATGCTAAGTGAGATAAGCCAATCTCAAAAAACTAAAGGACGAATGATCTCGCTGAGAAGCGGATGAGGACATATAATGGGGGTTGGGAGGGGTTAGCGTTAGGGTTAGGGTTAGGTTTAGGTTTAGGGTTAAGGAGGGTGGTAAGAATGGAGGAAGGAAGGACTGTATAGAGGGAAAAGAGGGGTGGGAGGTGTGGGGGGGAGGGAAAAAGATAACAGAATGAATCAAACAACATTACCCTATGTAAAGTTATGACTACACAAATGGTATGCCTTGCCTCCATGTACAAATAGAGAAACAACATGTATCCATTTGTTTACAATAAAAAAAAATATCTATGAGTATTGGGGGAAAGTAGTAAAGAATGCTAAAGAAAGGGATTTTTCAAAATGAGCTCATAGCTTGCAAAAAAATCTTTCCTGAGCTAGAAGATTGTTCATAAGGTGGCACATGTCTGTAATCCCAGTGGTTTGGGAAGTGGAGGCAGGAGGATCACAAGTTCAAAGCCAGCCTCAGCAAAAGCAAGGCACTCCAAAAAAAAAGAAGATTGTTCATAAATCTTGTTAGGGAAAGCAGGCTTTTCCATGCTATTTTAACAAAACATCCTTACTGTTAAATTCTAGTTCTCAGCTAAGAATCGTCTGCATCACAAAACTGCCTTGATTTTTATTGTAGTTTTTTCTTTAAATATTCTACATAATACCTAGAAAAATTTAATTAAGTCTCAAATTCTGGGAAATGTTCCTCCAACCCCCAAATTTACTGACCATTATGATTATAGCCAACTCCTGCTTGACCTTATCCCTCTGTCTCTTTGTACACTGGGGTAGAAAAAAAAAAACTAAAATGACTGCTCTCATCTCAAAATAGTGATGGTCACATACCTACTGGGAAGAGTCACACACAGTACAGAAATAATCAAAGAACAAAATTAAAGACTGCCCCAGGATGAATGTTGACCACTGTGCATTGAATGGAACTATATTAGAACCTTGTATTCACTCAACAAATATTTATTGGGCCTATACTGTACATCAGGCACTAGACTAGGATTGGAAAAATCAATGGACAAAAATTTCCCTTAATCTTGCTGTTTTATTGCTTAGAATTTAACAGAAGAGACACTAACCAAATTAATCTAACAATAAAGCCTCGTTCAAGTGTAAATCAATGTGGCTACAGGACTTTTAGCTGACACCTGCATGGTAAGAAGTTGATTATAGGCTGGGCACAGTGGCACATGCCTGGAATTCCAGTGGCTCAGAAGGCTGAGGCAGGAGGATGGTGACTTCAAAGTCA
Source organism: Sciurus carolinensis (assembly GCF_902686445.1). Lineage (NCBI taxonomy): Eukaryota > Metazoa > Chordata > Mammalia > Rodentia > Sciuridae > Sciurus > Sciurus carolinensis. The sequence continues at coordinate 60,639,491 of NC_062218.1, forward strand.
GACTCAGCAACTTGGTGAGACCCTGAGCAACTCAACAAGACCCTGTCTTTAAATAAAATATTAAAAAGAACTGGGGATGTGGCCCCAGGATGTTAAGCATCCCTGGGTTCAATTCCCAGTACCAAAAAAAAAAAAAAAAAAAAAAAAAAAAAATGTTGAAAGGGAGGGAGTGTTGGGGGCTATGCCATGCGGACTACGCCAAGGTGGCACTGGCAGCCAGCCAGCGGTTGCTTTGATCACATCAGTGAGGAGGTTGATTAACATAAGCACACCCAGGTGATTTGTCATTGGCTGTATTCAATTAAGTCCACGCACACAACACGTGCACAGGTGTTCCCGAGTGCTCCTGATCGTGCCTGCTCGTTTTGACCTTTACCGTGGTTGGACAGCTAGCTCCTCGCCTAATCTTCACATAATTGGCGTCAGCCCTACCCTTCGCCTCCTGGAGGGGATATGAGCCGGCTCTCCTGGAGCGCCGGTGTTCCTGGGTTTCCTGAATCACCAATAAACCGTTCTGAATTCAAGAGCCTCGCTACTCATTTGTCTCCCATGCCAAATTGACTCCGCTGGACGGCGTCAAGGGAGTGGGATAGCTACTCCTCGGCCTATACCCAAAGGACTTAAAATCAGCATACTACAGAGATACAGCCACATCAATGTTCATAGCTGCTCAATTCACAATAGCCAGATTGTGGAATCAAACTAGATGCCCTTCAATTGATGAATGGATAAAGAAACTGTGATATATATATATATATATATATATATATATATATACACAATGGAATATTACTCAGCCATAAAGAATGATAAAATTATGGCATTTGCAGGCAGATGGATGAAATTGGAGAATATCATGCTAATTGAGATAAGCCAATCTCAAAAAAACCAAAGGACAAATGATCTCACTGATAAGAGGATGATGACACATTATGGGAGATGGGAGGGGGGCAAGAATGGAGGAAGGAAGGACTGTATAGAGGGAAAAGAGGGGTGGGAGGGGTGGGGGGGGGAAAATAACAGAATGAATCAAACAACATTACCCTATGTAAAGTTATGATTACACAAATGGTATGCCTTTACTCCATGTACAAACAGAGAAACAACATGTATCCCATTTGTTTACAATAAAAAAAAGGGGGGGGGGGAGGAGCAAGAGTGTGCCCAGTAAAGGAAATACAAAGGTGCTGGGGTAGGAAGATGCCTGGCATTCATGAGAAACTGAGAGAAGCGAGTGTGGCTGGGCTTTCTGGAGGAAGGAGTTCCACATATGTGACCAAGAGCCATCCTTTAATAAAGCTTTTATTGACTGTACCATTCCCTTAATGTCCACAGTCAATGCCCAGAATGCCCCTATAGAGGGACAGAGAGTTTGCCTACCCTCAATGACCCTCTAGAAAATCAATCAACGAGCATTTACTGAAGGGTACAGTGCACTGGACACCACAGGTATTGCAGTGTAGTAAAGAGGAACAATCTGTGTTCAGTTCGAGAACACTCTAGACTAAGACCCAGAAGATGCTCCTTCCTGATTGAGTAGGTGGCCATACTTCACTCAGCTCCATGCCTGTCCCAGTCGCTGGCCCAGGTGAAATGCATACTGATGAATGCATACCACCCTCAGCCTCCTCATCTGTAAATGCAGATGACATTTCTTACCTCGCAGGGCTGTGGTAAAAGTTAAACAAGAACCCCTTAGTAGACTTTGCATTATTCGACGTATAATAGGTACATTTAAAATGTTTAGTTTTTAAGCTTGTTCATTGGACCCAAGTTTCTATTTTGCTCCAAATAATTTGCTCTACTTACATGGGAATGCTAGTATTTATGGCATTTTCATTTTTATATTTTTCATTTTTTTAAAACAGGAAGCTGTTTTCTTTGAATTAGCATTGCCTTTGGAATGTCCAGCCTCTCGGGTTACCATGCTTAGATGGGAATGTGCTTCCATTAGCTCTGCTGAAGGCACCGTGAGATGGCAACACATCCTGATTGTTGATCACATGCCCTGGCAGTAGAAGGCAGCTTCCCATGGTCCCCTAACCCATAAAGTGGGCACAAGCCTTAGAAAACTGCCAACAAGATACCAAAAGTCAACAAGAAAACTGCCAACAAGATACCAGGATCATAACCTTGACAGGACCTTAGGGATATTCTTGGATATAGAAGCACAGCGGCTTGGGCAAAGTTCTGGAAATAAGAGAATAAAGACAGTCCACCCAGGACAGAGGAGTTGTCTGACTAGAACAGAGAAAACGAGATGCCTGGAAAGTGAGAGACAAATTCAGGGAAAGAACCAATATTTAAGGGGAAGAACCAAGTGTTCACAAAGTCTAAGAAAATGGAACTCTTAGGGGCTAAAGGCAACAATTTCAAAGGTGAATTAGGATCATGGCAGAGGAGGGAGAGGGCAGCCCTGAGCAAAAAGGATGAAGGAATTAGGAAAACTCGGGCTTAACATGGGAGGCCTGGGGGAATGGTATATGGTAACAAAAGCTGGAAGGAGACTGCTCTAGAGAGAACTTGAACAAGTTTTTAAAAATATAAACATCTGGATTTGAAGTCCAGCCTAGAAAACTAAGTGATTACAGCAATCAGGCCAGCTGGAAACAGAGGAGAGGCAGGGCAGAGAGCAGGACAGGAGGGCCACACAAGGAGTCCTGGTTGAAATAACAAGAACAGATGAGCTCACTAGGTGAGGAGGAGGAAAGGTGGGGAGGCTCACGCAGCAGGAGAAGGAAGCTTAGCAGACAGAGATCATGGGAAAGGAGCCAGCAGCGCCCCTGGACTCCAGAGGAGACTTTTTCAGTATAGCTCTGATCACGCAGCTCCCCTGAGGAGCCCCGACACAGTGTCTTCTCCGGAGTTACCTGGGCAAGCCCAGGCAGGCAGGACCTGCCCCACTCCCCATGACCTGGGTTTCTCCTCTCCCTCACAACACACTAGCCACACTTACCTTTCCCTGACTCCCAAATATTTAATTTCCACTTTGGAAGCCTGTGTGCTTTCTGATCACTGTACCAGGACACTCTCCAGAGGATCCTGGATCCCTCTATCTAATGACACGTACGCACACCATTCTCTCCCAGAGCATAACCCTGTATTGCCCCAATGCACACACCTGTGAAATTCTGCTTACCTCCTCATTGGCTGTTCCCCCCACTCTCAGGTGGACTGGGGGAGGGGGCACCTTGGACCTTGTTTCTCACTCTACTCTTATAGCACTTGGTACTAAACAGGGACTTAAGAAAAAGACACTTTAAAGAAGAAAAAATTAGAGGCCTAAGAAAGGTTTTTGACAAAATAACAGGATTAAAGCCAGACTGTACCAAGTTATGGGGAGGAAGAAGAGGCAAGAACTAAGACAACTTATCCAAAACATACACACCCTGGTGGAGGAAGAGGAATTGTCCATAAGGTAGGCTATACAATCACACCTTCTATAACAGCAGGCTTCCTAGAATATAAAAATAAAGCATTTTGACTAAATCCCACCTTATTTCTTCTACTAAAGGTTCTTTCAGCAAAAACTGATATTCATCAGGCCTAAAATCCTTGCTTAGATGGTAATGTACATTCAAAAATCAATCAAAATGTCAATTATTTCTAGTTCTTTATTAAAAATACCAGGCTGCACATTACCCAAAATTGAGGGGGCTGCCATTGAAATATGGCAAGTGAGGCAATATCAGACTTTTAGAACACTTGGTACTCATTACCCACAGAACTGCAAGCTCACGCCCACAAAGAAAGTCCTTCAAAGATGTGCACAGGAACTAACTCTTCCTGCCATCTCGGGTGTCTGTATGTTTTATCTTCAGTCCTTCCCTAAGAAACCTATCATTTTGGTGGTGATGGTAGCTGGGAACACCATGAACTGCCACTGTGCTGAGAAGAAAGGGTACTGTTTCTTTTGGAATTTGGACAAGGATGAAACTAGTAGAGGATTTATATAAAATTTCTAAGTCAAAGTTTTTGCTAGACTCTGAGAAGTGGTTTTACCCTTTTGCTCCTGCCAGAACAATCAGGCAATCTCTTGCAGCAACTAAGGAGCTCAAGATGTTACAGGAACTGACAGCTGTGGCTGCTGGCCAGGCATGGTAAAATAGTCACCATGGTCCTCTTTGCTCCATGGCTGGAACATGTTGCTTTGGAATTTATTTGCCCCCTCATAAGGCAAACAGGCAAAGAGAGAAAAGCAAACCCAAGGAGAAAAGGTAGAAAAAGATCAAGTCAGTAGAAAACAAAAACCACTGAAGAGTCAACTTCAGCAAACCCAGTTTAAAATAAGGGCAGAGACACCCAATAGGGGGTAGTTAGACACAGGTTAATGCTAATATAATTTGGTAAAAACAAATTTGCACAAAGCAAACTATGATTCAGAAGTTGATTTCAGGCCGAAGTCCCTTCTGAATCTACTCTCCAGGCCAGAATCAATAGCATGACATTTTAAAAGAGCATCATCCACACATTCTAACCCCTGATCGAATGAAATGTCTGAGCTGAGAGCTTGACAGGGCAAATGACTGTCAATTATTGGGCCCAGCTTTTTGTGAGCAAATGAGCTTTAGAAGGTCAGGACTTGCCTAGACTTAGTTACCAGTATCTTCTAGCAGAACCAAAAAAGTGAGAAAGTGAGACACTTTAAGGCCCAGGAAGTGGTGCTTTTCTTCATGTTGGAAAACTCCAGGAAGACTATAGGGCAGGAAAGGCCAAAACGGTACTCTTGAGTACCAGCCAATGAGGAGATGGGAGTTTTGATGATGAGCAGAGGGGGAGGTCATTTTAGTCAACCAGTGAAGATGGAAAAACCCCAGGCTTATTATGGGATCTACCACTAACAAACTTTCAAGCCAAAAAAAAAAAAAAATTACTTTATGACATCCAATATAGCATATGAAAATCCACAGTGCCAAACCAGCTGAGTCAAGTAAATCACTCCTCCTCCTGGAGCCTTAATTCCCCATGGCAAAGTGAGTACTGCCAGGCAAAGGTCTCCGAGGTACCTTCACAGACTAAGATTCTGAGCTGATGCTTAAAAGAGGCCAGTCACAGGCAGACTGCAAGGAGAAGGAGAAGATCTGGAGGATAGGAGTGCCTTCAGCAAGAACCACAAGCCAGTGGGAACTTGCAGGAGTCTGGAAGGAGGTTTCTGTCAGGTAAGCACAGAAAATAGCCACCAACTCATGACTGCCTCAATAGGAAGCTGCTGACTAAGAAAATGGCTGTGGGAATCAGAGAGTCCACCTAAACAACCTAGGACCTGTCCTTGGGGCCCCTCCAGAAGACTGGCCAACGTAAACATGCTCAGCTAAGTATTCAAGGAGACACACCAAGAGCCAGGAGATAGAAAAGACTGGATGGGGGAGGATTTAGCTCAGTCATGGATCAGATCTCTGAACATCAGACTATACCTTCAGTTAATACACACAGTGATCCCGGCAGCGGCTAACTTCCTTGGGACCAACCGCAGCAGGATACTGTGACTCAGAATAAAAGAATAATATAAAATGCTGAGAGATGAGGAAAGCAAGTTAGATCCAGCTAACAACACGTTACTGAAACGAAATGGCACTACACAGTTACACAATTTACAGCCTCCAGAGAAAGAAATGATTCTACTCTTCTTCATCATTTGCTACAATTCACAGGCCTGTGCAACATGTCAGAAGGGTGGAAGAAGGCAAGAGTCCACATGTGAAGGCTCACGGATGCGCCTGCTGCAGATGTCATAAAAATCTCCAGGGATTAAATATTTATACACGCTAGAACACGAGACACAGAGAAGAGGAGTACCGTGGCAACAACAACAATAAAAAAAAAAAAAAAAAAAGGACTCAAACAAGCCAGGGAATTCCTTTAAAAAAAAAATGTATAAACTTAACATATAAAATTTAGCATACTATTTGCTTTGAACAATAAAAATGAGAGAATAATCCCCAATTTCACAATTATCACAGTTATCAAAGCTAAAAAGAAAGTAGACATAAAGTATTTCTGAAAGTGGCTGAATAAAATGTGAACTAATACATCTCACTTGCACAGGAATTCTTTAAAATTTGAAATAGGTACACCTTCATGCAATGATTCCACTCCCAGGAATCTATGGACAAGGAAGTCTAGTGAATAATCATTTGTGGTTGCCATGAACCAAAACAAAGCTCAACAGAGAAGTGGCCTGATCCAGACCCACTCATTAAATGAGAGCTACATTTGATAACCTGGAGGAGTTTGTAAGTGTCATTGAGGTGGAAATATACAAAAATCCACAACATGATCCAGGTATTTTTAAATTATTCTATTAAGGCTTTGTGTATGTGTGTGTGTGTGTGTGTGTGTGATGAGTACAGAAAATATGGAAATGTTTTGACTGCACCAGTAGCTCTCAGACTTTAGCACTCATCAGATCACTTCAGCTGGATGTGGTAGCACATACCTGTAATCCCAGCTACTCAGAAGGCAGAGGCAGGATGTTCATGAGTTTGAGAACAACCTGAGCAATGTAGCAAGACCTCACAGATAAAAAAAAAAAAAGAAGTTGAAGAATCACAGGAGGGTTTTCTTAAGATTCTGATTGCCAGGACCCACCTGCAGAGCATCTGATGCAGTAGGTCTGGGGTGAGGTCAGAGAATATGCATTTCTAGCAAGTTCCCTTGAGACTCTGATGCTGTTGAAAACCACATAGTAGGTAACGCTTTTCAGTAAGAGCTACTTGGCATGACAGAAAGAGAAGATATGAAATGAGAGAAGGGAAATTGTGGATCAGTCCAATATAATAACAGATTTTCCATATGATTCCATTTATGGAACATGGGTGTGTGGGGGGGGTGCACGTGCACATGCATGCGTGCATGTGTGTGTATACACTTTTGCAAAAACAAATTCCTGAAATTACTATGATCAAAATACTAATTGAAGTTCTTTTAGAAGTAGAATATCAAGGAATATATTTTACTTATTATATTCTTTATGATGAACAAGTGTTATTTAAGAGTCATTTAAGATAAAACCATGTTTACTAGTGATGAAATCTTTGGAACAAACAATTTCTCAAGGAAGAACTTTTCTGTTTTATTCATAGCACTGAACTATGGAAGACTAACACTAAATTACATGCTAAATAAAAATATAAAAAAGTCAAGGATAGGTTAAAAAAGTAGAACATGTATTTATTTGCTTTATAACATTTTTGATTCACAAAAATTTGGAGGAAACAATATTAAAAAGTTAATCAAAAACATTCACCCTCAAAACCATAGGATTGGCTTGTGAATGCTAAATCTCTCCTCTTAAAAACTGTCCTTGAATAGCTTCCTATTTTTATTAGGAAAATAACAAAATAAGACTAAAAGCAGTAAGTTGAAATGAAATAGAGATAACTTTATGACTTCTAGTACTTCAAGCCCCAAGTAATGTCAATTAAAGAGTTTTTAAGCCAGAAAACAAACATCTTAGATGGTTACACTGATTCTAACTTACACTTTTTCAGGCTTTCACACTTCTGAGCTTCACCACATCTCTTTGCCAGCTTAAAACACACCTCTTGATACCAGTTAACTATTCAATAGGAAAATTCAGCCTAGACCTCAACTCAGAGGCAGTCCCCAGCTATTTTTTCTGCTGAGAACAGAGCTGTTCCTTCAGGCCCCTTCAAACACAGATGCAGGACGGTGCTCTGAGGCTACAAATTGGATTTGCAGTGCTCTTCTGCAAATTAATACTATAAAACTCTCAGCTGCCAGTCTTGACAACCCCTGCTGCTTTTCTGATACCAAAGTTCATGTTTCTCTTTTCCTGCAAGAGCAGTTCAGTGTACTGCAATGGTTTACTGCATTTTTAAGAATACAGTGAGTCTGTGGCTGAATTCAGTAACATCCCCACATCCCCAAGACTAAGACAGAGTCTCCTTCCCAAAGAGGAAAAAATGGAAAGGAGCTGGAAAATTCTAGAGCACAAGAGACAGAATCAGAGAATACTTCTTCTGACACAGATCCCTGGGAGGACAGAGGAACAATCTAAAATTCTTGCTTCATGCTCACAACAAAATGTAAAAGATCAGTCCTATAAAACTGGACACAAAAAGCCAACACGGCATGAAAATGCTACATGGAAACTAAAAATAACAGAAGCTAAAACTGTATTGGCAAGCAGTAAAAAAGAAAAACTGGACACAGCAAAAACAAATAGGGAACAAAGATTAAAATGTGCTTCCAGAATTCAACCTCCATCTCCACAAAAGACAAAATGGTCCAACCCTTAAATATTTGTCATTCTAGAAGGAGAAAACAAGTAGTGGAAGACACAAAAGAAGAAACCTTTGAAAGGAAAATGGAAAGCTTTCTTCATGGATCCAAGCAAAATACACAGGGAATAAAAAAGACTTAAATCCGTAGATCGCCTATATGTTTAAAGATGTCCCTCTATCACCTTTAGAAAGGATTTTTTATAGTAAACCAAAAATACACCTGGGGGGGATTTTAACCATAAGAATAAGAATTCAGTCAAAACAGGCTAAAGTAAAAGGAATCTTTGAAATCGCTTATAAGACCATCTGAGAAGGTAGACAGAAGTTAGTGAATAATTTCTACCAATATTTTTTCCTCTAGAATTATTGATCCATTTAGGTGATCTAATTATCCATGAAATAAATTGTGTCAATTTATTTATTTTTAAAAATAGTATTGTAATGAGATTTTTTTCTAGGCCATCAGTACATAATTATGCATAGTATTATGATATGCTTTTAAGGTAGCATCCTAATATGTTATGGGCTCTTCAAAATTGGTAATTTGGGGAGATCTGAATTATACACTTGGCAGAGTCCTTTTTAACTTTTCTTTTCAAAAAAGGACGTGTCATAATAACTAAATAGGATTGTTAGAAGTACACAGAGCATGAAAATGAAGAGATCCAATACATAACAGTCAAATGAGAAAATAATATCATCCAAATAAATGCCAAGAGAACACTTGATAAAATTCAACACAGATAAAGACAAATCTCTGGAATAATATATATCAAAATGTCAACAATGCTTATAATTCAAAATGAGATTAAATATGAGGTTTTCAAATTTCTCTTAGTTTAAGTCTACTTCTTATTTTTATGATAATGCATGTACAAAATACAATACATAAGAATACAAAGAAATAGTAAAGGTTTTTAAATTTAGTGAACTAGGAGAATCTAAAAATCGCCCCGTGGTGTTCACAGGGAATTGGTTCCAAGACCCCATGTGGATATCAAAATCACAGATGCTCAAGGCCCTTATACAAATGGCACAGTTCTTGCATGTAACCTATGCATAGCCACCTGTATACTTTAATCATCTCCAGATTACTTAATACCTAATACAATGTACATTCTATGTAAATAGTCACTGTACTATATTGTTTGGGGAATAATAACATAGAAAAAGGTCTGTATGTTGAGTATAGATGCAATGTTTTTCTCAACTATTTTCAATATGTGGTTGGTTGAATCCATGGATGCAGAGCCCTGAATTCAGGGGGCCAATGATATTTATCAAACCCCTGAATTAAAAGGGCAAAGAGGAAGAAGCAGTCCTTCAAGACACAGAAACAAGCTGTAGTACAGTTTTTGGGTCTGCACTATATGCTACTTACTTGGTGGACTTTGGTTTAAGACCAGTTTCCATTATAACACACAACTACTGAGGTCTTGCTGAGTGAGGCCAAATGGACAATTTGGCATATGTCAGTTTGTAATAATTTTGACAAAAAAAGAGTCAAGTAAAGAAAGCTGAATATATTATATGCATAGGAAGCATCAGTTCTGTTAAATGTATTTCCTATATTTCATCTAACCTATCGGTAATTATAATATGCACTTTATATTCCACTAAAAATTCCAAGTATGATGCAATGTTTAATCACATAGAATTTTATTGTATACTTACCACACAAGTTCTTCTAAATTAATTTATAAATGTTATCATATATCATGCTACTGCTATCATGTCTGTGTACATAATAATTTTGCCTTTTAGTAGCGAAACCATTTTGAAAGCAATTAAATCCTATAGAATAAACAAGGAACGTAAGTAAACTGCAGTGATAACAAAATGAACCACAGTGACCAAGGTCATGGTTGCACAGGTAAAGAATCTGCCAAGATGCACAGTGAATGTAAGAACACCTCAATTCCTGAAGTAAAATGGAGAAGAAGTTTTACACCTTAGAACTGATGATATATTAATATTTTAATAATAACAACTATATGCCATGACAACTCAACTCATTTTCCTAAACACTTTTCATCTTTTTCTAATCAGTATATTTTTTAATAATTAGAAAAACATGTGCATATTTATTTCATGAGTTTAAATGTCTTCTCTCCTTGGGCACTGTATACTACCTTTTCCCCTAATCTGAACCCTAATCTAGTTGATCTGTGTTCAAACTAGCTACAGCAGGATTGATCAACTACAGAGTTTTATATGATGATTAGGTTTGGGGATCTGTTCATTTTGAAGTAGGGGAGTAGGGTGGAATGAATTATAGCAAGGAGAAGGAAACCACACACTCACAAAGGAACAGTAAGACTCAGGAGTACTTTACAATTTAGCCTTGGGCCAGTCTTTTTTTATCTTTAATTATGGCTGAGCCAGAGTACCTTTTATGGCCTGCAAATCACAGTCTAGAGGGAGAACAACAGACCATTGGGTAACCCAGAAGGCAGTGTTTTTATTATTCTGAAAACCCATTTATTTTATTATCTTTTCTTCCTCCAGGGGATACAGAGGGCTGTGCAGTCGGTGTGGAAGAAGAGAGAAACTGTGGCAGGAAGTAGGGAAGCAGGAAGTAGGGAAGGAAAGGAGGTGTCCATTTTATCTGGGAAATGAAGTGTGGGAGGTGGATGAATATATTTTCATCACCTGAGGTTTCCAGTTGAATTTGTTCCAGTTCCTTAATATTTTGTTCCAAACCACATTTCCCCCAAGCATCCACACTCACCTGCCCAGGCCAAGCCCCCAACAACACAGCTCCTTCCCAAAGAAGGAAAGATGAGACCATCTGCCATTATGTGTATGAAGAGGAAATCAGTTCACTTCCCTGTTGCACCCAGAAACTATTCTCAAAAACGAAATCCTCCTTCCAACCAGAAGAAATGTCTAACTAGGAATCGCACTGGGCATCTCTGCCCCACAGCCTGTTATTGATTCTGCACATGTCCCAGAACTTTGCCCTTTTAATTCCTATTCCATAATTAAAGCTGACACATTTATCACCAAACCATCCCCCAAAAGACACACACAGAAACTTTTTTTTACTATTATCATAAAAGAATATGCTCAAAAATCACCCATGTAAATGAACTGGGTGCTTCTGAGTCCAGAAACCATACAGTTAAAAAACAAAATGACTCTGAGGAAAATATAATTAAAACTCAGACTTTTGAAACAGGGGCCAACCAGTTTTAAAAGGGTCCATGCAAATACTTGAAGTAGACAGTAATGCTCAGTGTGTTGTTTTTAAAAAGCCCAACTCAATAGCAAGTAAAACATTTCTCTCCACTTCAGTCACATGGTTTTGAGTTAAGAATGGGCCACTTGGACCTGAAGCCCAATGCTTAGGGACTTACATAAAGAGGCACTTCACTGCAGCTCAGCTCCATGGCTTCTGCATCTGCAATGACAACAAACAAGAGCTGTTATCACAGGAGGCACCGTGTAACCAGTCAGCAGAGCTCCCTGTGGCCCACTGTTCAGTTATCAACAACCTGGAAGGAGGAGCAGATTGATAAGAAAACTGCAGAGACATTATGAAAGAATAGAGGAGGGCGAGGGGTGTAGCTCAGTTTGAACCCCAGCAGTGTGCCTGTGCGCGCGCGCGCGCGCACACACACACACACACACACACACACACACACACACACAAAGAAGGAAGGAGGAGAGAGAAGAAACAAAGACAGTATGGCAGTTTTTCAAAAAAGTAAACATACAATTAGCATATAATACTAAATTTTATCTTTAGGTAAATACCAAAAAAATTGAAAGCAGGAAACTATATATTTAACACTCATGTTCATAGCAGCACAATTCACAATAGCCCCAAAGGAGAGACAACCCTAATGTCCCTCAACTGAAAATGGATGATCAAAAATGGATGATCACAGTTTCTTTATCCATTTATCTGTTGAAGGGCATCAAGGTTGGTTCCACAATTCAGCTATTGTGACTTGAGCTGCTATAAACATTGATGTGGCTGTGTCACTGTAGTAAGCTAATTTTAAGTCCTTTGGGTATAAAGGGAGGAGTGGTATAGCTGGGTCAAATGGTGTGTCCATTCCAAGTTTTCTGAGGAATCTCCATACTGCTTTTCAGAGTGGCTGCACCAATTTGCAACTCCACCAGCAATGTACCAGTGTGCCTTTTCCCCCACATCCACGCCAACTCCTATTATTGCTTGTGTTCTTAATAATAGCAATTCTAATTGGAATAAGATGAAATCTTAGAGTTGTTTTAATTTTTATTTCTCTAATTATTAGAGATGTTGAACACTTTTTCATATATTTGTTAATTGCCTGTATATCTTCTTCTGTAAAGTGTCCAGTTCCTTGGCCCATTTACTGACTGGGTTCTTTGTATTTTTGGTGTAAAGTTTGGTAAGTTCTCTATAAATTTTGCAGATTAGTACTCTATCTGAGGAGTGTGTGGAAAAGATTTTCTCACACAATGGAATATTATTCAGTCATAAAGAAGAATAAAATTATGGCATTTGCAGGTAAATGGATGGAACTGGAGAAAACCATGCTAAGTGAAATAAGCCAATCCCAAAAAAGCAAAGGTTGCATGCTTTCCCTGCTAAGTGGATGATGATACATAATGGGAGTGAAGGGTGGGGAGTAAGAGAAGAATGGAGGAACTTTAGATTACGTAGAGGGAAATGAGAGTAGGGAGGGGGTGGAGGTATGAAAGATGGTGGAATGAGACAGACATCATTACCCTATGTACATGCATGATTACATGAATGGTGTGAATCTACATTGTGTACAACCATAGAAATGAAAATTTGTGTGCAGTGAATCAATATGCAGTCTGTAAAAATAAATAAAAATTAAAAAATAAGTGGATGATCACATACGCCATGGAATATTATTCAGCCTTGGAAAGGAAAAAAGTTCTGACTACATGAATGAGCCTTACAAACGTTATACTAAGTGAAATAAGCCAGTCACAAGAGGACGAACACCATCTAATTTCACTTACACAGGGTACCTAGACAGGCAAATTCAGAGAGACAGAAAGTAGAATGGAGGTTGGCAGGAGCTGCGGTTATTGTTTAACAAATGCAGTTTTCATTTGGAAAGATTAAAACATTTTGCAGATGCACAGTGGTAATGGTTGCACAACAGTGTGGAATCGTACACTCAAAAGTGATTCGGGGCTGGGGATATGGCTCAGCTAGTACAGTGCGTGCCTCGCATGCACAAGGCCCTGAGTTCAATCCCCAGCACCGCAAAAAAAAAAAAAAAAATGTGGTTCAGATGGCAAACTTACTTATGTTTCACCACAATAAAAAGCACAGAAAGTCCATTATAGTACATGTAGTATTTAGGAAGCAACATAAAAATAATTTTAATAGATACACCTATATCTCAACTACGCCTTTATTCCTTTACAATAGTTTCCCCACATAAGGAAAACCTATTACCTCAGGCATTATCCCACTGGCTGCTCACAGAATAGGAATATTTCAGAAAGTCAAGGAAGGAAACAGAAGCACCTGAAAGTTTTGCCGTAGTTCGCTGTGTGACTCATAGGCCACTTCAAGGTCAGAATCTACTTCTGGGCAGATGAGGCAGAAGACGCAGTGACAACACAGTTCTATTTCCTCTCTTACACAGATGCTAGAGATTTCAGCCGCACCATCACAGTGGGGGCATGCAGTTCAAGATAACCAACTTCTTTGCTGGTTGTGTGCCTGCCCTACGTCTGTCTCTGCAGGTGCTGCCCCTTTAAAATTAGCACACAGTGTCTATGAACAGATGTCTATAAACAAAATGTGGAATATATGTACGGTGGAATATGATTCACAGTGTGGAAGAACCTGAACATCATCCTAAGTGAATGAACCAGACAGAAAGAACAAATACTGCATGATTCCAGTTGTATGAAGCATCAAGTGGAGTCAGACTCAGAAACAGAACATAGAACTGAGGTTACCAGGAGGGAAGGGAAATTTTATCATTTAATGGATTTTAATGGATGTACAGTTTCGGTTTTTGCATGAGGAAAGTGTTCTTGGGATACATGGTGACTGTTGTTGCATAATAACATGAATGTATTTAACACTATTTGAACCATTCACGGAAAAGTGGTTCAGATGGTAAATTGTTATGTTTATTTTACCACAATTAAAAACTTAAAGTAATTTTTAAATAACAGCCAGAAACTAGCTTCCTGATTAGAAAAACAAAACAAAAAGATCCAGCATCACTCATTGAACATCAACTGCGGATCAGGTGACCACAAAGTGATCCAGACCTCAAGGATTTCCAGGCAAACAAACAAGAGTGAAGAGACCAGGAGGAAGTGAAGAGCAGGCTGCACACGACACACAGGGGACTTGCTGCCTCTTCACTGTCGCTTCCCACTCCAGTCACATGCCTGCCAGTTCCCCAACTTTGAGGCCCAGGTACTCTGAGTCCCAGGCCACAGCCCTACTGCAGTATTTTGGGGACTTCTCTTAAGAAGGCAGACACCTGGAAGGGAACCACCATTTGACCCAGCTATCTCACTCCTTGGCCTATACCCAAAGGACTTAAAATCAGCATACTACAGAGATACAGCCACATCAATGTTCACAGCTGCTCAATTCACCATAGCCAGATTGTGGAACCAACCTAGATGTCCTTCAATTGATGAATGGATAAAAAAAACTGTGGTATATATATATACAATGGAATATTACTCAGCCATAAAGACTGATAAAATTATGGTATTTGCAGGCAAATGGATGAAATTGGAGAATATCTTGCTAAGTGAGATAAGCCAATCTCAAAAAACCAAAGGACAAATGATCTCACTGATAAGTGGATGATGACACAATGGGGGGTGGGAGGGGTTAGTGTTAGGGTTAGAGTTAGGGTTAGGGAGGGGGGCAAGAATGGAGGAAGGAAGGACTGTATAGAGGGAAAAGAGGGGTGGGAGGGGTGGGGGGAAGGGAAAAAATAACAGAATGAATCAAACAACATTGCCCTATGTAAATTTATGATTACACAAATGGTACGCCCTTACTCCATGTACAAATGGAGAAACAACATGTATCCCATTTGCTTACAATAAAAAATAAATGCGATCCAAGATGGTGGAGTAGAGGGTGACTGCATCTCCAGTCACTTCAGAACCCAGGATTCAGGAAGGAGAGGCATTGAGAAACTCGGACTAAAATAGAACCACAGGTGAGTCTCGCCCACTGGGTAAAGCTCGGCCCGGGTGGCAGGCCCAGATAGAGGTGGCTTATCAGAGCAGGGCAGGGCAGCTAGAGTCTTCCCCAGGCAGCCCTGCGCATTCCGGCGGTGGGCTCCTCCCACACCGCCAGCTTCTCCAGCTTCTCGGAGCAGGCCCCCCAGTGAGAGCCTTTCTGATCAGAACCAGCCCCAAGTCCCGAGCCAGCGTGGCGTGCTCCGGCCCACAAGCGGCTTCAGGGACCAGGACAGGGCAGCCAGGGACTTCCCCAAGCAGCCTGGCCCCCTGCGGTGGGAGGCGCCTTTCAAGGCTAGCTTCTCAGAGCAGACCGCCCAGTGAGAGCCTTTCTACACAGAGCCAGCCACAAGACCCAGAGCCAACGGAGAGCTCCGACCCGCAGGCAGGCTCTGGGATCAGGGCAGGGCAGCCAGAGACTTCTCCAGGCAGCCTTGCCCCCTCCGACCACAGGCTCTTTCCACGGAGCAATCCAAGATGGCGGACTAGAGGGTGACTGAATCTCCAGTCGCTCCAGAACCCAGGACTCAAGAAGGAGAGGCATTGAGAGACTCGGACTAAAATAGAGCCACGGGGTGAGTCTCCCCCACTGGGTGAAGCTCAGCCTGGGTGGCAGGCACGGATAGGGGTGGCTTATCAGAGCAGGGCAGGGCAGCTAGAGTCTTCCCCAGGTAGCCTTCCACACTCCAGCGGTGGGCTCCCCCCACATGGCCAGCTGTGTGGTACAGGCCCCCCAGTGAGAGCCTTTCCCCACAGAGCCAGCTCCAAACCCTGGATCCAGTAGGGGGCTAGGGGCAACTTTCTTCGGAAGCACTGCATTATCAAGTTCCTCCAAGACTTCAGGATACTGAAGGCTGGGAGGTGATACACTGGAAATCTACCGGGACACTATAAGCCAATAGCGGAAAACTGCAATATCACAGAGACCCATTGACATCTGACCAATATGAGAAAACAAGGGAAGAAAATGTCCCAAACAAACCTAGATACTACATCAATAAAACCCAATGACAGCACAGCAGAAGAAATGTCAGAAAGGGAGTTCAGAATGTACATAATTAAAACAATCAGGGAAGCAAATGAGGAGATGAAAGAGCAAATGCAGGCATTGAAGGAGGAGATGAAAGAGCAAATGCAGGCATTAAATGATCGCGCCAATCAACAGTTAAAAGACCAAATACAGAAGCAAGAGATCATTTCAATAAAGAGTTAGAGATAATGAAAAAAAAAAAACAAACAGAAATCCTTGAAATGAAGGAAACAATAAATCAAGTTAAAAACTCCATAGAAAGCATAAGCAATAGGATAGAACACCTGGAAGACAGAACCTCAGAAACTGAAGACAATATTTAATGTTGAAAACAAAGTTGGCCAAACAGAGAAGATGGTAAGAAATCATGAACAGAATCTACAAGAACTATGGGATATCATGAAAAGGCCAAACTTAAGAATTATTGGGATTGAGGAAGGCTTAGAGAAACAAACCAAAGGAATGAACAATCTATTCAATGAAATAATATCAGAAAATTTCCCAAATCTGAACAACAAAATGGAAACCCAAGGACAAGAGGCTTATAGGACTCCAAATATACAAAATTACAATAGACCCACACCAAGGCAGATTATTATGAAAATACCTAACATACAAAAGAAAGACAGAATTTTAAAGGATGCGAGAGAAAAGAATCAAATTACATTCGGGGGGGAAACCAATAAGAATATCAGCAGATTTTTCAATCCAGACTCTAAAAGCTAGAAGGGCCTGGAACAACATTTACCAAGCCCTGAAAGAAAACAGATGCCAACCAAGAATCTTATACCCAGCAAAACTTACCTTCAGATTTGACGACGAAATAAGATCCCTCCATGATAAACAAAAGCTAAAGGAATTTACAAAAAGAAAGCCGGCATTACAGAACATTCTCAGCAAAATATTCCATGAGGAAGAGATAAAAAACAACGATGCAAATCAGCAACGGGAGGAACTAGCCTAAAGGAATAGCCAAATAAAGGAGAAACCAAATCATGTCAAAAAACAAAAATGAGTCAAATGACTGGGAATACAAATCATATCTCAATAATAACCCTGAATGTTAATGTCCTGAACTCATCAATCAAAAGACATAGACTGGCGGATTGGATTAAAAAGAAAAATCCTACAATATGCTGCCTGCAAGAGACTCATCTCATAGAAAGAGATACCCATAGACTAAAGGTGAAAGGATGGGAAAAAACATACCATGCACACGGACACAGCAAAAAAGCTGGAGTATCCATCCTCATTTCAGATAATGTGGACTTCAAGTCAAAACTAGTCAGAAGGGATAAAGAAGGACATTACATGCTGCTTAAGGGAAGCATAAATCGGCAAGACATAACAATCATAAATATCTATGCCCCGAACATTGGCTCATCCACGTACGTCAAACAAATCCTTCACAATTCCAGAAATCAAATAGACCACAACACAATAATACTAGGCGATTTTAACACACCTCTCTCACCACTGGATAGATCTTCCAAACAAAAATTGAATAAAGAAACCATAGATCTCAATAACACAATCAACAATTTAGACTTAACGGACATATATAGAATATACCATCCAACAAAGAACGAATACACTTTCTTCTCAGCAGCACATGGATCCTTCTCTAAAATAGACCATATTTTATGCCACAAAGCTACCGTTAGCAAATACAAGAAGATAGAGATACTACCTTGTACTCTATCAGATCATAATGGATTGAAATTAGAAATAAATGAAAGAGTAAAAAACAGAAACTTCTCCAATACCTGGAGATTAAATAATACACTATTATATGATGAATGGATAACAGAAGACATCAGGAGGGAAATAAAAAAATTCTTAGAAGTAAATGAGAACAAAGACACATCACATCAAAATCCCTGGGACACTATGAAAGCAGTACTTAGAGGAAGATTTATTTCATGGGGCGCATTCAACAAAAGAAGTAGAAATCAACAAATAAACGACTTAACACTACAGCTCAAAGCCCTAGAAAAAGAAGAGCAGACCAACACCAAAAGTAGTAGAAGACAGGAAATAGTTAAAATCAGAGCCGAAATCAATGAAATTGAAACAAAAGAAACAATCGGAAAAATTAACAAGATATATAGTTGGTTCTTTGAAAAAATAAACAAAATTGATAAACCCCTAGCCACACTAACAAAGAGAAAGAGGGAGAAAACTCAAATTACTAAAATTCAGAATGAAAAAGGAAATATCAAAACAGACACGAGTGAAATACAAAACATAATTAGAAGCTATTTTGAAAATCTATACTCCAACAAAACAGAAAACCTCGAAGACATCAACAAGTTTCTAGAGACATATGAATTACCTAAACTGAACGAGGAGGACATACACAACTTAAATAAATCAATTTCAAGCAATGAAATAGAAGAGGTCATCAAAAGCCTACCAACAAAGAAAAGTCCAGGACCAGATGGGTTCTCAGCCGAGTTCTACAAAACCTTTAAAGAAGAGCTCATTCCAATATTTCTCAAAGTATTCCATGAAATAGAAGAGGAGGGAACCCTCCCAAACTCGTTCTATGAAGCCAATATCACCCTGATACCTAAACCAGACAGAGACACATCGAGGAAAGAAAATTTCAGACCAATATCCTTAATGAACATCGACGCAAAAATTCTCAACAAAATTTTAGCAAATCGCATACAAAAATATATTAAAAAGATAGTGCACCACGATCAAGTGGGTTTTATCCCAGGGATGCAAGGTTGGTTCAACATTCGGAAATCAATAAATGTCATTCACCATATCAACAGACTTAAGGTTAAGAATCACATGATTATTTCAATAGATGCAGAAAAAGCATTTGATAAAATACAGCATCCCTTCATGCTCAAAACACTAGAAAAAATTGGGGTAGTGGGAACATTCCTTAACATCATAAAGGCCATCTACGCTAAGCCCATGGCCAATATTATTCTAAATGGTGAAAAACTGAAAGCATTCCCCCTAAAAACTGGAACAAGACAGGGATGCCCTCTTTCACCACTTCTATTCAACATCATCCTTGAGACTCTAGCCAGAGCAATCAGACAAACCAAAGAAATTAAAGGGATACGAATTGGAAAAGAAGAACTCAAACTATCCCTGTTCACTGATGACATGATTATATATTTAGAGGAACCTGGAAATTCCACCAGAAAACTTTTAGAACTCATAAGTGAATTCAGTAAAGTAGCAGGTTACAAGATCAATGCTCATAAATCCAATGCATTTTTATACATAAGTGATGAATCTTCAGAAAGAGAAATTAGGAAAACTACCCCATTCACAATAGCATCGAAAAAAATAAAATACTTGGGAATCAATCTCACAAAAGAGGTGAAAGACCTCTACAATGAGAACTACAGAACACTAAAGAAAGAAATTAAAGAAAACCTTAGAAGATGGAAAGATCTCCCATGTTCTTGGATTGGCAGAATTAATATTGTCAAAATGGCCATATTACCTAAAGTGCTATACAGATTCAATGCAATTCCAATTAAAATCCCAATGATGTACCTTACAGAAATAGAGCAAGCAATTATGAAATTCATCTGGAAGAATAAAAAACCCAGAATAGCTAAAGCAATCCTCAGTAGCAAGAGCGAAGCAGGGGGTATCGCAATACCAGATCTTCAACTCTACTACAAAGCAATAGTAACAAAAACGGCATGGTATTGGTACCAAAATAGACAGGTAGATCAATGGTACAGAATAGAGGACATGGACACAAACCCAAATAAATACAATTTTCTCATACTAGACAAAGGTTCCAAAAATATGCAATGGAGAAAAGATAGCCTCTTCAACAAATGGTGCTGGGAAAACTGGAAAACCATATGCAACAGAATGAAATTAAACCCCTATCTCTCACCCTGCACAAAAATCAACTCAAAATGGATCAATGACCTCGGAATCAGACCAGAGACCCTGCATTTTATAGAAGAAAACGTAGGTCCAAATTTTCAACTTATTGGCTTAGGATCAGACTTCCTTAACAGGACTCCCATAGCACAACAAATAAAAACAAGAATCAACAACTGGGATAGATTCAAACTAAATAGCTTTCTCTCAGCAAAGGAAACTCTCAGTAATGCAAAGAGAGAGCCTACAGAGTGGGAGAATATCTTTGCCACTCATACTTCAGAATAGAACGCTAATTTCCAGAATCTATAAAGAACTCAAAAAACTCTACACCAAGAATACAAATAATCCAATCAACAAATGGGCTAAGGAAATTAACAGACACTTCACAGAAGAAGATGTACAAGCAATCAACAGATATATGAAAAAATGTTCAACATCTCTAGTAATAAGAGAAACGCAAATCAAAACTACCCTAAGATTCCATCTCACCCCAATTAAAATGGCAATTATCAAGAACACAAGCTACAATAAGTGTTGGCGAGGATGTGGGGAAAAGGTACACTCATACATTGCTGGTGGTTGCAAATTAGTGCAGCCACTCTGGAAAGCAGTATGGAGATTCCTCAGAAAGCTTGGAATGGACCCACCATTTGACCCAGCTATCCCACTCCTTGGCCTATACCCAAAGGACTTAAAATCAGCATACTACAGAGATACAGCCACATCAATGTGCATAGCTGCTCAATCCACCATAGCCAGATTGTGGAACCAACCTAGATGCCCTTCAGTTGATGAATGGATAAAGAAACTGTGGCATATATATACAATGGAATATTACTCTGCCATGAAGAAAGATAAAATTATGGCATTTGCAGGCAAATGGATGAAATTGGAGAATATCATGCTAAGTGAGATAAGCCAATCTCAAAAAACTAAAGGACGAATGATCTCGCTGAGAAGTGGATGAGGACATATAATGGGGGTTGGGAGGAGTTAGCGTTAGGGTTAAGGTTTAGGTTTAGGGTTAGGGATAAGGAGTGTGGTAAGAATGGAGGAAAGAAGGACTGTAGAGAGGGAAAAGAGGGGTGGGAGTGGTGGGGGGGAAGGGAATAAAAAATAAATCAAACATCATTGCCCTATGTAAATTTATGATTACACAAATGGTATGCCTTGACTCTATGTACAAATAGAGAAACAACATGTATCCCATTTGTATACAAAAATAAATTTAAAAAAGAATAAATAAATAAATAAAATTAAAAATAAAAAATAACAAAAATAAATAAAATTTTAAAAATAATAAATAAATGAATAAATAAAATTTTAAAATCCATTAACAACCAAAAAAATATTAAAACAAAAAAATTGTTAAAAATAAAACAATAGTAGGAGAAAAAAAAAAGAAGGCAGACACCAGTCTAGATGCTGTTCAATAGATAAATGGATCAAGAAACTGTGGTATATATGCACAATGGAATATTACTCAGTCTTAAAAGAGAATAAAATTATGGTATTTGCAGGTAAATAGATGGAGCTGGAGAATATCATGCTAAGTGAAATAAGCCAACCCCAAAGAACCAAAAGCCAAATGTTTTCTCTGATATGTGGATGCTGACACATAATGGGACAGGGAACAAGGGAAGAATGGAGGAACTTTAGATTGGGCAGAGGGGAGTGAGGGGAGGGGAGGGGACAGAGGAATGGGAAAGGTTGTGGAATGAGATGGACATCATTACCCTAGCTACTTGCATGATTGCATGAGTGATATGAGTCTACATCATGTACAACCAGAGACATGAATAATTGTGCTCCATTTATGTACAATGAATCAAAAAGCATTCTGCTGTCATGTATAACTGATTAGAACAATCAAAATAAAATAAAAATAAAAAGAAGGCAGATACATGGCAACCTGAATGGAGACATTTAGTATAGCAATTCCCAGAGGATGTACTTGGCAAGGAAGAAAACAGGAAAAGTTCTCTTTTTATTTATTTTGTCGAAAACCACTTATATTAAGTTTTACTAATACTTCATTCACATGCTGGCACAGTAACCTCTAACGTCACAAGCTATAATCCATGAGTCATCTTGACGGCCAGCTGAGGGTTACACAAGGCCAAGGGCCTGACGACAGCTCCTGTTTCCCACATATCACGCCTGGGGAGGCGCAGTGGATTCACACGTATGGGCTTCTCGATGATAATCATCAACTGCTAATGAACTCACTTCACAGACCAGACCAACGGCTTCAAGAGACTGGCAAAGAAACTTCAAAATAAAGAGAGCCTAACAAGAATACGATATGATATTCCTAAAATGAATTCCCAGTATGAATCATTTGCCAAATACACTATGAAATAAAAATAATGACTAACTCAAGAGCACTGATGTTGATAAACTTCAAATTCTAAGTTATCAAGAAAGCATTTAAAATATGAATCTATATCCACTAACATCAACGATGAATGACCCTCACTCTAAATGTCTGCTTCACCTCAAGAGAGTAGCAATGTTTTCTTCTGTTTACAGTCATGCCATAGCCAATTCCAATCCTTTAAAAATTTTACCAATGATAAAACCAGAAGGCCTTTTTTAATATTGTTACTTAATAGGAAAATAAATGTATGACCATAGTAACTGCAGTGATTTTAAAATGACATAAATAATACACAGAAATAAAGCAAAGAACAAAAATGCATTCCTCTTTGAAGAAAACTGTTGAAGACTCTGCTGGATATTTTAAGAAACAAATACTTTCAGCAAATTAAGTTGTGTGGAAAGTTTCCTATATACTTAGATGAAAGTACAGATGTTTCCCACAGCTCAGCTTTTAGCATTTGCCAGATTTTGTCTGGTTATAAAATATACAAAAAAAAATCTGTTTTTAGTAAGAAGATGCTTCTTTAATAAAGAATAATGTCCTATAGGAAAACTGTAAGTACATCCACTGATAAGGCAGCTACTCTGATAAGAGGTTTTAAATCATTGCATGTGAGATGCATTCATTTTGTCATTCATAGGCAAGATATTGCAATGAAGACATTAAAGACAAAAACATACAAAAACATCCTGTAGAGGATGCTAGCCAGTGGACATGGTTAGCTTTACAGAAATAAGAACTTCATTGTGGTCACATCTTGACCATTTCTGTAATGAGATAGGAAGTATTCATAAAAATTTTTACTACCTTGAGGTATGTTGGTTATATTGTGGCAAAGGATTTTTTAAAAGTTGTCAAACTTAAACACATACTACATAATTTTCTCTTATAAAAATAGAAGTATTCCAAACTTGCTGAGATTTCTGAGATGGAAAGTGACTGTTTATATCAGGTGCTTTTTAAAGAACATGCTTTTTTTTTCCAAATAAATAGCTCGTCCCTCAAAGAAGGGAGTGACATTTTAATAAGTGAAAAAGAAAATGCATTTCAAAAGATTATAGATGGTGCACGCCACAGTTAAAACATTTTGAAAAAGAGTAATTATACATGTGTCCATTGTTGTGTGTTTTTGTGGCAAGAACTTTTTAAAATTTGCCATCTATGGTAGCCCTCACATCTGCATTCTGTAAATTGTTGGAAAAAGAACTTTCTAGGCTATTTTTTAAATCTTCCAAAGGCGGCATTTCATATGTCTTTTTTTCCCCTAATGCAACAACTTCTAATTAGTTTGCAGGAAGATGGATTGCCATCAGAGAAAATAAGAATTTATTTACCAGTTACATTTAAACAAGAAATCTTTGCATAAATAGTAGATGCAATTGAAACATTTAAGTCCCTTATAAATTTATGAGTGCAGCCAGAAGAGTATGTCTACTAGAATCCATGCATCGGAGTGAAATATCCTCTTCAGCTTTAAAACCAACTTCAAAGTAAACAGTAATGAGAACTCTTACAAAGTATTAAAATGATTAAACCAGAGTTTCCAAAAATAATGGCACATATTCATCAAATTACTCTCACTGTCATTTTACATACTAATGTTTTTAGAAAACAAAAAGGGATTATTAATAGAAAAAAATACTCTCATGTTCCGATATGCATAATTTTTCCATTTTGTGAATGCTTTGGAATATACATTGTTACACTAGTAGGATTTATAAATACATTAAATAATAATGTTTGTTTGCTAATTTAATAAGGGAATAAGGCAACAATGCTTTGAAAATCTGCTCGTAAAAAGTGGGCCTTTTTCCCTCCTTGACAGGTCATGGCTACTCTTCTCCATAGTTTTCCGTCATTTAGTAGAATTAAGCATGACCTATGAACTGTGGCAAGCTTCTGGGAGCCTATGTAGTTTTATATTTACATGGTGAGAAGGCACACATGCAAATTCCAACATGACACAGCTTTAAGAAGGATCTGGTTTCTCCGTAGTGGCATTAGTCAGCACAAGGCAGTTGCCTCAACTTTGAATTGAAACACAATCTCAGCCCATCGAGAGCCAATGATGTCTTACAATTAATAACTAATATAATATCATTCCTGTTTACTCTGCCTTTGCCATTTTTCAGTATAGAAATTTTAAAACCATTCTGAACAGAAAGTATTGTGTTTTTTTCTCTCAAGAAAAACAAACTAAAACTAAAATATGTGTCATTATTTTTGAAAACCTTGGTTTACTCATTTTAAAACTTTGTAATACTTCAACTTGAATGTCTGGTTCTTATTACTGTTTTTACTTTGAAATGTTCTTACTTTAAAAGTGTTTCACAGCTGAGAAAGATATTTCACTCTTGATACATAGATTCTAGTAGAAGTAGTGCACATATTCAACACCAGTTCCAATCCTTCTAAAACCCCTACCAAAATAATACAATATGTACAATCATTTTGTACATAAAAATGAGAAATTATACTCCATTTATGTATGATTTATCAAACCGTATAAATGCATTTTACTGTCATGTATAACTAATTAGAACAAATTTTTAAAGTTTTAAAAAAACAGTTTTGCAGAATTTTAATGAAAATTGGAAATGACAAAATTTTAAATGCCATTTACGTAGTAAATGTGGGAGGACTTTGCCATTTGCAGCTTTTCTTAAAGTTTAAGATTTTTAGGGAAATAATAATAAAACTCCTATCAGAATTTCCTAGATGAGTTGTAGAAGAAATAATTTGGGGAAAATATACCAAACATAACTATAAACTTCAAACTGAATGATATTTTAAATTCTTATATTCTCATTTGGATTTCCCCAAAACTGATTCCTGTACAGTAAAGAGCAATAACTTCTATGTTCCCTTGCACAGTTGCATGGCTAAACTATGCTGTGTCTCCTTTACCTGAAGCTTAATAATCAGACAAATTTGTGCTTGCCAGGCAAGTTTCAACTGCCTAAGTTCTGCAGAAGGCGTAGTTTTTCCACTGCATAAATAGCATGCTCTGTACTTCATTTTATTTCCTAATGCTTGACTTTTCCACCTGTGATCCTAAATTTTTCACACTCAAACACTTCTAAAAAATTTGTAGCACATTTTCCAAAAATATTTCTTAGGAACGTAAATGCCAAAATATTTGCCAAGTCTTGCTGGTGGATATTAGGGAATGGTTTGGGTCTTAGTAGTCCACCACAATTTAAGTTTTTTCCCTAAAGGGGAAAAAAGTCTCATGAAAAGAATATCATCAAAATGCAGTCTGTAAAAATAAAAAAAAAAAAAAAATTTAAAAAGAACAAATAAGTAAGTAAATAAATAAATAAATATCAGTGGGCTGGGGTTGTAGTTCAGTGGTGAAGGGCTTGCCTAGCACATGGGAGGCACTGGGTTTGATCCTCAGTACCACATAAAAAATAAATAAGTAAATAAAATAAATGTATTGTGTTCATCTACAACTAAAAATATATTTTAAAAAGAATACCAAGATATAATATTTTCATTATGAGGAATATGCAATAGGCCAATATCTGTGACAGCTAGTTATCTCTAAAGAAAAAATATTAGAGCCCTTTAAACAGGATAATTTGGTTTTAAAGAGCAAAGCAAATGTAACATTCAAGTTACAGAAAAAAATCAATTCTTGACTTTATGAAATTTCTGGTTTCTCATGTTTATGCATCTAAATGAAATATCCTAAGACATACTGAATTTGGTCTTTGAAGATACTAATCCTCTCTTACATGACTTTTATAAAACCAATTAATAGGAGATACACAAAGAATACTTATCATCATTAATAATTACTTTTGGAAAGCTAAAAATGATTCAGTCATATGCTAAATATTCCATAAGCATCATCTCAAATCCTCACAGCAGACTTGAACAAAATATATAGGAAGCCCTTGTTATATGAATGTTCATTTTAAAGTCCCTGCCAGTACAAGGTCACATAAGAAGTGAAAGCAACCTAAACTTAAGACTATTTTTAAAAAATGAATTGGTCATTTATAAAATTAAGCCCCAGATAAGCAATGCCTTACCCATTCATATGCTGTCCCATTCCTCCAATTAATTCTAGCATCTATTCACCAGATATTACATCTTTATGGAGAAAGAGATTTTTTTGTAGTTTGTTTTGTTTGTTCGTTTGTTTGCTTTGGTCTTGGTGTGGTTACCAAATGATGTAAATAAATAAAATTTGAAATGTTTTTTAAAGCATAATATTTTTTGTAAAGTTGGAGAAAATATTATTGAAGAACTGACTAAACTATACATGAAGTTATTGACCCATGAAAATGTGGCAGAGACCCATTAACAAGTGAAAAAGAAAAAACATCAAGAGAAGACAGGAGCTTCAAATATAATGATTTCAATATTAAAGGAATAAGAGTACCTCTCCCCACCATAAGGAAATGGAAGCTCTTGAGTATGTCTAATAAAATGACTGTCACAATCATGCTTTGAAAATGAAATGTGATGCATGCTAGGGGTATAACTCAGCGTTAGAGCACTTGTCTAGTATGTTTGAGGCCTGGAGTTCAACCCCCAGCACCAATAGTAACAAAAGCTATTATTATTGTTATTATTTTTAAATGTGGCAGCTTAGATGTTACAGTTTGTCAGAACAATTCCCAATCTCCTTCCCCAATTAACTGTGTGCATGCACATGTGTACATGCACACACACATACACACATACACACACACACACACACAATTCACTTTCTGTTCATTCTTAGAATTAGCGCAGAATTGAAAATTCCAACTGGCCTAAGGTCACATATTTAGAAATGGTGGAGCTGTTATTCAAACACAACACGCAACTGGGAGATAAGGCCAAATCTCAGTAAAATCCATTGATGCCAACACAATGGAAATCAGCAGACAGAGAGCATTTTAGAAATAAACCTGCCATTGAATAGCCAATGGCATCTATAGACCTGATTCAGACTACAGATATCTATCTGAATTATGCAATTCTAAGCAGCTTTAAGCGTAAATGTTGAATTATTTGATAAACTCAATGAGGAGATGTTTAAAGATTAGAAAAAAAAACACCACTAACTATTCAACAAGATCTCATTAATTCTGACTAATGAAGTTTGAGGGGTGGGGAGGAAGACGGCGAGTTAGTCAGTCTGAAATGGTGCAGCCTAAATTAAAGGATGTTTATAAAGTACAAAGAGGAGCATGAGTTGGCTGCTAACAAAATGTTCTGCCAAGCCTGTCACCCTCATTTGTACTTCTCAGGATATATTTGCACATAGACAAAGTGATTACCAGTAAGCCATTTAAAAAGCTTTTGCCAAATCTATTGAATATCTCCTTTACAATTTTCCTTCTGCAGTGAGTCTGTTTCATGTATTGTTCATAGTCAGTGCAAAGCTCAATTATCATTAGAGTATCTTGGACAAGATACAACCTATCAAAGTGACTATGTGCTCATTAGCAATAGATCTCTGAAGTCCCTCCTTTATGTCCAAAAGTCAATTCACAGTCATGTACTCTGTGCAAAGCACCGTGGAGGCTGCCTTGGGAGAGATGTTACATATATAGCATTCTAAGCTATCATTGCTGGGGTCACACTCTGGTTGAATGGTAAGGTCTACATCCATGAGAAGCCAGAGAGGGTAAGGAGGGATGCCACTGACATGGCAGAGTGTGGTAGAGGGAGGCAAGAATGAAGAGTGAAAGGAGTTCTCTAAATGGAATGTGCTCAGCATGAGGACGGACAAGACTGCAGACATGGAGTCTGTGTTTATACACAACCCAGCCTTGAAACACATGCTGTATCTGTGTCATAAGAGAACAAACTTACAGGGAGCAAGGGTACTGTGCCAGCTACCTAACAATGATACCCCTGATTACACACCACCTTTTTTTAATATATAAAACAACTGAATGAATTTATTTCATTCATCCTCAAACAAAATATCATGGGTTTCAAAATTTTACAGATGACATTTAACTATTGTAGACATTAAAATTATAATTTAAAAAATTCCTACAGGGATTTCCTGTATCACTTATTTTTTACTCAGTCGATTTCTCTCATCTATGTAATTTGTAATTAAAACATTTAATTCACAATTACAAATAGTAAAGGTTAATATAATTGCAAGTAAAAGATTTTATACTATATTTATTGCAGGTGTTCAATACACCAACTATGATCAGATGCACCTTTGAGTGCTATGATGAGATGCACCTTTATTTTTAATTTTCTTTAAATTTTAGAGTCTTTATCTTCTTCCAGGTGCTTCTGACACCCTGCACATGCCACCTTTTAATCAGAATTTATCCCAGTATCTATTCCAGCTTTCCCCACATGCTTCCCTTTTGCTTTCCCCTCATAATGGAATACGTTGCCAAGTTCAGTGAAGGCCCAGTTTATATTGGAGATTCTGTGCTTGGGCATAGTGAATGATCACATCAAATTTAGCAGACCCATGATTCTGCCTTATTTTTATTTTCTTACTTTTCAATCATTTTTATAAAGTTAGATTAAGAAAATAGCACAAACAAGAAAGTCCTGCTGATAAAACTGAACTGGTAGGTATGAAAGTCCCCAAGTTCATTCATTTCTGATGCTTAAATGTTTGAGTCCAATATTAGAAAGATTGGTTTTTGTGGTGGAGCTGTGTTCAATCTACAAAAATTTAGAGTAGGAACTTGGCAACGTCTCCCAGACAGACCAAGGAATGTATGACTGAGAAAAGGACACTTGAGTTAGGTCCTAGCCTGGTAAGAAGCATACTCAACTTGCTCTTATCTTGTAAACTGCAGGGCTTCCCACTTCTCACTTTGATGTGGGAGAAGGCAACTCTCCCTGGCGTCTTATCTGGGATTGCTGGAAATTAATACATTATTAATTCAGTCATGAGATCAAAAAAATCATAGTCCATGGAGGGCTGGAGAGAGTCCATGAGTTCTATAAAATTAGATGTAAAGTTTTGTGCAAGGGAATTTTTATGACAACTTTATAGTTTTCATCAGATTCTTAAAGGACCACTGTACCTCAAAAAAGCTAAGAACTATTTTTTAATCATATTAGACAACAAAATTTAAAAATTTTGCTCTGTGAGAGCCCATGTGAGAAGAATAAAAGGATATGTTACAGTCTAGGAGAAAATGTGTACAAAGCGCATATTTGACAAAGAACCCTCCAACAGCCCAATTAGAAAATTGATAAAAGACAAGAACAGATATTTCACAGAAGAGGATATAAGGATGGCAAATACATACATGGGTAGATGTTCAAATCTTTAGCTATTTGGGAAAGGCAAATGAAAACCATAATAGCTACCAATATTTATCATTCATCATGGTTCAAAAATAAAAAAGTGACACCCCCACATGCCAGAGGGGATGTGGAAGTACTGGAAATCACACACTGCTTGCTAGAGGGAATGCAAAATGATATAGCTACTCTGGAGAAGTTCGGCTGTTTCTTAAAAACTAAGTACACAATTGCTACCAGTAACAGCACTCATAGCTATTTTCCCGCCAGAGAAATTAAAAAAATTTGTGCTTGCATAAAAAAACTGGATCTGAACATTCACAGCCGCCTTATATGTAAGAACCAAAGATTACAGTCAGTCCAGCTGTGCTTCAACAGGTTGATGGTTAAATCCTGGCATGTAAATACATAGTGCAGGAAAATATATCTACCACAGTAATGTACAATAGGCCCTTATTCCCAGGATCCACATCTGGGGGTTTCACCAACTGCAGATTGGAAATGTAGTTAGGCCTAGGATGCATTCATCTATGAGGAACATGTACAGATTTATTTTCTGGTCACTATTCCCTAAATAATACAATATAACAACTATTTACATAGCACTTATGTTAGTATAAGTAATCAAGATATGATTTAAAACATGTGGGAGCATGTGCATAGGCCATTTGAAGTGTTGCAAATTGGTGCAGCCACTCTGGAAAGCAGTATGGACATTCCTTAGAAAACTTGGACTGGAACCACCGTTTGACCCAGCTATCTCACTCCTTGGCCTATACCCAAAGGACTTAAAATCAGCATACTACAGTGACACAGTCACATCAATGTTTATAGCAGCTCCTTTCACAATAGCTAGATTGTGGAACCAAACTAGATGCCCTTCAATAGAAGAATGGCTCAAGAAACTGTGGTATATATACACAATGGAATATTATTCAGTCATAAAGAATCAAATTATGGCATTTGCAGGTAAATGGATGAGTTGGAGAATATCATGCTAAGTGAAATAAGTCAATCCCAAAAACCAAAGGCTGAATGATTTCTCTGGTAAGTGGTTGATGGATGACACATAACAGGGGAGGTGGGGAGGTAAGGAAAGAATGACAGAAGGATGGATTGTGTAGATGCACATGAGGGGTGGGGAGGGGGTTGGGGGAGGAAAGATAATAGAATGAGACAAACACCATTAACCTATGTACATGATTATGCAAATGATATGACTCTACTTCGTGTACAACCAGAGAAATAATAGTTCTACCCCATTTGTGTACAATGAATCAAAATTGAAAAAAAAAAAAAAATACCATTTTACAGAAAGGACTTGAGCATCCTTGGATTTGGCACCCATGGGGGTTCCTGGAACAAACCCCCACAGATAACGAGGAGTGAGTGTATACTAATCAATAAAAGTAGCAAACTGCTGATACATGTAATAAAGTGGATAAAACTTTAGAAAGTTATGCTATGTGAGAAAAGCTGACCCCGAAAAAGTTACAAACTATATAATTCCATAGAAGGGGCTTCTCAACCAGAAGAATGTGATTTTTCTCCCAGATCTCAAAACCTACCTCCTATCTCCACCCAGGCTTTATACAGTTTTTACAGGGATGGAAAGTTACTTTCTTTAGCCCATTAAAATCGAGGAATTGTTAAACTGGCATAGTTAATTACTATATCTAACTCTAGACCATAAAATGAATAGACAAAAGTACAAGACCTAGAGAAATTTAGAATAATACTTTAACATTTAGAAATATGACCTTTATGCAAAGATTTAAAGAATTGAGATTTGGCCTTAGAAATATGACTAGTCTCTTGGGCTGGGGCTGCAGCTCAGTGGTAGAGCACATGCCTCACACACACGTGAGGCACTGGGTTCTATCCTCAGCACCACATAAAAAAAGATTTTGTGTCCATCTACAACTAAAAAAAAATTTTTTTAAATGAAAGAAATTAGTCCTAGTCTCTAAAGTTTAGTTTAGTTCTACATACCCAGTGCTGTCCATAGGTTTTGCACTAGGTAATTAAAAGCAAAAACAAAAACTAAACAATAATGGGTGTAAAAGTTTCTCCCTTTAAAATTATATGAAAGGTAAGGATATACACATGTGAAATAGATAAATAATGATCTGAAGGAATAGATGAATACCGGATAACATAAACATTCACTTGCTCTACAAATATTTACTGGGTGGCTATTATATACCAGGTCCTGCGGATACAAAGATGAAGCCTGTCCTAAAGGAGCTGCCAGCCCAGTGAGAGAGGGAAATAATGAAAACACAAAATGTGCCTGGGTTCAATGAGAACAGAGAGGCAGAAATGCTCAACTGATTGGCAGCTGCTGAGGTCGAGGCACGGTTTCCTGAGTAGATGAAGACTCAGCTGAGTTTTAAAGAATGCACTGGTTTTTTTTTTTTTTTTTTTTTTTTGGCAGTACTGAGGATCAAACTCGGGGCCTTGGGCTTGTGAGGCAAGCACTCTACCAGCTGAGCTATCTCCCCAGCCCCTATGCACCGGTTTTTAACTAGGGACATTTCTACCCGGAAAGGGTTTGGGAAATGGGGGTAGGCAGCTTCTGTGGTTGACATAGTGACTGGGGTTGGTAGGGTAAAGGAAGAGGAGGAGGAAGGAAGCTGCTATTTGCATTCAAACACCCAGACACCAAGTATGCTAAACATCCTATAATGTGGGATCAATCCTATAGGAAGGACCGTCCCACCCCAAATGCCAACAGTGGTTCCTGTTGAGAATCATTGAGGTAGATGGTAGATTGTTGCGAAGAAGACCAAGAACTGGGAGGACAGTTCACTCAGAAGAAACAGATACAACTCCATGGAAGTGTAAAAGACCTGTTCATGATGATATGAAGACCTCCAGGGCTGTTGAGAAATGTGTATATGGGGTGGTGGCAGAAAGGAGATGGAAACTTTTCCCACACCCCAGTGATTTGTCATACTAAATGATGTAACTAGGTTTTTAAACAGGGAGGATATGATGTGAATTGTGTGTTAAAGAGATCACAGTGACTGCAGGTGCTGGATAGATTGCACAGGGGACAAAGACTAAAGTCAGGGCAACCAGGTAAGAGGCCACTGCTATCCTTCAGGTGCATCATGCTTGAGAGCTGATTGAAAGCAATGCCATAGGAAGGGCAAAGGTAAATTCAAGACACACTTAAGGTGTTAAGCTAGATGTAGGCATGAGGACCAGGAGGAAGCTAAGATGACTCCTTGCTTCCCAGTATGGGAAACGAGGTGGGTGGTGCCATTCACCAAAATGAGAGTGGAACGAAAAGCAGACAAGAGAGCTGGAAAGGAAGAAAGTGAGATATGATGACAGTGCCCAGGATAGGTTGAAAACGAACATCTGGAGCCCCAGAAAGAGAGGTCTGGACCAGACCTCGATTACATGGTACAAATGTGAAGGCCATTGGGAATAAATCACATGGTCAAGCAGGTGAGTAGTTGGAAATACAGAAAAGCTTATCTTAGAATAGAAACTTGGAGAAGTCCAAGAGAAAACTGGAGGAAGAGGAGTTTACAAAGACACCAAGAAAGAACAATACATGAAATAGCAATCAGAGCTGACATTTCTTTAGCACTGTTATTGCACTGGGCATGATCTGACTGCTTTGTAATTCATCTAATATTAAACCATGTAGAAAAATGCTGATATTATCCCAGAGACGCTGAGCACTTTGTCCAAGATTACACAGCTAACAAGTGGCAGAACCAGGATTTATTTTTTATATATAGTTTTCTTTTTCATCAGTGCATTACGGTTGTGCATAATGGTGGAATTTGTTGTTACATATTCTTACATGCACACAATATAACGATATACCTGGACCAATATCCCTCCCCAGAACTTCTCCCTTCCCTCTCCTCCTCCCACCTGCTGGTCCCCCTCCTCTATTCTACTGATCTCCCTTGGCTTTTCATTCAGTTCCTCCCCATTACCACCACCACCACTTTTCTTTTCCTTTTTCCTCTCTAGCTTCCACATATGAGGGAAAACTTGGAACCAGGATTTAAACCTGTCTGGCTCCAGACCCGTCATTCCCAACCATCTCACTGCATTGCTATGGTAGAAATTTAGGAGTATAAAGTGACAAAATCCAAGAAAGAAGACAGATCCAAAAGAGTCAGAGAAGAAGGCAAACGTGGTAAGTGAAGCAAATCAGGATGAGAAATGACCAGGGCCCACAGGCTCCATGATGTGAGCAGTGGCTGGCCCCTTGTGGGATGAGGGCAGGTGGAGTAGCAGCCAGGAGGTAAAAACTGGGGATAACCAGGCTACATAGTAAATACTGACGGAGATCAGGGACACGGCAGAGCTCTGAGCTAAAGCTATCAGAAAAGCCGACACCAGGAAATGAATCATGGTGTCTTAAAAAGGAGGAAGTTTGAGGACTGAGGATCTGATGGTTTTGCTAGTGAAAGATGAACCTAAAAATTCTTATTGGGATTGAAATTCATCTCTAAACATGAGTTCCTGGTACCTACACACACTAAGAATCATTGCTATGAATTTCTATCATGTACAAAGACTCACGAGAATCAGCATTTGGATTTTAAAATCAAAATAGAAAAGAATTTTCCTTTTCCATTAAATATTAAATGCTGCAATGAGTTATAAAAAACTTAAACAAATTAAGCATCTTTTTTTTAAAGTCATCCTGAATATTACAAAGGGCATAAAGAAATACAAAGTCCTGCCTTAGAGAGGTTTACAGACTGACAGGTCCAAACACATGTACAATTAACAAAAATCAAGAGCTTAATAACCGTTCAAAAACAATACACAACACTTAGCTCTTACAACAGACTGCAGAAAGGTTAAGAATGAAGACTCAGAAGGGGCCATGATCTTTGGAAGTGACAAAATTACTAGCTACCTGTTCAAGTGCAGTGGGAACCTGCGTCTGTTTGCAAGAAGAAAGAAACGAGGACACTGAGAGTGCTGGAGAATACAGGTCCCGGTACTAGAACCTGGGGGGCCAGGGATGCTCATGTCCCTGCTGAGTCCTAAGCACTGAAGAACTGTCCCATGTCCTTCTCTGGATATTGGACAGATTTTAATTTTTCACTGATGGTATAAGTGTGCCTGTTCTTTAAAGCAAAGAATGGTTAGCTACCTCCTGAAGACTCCTTCAGAAAGAGGATCCTCTCAGGCTATTTCCAACATTCTAGGAAAGTCACACCAATTAAATTCCTAAGAATATCCAGGTGTAATTTCCTAGAAAGTAGTTTTTAAATCCCCCTTTTAAAAACATATGTACTAAGCTGGGCAGGGTGGTGCACTTCTGGAATCCCAGAACCTTGGGAAGCTGAGGCAGGAGGATCACAAGTTCAAGGCCAATGTGAGCAATGGAGTAAGACCCTGTCTCAAAATAGGAAATAAAAAACTCAGTGGTAAAGCACCTGAGTTCAATCCCCAGTACCAAAAAAAAAAAAAAAAAAAAACTTAAATTAAAATTATAAAGAACATATGATGTACCAGATAAAATCCCTAAATATTTAAATCATAACTTCATTAATTCATACTTAATAAAATTAAAATTGATTTTAAATAAAATATAAAAGCAGTATTAGTCTTATTACAATATAAGATAATGTGAAAAATTAAAATATGTAATCTGCATAGATTCCACTGGGGCAAATTATGGTACATTAATTCTTCACCAGTATTCCACACCAAGAGTTACCAAAGAAAAAAATCTCTGTCTTTCCAGGTGATCTTAACTTGGACAAGTGGGAGACTCTTAACACTGGATATACTCCAAAAAAATGCAATGCCTACTATAGCAGATAGAATGCGGACTTGGACTTGTCAATCTGTAAACCTCTTTAAGGCAGGAACTTAAACTTCTTTATGCCCTTTGTAATATTCAGGATGATTTTTAAAAATAGATGCTTAATTCATTTAAGATTTGTTTATAACTCATTGCAGTATTTCTTCTCTACAGTAGTAGCTTATACCAATCCTCAGAAAAACTCAGTGTCCCCTTCTTATGTCACGTTTTCTATGACTCTCAAATATGGATGTGCTTCCTAATGCAACACTGAGCTTAATACTTTGACCAATGCACTGTTAGAAAGGAACTGGGGGCTAAGGCTGAAGCTCAGTAGCGAGTGCCTGCCTAGCATACGGGAGGCTCTGGTTCCATCCATAGGAAAGGAAGGAAGGGAGGGAGAGAGAGAGAGAGGGCCTAGGAACTAAATGCTATGCTTTGCAATACCGAAAGCAGCAAATGCCAAATCAAGACAGACCTTCACATGCCATGAACTGAAACACTCTCTGCCTGATCTGAAAAATAAGCACGATCCAAGAAACTAACATTAACAGTGACACAATACACATCCCAAATATACAGTCTAATTAAAATGATGACGATGTTAGTAGTTGTAGCAGTAGCAGTAGTAATAGGCAACAGTATAGAAGGGAAATCAGTAGAGTAGACAAGGGGCTCAGGGGGTGTGTTTTAGTCAGCTTTTTCACTGCTGCAACTGAAAGACCTGATCAGAAAAACTGGAGAGGAGAAAAGGTTTATTTAGGGGTTCACGGTTTCAAAGGTCTCAGTCCATAAGTGGCTGGCTTCATTCTTTGGGGCTCAAAGTGAGGACATCATGGTGGAAGAGTGGGATGAAGGGAAGCAACTCACATGATGATCAGAAAACAGAGAAAAGAGGCTCCACTCTCCAGATACAAATTACATACCGCACAGCCATGCCCCCAATGAACCACCTCCTCTAGCCACACCACACCTGTCTCCAGTTACCACTCAGTTAATCCCATCAGGAAGTAATTCACTGATTCGGTTAAGGCTATGACCCAATCATTTCTCCTCCAAACCTTCTTGCATTGGCTCACATGTGAGCTTTTGGGGAATACCACATCTAAACCACAAAAGAGTGGGAGAAGAGGAGGGGAGAGAAAGAAATACAAAAGGGTTCACTGAGATGCCTATGACTGTTAAAATAAAATCTCAGTTAATAGAAGAAAAAGTAAATAGTGTTTTTCAATTTAATAAAATTGAAACCTAAAACAAATACATGGTCTGTGCCTAATCAGTACTTCTCAACACACTAACAGGATTAATTTCAGTTCATGTCAACCCCACTCGCAACATACATATGCAGACACACAAACACACATGCTTTTACCTCTCTTGTCTCCTATTTTTATCAGTTCCTATTCTTTATTAGATGATGGTTGATCAACCGAGTGCCATAATAATGGGTAGTAATGGGTATAAAGACTTGATCTTCCCTGCCAGCAGACCAGGACTCAAAAATAACTAAAAAATGGAACACAGAAGGAAAGCAGGACATACCAGTTGGGGTACAGTTTAAGGCAAGCATGCCTATTAGCCAAATTTTAGAAAATGTGCAATTTCCTCTCTGTGCACATGAGAATGTGTGCGCACACTGGGGCCTCACATGGGTGCATCTGTGGACATCACAAACCTGTCTAGGTGTGTGTTTGTATAGATGAGGGTTCAAAGAGCATTCAGTAAAACACAGATAACATATACAATCCCACAGTGTGGAATGGGCCTTGTGAAACTCAACTATAGCGAGTGAGTGATTTATTGGTTGATGGCTTACAATCTAATAATCAATAATATCTCAGGGGCTGGGGAGATAGCTCAGT
Source organism: Sciurus carolinensis (assembly GCF_902686445.1). Lineage (NCBI taxonomy): Eukaryota > Metazoa > Chordata > Mammalia > Rodentia > Sciuridae > Sciurus > Sciurus carolinensis. The sequence continues at coordinate 60,677,127 of NC_062218.1, forward strand.
CAGTAGAGTGCTTGCCTTGCAAGCACAAGGCCCTGGGTTCGATACCCAGCACTGCAAAAAAAAATAATAATAATAATAATAATATCTCAGGACTGTTTGTTAATTGTTTCATGTGTTTATTTATCTCACCACCTAAAATATTCCACCCACAACTTTTGCTGTGCTCCACACATACCAAAATTTCATTAGGAGAGTAAGTCTAATCATTGTGTTCTTTGACTAGGACTAGAAAGCAAACGTAATTGTTTTGAAAACATTATATACTCATTCAACAATATTTGGGAACCTGCTAGGTGTCAGGAATATTATGTGCCAGATATTACATAATTGAAGAGAAACAAAAATCCCAGCCATTTTGAAGTTTACAGTTTATCTATGGCCAATAAACCACATCTAAAAAGAAAAAATTATCACACATTACAAGATGATATGTGGCATTGGGTATGGGGGCAGGAATGTTAGTAGAGTGAGTGAAACAGACATTATTACCTCATGGACATATATGACTACATGACCAATGTGATCCTACAATATGTATAATCAGAAAAATGAAAGATTATCCTCCATTTTTGTATGATCTATCAAAATGTATAAATGCATTCTACTCTCATGTATAACTAATTAGAACAAATTTTTAATTTTTTTTAAAAGATGAAACAAAGGAGTTATTAAAAAAAAAATAAGACTGGCAGAGATGAGGGTACAATTTTAAATATAGTGGTCAGGGAAGGACTGCAGTAGAAAGCTACCTAGATGTGTGCGCTGAGCGTACCCACGCAGAGGACGCAGACAGTGGGAAGTCTAGAAGCAAGACATGAGCAGGTCTGGCAGGAGTATATTCACAGAGCAGCAAGGAGGCCACTCTCTGGGGCAGACTGGGTGAGAAGGAGAGTAATTTTCAAAATTAGGACAGACAGAAGAACGGAGGGCTGATCACAAAGGGCCTTGCAGGTCATCATAAGAACTTCGGTTTTCCTCTGAGTGCAATGAGGATCCATCTGAGGGTTCGACGTTAAGAAGTGATATAACCTGACACACTGAGAGGATTATTCTGATCACTGCACCACGGCAGACTGAGAGGGGCCAAAGGAAAAGCCTTGTGGGAGGCCACTGCAATAATCCAGGCAGGAAAGACAGTGGCTGAGACCACAGGGTAGCAAGCAGTGAGTGGTGACTGAGTTCTGGATACGATCTGAAGACAGAGGCAATAGGATGTCCTGACAGACCGGAAGTGGAATGTGAGAGACAAAGACAGCTACCTCTCAAGTTTGAAGTCTGAGAAAAAGATGAAACTGCCATCACAGAGCCGGGGAGGGAGGAGGGAGTACGGACTTGGGGAATCCAGGAGTTCAGCTGTGAATACGATCTCCGTTTGAGACACCCATGCACGGAGAGCTGTCACGCAGACCGCGACACAAGCCTGGGTTTGATTCTGCACATTTTCACTCCTTTACTCTTTTATCAAAGCGCTAGTGGGAAGGTGAAGAGAGGTTAAGAGAAGAAGCGGAGAGACCATGCCTGTCCTTGAAGATGCTGAAAAATAAGGGGAAGGGGAGGCCTGTCCCGAGGCCTATGGCACAGCCCAGGCAGAAGAGCAGCTGCTGTCTTCTCTGCTAATACTTGGAAAGGCTTCTGCAGCCCCATGAGATGGGGACATCCAAACATGGTTTTCAGAAACAAAAACATGCTGCCACACTGACCATCTGGTTTCTGGCTACAGTAGAGAAAATGTGTGGTGACAATGCAAGAAAAGGAAACCACCTCACTGTGTATGAGGAAACGTCCCCCAAAGGCTTCCCTCTCACAGTTCTCTGGGGAGAATTTGGCATAAAGGGTTATTTTTCTTGAAAACAATTATCCACACCCCAAAAAGAGTTCAGATTTTTTATCTGTTTGTTTCTTGACATAGAGCCCCACTATGTTTTGAGGCTGACCTTGAACTCATGATCCACCTCAGCCTCCTGAGTAGCTGGGGTTACAGTCATGTGGCAATGTACCTGACTGAGTTCAGATTTTCTAATGGTCAAGGAAAAGGATCAGACTGAGAAGTAGGCAGCCCAAATCAGCCCTGGCTTCCTGTTCACAGGACCATCCTGCTTGCCTCTGGATTTAGTTTCTCTATGTGTAAATACTGCCTCAGGGAAAAAATATTTTCCACTGCCTACACACAGGGTTTTCTTGAGAGTTCATGAATTATGTGTATAAAACACTATGAGCTACTCAAATAAGGGAACAATGAAACTCTATTTGTACATTTTTGAGGTCCAGACAGAGTAATTTTAACTATTTTCTTACCCCACAGCAAATCAGACTAAGATACCAGAAGTTTTTTTGTATGAGCCTATAGAGATAAAGTAAGATAACACAGGAAAGCTCTCAGTGAAGTACATTCTGATATAAGTATTTCTAGAAATGATCTCTCAGGATAAAAATGCCGTATTAACCAGGTCAAAAACCACTGATGGCAAACTAACCAAAAACTGTCACTATAGGAAGGCTCCACAAGGGGGTTAAATGTGCTGACCTGTGTACCATAGTTAGGCCAAACTCCTAGCAGTTGTACAAGCTAGAAGCATGACAAAACCCTGGGAGAAAACACGGACTTTTGTGCAAGAGCGGTAGAATCAGGCACATGGTAAGAACCACCCATGAAAAGAGCTTTGTTGAAGGCATTCTCTCCTTATTTTCTAAATGCTGTCCAACTCCATTCAAATGGTGACAATTAACATTGAAGTGAATAGGCCACTGTACAGATCTGTTCATAACTCAAAGAGATGGTTTTCCCTGCCCAATGGGATTTTACATCAGTATTCAAACAACCTTTCACTTTGTCTAGTTTCTGGCTCAGAGCATGCCAAGGACCAGATGAAGGCACAATCTGGAGGCAAAATCTTTCCCTGACAAAGCCAGGATGCACTCAGATTACTGCAACCATCAGGTTTTCACGCACCTCACTTCTCATTTCAGGAAACAGAAGTACGTGGTAGCTAGAAAATTGAGTCAGACACACAAAGGGCAGAGAGACGCCACAATCTTAAAAGGATGCCACCATCAGCCTGAATCTGGACCAAAGGTTTTCATGAGTTCATTCCAACAGCGTTTTACCAAGTGGGACGGCAAAATTACACCACTGTGTGGGGCAAGAAAGGCCTCAAGACTTCCCCAAGGTCAGTGAGTCCTCATCCCTCATCTCCTAATGACCTATGGTAAACTCTGGATCTTCAGTTCATGTTTACTGCACACAGTGCTCTCCCCTCTCTCCACTCCAGCTCTCTCCAGTCTGCTCAGCGCAAGACAAAAAGATCCAAGTACTGAAAAGACTGTTCCGGGTGTCTAGCCCCTTCTCCTGCTCTAAATCCCCCAGTGGCTCCCTGCCGCCTAGAGAGGGAAGGCCTCCGTCCTGCCTGTGTGTGCGACAGCCCCTTCAGGGAGTTAGCCCATTCCCCTTCCTTTCTTCTCTGAAGCAGACATTTGTGGGGTGCTGGCATCCTTCCCCCCACCCTTTTTTTTTTTTTCTGTTGGGCACCTGGATCTTGTCTCTGGGGAATCCCCATCATACATAACTGTGACAGGAAGTAGGATCCCTTTGCCCTTACAGAGCCATGGGATTTCCTTAGACCCCTCCCAGACCCACTGCAGCCAGGGGTCTCTCTCCTAAGCAGATAATAATGTGGGAGTGGCCAGGGTCATATTTAGGAACGAAAGTCTATTTAAGTTGTTTATATCCAAGAACTATATCTGAGGCACTCTGCAGCTTATTTCTTTCATACGACTTCCCCTTTGCAAACTGGCCATTCCACAAGTTGGGCTAACTTAGTAGCCCCCAAGCATATACCTCCACCCCTGTGGTACCTTTAACAAGGCAAAAGTGCCCTGGTAGAGTAAGCATGGGGCAGAAAAGGCAAGCCTGGTCCAAGGTCTAGATATAAGTGGTGGGGAGAGCCCAGAGGAGGGACTGGACAGGATGCTGAGTCTTAAAGGGTGAACACCAGTTAGCTAGACCAAAGGGAAAGACAGAGGGGCTGGAGAGGGGAGGCACATTTCACATATGCACTGAGGACAGAGAAAATGCCAAACCATGTATAGTACTTGAAGTTCCTCCGTGTAGCTGTGTGCAAGATACTGGCGGCAGGGTGGGGGGACAGCAGTGGCTGTAGGACTAGAGATGTAAGCAAGGGCCCATTCACTCAGTTCTTGCATGTGTGCTAATAACCTGAGTCTCTACCCTGAAGTAAGGAGGGGCTCAGAAGCCTAAGTATAAATTCCCCCAAAACATAGAGATCAAAATTCTGTTTTCCCTAATTAGTGTTTTGAAATTCCTAATATTCACTCTCAATACATACTCACCTCTATATAAAATATAAGCCAAAACACATGCTTAGTTAAATTATTCCCCAAATAACTTAATTTTGAATATATTGCACCCTAAAATCAATTCCCACATGTTCCTAAGCAAAATAGGAAGTAGAAGCAGCTACAAGTTTGTCCAACTGTCAGGTTTTGGAAAGACCCAAGGCAAGAAAGTCACACACACTTGGATTAGTGCTCCCAGCACTGCTCTAACCAGATGTGTGAGCTTGAGCATGTCACTTAGCCTCTTTGAAACTTCAGTTTTCCTGCCTGTAAAATGGAGTTATTGAACCACTAGTTAAAAAGCTGTTCCAGTGATGGAGTCAAACACAGGTAAAGCCCCCACCCTGCCCAGCTACCTAAAGCTGCATTAACTAGAGGCTGACACCACCCTTTTCCTTCCAGAAGTAGTGCGCCTAACAAAGGAAGACATGCCCCATGCACCCTGAGGTATCACCAAAAAGTCAATGGGTCAGGAATGAGATGTGACCCTGAGAAGTCGCTCGACCCCTTGGAAGTTAAATTTCCCCATCTGTAAATTGGGGATAAAAATTATGCATCCACTCCTAGACACGTAAGTAGTAAATTAGATCCTTGAAAACTTTAAAGGATTCCAAATGTGTAAGATATTGTTATTCTTGCCAAGCATTTGTGTACTTATGAATGACCTTCTCAAAGATATTTCTGACACCACCTTTGAATTTCCAGTTCAACCACTTTCCTTGTGTCACTCATAAACTTACAAAGACTCTTTATTGCTTATTATACCTCTCAAATTGTTTGCCTTCCAACCCTTCTTACAATCCCACCCTGCCGAGCCATTCAATGCCACTTCCTCCTCTACCCAAATGTTTCTACTTTCCCACTCAGGGTCCACACCCATTCCTACTCCTGCACTCTTGCTCATCTTGGTGCCCCTTCCTCAAAAGCCCGGGCCCCTTCTGTCTCTCTCCATGGACAAATCCTAATACCCAAGTCACTTCACCTCCTCCAAGGAGCCCTTTCTGATTACTCCAGAAATGTGGATTCTTTCTGGAGTTTCAAGTTTTGAACTTCTAGCCAAACTTGCAGTTGATATTTCTGACTTCAATAAATTCTCTATTTCCTTTCTGCTACTGTTATCTCAACTAGATAATAAGCTGCTTGAGGAAAAAGATCAAATCATCATTGATATTCCCATTCTCTATCACTCCAGAATAGTTCACACAGCATATGGAGGAGAACAGACTGGAGGTTCTCAAATCTCTTTGTGACTCCAAAACTTGTATCCTCAATTCACCTCCACAAACACTCTGTGCTTGATGCCAACAGGAACCAAGACGAGTAGGGAAAGCTCTTGGGTCTATAGACTGAGACAAAAACATCAATGGCAAATAATGGTTGTAGCACTGGATTCCAAATGGCTACAATGGTTGTAGCACTGGATTCCAACTCCTGACTTGCAATTTAAAACCACAGTTAGTGTACCTTTTTCCCCACATCCTCACCAACACCTGTTGTTACTTGTATTCTTGATAATAGCCATTCTAATTGGGGTGAGATGGAATCTTAGGGTAGTTTTGATTTGCATTTCTCTTATTACTAGAGATGTTGAACATTTTTTCATATGTCTGTTGATTGCTTGTAGATCTTCTGTGAAGTGTCTGTTCATTTCCTTAGCCCATTTGTTGATTGGATTATTTGTATTCTTGGTGTAAAGTTTTTTGAGTTCTTTATATATTCTGGAAATTAGTACTGTATCTGAAGTATGAGTGGCAAAGATTTTCTCCCACTCTGTAGGCTCTTTCTTCACATTGCTGATGGTTTCCTTTGCTAAGAGAAAGCTTTTTAGTTTGAATCTGTCCCAGTTATTGATTCTTGCTTTTATTTCTTGTGCTATGGGAGTCCTGTTAAGAATGATCCTAAGCTGACATGTTGAAGATTTGGACCTACTTTTTCTTCTATAAGATGAAGGGTCTCTGGTCTGATTCCAAGGTCTTTCATTGCTGGTGGGGTTGTAAATTAGTGCAGCCACTCTGGAAAGCAGTGTGGAGATTCCTTAGAAAACTTGGAATGGAACCACCATTTGACCCAGCTATCCCACTCCTCACCCTATACCCAAAGGACTTAAAATCAACATACTATAGAGATGCAGCCACATCAGTGTTCATTGCTGCTCAATTCACAATAGCCAGATTGTGGAACCAACCTAGATGTCCTTCAATTGATGAATGGGTAAAGAAACTGTGGTATATACATACAATGGAATATTACTCAGCCATAAAGAATAATAAAATTATGGCATTTGCAGGCAAATGGATGAAATTGGAGAATATCATGCTAAGTGAAATAAGCCAATCTCAAAAAACCAAAGGACAAATGATCTCGCTGATAAGCAGATGATGACACATAGTGGGGGGTGGGGGGGCAAGAATGGAAGAAGGAGGGACTGTATAGAGGGAAAAGAGGGGTGGGAGGGGTGGGGAGGAAGGCAAAAAATAACAGAATGGATCAAACACTATTACCCTATGTAAATGTATGACTACACAAATGGTATGCCTTTACTTCATGTACAAACAGAGAAACAGTTTGTATCCCATTTGTGTACGATAAAAATAAATTAAAAAAAAAACACAGTTAAAACACAAAATTGCTTTTTCCCTTGTAGGAATTGAACCATAAGTTCAGATCAAGATGCACTTCACAAATTTGCCATGAGAAAAATGTTGGGAATAACCTGAAAGTCTCACACTGGAAATAGTATAGTAATAGAGAATTTTATACAGTTATTGAAAATAATCATTTTTGAAGGATATGTAATGGTATAAAACCATTGTCTGTGGTTTACCATGCATGAGGCACTATGTGTTAGCACTTCCCAAAATGACAGCAACAAGGGCTGCTTGGGTGAGACTTTAACATCCCCCATAAACTCTACTAGTTTCCCCCAAATAATACAATCAAGTAAAATATGCTTCATTTCAAGACAAGAACCCCATTTTTAGTGCTATTGCTTTCCCTCCATTCTTGCTATCTACAAAATCCAAAATTGCCTCTTAACATATAGTAATCATTTATTTTGCAAAATGGCCCACAAAACATTTTATTCCCATTTATGGGTGAGAAAACAGACCTCAGACCCAAAGTCACGAGTTAAACCCTGGTTGCATGAGAATTAAACCCAAGTCTCACTCCTGAGTCCATTACCTGGGCCAGGAGCATTTTCACCCCTTTTTCTTAAGACAAAACAAACTCAATAGACTGTTCAAAGCTATATAGATTAAACAGTCAGGGCTGAGATCATGAAATCTTACCCAATTCAAGTTTTCCTTTTAATTCTCTTCAACATCTTAGAACTATTAGCAACATTTGTCTTTTGAAAATATTTTGGCTTCTCTGAATCATAGAATTTCAGGGTTTCTATTAATTTGCTCAAGCACTTACTCTCAAGAAACATTTACACAAATAAGCTTTTCATCTGGATAAGTCAGAAGACAGTGTATACAGGTAGATTTCAACATTAGAAACTTGTAAATGGATTATCTGCCACTCCAAAAGAAGCCTACACTCCATGGGAGGTCAGCCTGTAAGTGACCTTTTAACTCACACACTGATCTGGAGCTTTGGCCTATGCATCCTATTTAGCCATGATTCACAGAAGAATCGTGGTGCCCATTTAGAATTCCAAGAACATATTTCCTCCTGCCATACCCCTTGTGGTGGTTTCACACACACTTCCCTCCATGCATGGAGCTGTGGAATTGGGAAACCTAATTCAGTGGAGAAACAGGGTCTAGGTATGAGTCACACATAACAAGGTGGGGAGAGGGTCTCCCTGGGTCCCGCATCAGTAGTCTGTCCCTGCTTCCCTTCACTGCAGAGGGACCCAGTGTTCATCCCGGATATCCCTTACCCTACCCACATTGTGTCAGTCCCCTTGAGGAGTTGAGAAACAGATTTCTGTTCCAACTTCTCCACACTGCTATTTTTCCTCAAGCAAAGACTCCTTTCTGATGTTTTCCAGTCACCTCTTCTACTGGTAACAAGTAGAAATACAAAATAGAGGTAACAAACAAGTTGGTTACAAAATTTTAAAAGGTTACACTGAAACAGTATAACAATAAAATTAACCTTAGAACCAGTTCAAACACATGGCTCACTTTATTTCAGGCATTAGGAGCATGCTCTTGGGCAAATAACTTCATGTCTCTTGTGCTCCAGTGCCCTGATCAATAAAATGAGAGATGAATTATCTTACATCTACAGTGTCTTAATCCTAAAGAGGGTCACCATGAAAGTTCTCTTCATGCTCAGGATGTAAACTAGTCTGATATTTCTGGCTCCTCTTGCTCCACCAAGAAATAATCCTCTTTCCAAAAAGCCTAATCCAAACCACTCTTGACTTTTTCTATTCTAGATCAGGTGTCCCTGGCTCCTTCCTCAACCCATTAGCAGCCCTCCCACCACCAAATACATATATAAAATACAAAAAAAAAAAAAAAAAAAAAAAAAAAAAAATCCACCTACATGATATTTAGGAGGCAGGATCATATAACAGTCAAAGGCCCAAGATTAAGATTCAACTAGCTTATGACCCTAGGTAAGCCACTTAGTCTAAGCCTCTGTTTCCTCATCTATTAAATGAGGACCATAACAATGCCTATTTCATAAGATGCTGTAGGGATAAATGAGTAACACATCTAAAGCTCTTAGCAAGAGCCTGGCATGTACCTGCATTATAACACCATTATCATGGTAATAGTAGTGGTATTTATCACTGCTATAAATATTTTCTTGTAGGACACCACAACCTGATCAAGTGAGATTCATCCCAAGAGCCACTCCTGGGAAGGAGAAGAGAAGCTTCTATTTTCAGGGGACAGGGGAGAGAGGGAATGAGAGGCAAAGTAAACTGTTAATGAAAAGTGGGAGGTGGGGGCATAGTCCTGGGCATTTGCCCTTCCTCTTACCTCTCATCTCACAACTGTCCATTCTGTGAAGGGTGCAAGACAGGCAGGTGAGCGACAGGAACAGGTGTGACCTCTAGAGTTTAACTGCAGGGAACAACCAAACCTCCATTTCATTTAAGGAAAAGCTGCATTTGTGTTTCATTTAATTCCAGGAACCATTGTTAAGTTTTGTTCACTTGTTGACTTCTGGTAACTATGTTTCACATATAAAATAGTATCCTCTGTCTCCATGACAGCAATAGATCTATAATAATGTTTCTTAGAAATGGCATTTCTCTCCAAAGACTGAACAAGAACTAACAATGGAAGAGTCCCAGGCAAATAGCTCTCTCTTTTTACTTCATAGTGCAGAGGCGGCCTCCCTAAGATTCAATTTTCAGGGAAAATATTAATTATTTTCCAAAACATTATTTCTGGAACCAGAGAATCTGCCATGATATCAGAATGTGAATGACAACCAAAAGCATCTCTGAATGTGAGTTAATAAGTTTGCCAAATAGAATCAAAGTAAATCCATCCCCCAAGAACAATATTATGACTTGTGATGCTTAAGAAAGAGGGAGTGCCTCTTTCTTAAGCATCACAAAATGCTAACAAAATGCAGGTGCCTAACAAAAATGAACATCATCATTTAACATTTATCATTCACTTGACTAATATCAGGGAATCAAAATGTGCTAAACACTAGACAGATGTGGAAAAAATATAACTCAATAATTTTGCCCTTAAAATGCTCAGTCCTCACCTATAATCCCAGCAACTCAGGATGCTGAGGCAGGAGGACTGTGAGTTTGAAGCCAGTCTTACCAATTTAGCAAGGCCCTAAGAAACTCATTGAGACTCTGTCTTTAAAAAATATATTAAAAAGGACTGGGGATGTGGCTTAGTTGTTAAGCAGCCCTGAGTTCAATCCCTAATACAAAAAAAAAAAAAAAAAAAAAAAAAGACTTAATTCAAAAGGTATGACAGACTTAAACAGAAAACTGTAGATATGAGGTGTCACAGACAACACCAAATAGTAGAAATTAAGTTGGGACAGGTGGGAAGGGACTGGTTAAGAGGAGCTAGGACAGTGACTACTAGTTGACCCTCACTATGCCGTCTCCCTCTTCATTTTAGCAGGATCCTTCAACTTCAGTTGGGCACACAGTCAGCCAGCTAAAGTTTTACTGTTCAGTATGGTGGCCACTAGACACACAGGGTCACTAAGCATTTGAAATGTGGCTGGTCTTACCTAGTGAAATGATAATATTTTAGATATATTTGGTTAAATACACTGGGTTATTCCACTTATCACTTTTGACCTTTCAACATCATTAGAAAAGTTTAGATTATATGCATGGCTCACGTTATATGTGTATAAGACAATGCTGAGCTGAAGATTCTGATGTTAGGTGCGAGAATGTGGTAAGGTTGTGGCTAATGGAAGGTGAATAGGAATAATGTATGAAATGTCTAACATGAGCTTTTCAAAGGAAGGGCTATGCTCTGTGCAAGTTCTTCCCCTGGTGTTCCTGGGTGGATGCAGACGAGTGGTGGCAAGTCAGCTGCCACCATGCCAATAAGGAGGTGCCCTAGGGATGGCAGAGCAGCAAGAGAGAAGGAACACAGGCCCTGGATATCCTCCCACAGAGAGCCACCCTGATCTCCACTCTCGACTCACTGGCTTAGACCTTTACATAAGACAGGTACTCTTACATTATTTAAATCTCTTTAAGGTAAATAAAAGATATTCTATGAATACAGGAGAGTATAAGAGAGAAGTTCCTAAAGGAGATGATACTTTTAAGGATATCTTAAAGAGCAGGAGGAGTGATGTTTTGTTCATGAAACTTGAAGGGTCAAGGGCAAGAAGAAGAGTATCTGGGGGCAGGGACGCAGTAGAATAGGGAGAGGAAGAACAGGGATTCACGGGTATGCACAGTGAGCTCTCTAACAAGGAAGAGGGAGCACTGAAAGTATGAGGTTGCAGAGGCAGATCAAGCCCTGGAAAGCCTTGGATGGTGGGCTGGGGACCTTGAACTGTTATCATGCAGAAAGGGGAACTACTGAAGAGTCTGTCCAAGGGGGGAACAATCAATTCTGCTTTCCGATGGATGAATGGTTCTGGTGCCAACACAGGGTCCATGCTCCAATAGCAGTATGGAGAGGATGTGACAGAATTAAGGCCTATTCAGAAGGTAAAGTCATCCTAGGAATAAAAAGAGGAGATGTAAAAGCAGACTCTTGGGGTTCTGGGTTTGAGAAGGGTACTCACAATTGAGGCAGGAAAGGCAGCAGGAGAAGTCATTTGGGGTGGAGCAGGGAAGTGACAGGGTTAGTTTCAGAAACTGTTTATGTCATAAACAGCTTCTCTTTGTCCAGTACTTAAAAATGGTACAGAATCAAATCAAGGACATAGGTTTCATGTGGGCATTTATGTGGTCACCCAGTGATCACAAATATTGACATGCAAACCAGGGGTTTCAATATGCCTGAAGGTGGGAATGGAGGAGGAAGAGAAAAAGAGGAAAAATTCAGCAAAATCATAGAACCCTGAGACACTGATGAAACTCTCTAGCCTCTTCTCAGAAAAAAAAAAAAAAAAAAAAAATGGAGAAATACAAAACCCAAGACATCTGAGGAAAACAGAGAATAAAAAAGGAGTCAAAGCTATCACAGAATTTAAAGCAAATGCTTTGCTCCAAATAGCTCTTTCTCAAACCCTTCATTAATTTTACTAGTAATAATAGCACCTCCCTCTATTGCTTAGAAAAGTTCACCTTCTCTAACTTGTTACTGTTTTCTGAGGAAGGAGCAATACATACCAAAAGATAATTCAATTTAAGTTTTGTTCCAAATTAAAATCAGCAAAGATGGGATTGAAACTCACAGTAATTTTTTTTTTGCTACTCGAAACCACTGGGATATGCTACTTTACAGAACTTACATATTCATTTGGCTCATTTTTTAGGAAGCAACTCGAGATAAAATTTCATTGCTAAAATATTTTTAAATGCTAGTGATTAGAAACCATAAAAAACTAATTACATAAATGCCTTTTAAAAATGTGACCCTAGGCAAGTTACTTAAATTCTCTGAGCTCCAGTTTCCATTTCTTTAAAATGATGATAAAATCAGACCCACCTTCCTACCTCCCAGAACTGTTGAGAATTAAATGGAATGCAAACTGCAAATGGATCAAATGGATATACAAACTCTTCTCTTATACAGAAGAAACTCTGTGAGACTACTAAAATCTCTTTTTTGTATGGAACAGCAAGCTAATGGACAAAAGGAAAACAACAGCAATAATTAACCATGATTTTCATAAAAAGCTTCCTAGACAAAAAAACCATCTATTCCAGGGGTGTTTAATGCAGATTCCCAGGTTTCACCTGATAGAGACTCTCATTAAATGGTCTCAGTGCCAAGGGTTTGTATTTCAAAGACCTCCCCAAGTTCTCCTGAGTAGCTAGTTCAGGGCCCAATACTCTACCAATCCTAGAAAACACCACCCAGGATAGCAGACCCTTTCAGTACCAATTGTACCTCAGATGGCTGGAATCTGCAGCTGTCAATCTATTTGTGCAGCATTTATAGAGCATACCCAATTCACACAAGTCACCGAGCTGGGCTAGGAGCCTGTGGTCTAGTGCAGGAGACACATGACAACATAACCAGTGATGATAACATGGTGCAGATGTGCAGTGACAGAAGTGGGCCCAGGACATGAGCACAGGGACAGATGGCAACTGACTCAGTCTTTAGGTGTCCTAAGAACAGGAGTCAGCCGGGTCTTTGCAGGGAGGAGGGAGTGAAAGGAAAAAGGAAAAAGGAGCAGAGGTCAAAGTGCAAAGGCATAAAATCAAGTATCCAGGTGTGTTGAAGGGGTACCTGGGAGATCTCTCTGCAGGAGGCAAGGTCAGAAGAACACCAGAGCCAGACCAACAAGGGTCATGGGGACCGAAGTCTACAGGGAGCTGGTGAAGGATTCTAAGTGGAAAAGTAGACTGCTGGGCTTTGCATCTTAAACTTCCCTCTGAGAGCACAGAGGAGTACGGATGGTGTTGGAGGGAAGGAAAGGGATGCAGAGAGAGGAAACTGGGAATAGGGTCTATTGTTAGGAAGCCATTACAGTGGCTCAGAGAAATTATGAAGTCTGAAATAGATGAACACAGTTGAGACAGGAAGAACTACACAGAAATTAATTAAAGGTCTGCTAGTTCAATGAGTATCCAGAAATTTGAATCTCACTGACTTTTTGGATAATGCAAAATGGGAAGATGCAGAGCAACATTTAGAGTGATCCCATCAGGGCACACCTAGTATATCTAATACCTAAGAGGCAGGTCACTTAATATCCCCTCCTGTAGGCCACAAAAGTATTTTAAGACATAACCTTAAAATGAAATGCACTGTAGTAATAACCAAAAAAGAAATTCAGTGTAAATATTATTTTCTGATTTTGCTTTTTTAAATATATATATATACACATATATATGAGATTGATATGCATGTACATATATCATGCCAGTAAAAACATAAACAAAGCAAATGTAAATAAAACTCTTAATGTCTCTCCAACATATAATGAAAGCAACCACTAAACGATATTTTATTTTCTTCATTTATCTTTTAGTTTTAAAGTGATCTTTAAATTTCAAATCAAAAGATATTATTTGAATTCAGTAAAATACTTCAAGTCTAAAATGTTCACTTAGGAAATAAAACCACAAAAACTCACAGCTCTCACTCTGCTTCACTGCTTTACATGTTAAACATAAAAACTCCAAGAGATCACACAGAATGACAGATTTAAAGTAATTCAAGTTTTGCTTTTAGTCTTTATCATCACTGTTATTGCTTATTTCAAACCTACTGTGCAAATGCACTGTTAAGTAGTGCTATAGCCATGCACAGTGGTCCCTGCCTATAATCCCAGAGGCTCTGGAGGTTGAAGCAGGAAAATTGCAAGTTCAAAGTCAGCCTCAGCAACTTTGCAAAGTCCTAAAGCAACTTAGAGAGACCCTGTCTCTAAATAAAATATTAAAAAGAGCTAGGGATAGTGCTAAGTGGTTAGTGCCCCTGGGTTCAATCCCTGGTACCAAAAAAAAAAAAGTGCTACTGAAATCAGACACAAGGTGGATCCAGGTTCAACCTGAATGATGCCAAACCTTTGTGACTCTATTTCAGAATGAACATTTGTAGTATGTAGAGGGTTCAGCTATTTAACTTGGAGTTATCAGACTTAAATTCCTTGTTGACTACAATGTGAATCAAAGGATTAATCACTAATACGTGCCAATTTTAAGTTTAGTGAATATTATTAAAATGCAACAGTGAGGGCAGCAATTCCTCAGAACCTAAAGCAACAAAAGTTGGTTTTTGAGGAGCAGTAACTCTGACAGATATTGTCTGAATTGCTGGAGCATGACTAAATGGATGAAAATCAGTTTTTAATGTGTTTTTAAATTCTCTGCAGAAAATGCACACCCTATTGTCTGTACCTTGGGGGCAGGAAGAGGGGAGCATGTCCACTGGACCTTGGGATGCCAATGGAAACTGAAACACCAAAGGGGACAGAGTCAAGTTCAATTAAAACGCCAAGTGCAGGGCTGGGGTTGTAGCTCAGTGGTAGAGTACCTGCCTAGCACACGTGAGGTACTGGGCTCGATCCTCAACACCACATAAATAAATAAAATGAAGTTATTATGTCCACCTACAACAAAAATTTTTTTTTAAAGTGCAGAATGGTAGAGAGTGGAACAAAAGCAAACAGGATAAATCCTTGGGAAGCACTGAATGAGAAATCACCCTCACGTTCAAAACCCAACACATTTAAAATGCAACAGATTCCAGTTTTGACTTCATGCATTAAAAATACGGGGAACAGAGCACAGAGTCTAGAGTATTGTGCCTAGTCTGATGCTTTTCCTCTAAAAAATAACCATGAACTTGAGAAGTCATAATTAAACAATTAGATAGCCAATTAGACTCAGACAGGGCAGGGGCAGGGTATGAAAGAAAACAGCTTGATTTTTTTTTTCCTGTAAGACTTTAGGATGACTATGTAAATCAGATTCTCAAACATAGACTAATATCTCATATGGATTGTGACAATGTAAAAAAGGTGAGGCAATTATTCTGACTACAAAGACAAATCTGAAAATACACAGCTGCCAAAAACTCTTTGAGCAAGTTGACTAGAGCATAACCTTTTCTGGTCTCTTCCACATGTGGACAAACTGGATTCCTCCCCAATCCTTCCACAAAAGCACCACAGGAAAGTGGGAACAGGATCCAAAAGTCCCACAGACCAGGGATCAATAAGCAAGGTACTGCACCTGCATCAGGTTGCTTAACCTCTCCACTCCTTACACCCCTCTTTTGAAAAATACAGATATGTAGTAAGGTTGTTGCAGGAATTAAAGATAACATGCAAGAGGCTCCAAGTCCAGTGCCCAATCAAGGGAAAGCAACCAGTGGTCACCATCATCTTCATTATTAATATCAAACTCCAGGACTCCAAACAAAATTGTCTTTCAATAACTAATGAAAGTGTCATAAGTTACTTCCTATGACAGAGCCCTCAAATGCTGCGGGAACCACTTAAATGGTCAACTAAACCACAATAAGCTTCATTTTTACAACGGCACAAAGATGTTCATGACCCAGAAAAATTATTAAAGATCCCTATCTTATGCAGTAGGAATAATATGCACCCCCAGAAGATACAGATGGGAGAATATATTTTAATGTATTAAGAAGTTAGATCCTAGGGGGCTAGGGTTGTGGTTCAGTTGTGAGTGCTTGCCTACAAAGTATGAGGCACTGGGTTCAATTCTCAGCACTGCATATAAATAAAATAAAGGTCCATTGACAACTAAAAATATATTTTAAAAAACAAGAAGAATAAGCATCTAGATCCTTCTCAGGGAGGCAAAAGAAATTCCAGACTCCAGAATAGTCAAAGTATACTTAGCCCTAAACATTCCCTGTATGGAGAAGTGAGCAATTTTTTTAAAGTGTTTTGTTAAAATTGAGCATGACTCTAAATCCAGATGAAATGAGTAAAAAGTTTTCATCTCGCCATCCACCTATTCATTGCACCCACCAATCCAAGAAAGAAGTGTCTTCTGGTCACCAGGTTTGAAGGATCAGAAGAGACTCATGCTTGGGGGCTGTGAAACGCTCTCTTAATGAAAGAAGGAGACATGCATTAGTAAACCATTTGTACATATACCTTCCCGCCAATATATGAGAGAAGTACACAAAATGTCTTTGGTGATAAAGTGGTTTTTTTTTTTTTCTTAAAGGGGAAATTTGTGGTCTAATAAAATGCTTTGTGAATGTTTTTTTCCTCAAATGGTCTTATACTCTAGCTAAACAATGAAACAAGAACAGTGTCCTTGTGACTACAAGGGTAGAATCAAGGATTCCTACAAGAACAGGGCCACTCATTAGTCCCTTTTCTTACACAACAGGCCTCTTTGAGACTTTCTTCCCCTAATTTGAATTGGCTCCACATTTTTTTTACACATTACTAAATGCAGAAGAGTTAAATTAACAAAGAGACTTAGAAAGTGGCACAGTACCAATTGATCACATCCACTGCTTTTCCACATAAATATTTATAGCAATAGCAAATCTGGGTCATAAGTAACTATCAGTATAAGGAGCTATCATTTAATACTTATATTTCCTTAAACTTTCCAAAGTGCTTCCATCTCTAGCTCTGTAGCTTCATTTGACTGGTAAACTATAACCTTTTATCTAAAGGGCTGTTATTGTCCCCATTTCATAGGTGAGGAAACTGAGAATGCAAAACAACCATGTAAAGTTAACCTAGGTTTGTGCCTCCAATCGCAAGTCTAATTTTGAGACTCTGAGATCAACTGCATTTCAAGCAAGAATGACCCATTAGGGATAGTGTCATGGCAGTGGTAGAGTGCTTGCCTAGGATGTGTAAGGCACTGGGTTCAAGTCTCAGAACCACACATAAGTAAATGAATAAAAAAATTAAAGCTTATCAACATCTAAACAAATATTTTTTTTAAATTATCCATTAATAAACAATCCTTATTTTGCTACCTTGTAAAGAATAAATCCCTAGCTGGTTGATTTGTAGAGAGAATAATTTCTTTTTTAATTTTTATTTTTTACTTTTGTTAGTATTAGAAATACAGAAGAAAGCTCTGCTTAAACACAGCATATGATCATTTGACCTCTGCTAGTCAAATCTCTGGCACTATAAATATCAAACCCCTAAAAAATTGATACTTAATGGTACTCCTGTGCCAGCCACATGAAATATATTTCAAAAGGCTGTTTAACATTCTTAGGGGCACTGCATATTATTCATAGACTCACAGAAAATGGCAGATGAGGAAACTGAGATCTATAATACCATCAATTATGGGCTTCTGACAAAATGCTTGTTTGATTCCTGAAAAAAAAAAAAATGCAGAGAAGAATCCAAGGAAGAAAGTTGGAACAAACAGCCAGGACCAGAAGTGCCCACCCATGGACACCTCATCCCCCTCTTATCTCCTAATTGTACATGGTACTAATGCCCTAGACTAGCTATATTCAAAATGCTTCTTTCTATAGATGTGTCTCATTGTAACCATATTCTGAGTTTTGATATTCATCTCTGTTACATACATTATATAATGCAGAAAGGGATATGCACATTTTAGGGTTGACCTTAATTAAGCTATTGATTTGGCAATACATAGTACTATTTTTCTATACCATGTGTTATTCCTAAATAAGAAAATTTAAAAGTATGAACGTGAAAAACATGATGTATAAAGCTAGTTTTTCACTTCAGTTATAAGTTTATATGGACAGGTGTGAGTAATAGGACTGCTTCTAATCAAAAAGATATCAACTCCAACAAGCATGTCTGCTTAAACTCTCTTAATAGTCTTCAGTGTTACATGGGATACAGCATAAAGTTATAAGTTTTACATGCCGAGTGATGGTAAGGCTCACTATTTACACTATGCAATCACACATTATAAAAAGAGAAGGCTTATGGTAGAACTCACTATCATTCTTCATTAGCAGAAAATATCCACTGTATACTTGCATTTCAAATGCAATAATTCTATATTCAATAAAGAAATACAGGGTCTCTGTTCTACTGCCTAAGAAAATGTGCTGTATCTATACAATGGAATATTACCCCGCTTTAAAGAAGAATGAAATTATGACATTTTTTGGTAAATGGATGGAGTTGAAGAACATCATGCTAAGTGAAATAAGCCAAACCCAAAACACCAAAGGTTGAATGTTTTCTCTGATATGAGGATGCTAATTCACAATAAAGGGAGGGCACTAGGGAAAAATAGAGTTACTTTGTATTAGATACAGGGGCATGAAAAGAGGGGAATGGGTAGGGGGTAGGAATGATAATAAAGTGAAACAGACATTATTACTTCATGTACATATATATCTGCATGATCGATGTAATCCTACAATATGTATAATCAGGAAAATGAGAGATTACACTCCATTTATGTGTGATCTGTCAAAATGTATAAATGCACATGAAAAACAGTGGAATGAAACAGAAAAACAGGGAATGAAACATTACCCTATGTACATGTACAATTACATGAATGATATGAATCTACATCATACACAACCATAGAAACAAAAAGATGCACCCCAGTTGTGTACAATGACTCAAAATGCAGTCTGTAAAAATAAAAAAATAATTTAAAAAATAAATAAAAATAAAAGGTGTTGCATAATTCAAGAATTTAATGAACTCTTTTGATGTCCTAGCCTTCAGTCAGATATGATTTCTAGCAGCAATCCTGATTCTAATAAAGAATTGAATATGCTCCAAAAATGTATAAATGCATTCTACTGTCATGTGCAACAAATTAGAACAAATAAAAAATAATTTAAAATAAATAAATAAATAAAAAGGAAAGGGGACATACCAAAAATCCATCCTTCCAAAGAAGTAAACCACTAGATTTAAATCACACACACACACACACACACACACACACACACACACAAATAAATCAAACCACAACATAAAGGGCTATGATAACTTACTTGTAAAATCAATAGAATTCAAAATTTTTATTATGGTAAAATATATATAAATTTATGGTTATATACACACACACAGAGTTCTTTATTGCTAAAAATATACTAACTCAAAATCCAAAGGCAAACACACAAATAATTCCCAACAGCTGCACAAACTACTGAACTAAATACAAAAGACTCTTCACACACATCTGTGTAATTGCTTAATTTAGAAAAAGGTGGTTTCTAATTTGTTTGTAATTTCAACGTAGCTCATTTAATTACATATGTATACAGACCCCCCCACACACACACACACACAAAACAGAAAAATAAAAAGCATCCCAATGGCTCCAGAGGTGATTGAATGGGCACCACTTCAGTAAGTTTGGCCTTAGATGTGTTCTGTCCACAGGCATATCTTCCAGCCTCCTCTGTAAATTCCCACGTGCTGGGGCCATAAAGACACTTGCCAGATAAAGGCATCCTGGCTGGACATCATCATCCTCCAAAATAGCTGCTCGTAAACAAGCAAATTCAAGTGCACCAGCTACTCTAAAGGGGGAAAGGAACTGTGAAAGTCTATCAGTGAGGGAAACCAACCACATATTTGGAATTCTACAGGAATAAGTTAACCAGAAGAAAACAGGCACCTGGCAGGAAAAATGTTAAAGAAATTATTGAGATGTGATACACTTCCTGTCAAAACAACACATGAGTTCATGATTCATTCAATTAGTACCTTCTAAGTACTCTGTGACTTTAAATGTTCCATAATTTTAGTGATGCTCAACTGTGGTACAGAAGGATTTCATTTTTTTTTTAAGTACTAAGCTGTTCAAATCACCCTGTGCCCCAAAATACATAAAAGCCAGCATGTACTCACTGTATTCACAACAACACTCTTTAATGTCACTAAGGCAAGATATGCTTGATGATTTACCTTCCCTGGTTTAGTTTTGTCTTAAGCTGTGGCCTTCAGTGCAATTCAAGGTTGTGGGGTGCTTAGCCCTGGACTGGGAGCTGTCCCCCAACAATAGAAATATTGAGAATCACTTCACCCTTGAGATAGTAAGAGAAATACCAGGACCTGTACCAGAATCTCCAATATTCTCCACATAGAAATTTTTATCCATAAACTAGACTTTTGCATGCAAATATAAGATGTAAAGTCATCATAAAAAGATTGCCAAAATAAACTTAAACTGGTTTTCTGTGTGTGTGTGTGTGTGTGTGTTGCTAGGATTGAACCCAAGGCCTCACAAGTGCTAGGCTAGCACTCTGCCACTAAGCTACACCCCCAGCCTAAACAAGAACAGTCTTTTCTATTTGATAATATCCAAGGCCTTTCTGCTCCACAAACAGCTACTATAAATGTTCAATTTATTTATAAGCCCAACTTAGCAAGTTTTTTTCCTCTATGAACAACAAGTAATTATGTATGTCTAAAAAATAAACTTTAAGGCAGACGCAAGAGTTTGTGGCTGACTCTACCATCTAAAAGATATTCCATTTATGAAATAAAGTACACAGGTTTTCATTACAATGGCTATTTCTTAAATTCACTTCTGTTTTTACATCATTACTGAAGCAGATACATACTTATAATATAGATTACATTTATAACACCATAACAGGAGAAAAAACTAAATAATACTTTTGGTCCCTATTATATATATCAAGCATGGCTTTCAGAAAAATGCCTTTGTTCAGGCTGCTGAGAGCACCGGCCACACCATCTCCACATCCCACATATTCACCAGCTTTCTAGGCGGCTGATCCGGCAGCATTGAGAAGTCCTCAAGAGCTACTTGGACATCTCTTATCTCTTATCCTCCAACACCCATCATATGCCTGCTTCCTAGTAGTTACCAGTCCAGTTCAACTCAATGAAGATTCCAAAGGCAAACAGAACGAAAAAGCTTTGGAAAGAACTCCGGGACGATAAGAGAGGGTTTACAGTCTCCACAGGCAGCACATAAAGTCCCAAATAAAATAATGCCTGATGTTCAAATCACCAGTATAATAGAATATCTTTATTTTTAGGTTTTATGAAAGGTGAAGGGATGTCATGTCTTTTTTTATTTTAATATTTTTTATTTATCTTTTAATTTTTTACAGACTGCATTTTGATTCATTGTGCGCAAATGGGGTACATCATTTTGTTTCTATGGTTGTACATGATGTAGATTCACACCACTCGTGTAATCATACATGTACATAGGGTAATGATGTCTGCCTCATTCCACCATTTTTTAAAAATATGAAATGCTTCACAAATTTGCGTGTCATCCTTGTGCAGGGGCCATGCTAATCTCCTCTGTATCGTTCCAATTTTAGTATATGTGCTGCCGAAGTGAGCACAGGATGTCATGTCTTAAAATACAAACTTTCTATATATACACATTGTTTGCTTTAATATTACTAGTCAGAAATCACATGATATTCCAGAGGTTTTCAAGATTTGCTAAAAAAAAAATTATGAAATCAAACAGAAAGAAGACCTCCACATTTCTTGAGAGAAAGGTAGGATGGAGGTAGGGGGAAAGAAGAGGAGAAAGGGAGGAAGAGAGAGAATGAATAAATGAATAAATGTTCTTGTTTTAACTGAAAATTGATGTTTATCAAAACTGTCATATATTTCAGGGCATATTCTCCACCTAGTCTAAATGGAACTAGGTTTATTAAGTTCCATCTGCTAAAATGAAATTAATACCCACTTCTGCTCATCTTAAAATTCCATTAAAAATAATTACTAGATTATTATTGGCTGATTCCACCTCCCTGCTCATGAAGTATTCTGACAGCAGTAACTTGAGCTGCATGTGACAGGGTAATCTCAGAGTATTAGCAATCAGTTTTCCCTATGCAGATACAACTCCAAAGTACCATCTTCAAACTCAACTTCCTGAACAATCTAGATGTTGCCAGTCAAGGGTCTGACTGTGCTCTGGGAACCAAGCATTATGCTAGTAACCCAAGTGGCCTTAACACACCATCCTTCCCTCTACAAAAACTGCAAGATGGAACACACCACAGGTGGGCAGGCCCCAACCCCTTGGGTTTCAGATGAAGTGAGCAGAGTCCAGAGAGATGGCATGACCCACCCAGCATACTGAGCACCATGTAAGATTTCCACCCAAATTCCACTGTGATCCAACCTTCACTATATCCAGACTGAGAATCGTTTTAAAATCTCCATCTATTGCCCACTATACCCAATGCAGAAACCACCATAATCAAGTTCAACTCACACTAAAAAGACTTCCAAAATTCATTGAAATCCAGACATCTCACCTACTTCTCTTTTCCACCGCTGCTTGTCTACTTTTGTGGACACTTTTAAAGTATTATATAATAGCATGACAAGAAATATATAATGGAAGAGAAATGCTCTTGTGGGCTTCTGTGGGCAAAAACCAATAAATAACAGTTAATGAAGATAAAGATTGCTACCATGAATGTGGAAACAAAATCTTACTCTTCATTGTTTTTAATTTATTAATTTATATGTGGTGCTGAGAATCAAACCCAGTGCCTCACACATGCTAGGCAAACACTCCACCACTGAGTCACAACCCCAGACCTTACTCTTTATTTTTAATTTAAAAAAACTCTTCTGATAAACCAATATCAAAATTAGACTCAGCATTCTATCAAGACGAGATGTTTCTTAAACTGCTGGTTAGGTAAAGTTGGATTTTCCTTAGGTCAGCCCCATTTTTTGTTAGAGGAGTAATCCAAGTGCAAAGTTAACCTGTGACTTAGTGCAGCCCTGAAGAAGATAACATAGTGTTCAGAGTAACTGCAAAACAACTCAAGTTATCTATGCAAAATTTGTGTGAAATCTTCATCACCTTCTTGCATAAGATTTTAGCACATTTTTGTAAGAAAGCTAAAAATCAAAGGCCATAAGACCAAGGTTCTTAACAAACATCTAACTAAATGAGACCTTTTGACTGAAACCAAGAATTCCTTTTATTTTCAATCAGCAAGCTATCAATATGCCTGCTGATCAAATGAGAAAATAGTACATAAATATTTTATATAACTTATTCTGACAGGAAGTATTCAACTGACAAGAAATGCTTCTCTTTTACTCCCCTGAGACTCCATAAGTTAAAACCCTATATTGGTAATAGGCTTTGTACATTGTCCTTTGCCTCCAAGAATAGGGAGCAGCCAGCAGGAAACTTGCTCAGTCCCTGGGGACTGTGATAACTGGTATGAAAGCAACTTCCAGAAATCCATTCATGAGCACTTGGGAACAAGCTGCAAACTTGGCAACTCCATGAAAGGCAATCCTTTAAGCATTAGACCAGTTGCTTCTTTTACATGAAGATGGCTTCTGAAAATAAAAGGGAGACAGATTACATCTTCCACAGAGTGATAAACCTAGACCTTAATTTCCCTACCACTCCACCCAATTCAAATTAGACCTCCACCTAACATTACCACAGTCAAAAAAATCACTACCAAAAAAAAATTCCATTTGTTCATAGAAATAGCCAAAGACCTCCCAATTAGAAATGAAACTGATGCTACAGAGATGTGAAGATATCATTACATTCAATGTACTCACAACTCTAGCCTTCCGATTTCTAGATATGTGCTGTTTTCCACTTGTACAACTTTTTTTTAAAGCCTTTATTTTGGCCTTCTACCTGGCCCCTTTTCAGGAACAAAGATGAAGAATCTTGTTCTTAAAGAGCTGTATCAAACAGACTAATGGCCCAAATAACCTCAGGCTTTCCAAAAAGCTAAGGGTAAGATGTTTGTTTCAATTTATTTTTTAAGCCAGAGTGTCAAGGAAGGAATAGATCTGCCTTGGGCTGGTGAGAGAGTGAGGCAGAATGATAAAGAAGTAAGGAGAACTCCTCTATGTACTTGGACTTGATCTCCTCTGGAAGGAGAATGCTTTTTTAATTAAAGAGGAGAGAAAGAACATCTCTAAATGGGAAAGTCAGTTTAAGTGAGTATCAATCTATTTTAAATAAGTTTCAGGCTGCTGGACATGCCAGGATAGGAAAGAATTCAATGGGATTTCCTAACTACATCAGAAATTGTGGAAATTGACTCGAGGTGTCATTTCCATTTTCAAAAACGAAGATTCTACAAATTCTAGACAGAACACCTTTCGTGTAAATCCTAGAGAAGCTTCCAGAGCAGAAAATTTGAGGACTGGTGTACAAATATTTCAGAGAGGAAACAATAGATACATAAAGCCAGTGGAGTTCTCTAAGAGTAAGTGACCTGAGAATCACCCCATTATATTATGTAGTTATAAGCTATTAGACTGGTAAATAAAGAGATAAAATAGATAATGTATACAGCCTTATGATAATATAGAGGTTTAATAATCAGATGCTCATACAAATAGGTGGTAATCAGTTGAATGATTCTACCTGAAACTGATGAACATCAGTGTGAATAGAAATGTATGTAGGCAACCCAGATCGCTCGACCCCAGACCTCACCCTCTAGAGGTTTCGTTCTTATTTTTTTATTTATTTTTTATTTATATATATATATTTTTTTTAGATGTTAATAGACCTTTAATTTTTATTCATTTATTTATACGTGATGCTAAGAATCAAATCCAGTGCCTCACACAAACTAGGCAAGAGTTCTACCACAACCCCAGCCCTGCTGCTTTTATCTTTTAATATTACAACCATTTATATACAAAAGAGGGTGTTTTCATTTTATATATATATAAAATATATATAAACATTTATGTAAATATATAACATTTAATGTTATATATATAAATATATAACATTTATATAAATATAAATGTTTTCATTTTATATATATGTGTTCTACTTCATTAAGCCTAAAAATTTTAGGAATTTTTACAGTTTTTTGTTTTTGTTTTGTGATGCTGGGGATTGAACCCAGGACCTTATGCATGCAAGGCAAGCGCTCTACCAATGGAACTATATCACCAGCCCAATTTTTGCAGTTTTTAGAATTATTCTGAGAGTTAGGCTAAAAGCTATCTTATAGTTGAAGTTACAATTAAGTTAGTGGCATAAGTCTACTTCCATCAATAGAAGTTTAAGTGCTAGATAAGTATTAAGGTAATCGTTGGTAAGCATATATGTGTATGTGTTCATTTACATCTATATATCTGTATACACACACATATGGTGGGTAACTTGAAACTAATAATGGTTAGTGAATGTTATAAACTTATAAACAAGTTAAAAGATTTCTAAAGGCCAGAACAAATAGTTAAATATAGGAAAATACACTTAACAGAGATAAAAACTGTTTACAGGATGGAAAGGGCAATTTTTCACAATCTCTCGAATGAGATGTGCCTCAGCAGCAACATGTATAAAAAGTTTGCAATTTCAAGATGCCTGTGAACCTCGAGGATCAATAAGTACTATTGCTTAGAAGTATCATAGTTTTACAACTATGTTTATGGAAGAAGTCTCCTCTCAGGTTTTTTTTGCCAAGTAATTTACACAGACTAGTTTAAGTCCTTATAACAATCCTATGAAAGAAATAAACTAAAAGTTTAGGTGACTTGTCCAAGACAAGGTAGAAGTGGCAAAGCCTTGGGTCTCCCTGTCTTTCTGGTTTCCAACTGCTAATCTTATCCATGAGGTTTTACTCCTTCCCTAGAAGCAAGGGCATCTCACCAAGGCTGGGAAGGGTCTACTGTGCTCCACTCTGTCAACACCTTAAGAAGAGTATAGTAGATTTGGAATAAGTTCAAAACTAGGTAATGAAAGAATTCAAAATCATACCACTTAACAAAAGCTGCAGAAACTTGAAGGGTTTTTTTTTTCCAGTTTCAATAAAAGAAGTTTAAAGGCAGAAAGTCATTAATTTTCAAAAATGTAATTGGCTATCACAAAAGAGAAATTGTTCAGAATGGTCTCTAAGCAGCAGAACCAAGATGAACTTAGTATGAGGAAGAATTGTTTTGAAAGGCTCAGCTTTCCAAAGATAGACTAGAATATCTTTATGATGAGTTTCTCATCACCGAAAGTATTCAAGGACAGACTGGTCAACCATCTGGAGGTATGTTATACAAGGGAAATGTTGTCTGCTAGAGACTAGACAAAAACTTTCCTGTTTCTACCAATCCAAAGACTCAGATTCCAATCAAGAATTCCATTCATTTCCTCAGACAGAATGATACAACTTCCTTGGAAATGTCCACAGAGTCTCCCTTTTACATTGGAAAGAACCAGCCTTCTACTTCCTGAGCAATTTTGACCTTCCTTTCCCTGCATTACAGTATTTTCCAATGCAATCTACAACTTATACACAGGAACACACCACCACTAGTCTTTGCAGCAATGCTATGAATTGAAAGGACCTGAGACAACAATTGGCAAAATAATTACTTAACCAAACAACATATATATATATTCTGCTTTGAGCTCTAAATCAGGGTCCCTGTCATCAGTAGGCTTACACTGAGGTTGGAAAGTTGAGATTTACACACAAGAAATTTACACACAATGAATCTAGGGGCAGGTGACAAGTGATGAGAGGAACCAGCAACGTGTTAATAGGAATTCAGAAAAGAAAGCAGTTCGGTTGCTACCAAGTAGAAGGTTCCAGAGAGAAAGTGCTATGAGAACTACTATAGATGTTAGCTAGGAAGAAAAAGAGACCTACTGTGAACAAAGTCACAAAAGAAGTTACATATATAGTATTCATCAGTATCCAAGGGATTGGTACTGGGACATCCATGAATACCAAAATTTGAGGATGATATATCCTTCAAATAAAATTACATATATTTGCATATAACTCACATCCTCCTGTATACTTTTAAATTATCTCTGGACTATTTGTAACACCTAATACAATGTAACTGCTAATTTAAATAATTATTACATGGTATCATTTAGAGTAGAATAATAGTGGAGGGAGTTTTTACATGTTCATTAAAGACATTTTTTTCTAAATTTTTTGATATGCAGTTGTTTGAACCCAAGGAAGCAGAACCCATGGATGCAGAGGGCCAGCTGTATACAGCACATTTCGCAGGTCGTTACTAGTCCTCCCTGATGGAAGTGAGGTATTCATAAGGGGAACAGTTGACACACCAGCAAGGTAAAATAACACCATGAGAAACGGTAGGCATTACCCTTTCTCTTGACACGATGGGATAAAGAATGCTAGAAACAGCTAAAGATTAAGAAAGTGGCTATCAAACCTAGCTGCATATTGGCACCACCTATTTTTAAAAGGATGCTAGGTTCAACTGAGACATTATGAACCAAGGTGATTCCATTGTACAACCAGGCTTGGAATCTTGGGGTAGGGGCTTAAAGTAAATAACTCATATTTCCAGTAATCACTGAGCATCCCCTACATTTTGAAACTCTAACACTTGGTCACACAGCAAATCAGGAAGCAAAGAGAGCAAGCAAGAAAAGGAGGAAGATTGTTGACAAAGAGCCAGGTGACAACAATAATAGTCACAGACAATAAACAACGGCTTTGGGTCTTTGTCTGAATCATGCAGCCCAATGAAAATCTCCTAATTTTCACCACACTTAGAGGTCCTTAATGAAAATTCCTTTGCCCCTGATTTTATTTTTATCATAAAATTAAGAAACAATTAGCCTGTTTGTCAGTCCTCTTTACCACCCAGCTTCCACACGGGGGTGGGGAGGTCCTCAGGAGGAAAGGACCAGGGTAGCCACATTACCCACACATGTAGGATCCAGACTTCATGTCTGAAATCTCTCTGGACTAAGTCCAGAAAAATAACTGCAAGTCATTTAAACCGCGTGACTGCAATTAAGGTGAGATAAAGCAACAGTAGTAATAGCTTATCATCCCTTCAAATGCTTATGGTCACCTGCTGCAGGCACAATACTGACCTGTGGACTGCCCATTCCTGACAGTGTTGACCCAGGCAGGAAAGACTGAATTGACAAACACCCTCCCCACCTTCAATTTTCATGACGGGACAGAATGTTAAAACTGAAAGGGTCTAGAGACCATCCAGTCCAATCCTTTCTGTTCTACTGGATGAGGAAAGGTAGACCAGAAAGCATTCATACTTGCCCAAGGTTAAATGGCTGGGAAGTTACCAAGGACTCCGTGCCTGCCTTGAACTTCCAGCCTAGAGCTATTTCCCCTGGGTCACACTGACATGTCACCACATTCTAAAACTTGGAAAACCTAGTAAAGTCACCACTGTTTTGTGTTTGCATTTTTGTCTTTGTGTGGGGGATCAAACTCAAGGCCTCATGCATGCTAAGCACATGCGCTACCACTGAACTATTCCCCTGCCCTTACCACTCATTTTAAATGGTTGTCATTTTCTGCAAATGTAACCATCATCATTTTCTGACACTTTCTGCCAGGCACTACTAGAAGGGCTCTCCATCAATTAACTCATTGACAAGCCAATAAAACAGGTTACTACTATTATTCCTTTTTTACAATTAGAAAACATAAGGTAGAGAGAGGCCACATAGCCAGGCCAAAGCTGGGACTGACCCAGACAGTTTGGCTCCAAAGTCCACACTCAAAACCACTTTGTTGAGAGTTTATGAATAAACTTTTTTAAGTTATAAAATGATGGAAGAAAAGGAGTAAGCCTTAAGCACCAAGGGCATGGTGACCAGAGTTCATTCATAGTTTAGAGAACTAAAGCATAATGTCAGTTAATGTATGCAACATATCTCTTGATCATCTATTTATTGAGTGAGTTCAGGGAATGTCTGGGTATACTTGATGAAAATATTTTAAAAAGCATATTTTTAAAAAGAAAAAAATGACCATAGGCACACCATTCAAACAAAGCCTGTCACTTGAAACAGGCAGGATGTTATTTGCATGCTAGTTTCGGAAGGGTCTCTTCTGTGCACACTACTGCAGAAAGCAAAAGTACCATTGCTGACTTCTGCCTTATCCAGCCTTCACTCATAGATACAATTTCTTCGATTCTTAAAGAAACATCACTTCTATGTTAACTTTCTAAAGAAAACAAACCTCAAATTGTTAATAATTAAGGAAATGATTAAACTGAAATATGAGAATATACCTCTAAAGATTAATAAAAACACATTTTGATGAAAGTGTTCAAAACCAACATCACTGGAACAAACAGCCAATATTCAATTATATTACTTTTTCTCTTATTAAAATGATGTCAAATCTCATTATCTTGCTTATCCAGGAGAAGAAGTCCAGGAGCAATAATGGTACACATAACCAAATTACAATTGTGCCTAAGATCAAATTTCAAGGGAAAAATGGGAGCCAATTAAGAAGATACACTATCACATAAAAAAGTCACATGACTTATTTGATCAACCAAATGTCCTCACATAGTCTGCAAAAGTCCACTCTGGAAATACAGCAGATCCACAGCCCACAGAATTAGAGCAAAGAGCAGTGCCAGGTACATAGAAGACTCTCAATAAATATTTATTGAAATAAAGAGAGGCTGGGGATATGGCTCAGTTGGTAGAATGCCTGCCTTGCACAAGGCCCTGGGTTCAATCCCCAGCACCGCAAAAAAAAAAAAAAAAAAAAAAAAAAAAGAAAGAAAGAAAATTTTCAGAGTGGCACATGATAGATGTCAAAATGGCAAAACAACAGAGCAACATTGCCTTGAGCTTTTGAGAACTTCTTTTCAATAGAATAATAACAAAAGAACCAAAGGTTATGGAGACTGGACAAAATGACAGAGTGCCATCCACTCAGGACAAGACACTCTGTCATACAGGACCTGACCTACCCTTTGTAAGCAAGAAAAATATTTCTAAGCCCAGCTTTGCCAAGAGATCTGGACTCAAGCCCTAAAGGGTGGCATAATATTTACAGTACAACTCTTAACATGGCAAAATTCCCTGAATTTGGTACATTTCAAATGTACTACTGTTTTTAATTTAGCACCCTCAGTAGGAGTTGCCCAGCATGATCCACCTCTTCATAACAAATCTTATGAAGGTCACGGTTGGGGGAGGGACCCATAGCTACTCTGCTCCACTAAAAGCAACATAAATACAAATGCAATTAGATAAAACCTACATAAACCAGATCTGTCATATCTAATCAGTAAATTAAAGCATAATAAAATTATAGTCATCCTGGGAGTTAGAGAGTAATTTAGGTTCTTTTCAGTACCATGCTAGCCATGCCCCAGTAGAAAAGGGTTTTCCAACAGTTATATCATGAATCTTTTTTCTTGGGAGTCAGTACTTGGTCATAAACCCTGGAAGGACTTGAAGTTAGAGCTTATGTATCTAATTTAGTGGTGAGCAATTTTGTACTGAATACTTAATACAAAAGTAATAGTATATCCCACTATTTGTTTTAATACTACTTTAAACACATTTCCTTTTCTCACATGGCATGCTAAAGGAGGTCATGTATCAGGGTTCACCTGAAATTCCTGCCCAATTTAAGTCTTAGCCACAAGAGTAGTTTCTTATAAAAACACAATGAGAAAATATTCCTAACACTTCTACAGTACTCATATGTATAAAAAGAGAAAAAATGTGAAATCCAAGTAGAGTCCCTGATGAAATTTCATAGACCCTTACCAACTAGTATTTCTTTCTTTACCTTTAAATGTTTCTTAACTGCTTACAGGACAGACAGTACTTCAGAGAAAAGTCAAATGACACATCTGTTACATAACCTGTGCTTAATTGGCCAGATTATGTGGTTTTGATAAGAAAAACAGTCAAAAGCAGGACAAACACTCTCTGTTCTCCATTATCCCGTGAGCCAGGACACATCTGAATCATACACCCAATAACCAGCTCTGTGACTTAGTTTCCCTAACCACTAACTATCAGGTCTGCTGCTATTCAAATTCCTATTTATTCAAAGTTAATGAGTACAATAATCACATACCAAGTCCACAGCAGAACAGTACATTGAAATACTATATTGTATTAAAAATTCCAAAGACTCTTGCAGTATTCATTTCTTTTCTTTTATATACTCCGAAGGGGTTAACTTGGCCATTGGTGAAGACTAGGCAAATCCTATTTGTTTTGACAACATTTATATAAAATTCCAGGACAAATACATAGAAACCTTCCAGGTGAAGTTATCACTCTGGACCATCATGTGTAGAGCGAATCCCACAGAACCTAACAAGGACAAATCTTTGATTTTTCTGGCTATGAAAACAGGATTTTGTTTACCTAGACAGCTGAAGGAGTAGGAACACAAGAGGACAAAGCCTCAGGATACATGGAACCTCAAATGATCAGTTCCTTATAACCAGCTTACTTGTTTTTGTATTTCTTGCCCAATTGGTGCGGTCTGGTGGTAAACCTCATCTCAGTCTGTGGAGACTGAGACCCAAGCAGGGGTCGAGGGAGAAACTGTGCACACACAAATGTTGCCTCCTTTCTCCGCCCACTCAGCTGCAACATTGGAAGGACCCCGTGGACTCCTAAAGTGGATTCTCTCTTGGAAATCCAACTGGTGTCTGGGAAACCAGAATTGTTTCCTAGGGGGCCTGAGGACCCAGTTTCCACATGGTTTTCCATAGACCAGAATGGCTTCTCCGCTTTTCCGTCGACTGTAGACCCGTCATTATGACCCTTAGGCAACACTAAGCATGAGAATATTGGGGTACAACAACCCATACCCCAGATATTCCAGAAGAAAACAATTCCATAAAATAAATGTAAGAAATCCCACAGAATCCTGAAAGCTCCTCCCAACCAAGAGGACCATAGATGCTTTCTTAAAACACTGCAAATGTTTCCACACAAAATGTTTGTTAGTGTTTGCGCCCGGAGCTTGAGCTTGGTTTGCACTTCTGGAGTCCTTCCAAGCACCTCAACCCCAGAGCAGAGGCACAGAAGGGAAGGGGGACCCTAGCTTTCGAAGCTCTCCCTTCTGCGCTACAGGAGTACCATTAATTTCCCCGGCTCCGGAAGGACTCGGTCGGATTTTCCCCCCGCCCATCCCCTGTCCCCAAGTGCGGCCGACGGGGACAAGAAGGGTCGCTGCAGCCTCACGGCGCTCTCCGGGCCGTGCCGCCTGAGCAACCTCGCGCTCCGCAGCTGCCGTTGCCGCGCGGGGCTGAGCACTCTCTGCACTTGTTGCGGTCCCCGACAGACCGGGAGGCGGCGCCCATCCCTCCCTCCACCCAGCCCACGGTAGCACCCCCTTTTCACGTCTGCGGACCCCTGCGTCCTGGAGGACGCAGAAGCAAGTGGCCTCTGGAGAGAGTTTGTCCCCTGTGAGCTCAGGTGAGCAAACTTTTCCGCCCAGGGCTGCCAGGAGACGCGGAGGATGGAGCCCCAAGGAGCATTTACCTGGAGCTGCGGCCCCGTAGCCTCCGGAGCCCAGGCGAGGCGCAGCCCCTCGCGGCCTGCCCGAGGGCGACCAGGAATGCGCCCCGGGCCCGCCGATGCCCGGAGTCGGGGAAGCCTCCACCCGGAGCTGCCAATACCCGGCGGCGGCCCTGCTGGGGCCCGGGCGGAGGGGGTGGAGCCGAGGCTCCCGGGCCCGCTGGCTCGCCAGCCACTGGTGCCGCCCCCGCTCCCCCCGCGCCTCCCCGCGGCCACTGGATCCCGCGACTGCCCACCTCCAGGCCTCCACGGCTGGCAGCCGCCGCATCACAAGGCGAGGCCCGTCCGCCGCGCCCGACACCGGCTCCAGGAGGAAACCTGAAGCTGCTCCGACTCCCAGGGCTCCACCAGCCCCTCCCGCCGCGGGGCGGTGGCGGGTCGCCTCGGCTTCCCTTCCCCCGGCACGGAGCTCTGGGACGCGCGGAGACTGGCGCGGACCTGCAGCGCCAAGGGAGGGACCGGTTGCACCCGAGGGGCGGCGCCCGTGAGCCCTGGGGGCCCCCACGCCTAGGCGCCGCGGGAGGAAGGGGCTGGCGGTCTGCTCCTGAGAGGAGTTGTGCCAAGCCCGAGAAAGGCTGTCCTAAGCCAAAAGCCACCACACCCGTGACATAATGCGACCCAGGTCTATTACAATAGGCAGTATTATTTAAAAAACAGTAAACGC
The DNA here is from genome assembly GCF_902686445.1 of Sciurus carolinensis. Lineage (NCBI taxonomy): Eukaryota > Metazoa > Chordata > Mammalia > Rodentia > Sciuridae > Sciurus > Sciurus carolinensis. The sequence continues at coordinate 60,710,441 of NC_062218.1, forward strand.
CCTCTTATTTCATGAGGCTGATGTTCTTCTGGCCCGGAACTCTGCAAGCTGTGAAACCCTTCACGTTTGTGCATGCGAGTGGCTCAAAGTCGGTATAATTCAAAAACGTACGAAAACCATACCCTTTTTTTTTTTTTTTACAATGAACAATATGAAGGGTTTCTTTATCCTCCTTTATCCACTTAGATCTGATTGCAAACCTAGGTTTGGAAGTCTATTCACCAGGCCTTCATAAAACAGATAATTGCTGCAACCTTAAAGGTAAAATTACCAATTTGACTTTTCTGTAACCACCTTGATCTCTGTTCTTCCCTAGAAGGCCTGCCACCCACAGGACCGGAACAGGGATATGACAGGGAAGCTGGTCACCAAGACACCAAGGCAGAAGGGAGCACCCTTTCCCACCTGTCACCATTACCTCACCACCTTACAGAGTTCACTTAGCTGATATGGAGCTTGAGGAAGGACAAGTTAGCAAGAAAAGACTACCCCCTGTCTGAAGTCCTTATCCCTGTTCCAGGGCAAAGATTGCCATTCCTTCTGGATAAAGGGACCTGGACACTGGTATTGCTCTCTTGACCCGGTTGGTCCTCCCAGCCAATTCTGCCCCACAGAGCTGTGAACCCAAAAGAAGTTCCTGCCCGTTGCCAGGACTTCAAGGGACTAAAGAAAAAATAAAAGCAATAATATTCTTTTCAAACAGAAAAGTTTCAAACATTAAAACGTCTACTGGAGATTAAATGTCTACTTCAGCTTGGTCTGCTCTTTTGAAGTCCCTTCCAAAAGTGCACATAAAAACGATTACCGAATTGGTGAGCAAAAATGTCAATATGTTAGAGACCTTTGTTATTCCTTTTCACATCACTAGTTTTGAATCTTTTTCCCTTAATTCTGTCATATATAGAGGTGGGGGGAACAAAAAAATGAGGGAAGATGAACAAATAGTTTAAGAAATTCATTTTCCAACTAAAAAGAAACCAACGAAGCTAGTAATACTAAAACTCCCCCTTGCTTATATCTATGTGAGGACATATAATGGTACCAGTTGCAGTTTTCTTACCTTCTCTTGAGCACTGAGTTTGATCAATATTTAAATAAGTACTTGGCTTTCAACTTCTAGGTTCAAACATTAAGCAAAGTGTGCTCCAGCAACCTTAAAAGAAGCCGCTGAATGCCTGAGGCAGGAAGCTATCCACTGTGTAAATAACCCTTTGCGTCTGATTGATTTCGCTGCTTCAGATATAGGTCACTCAGGACATGGATAGTAGAGAGGTTGGCTGGGACAGTGTATGTTTAGAATTCAGACAAAGACAGTGTTCTCTCAGACAAGGCACATTCAGACTGCAAGAAACCAGGTGGGCGATTCTGCTGGGAATATTCCAACTTCCCACTGAGTATTGCACCAGGGTCTCACTAAGCTCCCTCTTGTCTGGCCAATCGATCTCCATTTGCCCTTAGACTTTATTCTAGACACACCTTCTCCATGCATCCTTTCTTCATTGTTCTGGTTTCTGCCACCCTCTGAACTTGCACAAAGCATCATGTCCTTATTAGACAGGGAAGCACCTGACTATCATATGTTGGGCTATTACAGGTTTTTATCCTCTCTTCAACTTGTCATTTCAAGGACAAAGACTGTTTCTTACCCTTGAAATCTCTACAGCCCAAACACAGGGCACCACTGGAGTATTTAATGTTAGTTTGTTAATTGAATGATCTTATCAGTTCTGCAGAAAGGAAAATTTATCAAAATTTTCAGATTTTTCTTTAACTTTGATTATCTAATTCTTTTCTACCCTTTAGTTTATTTTCTTTGCCAATGATTCTCAAGAAGTGAATAATCTAGTCACATGAGTTAAGACAATGAAAGCATGATATTAGAAAATGGGAGATTTCATGGGGGATGGGGAAAACTTTGGAATTAGAAATAGGATGACCTGGGGAAGATCCAAACTTTCTGAATCTTTATTTCCTTATCTATGAAATGGGTACAAGAATGTTACCTGCTATCATTGTGAAGATTAAATAACTAATAGTAACTGCAGGATAAATATAAGGATTCAGGAAATGGTGGCAATTAATATTTCAGGACATGGAGTATTCCAAGAATACTTCAGATCTCTGAGATAACTAACAGAGTACATCCCTCTCCGTGATAAGTGACCGGTTCTGGATTGAACATGTGGTTGTTCAGCCTAAATTCAGAACACGGAGAAAATAGGCCGATGTGATCAAAATCAGTTCTCATGAGGAAAGGCTCACAATTCTCAGTTCTCATGAGAAAAGGCTAACAATTCTCAGTTCTCATGAGGAAAGGCTCACAATTCTCATTCTGCCTACACCTTATCACCACCTAGGAGCTTTAAAAAATATTTTAAATTTTTAAAAATTTTTTTAAAAACTCAATTCCCAGAACCCCACACCATACCAATTATTTTAGAAACTCTAGAGAACAGAGCCTAAGCTTTGGTGTGTTCTTAAAGCCCCCCTTGTAATTCCATTGTTCTGCCAAAGCTGAGAAAATCTGGACTAAAGGAACTGAATTTGTTCACACTGGAGATGAGTGAGGGCCAGCCTTCAATTATATGGGGGTAAGGAGGTTAGCCCTTTCATTTTTACTCATGTTGAACAATCTGGTTGAAATTACAAGCAAGCAGTGCTTCACTGTAATGTGTGCATAAGTCACCTGGGGATTTGTTAAAAATGCAGGTTCTGATTTAGTATCAAATATTAAAAATATTTAAAATATTTGAGGCTAAAATATTACATTTCTGACAAGTTTCAGATGGTACCTGGCCCCTGTCTATAGACCAAACTCTGAGCATCAAAATAATAGATTCAAAATGGATGTTAGGAGAGAAAAAAAAATCAGAGAAATATTCACATTTTTTGCAAGAGAAGTCTTAATATCCTTTTAACCGACTCATGTTGACTGAGTACCAAGCATACAGAAAACACATATTTTTCAATAGATGAATAAAAGAATAGATCAGTGTAGCCAGTTTTAAGATAGAATCTTCCCTAAAAGGCCAATTTATGCATTAGGCAAAGTAGGGGCAGTGCCCAAGTCCCATAATACTTTGCGGGCTCATGAAAATGTTTTAATTTCTTTTAAAATCAGAAGAGACAAATGAACTTTTAGGTCAAGAAAATTATTTTGACATATAACATTAGTATATTTGTCTTTATCTGCAGTAGTAAAATATGGTTTTCATTTTTTTACTTATTTTGATTTTCCTGGAGGAAGGAGCCTATGAATGCAAAAGTTCCCAGAGCCCATGCAAGTCATAAGGTGGGCATATTCTTAGAATCCACATCAGTCCCAGGTAGTTTTAGGAAAGCATGTGAAATCTTTTGTGGCTAAATATTTGCACATTGATATTTACATGAATGACAGGAATATTTGAGGGAAATATTTAATACACCTGGAGAGGAGCAGGCTCTATAAATAGAGAGTTCAACACTTCCCATATGCATGATTTGAGGAATGCTGGGAATGTTCCATTGTCAAAAACTTGTGCTCCTTCAACTGATAGCTAAGCGTCTGAAATTCTACTAATAAAGATTTATTTAAAATTAAAAAAAAGAATTATTAGAATAAGTTATACTCCATACATGTATAATATGCCAAAATACACAATTTAAAAAAAAAATTATTCCACCTCTAGAGTCAGTCTTTAGAGAGTCACATGATCAAAAGCTCTTTCCTTTCTAACACTGACTTTCTTTGAGGCCCACTTATTTTACTCTCCAGATCTAGAACTGCATATTGGAAACATCTGGGAGGAGTCTCTCTGAAAAACGAAAATGCAATAATGAATTTTTTTTATAGGAACGAAATCTTTCTTTTCTTTTCCTTTTTTGATACTGGGATTTGAATGCAGGAACACTTAACCACTAACCCACATCCCCAGCCAATTTTATTTTGTATTTTGAGACAGAGTATCACTAAATTGCTTAGGGTCTCACTAAATTGCTGAGGCTGGCCTCGAACTTAAAATCCTCCTGCCTTACCTGCCCTCTGCCCTAAATCACTAGGATTACAGGTGTGTGCCACCATGCCCAGCAGGCATGAAATCTTGTATCCAATTCTAATCAGTTCCCAAAAATTGTTATGTGACCATTCATGGCTAAAGAGTATTACCTTAATTACTGTTAATCAATACAATAACCCTAACAAAAATCACTACTACATAGTATGGCTATTTAAATTTAAATCCATAAAACTAAATGAAATTTAAAATTCTGTTCCTCGGGCCTGGGGTTGTAGCTCAGTGGTAGAGTGCTTGCCTCACGCGCATGAGGCACTGAGTTCAATCCTCAGCACCACATAAAATAAATAAATAAATAAGTAAAGAAAGATATTGTGTACATCTACAACTAAAAGATATTTTTTTAAAAAATTCTGCTCCTCTTTGCACTAGTCACATAGGAGTGCTCAGTATACAGCCCAGATACAGAACTCTTCCATCCTTGCTGCTCCAAAGGTTTTGTGTGAAGAAGGAAGAGGAGATCACCCTTCCTCAATATCCTGAAATGCAAAGGTAGATGGGGAAATATTTGGACTCTAGATCAAGCACAATTTTTTCTTTTCCTCTTGTCAATGGATCTACAACTACACAATCAGTTGCTCCAGTCTTTTCTAAACCTCCCAACCAAAAATGTCTAGGAAACCAACTTTTAGTTGATACCTTCACTCTTCAAGAGAGCCAGACCTCTCTGACTTGTGAAAAGTCAGTAAGTATTATGCCAAATCCACCTAAGGAGCTACAGAAGTTTTCCCCAAGACTATTTCTAGAACCGTCTTCACATAAAGTTATTCTTTATATCACTGCTTTTTTTTTTTCCCACTAGCCAAAATGGTTTTAGGTGACTTTCAGTTGTAGCCAACTTCATGAATTTTAACAACTCAAGGCCCCATTTTGATCTCCAGGGCATAACTCTGCAGGGCAACTGGATATTCCCCAGATTCTTGGAGTGACTCTGTATCTTCCATTGGTCAGCAGTTTTGTTCCCAAGAGCACATCAGATTGCTCAGGATGGGGCATAGGACAGAACAGCACAACACCTAACATTTCTCCAGTTCCCTAACATCTGCTGGATACTGGTTAGATCCCATCCTGAAGCAGGTTTTCATAGTTATACAATAAAAACCCTTTTAAAATAGAGTTGATAATTGAGATGTTAATACGATTTTAATTAAGGTGGCATGGCCAGTCACTGATTATACATGTGCGAAATAATGTGTATGCAATAGTCACATGAGCTGTAATTATATTTAAGACTTCTGGTGACATGACAGATGGTGAGAATGAAGCTCTAGGGTCCTGTCCCTGATGTCACCTGGAAGCTGCAAAACACACATACCTTTGGGCAGCTATTACTCATTACAGACCATCAAGATCCTGTTTTTCATTGACAAAGGGCAGGCAGAGGAAGGGAAAGGGCAGGAAAATCTATAAATAAAATAAGTGTGAGTCAGTTTTCCTCTCTCCTGAAAAAAATTTTTATAAAAGTATTTTAACTAAGCTTTTAAAAGTTAATTCAGATACATTTTCTGGCTCATATCATCCAAAAACTAAATTTGGAACCTTGCCACAAAAGGATCCGGCAATTTTGGAATAGCCTAAGTTAAATAGCCTGCAATTTCTGCAACTCCAAAGACCTAGATCACCAGTGCCAACTGCAATGTATGGAAACTTGTTATCCATTCTGAAAAGACCCCCCACCTCACTCCCTTGGCAAAGCTATCTTTAGCACTCTATAGAGGGAGGTAGGGCAGGGAGGTTTATAGAGATCCTCATACTTCAATACTTTAACTCAGCTAAAAAAGTCTTCAGAACCTTCCATACTACACAGAGGAAAATAGAAAGGATTAGAAGACATGAAGAGTTTTTAAGTTATATGTCTTTAAAAAATTAAGTGTCCTACCCAGACTCCTGCCATAAAAGGTAGCTAATTATCTTCTATCAAGAAAATGTTTTTAAATCTTCACACTCTGATATTATTCAAAATGCAAATAATTAGCTCTTTTTCATTTTTGAAAAATAATCTCAATCTTGTAGGACAAATGAGCACATGAGCCAGGACAAATGAGCCAGGGCAGAAGTGGGGAACAAACTCAAGGAACTTCCACAACTTCACCATCTCCCTCTGGACAAGGGCTCAACAGACTTTTTCTGTAAAGGTACACATTATAAATACAGTTGACTTTCTTATCCGCCAGCTCCTCATCCAAAGATTCAATTGTGAATCAAAAGTTTATAAGGAGCTCAATTCACAATAACTAAGCTATGGAATCAATCTAGGTGCCCTTCAATAGATGAATGGATAAAGAAAATGTGATACATATACACAATGGAATATTACTCGGTCATAAAAAAGACTGATTTTATGACTTTTGCTGGTTAATAGATGGGTCTGGAGACTATCATGCATAGTATAATAAACTAATCTAAAAAAAGCAAAGGTCAATTGTTCTCTTTGATATTTGGCTGCTAACACACAACAGGGGTTGGGGAATAGAAGTTCAGTGGATCAGACAAAGGGAAAAGAAGAGAAGGGAGGGGACATGGAAATAGGAAAGACAGTAGAATGAATAGGATATAACTGTTCATATGTAAATATGCCACCAGAGAAACTCCGTATTGTGTACAACCACAAGATAGGGATCCTAATTAGAATAAGTTATACTCCATGTATGTATAATTTGTCAAAATACATGATACTGTCATGTATATCTAAAATGAATAAATAATAATATTCAGAACAAACACTTGCCCCTGTAATAAACATATGTGGATGTTGACTTGTCATTATTCCCTAACAATGCAGCGTAACAACTGTTTACGTAGTGTTTACATTACATTATTATAAATACTCTAGAGTTGATTTAAAGTATATGGAAGGATATACATAAGTTAACTGCAAATGTTAAGCTAATACTCTTAGAGCTTTTTAAATTGACATGTAATAATTATATGCATATATGGGTTAGAGTGTGATAATTCAATACATGTATACAATATATAATGATCAAACCAGAGTAATCAATATTTTCATCTCCTTAAACAATTTATCATTTCTTTGTGTTGAGAACCTTCAAACTCCTTTCTTCTAGTTCTTCATAAAATATATAATAAACTATTGTAAACTATAGTCCCGCTTCTGTGATGTAGAATAGTAGAACTTACTCCTTGATGGATGAACAGATACAGGGGATGTGGCATACATACACAAGGCGATATTATTTAGCCATTTAAAAGAATGAAATCCTATCATTTCTGGCAACATGGATGAACCTGGAAGGCATTATGTTAAGTGAAATAAACTAGGTACAGAAAGACAAATATTTCTATATGGGAACTAAAAAAGCTGATTTCACAGAAGTTGAGAGTAGAATGGGGTTTACTAGAAACCACAAAGACAAGGGGGACAGGGTATAGAAGGAGGTTGCAGAATGGGTACCAAAGAGTCATTTTATGCCAAGAACTTGATCATCCACAGATTTTGTTGTTTTGGATGGAGGAACCAATCTTCCTCAGACACCCAGGAACAGCTGTATTCTGTGGGCTATCTGGTCTGTGTTATAAACACTCAACCCAGTTATTATGGTATAAATGCATCAATAGATGATATGTGAACAAACTTGTCTATGTTCTAAAGGATTTTTCTTTACAAAAACAAGCAGAGAGCCAGATTTAACCCATAGGCCGCACTCTGCCTGTGTCCTGCCTTAGGCCATTGGAATAACTTGGGAAGCTATAAAAACCACTGGTGTCTGAATCCCCTCAAAATTGGACTACTAGTCTTAAAAATATCAACACATGGGGAGAGTCCAAAAGTAAGCTATGTAATTTAGCTATAGAAATTAAAACATAAGCTACAGAAAAAGAAAACAATGTAGGGAAGAAGAGAGAATACTGCAGAAATTCTCATTAATAAACTCCAGGGGTATAAAAGAAAGTATATATCTATAAAACAAGAATAAGACACTATGAAAAGGGAACAACCAGAGAATGAGAAAGTTTTTTTGGAAATTAAAAATATGACAGAAGGTCAAAAATAAAGTTGGAGAAATGTTCTAGAAAGTTTTGTAAAAGGCAAATGCATGAGGCTGGGGGTATAACTCAGTGGCAGAACACTTTCCCAGCATGCACAAGACCCTGGGTTCAATCCCCAGCACTGCAAAAGAAAAAGAAGGCAAACACATAGAAAAATGAAATAAAAATTAAAAGTTTCAAGAGTACTCTCACTTAATCAACTTCCCACTGTGAAGAGCTCTAGGGGAAGACAGAAAAGAGAGTGAAATAATGATTAAAGATATAATTTTTTTAAACTCAGGATTCAGGAAATCTATTTCAAAGATTTATCTTCCTCCATTTGTGTACAATGAATCAAAATGCATTCTGCTGTCATGTATAACTAAATAGAACAAATAATAAAAAATTATATACAAAAACAAGATTCATCCTCAAAATACGTGCGAGGATTTGAAGCCACATACCCAACAATGTGCTCAACACAACATCTTTGAAACAGCAGAACTTGGCAATGACCTAATTGTTTAAATGGTTATTTTGTTAGATAAATTATAGAACACCTAGATTATGAAGTTTTAAAAATAATTTTGTGGCTCTGGATTTATGAACATGGAAAGATTTCTAGGATAGACTCTTAAGTGAGACAAAGCAAGTTGCAGAATAACATATTTACTGGGAATGGATTTTTATTTAAAAAAAAATAAGTTAAAAGGAAAGAACTGGAAGTGTAGCTCAGCAGGAGAGCACACTCTTAGCATGCACAAGGCCCTGGGTTATATCCCCAGCACCACAAAAAACAAAACAACATGATAAAATATTTACAAATTTAAACATATTTGCAAGTGCTTTGAAGCAGGTCTAGAATCAACTCAAGGAGATATCAACAGTGGTTATCTCAAGAGAGAAGGGGATGAGGAGTCAGTGAACTGCCCTTTAACTTTGCACTTACATGCATCTTTATTATCGTATTTTTAATAATCTGCATGTGTTTCTTCTGTAATTTTGAAAAATCAATGGCAACAAGAAAATCATTTACAATATTATAAAGAAAGAAAAAGGTTTTTCCCTTTATTGTACTTCTGGAAAAAAAGCAGCAGGTTATCAGGAGTTAGAATAAAAAGGAAAGAAAATTCCTGGCTAGAGAAAGACTATAACTCAGATAAGGAATACAAGAAGCAAAAGGCATTGCCCTGTCCTTCAGGAGCTTGCAGCAGAGTTGGAAAGGCAGGCCCACACAGATGGCCAGTCATGACTGGTACTCACTGGTACAGTCTTTCGCCAAATTGTGCAGTATGTTAAGGCCTAGGAGTTCAGAGGAGGAGACTCTGAAGGCTGGAGGAGCCAAGAATGCTTCCTGGAACAAGTGGGAGTTGAAAGATGGCAGAAAGGAGATTGTAAGTCAGACAATCAGCAAGTGTGAAGGTCTTGATTCGACTGACCATTCAGCATTCATGCAAAGGTGAGAGGAGTAGCCCACCTAGATTACAGGAATCATGTTAGTTAGGATTAGGTTTTGCTGTATACAACAACAACGAAAATTCAAATAGCAATGACTTAATCAAGAAGGGCTTAATTTTCTATCATCTCAAAGGAGTCCAGAGGTAGACAGTCCTGAGCCATTTCAATAATTTCATCATCATCATGAGGGCCTCAGGTTCCTTCTACCTCCTGCTTCATCATTTTTAGTACTGGTTTCTATCTTCAAGTTAGCCTTCATAATTGCCAGATGGTTTCTATAGCACCAACCATCATGTCTATGTTCCACACAGCAGAAAGGAGGAAAAACCAAGGGAAAATAGACATACTTCACCCAGGAAGCCTCCTTTAAAGAGTTTCCCTAGAAGCCTCACCCAGCATCCTCTACTTACATCTCACTGTCTACCCCTATCCATTACAGGAGGCAGGAAGCATCCTGTTAGACTGGAGCATTGCTACTCCTATTAATGTAAGATTTCTAAGAGTAAAGTACTGCTCACCATCTTTGCCAAATAACTTGCTTATATTAAGGTTTTTGAAAACAAAATAGTCAAAAGATTTCAAATTTTAAGTATATTAGCAAATTACTTATAATCCATAAAGAAATAGAGAAGTGAATATTTTAAAGCATAAAGAAATAAAAAATAAATGAGAAAATTACTAGTAGCTGCTTACTCCTAAAAATAGCTAATTGTTTGGCCCAGCTCTATTTACCCATTTGCAATCTTGTCCAACTTTATAGAGAGGTCTAGTATCTAACACTCAGTTGTCTCCCTTACACTAACACAGAGCAGACTTCTGGTCTGCTTTGGTGACAGAATCAGCCTTCTCCCTTCTCATTCATATAACCACAGTATTTTGAAGACATCATAATAGTAAGATCACATTGTGCCTTAGTGTTTATCATTTTACTGGTTAAGAGGCACTGTGCTTGAGTAGAAAGAGCAGCATGGACTTTGTCATTAGACAGAACTGACTATGTTTTCCTTTGATAAGTGACTAACTCACTGAGACACACTTTCTTCACCCTTAAAATGAAGACCATCAAATGAATCTTAGATACATTTTTGAGACTGTGTTGAGGATTGGAGCCCAGTACTGAGGTAGGAATTTATAAGTGGCAGACTTCATTCATTCTATCATGCCTGGAAGATAGTAAGATCATTAAGAGTAGGGGCATGTCATCCTTACCTCTGTATGAACCCCACCCAGTGTCTAACACAATACCAAATGCCATTCCAGAAAACTGAAGGTTAGCTTCAGGTCTTCAAGAGAGCTCTAGAAGACAGCAGCAGGCAAGCCTATATGCCAGGGAATGGATGACTGGCTGTTATGGTTTGGATATGAAGTGACCCCCAAAGACTTGTGTGTCAAAGGCTTAGTCCCTGGTATAGCAATGTGCAGAGATAGGGCTTTTAGGAAATGATTGAATCATAAGAGTTCTAACCTCATTTGTGGATTAATCCATGTGATAAATTAATAATTTGAATGCACTATTGGGAGGTGATGAATACTAGGGAGTGGGAGCTAGTTGGAGGAAGTAAGTCATTGGGAACATGCCCTGGAAGGGTATTTCTTGTGCCCAGCCTCTCTTCCCCAGCCTCTGCTCCCCAGTTTGCTTTGAACTGAGCTGCTTTCCCCTGCCACACCCATCCGCCATGATATTCTGATTTACCTCAAGTCCAGAGCAATGGAGCAGTCTGAACACTGACTGAATCTCTGAAACTGAGCCAAGCTTTCCTCCTCTAAGTTGTTTCTGTCAGATATCTTGGTCATCATGACAAAAAGCTAACACACTGGCCTATCATCTTACCCCAGAGACAGATGGGAAACTATAGGAACACAACCATTCCTGGGGATGGTAATTGACTTTGTAGGATTCTCTTTGGGCACAGTTGAAAATCTGAGATGCTAGACACCTAATGACTGTTGCTTCTTTTCTTTTTTCATGTTTTATAATTTCATATGTATGCTTTGTATTAGCAACACTCCTTTTAAACACACTGTGGCCAGAGTACTTGTGTTAGAAGGTTTCCTGGCAAAGACTCAGAGGAGATGGTCCATTTTTCATACCAAGCATGGAGATACATTCAGGCCTATTGGTCTCATCATGTGCCCTCTCCTCCTGGGAGTACACCTGCATCTAGCTATGTAGCTCAACCTCTTCCATGGGTGGTCATGATGTAAGAAGCATAAAAGCTTCTGCAAAAGCTCCTCAGACCATCTCCTGTTTTCCCAAGATCAAATTTCTAAGTGCAGGGTATCCTGCCCTAAACTTTCAGCAGCATAGCTCTTCTGCTACTCCTATCCTTTTATCTTTGTCCTCTCCCTGTCTCTGGACATTTGCACACTGGTGCATCAAATAACAAAATGAAAAGGGACATGATTTCTTCCATGTATTCAAAAAATCTACACGGCAACATATTGTACCTGGCATGCATTTGTGCTACATGATTTCCCCTGTTCAACTGCTATCCCATGGATAGACAGAAGTAGTGGTATTCTTCAGCCCAGGAAGACACATGACAGAAGCTTTTTCCCATTCCACTTGCCTGGACCTCACCCTTAGAGGTACAGATTCAGTCGTTCCCTCTTTTCCCATTGGGCAAAATGTTCCCCAAGTAATACCTCCTTGTTCTGGACTCAAAAAACACCAGTGCAACCTGCACTGAAGAGTACTCTTAACAATGGATTCTGGGGAACCACTTTCTCACTGGTCATTGACCAGAGTGACCCAGTCCTGAAAGGAATCACACTATGGATGACAGTCCCAGAATCTCAACCATAGCAGCTAATGCCTTTAACATATATCAGACTCTGTTCTAGATTTTTAACTCATTTAATCCTCACCACAATGCCATGTGATACTAGCACTATGTCTATTTTATCAAGAAAGCAGTTAATGGATGGTAAAGATCAGTTTTAGAACCAGCCCATACACTTAATCAGCACCCTACACGCTTCCTGCAGTGAGCTTCAGAAGATCACAGCAAACACATGTCTCTTTCCCATTGAATTAGCCAAGTTACTGGGCTGACCACTACAACCCTGATCCACCTGGCTCCACCCCCACCCCCACCCCCAGTTCTCCTATCTCCTTGCTCTACTCAGCCACATGAATTGTGGTAACACTATCACAGATCTCAATGTTTTTCTATTGATCCCCTAAGCCTTAGCTCAGGTTCTTTCCATAAAACTTTCTCCAACACTTCCACTACTCATGCCAATCTGGATTAGGTACCTTTATTTACACTTACCTCCTTACTCTGTACATTTTTTTTAAGTTGTAGATGGACATGATACCTTTGTTTTATTTATTTTTATGTGGTGCTGAGGATTGAACCCAGTACCTCACTAGTGCTTCATGCTAGGCACTCTATCACTGAGCCACAATCACAGCCCTCTGTACATTTCTGGATAACCAGATTTACCATGTGACTTTCCTCCTTCTTCCTCAATTGGACATTTGCTACATATAGGAGTATATTTCAGGCATCTTGGGTTCCCTAAGGCCTTATACAAGATCTTGCAGAAGAAATAAAGTAGCAAATTATTTCTTTTTGCAACTGTTTGTTGAATAAACAATGTTGGCCTCAATGGTACCTCAACTCCTCACCCTATAAGAAGGGCTTATTAATTATCTCTGGAGTCTGGAACAAGAAGAAACATTGTCCAACAGGCCCCTATTTAAGATTTCCTTTAGAGACTACAGACTCTTACTCTTTGGATCCTTTGCTATTTTCCCTTCTACCCACCTGATATATGGTTTTTCTCAAGCCCAGGAGCCGGGGGCATGGCTGCCTTCCTTAATATGGAAAATGTATACTCCCATTCAGACTCCAACTTTTCTAACAGAAAAAACCTTCTTTGTCATTCTTAAATTCTCTCTTTTCCATTCTACCCAGACATATTAGTAGATGACTTTTCTAAACAATGAAATGGGGTCCCTGGGGTTCTAGATGAAAGCTCCAAAAAATAGACATGTGACAAATCAAAGCACTTCATAGTTTATCTTTAACATGCAGCCTACAGACAAAAAATGTTCTTGTCTTTATATTTTATTTTATTTTTTGGTACTGTCAATTGAACCCAAGTCCTTACATATGCAAGGCAAGTGCTCTTCCACTGAACTACATCCCCTTCTCTTTTTATTTTATTTTGAAACAAGGTCTCACTAAGTTGCTCAGGCTGGCCTTGAACATGCAATCCTCCTGTTCAAGTTCCTAAGTAGCTGGGATTGAGGACATGCACCACTACACTCAGTGATCTTTTAAAATTTGAGGTTTTCAGAATTAGTTGTGCCTCCTGATGCGTAAGAAAGTACAGAAAAAGGAGGTGAGCAGGAAGAGTCAATGGAACTGCAACAGGTGACCAAGGGGATAAACAAACCAAGTAAGAAGAAACCTGGAATGGGGTTTGCCCTTCTAGGAGTCTTCACATTTGCCCTCATAGATAACAATACTGTCTTACAGTTTCTATTACCAATTTTACAAATAATTTCTATTAATCCCCTTGAACACTGCTAATATGCTCCAAGATTACTCAGTATTGGGGCTTGGGATGTAACTCAGAGGTAGAGCACTTGTCTATCATGCATGAGGCTCTGGGTTTGATCCCTAGCACAAAGTAATAAAAACAAAAGGATTATTAAACATATTATAACCAAACCACACTCATCATCACTCTCGAAACCAATCACACTTAATATAACTGAGTATCTGTTGTGCCAGTCATTTTGGCTCTGTGGAAATATGCCAATACAATGACTTAGGTAACAAATATTAGATAAAGCCTTCAACCTGTTCCTAAGTATGAGACATTGCATTCTTCTAGAACAAACACAACATAAACTGCAATGAGAAATTGGTGAAAAGTATTTAAGAAAGAATGGAAATGGTATGCTCTAAAACTTCTAGCCCCCTGCAGTTTGACTTTCACTTTTGATGTTGATTGCATGACAAATTGCATAAACCATAATAAGTAAACACCACACCACAAGATTAAAGCTCCAAGTGCAAAAGTATCATTAATCATACCAAACACATATTTGATTTTCCGTTGGCATTGAAATGCAATTGTTTCTCTGTAAGTTAAACAATGCTGATCCAAATCTGTGTTCTTGGCAACAGAAGAGGGAAACTTGGTATCTTTCATTTGTCGAATGTACATATTTTTCTCCAACTAATATGATCCACTTGAATGAAAGTTTATTCTGTCCTCCTTTGTAAATGTTGCCAAGCACAGCATTTTAGATTTGAGTAAGTGTAAAAGAATGATCTGTCTGTGAAATTCGATTAAATCATTAAAGGTTCAGTAGGCAGATAATCTTTGATTTGAGAACCTTAGAAAAATTCAGATTTCAGCCTCAAATAATATATATTTGTCCATATTCACCCAATTGCATTAACTTTTCAGGGTTTCTTGACCACCCCAAAAACTAATCACCTGCATTTCTTGGTAGCCACAGCATACCTAAGTTGATATTCCACTTAATAAGTTGATATACCACTTAATATTCATTACTAATGAAATGGTTTGTCTTCTTTACTAAATTAGCATCACGTGACCTAATATTTAAAGATGGTAATGTTTTAAAGAAGAAATCAGGAATAAATCACTGTTTCTAGAAGAGAACTTTGCAGACTCTTCCCTGACTCCATTGTCCACAGATCTTCCTTTGAGACACCTCACTGGACCGGTGTTATCTTGTGCCAACAGGTCATCTTCTGAGACCTGTTGCTTTACCTCCTGACTGGAACCCTGGGCTCATACCTACTTTTTGACCATACTTTAACGGACTCTTTACTTTGTTTTTCCCCCTCTGTCTTTTGGACAAGCTTCCTGTGTTTAGCAATTTCCTACTTTGGAGTTCTGCTTTCTTGGTAGAAGTAAGGGCTGGAGACTCACTTTCCCACTCTTTTGCTTATGAACCTGCTATGTGACCTAGTTCTTCCTATCAGATGCACTCCATTAAGAACTCAATTTCAAAGAGAAAGAGGGGGATAGAGTCTTTTGGGATCAATTTTGGCAAGAACGGTAGAGATACTATCTATGAGAACTCCCAAGGTTTTAGAAGTAACATTGGCAGAGGGTCCTAATGCCCAGCATACAAGTCACAAGATGCTCCCTACCTACTACTGGCAGCAGCGGGGCTCCCCCAGAGAGTCAGCAATAAATCTGGGCATTACCCCTACTGTGTAGACTCCAAGTCTAATTCTGTGGCCTTTCTAGAGTGTCTGTGGGTTACTTTAATATCTTTTAAAATATCTTCTCCATCATTCACTCAATATTCATTGAGAAATAATATTGATAATAATATAATATTAATACAATAATATATTGTTACATGCCAGGCACTGTGGCAGGTGTTGGCAATACAGGAATAACAAAACAAAAATTCCTGTCCCCATGAGCTTACATTCCAATGAAGAAGGTTAGATACTAAATAAATAAGTGAAATAAGTATGCAGTATATCAGGTGTAGGGAAAAGAAAGGGGGAAGGGAGAGTTGCAAATTTAAATATGTGGGTCAGAGGAGACCTCCTCATGCAAAGGAGAAGGTGACCTTTGAGCAGACCTGAACCAACTTGCCTCTGGGCACACCCATGGGGGAGGAACAGTGAGGGTGAAGGTCCGGAGGTAGAAGCGTGTTCTATAAAGGTTCATCAACAATGTTTCTCACAGTCATCTCCCTAAAGTCATACCCTGTCCTAAGAGACACAGCCCATGGAGGGAACCACCGCCCCCTCGTCATCTCATATTTAAAGCCCAATTTATCCAGAAGGAACCAGACACACTTCCTGGAAATACAAAACTTAGTCTAGGGCACATTAGAGACCTACAAATAAACCTGCCCATCCTCCCAAGTGTGCACAGCACATACTTATCTATTAACCAAAAATATAACTTAAAAAAAATAAGGAAGTAAACCTCTGTTAATCTTAAAACTACCAAAACTTTTGGTATCATTGCCTTATTTGCTTAGAGGCAACCATGAAAACTGACACTTGAGGAAGACATTTTTTTCAGGAAACACAGAGAGTTTAAGAAAATAAAAATTCTGGGATATTAATCTTCATGTAGAACTTTCATTGTAAGTCCAACCATGACTCAGACTCTAGATGCAATACAAGAAAGGATTGACAAAGATTCAAATACATAAAAATAAAACTTTGTATGGTGAAAGCACCATAACCAAAGTCTAAAGAACACAGACAAATTGGAAGAAAATCTGTATAACAAGGGAAAAAAGGCTAATATCCCTCATATACAAAGAACATCTAAAAATCAAGGGACAAAATAAATACCCTGATAGAAAAAAATGGAAAAAACACAGGAACTAACAATTCATAGAAAATATGAAAATGTCCAAACTCACTCATAATTAGAAAATTTTAAATTAAAGCATTACTAAGAGATTCTTTCTCATCTATCAGATAAACAGAAGTTAAAAAGCTTGACAAGTCATTGTGTTGGCAAGGCCTTAGGGAAATAGGGACTCTCATATATTGTATGCAAATGGTATGCTTCTGGAGGAAAATTTGGAGAATTCTGACAAAATTAAATACGCACTCAATTTTTAAAATTCATTAATTTATATATTTACTATTTTTTCTGGAGGAAAATTTGGAGATATCTGACAAAATTAATATGCACTCAATTTTTAAAATTCATTATAAAGACAGGGAAATGAGTCCAGGGACTCACACATGATAGGCAAGTGCTCTTCCACTGAGCTATATCCTCAGCCCTTTTCATTTTATTATTATTTTTTTTTTTTTTTGCGGTGCTGGGGATCAAACCCAGGGCCTTATGCTTGCAAGGCAAGCACGCTACCAACTGAGCTATCTCCCCAGCCCTTCATTTTATTTTGAGATAGGATCTCTCTAAGTTGCCCAGGCTGGTCTTGAACTTGCAATCCTCCTGCCTCAGTCTCCTGAATAGCTGGGATTACAAGCATGTACCATTGCATGTGGCTTCCAAATTTTAGTAACTGATAGTGTGAAACGTTTAATTTCTGCTCATATCATATGTCCAGCAAGGGTCTGCTGTGTTCCTGTCCCATGCCATCTTTCTTCCTTCTGAGAGGAAGTGGACAAAGCAGCTAATCTGGCATGCCCTTGGTCCTCCTGGCAGAGGTGAGGATATGGTGAACCATGAACAGAATTTTCAGCTTCTGCTTCTAAGTTGCATGATGTCACTTCTGCCCTTATTTCACTGGCCAAGACAAATGACAACACTACTCCTGGCCCCAACAGAGAGGGGTATATAATCCTGCCAGAGGAAGGAGCACTATCCAATCCAGTGGGATGAAGAACTGTTCCCCAGAAGCGAAAGGAAATACTTAGGAAAATAGTACCAAAAAAGGAGGAGGAAGAGGAGGAGGAGGAGGAGGAGGAGAATTTTGTCATGCCTGTATTTGTGTTTTGCTGGTTTCAGTAAATGCTGTTGGAAGTTTATTTCTCTAAGTTCTAGATCAGTTTAAATAACATCAGAATTTTCTGTTCCTTGAAAGTTTGAAAGAATTCACTACTAAAACATTTGAGTCCCCAGTTTCTGGGATTACCTTCTTTATGACTTTCCTGTTCAGTAGTCTGTTTCAATTTTTTTTTCCCTGTGAGATCTGTTGGTTCATTTATATTTCCCAAAATAAAGCATCCATCTAATGCAGTTTCTAAAATATATTTGTGTAAAGTTTTGTCAAGGATTCTTATAAATTAATTAAACTCTGATAGTTACATCTTGTTACTTGTTTCTAATTATGTTTGTTACTAATTACATGGTATAGAATATGTACTTGAGAAACCTGAAATTTTTGTGGAGATAGTAATAGCACCTACCCTTGGAGTTGTTGTGATTAAATAAATTGATATACATACATTGAAGAAAACAGTCTCTTAGTAAGTTCAGTATTAGTGTTAGCCTTTATTATTATTGTTATCTATAATTTTCCAAATTCATCACTCTTATACTTACTGTTAAAGAATATACACGATCTTAAAGTTGGCCACCCAATTTTCTATCATTAATGGTTACTGATTTATCCTATTTAAATTAGCTTGTACTCATAAGTTAATAAAACCATTGAGTTATGTTTAAGTCTATGGGTAATGATTTTGGAGTAGAAAATCATGTGTATAAACTAAAAGTCTTCTTTTAGAAAATATGTAATAATAAGAAAATCCATATGCTGTCATCAATATATTATACAGCAAATCATCTATTTTGTTCTTTCCCAGATCTTTGTTATAACCCAGATCTAGTCCCACTGGAACACAAGAATGGGTTAAGTAGGCAAGTCACAAAATCTTCCCTCCTCAATGGGCAACAGTAAAAGAAAAAAAAAATCTGGTCACTTCTTTTCACTTGTTTCTTATGAGGAAATTGCTTTTAACTCATGCATTAACATTTTTTTGGATCACTTGGTCAAGAATATATCTTTTATATGGGTCCACTGCCTTCCAGTAAGTAATACTTATAGAAAATTGCTGACCGGGTGCGGTGGCACATGCCTGTAATCCCAGCAGTTCAGGCAGTTAAGACAGGAGGACTGTGAGTTCAAAGTCAGCCTCAGCAAGAGGCACTATGCATCTCAGTGAGGCCTTGTCTCTAAATAAAAATTCAAAATAGGGCTGGGGATGTGGTTCAGTGGCCAAGTGCCCCTGATTTCAATCCCCTGAACTCCCCTGCATAAAAATTGCCAACCCTCATTAAATTAACACAATTTATATTTTTAATCCTTTGGTCAATAATCATAGAGTTAATAATTTGAAAAAAGGAAAATGTGCATTAATAAATGTTTAAAGACATAAAAAATGTTTTTAAAAATGTCTACTATGATAATACTAATGATCCAGTGAGAACTAACATCTAACTTTCATGCATGACTGATTAATCTCTTATTTGTACCTACTGCAAATCATATCATTTACTTTCAAAATTCTTGTAAGTGATCAGTCTCGAATCAGTTATACCGCCACATAATATTTTTATTCATTTATTTAGGAAACATCTTTTATAATAATAAAAAATAAAGTTTAATTCACCTCAGAGATCCAAATGATGTTAATAATCAGGTAATCTGGAAATAGCTTCCAACTGGGGAAGGGCCATTTGACTTTCTGCAATCACAATTTCATAAATCATTGCATTTATTCTCAAAATAATCCTTCACTGAAGGTAATATTTGCACCATTTAACAAATGTGGAATCTGGGATTTCCCCAGGATTACATAGCTTATGTTCTCTCCATTATTCTATGTTGTTGGACAGTTTATTTAATTTATATAGAGTTTTGGTTAGATTCATTTCCAGACATCTGGCTAGCACCTACTAGTATCTATGTTCTTTGAACCCACTTTGTCAATATAGCAATAAGCAAAAAAAAATTCTGAAAGAACTCTCATTACTCTTTGGGAACATCAATTTAATTCATCAAAGAGGCTGAGGAAAGGCAGTCTTCAGTTTTCAAAATAATACTGCCACCTTGTGGGCTACTGGTGGCTGACGTAGGCTATCCTAATGCCAGATTTTGATTTCATGTGACAGAAATTCTCAATAGGCAATAGGGCTGCTTCCAGAAACATTTTCTATTTGAGTTGCATCTCACAGCAAAGTGAAAATATGTACATTGTATCTTGCACACAGTACTTAAATTACTTGTTCATGTTAACTGCAAAGCTGGATCCAGTAAGAATTCATTGATTTAGCACGCATTTACTAAGCACCAGCTATGTATCATGAATACAAAGCTGCATTGTGTTTTGTCAGGAATACAAAAGTGAATAAGAATGTTCTCTATGTTTTTAGAACATAAAATGCTATTCATGTACTGGTTGAAAATATATACTTTTGAAGCTAAGAACCTGATTTCAAATCCAAATCTGCCACTAGCCAATTGTGTGACTTTGTACAAGCTGCCTAAACTTTTTGCCTTGCCTAAGAGTGGAATAATAATATCACCTGCCACTTGCAGTTATCAACTGCTTGGTAGAATACTGAGCACCATAGATGTGTAAGGAGAAGTTCTTCAGGGCAGATAGCATTACCTTAAGTGAAGAGGAGCTCTAGGATGAGGAGTTATCAGATAAGGAGTTTGGGGTGGGGGAAGACTTGCTCTCCTGTAGCAGAGTAATCCATGTTGATTTATCCTGAGATACACTCCTCAAATTCACAAAAGCTTAAATAAGTCCTTAGGGTGGGATTGCTTGCAGTTACAAGGAACTGAAAACCATATAAAAGCCCATCAATAGGGGACTGTTACACTGATGATGGCATGCCTAGACAGTGATATAGGAAATCAGCATAAAAAAAAATGAACCACATACCAAGATGAGGTGATCGCTAACACATCATCAGTGGAGAAACCGAAAAGCAGAACGGCAAGTACAGTGTGCTCTCCTTTGTTTAGAACTGAGCTTGTGCATACACCAGTACCTAACAATGTACAGAGCATTCGGTAAGGAATATTGGATCAGTCTGCTCCCTCACCCTCTGCTCCATCCTCCTTCTAGGATGCCTTCAGGACTGCAGAGCTGGAAAACTAAAATCCACATTTCCCAGAAGCTGATAGTGCTCCAGATGTATGTAGCATTCATGCAAAGGTGAGAGGAGTAGCCCACCTAGATTACAGGGATCACGTTAGTTATGATTAGGTTTTACAGTACACAACGACGAAAATTCAAATAACAATGGCTAGTCTGTTGAAGGTCTGGATAGAACAAAAAGGCAAAGGCAGAGTGAATTCTCTCTTCTTGAGCTGGAATGTCCATTTTCTCCTGTCTTTGAACATCAAATCTTTTGGTTCTTGTACCTTCAGATTCTGAGACTTAGACCAGCAGTTTCTACCCCCACCCCCAATTCTCAGAACTTTGGACTCAGATTGAAAACCACTGGTTTCCTTCGTTCTCCCTGTTGCAGATGGCAGATCACAGGACTTCTTGGCTTCCTTCATCTTGCACAATATATATCCCATTGTTTCTATTTCTATGGAGAACTCTAATGCAAGTCCTTCCCTTGGAAGAAAGTTGACTGAGATCTGAAAAGAATGGAGATTTTCTTTTCATCATATACCCTTTTGTTCTGTCAGAAATTTTTTGTATGTTCATATTTTACAAGAGGCAGTTCTATGTGTACTGATATAAAACTAAAGGTACAGTATGTTGTTAAAATTTTAAAGTAATGTGAACTGCATTGTGTATGTTTCAACTGAATTGGGGAAAATTACATGTAGATTAGATATTTACAGGTGTATATGTAGATATATAAATGGATGCTTATAAATGCCTCCAGAAGGAATAACTGGGTGGCTGGGGGAGGGCATAAAAGAGAGACTCATTTTGGTCCACTGTACACTTTTGAATTTTATGCCTTGCACATGTTTATTCAAAACTATCTTATTAATTAAAATTACAGATCTACCAAGTTTTAAAATAATATTTTCTTTGACCAAGGCACAGGCTTCTTGCTGGTGATTATTTGCAGATAAGACCAAGGTTAAAATGTAGGCTAGAGCTTAGGCAATAAAAACAAGAGCTAGGGAAAGCTGGGTATGTTGGAATTTTGAAACTGAGAGAAAACCTGAATAAATCCTCTGGTTTCACTTGCTTTTAGTCTCTCTTTTTTTAATTTGACTTTGAAAGTCACTAATTTCGGAGGTCACACAGCTGAGCAATATATTATTAGCCTCCCATTAGTTCCGCTGTATATAACGCCTCTGACATGTGGGTCGTGATGACAATGTTTACCTGGTTTATTTTTCAAGGACTTGAAAGCCATTTTTGTTGAAATTACCAACTCCTGACTTGGGATGGTGTAAGTGGATGGGTCATCTTTTGATGTCAGAGGGTTGAAAACTCTCTCCTTGAATTATGCTGACACTGCCATTTTCTAAATAGGTGTCCTCTGAAGAGCCAAAAAAATTGCCCAGAACACTGATTACATCACCTACAAATCAATTTTCTCCAGACCTTAAACCACCCTGCTTCTTTATCCACAAATATTCCTAAACCCTCTCCTCAGGAAGGCAGATTTGAGACCTGGTCTCCCATCTGCTCATGTTTGGTTGCTTTAGGAAAACTCTCCCATTGTTTCAGTCATTGACATACTACATGGTGGACAAAACAGGACTGATTCCCTAACAGTTTGCTTCCCTTCATCCCTGGAAGTTACTTGGGATGGTCTTTCCATCATCCCAATTGCACGGGTCCCTAATCAACCTCCCCAAAACGTTAAGATCTCTCTTAGATCAGAAAACATCAAGTTTTTTGTTTCAATTTCCCTTCTGTCCTCTCTCCCTGCCAAGGCAAGGGGCATTATCAAATCGGACTTACATTCAGGGTTGGGTTTTTCACTAAACATGGTAGTTTTAAAAGTAAAAACTCACTTCCTCACTTCCCCAACTCTCCTTTACCTTTTCATGTCAAAGTCCTCAATTAGTCACGGGTGCTTATATTTCAAATGCACTGATTAAAAATATAGAAGTGAAAAAATAAGTCAGTGGATTTCTTCTTTTGACTAGTGAAGGAACTTGATGATTCCAAAAGTCATAAGTATTCCTCCAAAACAGAGTAGGGCAGCCATTGAGGGCAGAGCAGTGTCTACAAAGAGGTTGAGGAAAATGGAAACAAATCAGTAATGGCCTGAGTTTGCCCAGAGCTCCCCCTGCTGTTTGTTGAGGGAATCTGCAAGTGGATATACAGAGACCTACAGGTTAGCTAAAGTTGAGAGGTGAGAACTTCTATGGCATGGTGATGGCTGTCTTCAACACAAAAGCCTCAAGAGAACAGAGGGCTGTCTCATCCACCAATGTTGTCTTAGCCTCAGAACTCAGGGCACACAGCTCATGGGTTATAAATACTTGTTAAATGAAACAGAAGAATGCTATCATGTGCATATGAACTGACGCCCTCTAATCATTACCTAAGGCTCTGTGTTATAGGGATGGATCCTCCAGCCTGGCCAGCATTGCTGCAGAGCATGAAGTAGGACCTCTTCCAAACTCATGGGTTCATGAGGATCTGAGGAAAATACCTGTAGGCTGGTGCAAAACAGCAAGGTTGGAAGGATCATGCCATGGGAGAGTATGAGCAAGACTCAGTGAGAGGAAGAAAACCTAGGGGTGGATTTGGGACACTCAGGGGCCACATCCACTGTGATGATAAATTTTAGCAGTCAAGGTTACTGGACACAGGATACCAGGTAGCTGGTAAAGCATTGTTTCTAGATATGTCTGAGAGGGTGTTTCTAGGATACACTGGTGTTTTCAATCAGTGGCCTAAGGAAGGCTTGTCCCCAGTGTTGGGAGGTACCATTCAATCTGCTGAGGGACTGAAAAGAACAAAAGGGCAGAAAAAAGATGAATTTTATCTCTCTTCTGGAGCTGAGACACTTCTGCCTGTGAGCCTCAGAACTTCAGCCTTCAAACTCCAGAACTTGCACCAGTTCCCTGCCCCACCCCCAGCTACCCCACTCTCTTTCTCAGGTCTTTGGCTTCAGACTAAAAGTTCCACTGTTGGCTTTCCTGATGTTTTAGTTAGCTTTTCATCGCTGTGTCCAAAATACCCAAAAAGAACAACATACAGGAGGAAACGTTTATTTCAGCTCAGTTTCAGAGGTTCAGTCCATGATCAGCTAACTCCCAAAGCTCTGGGTTGGAGGTGAGGCAAAACATCATGATGGAAGGGCATGGTGGAGACAAGCAGCTCAGGACGTGGCAATAAGGAAGCAGAGAGAGCTACTCTCACCAGGGACAAAATATAAACCCCAGAGGCACAGACCCAGTGACCTACTTCTTCCTAGCCACACCCTACCTGCCTACAGTCACCACCCAGTCAGTCCGCATCAGTGAATTAATCCACTGATTAGGTTAAAGCTCTCATAATTTTACTCATTTTACATCTGAACCTTCTTGCATTGTCTCACACATGAACTCTTGGGAGACACCTCATATCTAAACCACAACATTGGTTCTGAGTCCTTTGGACTTAAGACTGAGCCCCATTACCAGTTGTCATGGTTCTTCAGTTTTTAGACAATCTATTGTGAGGTTTCTTAAGCCTCCAGAATTGCATGAATCAATTCTAATAAACTTCCTCTTACAGAGGGAGACAGATAAAACATACATATTATATAACATATATAATATATATATATATCCTATTGGTTCTATTTTTCTAGAGAGCTGTTATTAATACAACCAGGAAAGACCAAACCCAGGGGTTAGGCAGGTTGGCAGATCAAGTGGCTGTCAAATGAGTATTTCAGAAGTGGACCTGGGCCCCAAACAAAAAGAGATCTTTCAGGAGCCAAAGGTCTAAGACAGTCTTCTGTGGTGACGGAAATGTTCTGTTCTGTGCTGTTCAATATGGTAACCCCTAGACACGAGTGGCTGTGGTGCACTAGAAATGTGACAAGTCAACTGAGGACCTGAATCCTTAAGCTTTAAAAAATTTTAATTCAAATAGCCACCTATGGCTAGAGGCTGCTGTACAGAGCAGGTAGGAATTAGAAAAATTTGGGCTTACATAGGGAGGGACCCTAGAAACCCCAGGGAGGTAGCCTAAGATGTTAAGTCTGTGCCAAGCTAAGTAACCTGAAAATACATCTGTGACATGCCCCAGCAGAAATCACCGTGCCTATGCTCTCACAGGTCAGAATGAAAAATTATCAGGCGTTTGAACTATATGAATAGACGCTGAGAAGGCAATGAATGGAAGTAAACACAGATAAGGGAGAAACATCTGTAGAAAAAGAAGCAGAGAATGGCTCTGAACCAGAATCAAAGTCTTTGAAGAGTCAGGTGCAACTGTTACAGTTAACTATGGCCAAGGGAACAGGCATGTGGCCATCAACCTACCAGCAAGTATTTTTTAATGTCTAAGAGATAAAGCTCTTTATAATTACTTGTTAAAGTAAGGCATTTACAAACTTTCCTTAAGCTTTTTTAACTTAGAAATATTCCAACTGGAAAACTTTTAATGATTTTTACTTTTTAATGATTACTTTCAAGTGACCCTTTACCTATGGCTTAGAATTATTCATTTAAGTTGAACAAACTGAATTTCTTCTAACAGTTCTACTTACAAATTCAATTATGCAATTTAAAAATATTTAGATTTAAGAAATTTGATTCTCTTTTAAATAGCACTTCCAACAAGCCAAACCTTCCCAAGTGCTTAACTCTTATAAACATAGTAAGTTAAACATCTAATGATGCTCTAAGTTTTCTGAAACATTTCGGTATTTTTGCAGAGTTAGTAACATTAAAAAATATCTTCCAACTAAAAATCACAAGTCTAAGAATCTGTGAGGAATTTTAAATTAAAAACTTAAGGCCATGTTACATATTAAAACATGTCAATTAAGTAAAAATACTTCAAGCAGCAAATATTTGTCCCCATGAATTTAAGAACTGAATGTAAAAGTATTGATGACTATGGGAATTGTTTCCTAATCTTTTTAAAAATTTGCAATCACTACACATTTAAGAACTGCAACACTCAGTGAAGTTTTATTAAAGGGACTAAGTAGTTTAGGCCTCAGCAGGTAGGACAGTGCTGGAATGATGAGGAACTCAAGGTTGTGGACTTCAAAAGAGAATTTAATGACTTTTGTTAATTTGATGTGAAATGAAAATAATTCCAACCCTGGATGGTTGTAATGAGAACCAAATGAAATAACATACAAGAAATTCTCAGATGTTACACAACTGATGGCAGCTACAAGTTTTAGTTAAAATTTCAGCTTCAAATTTTTACTAATATGTAAATTATCAGCATGCTTACGAAGTTTTTTTAATTTAAAAAAAAGCTTTAAAGAAAAAATTTAACTTAAATAAACTAACCCATTTCAACCTGAAAACATAGCTTCTGATCTTGACAAATCTCATAATTACTCTGGGAAGCAAACTCCTAGTTTCTTACAAGCCACTGTGCTACCTGATTGCTTATGCAATTCACAAAAGGGAAACTATACCTTATTTTTGTGCATATGCCCTTACTAGAACATGTAAGTAACCCAATTTTTTCCATTTTATGAAAACCTGACTTTATAGAATTGAATTTATGAGAGATTCCCATTACAAAATCTACCTCTAAGGATTCTTATAGCTCAAGACATTATTACTATACACATTACTAACTGAGGTAAGGTAGAAGTGGGGGAATGTGGAAGAGGTAGCAATTGTGAATTGTGTGCTAGGAGTTACTAGACATTTTCCATCAGGAACTGGTACATACCAAAAAGCCAGAAAGAAAGTAAGAATCTCTTTATAAAAAAAATATAATTTACATTAAGCTTTCAAAAACATAACTATTTTTCAAAGTAAGCTGCTCTGGTTTGAGGTTCTGAACCACAAGGTGATTACAAAGAACAGAAAGAATAAAATTTTAGATCAGAGAAAACAGTTTTCAGAGGGATAGGTAGCTACAAGATACAAACATGTATATATTAGGCTGAAAGGCTATTTTATTACAAAAGAAGTGACAAATTTTATCTTTCTCCTGATGTAAGGTGAGAACTTGGTAAAAAGGCTGAATATTAAAGGAAAAGAGGAAAATATGGTCCAATAAGGTCTACTGTAGACCTTTTTCTAATAATAGTTGAGACTAAATAAAAAGAAAAACCTAGACTGGAGAGCACAATTTTTAGTCATCAAATCTGCCTTATCACTCCCTGAACTCTTGTTCAGAGTCAACTATTCAGAGCCGACCAGCAATTTGCCACACTTGGAAAAGACACAGTTCCCCGTTCAGCTCAGGCAGAACATGTGAACTAAAACAGTGATGATAACAAGGGAGGGATGGCAGACTAAACAGGGGCCCCCAAACCCCAAGGGTACTGATTAGAATGAAGTTTTGATGTTGTTACCATGTGTTTTTGTTGTTTCAAGGCTAGAAGAAAAAAGGAAGAAAAGAAAAAAAAAAAACAACACTGGTCCTTTGGCAGGATTCCCAGTTGGAAAGTCTCCAGAGGATTCAAATTTGAACACTCATATGAATGCCTACCCAAATGCTGACACAGAACTTTGCTTATTAAAATGAGTATCAACTCATCCAAGGTAGACAATCACTGTGACCAAGATAACTGAGATCTTCTAGCTGAAGATGCTATAAAATAATTCAATTACATGAAAAATCATGTATTAAAACAGGTACTTATTTTCCAATCATAATTATTCCAGTCTCTTCCATAAAGTTGCTTCTGTGTAGTCTTTTTAATATATCCAGACATTTTCTTTCTAATAGTTTTTAGAGTCAAATCTATTCCAAGTTAGGAGTTCTTCTATATCTTATTAAGTCCACACTATGACTCTGTCATCTTCTTGTCTGGAAATTCAACAGATGTATGTTCCAACAAAGAAGAACTTTCTTGCCTTGTCATGGTAGCAAAAAGCATGTCCATCATCCCCAGGGTTTCTAGAAGCTCTCTTTGATAATCGATCTCCTTTTCTACAAGTCCTTGAAGTAATATAAACTTTTTATCAACTACAGGTGACTGACCAATTACAGGAAGATATATATCTAAAAAGAGAAGGAAACACATTAACTAGAAACACCTTTCTATATATATAATTAGTAAAAAGCAAGTGTTAGAAAAGTATTAAAATATTAAATGTAAAAACTGAAAAAATCTGCACTTACAATTTATGATTTATAGAAAACATAACAATTCATCTGAATAAGTGTATTTCATAAAGAATAATTCCAGAAACTACAAGGTGGTAGGTCTTATCTTCATATTCCCATTTTAAAAAGTCATGGCCATTACAGATATTTATGGAAACATTTTTTTTTAATAACCCTAATCCCATTAATTCAAAGTCATGCCACTGTAAACATTTTATTCCATTTTGAACTGCAATGACATATTATTGATATTTTGTTTTTTTCATGAAAATCCACTAGAGAACTGATAAAAAGCAAGATATGTCAAACTGCTTGATTTCCAAATTTTGGTTATGTAATGATACCGCCACTTTTTTGGGGATGTTGGGCAGTGCTGGGGACCAAACATAGGACCTTGAACATGTTAGGCAAGCATGCTACCACTGAGCTACACCCCCAGCCTCAACACCTCTACTTATGCAACCATGTTAGGATTTTCAAGTTTTAACAACACTTACCAATAATTATTTCAGCAGCATTGATCAAAACAGGGGCAAATCTTGGTTGAGACAAATTCCTACAAAACAAAACTTCTGTTTAATGAAACTTGCAAACTTTAAAAAAAAATCCCTAAAACAGATTTAATTGTTCTACCAGTTCCTCAAAAAGATCAAACTAAAAGTAAATGTATCTCATTGGGTAACACAGAAAGATTTAGATGAAACATATAAATGTTTTATAAAACATACCTTATCAAAAAATTAAGAACACGACTAATTTCCTTTTCATCCCGACCCGCAAGGGCATTTGCAAGGACTCCTCTTCGATTTAGCTCCTTTATGATGGAAACTGTAACCTCAGGTGTCTTTATTACACAACTAGGCTAGAAAAAACGTGAGGAGAAAAGATGGTATAAAAAGAAAAATATTATCTTGCAGTAAATCACCAAGTTTCTTTTATTTTCACAATTCCAAGTCATGGTAATGCACAAACCAATACTAAAATTATTTTTTTTTAATGACCCTCACTCACCTCAAGAACTCTGTCAAGTGCCTTAGAGATCCTAAAATTTTTCAGATCCCTGTCATACAATTCTAGGTGTTTCTTTGTAGGCCTGTTGATCAAAATGTCATCCTGTATGGAAAAGTAAATATGGAGGAGGAAAATCAGCATATACCAAGTTTCATTCAAAACATACTTTTTCACAATGAAGTAGTATTATTTTAAATCAGAGTGCCCTTTCTCTATTGTCAAAGATAATGTTCGTATGCCCATAATGATTTGTCACATTAATGTGTTCTTACTCTCTTATGATTTTCAATTTACAACCTCCTCAATTCTCTTTACATGGCAGGCAGAAAAATAAGAACCAGAGATATTAAGATCTAGTTCTAAAATTACTAGATACCAGTAATGGAATCCTGAATTAATCAAAACTTAGTGTATTTTGATCTTCTTAGATGCCAAATGGAGACATTATTGGCAGAGGTCATTTAGAATCAGATAGTGTGAAAAAGTTGTCAAAAATCATCTTGAGGCTGGGCGAGACTTCCCCGCCAAGAAGGTAGAACCAGAGAGCCGGGAACAGTCTGGAGTCGCTGGGTGAGGCTTTGGTGCTAGGGAGGTAGAACCAGAGACTCAGGCTCAGATCAGCTGGGTCCCAGCCCGCAGTCTAGTGCCCTTGTGGTTGACCATCTGTCAACATGTGGAGGCGACTCTACCCACTAGCAGGGAATATACCCCACCTGGAAGCCACCATCCCTATAGGGGCAGCATCCTTTGTGGATCACTGCATTATCAAGTTCCTCCAAGACTTCAGGGTACTAAAGACTAGGAGGTGAGTTATTGGAAACCTGCAGGGACACTAGGTCAATAGGGGGGAAACTGCAATATCTCAGATTTGTACTCCTAGAGGGGAAGATACCTGAGCAATATGAGAAAATAAGGGAAGAAAGTGTCCCAAACAAACCTAGTTGCTACATCAATAAAAACCAATGACAGCATGGCAGAAGAAATGTCTGAAAGGGAGTTCAGAATGTACATAATTAAAATGATCAGAGAAGCAAACGATGAGACAAGAGAGCAAATGCAGGCTTTGAATGATCGCACCAATCAACAGTTAAAAGAGCAAATGCGGGAAGCAAAGGATCATTTCAATAGAGAGATTCTGAAAAAAAAACAAACAAATTCTTGAAATAAAGGAAACAATAAACCAAATTAAAAACTCCATAGAAGGCATAACCAATAGGATAGAACACCTGAAGACAGAACCTCAAACATTGAAGAAAAAATGTTTAATCTTGAAAACAAAGTTGACCAAACAGAGAAGATGGTAAGAAACTGTGAACAGAATCCCCAAGAAGTATGGGATATCATGAAAAGACCAAATTTAAGAATTACTGGGATTGAGGAAGGCACAGAGAAACAAACCAAAGGAATGAACAATCTATTCAATGAAATATCAGAACATTCACCAAATCTGAAGAATGAAATGGAAAATCAAATACAAGAGGCTTATAGGACACCAAATGTACAAAATTATACTCACAACAAGGCACATGATAATGAAAATACCTAACATACAAAATAAAGACAGAATTTTAAAGGCTGCAAGAGGAAAAATTAAATGTAATTAATTTAATTACCAATACAGGTATCAACAGATTTCTCAACCCAGAACCTAAAAGCTAGAAGGGCCTGGAACAGCATTTTTCAAGCTCTGAAAGAAAATGGATGCCAACCAAGAATCTTTTATTTATTTATTTATTTTTTTTGTGGTGCTGGGGATTGAACCCAGGGCCTTGTGCTTGCAAGGCAAGCACTATACCAACTGAGCTATATCTCCAGCCCCCAAGAATCTTATACCCAGCAAAACTTACCTTCAGATTTGACGACGAAATAAAATCCTTCCATGATAAACAAAAGCTAAAAGTATTTACAAACGGAAAGCCAGTACTACAGAACATTCTCAGCAAAATATTCCATGAGGAAAAAATGAAAAACAATGATGTAAGTCAGCAAAGGGAGGAACTACCCTAAAGGAATAGCAAGAAAGGAGAAAGCAAGTAAAGTTAAAAACCAAAAATAAGCCAAAATGACCAGGAATACAAATCATATCTCAATAATAACCCTGAATGTTAATGACCTGAACTCATCAATCGAAAGACACAGACTGGCAGATTGGATTAAAAAGAAGACCCAACAATAAGCTGCCTTCAAGAGATTCATCTCATAGAAAAAGATATCCACAGACTAAAGGTGAAAGGATGGGAAAAAACATACTATGCACATGAACTCAGTAAAAAAGCAGGGGTATCCATCCTCATATCAGATAATGTGGACTTCAAGCCAAAGTTAGTCAGAAGGGATAAAGAAGGATATTTCATACTGCTTAAGGGAAGCACAAATCAGCAAGACATAACAATCATAAATATTTATGCCCCAAACAATGACTCATCCATGTACGTCAAACAAATCCTTCTCAATTCCAGGAACCAAATAGACCACAACACAATAATACTAGGTGACTTTAACACACCTCTCTCACCACTGGACAGATCTTCCAAAAAAAAACTGAATGAAGAAATCATAGATCTCAGTAACACAACTGATAATTTAGACTTAACAGACATATATAGAATATTCCATCCATTAGTGAGCAAATACACTTTCTTCTCAGCAGCACATGGATTCTTCTCTAAAACAGACCATATATTATGCCACAAAGCTACTCTCAGCAAATACAAAAAGAGATACTATCTTGTATTCTATCAGATCATAATGGAATGAAATTAGAAATCAATGACAAAATAAAAAACAGAAACTACTCCAACAACTAGAGATTAAATAATATGCTATTGAATGATGCATGGATAACAGAAGACATCAGGGGGGAAATAAAAAATTCTTTAAGGTAAACAAGAACAAAGATGCAACATATCAAAATCCCTGGGACGCTATGAAAACAGTATGAGGAGGAAAATTCATTTCATGGAACACATTCAATAAAAGAAGAAAAAGTCAGCAAATAAACAACCTAACACTACAGCTCAAAACCTAGAAAAAGAAGAACAGATCAACACCAAAAGTAGTAGAAAACTGGAAATGGTTAAAATCAGAGCTGAAATCAATGACATTGAAACAAAAGAAACAATTGAAATAATTGACAAAATAAAATGTATATTCTTTGAAAAAAAAAAATTGATAAACCCTTAGCCACACTAACAAAGAGAAGGAGAGAGAAAACTCAAATTACTAAAATTCGGGATAAAAAAGGCAATATCACAACAGACAGAACTGAAATACAAAACATAATTAGAAGCTATTTTGAAAATCTATACTCCAACAAAACAGAAAATCTCGAAGACATCAACAGGTTTCTAGAGACATATGATCCATCCACACTGAATCAGGATATACACAGTTTAAACAGATCAATTTCAAGCAATGAAATAGAAGTCATCAAAAGTCTACCAACAAAAAAAAGTAAGGGACCAGATGGGTTCTCAGCCGAGTTTTACAAAACCATTAAAGAAGAGCTCATTCCAATACTCCTCAAAGTATTCCATAAAATAGAAGAGGAGGGAACCGTTCCAAACTCATTCTATGAAGCTAATATCACCCTTCCACCAAAACCAGACAGAGACACATCGAGGAAAGAAAATTTCAGACTAATATCCCTAATGAACATAGATGCAAAAATTCTTAACAAAATTTTAGCAAATCACATACAAAAATATATTAAAAAGATAGTGCACCATGATCGAGTGGGTTTTATCCCAGGGATGCAAGGTTGGTTCAACATCCGGAAATCAATAAATGTAATTTACCATATCAACATACTTAAATTTAAGAATCACATGATTATTTCAATAGACGCAGGAAAGGCACCAGTAAAATACAGCACCCCTTCATGCTCAAAACACTAGAAAAAATAGGGATAGTGGGAACATTCCTCAACACTGTAAAGGTTATTGATGCTAAGCCCACAGCCAATATCATTCTAAATGGAAAAAAATTGAAAGCATTCCCCTAAAAACCTGGAACAAGGCAGGGATGCCCTCTTTCACCACTTCTATTCAACATCATCCTTGAAACTCTAGCCAGAATAATTAGACCAACCAAAGAAATTAACGGGATACGAATAGGAAAAGAAGAACTCAAACTATCCCTATTTGCCATGACATGATTCTATATTTAAGAGGAGTTGGAAAATTCCACCAGAGAACTTCTAGAACTCATAAATGAATTCAGTAAAGTAGGAGGATATAAAATCAATACTCATAAATCTAATGCACTTTTATTCATAAGTGATGAATCCTCTGAAAGAGAATTTAGGAAAACTACCCCATTCACAATAGACTCAAAAAAAAAAAAAAAAAAAACTTGGGAATCAATCTAACAAAGGAGGTGAAAGACCTCTACAATGAGAACTACAGAACACTAAAGAAAGAAATTAAAGAAAACCTTAGAAGATGGAAAGATCTCCCATATTCTTGGATAGGCAGAATTAATATTGTCCAAATGGCCATACTACCAAAAGTGCTATACAAATTCAATGCAATTCCAATTAAAATCCCAATGACGTACCTCATAGAAATAGAGCAAGCAATCGTGAAATTCATCTGGAAAAATAAGAGACCCAGAATAGCTAAAGCAATCCTTAGCAGGAAGAGTGAAACGGGGTATCACAATATCAGAACTTCAACTACACTACAGAGTAACAGTAACAAAAACGGCATGGTATTGGCACAAAAACAGACAGGTAGATCAAAGGTAAAGAACAGGGACACAGAGACAAACCCAAATAAATACAGTTTTCTCCTACTAGACAAAGGTGCCAAAAACAAACAATGGAGAAAAGATAGCCTGTTCAATAAATTGTGCTAGGAAAACTGGAAATCCATATGCAGTAGAATGAAACTAAACCCTTCTCTCTCACCCTGCACAAAACTCAACTCAAAATGGATCAAGGACCTTGGAGTCAGACCACAGACCCTGCACCTTAGAGAAGAAAAAGTAGGTCCAAATCTTTATCATGTTGGCTTAGGATCAGACTTCCTTAACATGACTCTCAAAGCATAAGAAATAAAAGCAGGAATCAATAATTGGGATAGATTCAAACCAAAAAGATTTTTCTCAGCAAAGGAAACTATCAGCAATGTGAAGAGAGAGCCTACAGAGTGGGAGAAAAAATCTTTGCCACACATACTTCAGATAGAGCACTAATCTCCAGAATCTATAAAATAAACAATCCAATCAACAAATGGGCTAAGGAAATGAGCAGACACTTCACAGAGGAAGATCTACAAGCTATCAACAGATATATGAAAAAAATATTCAACATCTCTAGTAATAAGAGAAATGCAAATCAAAACTACCCTAAGATTTCATCTCACCCCAATTAGAATGGCAATTATCAAGAATACAGGCAACAATAGGTGTTGGCAAGGATGTGGGGAAAAGGTACACTCATACATTGCTGGTGGGGTTGCAAATTAGTGCAGCCACTCTGGAAAGCAGTGTGGAGATTCCTTATGAAACCACCATTTGACCCAGCTATCCCACTCCTTGACCTATACCCAAAGGACTTAAAATCAGCATACCACAGTGATGCAGCCACGTCTAATGTCCATAGCTGCTCAATTCACAATGGCTAGATTGTGGAACCAACCTAAAAGCTCTTCAATAGATGAATGGATAAGAAACTGTGGTATATATACACAATGGAATATTACTCAGCCATAAATAATAATAAAAGATGGCATTTGCAGGCAAATGGATGAAGATGGAGAATATCATGCTAAGTGAGATAAGCCAAGCCCAAAAAACCAAAGGACGAATGATCTCTCTGATAAGCGGATGATGATACAAAATGGGGGGTGGGATGGAGGCAAGAATGGAGGAAGGATGGATTGTATAGAGGAAAAAGAGGGATGGAAGGGAAAAAGTAGGTCCAAATCTTCATCATGTTGGCTTAGGAAAAATAACAGAATGAGACAAACATCAGTACCCTATGTACATGTATGATTACACAAATGGTATGACTACTTCATGCACAACCAGAGAAACAAGTTGTACCCCATTTGTTTACATTGAATCAAAATAAATAAATTATTAAAAAAATTAATGAGAAAATGGCAGAAAAAAAATCCTATAGAAAGGGAATAAACACTTCAAAAATAGATTTATTTTAATCTGAAAAAATAAATAACTACATAACAAAAAAATTGAAAGAATGGCATTGTTTTATTTCACAACTCTTTTTATCTGACTAATAAAGTCCATTGAATTTTCATATCTGCATATGTATCCAAACTGTTGGAACATGTTCTTTTTGCTGAAATACATATTAAAAACTCCAGCTCCATACAGATGTGTAGTTAGACAAACAGGGTTATATAAGGTCTTTTAGGACCTGAGGATACTTTTTGATACAACACTAAAATTCAAAAAGTGGTATTTCTTTCAGAATTAGCTGGAATGTAGAGTCTTTTGAAATAAAAGAAATTTTGAGTATTGCTTTATTATAGTTCTATCAGTCTCTCTTCCGGTTTAAAACAGATTTTACACGTGAGTGAATCTGACTTTGCACTGAAGGAGTGCTATGAACCCCACAAAGTCCTCAGAACGTATTTTGAGAACCACCAATTTTACAAAGGTACTGTATCTAAATTAAGACTATAATTATTATGTATACATGATTTAAAACGTTTTATTCTGATTATGCATATATGATTAAAAATTATGCTAAAAAAAATCTTAAGTATAAATGTGATAATGCACTGTATCATTATGTTATGACTCAGAATATTAAATAAAGTAGCCTTTGTTCCCCATTATTATGCAATAATTATTCAATAATGTTCCAAATATAGCGATCTGGAGCCAATTCTGATATAGCAAAAAGCAAAATAAAGGTAAATACCATGTAAACTATATTTTCCAGTAATGGGCAGGGATGAAATTGGCTACTTCAAGAAATGTTGTCTTTTAAACATTACAAGAAATACACAATTACCCGTTGTTTCATGTAATTTTTTCCTTTAATAAAGGTTCGATATGCAGGCCTTCTCCTCCTTGGAAGAGGATCTTTCTTTGTTTCAGACTTCCGATGTTTAACACTCAGTATTCCATTGGTCATTCCTACAACTATTGTCTCATCTTCGTGCTAAGAGCAATCAGAAAATAAGTTAGTCTATTTCAGTCTAATAATGGTACCTTTACTTTAAAATAACATTTATTTTAAAGTTTGCTGCTTATCCACACTATCACCAACAATATTACTCAGACATAGAAACTACAACTAACAATGATCTATGCAAAATGTTAAAAGCAAAATCATTTTTTCTTCTAGGATACCATTACATTGATGGAACTTACTACACTTGTAAAATATTACTGGCAAAGTCTATATAATAATACACAGTTTAATGGCATCTTGGGAAAGATTCAAAATAATTTTTCTGCATTCTTTTATTAGAAAAAGGATTACATGGTGGCATGACTTTTCACAGTTCTGCTCTCCAAATTATTTTTAAATTAGCTCTTCTTCTCTCAGTTCAGATTTTTATATAATGTATTCAAATATATTCAAGTCCAAATGTGGCTCATTTTGAAACTTGATAATGCACATTCCAGAAAGAACAGTCCACAAAGAAAAGGAACTATTCATTTTGTTGCTCCTTTCTCACTTCATGGTGTGTGTGTGTGTGTGTGTGTGTGTGTGTGTACACATAAAGAACAAGAAATGCCTTTCTAAAGTACTGTAATACCCTTGAGTTAAATGTGTTGAAGAGAGATTTAACAACTTTCTAGGTCCAATCCTTAGTGTTAATAATGCCCACAGCACTGTACTTACTACAGCAGTCAGTGGAACCTAAATCTGAATTGATACTGCTAAGTTATTAGGACAAATCATATTCTAGCAATTGTCTTAACTCAAAGAGCTAATGTAGTTTATTCTAATCCAAAGAAACCCTAAATTTCCATCTTAGTTTCATTTAACAGACAAGGTTAGTGACAGCTTTAAAAAAAAAGCTAAAAGTACTTACTGCAAGTGCAAGACTTAAAATTGAAGCTGCATAATCAAAACTGTGGACTACTTTGTAGGAAGTCGTACTATATACTTTTACCTTCCTAATAAAAAAGAAAGAGTTGTCAAAAATCATCTTGAGTATAAAATGCATTTTCTATTTTTTGAAAACTCCATATATGAATATTAAAGTTTATCTAATAGTTTAGAAAAACAATTCTTCACTGAATCCCTTAAAAAATGAACTATATTTCAGGACTGGTCATATATGAATAAAGAGGTTGACTAGTCACTTAAAAAAGAAACTAAAGGGTAGACCATGAACTACTGTCATCTAAAGATAAAACCTGGGAGTTAAAAAAAAAAAAAAAAAGGAATCAATGAATGTACACTGCAAATCAAAAGAACAGAACAATTTCTCAACCTCTGCATTATAGATCTTTGGGTCAGAGAATCCTGTTTGGGGGCTGCAGCACAGCTTTAGAACATTAACAAATGGAATCCTAAATATCTATTTAAAATAGTAATATTTGGAGCATATCAATGTATAGAAATATTCACATGAAGTTTTAAATTTTAAAGAATATCTAGAATAACATACATACTCATAGTAAAAACTTCAAAATACGTAAATGTACAATGATTGTAAAAGAAACCATAGAATATTTTAAAAGATTAATGTTCAAATGGTCCAATAATATTGCTAAAGTATACAAGTTAAAGCAAAAAATTATTTCATAAATTAAGTGGCTATATGTAAATAAAAGGTCAAAGCTATTTTCAACTCAACAGATATTTTTGCCCAATGAAATTATCAGAATATTTATTTATCACAGATATTGCTAAAATTCATTTTCTCAAGCAATAAATACTTGTACATTAATAATTATGAACAAAGAAAATTAAAATGCCAACCTATCCAGTGAGCCTGAGAGTAATCTCTGTCCAGAGCTGCTTAGACATAAACACGTGACAGTTTTGTGATGATTTTTCAAAGACACAAGCAACTGCCCTTTTAACATGTCCCAAACTTTAACATAACGGCCTCCTATTAAAAAAAAAAAGTCATGAGTTTGATATTCTATCAATATTTTCAACATTTTAAAGAGCTGAAAAGCATTCTTTAGTATACATTCTTTAGAGTAAAGGTGGAGTGAGAGGTTCCAGAGTCAAACTGCCTGGTTTAAATCCTTGCTCCGCCGCTCACCAAATATGTGACTGATAACACTTCCCATGTTACAGAACTGTCCAGATGATTAAACACTTTTTAAATTCAGTATCTTTTTTCAACAAAATATCAAGCAAAAATCTAGTAGAGAAAATAGAAATAGGGCTGGGGAAGTGAAGCATTTGTATCCTGTGACTGGGGAAACAGGGCTGAAATTCAATTCACAATCCCTACCTTCCTACTTACATGTGGCAGTTTATGAAAGGGATCATAGTTTGAAACAAATGATCTAGTTCAATCTCTCATTTTCCAGATCTAGAGATATTACAGGACTGTCTAAGGTCACACAACTAGCTAGTGACACTTGCACAGTACAGATTAGCATACAGGTTTCCATTCTCCTGTTCAAACTGTTCTGATTTCCATTTCTCAAAATATCAAGAAAAGTAAATAATCTGACAATGTGTCAACTTATTTTTAAATAAAGCAGGTACTACGAAGAGAGATAAAACAGGATAAGCCAAAAAGAAAGGCTGTACACACCACCATCTATATAATATGAAGTATACATACTATCTGTACATTCTTGTAATGTCAAAACATTTTTATTTACTTATTTGGTACCAGGGATTGAACTCAGGGGCACTTTAACACTGAGCCGCATCCCCAGTCCTTTTATATTTTATTTAGAGAAAGGGTCTCCCTAAATTGCTTAGGTCCTCACTCAGTTGCTGAGGCTGGCTTTTGAACTCCCAATTCTCCTGGCTCAGCCTCCAGAGCTGCTGGGATTACAGGTGTATGCCACTGCACCCAGCCCAACACATTCTTACTTTATTAACAAATGAAAAAAGTCAAATTACTTCTTCCATTATCATTATAAAAATGCACTAATTAAAAAAAATCGTCTGCTCCAATTTAAATAAAATGTATCAAGTCCTTTTCTGATGCACCTGAGCTCCTCCTCCAACACTATCAACTATTAGCTGGGTAAGAACATTTTATCAACAGAGATACATAAAGAGAAACAAGCCTGATTCTAGATCTAAAAGAACCTGTTTCCAAAAGTTGCTATAAATCTCTCATGCAGGAATAACAAAAGGAGTAAGTAGATTTCTGGAGCCAAATGACACAGGGTGAAATACATGATATAAGTTTTTAATTCTGGGATTTTGGAACTGCCACATATCAATATGCCTTGGACAAATTAGTTGAAACTTTCATTTATCTCCTTGGTTGTAGAACAGTGAAAAAAAATAACATATTATAGGACTTTTGTAAGGCATTAGAGATAATATGTAAACAACAGCACAGTGCCTGACTCAGGTTAGGTTTTCAATAAATAACTATTTACCTGTCCCATTACCAACTGTTTAAGTAAAAACTTAGATATGTAATTCAAGTACAAACTGAAATTATAAATAGCAACTGATAAAGAAAAATTTGATCCAAGAACAATATTGGTAAGAGTTATTTTTGAAAGAGATACCTGAAGACACCAGAAGACCTCCAGAGGGGAAAAGCAGGACACTCTCCACTGGCTGCCCATGCTCCACAGAGAGAACACTCTTATTTGTTCGTGCATCAAACATCTTCACAGTATGATCATAGGACCCTAAAATGTCAATTTTTGTATCATGTGTGTTTTACCATCTAAAAAAATAAAAACTACACAGGTATGTGTATATCCAGACACAAATTTTAAAAAGAGAAAAACTTTAGATGGAATTTTTTTTAAAAACATACATATATTCACAAAGACATAGTACTTCCAAATCCTCTGCTATTACTGATTGCTTCTGAAGAAGCACTATATACTACTACACAGTATCTACCTGCTCTGATCTTAAATTATTCCTATCTTCAGACTACTGTCACTGTGGAATCATCTGAGAATCTTTGTACAGAAACCCCTAAAAACTGAACTGCACATAAAAACATTGTAGTGTCTTGGCTGCTGGAAGCTCTATGAACACCAGGAAATTAAATCCATGACAGTTCTGACAGCCTAAGTTTTCAAGACAGCCTGATATTTCTAAACACATTCGAAGGACAATAAGAACGACCACCAAAAGGAAAAAAATTAAATAAAAAACAACTGCATAATTAATAAAAACAAATTCCTTTTTAACGTTTTTTTCCCCAATGCTGGAAATTGAACCCAGGGACTCACACATGCTAAGCAAGCACTCTACCACTGAGCTATACCCCCAGGCCTATTTTTAAAAAATAAAAAAAATTTAAACCCCTATATCCCCCCAAAAATCCCACAGCAATAAAATGCAAAGAATTTACTAACCTGTTACAAAGAGATCTGGGTTCAGTTTGCTAGCACATCCACACCGTACATAATCAGAATGTTCTTTGAATGTCAGAATTTCTTTCGAGTTTGGAATGTCCCATAATTTAACTGTATAATCATCAGCCCCAGAGACCACATGGTATTTGTCAGCTGTAAAATCTACTGTATGAACTGCTCTGAAAGAGCAAGAGTCAGTATATTACAAAGAAAAAAATTATATTTCTTATATTTTCAAGCATAAAACATTTCTTTTTCAGAGAATATTTAGAAATAAATCATGAAAGGAAAAAGAAAATCTTTAAGACAGATATTCACCCCTAAGCCATTTAAAACTATAATACCACTACACTAGAAAGTTAATAAGAATATTAAACAGTCTTAAATTGCATTTTCTAGTATGTTATTAATTCTACTTAGCTGCTTAAGGAAAATGAGTGTTTTAAATACTGGAGCTATTGTTTTGCTTCAACAAAAGAAAACAAAAACATAAAAACCACTGTCTCTTACTTTGTATGGCCTTCAAACTGCCTGAGGGGAGCCCTCCCACTTATATCAAAAAGCTGAACTCCACCATCTTCACTGCCAGCCACAAGCAATCTACCATCTTGTCGAAAAGTAGCACAGTATGCTGTGTCTTTAAAACGGGAAAAGGTTTTTATAGGTTCTTGGGAGTATCGGCCATAAATGTGAATCTATAAGATAAAAAACAATATTTTACCAGGGGCTCAAGATTAGTAGTAAACTATAAAAAAAAAAAAATTATTATTGTACTTACTCTTGAGGAAGCTGTGACTGCATAGTTATATGGAGGTTGGGGAGAAAAATCTACTTTTGACACTGCACCAAATTCCTTAATCTGAACAGGGGTCTTCATGAAAAAGAATGCAGAGTATTAACAGAGTTACACCTGGAAAACCTATTTAAGCATTATTCTTACAGATCATTTGTTTGTTCTTAACAATATTTATTAGGTTTATTAAGTTTTACAAATACAAAAGAAGCAAAAAAGGTCCATATCTCATTGCCCAGACTATTCTTGTTGCTGCTGAAGTAAATAAACATGGATAGAAAGCCACACCCCACTGTCTCTTCTGCAGTTATTTGCTGCAATTCCCAATGGCTTAAAAAAAAAAAAAAAAAAAAGGGAAAAGAAAAGAAAAAGCAAGGTCTATACCAGCATACATTTAGCTTTTTTAAAAATTAACACAAACATGACCATACCATGCAATCAATTATAAGCCTTGCTTTTTGTCAACAAATTAATCCATCTTAGCAAACTTTTTAAAAAAATATTTTTATTAGTTGTTGATGGACCTTTATTTTATTTACTTATTTATAGGTGGTGCTGAGAATCGAACCCACTGTCTCATGCATGCTAGGCAAGCGCTCAACCCCAGATCCCCTTAGCAAACTTTTCATATAAGCAATAGATTGATTATTCATTATAAGGATAGACCAAAATTTATTATGGCAGTCAACTATAAATAGACATAGGTTTTTCAGGAATTCTTATATATATAATACTTCAATAAGCATACTTATGTATATATACACAATGTACATGTGCATATGTATCTTAATATATATACATAAGCATTTATGTACATATGTATTTATATATGTATATGTTAAGATATATATGCATATGTACATATGTATATATACAATTATGTATATGTATA
This sequence comes from Sciurus carolinensis, assembly GCF_902686445.1. Classification (NCBI taxonomy): domain Eukaryota; kingdom Metazoa; phylum Chordata; class Mammalia; order Rodentia; family Sciuridae; genus Sciurus; species Sciurus carolinensis. The sequence continues at coordinate 60,752,747 of NC_062218.1, forward strand.
TATGTTGATATATATGCATATGTACATATGTGTATATATACGTGTATATGTATTTGTATGTATATATGTTAAGATATATATATGCAGGCTGGGGATATAGCTCAGTTGGTAGAGTGCCTGCTTCGTAAGCACAAGGCCCTGGGTTCAATCCCCAGCACCGCAAAAAAAAAAAAAAAAAAAAAAAAAAAAAAATATATATATATATATATGCAATATATGTATATGCATACACGCACATATAATTTAACAAACTCTGGGGAGTATATATATTGATTATGTTTCAAGTTATCAAAGTGACAGGTCAAAGGGTATCTGCATTTTAAAATCATAACAAATACTGTTAAATTGCCCTCCAAACAATGTGCACCAATTTCTCTCCCTTAAGTAGCACTAATGATCATTCAATATATTTATTGTATATTCATATTTCTTTTTCCACAAACTTCCCAATTCCAAGTTTTTTCCAGTTTTCTATTTAGTTTTTCTACTTTTAAAAAAAATCACTTGTAAGTTTCATTAGAAGATACAAAAGAACTAATTTCACAACACTTAGATTAAAAAAAGAAAGAAAATACTTCTCACATATAAGTTTAAATTCTAAAATTTAATTCATTTGACACTGATTAGTCATATATTCTCAGGTAGGCACTTGTATGGATTAATATAGACTTTTTATAAAATTCCAAGAAAAAAATAGGTATCAAATTATCCCAACTAGAAGCTGCTCATAGATTGTTTTTAATTAATGGTCTGTCAGCAAAGTATAACATATGCAGAAGAAATGGGTATAAATACATAAATAAATAAACATAATTCCCCTCCTTTCTCATTATCTCCCATACTTACCTTATAGTTGTTCCAATACAGAGTATCTTGGGTGATTTTTTCACCAAGTATTGGATATGTTTGAATAGCTACAGGCTTATAACCAGCCATGATTTAATATAATTGCACTGTTGTCCAAGGTCAATAATTTAGAAGTGATGTTAGAAATAATTATAATGACTGCTTAACTCTGAAAAAGAAAACATTTTAAAACACATATTATTCATAAACTTGTACATATGGCTATGATTTTTACTCTGCTTTCTTTCAGAAGGCTGTGTGAAAGTTTATATAATAACCAATAAACCACTTAATTATAACCCAGAAGAGATAATCTAAAGGAAACAGGAAGAATATAGGTCAAGCTACCACACTGTACATCTCCTCAGCTGTACATAAGGGCTGTACACAAATGTTCTCACATCTACCTGACCAGTCTGCAATAGTTAGGAATAAATCTGGTTCAGTCTTTTGGTAGTCAAACCAGAAAAGAAGCACAATGGCTTCAGGTTTTGACCATGGGATATATGTATTATAACTATGAATGCAAAAATTTCCTGAAACTTAAGAAGACATTTAATCTTTAAGAATAAAGTTCCCAGACTTGACTTCCTGAAAGTCTAAAAATGTCAAGAAGGAAACTAAAGCTAATGATTCTAGTGGAGAAGCTTAAATTTTCAAGGCTTAATATGAAATCAGAATATTCTGATAGAGAAACTTAAAAGGTAATTTCAAGATTTAAACAAATGAAAAAAACAGAAAAAGCAATTCTAAGTTAAAGTGACAAAATAAGATAAAAATGAATTAAAATCTTTAACTAATTAAGCTAAAGCATCTTTCCAGAACTATACAGTTGCAAAAAACCCCCTGAATTTTATCATATCAGACGAATGATTCCAGTGATGCTATTCCTCATTTGTTTTGAAAAGCCCAAAAACATGACATCAGTAACACCAAAACAAATAGATGTGACTGAAATATTTTAAAGGCTATTTGATGAAATAGAGCAATTCATGACTAAAGGAGGAACTTTACTGTTCATTCAAGCACCTATAATGTGCATGATACTGTTTCAGACACTGGGAATACAGAGGTGAATGTCCTTCATTTTGGCTGGTGATTGGCTTCAGCTAGGAATCTAGACTCAGTTTTGACTTGTTTCCTCCTCACTAACACTTTAAGAAACAAAAGCTACTGATTTTAATCTTCCAAATCTTTCTAAACTTCATTAAGTCAACTTAACCCCTAGCTCCACTACCCTAATTCAGGTCTTCTCATCTATGTAAATAATGCAAAATAAATAATGCAACACTGCTCTAAGGTCTCCTTGACCTCCCCTCATCCCATCCATCTTTCAAATAATCACTAGCTGGTCTTTGTTACAAAACTCAATGTTACCCAGAAAATAAAGTACAAACTCCTTACCACAAGGCACGACATAAGGTTCTCTCTGATCTGGCCCTGGCTTAGCTTCCAGCCTCATCTCCTGTTATTACCAATCGTTTATTTTTCACTTAACACACCATGCTCATTATTGCCTCAACATCTTTGTTACTTGTGCTCTCTGCCAGGAATTTCCTCTACCTACTGCTATTTAACATTTAACGCTCAACTCAAGAATCAGATAATTCTCCAGGAAACCTCTTCTGCCCTCCAAGAAGAGGTCCTGTCTTCTAGGATCCTATTTGGCTCTGAATATTTCTGTCTATGCACATATTTCTGTTGCAATGGAATGCTCTCCTTTCCCTGTTAAGTTGAATTGAAATTTTGTTTCTTGAAGATTTTTTCTAAAGTGCTGAAATAATATTTTTGGGAGAAAAGAAAGGAAGCACTGTGTGAATTTCTATGGGGAAACACAAAATTAAAATTATAGTGCTGTCTTAAAATATGAACACTGCTACAGTTCACAAACTTTCTGTAAAGGGCCAAATGGTAAATATTTTAGGCTTAAAGGGGCCAACAAGGAAAATTAAAGGACAGATATTATGTAGTTACTTGTATAGCAAGTAAGGAATAAACTTCCCAAAGTTTTACTAACAATCCTCCCAAAGTAATCATGACAATTTTTTTTTTTTTTTGGTTTATGAATGAGAACAATGGAATTTAGAAGGGGGAGGGATAACATTTTGTTTAATTCCAGTTCAAAGTCAGTGCTTCCAACATTAAGGACTGCATATGCTCATCTAGAAAAAGTATTCTTGATTCTGAATACACAGATCTGCCCCCTGACTCCCTTCTTTACCTCTCACTACAATATAAGAGGAGTACCACCTAATTATCCCTTTCAATACATAGTTTAAAGCTTTAGAGAAAAGAAGTGAAGTGCTGTAGCAGTGGTTTGCCAGATTACAAAGTGAGGAATAGTAGTGGAGAGCGGGGATGAGCGGGTGGGGAGACAGCGCAAAAAGCACGAGGCAAGAAATTGTGTGAAAATGAAGAGGACAATGTTCCGGACGAGGTCAGGATTTACATGCGTAACAAGTACTACAGAAATACAATGCAGACTTGTCAAATAAAATGCTATGAGTAACGTACTGAGAGGTCCGAAGAACAGTTTTAATTCTACATGGAAAGAGTGTGTCATTTCACCTAGGCATTAAGGTATAACATTACATCTTCGCCACTTATGACAGGCACAAAAGCAGCGGTGTAGAAGAGGAAATACCCGGTCATTCGAAACTGAGGGAACTTTTTAAGAAAAGAAAGATGGAATTCTGCCTATTGCCTTGAAGGGGTGAGGATTATTCCGGGAGCTGATAATGATAGACAAGGGAGAGGGTGACTGCAGCAAGCCAAAACCTGGGTAGAAATTCAAATGCAGGGATCTTGAAAAGCCGGTTAAGAAGTTTAGCCATCTCCAGAGCATGCCAGAAACCACAGAGAGGCCTGATGAGAGTTTGGGCTACCCTGCAGGGAAGCCGCCTTCACCTACCTCCACTGGGCCCCGAGGATCCGCCGAGGTACTCCGGTTCCAAGGACAAGTTCTCCGACTTCGCCAGCGCTCTGCACCGGACTTTTCTGAATCACCTGCGCAAAATCACGCGGATCCTCACGGCTCAATCTGCACACACCAAAGAGAGAGCGTCGCGCGAAGATGACGTATCGGCGCATGCCCAGGAGACTCACGCAGGCTGGATGACGCAGGGGCGGGGCAGGTGGGCGGGGCGACCAGGCAGAGGAGGCGTAACCGGAGGTCTAGACTGCGGCCTTACCCTAGTGACCCAGAACTGTCAACCGAAGTGACCCTGTCTCTGTGATACTCGAGCAGGACGGACTGCGGGGCACAAAGGCGGCCCAAAACCAAACAGACACAACCACCTGGAAGTCGTCTCGGCTGCGGACCTTTTTTTTTTTTTTTTTGCCAGAAGCCGAAAGGAAAAATCGGAAGTGACGTCGCGGCCAAAACAAGCCCGAGCTTGAAGGCCTGCAGTGAGTCCGAGGCCTCCTCGAAGGTGGTTGCGAGTCACCGTGCGCCCACCTTGTGAGCCTTCTGCCGCTGTCCCAGGAATCCCCTCACGGAGGGTGAGCGAGTTTTCTCCTGGGACATTTCGAGCACAACTGGCCGGCGACGACGAATCGGACTTTCCACTCTACAGGTCTCCCCTCCAGGGGGCTCCTGTTCGGGGACGCTGGGACACCTGTCGCCTGTGAGGCATCATTTATTTTCATAGTACCTTCCTCTCCTTTTAGGACAATTTCGGGATTGGAGAGAACCGGGGGGTTACTGCTATTTTCTTCCACTGGGACTAGCACATTTACCCACTTACCTCGTTAGGCTCTCTCCCTAAATTCCTGGACCATGACAAATGGACTTCAAGGTTCCCCTTTTCTCACCACTTCCTCCCCTTCTCTGTCATCTCTTTCTCCTTCCTCCTATTCAAAAATTTGACTTGCCAATTTTGCTGCTTCTCTCTAAAGTAGTATCGAGATAAGCGTTGTTTCCATCCTCCTCTGCCAAGCATATATGTTGGATCTCCTCCAAAGACTGGTAATTCCATCTACAAACTCTGATTTAAAACACCAAGCCATTTAGAGCTGAGAAGAATATTAGAGATGTTTATTTCAACACCTTTATTCTGTAAATGATTGACTTTCAGAAAATTTATATGACTTATGTATCCAGGGTTGCACAGCTAATTAGTTGATGTTGGGAATGGAAAGCAAAATCCCATCAAAAAATGTTAGGCATAGAAAAGAATGTTTAAAAAATGTTGAAGTTCAGATTAGACAACATTTATGGAGCATCTGGTAAACCAAGTACTGTTTTATGTGAAAAGATTAGTAAGAGTTGTCCCCATCCTAGAGTTTTCAACTTAGTGGGGTTTTAAAAGGGAATTTTCAAGAGAATGGCAAGTGCTGGAGTTACATGGAGGGTACTGAGAGAGCTCAGGGAAGTTGCATTTAGCCTCACTTTGGAGGCTGGGTTGGAGAAAGAAGGAAATGATTCTTCCCTCAGGAACAGATCATTTGTGCACTCATCTTTTAAGGACCCACCAGACTTCTTGCATTGTACTTCAAAGTCCATTTGAGTCACCAAATTGTCTATTCTGCTTTCCTTCTTTCCTTTTACTAAAATGTACTAACTTTATTCCTGTTTCTTTCTTTTTTTTTTTTTTCATGACTGTGTATTACTCTTCAACTCCTTTTCTTATGGAAGTTTTGGATTTAGTGCTGTTTCTTATTTAATGGTCAGGGTGAAAGGGTTATAGAACTGGATAGGTTTCCCTTAATTCATGAGCTTCCTCTTTCTCCTCTCTGGAGTGGACACGATTACCTGCTTTGCTTATTCAAAGGATTGTTATAAGTATCAACCTTTGAAAATATCTTTAAAACTGTAAGCAGTGGGTTATCTGGAAATGTGTGGTTTGCCAAACCCTGCTTCATTGTGAAACTTAATGCATTTTTCTGTTTTAATTCCAACTTTAAAATACCTTGAACCCACTCAAAATTTCTAAGAGGCAATAAACCATAATATGAAAAAATATATATATGTCATTTTCTTGTCTCAAGTGATTACATATCTGGGACAGCTATTTATCTTTGGAAGCCAATCCATAATCTACACACTTTGTCATTAAAAAATCTATATTCAGTTGCTTATGCTCAATCTAAACCAAAACTTAGAAATACACCTTTAAGTTAATTAAAACCAAAACTTTGTAGGGTCTTTCACTAAGGAACACAAGTGTTACAGACAACAGTGCTGAGAAACTTGACTATAACATGAGTTATACCTTTTATTAAATTAAAACAGAGCCACTTAGATAAACATTTTTGAAAAAAAATGAACCTTAAATAAGAGGTTAAAATTTTAACATGAAAGTTTATTTTCATTGGTAGCCTTGTCTTTTATCCATTTGGCAATATTCAGATATAGGAAGAAAGAGAAACAGTGACTAAAATTGGTTGGAATAGAGTGATAGAAGTGATAATGTTTCTGTATTTCATTTGCTCTTTACCAGGATACTGTAAAGTTAATGGTGGTATCCCTGTTTTATAAATGAGATTGAGGTTAAGAGAAGTTCAATAACTTATACAAGTGACACAGCTCATAAGTGGTGAAGCTTGGATACATACCCTGATTTCTGTATCTTTGTACATTGTATTCTATTAGGTTTAGGCGCTTCTAAGAGCACTGTTTGTATACTTGATTGAAAATGATTATTTTATGCTCTTTTACCTAAATTGGTATCATTCTTCTAATTTCTTTTCTTTCAGATTTTTCAATATCAGAATTCTAAGAATACACTGGATACTGCTCTAAAACCAAGAAGAAATCATGAAGAAATGTTTTAATTATTGAACCTATGGTTGAAATCATGGCTACATCAGCAAATCTGGATATTGGAGCCCAGTTGATAGTAGAAGAATGTCCCAGCAGTTATAGTCTTTCTGGCATGCCAGACATTAAAATAGAACATCCACTGGACCCAAATTCAGAAGAAGGATCGGCTCAGGGTGTTGCCATGGGAATGAAATTCATATTGCCTAACCGATTTGATATGAACGTGTGTTCTCGATTTGTGAAGTCCTTAAATGAAGAAGATAGTAAAAACATTCAAGATCAGGTTAACTCTGACTTGGAGGTGGCATCTGTCCTATTTAAAGGTTGAAAGTTATGGTATAAATATCTGCATTTTTTTGTTGTTGTTGTTTATTCGAATGAAGTTTCGAGTTGTGTATTTCCACCATGGGAAATACAAAAATACAAATATTTAGAAGGAAGTTTGGAAATTATATTTTAATTGAATCTTCTAATCTCACAGAAACCAAATTTAAATGATTTCATGCTATGTAATGTCTATATTAAAAGCAGTACCTGTTGATTTTTTTAAAAATTCTTTTCTAATCTTCATTTACAAATTCTCTAGCAAAGTTTTTTTATTATACCTTTTAAAATCATAGAAAAAATTCCTTGTTTCTTTTCTAAATGAATTAGCTAAATATTCCCTGTTCCCTGAATGTTTAATTTACGCTAACTTCCAGTGCTTTAATTAAATAAAGTCTGTCAACATGCTTTAGATTTACCTTTATAATGATCTATTGAATAATAAAGCTAATCTCTTATAATAAGAGATTAATACTTCTTTTCCTGGAATTTTCACTATGGTAGTATAAACTTTTATGACAAAAATTTTAATATCATGTGATAGTTTGAATTGAAGTTCTTATGCCTCATGCATTTTTTAATGTCAAAATTGACATAGAATTTTTATTGAAAATACTTTGTCATTAAAATATTATTTTAATGTGTTTACATTTATTTTACTTAGCTGAATGCAATATCCATACATCTCCTTCTCCTGGAATTCAAGTAAGGCATGTCTACACTCCCTCTACAACAAAGCATTTTTCACCCATAAAACAATCAACTACTTTAACCAACAAACACAGAGGAAACGAGGTCTCTACCACACCTCTTTTAGCAAATTGTAAGTACTCATAGCTAATGTACTAAAATATTCTTATTACTACTATAGGAGTTTTAAGAGTTTGGCTTTGATATGCATTTCATTAAATGCATATTCTCTTATTGAAAGGTTAAGTGATATCCTAATAATTTTAGTAATTTAAAACTTTTTCATATACTATTACATATTTAAATATTTCATGTTATGTTTCTGTGTTGAGAACAAATACAGATTGAAATATTAAAATTTTATTTTTTTACTAAGAAATGGTGAGTTATTGTCAACATTTTGCAAATTAAGATATTGTCAGTATTTTCGTGTTCTAGGAGTACAAAGCTTGTTCTACTTATAAACCAAATGATTTTGCAGTAAAAGCCAAGTGATTTATGTATAATATAAATTATAAATGTCGTATTTGGATATAATAATATGAAAATGCAACCTAGCTTTTTTAAAACTTTGAATTCACAATTTTTAAAATTGTAGAATCCTTGTAGAGGGAAATAAGGTTTTTCTATTTAGACTAGAAAATATTCTGTACAGTATAGGTGTGTGAATGAAAGAAAATCAGCAATTTGATATTAGTAACTGTATTTGAGAATGTAACATTCTATATTCTAAAGCCTGTCAAAAATCTTTATTTTTACTCTGGATATAGTAAATTCTTCCTGATTTTCTGAATCACATGTTGTAGCATTTGAGCCATAAAGTCTTCCTCTGGAACTCTCCTTCTAGCTATTGACCATTTCTGGTTTACTTAAATAAAGTTGTTTGTAACTCCCTGTTGCTTTCTTTGAATATTAAGGAAATTTGATCATATCCCTGAAGTCAGTGATCAAGCAATACTAATTTTTTAGGAGAAGTCTCAAAATACAATGCCCTTTTTTTTTTTTTTTTTACTGTTCTAAAATAAAGAGATTCTCTTAAAATATTCCAACTGAAGGATTTTTGAAGTCCTGAAAAGAAATAATAGTTAGAGATCATCTGGATCACATCCCGCATGTTACAAATAAAAGTATGTAATTGGTTATGCAAGATCACACAGATAATTAGCCACAAGTAGGTCTACATTCAGAAAAATGAGAGATTACACTCCATTTATGTATGATCTATCAAAATGTATAAATGCATTCTACTGTCGTGTACAACTAATTAGAACAAATTCAATAAAAAATTTTACAATATATAATCTCAAGGCCAGTTTTGCTTTTATGACCTCATTCTTCCTAATGTTAAGAAAAACCCATGGAATCTTGAAATAAAAATATTTAGGACTTCCAAAAGGCAGTGCACTGTGACTCATGCCTGTAGTCACAGCTGCTCAGGAGGCTAAGGCAGAGGATAACTTGAGCCCAGGAGATTAAGCCTAACCTGGGCAACATATTGAGATTCTGTCTCAAACAAACCAACTAACCAATATATATATTCAAACAAACCAACAAGTAAATAAATAAATATATGTATATACACACACACGTATATATTATGCATACATTATATATATGACTTGAATGTAACAAAAGGAGTATCTTTGTATCTTTGAAACCTGTCTTCCTCACAAGTTTGGATACAGAGGTAGCATTTTAAAGGCTAAATGCCTAAACATTTCTTTGGAATAAATTTTGTTTCAACATTTTGCAAATGTCAAATTACCTTAAATGAATGTGTGAGTCAATTCTCAGATACAGAATGGACACTTATAATGTTAGGAATATACTTTAAGTTAGATTTTTAAAATGATAAAGTGATAAGGTTTTTTTAAGAAAAGAAATTTGCCACCGAAACATGAACCATCGAATGATGAACATGTACCACACAGATGTACATGAAGCATTTTATGGTATTGTTTCAGCTTTGTCTGTTCACCAGTTGGCAGCCCAGGGAGAGATGCTGTACCTGGCTACTCGTATTGAACAAGGTAATGGCCTAGTTTTAAATATTTTACTTAAAACAAATTCAATAGGATTTACTAGATTTGTTATTTTGTTTCATTTTAACACAGGAAAGTATAAAGAAAAAACACAGTTGCATAATTTCATCAGGCATTTAACCCAATGGATAGTAAAAAAAAAAAAAAATTAAGTAATAGAAAGTATAAAAGTTATAACTTCCTTGGCCACGCTACCCTTTTCCCCAAACATATATTTCTTATATTTTCAGAAAAACTTTCTAGAAAACATTTCAATTTATATTTTGGGTTATATGTGAGAATATATATTTGCTTTAAATTATTTATATAAGTAGGAAAATATTATTCATACTGCATTGTGCCTTACTTTTTCACTCAATGTTTTGGAGTGCTTTCCTTATAAACCATAAAAATCTATTTTGTTCCTTTTAATAGTTTGAGAATTTTGCATATTACATATGCATATTATACACATATGCATATTTTTAACTATTCATCCTGATGGAGTTGATTCAAAATTTTTACTATTAAATGACAATATTATTGGTATTCTTTTAAAATATATCCATTGAGTAAATTTACACAAGTAGATTTGCTGGGTCAAAGGGTATATGTTCACTTTTTTTTTTTTATTTTGGTATTAGAGATCCAACCCAGGGCTTTGTGCATGCTAGGCAAGTACTTTACCATTGAACTACACACCAGCCCTAAATTTATATGTATATATATATATATATATATATATATATATATATACACACACACACACACACACATACTTATATATATATACACACATATATTCTTATATATATATATATTCTTATATATATATATTTTATATATATATAATATATATATGTGTGTATATATATATATATATGTATCCAGATGCTTGTCCTCATACCAGAGTTTCAGTTTCTCTTTGCCCTCACTGACACAAAATGTTTTCAGATCTTAATTTTCACCAATCCATGAGTGAAAACTGGTATCTCACAGTACTTTATATTTTTAGAATTATGATCACTGAATTTCTTTCTGTATGGACTGCCTGCAATATATTGATTTATATGAACTCTCTAAGGAAATCAGCTTTTTGCTATTTATGTTGGATATAGTTTTTTCCCATTTTGTCATTTTTCCTTTGCCTTTTTAAATAATACTTTCAAAGGTTTAAATTTGGGAGAGGGGCACTATTGAGCATTGAACCTAAGAGCATTCTACTTGTGAGCTGTATCACCAGCCCATTTTCCAAATAATTTTATTAAGACAGGGTCCTACAAATTGCCAAGGATGGCCTTGAATTTGCAATTCTTCGCCTCAGCCTCCCAAATCACTGGGATTAAAGGCATGAACCACCATTCCCAACAAGGCTTAATATTTTTAAGTAGCCAATTATTTATTTTCTTTGTGACTCCTGAGTTTTATATCCTGCTTCAAAAAGATTTTCTATTCAAGAACTATAAATGAACTTACTCATCCTTAGTCTTGAACTTCTGTGGTTTCCTTTTTTAACATTTTAATAACTTTGACTCATATAAAATGTTTTGGTGTAATGAAGTAAAGATTAATTTTCATTTTTCAAAAAGTTAAGCAGTTGTTCCAACATTGAATACAGGGAGCATGATCAGAGTTTTATTTTTCTTGATCATGTCGTTTTTATAAATTTAATCATTGTATTTATATTTGTTTATAAATATTTGGAGGTTTTCTTTTCAGTTTACTAAATAATTTAGGGGTAAAGCTGGAATTTATAACTACTAAACTAAGTCTAGGGAATAAAATTGGTTTACAGTGGAATTGTGTGATACTGCATTTCAGATCATTCAATCTTCATGTTATATTATGTTATCAAATCACATGAATGAGAAGTTCACAGGTAGCAACAGCTGTAGAGTAGAAGGTGGTTTTCATAAGATTTTGGAGTTCTATAATTGCATGTATTTATATAATGCTAAGGGCTATCAAAAAAATCTCATTTTTATCATGATCCTCCAAGCTTATAGAGGTAAAAAAGGTATTCTGCATATTGAAGAAACTAATTGTCTTGCCCAGAGTCACACTGCTAGAGACAGGGCCAGGATTCAAACTCTGGTCTCCTGATTCTGAGACCAGTGGTCTGTTGACTGCCATATGTCTTGCATAATGTCATTCTCTGGTAGTTTATACTTTAAAGAACATGCTCTATGAACCCTGCTATGTACATTGAGACACATTTTAATACAATCAGACTTCAAATTGCAACAACACAATAGGACCTTAGCAAACAAAAGTCAGCACAAAGTGAACTTTTTTGAGCCATATAATCAACTTTTTGGAATGCCAGTGATTTCATAGTGTTATGAATATGTGGTGGTTAAATTAGATCACAAAAATTGCTTTTCTTTTAAATAGAAAATGTTATCAATCACACGGATGAAGAAGGATTTACTCCTCTGATGTGGGCAGCAGCACACGGGCAAATAGCTGTGGTAGAGTTTCTACTTCAGAATGTAAGGAAAATGCCTCAGAAAATGTATATGTGTAGTTACTTAAGTTCAATTAAGTCTTTAGTGAAGTTTTTGTATCTCCAACCAGCCAGATGTAATTATGGAGGATACAAAAAAATTTTTAATGATTTTTATATTTCTGTGAAACTTGAATCTAGTTGGAAAAGCAATGCTAATCATACATGAAAAAGTGAGAAATAATTTCATGTCCAGCCCCCACTTAGTGTAAGAGGAACAAAAGTACTATCAGCCGTGGAGGAGAAGGCTTTCAGAGAGGAGCTATGACTTGACTCCAGAGTGAAAAGACAGTTAGGCTTGAGATAGAAGAAGGAAGGCATTTGTTCAGGAAATCTCAGTAACAAGAGCATCCATGAATAATAGTTCCCAAAATAATCCCAGAACGTTACCTAACTTCAGTGTTGAACTGTAATTGTTATTGACAGGAGTAACAACATTTTTGTTTAAATTCACTGAAAGTCTTTTATTTCAACTTCCTATACCAGGGTGCTGATCCCCAACTTTTAGGAAAAGGTCGAGAAAGTGCACTGTCATTGGCCTGTAGTAAAGGCTACACAGATATTGTCAAAATGCTGCTTGATTGTGGAGTTGATGTAAATGAATATGACTGGGTGAGTCTGAATTTAAACTACTGTAACAAATTCTGTAATTTATTTGGCTGGGGGAGACAATAGATTTTATTAAGCTCCTAAAAATATTTATTTAAGTAAATACCTGGAAGAACAAGTTAATGCCATAAACTCAATTATTAGTTCTGATTTAAGCATTCTTTGAAAGATATTAAAATTAACTAAAACTACTTCTGCATGCCTAATTCTTAGTAAAACTTCCTATAGAAATATTTGACTGTTGTTCACCCTAAAAACCTTTTTCAATTTGCAGAATGGAGGAACACCTTTGCTTTATGCTGTACATGGGAATCATGTGAAATGTGTAAAGATGCTCTTAGGTAAGCAGATGAAAATGAAAACTATTTAGAAAAATGCAAGGACTTTATTTTTTCAGTCTGGCCTTTCTTGTTACTAGCATGACCACTATCTGTTGTTAAATACATTAATGCTGTTGCTCTTCACCCCTGAGGCACCTGCTACCACAGAGATGCCCATGAGAGAAGCAGCGCCATGAAAACCACATCTTAAGTTAAAGCTTTTGTCCTTGCTGCTTTCATCTGGGGTCACATTTAAATCACATTTGAATTTGGAAACATGTTTGTAGTGTCTTTATGCATAAGTTTTGTTTTTAGTTGTCTATGAGTTTTAGCCACTCTTGGGGATGCCTTTTTGCAGTGTTTTCCCTCCAACCCACCCAAGTGAATTCTGTGTCCTACTGTACTATGTACTTGGCAAGACCATTCTGAAAATACCCTCTTGAATTAGCTGAAAACCTATCCAGATATTTGCACATGAGCCATTATTAGATAAACATATTCACACTTTCATTTTACTAATGTAGATTTTTCTGTTTTGATATAGAAAATGGAGCTGACCCAACAGTTGAAACTGACTCTGGGTATAATTCTATGGATTTAGCTGTAGCCTTGGGGTATAGAAGTGGTAAGTATTTTAGAACTCTCAGGTTTTGTTTTAGTAAAACTTTAAATAGCATAAGCCAGTGTTTCATCACGTAGTTATAAAACACTGCCTGCTTCCCTAATTCCTGATACATGCTTTTAACTGTGGATAAAGTAAGGAAATTCTTACAAAGTTGAGAAAATGAGTTTGTTTACAGTGCTTTTCATCAACCCAAATAATTAGTTACTAGAGGATAAGTGCCCACCTATTTAAAGATTTATTTAATATTTTGCCTAGCAAACTACTTATAGAACAATTTATACTTTGGATTCTACTTCAGTTTAAAAAATATAAAAACCTAGATACAGAAAGTTCAGTAATTTGGACAGCTACTAAGTCAGTGATGGACTTAAATTTTAAGTATTTTAAGTATTGCATTGCATTATTGCCCTCAAATAATTAGTGTATTCTAATTAGAAATAACTTTATTTTAGGAAAACATTAGGGATAAGTTGATACTTTTAAAATTTTTGTAATCAATATGCTGTGATCTTGATTACTTATCTGTTCTAGTTCAACAGGTTATTGAGTCACATTTGTTGAAGCTGCTTCAAAATATCAAGGAGTGACCTAGTCCCCAGAAAATGTTGTCTGCCCTTCCATTCACTTTTTGGGTCCTTATAAATGATAGTTTTGTTTACTTATAAATTTTTACCTCAGTTGCAATATTTTCTGATTTTTAGTAAGTTTTAATAAATATTCCTCTGAGTAATTCACTGGTTTATAATAAAATTAATGTTGATGCTTTTTTTATAAATGTGTTTTACTATATATTTAAAAATTATAAATTAATGTTTTGTGGCATGTACATTTTTATGGTACAGATAGTTATCTTTGTATCAAGTGCCGTAATTTGACATTTTCAGAAATTATTCTACCCTATTCATCTTCACTCTTGTATTAACTCATTGACTTTACATAGGGTTTACTGTAAATCCATAGGGGGAAAAATGTTACTGTTAAATTAAAAAGTGCACAGTGTGATTGTTTACAAAATGATGTTATAAATAAATAAGTGCTTTTTCTGTCAGTTTGTATTCTAGTTTTTTTAATTACATAAGATTATTACAGATTTCTTTAGGTGTTAACTTTTCTATTCTGCGGTCTAGTCACAAAGATTTATTAATTGTCATTTCTAGAAGTATATTTAGAATATTTTTCTTCTCTAAATAAGCTTTTTAAAAGTAAAAGTCCTCCATGAAAGAGAAATCAATTCTTCATAAAGGTGAGATGCTCTTTAATTCAACTAAAGGAGCACTATACACTCATGTTTCATCAAAATCTAGAAGAGAGAGCCAGGGACTAGAAACTGATTTGAACACTGAGTGTAGAATTTGATTTAGTTAAGTGACTTCATCTGGAAAATAGATGTTTTATCAGTTATGATAATTTGGTTATAAGCCACATAAACTTGATCTGGATAATTTAAGCAAAAGTGAACTAATGAAGAGATGCTGAAAGGAAGGAAGCAGGCAGTCCCGAGGATGACGCTAATGATTTTTTTTGGTACCAGGGATTGAACTCGGGGGCACTCGACCACTGAGCCACATCCCTAGCCCTATTTTGTATTTTATTTAGAGACAGGGTCTCACTGAGTTGCTCATTGCCTCACTTTTGCTTAGACTAGCTTTGAACTCATGATCCTCCTGCCTCACCCTCCTGAGCCACTGAGATTACAGGTGTGTGCTACTGAACCCAGCCCTAGTCTGACCCGTATGGTTAACAGCCAGTGGATCTCAGAACAGATCTTGAAGAATGTTACTCTTTGCAATCTTATTATCTTTCAGCCTCAGGGTTTTTTACAACAAACCCCAGAAACATCCCTTAATATAATAATACAAGTTAATTAGCAGAAGTAATATTTTAAAACAAGTTATAAAATTCCTCTTTTAAAAATCAAGTACATTTAGGTAATGTTTGTTGACTGCACACATTCGTTTTAAGTTTCTGTACCACGTGCTGTGCTTTAAACAAGAATAAAATACTAAGCAAAAACAGACATAGACTTGCCATGGAAATACTTACTGTCTAGTACGAGACTCATTACCACACAGTCACAAAGTGAAATACATTGATAAAGTATAATTTTTGAGAAGTCAGAAAAACATTCTCATATAAGTCTATTATATGTTCATTTTATGTAAGATGAACACCTTGCTAAAGATTATTTTTACTTGTTTATTAGTGAGGAAACCAGCATAAGGTCAAAACTAATTCAAAGAGCATTCGAAAAGCTATATAGTTTAGGTCATGTCAGTGTAAGAAAAGCAAATCTGGCTAATGCCCAACAGGGTCATAAGCCAGAACTTTTGAAGTTATCTTTTCCACTGAACAAAAATTATTTACATCTCTATAGAAAGGAAATCAATAAAATAACCTTTAAATCTGAGACCTTTAATTGATGAAATAGTGAGTTGAACAAATACTTTCCCCTAAATTAAAGACTCTCAAACTTTATCAAATGTTTATCAGAATCATCTAAAGGGCTTTTTTAGAATTCTGATTGCTGGACACTACCCCAGAGTTTCTGGTTCAGTCTGTCTAGGGTGGGACCCAAGAATTTTCGATTCTAACAAGTTCCAAGTGATGCTGCTGGTCCTGGGACTTTGTTTTGATTATACTTGGATGGTCTCCCCAGTGTGGCATTGAAAGAATGTGTCTCCTCTGTTTCTTTATTTTCAGTAAGTTTTTTGGCAGTCTCCTGGTTTGGAATCGTAAATAACCTTCAAATATTATTCCTGATTACAAAAAAGACTGTTTTTGGTTTGGCCTAATTTTTTATATCCATGCAGCAATTTAACTATATAAGCCTTTCCTGCAAATCTAGAGATGCCTTACATTACTGAGGAGCTACTAAAACCCCAAAATTTACCTTCTATTCAGTAATTTTCATAATGAATCTCAGACATCTGAAAGCTTGGATTATTTTCTCCTTTGTCCCAAGGCTAGGGGCCAACACCCAGGAAACTCTTTCATCTAGATTTCACCTACAGTATCAGTAAATAGGTATAAATTACTCCCTTCTTGAAGCCTACAAAATTTGCTAAGGTCCATGATCTTTTAGGAAGTGACTTTCCTCAGCACCAGTAAGCCTGAGGTATAGAGACAGGCACAAAGGCCAGTGTAGGAAATGGCTGTGTAGGCATCAGTTCCACATATAAAAACTACCCCATTCCTTAATATGAACTTCTTATGCCTGGTTAATAGCATCATTCTCAAATATTACCCTTTGGGTATGACTTTGGCTGAATAACATATTTGTCCACTTATGCCTTGGAAAAATAATGACAAATTCTTATTAAACCTATGCAAAGAACTTATTTGTCATAAAAAATTAAGAAGACTCACTAAAGGTATTGTTATGACTTGGATGTAAGGTGTCTCCCAAAAGCTCACGTGTGAGACAATGCAAGATGGTTCAGAGGAGAAATGACTGGATTGTGAGAGGCTTAACCTAATCAGTGAATTGACCCGCCCCTGCCCTGATGGGATTAACTGAGTGGTAATTAGAGGCAGATGGGGTGTGGCTGGAGGGAGTGGTTCATTTGGGGGCATGGCTGTGAGGGTATATATTTTGTATCTGGAGAGTAGAGTCTCTCTTTCTCTCTGCTTTCTGATGATGCAAGCTACTTCCCTCTCACACTCTTCCACCATGATGTTCTGCCACACCTCATGCCCCCCAAGGAGGAGCTGACTTTTTATGAATCTGGGAACCCTCAAACTTTTTCTCCTTTAAAATTGTTCTGGTCAGATCTTTTAGTCACAGCAGCGAAAAAGCTGACTAAAACGGTATTCATTGCTGAATTCTGAAGACATTAGTGAAAATCAGATACCATTTTTAAATATTTCAGTTTATGTGCAAAATCTAAAAATTGAAGGTTATGGATAGCTTAAGATGATAAAGGATTTTTTCATGCATCCATAAGAATAAAACATCAAAAATAATATAATATTCCATATAAATAACTAATAAAATTTTTCCTCATCCATTATTTCAGTTCTGTGTAATTAATTCTTATTTGCTGGGATCTTGGGTCAAATAGTGGGTTATAATGAAATACACCTGAACAGAAAAGAATCTTTGGAATATTGGAATCCAGAAATTCTGACTCCATCTACTATATAATCTTTGAAGGATGTTTAAGTGATGGCAACCAAGAAATGTGTATCCAGGAGTCTATTCTTCACAGCGTCAGTAGTTAGGAGTATCTGGTACACCTTTCTACAAGACTCTAACACTTAGAGGCTCTGAGCTCAGAGCAGAACCTTCAGATATGCATCCAGTAAGATAAAAAATGATAATAAAATTGAATGACTCACTGGTTTCAAATAACAACAATATCAGAAAGGAGAAAATTCTCTATTATGATACTCTACATAATCATTTCATACACAATTGATTATTTCCCCCAAGGGTAAAAACATATTACAGACAGTAAGGGTATTATTTAAATAGTCCCTTAAGTGATAATGAACAGTGCTTGTTTACACGGTTGTATTTCTCTGCTACAAACAACTATTATAGTTTCAATTCGCTATGTTAGTGCTTTTTTAAACTAAACTAATAATTCTATTTTATGGAGAAAACTAGGAGGTAAATTGAGAACTGTTTGTCAAGGTAGAGAATTGCATCAGGGTAGTGAAAGAAATTCATGAATAAATATACAACTTTATATGGCTACATACATCTCTTGAACTTCATTAAAGTTGTAAAAACAAACATTCATTCATTAGTGTGTCCCAGAGATAGAGCAAATATTGCACATAAAAATTGGGACCAAAAGTATATAACCTAAAATTATACTTAATAATCAATGTTTTATCTTATTGGAAATTATGTAGTTATCTAATAATTATTCATTCATAATTTTGTTATTAATCCAAGTTTTACTCAAGGATCTTGAAAATTATGTTTAAGCTGACAAACTCTAATTAAAACATAATTACTGGTGATATCAGAAGTTTGTCAAAATCACAATTCAATTTAGTTGAATAGAAATTTACACCTTTATACTATTAAATATTAAGTAGTATTTTATTTTATTTAATTAGTAAACCAGTATAAAAAGTTCAACAAATTCAAATTAGTCTTTTTCTACTATAACAAACAGAAGTTTTCATTTAAAAAATTAAATGTTTACTGGAATCATGCTCTATATTGATAAACTCAGGGTAAAGACATGTAAATAATATTCTAGAAAAGCAAATTATTAGGTTAATTTATTCAAAGACTCACTATTATGTACACTTGGATTTGTAAAATGTTTCTGAAATAGTGGTTTCTAGAAAAACCACTGTTTTTTAAAATTCTAGCACACTTGAAGTGCAGGAAATCATACAAGCCAATCAGAACAACTCTTTTTTAATGATATATTATAATCTAGCTTATAAATACCTTCCAGAGTTAGGAACTATTTCCTACTTATACAATGAGAGGTAAAGGCCTTTTGCAATTACTGATGCAAACATGCAAATGCAGGGTGTTTAGAGTTTCAGATCTACAGATTCAGTCACAGGTTCAAAGAGACGAAGAGTTATGTTCCTACCCACCAATTACAAAATTCTTCATCAATCCGAGATTGCGTGTAGACAAATGGACCAAACCAAACAAAAAATTAAAAAGACTAATAAATAGGATTCTCTGTCATCTCTCACCCAACAGAGCACAGGTCTTCATTATTCACCCAACAGAGATCACCAACTAGATTATAAAAATGAATTCCCAATCATTGCTGCCACTAATAGAAATAATTTATTGAATGTGTGCAAACCAGAAACAGAAACGAATTCAGAAAACCAATAGAAAGGTTATCGCGTTCCCTCTGGCTGCAGAGAGAGACACGACAAATGTCTGAAGCTTTGGAAGTTTATTATGCACAGTCCCTCTCCTACACTTCTCTTACTCCCAGCTTTCGCGCACTCCCAGCTTCTCTTCTCTCAGCTTCTTCTTACTCCCAGCTTCCGCACACTTCCAGCTTCTCTTCTCTCGGCTTCTTCTTACTCCCAGCCTCCACACACTCCCAGCTTCCAGCTCAGCTTCAGCCTTCGCCCCCCTACTCTCCCACCCACCAGGCTTATATACACTTCAACCAATCAGGGGAGAGTACACGAGGTAAACGGGGACAGCTGCAAGCATAGGATAGGTACACGAGGGGGGCATGCTCTAATCACATCGTTAACTAGCCAATCATTGGAATTCGCTGGTTGTTTACTGTATAGCTGGCCGCTTTTGGCTCAGCGTCAGGCGCCATCTTGACCATGCCCAAGGCTGGGGGTCCCGGAAACCCTGACAAAAGGTAGAAAGATCTAGAGAGCCAGAAAACCTAAAGTTGTGTTGACCACCCAGATTCACCTCAGAGGTCAAGGAAAGATGTGTAGACTAAAGAGGGGACTCATCAAGTGAGTCCTCTCAAACATCTCAGTGCATGACCTTCAGAACTAATCAAATAATTTTCAAAAGGTTACAAAACATGACACTCTCATGGAAAATAAACACATAAGAAAGATTTCATTCAACTCATTAATTAATGAGGAAACAAGTAAGAGATGAAAACTGGCTTTAAGAGCATCTGAGAAGCTGAGTAACTTTTGACAATATTAAGATCCCTGGGTTGTATACAAACCCAGCTAACGTACAACAGGGATACAAATTGCCATGATGATGATCCTTTCCACAGAACAAGAATTGTTTCTTTACTAGATAAAATCTCCAAATTGACATGTAACTTCACTAAGTCTGGGACTTTTAATAAATACTGAACCAAATTCCATTTCTCCAAATAATCCTTGGATGGCCTTTGTTTCATAGGACATTGAAAGGACATGTCACTATGACTTGTTAGTACTTCAGGGAAAGCGGGGCTACAGTTAATCGCACTGGTAATTAATCTCCCTTCTTTCATCAGCTGAGAGTAATATAGGCACCCTGAAGGGTTGGTGACAGCACTTTTCATACATCATCCTGCTGATTAGACTGCATGATTCACTCCAGAGTAACCACAGGGAAAGACGTGGCAGCCTGGAGATCTGAATGCAAAAGGTTAATATTTTAATATCCCTGATCTTACAAAATATTGCCAAAAACCTGGATAATCGAATACACTTTTTAAGGAAAATGTAATGGGTGATTTTAGCCTTCAAACTCTAAAGATTTTTAAAGTTTATGGCCATGAAATGTTCTTTAAAATGTCAGTTAGCCTCCTGATTTTTAGAAAACATTCTATAATATTTCATTACCATGACTTTTTTACCTTTAAACATACAAAAAGTTAAAATTTTAAATTCTTTTGTTAGAAAAAACTGGCTACATATACATACGCAATCGATACATAAACAGATGATAGACAATAGATAATTTTGTACACATTATATCACTAAATATTTATGTTTCCAGTAGGCAGCATTGAATGTATTCATATCTATTAAGAAATTTGCTGTGTGATAAATAAAATGTTTACAAATCTGGTAGTTGCAAACTGGACAAAAATAAAACAATAGGCAGGACAAACTCTGGTTATTATAAGTTCTTAAATTAAGTGTTCTTTTTCTCTTTAATACATTTTTTTCTGTGACAGATTTTCTCATACTTAGATATCTAATGAAAGCCTCAAAGTTTTGCCACCTTATTCTTTTGTAGTGGGATACTATTGACAAAATTCAAAAGGTATTTACATTGTGTTGTTGCTTTTGGTATCTGGGATTAAACCCAGAGGCACTTAACCATTGAACCACAACCCAGATGTTTTTATTTATTTTTATAATGTGGTGCTGAGGATTGAACCCAGTGCCTCACCTGTGCTAGACAAGTGCTCTACCACTGAGCAACAACCCTAGCCCTATTTTTTATTTTGAGGATTTTTTAGTTTGACAGGATCTTGCTAAGTTACTTAGGGCCTTGCTAATTTGCTGAGGCTGGTTTTGAACTTGCAATCTTCCTACCTCAGGCTTCCAAGCTGCTGAGATTACAGGCGTGTGCCACTGCATCTGACCCAGCTTTACATTTTGTATGGTTTAGAAACTTCTACAATACATGTTTACTGGTTTTATAAAAAATAATGGTAAAGACATAAGGGAGTGTAACATGATTGAAACATTTTTAGGCATGCTTTTAGACAGGAACTACAGTCACTGAGGTACAATCCAAAGAGAACTGTATAAATATTCTTTGGTTAAAGTAAACTTCACAGGGTTGTTCTGCAATGTGAACAGATTTCC
The DNA here is from genome assembly GCF_902686445.1 of Sciurus carolinensis. Classification (NCBI taxonomy): domain Eukaryota; kingdom Metazoa; phylum Chordata; class Mammalia; order Rodentia; family Sciuridae; genus Sciurus; species Sciurus carolinensis. The sequence goes on from NC_062218.1 coordinate 60,774,684, forward strand.
TCTTTGCATGGTCAAGCCCTTTCCATATGAGTGAGAGCTATGTGATGTCAACTGTGTACCCAGCAACATGACCCACCTGTATTGTTGCCACATCAGTGACTGGAAGTAATAAACAATTATTGTTGGTGATTTTATGTCCTATGGAATTGAAATTAGGATCAGAAATTATGATCGTGGGAAAAGATTGTTGTAAATTCATTGTCTGGTGGTTCTCCTTTCAGTGAAATGAGTACAGTCAGTCCTCCATATCCGCAGGGTCCAGATGGATAGAGCAAACTAAAAACTAATGGAAAATATTCAGAGATAAATATTTCATCTATACTGAACATGCAAACTTTTTTCCTGTCATTATTCCCTAAACAACACAATATAGTAAGTATTTACATAGCATTAACATTGTATTAGGTGTTATAAGTAATCTAGAGATGACAAAGTATACAGGAAGATGTGCATGGGTTATGTACAAACACCACACCATTTTATAGAAAGGCTTGAACATCTGTGGATTTGGGTATTCACAGGGGGTCCCAGATCCAAAGCCCTGTGGATACCCAGGGATTACTGTGTGGGCCACAGCATACGTTTGCCACATATTTTGTTATTCATACATTCTGCAAAATTGTTTTCCATTTCATAGATTCTAAATGTTAAATGCCAAATTCACTTACGTTGTTTTTTATGAACCTGAGAAGCTGCTTAAGTGTTTAATATTTTTGTTATCCTCCTCTTCCTGTCCACTGAGGGTAGGTTTTAGTCAGATATATTACAACTCCCACAATAAATTTGTGGAAAGCATCAGAATTGCCTTCCTGATGTTCAGTTGACCTATTCACCATCTCTTCTCTAAAATGTTAAATATTGGAAACAAGAAATCTCCTCAAAAATTTGTTTAATTCTTCAATACACCCTTATGGAGCACATACTCTGCCAGAGACTGGGCTAGCCCTGGGGAAATAGTATAGACCAACAGAGACCTGAAGACCTACCTATGTGGTGAATCTGCTTCCTGGGGGAGACTGACTTTGCTCAAAATGATCTCTCCTAAACCATACCTCCTAGGAACAAGATAAAAATGTAACGTGTTATCAGTACTGGGTTTTTGGTATGCTAATAGTTCTGCTGTAAGATCACTAAAAGTCCTCCTTACTGACCCAACATAAGCTTCCACCTCCCAAAGGGAATCAGGACTAAGGACCTAAGAATAGTGGAAGAAAGTGCCACTGGTTCTCAGCCCAGGATGCACAGTGGAATCACCTGGAAGGACTTGGAAACTGGATCTTACTCTTGGATGATCTGGTTATTTAAATTGCGTTGCCACATGGGGCTCATAATGGCCTCCCAGGTAATGATGATGTAAATTCACAGAGGGGAATCACTGACTCAAAGCAGTGTGGAGAGCAGGCTGTGTTCTGCTCTGAGTTACTCTTGATGTACAGAATGCAGTATTCAGACTGTACCTACACCTTCACTCCATTTTGTAAAGCAGCAGTCTGCCATAAGCTATTCCATTTTGAACTGAAGTTCTGAGGTGGAATGACTCCACACCTTGTTTGTACAACTACCACTTGCCTGGCACAACCATAGTGCATAAACTGATCAATAACTTAATGGTGCTAATAACAATGACTACACATTGTCACCACCCACACAGCATCAACAAAGGATCTTGAGTAGGGCAACGGGAGATGGAGAAAAACACAGAGGCATTTTTAAGCAAAGTTGGAATCAGGTGGGAAACTGCCCTCTGATGGAGGAAAAATGACCCAGAACTAGCTCTGCAAGTTAATTATATAGGGTCTCATAATCAGGAAGTTAGCAGTAGGGTACTGTAAATTATTCAAGGCTTGTGAATTATCCAGAGGATTCTTTGTGAAAAGTTACACAGCTAGAAACATTGTTTTGCAGCTATCCTACTGTTGTAGTGCTAGGAACATTCTGCTATTAACCTGCTGCACCCAGGAAGCCCATTGTCCTGGGACACCTGATAACTGTTAGTGTTGGAGTCAAGAGTCAAGACTAATAACATCTATGCATTTTTGGCAAGGAATGTTTCCCAGATTCGGCTTTTGTTGACATCACAGGATCAGTCGATGATGGGGGCTCATCTGCTCTCCACAACCCATAAACTTTTCAAATTAATAAAAATCACATGGATGCATGGGTGTACCAAAAGCATATCAGGGCCGGGTGCAGTGGCACACACCTGCAATCCCAGCAGCTCGGGTGGCTGAGGCAGGAGGATCGCAAGTTCTAAGTCAGTCTCAGCAAAAGTGAGGCAATAAGCAACTTGGTGAGACTCTCTCTCTAAATAAAACACAAAATAGGGCTGGGGATGTGGCTCAGTGTTCAAGTGCCCCGAGTTCAACCCCCAATACCCCCTAAAAAAGTGTATTAGGAACACCAGACACAGGAGTTTATCAACCTCACCAGATGCAAACTTCTCACTTGAGACCCTTAAAAGGGGAAACACCCCAATATTGGACATGGCAGCACCCTGACCCTGACTCCTGGTCACTATCACAAGCCTTGCCCAGGAAAATCATCAGAGTAACAAACCTCCAAATCTCAGTCCTTGTGCTTTAGCAGAGTGCAGTTTTTTCCTGTGGGTGACAACCACACAAGTACCACTCCCAAACTGACACTGTGAAACTGCCATCCATCTGGACCTGGCCTAGAACAAGTTCCTGCACTTCAGCAGCCCTGCACCCTGAGCAAGTTCTTCAGCTGGTTCTTATCTTATCTGACCACCTACAGCGACTCTTGGTATTCATATCTGCTCTCTGCCTTGCTCTCAGTTCAGTCTTCTAAACCCCTGTGGCTGCCTTAACCCTTTCTTAGGTTTTCTGTAATGTGTGTGCGTGCGCAGAGTATGATGTGTGTCTTCAGTGTTGTAGATATTAGAAATTAATATTGGAATAAAAAACCTGTGATTACCCAGCTTATGACTACCAGGTGACCCACAAGTATTCAGTGAACTGCCAATGATGAAAGTGGTATAACCGGTGAATTTATTGGTATTCGACAGAACCTGGTCATGTGTCCTTTGTCTACGGGCAGTTGGTACTGCTATGAGTCTTTTGTAAAGGAAAACATGTTCTGCTCGAAGCACTGATCTTGCTTTTGTGAATGAACACTGTACTTTGTCATTTGGTGGGTGCTGGTTGTGATTGCACATTCTTTATTCCTCAAGTCTGAAGGCAGAACCCACTTCTGATGCCACATGTATATTTGCTCACCTTGTTTACCCTTTGGATAAAAGAAGTCCTAAACATTCAGCACAGCAATTTGTACCCACAAACTCTAAAGAACTTGTCTTCATGCCGCTGTGTTTTAGGATTTCCTAGAACATGTGTCACAGTTGTTGATTGAAGCACCAGCCTTCTGGGACTCATGACAGCTCACAAGGTTCACCCCCAAGACCAGGTAATGCTCCTCCATGACACATGCCTGTTATGAAATCTCCTCTTTCCTTTAACTTGGGTATCCTGTTGTTTGTCCCTCTTTCAAGGAGATGATCAACGACAATGAGACTGATTGCTTATGCCCTTGTTTCAGAGAACCCCTGCCTTGGAAGTTCCTCAACTGCTTCAGGAACACTGTGTCAGTATTTTAGGAAAAACTGCCCAGTCAGTGGATCCCCAGTGTTGGTTTCCACCTCTCTTCCTCACATACCACAAGCTTGATATAGGGAAAAATCCATACCCTTTATGTCCTCCCAGAGAGTACAGTTTCCAGCTCTGGCAAACCTCTTTTCAATCTGAACACCCTACAAGGCTCAGCTGCAGCTCCAGCTCCTTCATTACTAGATCCCTTCAATATCCGTCCTACCAATTTCTCTCCAATTACTAATTTTTGTCTCACCCAACCTAATTTAATTCCTAATTCTATGCTGTTCTGTAACTAGCCTCCACATCACACTGGAAAGTTGAGTTTGGCCTCATTTCCCTCTCAGAGAATGAGCCACTCTTTCTCGGTCATTCTAGACCGAGAAATATTAAATTAAATATTAAATTAAATATTAAAAGATAATATTGGCTTGCCCATTGATTAGCTGCTACAGGGCCCTCCAAAAGGCAGCAAATTATATTTGGTTAGCTTCCACACAGCTCCTACTTGAGAAATCTGATATTGAAACCAATGTTGACTTGAAGGAAAGTAGCACAAATGCCAAGCTTTGTGTAGATGCTAGAGTCATGGCTACTGTGGCTGAGGGACCGAGATATGAGGTAATATTTAACAAAACTTAATATCAACAGGAATGAATTTAGGGAAGGAAAATATCTTTGTGACCTCAGGAAGCCCTAGGACTTAAGCACTGAAAAAACCAAAAACCAAAAAACAAAAAACTACCTTTGCTAATTTTATCAATACATAAGCAACATATACCTGTTTTATCTGTTAGGATGATTTTCAGCTATTTAAAAAACCCAGTTAAGATGTCTTAAACAAATAAGTAAATGTATTTGCTCACGTAGGAAATCCAATTTGGTAGATTTCAGGGTTGTTTGAACAGTTCAAAGATGTGAAGTAAGACCGGGTTCTTTCTCTGTCCACTTTATGAACCATAGTTTGGCTATATCCTAAGTATGATTCCCCTCAGGGTCACAGTGCCAAAAGACAACTGAGCCCCTTCTAAGATTCTGAGGAGATGGCAGAGTCTCAACCACCCGGTGGAAGTCTCAGTCTGATCAGCATGTTTACTCCAGTATGCTCTCTATCGCAAAATAAATCATTGCTTCCAGTGCTGTTAAGGTTATTCCTTCTCTTACAGGTGACAGGAGCTTCTTCTCTTTACACTGTAAAGGAATTGCCTTCAGATCTGAATCTTTAAAAAGGTGACTTTTCTATTGTTTTCAAAAACAAGTGAAAAAACCCTCCCAAGCAGAAATCATTCAGTCATGTCCCAGGATTCAGCCAATAACAACTTTACTCTGATTCAGTCAATGACTCAAAGGCTTCCCAGACTCTAGCTCCTGGGAAGCAGTCCCATGAAGACAGTTGCAGGCAAACTCCATGTGACCAAGCCAGAGACCATGTCATCAATCTTAGGTCTTCAGTGTTCCCAGGAACCAAAGGTCATGCATAAGAATAGCACAGTAACATCCACTGCCAGTCACTGCCAGCGGAGACTTTCCATAAGTGTCAGTATGTATATACTAACATATGTATATAATATAAACCATATGTGGTGCAATTATAAAGATCGATTTCAATAAAGTTTTCAATATACTTAAAACACAGTATTTCCAATTAAAATAATGTATAAACTCTTCTTAATTTTTGTTCCATAAATTATGAATAAGTTTAATCATTCATAAAATAATAAAATCTAGCAATAATCTTCATCTTTCACATTCCACAGGACTAGAGTCAGATTTTTCTGTATTGCCTGGTACCAGAATCACACCAATTTATAATTCTTCTGACAGAGATCTAGGCAGGACCTGGGAAGGACTATTCCAAATCAGGTCCATCAAGAGGAAGAGGAGGGAAGGATTCCCAAGTGCCAACCCCATGCAACAGTTTAAGCAAGCCTCTTTCTTCACCTGCTTTGTGCAAATCCGGGTTTACTGTCCCCAAGGGACAAGCTTCCTTTCAGCCTCTAGAAGTTTGTTTTGGAAACTACTGGGGACCCTGCAGTTTGGCTGCTTAAAGATCTGAGAGAGATACCTGCTAAAGTTCAGGAGGTCCACACACACCTGCTAGGTAAGCACATACCTGCAGAAAGTTGAGGCTGCTCCTGGGTTTCAGGGACTGATTTCCCCTTAGTCTGTACACCAAACTGCCCGTCAGCCCATAGTGAGCAGAACTTTAAAGTCCTTGCAAGTGGTCAGATAGCAATCCCTTAGGATAACAATTTATCTCCATTTTTTAATCTTAAAAAAATAACTTCTTTACACTATACAGATTTAGGTCCAACCTTTTGATTTTGCTTCAAATTATTTTAAAAATTGAAAATTAACCAAAAATTTTTGTTTCATCTACCACAAACACTTGTCAAAATACTCTTCAAATACTGCTTCAGTAATTCCATCATACATTTGTTTAACACTCTTAATAGTTACCAAAATGCTGCCACCCCTGGCCTCACTGGGATCACCCAGGAGTCCTGAAGCAATAGAAGGATTTGCTAGGATTGATTTGATAAGTGAGGAAACCATGATCTAAGGAGTCAGAAGACTTGCAAGTAAAGGGCCCTGGCCTCCCAAGCTTGTGTCCTTTTCATGCTAGAAACACAAATAAACAGATTATATCAGCATTTTCCAAGCAGAAATACCAAGGCCAAAAAAAAACTAAGCCTATCTTATAAAATCTGCTTTTAATTTTTTATTTGAAAGAGAAGATGCTCACTGTAGATCATTTTTTTGTCTACATTTTCCAGAAGGAAAAAATATGTAAAAGAATAGCAGGGTTAAATTTACATAGTAAGAGCCTACACTCTTAGCAGGTTAAAGACAAGTGATATACATCATTCCTGCAGGACTGAACTGCCCTGTTGTCCCTGCTTTGTCCAACAGTGTCATTTCAACATTGTGAATCAACTAGGATTTAGAAAGTTAAATTTACCTTAAAGAACCAGGATCATTATTTAATAGCCTTCTACAAAATTTATGTAAAATAGAGTCCTTAATTTTTCTTTAACTCAAACATACCCTATTTCAACAATTCTCAAGAGCGCTTACTTTTTCTTCTTCCTCACTAACCAAAATCAGGCTGCAACTCAGAAGCACGTTGAGGCCGTCATACAACAATCTTCCAGCAGGTGGCAGTCATGATGTAGTGAAACTTCCAATGATACCTGTTAACATCAAGAACTTTGTCAACTTCAAAGCAGCTTAGATTTTATGAAATACAGTTGACCCTTCGTATGTACAAGTTTCACATCCGCAGAATTAGCCAGGCTTGCATTGAAACTATTCAGGAGAAAAATTGTCTGTGTATGCTTAATACAGGCACTTTTATTTTGTTGTTACTCCCTAAACAATACAGTATAACTTTACATAGCATTTTACATTGTCGTAGGAACCATAAATAATTTAGAGATAATTTAAAGTGTGTGGGAGGATGCATGTAGGTTATATGCAAATACTATACCATTTTACACAGGGACTTTGAGTATCTGAGGATTTTGGTATCTGCAGGGGTCCTGGAATCTATTCTCCTTCAGATACCAAGGGGCCCCTGTACATAATGACTTGCTTGAAGCAAGGTACAGTTAAGCAAGAGTTGATTTTGAATGGAGATTAAACAGTAATAATACATCCCTACTTTTTAAAAGAGTTGTTTTTTTCCTTTGGTCCCCTCTGAGGTGCCAGGGATTTGAACCGCTGCCCTTGAGCATGCTAGGCGAGCGCTCTCCAAAAGGAGCGATTTCTTCAGCTCCTGTCCCTACTTTTTAATCTGCGGTTTAGAAGCCTCGCTGACTATTAAGATGAAACATGACCTTTCATGTTTTTCCAAACTTTGCTGAAAACAAAGGAATTAAGGAATTAATTATAGAACTAATAAAGAAATCATCAACTAATGCAGCAAACCTATGGTTCATTTTTATCACTTGTTGTCTAAGTATTTTAGTTATTAGTTTGTGAGGGAAATTTCTACCAAGGTGGGTAGTTGGGGTTACAAATTGTCACTTCTATCATCAGCATTATCAACTTTAGTCCTCCATTACCTTGCTAGTGATGACTTTAGATATTACCTCACACTTAGTGGGCTAAAACACCCGCAGTTATTTTCTAACAATTCTGTAGGTTAGACATCAGATGGGAGTCTTGCTGGTCACGCTAGGGTGTCAGCAGAGCAGTGCTCCTTTCTGAGGATCCAGGGTAGAACCCACTTCCTTGCATTTTCCAGCTTCTGGAGGCTGCCACAGTCCTTGGTTCCTGGTCCCCACTGCCATCTTCAAAGCCAGCAACGCTGCCTCACTCCAGTCTTATCTTTGTCATCACAGTTGCTTCTGCATCTCTTTCCCACATCCCTCTTTACCTTTTAAGGGCCCCTGTGATTACCTTGGACCCACCCAGACAATTCAGGATAATCTCCCTATTTTAAGGTCAGCTGATTAGCAGCCTTAACTCCTCTTTGCCATGCAATCTAACGGACTCACAGGTTCTGGAAATTAGGACACTGTCATCTTTGCAGGCTCATTATTCTGCCTTTGTGCCGGGGTCCAGACCTAGCAGCAGCTATGAAAGTGCCCCTCTGCTTCTACAGTCCTTAAAATGAATCACAGAGACCAGGATTTTTTAAAAGTGGCCATTTTCCCTTCCTTTTAGCCCTTGGTATAGTCCTCCCCTGGACAGTTGCCATGGTCTTCAAGTTAAGGTTCCGAGCTCATTACTCTCTCCCCATCTATAGCTTTAAGAAAGCACTTTCACTTGCTTTCAGGCTGAGAAAGTCATTTAGTTTACTATAACTCTCTGCACCCATCACTGACCTTGTAGTAACTGAATCTGCAGCATCTCTTCTTCTTTTTAGCAAAGTCTCAGCCCTCTCCTGAGGAAGAACTCTGCCCTTAGCCTCTCAGAGGGTCTTAACCCTCACTTTCTCTTTGTCCCTATGGTTTCTAGGAAGTCTTTTGACTAAAAGACAATCATTTTCCTTCCTTTTTTTCTTTTTCTTTTTCCTTTTTTTTTTTTTTTTAAGATGGATGTCACCATGTTGCCCAGGCTGGCCTTGAACTCTCAATCCTCCTGTCTCAGCCTCCTTCGTAGCTGGGGTTACAGGTGTGCACCACCAGGCCCAGCTCACTTTCATTCTTTTTAAAGCTGACTCCATGTTCCCCTGGATTTCTAATTATCTTCAATTTTCCACTGTGGTTTTTCCAGCGTCAAGAAGGCTCCAGGCACAGGTTTTTTTATTTATTTATTTATTTATTTATTTATTTTTTAGAGGAACGTTAGGCATTTATTTGAGGTTAATCTGTTATGAGAACATTTCTGCCCACTCGTTTTTCTCACAGGTTTTTCAATAATGGGTGTGTGCAGATGCACTTAAAGCCTGGGCTCTACCTTATTTAATTATTTATTTATTAACATCATCTAACTTACATTGCAAAAGAATCCCTTTGGCTGCTTTATGACAGTGATAAATACTTTTTTAAAAAAAATTTTATACATGTATATAAGGGTAATAATGTCTGTCTCAGTCTACTGTCCTTCCCATCCCTACCCACCCCAACCCTTCCCTCATTCTCTTCTGTACAACCCAAAGTTCCTTCATTCTTCCCTCCCACCCTCTACTATGGATTAGCATCCACTTAACAGAGAAAACATTCAGCCTTTGGTTATTTGGGATTGACTTATTTCACTTAGCATGATATTCTCCAGTTCCATCCATTTACCTGCAAATGTCATAATTTTATTCTTCTTTAGGGCTGATCAATATTCCATTGTTTATATGTACCACAGTTTCTTTATTCATTCATCTGTTGAAGGGCATCTAGGTTGGTTCCATAGTTTTGCTATTGTGAATTGAGCTGCTATAAACATTGATGTGGCTGCATCACTGTAGTATGCTAAGTCCTTTGGTCTTTTTATAAAAACTGAGGAGTGGTATAGCTGGGTCAAATGGTGGTTCCATTCCGAGTTTTCTTAGGAATCTCCATTTTGCTTTCCAAAGTGGTTGCACCCATCTGCAGTCCCACCAACAATGTATGACTGTACCTTTTCCCCTACATCCTTGTCAACACTTATTATTGCTTGTATTTTTGATAATTGCCATTCTGACTAGAGTGAGATGAAATCTTAGAGCAGTTTTGATTTGCTTTTCTCTAACTGCAAGAGATGATGAACATTTTTTCACATGTTTGTTGATCAATTGTCTTTCTTCTGTGAAGTGTCTGTTCAGTTCCTTGGTCCATTTATTGATTGGGTTATTTGATTTTTGGTGTACAGTTCTTCAAGTTCTTTATATATCTTGGAGATTAGTGCTCTGAGGTGCATGTGGTAAAGATTTTTTCCCATTCTGTAGACTCTCTCTTCAAATTGTTGATTGTTTCCTTTGCTGAAAAGCTTTTTAGTTTGAATCCATCCCATTTATTGAGTCTTAATTTTACTTCTTGTGCTTTAGGAGTCTTGTTAAGGAGGTCAGGTCTGAAGCCAGCATGATGAAGACTGGGCCTACTTTTTCTTCTATTAGAATTTGTGTGTGTGTGTGGGGGGGGGTACTGGGTTTCGAACCCAGGGCCTTGTGCTTGCCAGGCAAGCACTCTGCCAACTGAGATATAGCCCCAGCCAGGCACAGGCTTTTATTCCAGGTTCTCAAGCTCATAAATATTCAACTGAGTAACTTACCCATTGCAGTTCAAGATGGTACAATCATTTTATAATGGGAGTCCTCATTCTTCTTTTGCTGTTTATTAAGAAAATCTTGTATTATAGCCCAACCCATAATCTAGGTCTCTGACATCCAAAAACATAATCACAATTTATTTAATGACTATTCAAAGTGTTGAGTAATTCGGTGTCAAGGTGGTCACTTGGGACAACAAACCAAACTGAAGGTAAAAATCAAGTCTTTATTCACTAACTACAACAGTACAAGGAAGAGGCATAAAAGTTCCCTGATGCTTCCATTTTCTATATGGAAAGGCATGGAGCAAATGGAGGGCATCATCGCCCCACTGAGGAACGAAGAACAGAAGTTTCCTGCCTCTTCATGGACCTGTGATCTGGTGGGAGAGAGGAAGAAGGGCCAGGAGTGGGACGGTACTGGGTCAAAGTAGAGAAAAGAGGCTCATTCAAAGCCCCCAATAAGGATACCTCTGAGTGAAGGCTTCCAGGTTAGAATGAAGACATGCCCCTGACCACGGCAGGCTGTGGAGAGGCAAGCCCTTGCAAACTCCAAGGCACTGCTGTGTACCCAGTCTGATGTGGGCAGGACCCTTCCCATCATGAAGCCTTTAAGGAAAACCTTGTCGTCGCCTGTGACAGGGCCTGCAAGATCACACACAGGAGTTTGGCCTGGAACAGGGCTCCTCACAAAGGGTCTGTTCAAGTGCAGATGATGGGGAAAACAGGAAATTACATAAATTTAATCCCATTTTGATGAAATTCAAAATAGGCTAAAGAAGAACAGAATCTGAGATAACCATCCAGGTTTTGAACTATCAGATCTTTTTAAAGCTAATCTTAAATTATATAATCATAGAGCTAGGCAGCTGGATTACATCCTAACAGCATCATTCTCCTACCAAAACTATGTTTGCTGAATCTGACAATGTCCTAATGCCATTGGGTTATGTCTAAGAATAGTGCATCAAAATGATCACTCTATTGATACAAAAATGCTGTGAATACATTGTTCCCATTACACAGCATTCTCTCTTTAAGGACTACTTCCCTCTGATCTCATTACAGGAATAGTTTTTATGTTGAGGGTCTTATGAATCACGTAACTTTTCATGTTTCTCTCTTCAAAATGACTAACGAGAGTTTCCACCAAGTTTGTGACCCATTTTAGCATGTGTGTGGGAATCCTTCATATGTGTTTTTGTGTACTAATCTCAATCTTAGCTCTTCTTAGTTTGCTATCCCGATTTTCCCTTTGATATGATTTTCTTGCCTGTTTTACATTTATTTTAATTTTAAGTAAAGAAATACATTTGACATTGAAATCACATCTAAAATGAAGATCCAGGTAAACTAACTCATTGAAGACCTCAGAAAGACACACATTTGTGATTATTCCAGGTTGGGGATATAACTCAGTTGGTAGAGTGCTAGCCTCACAAGCATAAGTCCCGGGTTCAAATCCCCAGCATCGTCAAAAAAAAAAGTCTTTGTAATCATCCCAGGGGAGACTATTATAGTTCAGATGTTTCCTCCATAGAATTGTACCACTGGAATCATCCAAGACCATTTCCAGCTTAGCTAAAGGACAGGGTGGCGGGTGGAGAAAAACTCAATAAATCTGCCTAAAAATATTTTCACTTTTCCAAGGTCATATTGGATGTCAGGGATGTAGCTCAGTGGTAGAGAACTTACCTAGTATGTGTGAGGGCCTGGGTTCATTCCCAGCAACATAAAACAAGACAAAGTTAAATAGATAACTAAATAATAGTTCAATCCTGATAAAAGAGAGCAGGTATTTCATTGAGAAAAATTTGAGGTTAAGAAAGTCAGGTGCAGGGCTAGGGTTGTGGCTCAGTGGTAGACTGCTTGCCTAGCACGTGTGAGGCACTGGGTTCGATCCTCAGCACCACACAAAAATAAATAAAATAAAGGTATTGGATCTATCTACAACTGAAAACAAGATTTAAAAAGAAAAGAAAGACAGGCGCCTCATTTTGCAGTTAACTTGAAGTTGAATTTTGAAACAAGGAAAGCACAAAGGATCAAGAGAGTAGGTAATCTGACTTTTAACCAAAGTAATGTGCACAGTGCTTTAAAAGTCAAATTATGCAAAGCTTAAAACAAAAACCAAAAAGCAACAGTCTTCTTCCCCTGTTCCTGCTGAAGCAGAATAGACACAACTTCAATTCTGTATTTTCCATTCTGTCCCTATGTTTTTAAAGAACATATTTAAAGTGCTCGTTTTATTTATTGATTCTAAGCATAATCTATGGACTTCTTATAATAAATAAGGGTTTAATCTCATCAACCACAATGCCCTTCACCTCCTGCCAACTTCCCTGATCCTTTTTATTAATTGACATTCACAGCTTACATTATAACTATACAAATATCATTTCCTACTGGCTAAAAAATGAACTTGATTGCATTTGTTTTTTACATTTAATTTTTGCTTATCCTAATTTAACAATTGCCTTATTTTTGACTTGCTTAGCTAAATACTATTCCTGGGTCTTCTTAGACCCTTTCGCAGTCTCTCAATACAACTTCCCTATAGTCAAACCAGTTTCCTTTCCCTTTAGAGACCTCCCACCCAGAGCATGGGGTCATATTGTTCCAACACAGAGTGCTCATATTCTGGGCTTGGCGCTCAGCTATGGTCCTGAGAATCCTCTTCACATTTCTCTTGGGTTGCAGTTCCTTATGTCTTCGTTTCTCTCAATTTCTCTCTCTTGTCAATGGAACATATACCCTGGTATAAGAGGATGCACTGAGCCAGCATTTCTTAAGGTGCCACTTGCCGAGAAGGTCTTCATTCTACCCTATGCTGACTTGGTCGTTTGGCTTGGGATGCATTCTGAGTTGGAAGTCACTTTCCTTTACTATCTTGAAGACCATTCTCCATTGTCTTGTGGTGAACTGTTGCTATTGAGCAGTGGCTGACATTCTTAATTCTGACCCTTTGAATGCAACCTGTTACACTCCCCCGACTTTACACTTCATTCTAGAAAGTCTTGGTATCCTCTCTTTTTCCTTAAGTGTTCTGAAATTTCCCAAGGATTTGCTTTGGTGGGTGCTTCTTCTAACTGGCTGGTGAAGCTCTCAGTGAGTGCTTTTCACCTGGAAATTTAAGACCCCAGTTCTGGGAAATTTTCTTCTATTGCTTCTTGATATTTTCTTCCCTTCAGTTTTCTCCTTTCCCTTTTTCTCACTTTTACCAATTAGTTTGCAGATATTGAATGGAGTCTCTAATTTCCTTGTGGTTTTACTCATAAATTCTATCTTTCTAGCTCTTTGTCCTACTTCTTCATTTCCCCATAGTTTAACAATTTAATCTCAGCTTTTATATTTTTACCTTCACTGACTTCTTCCTTGTTCTCTACAAGTCCCTTTTATAATACATCATATTCCTATTTCATGGTCATAGATCTTCTCATGTATCTTAGAGGGCATTAAGTTTTGATTATTTCTTATTTTTGTCCTGCTACCTGAATTGACTTTTTCTCCTCTGACTCCTTTCTTCTCTTGGTCTGTATTTCACATTGAATTGTCCTCAACTGTCTGGTAATCACCGACTCTCTGTTCATATTTAAGAATGAGGCATTAGAAAAGTTAGTACTCAAGAAGGCCTGTGCCTGTAATCCTAGCTACGAAGGAGGCTGAGGTAGGAGAATCACAAGCTCATAGGCCAACCTGGGCTAATTAGTGAGACCCTGTCTCAAAACAAAAGAAACAGAGTTGTAAGCCTGTGCAGTGGTAGAGTGTTTACTTGGCATGTGCCAAACTCTAGGTTCAATCCCCAGCACCACCAAAAAAAAAAAAGGAAAGAAAATCTAGTAAGATATACCTTTTGGGTGGGGCTTTGGAAGCCCTCAGCAGTTGAGAGACACAGGAGACAGTCTCTACAAAGAAGGATTTGTTGATATCCTAACTGTGAGCTACAAGTCTGGTGTGGTCACTCTGAGAACCAGATGGAGGAAAATGCCTGGGACTTCACTTCAGTAGATAGAATTACACTTAAACTTTCTGTTTTTCGCCATCTGCCTCCTTCCACACTCCAATGTGCCTGGCACCTTTGAGCCCAGGGACTCTCAGGTCTCATTTCCCCAGAAAATAAGCCTCCCTCTTCTGGGCAAGAAGAAGATTCAGTTGCCCTATTGCCCAGAGCAAGGTAGGACCTGAAGTCTAATAGCTCTTCAGAGACTTCCAAGAAATATCCATGGTGGGCCCACCACCCCCTGCTCTTGCATTAGCCACTCCCTCTGATCCTCAAAGATCCCCAGAGTGCACCTAGCTTCCATCACAACTACTGATGACTTTTAGCCTTCTTGGCCCACACTCTGCCAGGGTGGCTATTGCTTCTTCCTCCACTTTCACCCCTCCTATGTCCTGGCTGAGGCTTGCGTGTGTCACCTGATCTCATTACAGATGGAATTGTGCTGCTGTTTCTCATTTACCTTGTTTGTTCAGGCAATGTCTGAAAGAATGGGAGCAAAAATGTATTTACTTGGCCTTCTTAGAAGCAAAACTGACCCATTTTTTTCTGAAGTTGGTTACTGAATAGTTTTTCAGAGCAAATGTGGAAACTCTTAAATGTATTGTCTGTTACCTTAAATATTTCACACCATTATTTCCTGACTTTTGACAGTCTGTGGAATACCTAGGGCTGCCAGGCACATACTTTGCACTAGGCAGGTAATTGTTTCCCTTTTCTCCACTTCAGCTTTCTGTCCTTCTGTCCTCACTGCATATTTTACAAGCATTCAAATCAGTATGATAGAAGGTCCCTAAAAAGCAGGCCAATCTTCAAAGAAGCTAATAAGACGTGACCTATTCCATGGAGAAAAGAGGGCGGCAGCAGTTCAAAAGCAACAGAAATGTCAACATGATTTGAAAAAGGCCAGTGAGCAATACCAATATAAAAATGCTGTGCTTGTGGAAAGCTTGATTAGCAGAACAATGAAGCCTATTACAAAAATGTTAATAAAACATTCTAGAGTTGAAAATCTTATCTTTGATGAGCTGGAAAAGTAAGAAAAATAATCCTGAGCCATTTCCTAGGTTAGAAAGATTTTTGTTTACCCTTCTTTCCTAGAGTTGGAGTCAAAATTCTGATGGTGTGGATTAGCTCTTAATATTTCTGGCCATGTGGGTGTTTCCAGGATCAGGTTGTGTTACCCCACACAGCAGCTAGGGAAGGGGGTTCCTCTGCATGAAAGTCCCAAGTGTGTCTTTTCTTTCGTCACTTTGACCATTAGTTTGAGTCAGTCCGTGACCTCAGGACACCAGCACAATACACAGTACTCCTCAGTCTCCAGGGTTCCCAAGTTCTCAGTTATCCACTAAGTTATCTGACTTGCTTTGAGGAGATGAGGGCCTCAGAGTCAAGCAACCCTTCCAAGTCAGCATCACATCCACATTTTTTAAAACCACAAAGTTGAAGTTGAGATGGTGAAGCAGTGACCGAAGAGAGTGGGAGGAGACATTAGTATGGATAAGAGATTTGCATAATTCTTAAGAACTGTCAGGGACAAACAGTCCTTTCCTCTGGAAACTTATTTTAGTTCATGTGCTCATTTATTCATTCATGTTACAAATTCATTCCATTATAAATTGTATGTACGAGAGCATACTATGGTGAAAATAATTGTTTTAGATTTAACTCCTAATTTTGACAATGCTTTTTCTGAGTCTCAGTTTCTTCACCTTAAAGAAATAAAATGAAAATAAAAGTACCATCTTTGCAGGATTTTTCTAAGGATTTGAAATACTTTAAATAAAATTACTAGCGTATGTCACCGTGTCCACTTACCCAAAGGTAAATGAGCGTGTATTTGAAGTTACATAAATAGTCACCACAGTATCCTGTGAATGGAAAATACCATCGTAACAGCGGGGCGAGTCAATGGATATTTACCTCCAAACACTTTAAAATGTATTGGACAGTCATCTCCAAATGGCATGGAAGAGGTAGGAGTATCTCCCAGTCCTCCCAGGCCTTGTGGTTCATGACTCCTCAGCAAGCAGCCAGGGTGGTGGCCATTGGTGGGCTGCTAAGACCAAGTGGAATCAGGGCCCATTTGTTGCTCTCTGCTGCCCTCTCGCGTACAGAACGTGGCGTTGCATCAAATATGTTCTCAGCCGCAAAGGAGAAAAATACAATGTAGGCTCAAAGCATAATGCTCCTCCCAACACTTGAGCTCAGCATCCCAACAACTCTGCTCTGCAGGTGCACACATGTGTGTGCATATCTGCCTCTGCCAAAATGTTGGTGAATGACAATTTGCACTTCAAACCCTCCCCCATTTCCCTGTCCCACTTCCTCCTCAGGATCCCATTGCCCCAGGCTGGCCCTATAGCTCCTAATCATTTGGAAGGATTGTGTCTACACAATTCCTTCTCCCTCCCTCTTGGTTGTTGATGGCTTAATTAAGATGGGTGATGGGGTCTGAGGACCCCATAAAATTTTCTCATGTCTGTTGACCTACAGTGGTATGATCTGTAATTACACAATAGTCATTGGGGTCATAAAGACATGCTTTGTTGTTCTGATTCCAATTTAATGTCACAGGTC
Organism: Sciurus carolinensis; assembly: GCF_902686445.1. Lineage (NCBI taxonomy): Eukaryota > Metazoa > Chordata > Mammalia > Rodentia > Sciuridae > Sciurus > Sciurus carolinensis. The sequence goes on from NC_062218.1 coordinate 60,791,553, forward strand.
TATTTTAGTATAAAATTCAATTTTAAGGTCGAATTATATTTTGTTTATTAGTGCTTGCCTAGATTTTTGAGTATCCTGGAAAGTTGTGGTGCTAAATAAGCGGTAACTTCTTGTCAGGTGTCATGGCACTCACCTGTAAGCCCAGCTACTCAGGAACTGGGGCAGGAGAATGGCAAGTTAGAGGCCAGCCTGGGCAACATCTCAAAATAACAAATAAAAAAGGCTGGGAATGCAACTTAGTAATAAAGCACCCTGGATTCAATCCCAGTACTAATCAATCAATCGATCAAAGCAGCAACAGTGACTTCTTATAAACTGCCTTTCTCGTCTGGCACTCACAGTTTTAATAACCTTTAGATGGAAGAAGTAATTCCCAAATGGATTGCTCAGGGTATACAAGAGGAGCCAGTGGAGTTAGGGAAGAGAATAGCAGAACCTTTATTTTCTCATAGTACATTTAATCTCATCCTTCTCAACTATCCATTTTGAACAGTCTTTACAATATGCATGTTTGCTGGATTAGCACAAGCATAATTTATACACAATAGCCATATATTATGGGGGAATGTTAATTTTATTTCATTTAGTTGTTTTGTTACTGAAGGGATTGACAACCATTCAGTTTGGAGTCCTCTGTTCTAGAAGAGTAACTATCATCCTGGCTGTATTTCAGAATCACCAAGGAAAATGTTTTAAAAAATTATATTATGCCTTACTTCATCCCTGACTCAGTGAATCCCAATATTAGGAATGAGGTGTGGGATATGGCATTTTTAAAAAGCACCACCTAGTGATTCTGACACAAATCTCCCTTACAAAAACCACGTTGTTCTCTAGACTGGAAGTTCACCAGGGGCAAAGTCAGCCTCATTCACCAACAGAGCCTAGCACAGTGCCTGACACAGAATAAAAGTGACATAAAAACTAGCTGAAAAAATGAATGATGAACAAATGAGCAACAGTCACAGCTAACTCCCACAGGCCTGGTTTTCAAGATTAGTGCTTTTATGATTGCCTTACACATTTGAGAACTTATTATGTATAAAATGGGGTGGTTTATTTGATGACTTTTTTAAAAAAATTTAACAATAATGTGTTCACCACTCTAACATTATTGATCACTTACCATCTCCTGTTATCAATTATACTATGTAAAAATATAAATCTTCATGCCTACAGCATTCTTCAGTGTATTTGATAATATGCTTGAGATAGAATCTCAGCAGCAGGATTTCTAAGTCAAAGAGTGGAAACACTTTAAAGCTGCAGCTCCTGTGAAATGGGTAAATTAGTACTGGCCCCAGGAGAGGAGGCTCTGGCTTTAGGAGCAAGAGCTTACAGGGCTTTTGTGATTTGATAGAGTGAGAATCTTCAGTGGAACTTTGTGCTGTGCCAACAGGACTTGGAGTGTCAGATTGCATCTTTGACCCTGTTTGCAACACTACTGGCACCTAGGTTGTCTAAACCTTCACCAATAAAATGAATATTCATGGTATGTGACAGGGATGCTAATTCTGAAGTTCTAGCAGGCTACAGAGAGAAAACTAATTTCTGTACTAAAATAGTTCCAAAGAAACAGGACTCATCAGGTATGGTGGTACACACCTATAATCCCAGTGGCTCAGGAGGCTGAGGCAGGAGGATTGAGAGTTCAAAGCCAGTCTCAGCAACTTAGCAAGATCCTGTCTTTAAATAAAAATATAAAAAAGGGCTGTGGGGGGCTGGGGATATAGCTCAGTTGGTAAAGTGCTTGCCTCGCATGCACAAGGCCCTGGGTTCAATCCCCAGCACCACGAAAAAAGAAAAAAAAAAGTAAGAGAAAAAGGGCTGTGGATGTGACTCAGTGGTTAGGTGCCCCTGGGTTCAATCCCTTGTGCCAAAAAAGAAGAAAAGAAAAGAAAAGAAAAGAAAAGAAAAGAAAAGAAAAGAAAAGAAAAGAAAAGAAAAGAAATAGAAACAAAGGACTAGAGCCTAGGAGCAGTTCCCGTGAAAGGGTAGCACCTCATCATTCTTGTATTATAATGTACCATTTACTCACAAGGGGCTTGACTGCTAGCTCCTTAGGTGGGGGTCAAGGAGATTCCTACAACTACAGAGGGCCCATAGGAAGGTTGGGAGCTACAGGTATCTAGGAGTGTCGCCAATATGCTGTCTCAGAATCATCCCCCGGAATCATCGTGTGCAAAAGGTAGTGCTGCTGTAACTCGGACGAGAGATCGTGAGCCATCTGAGCGCTCTTCCTCCTCATGGTGAGCCTATTAAACTAATCAGGCAAGTACTCTTGGTGACAAGCCATGTGCAGGGAAGCATATCCCCCTACTGCTCTCCAATGACTGCTTACTCCAGAAACCACTAAGCGAATGGTTAATGGTCCTTGGGTATGTTCCATAGAATCTCAAGACCATGGTCTGCACTTCGCCTTTGGTATAGGACTGGAGTTCTCAAGATTTGGTATGTTAAGAATAACCCAAGGTTTTCATAAAATGTGCGGGTCCCCTCTCTACTGTTGAGTCTCATTCTGTAGATTTGGGGTGGTGCCCTGGAGTCTGCATTTCCTTTAGTATTCTGATGTAGTTAGCCCCAATACTAGGTTTTGGGAAACAATGGCATCATAGAAGTAGAGAGACCAGAAGACTGAGGTTTATGGTGAGGTAGTTTCATTTATAACCACAGAAACCCAAGATGTCACTTTACTTGATGGCCCTTGTTTCTTCCTCACAAAGCTTCATGAACAATACAGGGAAGCAATACTCATGCATCACGGGGCTGGTGGTCCAGAAGACTGAATTAAAAACTGCAATCAGGAGAAGCATCATGACATCTAAAAGCACACATTTAGGATTCTATAATTTTGACTTTTTCCCTTCACACTGAGAAAACCATGGTTAACACTTGGCTAGTTAATACTGTGTCCCCAACAAGATCCTCTGCCCTGTGATGAAGACTTGTTCTCCTTGGTGTTTGTGTGTTTTGCTGTGACAGATCACAACTGTCCTCCCACTAGGCAGTGTCTTCTGATTTCCTGCACGGCATTCGTTGTTCTTGGAGTGATTGCTGCTGTGATTGGTCTTGGTCTATAAAACCTGCAAGTATGTGCCAGCCGGAGTGACCAGTCTGTCAACAACACCTCACCAACAAGACCATGCTTATTATACTCCATATAATTTCAAAATGGTTGAGTCTACTGATAATGAATGGTTGTCATGGGGTACGTGCCAACCATTGCTCTAAACATTTTACAAATCTCTTAATGTTATCCTTCTCAGAAGTCCTGAAAGGTGATTTCTGCTGTCATCATTATCATGGAGACTCAGGGAGGTGAGGTAGCTTCCCCAGATCACAACTAATAAGTAAACAAGTCAGTGTTCTGATCTAAGTCAACCTGACTCTCAGGAACACATAGGATATGGTCTCCACCTCAAAGGATTTCCAATGTAATGAGGGAGACTAGTTACAGAACAGCATATAATTAGGAATTAGATTGGGGAGATAACAAGTATTTTCAGTAATCTGAGAAAAATCAGCTAGGACTGGTTTTGAAGGGACTTAATAATGAGGAAGCTGAAACTAGCACTGAGACTTGTAGGGAATTCAGACTGAGAAGGGGGTTGCCAGAGATGGGAACTGTGTACCTTCTGGGAGGACATAAAGGGTATGGATTTTGCCCGACATCAAACTTGTGGTATGTGAAGAAGAGAGGTGAAAAATAACAAGGAGCAGTTAAGGGCTTGAAGTCAAACTTAAAATAAGAGAAGGATTGTGGCTTAGTAGTGCTGAATAGCATGCCATGACACACACGCTTCCTCGGTCACACTCTGGCATGTGCTCGCCCCTCTGCCACAGTGTCCTTCTTCCACTGCTCATTTTATTGACTCGTGAAGGATTGAAGACTAATCTCAGATGTTCCCAGCCTGAGTCAGCTGTGCCACCTTGGTGCTTCCACAAACCCTGTGTAAATGTCTACTCAGCTCTTAACCATATTGCGGGTCATTATCTATTCTGGAATGTGCCTTAAAGGCAAGAGTTCTAGCTGGTGCACAGCAATCCTTTAGGCTTGTATGTTGGATACAGAACTGAGGCCTGATGGTGCCAGAAATGGAGCTGTGGATGGTTTTTGAGCAGGGAGATGATAAAAAGCAAGCAACCCTTGTGTGGTTTCAATGAAGGAAATGGGGTGGAGAAACACTGACAGCTTTGAGATATACAAAACTGACTCATTCAAATAAGAAAGAAATGGGACTTGGGGGTGTTGGTCTCTTGATTAGACCATTTTAAAACAGTCCCGTCCAACCTTGGAAGTCAGTGTATGAACAACAAGATTCTACAAGAGAGTTGGATTCTCATTTTATTTTCTTCTTGCAAAACCCAAGATAAACTTTTAACCTCAATTCCTCAAAACCTGAGTATGACTAAGATTTCAGAGTCTATGATCTGTTGCCACTGGCACACAAGGGTTTATCTTCCAGGATCCCCACATTGTGGTAGCATTGTTTTAGACCCAGAGTTTGGAAATGATCAAATGTCAAGAAAGGTGATACTTAAACGAATGAAGGCATATTTAGACAACAAAATAATAGAATATTATGCAGCCTTTAGAAAGCATAAGGCACATCTTTTAAGGACTGATGTGGAATGTTCTCCAAACTTTCATGACAGTGAATAAATAATATACTGCTGGGTTGGACACTTGGCTGGCATGTGTGAGGCACTAGGTTTGATCCCTAGCACCACATAAAAAAATAAACAAAGTTTAAAAAATCATCTCTGAAAATGATGTTTAAAAAAATAATATACTACCATTTGAGTGTATTTATGTGTTTAAAGTATGTTTGTAGAGTATCTATGGAAGGACATCTTAACATACACCTTGAAGTTGAAGGTGGGCTCCCAAGAAATAGATTCTAGACTTGACAAATTTACTGGGGAGTTCCTGGCACCAATATCTGTGGTGGGCAGAGGGAGAAACTGGGCTGCCATGTAACCACCTCAGAACTTAGTCACCCAGGTGTGAACCCTGGAGCTAGACTGGCCCTGCGGATCTGTCCCCAGCTAAGTTGACTGAGTTGGACTTTTGTAATTCATCACTGACCCGTCACTGTATGTGGGTTCCCCAGGGAAGGTATATGACCTTGGGGATGTTTCTTTCTTCAGCCAAGGGCCAAGTCTTCATTGGCAGCTCTTATCACTTGCTTTCTAGATAGACCCACTTTTTAAAGGAACCATAGATTGCTCTGCATTTTAATATGGGACTTGTTAACACACACTAATTTGCTAAAGAGAAAATGATTAAAATCAGTATTTTAGACAACTACTATATTGATATTAGGGATCACTATAAGTCACTGTTTCCTTTAAAAATTCCAGGAGAACCTGCAGGGACACTATAAGTCTATGGGGGAAAACTGCAATACCTCAGATTTGCCTTCCAAGAGGCGAAGATAACTGAGCAATATGAGAAAACAAGGGAAGAAAGTGTCCCAAACAAACCTAGATGCTACATCAATAAAATCCAATGATAGCATGGCAGAAGAAATGTGTGAAAGTGAGTTCAAAATGTACATAATTAAAATGATCAGACAAGCAAATGGTGAGATAAGAGAGCAAATGCAGGCACTGAATGATCGCATCAAAAAAACAGTTAAAAGAGCAAATGCAGGAAGCAAATGATCATTTCAATAAAGACATAGAGATTCTGAAAAAAAAAAAAACCCAGAAATTCTTGAAATGAAGGAAACAATAAACCAAAATAAAAACTCCATAGAAAGCATAACCAATAGGATAGAACACCCGGAAGATGAAACCTCAGACATTGAAGACAAAATATTTAATCTTGAAAACAAAGTTGACCAAATGGAGAAGATGGTAAGAAATCATGAATAGAGTCTCCACAGATTATCATGAGATATCATGAAAAGACCAAATTTAAGAATTATGGGGATTGAGGAAGGCACAGAGAAACAAACGAAAGGAATGAACAATCTATTTAATGAAATAATATCAGAAAATTTCCCAAATCTGAAGAATGAAATGGAAAACCAAATACAAGAGGCTTATAGGACACAAAATGTACAAAATTACAACAGACCCACACCAAATCACATTATAATGAAAATACCAAACATACAAAATAAAGACAGAACTTTAAAGACTGCGAGAGAAAAAAATCAAATTACATTCAGGGGGAAACCAATATGAATAATAGCAGATTTCTCAACCCAGACCCTAAAAGCTAGAAGGGCCTGGAACAGCATTTTTTAAGCTCTGAAAGAAAATGGATGCCAACCAAGAATCTTATACCCAGCAAAACTTACCTTCAGATTTGACGACAAAACAAAATCCTTCCATGATAAACAAAAGCTAAAAGTATTTACAAATAGAAAGCCAGTACTACAGAACATTCTCAGCAAAATATTCCATGAGGAAAAAATGAAAATGATGTAAGTCAGCAAAGGTAGGAACTACCCTAAAGGAATAGCCAAGAAAGGAGAAAGCAAGTAAAGTTAAAAACCAAAAATAAGCCAAAATGACCAGGAATACAAATCATATCTCAATAATAATCCTGAATGTTAATGACCTGAACTCATCAATCGAAAGACACAGACCAGCAGATTGGATTAAAAAGAAAGACCAGACAATAAGCTGCCTTCAAGAGACTCATCTCATAGAAAAAGATATCCACAGACTAAAGGTGAAAGGATGGGAAAAAACATACTATGCACATGAACTCAGTAAAAAAGCAGGGGTATCCATCCTCATATCAGATAATGTGAACTTTAAGCCAAAGTTAGTCAGAAGGGATAAAGAAGGATATTTCATACTGCTTAAGGGAAGCACAAATCAGCAAGACATAACAATCATAAATATTTATGCCCCAAACAATGACTCATTCATGTATGTCAAACAAATCCTTCTCGATTCCAGGAACCACAACACAATAATACTAGGTGACTTTAACACACCTCTCTCACCACTGGACAGATCTTCCAAACAAAAATCGAACAAAGAAACCATAGATCTCAATAACACAATCGATAATTTAGACTTAACAGACATATATAGAAAATTCTGTCCATCAGTGAGCAAATAAACTTTCTTCTCAGCAGCATATGAATCCGTCTCTAAAATAGACCATATGTTATGCCACAAAGTTACTCTTAACAAATACAAAATGATAGAGATACTACCTTGTATTCTATCAGATCATAATGGAATGAAATTATAAATCAATGACAAAATATAAAACAGAAACTACTCCAACACCTGGAGATTAAATAATACGCTATTGAATGATGCATGGAGAACAGAAGACATCAGGGGTAAAATTAAAAAATTCTTAGAGGTAAACAAGAACAAAGATATAACATAACAAAATCTCTGGGACACTATGAAAGCAGTACTTAGAGGAAAATTCATTGCATGGAGCACATTCAATAAAAGAAGAAAAAGTCAACAAATAAGCAACCTAACACTACAGCTCAAAACCCTAGAAAAAGAAGAACAGACCAACACCCAAAGTAGTAGAAGACAGGAAATAGTTAAAATCAGAGCTGAAATCAAATGAAATTGAAACAAAAGAAGCAATCAAAATAATTGACAAAATAAAATGTATGTTCTTTGAAAAAATAAACAAAATTGATAAACCTTTAGCCACACTAACAGAGAAAGAGAGAGAAAACTCAAATTATTGAAATTCAGGATGAAAAAGGAAATATCATAACAGATACTACTGAAATATAAAACATAATTAGAAGTTATTTTGAAAATCTATATGCTAACAAAATAGAAAATCTCAAAGACATCAACAGGTTTCTTATGATCCATTCAAACTGAATCAGGAGGACATAGACAATTTAAATACATCAATTTCAAGCAATGAAATAGAAGAAGTCATCAAAAGTCTACCAACAAAGAAAAGTCTGGGACCAGATGGATTCTCAGCTGAGTTCTACAAGACCTTCAAAGAAGAGCTCATTCCAATACACCTCAAAGTATTCCATGAAATAGAAGAGGAGGGAACCCTTCCTCAATCTATGAAGTTATCACCCTGATACCAAAACCAGAGACACATTGAAGAAAGAACAGAACAATATCTCTAATAAACATAGATGCAAAAATTCTTAACAAAATTTCAGCAAACTGCATACAAAAACATATTAAAAAGAGTGCACCACGATCAAATGGGTTTTATCCCAGGGATGCAAGGTTGGTTCAACATCCGGAAATCAATAAATGTAATTCACCATATCAACATACTTAAATTTAAGAATCACATGATTATTTCAATAGATGTAGAAAAAGCATTTGATAAAATACAGCACCCCTTCATGCTCAAAACACTAGAAAAAACAGGGATAGTGGGAACATTCCTCAACATTGTAAAGGCTATCGATGCTAAGCCCACAGCCAATACCATTCTAAACGGAGAAAAATTGAAAGAGTTCCCCCTAAAAACTGGAACAAGGCAGGGATGCCCTCTTTCACCACTTCTATTCAACATCGTCCTTGAAACTCTGGCCAGAGCAATTAGACCGACCAAAGAAATTAAAGGGATACAAATAGGAAAAGAAGAACTCAAACTATTCCTATTTGCCAATGACATGATTATATAATTAGAGGAGCTGAAAAATTCCACCAGAAAACTCTAGAACTCATAAATGAATTCAGTAAAGTAGCAGGATATAAAATCAATGCTCATAAATCTAATGCATTTTTTTTATTCATAAGTAATGAATCCTCTGAAAGAGAATTTAGGAAAATTACCCCATACGAGAGACTCAAAAAAATAAAATACTTGGGAATCAATCTAACAAAAGAGGTGAAAGACCTCTACAACGAGAACTACAGAACACTAAAGAAAAAAAATTAAAGAAAACCTTAGAAGATGGAAAGATGTCCCATGTTCTTGGATAGGCAGAACTAATATTGTCCAAATGACCATACTACCAAAAGTGCTATACAAAGTCAAGACAATTCCAATTAAAATTCCAATGATGTACCTCACAGAAATAGTGCAAGCAATCATGAAATTTATCTGGAAAAATAAGAGACCCAGAATAGCTAAAGCAATCCTTAGCAGGAAGAGTGAAGCAGGGAGTGTCACAATACCAGAACATCAACCATACTACAGAGCAATAGTAACAAAAACGGCATGGTATTGACACTATAATAGACAGGTAGATCAATAGTAAAGAACAGAGGACACAGAGACAAACCCAAATAAGTAGTTTTCTCATACTAGACAAAGGTGCCAAAAACATACAATGGAGAAAAGATAGCCTGCTCAACAAATGGTGCTGGGAAAACTGGAAATCTGTATGCAGTAGAATGAAACTAAATCCCTCTCTCTCACCCTGCACAAAAACTCAACTCAAAATGGATCAAGGACCTTGGAATCAGACCAGAGACTCTGCATCTTATAGAAGAAAAAGTATGTCCAAATTTTCATCATGTTGGCTTAGGATCAGACTTCCTTAACATGGCTCTCAAAGCACAAGAAATAAATGCAGGAATCAATAATTGGGATAGATTCAAACTAAAAAGCTTGTTCTCAGCAAAGGAAACTATCAGCAATGCGAAGAGAGAGCCTACAGAGTGGGAGAAAATCTTTGCCACTCATACTTCAGATAGAGCACTAGTTTCCAGAATATATAAAGAACTCAAAAAACTTTATACCACTCAAAAAACTCAACACCAAGAATACAAATAACCCAATTAACAAATGGGCTAAGGAAATGAACAGACACTTCACAGAAGAAGATATACAAGCAATCAACAAACATATGGAAAAATGTTCAACATCTCTAGTAATAAGAGAAATGCAAATCAAAACCACCCTAAGATTCCATCTCACCCCAATTAGAATGGCGATTATCAAGAATACAAGCAACAACAGGTGTTGGCGAGGATGTGGGGAAAAATGTACACTCATACATTGCTGGTGGGGCTGCAAATTAGTGCAGCCACTCTGGAAAGCAGTGTGGAGATTCCTTAGAAAACTTGGAATGAAACCACCATTTGACCCAGCTATCCCGCTCCTTGGCCTATACCCAAAGGACTTAAAATCAGCATACTACAGAGATACAGCCACATCAATGTTCATAGCTGCTCAATTCACAATAGTCAGATTGTGGAACCAACCTAGATGTCCTTCAATTGATGAATGGATAAAGAAACTGTTGTATATATATATATATATATATACAATGGAATATTACTCAGCCATAAAGAATGATAAAATTATGGCATTTGCAGGCAAATGGATGAAATTGGAGAATATCATGCTAAGTGAGATAAGCCAATCTCAAAAAACCAAAGGAAGAATGATCTCGCTGATAAGTGGATGATGACACATAATGGGGGGTGGGAGGGGTTAGTTTTAGGGTTAGAGTTAGGGTCAGGGAGGGGGCAAGAATGGAGGAATGAAGGACTGTACAGAGGGAAAAGAGGGGTGGGAGGGGTGGGGGAAGGGGAAAAATAACAGAATGAATCAAACAACATTAACCTATGTAAATTTATGATTACACAAATGGTATGCCTTTACTCCATGTACAAACAGAGAAACAACATGTATCCCATTTGTTTACAATAAAAAGAAAAAACTTTATACCAAGAATACAAATAACCCAATCAACAAGTGGGCTAAGGAAATGAGCAGACACTTCACCGAAGAAGATCTACAAGCAATCAACAGATATATGAAAAAAATGTTCAACATCTCTAGTAATAAGAGAAATGCAAATCAAAACTACCCTATGATTCCATCTCACCCCAACCAGAATGGTGATTCTCAAGAATACAGGCAACAATAGGTGTTGACAAGGATGTGGAGAAAAAGGTACACTCATACATTGCTGGTGGGGTTGCAAATTAGTGCAGCCACTCTGGAAAGTAGTGTGGAGATTCCTTAGAAAACTTGGAATGGAACCACCATTTGACCCAGCTATCCCACTCCTTGGCCTATACCCAAAGGACTTAAAATCAGCAACGTCAATGTCCATAGCTGCTCAATTCACAATGGCTAGATTGTGGAAGCAACCTAAATGCCCTTCAATTGATGAATGGATAAAGAAACTGTTGTATATATACACAATGGACTATTACTCAGTCATAAAGAAGAATAAAATGATGGCATTTGTAGGCAAATGGATGAAGTTGGAGAATATCATGCTAAGTGATATTCTAAGAATATCACTTGTGCTTCTTCAATTGGTGCTAAGTGATATTCTAATATCACATGCTAAGTGATATTCTAAGATATGCTAAGTGATAAGCCAATCCCCAAAAACCAAAGGACGAAATGATCTCTCTGACAAGCAGATGATGATACATAATGGGGGGTGGGAGGGAGGCAAGAATGGAGGAAGGATGGATTGTATAGAGGAAAAAAAGGGGTGGGAGGGGTGGGGGAAGGAAAAATAACAGAATGAGACAAACATCATTACCCTATGTACATGTATGATTACACAAATGGTATGCCTCTACTTCATGTACAACCAGAGAAACAAGTTGTACCCCATTTATTTACAATGAATCAAAATAAATAAATTATAAAAAGAAAGTTTCAGGAAAATCACATTGTCATCACCCTGTTTCTATTTTTAATGACAATAATGGCTTATAGAATCTTTGTTCTCCAGGATGACCATAACAGGCTTGCCATCCTTATTTCCTTTTTTTTTTTTTTGGTGCTGGGGATCAAACCCAGGGCCTTGTGCTTATAAGGCAAGCACTCTACCAACTGAGGTATCTCCCCAGCTCCGCCATCCTTATTTTCTATGGATATAAATTAATGCATAAAAATGTGTTCACCTTTTGAATACTTATTCAAAGAATAATTAATTTAGCACATATTATATGCCAAATACAGGTGCATGCTGAACCTGGGCTCCATCACTGAGCTACACTTTCAAAGAACTCTCTCTTTAGTGGGTCCTTAAACTTAGTGCCTTACAAGCATTTTGAATATAATTTTGGGGATATAGCAGCCATGGAAGTACTCTGATCTGATCTCCTTCAAGAGAACCTGCTTCAAGAAGCTCTATAAACTGTCACCCCAACTGCCAGACCTATGGACATACCATGTTAACACCAAAGCTATGCTTCCCCAAGCAGCCTCAGCCAAAGACAGTATTGTGGGAATACTTGTGCCAGTCCATCCTACAGGATATGGGACTTGGCTGAAGGCTACTTTGCTGCAAGGTCTCTACCTTGAGAAGTCTGAGACTTTCTTAGAACGACACTGCAGCCTGAGACACCTCCTATCTGGACCTTCATCCCCACTTCCTTTCATAAGCATTAGACCTGCATCAGGGTCTGAGGTTCCCTACTTATACTTGATTGTTCCCTTACTCACAAGCACTTCCCCCAAGAATTACCCTCCCCAAATTAGATTCACATTTAATCCTGTCTTGATGTGTTAGTCAGTTTTTCATTGCTGTGATTAAAATACCCAACAAGAACAACATAGAGAAGGAAAAGTTTATTTTGGCTCCAGAGGCTTAGTCCATGGTCGGCTGAGTTCATTGCTCTGGGCCCATGGTGAGCCAGAACATGGTGGCGGAAGTAGAGGTGTGCTGCTCCACTCATGGCAGCCAGGGAGCAGAAGGAGGGGGAGAAGTGGGTCACAGGGAAAATGAAACCTTCCAGGACATGACCCCAGTGGCCCACCTCCTCCAGTCACACCCCAGATGCCAGCAGTTACCACCTACTTGGTGCATTCAAACTAGGATGGACTGATAACGTTAGAGTTCTCACAATCCAATCATTTCACCTCCAAACCATTCTTGCATTAACACAGGAGCTTTTGGGGGACACCTCATAACCAAACCATAACACTTGGTAACAGTTTTTAGATGACCCAAACAGATTATCACAGCATACCAGGTTCTTGTCCCTAGAATATCAACACCAACCACCTCTTGGATCAAAGGATAGAAATTGTGGTGTTATGTGCCTCTTAATCAACAAATCCCAACCACAAAACATTCAAGGTGCAAGTGGCACTTATGCCTACTCCAAACCAGGATACCTAAGACATTTATAGCCTGTTCATCACAGCACACTCCCATCAGGAATTTTATGGGGATACATGTCTAAAATACAAATGTCAGCAATCTATTTATATCTTGACTCATTATGTCCCATCATCTATATATAGGACAACTATAAAATTTCATAAGACATCCATTAAAATTACTCATTCTAAGTTTTTATAGGCATCCTATATATCGGGCAGTGGGATGAGAGAGGATAATATGATTTTACAAAAATATCATTTTGTGAAACTTGAAGTTCTTAAAAAAATCCTTTCACTTTCACTTTCAAACGGGTAGATTCACTGCATTTAAAACTCACTTCAAGTTAACTAACAGTGTCCCCCATGAAGTTGGTGTAGTTACCTTTGTTCCTGTTTCATAACTAAAAAAGTAATGGAGGAGGTTACGTAAGCAATCTATGGCAAAACTCAAGCCACAGCCCAGGCACCTTCTATTACTTCTCAGGCAAAAACAAGTGCACACTTGCTTGCCCAAATACCAAAGGTTTTGAAAAAATGCAAACGACTAAATAGGCCTACACAGTTTGGAAGTATGGGTCAGAAAAAGAAAGAAGAAATAATGGGGGAAAGAACAATGGTAAGAGAAGGAGGTAAAAAGAGGCACATTATTACACTATTAAAGCTTGATATTTGTGATCACGGATGCATGTGGAATGTCCAGTACTTGTCTTACATATCTTCCAGATTTACCATATCACAAAGGAAAACAGTTTCACAGCATCCAGGCTTCCTGTGTGAGGACCTCACTACTTACTTGCTTGCCAACCTCCCTGCTTTGTAATGGCCAGGTGGACTGCAGTTAGAAGATGAATCTACTTCCTACTGCGATGAGGTGGATGTTATCAAAATTAAGGAATAGTCAGTAGTAGCTAACAATTAAAATTCAGAAATATAATTAAAATCTTGCCAGACCTAATTATTTTATGTTTAAAATAATGCCTTTATCAAATACAGGTCACATGCCTAACAGTATCCCACAAAATTTAATATTCAAGTGGTCCAACCAGAAGACTTGGACATACATGGACAAGAAGAAATGAATGTGGTGACTGCTCAGATGAATCAGGTAAAAATGAAAATATGTAGTTGATTTTTTAATGGGTTCTTGGAGTGGCTAGCCTTACACTCTAATTACATAAATTGATTCCTACTTAGAAACATTCCTTTTGGAAACTTATATCCACAATTAAGAAATCCTACCATCTCTAGAGCTGGGGTAGAGGGGGCAGGCAGGGTATAGCTTAGTGGTTGAATGTATATTTAGCAGGCACTAGGCCCTGGTTCCATCCCCAGCACCAACACCAAAAAAAGAAGAGAGTTCATCACTCCAGTAGTTTGTACCTATTTAAAGTCAATGAGCTCTCTAGATAACAAGTAAATAAAGTCAGTTTTCCTTGAATTAACAAAGGAAATAATCTCAACAGACAGCTCTTGTCTGTTACCAAATTCCACTTGGGTTTCTTTGGCATGTTTGGTAAAAATCAAGTAAGTCTGTTGAATGAATGTTTTAGCTCTCAAAAATTTCTGTTTATAACATTTTGTCCTTTCTTCCCTACTTTCCTCCCTATCTTCCACCATGTTCCCTAGAGTGGAATAACATTGAGTAGCACCCTTGATCACTTTACTCTCTGGTAAGGTTGGATTATTCCTAAAAATGTGGCAGTAAATAGAATTCCAATGTATTATGGCTCCTATCAATGTATAAGACTTAGCAAAAAATACTGAATAATTTCCTGTCGTTGGTTATGATAGAAATAGAAATGCATCCTAGGACTTATTGACAGCAAGGTTTTAGAAACAAAGGAATGTAAGTATATAGAGATCCATTGCTTCTTGCTAGATGCCAATCAGCAAATACTGATTCTCTTCCCTGCTCACTGAACATACAAACTCTGATGGACCCTTTCCTGTTTATGAAACATGTCAGTATGTTTATTTTTAGGTAGAAGACAGAGGTAGTACTCCTCTTGCCTTTACAAAGAAGGAGTAGAATCTCTAAGAAACATCTGCAGTTTTCCATTAGACAGCTTTTACTATTTTTAAGACTCAAAGAGCTACTTCTTGCCCAATAGCATCTTTTCCAGTCCACACTGACATTTTGACAGTTGTGGTTTTAAAAACAAATACAACTGTCTAGTTTCACAGTGTTCAGGGTGTTGGGGTTAGAGATGTAAGTTTTCTTTGCTGACTGTGCCTGCATTCCCAGAACTCGCTGCAAAAATGGCATTCAAGACTGTGCTGATTGGAGTGATGAAAACTTGTGTGAATACTTTTCTAATCATGATTCTGGAAAACCTGAAAACTGCTATTAATTGCCTACAGACTTCTCTCAAAAATTGACATATTTACGTGCCTGACTGGGGTAGGGAAAAGGGAAAAGCTACATGAATGTGATCCCAGTGTTAATGAATAGGCAGAAATCAGAGCCAACATATAGGTACCTTGCCCATTTTTAAGCCTTATCCCCAACTTTAGAATGGTTTTCTGCCCTGTGCACAAGGTTATGGGGATCACACAAGTGGACTCTAGCTTGATTATTTCAACCAATATAAAGGGTAATAATTCTAAGACCTTTCAGAGCATATAAACAGCTTAGCATGGCCCTGGTTCAGATTCAGCTGAAAACTAGTTTAGTCCATAGCTAGTCTTAATAGTGGACAGCAGTCAAAAAATTTTCCACCACATCAGAATTGTCTGCTCTTCTTGTCTTTCAGAGCTTAAAATTATTTCCAGTAGATAGTGACCTTGAAAAAGGACTGGATTTGAATCTTACACTATCACTACAGTGGTTGAGTGACCTGAGAAAAGTTATTTCACCTCTTCAAAATGGTTTCCTCATCTGAACAATGTGGTTCTCTTAGGATTTTTATAACCAAAGACATAAAACAAGTGGTAGTGCTATTCTTTCATCATAGTAGCTACAGGAATTGTAGAGAATTAAAACCTGCAAGGATATGGTAGATTGTACTATTGTTCAAAATTATCTCCTACTCTGCTCTGGGGGAGGATTATCCTCCCACAATCTCATGGGCATCAGACTTGACTATGCATGTGACTTCCTCTGACTCATGTGAACATTAATAATGTGCATCACCTCCTAGCAAGTTTGAGGAACTAGTTGGCTGTTTACCTTCTTTTCCCTGTCAGGAGATTGGCAGTGTTCCAATTAAAGGATGCTTCTGTACTAAAGTACAAACCACAGACATCAAAAGTTAAAAACCTTTGTAGCAAATAAAAATTTTAGTCACTTGTTGTGTACCATAACCCTATTATCCTGACATTAGGGATTACAAGAAAAACTTTGCTCTTCATCCACAATCACCAATGTATACCCTATCACTTAAAGAATGAATCTCTAAAATAGTTTTAGAGGTTGTTGGAAAAAAGTTTCTGCTTAGGGGAATAAGAGGCTTAACCTTAGTCAGCACATAAATAAACAAGTTGCTCTGGGATGAGTCTGGCTAGAAATCTATTGCACCTCTATGTAGCTCTCTCCTATAGAGCTAAGTGAAATAGTTGTACACTTATTGTGATGGTGGCAGTCTTCTTAAGCATATCAATCTATTACTGTCATCCTGAAGCTTCAGGATGAATAGAGGACATTTATACCACTCAAAAGCATTTCAGGAAGATAGTAGCATCATTAACAGAAATGCAAACTCTCCAGTTGCACTTCGGAACTGCCTACTTCATTGCCCTTCCAGTCATTCTACTTGCTTTTGTCAGCTACACGTAAAAATGACTTATGTAACAGCTTTATACTACCATCTTCTCTGCCAGGAAGGAAGCTACGAGGGCCCCAAGGGCCCGCAAGTACAGGGCTGCAGTGGAACCTGGGGTGAGTATAGCAGTCCAACCAATTTGTAATTTTGTTTACGGTGGAGCCCTCAGGACCCTGTTACTGTAGCAGTGTACTTCAACAGAAGTTACATACATCCTGTGAGGAAAATGAGTTGATGTAAACTCACAAATCCTACTTACACAGTTCTTCATTTTTGGAACAATTAACTAATAGGGACTTTTAGGTATAGAAGTATAGTACCTTCAAAAGGTATGTGAATTGCTATAAACATTTACAATTGTCAGAAGTATAAATAATTTTGTTCTCCAACTGGTCTTGCTACAGATTATACATGAACATTTCATTTTGACTTGTAAATCTGTTAAAGTTGTATAGCTGCTTCAACAAAATTTCCACTAGTTCTTTAAGACAAGGGAATTTTCCTGTAAGCATCCTGACTGGTAGCAGTTATACATTCATTACATGTTACAACTCTTAAACACCTACAATTACACTCAATTCTACTGTATGCTAACATCTAAAAAACATCAGCTAGAATTATCACTTAGGGAAAATACAAAGTGACCCAGGAGACATTCCTACTAGAAACACTTTTTCAGTCACTTCATAAAAGGATTATTCTACAAAGAAGGGATACAGTCTGAACATCAGGTTACATCTACAAAATAGAGGCACAAAGTCCCTACTTCATAAATTGAGGATGAAGTGAGGTAAAATTGAGATAATACACAAAAGGTACTTAATATGCTTACAATGAAAATAGCATCAAGAGAAAAATCTCCTTTGCTTACCTACAGGAATATTCAACCCATATAGTTAAACCCTAAAGGCTGCTGGAGTGCCAAAAAAGTTTTCAAGCATGAGAGTTTTACACCACCTTTGTTATGTTATCCTGTGTTTCTAGAATTTAATTATATTTCATCAAAGGCTATCGGTCATATTACATGCCAATGTTTAGCTTTCCATTAACAATTCTGCTTACTGTGTACAGGTCATTGTCAATGAAATAAATAAAACCATGTACTAGGCAAAGAACTTTATTAACCTTTGTTTCAAACTTTATTCCCAGGCTTCTTCAGCTTAATTAGCTGCAAAGAATAAATTGTGTATAAGCAAAAACTGAAAAGAGCTGCAGTGTCCAAGGGGCTTGGGCTTAAAAATATTAGATCTAGATTTTATCAGATCCATAAACAAAACAATTTTAAAAAGCAGTCATAATATAAAATAGCAGCTCCCAGTAACTTCTTCAAGTTTATCTTCTTCAGAAGTTGATCAGTTCAGTTTGCCTCATTCTTAGAAGCCTCATCAAAATTCTCCACAAGATCTAGGGGAAAAAAAAAAATTGTGCAAACAGCCACTTTACAAACAATCACCAGATCTTAATTAATAGGAGATAAGAAAATGTTCCCAAATGTCAACACCTGTCATTACTTCCAGAGGCCACTATCTATTCAGTACATTGAGAACTGCATGTCTGGGCATATAACTAATACCAAAGGAAGCTATTAATTTGACAATGATTTAATAAGCACCACACTTAGATAAGTTTATATCATCTCTATTCCCTCCCATTAAAAAAATTAAACAATGCATCAATTAATATGGGGGAGCAGAACCAACCATGCACATGATTTTGAAGTTTTCTTGGGTTCTCATGGACCCTTATCTATGCAAAGTGGCAATATTTATGAATCCAGTGATTCTCCTGCTCAATACATGATTTGTTTTACAACAAAGTAAATTATCCAAGAATAAAGAGAAAAATGCCAAAGGAATTTATTACCAAAGGAGTTATCCTGCTATAGATTTTATAATTATATCCCAAGATAATTAAGCAATTTCTCTATGCCTTCTCATAAACTCACGAATTTTGAAGTAGGAAACAAAGGTTGTTTCCTACTTCAAAATTTCTGATCCACAGATCATTATATTTAGTTCACAATATACATACCTACGTATGTATTCAATATTTAAGGTTAGATACCTAAACCTTCTTGGGATCCCAAACAAAAAAACAGGTCAAGTCAATAAACATTAACTCCTAGTTAACCAACACTCCATTACTGTTCTCATTACATGCTCCCTACGCCTCACTCCCCACCCTCTTAACTTATTACTCCCTCCACCAAGGTAGTTTTAACTGTGAAGAGTCTTTGTTCCCCTTGCTCGTAGATTCTCCAGATTAACCACAAGTGAAGGATCCTACCTGGAACTTCATCATCATCATCCTCTCCAGTAGCAAGTGGTGCTTTTCCATCCACAGCTGTGAAAGGGAAACAAATTAATTTGTATATTTCTCCATGTCTTCAACAACATTAACAAAAAGAACAGATGAAATGCCAAGTGTTCTTACAACCTATATTCATTATGACAAGTGACATTTTGGATTTTGCCTATTGTACCATTAATAACATGATATTCTGATATGTGCAAAGGACAAGAACACTAATACTGATTAACAAAACAAACTGTATACCCATCTTTTTAATCCCTCTGGCTCCCCATAAACTGAGAGCAGGAGGGATCCCTCAGGGTACAGATAAAAAAACACTCCACATACCACCTAATGGTTATGATTTACTTTAGGAAGCAAATGAAGTAGTCAGTCTCAGATACTCTGTTTGTATATGGTATAAAACTCGAAAAACATTTAATGAAATGAAATAAAAGAATCTAAAAATTTAAAGTGTCTTTGAAAGGCAAGCATCCTCTTTTCCATTATCAAACAAAAATGTAAACCAAGGGTGAGGGTTGAGACCTCACAGTACTAGCTCTTTACAATTATGAGTGGGATACTTCAAAAAGTCTACTATAGTTCTGGGAGCCCAAGATGGCCTAAAACCTTTGAATATCTACCCATGTAACAGTACAATTATAAACTGAGGCAGAGTGAGAAAACACTTAGAAAAACATGGGTAACTACATATAAAGTCATGTAAGAAGACAGGTTTGCTCCTATATTCCTATTCTTCAAAATTTTAAGCAAAAAACCTCACCACAAAGTAGTTACATACTCCCTTGATGTATACTTCTTCAATGATACTACTTTCTGTCCTGAACAAAATCCCCAGCAAACTGTAATTAAAAGCTAAAATACTGGCAGGTCATCTCTTCATGACTGTTGGCAATACCAACTGTAGTGCTGCAACTAAAGAAATCTATAACTATAGAAGAACTTTATTAGGCATTTCAAAATAACTAGAAGAGTCCAAAGATTCCCAGCACATAGAAATGATGAATGATATGGAAATGCTAATTACACTAATATATTTTTAATCAATTCTAAAATATAAGTGGTTACCAGCTAAGTCCAAAATTAACATTTTTATCATTTCCAGTTAATAAAGGTTAAGAAATCCTTAGTTTCTGATTCAAAACAAAATTAGTAGAAAATAAATACTCCACTAAGTCAACAATAATGATCACAACAAACTAGGCCAATTACTGTAAACACAAAGAACACTTGTTTAAAATCAGTTAAATATGTAAGACTAATGTTCACATTCCAAATTTAAAAACAAAAATCTTATCACTTGGAGCCCAGAGATCACAAAAATGTGCTGCTAAATGGATATAGCCCTAGTAAAACCACTGCTGGGAAACTCACATTGTTTGGGCAGAGCTTCAGCCAGTCTCCTTAAACTAGTCAGACTGTCTGCTCCAAGCTGGTTTAAGATGCTGGGTAGCATTTCTGTCAGTTGCTTTGTCTCAGCATGGCCTGTAATGGTGAAAGTGTTTGCTGCCAGAGATGCCTGAACTTTAGGGTTGTTAAAGTGAATCACTGTTCCTTGGTTTGTAAACATATTCACCTATAAAGAAAAAAAAACATTCAAATTAAAATGCCCAACCAAGTATGATAAATATTCCTTTAAAACCAAGTATGATAAACAAACAAACACTGAAGTCTGGCTAACTAATCTAGTATTTCACTTTGAAGTTGAGGTGAAATTTTGCCTGGAATGGAATCTGTAATCAAACAGCTTACAAACTTAGCAATCTCCCTAATATTAGTTAACAAAGTAAAAACACATTTTAGAAACTTTCAAGCATAGTAGGATATGAGATGTTTTGCATTTTTAAAAAAGAGTCAATTTTTTTTTTATTGCATGAACATCTAATCTTTTTCCAACTAAATTTTATTTGACCCTTACCTCTTCAATACCAGAGATATTGTTTACCCCTAACTTCTTTAAGGAGAACTGAAGTTTTTTATCATCTGCTGTAGCTGTTCTATGAACCACCTTCTTCTTTCTGCGAGCAGTTCCCTAATATGGGGAGGAAAAGAGAAAATAGCACATTTATACTATAACAACAAACATTTTCAAATGGGAATAGTAGTTTCTAATTCTTTCCTGGCCTTACGTTCTGCATAAGAAAATAACCATAACCACAAACTGTGCAGTTGAATAGGCAAACTAAGGTAAAGATGGAAGCAAAAAGAGAGAAAAAACTGTCTATAAATCTTTTGTAATTTCTAAATTTCTAAGTTTTGTCACATATATATATAAAAAATGATTCTTTGAAAGTTCTTAACATTGATGTCCTTTTATATTACTTGCTCTAAGAGTGATCAGAGGTGGTATGTATCACTTAGATTAAACCACATTTAGAGAACCTCCACATCCTAATTACTTACCTTTTCTTTTTACATTAAAGAAAAATCAACATTAAAAATAATACTCCCAGGCAAAATAGTGGATGGAATAATCAAATGAATCTATATATGTACTTCTATAGCACCCTAGAGTAAAAATCTGAAGTTCTTATTTTAACTTACAAGGCTCCTATACATAATCTACTCTGTCCTTAATGTGCTATGCCTGACGATATTCTTCACAGTCTGTTCCTTAAACAGGGTGAGCAGGCTATGACCCTAGGGAATGGCTCCCTTCCTCACTGCAGGTCTCTTGTTACCATATCAAAGAGGCTTGTTGCAACTAAAAATGTAAAATAGCAACTCCTTCACTCATTTTTCTATCCTGGTTTACTTCTCCTTATAAAACTTATTTCTATAAGAGATAATCTAAATTCCTTGAGATATTTATTCTGTTTACTTGCTAACCCACTTACTAGCTCACTGAAGACACTCAAGGAGAGGTTACCACCCAACTACCTCACCACCCTCAACCTCTACCCCATTTCTGATTCATCTTTTAAAACACTGTTTAAGTCATTCCTCTTCTGTGCCTTCCTTAAACTGTGCAAACTATTGGCCTCCTGGGCCAAGTCACTTCCATCTCTGTGTTTTGAAAAAGCTTCTATTGCACTAGGCATATCACAGATTAATTAATTATAGATTAAAAAAAAAGTCTGTCTCCACTACTAGGCTAGAAGTCTCCCTAGAGACTTTTCACTTCTTAAATTTTACCTTTTCAGGATTAAAAAATATCAAAGGCTTAAGTAAATCAGTTTAAAGAACACACACACACACACACACACAACTTGTTACCAAATCCTCCCCCAACCGAATAATCACACTTTAGTGGTCATATGGATACCTCATTTCCAAAGATTCCTATAAGATTATAAAAACAAAACCAGCAAACCACCTACAGGTTCCATACATTTCACAAATGCAAAGTTCAATTTTTTACATATTATGTTCTGTTTAAATAATGAAATAAAGAGGTTTTATAACATCTATCTAATAGTAGCTCATACCATTTTCTCTAAGGCAAAACTCAACTCACATCCCATAAGTATTTTTTAAAAAGGTATAGAAAATGTTTACATATTATTCTGACAACAGAAATAATTTTTATATAAGCTAAACAAGTATTAAGACATTAAGATACAAAGTTTAATCCTATATGTTAGCTTTTAAAATCATGGAAAACTGAAGGGTTTCCTTTGCCCTAGTGTGATGCCTTAACAAGTAAAGCCTAATGATCAGAGTAACAAGCTTACACATCATTCCTGAAACTGTACCTAATGGAATGGTGGCTAAAAATACCAATATAGAGCATCCAAATAATGGTTTACCAAGAATATGATGAGCTTTTATGGCTTCCAAAGGCTACAGCCTGGTAATTGTTAAAAAGGATAAGAAACACCTAATGTGTTAGTTAATGTGGAAGATTATAAGGGTGAGCAAAAGGGGGTGCGGGGTGGAAATCAGGATATTCACTGCTGGCAAAGTTCAGTAATTTAACAGAGCTGCATCTTTTTATTTAACCTAAGTTAAACTTTTGGTTACTTCACAGTAGACTCTGCTTAAAGGTAAATGCTAAGAGTTGGGAAAATTTAATAGGTAATAAACTTGTATTATGGAAGCCTCACAAGTTTTACCAAGTAAAGACATGTTCTGTTTCAACAAACTGCCACACCTTTTTAAATACTAGGAATGTGCTAACACAATACAAAATACAACTAGGTAGACCTCTGTCTAAAGAAACTTCTGACTTAAGTAAATTATATAGAGAATGATCTAAGAAACAAATCCCAAAAAGAATTTCTATGAAGAGAATCAATATCTGCAAGGGGGGGAAAATTAATTAACTCCAAACTGATCATTTAAAATTCAATTATTTCCATTCTTCACTTGCAAAGTCAGAACAGAAAAGACACCTATTTAGGTAATAGTTTCAAATCTGTCATCACTCGTAAACTCCAAAATATACCTTTATAAAGATATTTTCATATATCCTTGAAAATACAGAATTAACCAGAAAGGCATTTAGTTCGGAATGCATTACAGAAAGATCTTAATTTACACGAGGCAAACTTCTAACTTAAGTATAACAGGAAAAACTTAACAAATTCATTTAGTTACCAAAAAATAAAAAGGGCTGAAGGTGTAGCTCAGTGGTAGAGTACTTGCTTAGCACGTACTAGGAACTGAATTCCAGATCTCCAGTACAGCAAAGGTACGAACAAATCCCAATGAGTTTACACAACTTAAATCAAAACAAGTGAAGTTATGGAGCACAATGATCTAACTGAAATAACACATTTTTTTCTTACTAAAAAAATCAGTAAACATTTTGATTCTACTTATATACTGTAACGCTAAAGGCAAACATTTACAAATGAGCAATGTTTTTAGTTTAAATGTTCATTTCTTCTAGATTCGTCTGCTTTTTCACCTTTTTATATACTACCTGCAAGTCTCATTCATATTTATCTAACCTCTGCTCCCTGCCCCCACCCCGAATTTATTCGTTTTGTGACTTTCTCTCCATGGGCAAAGTGGCAAATCAACATTATAAGTGCAAAAAGAATTTCAAAAACTAAAACTACTAAAACTTACTTTCCCACCAATGCGCACTTGTGCCTGCAATTTGGCGAGTTTTTCCTGGTTCATGATTGTTTCTTTCATCTAGAAAAAAGGAAATTCTCAGCAACGAAAAGTCTAGCTCATTCTCGCATTCCACGCTCGCTATTTCCCAAAACACCAGTAGAACAAATGTCCTACCCAGGCCAAGGCCTGAATGCCAAACCCGCCCCGCTAAGCTCCAAATTTCGGCTCGGAGAGAGCTCAAAGAGCACCCACCTCCCCTTCCCTCCCCCGCAACTCAGCCCTTTACAGCCCTAAAACAAGGGCTCTAACCCACGCCTGTCCAGCTCCCCCCACCCCGGCCCTGGCCCGGCCTCGGCCTAGCCAGGGCCTGCCCGGCCCGGCACATCTCCGCAAGCCTCGCGGTACCTGAGGCTCCTGTCCTCGGGTTCCGCCGCGAGGTGGAGGAAGAGACGGCGTCGCCTCGCCCCCAGGGCAGCCGCCCCTGGCTCGACCTCGCCCCCGAGAATCAGCCTGAGCGGGTGCGCCTGTCCGTCGCATCGCCTTCCTGTCCTCAGCCCTGTCCCTCCCTGTCTCGCTCCTTCCGGGAACTTCCCGCCCCCGATCCCGTCCTCCTCCCACGCTGGCGTCCAGAGCCTTTTTGTACCTTGTCGGAGCGGAAATGGGGCCGCGCGGGGGACTAGGGTTGGCGCTCAGGGGGTCTCTGGCAGACCAGCTGAGATTAGGCGCACACACGAGGGGACGCAAGATGGCAGCTAGAGGGAGGCCGGAAGTGATGCAACGCCACTTCCTCCGACAGTCAGGAAATGGGCTTTGCCTTACTGCGCATGCGCAGCGCAGCGCCGCGACTTTTGGCTGGTTTTGGGGGCGGTTGGCTTCTCTCATCTTTCAGCGGCGGCGGTCTGCAGGCTTCACCAGAGACTCTGGGCTGGAGGCGTCGCCCATAGCCCTGGGAAAGGGCAGAGAAATCAGAAAGCTTGGTTCATTACAGTTAAGGTTGAGTTAATGCATCTTACCTCCGTGGGTCCTGATCCCGAGGTTCATTACCATCAGAAGAAAGGGTTTAGGGCGCCCACCTGTGCGCGTGTGTTTAGCAGGTGTCCACACATTGAAATGTATGGGTCCGAGAATTGTCAAAAACTGCCAGACTGATTTTGCTTCCCAAGATTAGGTAGTTTGGTAGATTTCGATTCAGCGTTTCTGAGGAATGTATTCAGAATTCATCCCCAAGCTCCACCCCTCGAAAAACAGTTCTGTAGGACTAGAGGTGAGAACTATAACCTACTCTTAAGCGAATTTAGCGGGCAATGAACCTTCTTAAACTCAGCTACATGTTTACCTTCTATTTCTTTTACAGACAAAAAGTTACTTATGATAGCAAATTGGCATGGATTTGACAACAGCGATTCACAATGGAACAAATTTTACATTTCTTTACTGATTAATTCTATCAGATGAAATTGTGCCTGGTGTGTTGAAGAGACTAAATACATGGATGTGAGTTAAAATTTGCTGAATGCTAGGACAAACTTTAAGGAAATCTTAAAACCACCAATTTGTAAAATGGCAATTAAAATAAAAGATACTGACTGGTCAGCCTTTTGTGATCATAGCTATGAAATGTTTTTGCATTTCAAAAGTGAGTCCAAAAATCTTAGAATAAAATTTATATAGCAAGAAAACTTAAATGAAAGTGCATACTCCTTCCAATTAATTTGATCAATTTTTTTTCCTTTAAGTACCTTTTAGGTGCAAGTTTGTTAAAACTGCGATGTCTTATTAAGAAGACCACTAAGATAACTGTTATTGCATTTTAGATTAATTGTAACAGTTATTTGATTAAAAAAAAGTGCTGCTTCTATTATCAAATGAGTAAATTTTAGTACAGAAGTAGGTGTTTTTATTGTTAGGTCATGTGAATTCTCATCCTAATGATAAAGATCAAATGAAATAACTGTGCCAACAGTATCCAGTGCAATAGAGATATAAAATATTTGTAAATACTCTCCTTTTTGATAGGAATGTTTGTCTTTGTTCCGGAACATTTTTACCCCTTTCCTCCATATAATACTAGGGGCATTTGAAACTTCCTAGTTGTGACATTTTCTTGTTTTACATAAACAAGATTTTATATGTGTGCAATCAATACCTGTTTTCAGCAGTATGGAGATTCCTAAGAAAACTTGGAATGGAACCACCATTTGACCCAATTATCCCACTCCTTAGTTTATACCCAAAAAAATCAGCATACTACAGTGACACAGCTACATCCATGTTTTTAGCAGGTCAATTCACAATAGCTAAACTATGGAAGCAACCTAGATGCCCCTCAACAGATGAATGGATAAAGAAAATGTGGTACATATACACAATGGAATAATACTCATCCTTAAAGAAGGATAAAATTATGGCATTTGCAGGTAAATGAATGGTACTAGAAAAATATCTTGCTAAATGAAATAAGCCAATCCCAGATAACCAAAGACTAAATGTTTTTCTGGTAAGTGGATGCCGATCCATAGTGGGGATTGGGTAGGGAAGAATGAAGGAACTTTGGATTATGTAGAGCGGAGTGAGGAGAGGAGTGGGGTGGTGGGCATGGGAAGGATGGTACAATGAGACAGACATTATTTATTTATTTATTTATTTTTTTTGGGGGGGTGCTGGGGTTTGAACCCAGGGCCTTGTGCTTACAAGGCAAGCACTCTACTGACTGAGCTATCTCCCCAGCCCCGACATTATTACCCTATATACATGTATGAAAAAAATTTTTAAACTTCCCTATTTAAAAAAAAAAAAAAAAAAAAAACTTCTATGTGAACTGCTTGATTCAAGGCTTACAAAAGACTTTCAAATAAAAATCTTGAATCATAGTCATATTAAAACATATACCTATTTTCAGGCAATGTGAGTTATTTTTTTACTTTGCTCTGGTTCCCCTTTTATCTCATTCTTTTATAGTTTTAAATAGCTGTACCATGCTGAAAAATCATCAAAGATAACTATAGAAGAAGAATAATTTTATTTTAACCCCAGCTACTTCCTGTTCATTTTGTGAGTAGGCAAGTACTTCTTTCTGGTTCTGGTCATATTTACATACCAGGCTCTTAAAAAATGACCAAAGGGATTTTTTTCTCCTCTCCACCTCCAACTAATTACTTCCTTGTAATCTTAGTTTGGGAATACCATTTCCTGTGTGCTCCCAGTGTCTATGGCAAATGTGAGTAATTGGCTTCCACAAATCACTGCTTAACAGCCTAAGAATCATTTATTCATCACTCAAGATAGCCCCTACCAATAGAGAAGAAAGGTGAAACCTGTTTGTCCTCCATGGTTTATAGTTTATGGTCTAATCAAAACCCATGAATTGCTTTTATCTCTGAGTTGTACTTTAGCAAGAGCCAAAATATTCACTTTATATTGTGCTTATTTCTTTTCTTTTACTTTTTTCATAGCTTTATTGAGATAAAATACAATAAAATGCACATATTTGAAATATGCAATTTGATCAGTTTTGACATGTATGTAACCAATACAATCAATATAGAAAGTAGTTCCATTACTTATTTTTTAATTTAAAATCATGCAGATTGTTTCCTGTATGATTTATTACATTACAAATAATTCATCTCAAGATATATAGAATCCCACTCCCACATGTCAACTACTTCAAAATTGAGTGACACACTTATAAATATCTCACAGGTCAAGGAAGAAAGCACAAGAAAAGTTAATAAAAATAAGTGCTTTGAACTAAGGTTAAGAAAAGTTTAAAATATCAGAATCTCTGGGATGAAACAGTACTTAGATGAACATTTATAACTTAAAGTATTTGTATCAGAAAGAAACTCGATTAACAACCAAATTATTTTCAAATTAGGGAATAGAAAGGAAAAAATAAGAGTAGGAACAGAAATATATGAAATAGGGAAGAAATAATACAGCTAAAAGTTGATAAAAATCAAGTCTAATTAAGAAAAAAGCAAGAATACAAATTATCAATGGAAAGGGAGCAATCAAAATAACCCTACAGATGCTAAAAATATGTAAGGTAATACTACAATTGCATGCCAACATATGTGATAGCTTACATAACATGGTCTATATTAGAGAAGGATCCGTGTGCTGCTGAGAATAAAGTGTATTCAGTCTTGATGGATGAAATATTCTATATATGTATGTAAAGTCTAAATTATCAATTATATTTTTTAGTTCTATAGCTTCTTTATTTAGTTTTTGTTTGGCGGATCTATTCAGTGGTGACAGAGGCTTGTTAAAGTTACCCAGTATTATTGTGTTGTGGTCTACTTGATTCTTGAAACTGAGGAGCGTTTGTTTGATGTATGTAAATTCTCCATTGTTTGGAGCATAAATATTTGCAATTGTTATGTTTTGTTGTGATAGTTCCTTTAAGCATTATGAAATGTCCTTCTGTCCCTTCTGAATTAACTTTAGCTGGTGTGAGGATAGAAAACCCTGCTTATTTACAAGATCCATGTGAATGATGGTTTTTTTGGCCCATCCTTTTACCTTCAGTCTGAGGATCTCTTTGCAGTTTCTTGAAGGAGGTGAGTTTCTTGAAGACAGCTTATTGTTGGCTCTTGGTTTTTAATCTGGTCTGCCAGTCTGTGTCTTTTGATTGATGAGTTTAGGCCATATATGTTCAATGTTATTATTGAGAAATGATTTTTATTTTCTTCCATTTTGATTTTTCTGGTTTTTACCTTGAATTATTTTCTCCTTTATTGAATATTTTTCTATTGTATTTCCTCCCTTTGCTGGTTTTCACTTTTTTTCATTTCTTGTTCATAAAGTATTTTATTGAAAATGTTTTGCAGTGCAGGCTTTCCAGTTGTGAATTCTTTTCACTTTTGTTTATCATGGAAGGTTTTTATTTCATCAGCAATTCTGAAGCTTAATTTTGCTGGGTTTAATATTCTCAGCTTGCATCCATTTTCTTTCAGAGCTTGGTATATAAATAATATGTAACACTTCATGAATTTGTGTGTCATCCTTGCACAGAAGCCATGCTAATCTTCTCTGTATCATTCCAATTTTAGTATATGTGCTGTTGAGGCAAGCACTATTATGCTTATTTCTCAAAGACCCTTGAGCCCCATTCTGATCTGAGAGAAGTTTTGAAAAATCACTTAGGATGAATGCTCCCATGCTTTTAGTTGTTTCATGACCTGGCCCTTGCCATGTATCCATGATAGACAATGACAACTTCTTAATGTTAATTTTTTTCCTTATTGTGTATTCTTTATAGTCTTTCTCTTATTCAAAGTCACCATCATATTCATCATTGTTGTCTTTTTCATCTCTTCCTTCATCTCCTCTTCCTTTATCTTCTTTATAAACCTCCTTATACTCTTGTTCTAATATCTCTGCCTTTGTCAAGATAATGCCTATATGTATATTTTTAGCTATCCAAAGTCTCAAGAAATACTGCTGAAACACTCTCAAACTCATTACTTTATTAAATTCAAAGTGAGAAATTGATAATTTTGTTGAGTTAGTGGAGAATTAGATAGGGAGTCTTTATTTCCCACTAGGTTATACTGAGTGCTTGCTCTTTGATCTTCACAGAAAACTTATGAGAGGATACTTCCTATTTTGTTGGTGAAGGAACTGAGCTTAGAGGGTTAAAGGTCTGAAAATTGATAGAACTAACGTTGTCTTCCCTGCTCTCAGTCTATCCATCTCTATGTATCTGAATGTATAAATGTTGCCTTCACTCTTGCTGTCAGAGGAAGAAGATTCGCTCTACCCATACTCAATCCCTGTTTCAGGATTTTGATTCTGTTATTGTCTCCCACCTGTCTTGCTTTTCTACTTCTACTAGTACAATAAAATGCTTTAATACCAGACATTTTAAAAGAGACAAAACGAAAAGTTTCTTTGAATTGTGTCCCGCTCTAGCCACTACTTAACATTTGGGCTCCCTTTTATAGCAGAATTTCTCTGATAAATTGTCTGAACCTCTAACTCAGCAAATCAAAAAAGATAAATTCTCTTTTCATTTTTTTAAAAGCCTTTGAGCAGCATCTGGCACTGTTGGCCACTTCCACACTTTTGAAACATATTCTTCTTCAGGCTAACAAACATCTCAGTTTCCTGGTTTTTCAACTTTGCTGGTTTCTCCTCAGTCTACTTTGGTTTATTTTCCTCCTATAGATTTTGAATTGCTCACTTTTTAGTCCCCTATTCTCTTTTCTTTTTCTCCCTAAATAGTATTAACCAATCCCATAGTTTTAAATATCTTTTTATTGATAATCTTAAATTTATAATTCCAATACTGACTCCTTTTGAACTCTGAACTAAATGTTATTTTTACATTATTATGGAGAACTTAAGATATGTAAAAATAAAAAAAAAAACACTGGTAGATCCAACACCCACCATCAATAATTATCAATCAACACATAAACTCAATATTCTTTTTTGTAATTCATTTTTATTGAAACAAATGGGATACATGTTGTTTCTCTGTACATGAAGTAGAGGTATACCATTTGTGTAATCATACGTTTACCTAGGGTAATAGTTTTTGATTCATTCTCTTATTTTTTTTCTTCTCCTCCACCCCTCCCACCCCTCTTATCCTTCTATACAGTCCCTCCTTCCTCCATTCTTGCCCCCCTCACCCCCCCATTATGTGTCATCATCCGCTTATCAGCAAGATCATTCTTCCTTTGATTTTTTGAGATTGGCTTATCTCACTTAGCACGATATTCTCCAATTTCATCCATTTGCCTGCAAATGCCATAATTTCATTATTATTTATGGCTGAGTAATATTCCATTGTATGTATATACCAGTTTCTTTATCCATTCATCAATTGAAGGACATCTAGGTTGGTTCCACAGTCTGGCTATTGTGAATTGAGCAACTATGAACATTGATGTGGCTGTATCTCTGTAGTATGCTGATTTTAAGTCCTTTGGGTATAGGCCGAGGAGTGGGATAGCTGGGTCAAATGGTGGGCCCATTCCAAGTTTTCTAAGGAATCTCTACACTGCTTTCCAGAGTGGCTGCACTAATTTGCAGCCCCACCAGCAATGTATGAGTGTACATTTTTCCCCACATCCTCTCCAACACCTATTGTTGCTAGTATTCTTGAAAATTGCCATTCTAATTGGGTGAGATGGAATCTTAGTGTAGTTTTGATTTGCATTTCTTTTATTACTAGAGATGTTGAACATTTTTTCATATATCTGTTGATTGCTTGTATCTTCTGTGAAGTGTCTGTTCATTTCCTTAGCCCATTTGTTGATTGGGTTATTTGTATTCTTGGTGTAGAGTTTTTGAGTTCTCTATATATTCTGGAGATTAGTGCTCTATCTGAAGTATGAGTGGCAAAGATTTTCTCCCACTCTGTAGGCTCTCTCTTCGCATTGCTGATAGTTTCCTTGGCTGAGAGAAAGCTATTTAGTTTGAAGCTATCCCAGTTATTGATTCTTGCTTTTATTTCTTGTGCTATGGGAGTCCTGTTAAGGAAGTCTGATCCTAAGCCGACATGCTGAAGATTTGGACCTACTTTTTCTTCTATAAGATGCAGGGTCTCTGGTCTGATTCCAAAGTCCTTGATTCATTTTGAGTTGATTTTTGTGCAGGGTGAGAGATAGGGGTTTGGTTTCACTCTAAACCCCTAGCATATGGATTTCCAGTTTTCCCAGCACCATTTGTCGAAGAGGCTGCCTTTCCTCCATTGCATATTTTTGGCACCTTTGTCTAGTATGAGAAAATTGTATTTTTTGGGTTTGTCTCCATGTCCTCTATTCTGTACCATTGATCTACCTGTCTATTTTGGTGCCAATACCATGCCGTTTTTGTTACTATTGCTTTGTAATAGAGTTGAAGGTCTGGTATTGCAATACCCCCTGTTTCTTTCTTCCTGCTAAGGATTGCTTTAGCTCTTCTGGGTTTCTTATTCTTCCTAATGAATTTCATGATCGCTTGCTCTATTTCTGTGAGATACATCATTGGGATTTTAATTGGAATTGCATTGAATCTGTATAGCACTTTTGGTAGTATGGCCATTTTGACAATATTAATTCTGCCTATCCAAGAACATGGGAGATCTTTCCATCTTCTAAGGTTTTCTTTAATTTCTTTCTTTAGTGTTCTGTAGTTCTCATTGTAGAGGTCTTTCACCTCCTTTGTTAGATTGATTCCCAAGTATTTTATTTTTTTCAAAGCTATTGTGCATGGGGTAGTTTTCCTAAATTCTTTTTCTGAAGATTCATCACTTATGTATAAAAATGCATCGGATTTATGAGCATTGATCTTATATCCTGCTACTTTACTGAATTCACTTATGAGTTCTAAAAGTTTTCTGGTGGAATTTCCTGGTTCCTCTAAATATCAATATTCTTAATAGATAATTTCATCTTTCATTTTTAAGTTGATATATCCACAGATATTTATTTCATATACATTTTTGGGGTTTTTCAAATTATTTAGTCTTTTATTAGAATTGAATTGTACAGATTAATTTTTTTTTTTTTTGTACCAGGGATTGAACTCAGGAGTGCTCAACCACTGAGCCACATCCCTAGCCCTATTTTGTATTTTATTTAGAGACAGGGTCTCACTGAGTTGCTTAGCACCTCACTTTTGCTGAAGCGGGCTTTGAACTTGTGATCCTCCTGCCTCAGCCTCCTGAGCCACTGGAATTATAGGTATTGTACCACTGTGCCCAGATTGGGATGCTTTTAAATAGATCTCTCTAAACATATAAGGATTTAATATAGAGAATTTTTAAGAAAATTTTAAAGGACTATAAGAGTGGGCTTTGGCTCATGTTGTCAGAAGTGAGTCCCAGGGTAGTACTGCAGAACTGGGCTGTCAAGGGAATTGCATCCACTGTCTCTACCCAGAAGGAGGACAGAGAATCAAGATGCTACAAATGGAATTACTGACATTAGGAGTACACCACTAAAGCTACAACTTGGTAATCTAAAGGATACTGTAGCAACTACTACTGAACACTTACAAAGCTACTGCAGTCAATTATTCCATCTTGCTGACCAACAAAAACAAAACAACAAAAGAGCAGGGGAAGAAGGCTTTAGGTTCAGATCATCTTCCAGCACACTCCAATGACCAAATTAGCAGAAAAAAATTCATCTCTAAAATTCTAACTGCACAGAAGTCTTAGAAATCTACTTTTTCTAGATGTATAGTACAAGAAGTCAAGTATGAAAGATTGTAATGGATGCTGAGTACCAAACTCCCTTAAGCAACAAAATTTTCACTTATCCCATCTATTTTTTTCAATTTATTTATGTATTTTAGCAGTTTCTAAAATTTCCTGAAGGTCTTCTGCATTTTCTGTTAGGTGGATTTCCAAATATGTTATGATTTTTATTCTTATTTCTTACTGATTTAAGACATTCCAAATAAATTGTGGTCTGCTAAACCTGTGTGTTGTATTCTTTTTAACAGAAACATATTTTCTTTTTGTCTCAAAATGATCTAGATATCACTTTGAAGAATGTACAAAGGGCAGAAAAACATGTTAAATTGTTCCACAGAATGCAATCAACAAAATTCAGGTTATAAGAAGTGACAGGATAATTAATCTGGTTTCTTTAACAAATAAACTCTAAAGAAGCTGGGCATAGTGGCACATGCCTATAAACCCAGTGACTCAGGAGGCTGAAGCAGGAGGATCACAAGTTCAAAGCCAGCCTCAGCAACTTAGCAAGACCCTAAGCAACTCAGTGAGATCCTGTCTCTAAATAATAATACAAAAAAGGGCTGGGGATGTGACTCCGTGGTTAAGTGCCCATGGGTTCAATCCCCAAATACTAAAACAAACAAACAAAAATTCAAAAGGAAAAAGAGGAGTAAAGGTTTCTTTACTAAGACATATCAAAGCAAACCCTAAGGAAAACAGGCAAACCTACAGTGTTGCAAGATGCATGGTGAGGTAATAAAAGTGAAAAGAAAAGGAGTTATTATAGAAGAATAGGGGTTTATTCTTGAGATAAAGGGATTGTAATTAGGAAGAGGGACTTAAAAGGTTTCTAGGGTTGGGAATAAGGATCTGTCTCCTGACCTGTGTATTGTTCTTTATGTTTGCTATTCTGAATAGCAATAAAAGTTTCTTAAAATGAAAAGCACATAAAACATGGCATCTAATAAAAAGGTATATACATATTTGAAGTCATTTCAACATTACAAGTGGTATCTTTATGGGAGAAGAGAATGAAAGTGAAGATTGGAGAAGAAAAATTAATGAGTTTGGCCTGAAAATAACAATGTGCTAATAATGGCTAACATTTATATATAGTCTTTAATATATATTAGGCAATGTTACTTGTGGTTTGCATTTATCTGATCCTCTGAAATAGATATTCCTGTTTTACAGTACCAGAGAACTGAGGCACAGAGAGTACTTACCTAAGGTCACAGTGCTGGTAATTGGCAAAGCAAAACATGAACCCATGCAGTCTGTTCCATAGTTTGTTGATAACCATTATTCTGTGTTGCTGTCTTCTAAGAACTATGCTTATCTCAACTCTGCTCCTGATGCCCAGTAAAAATTCTGTCCAGCTGCTACTCACATGACTAATCAACCTCTCAAATATCTCAAATACAGTACACCTTAGAACAATATTTTTCATCCACCATTAAATCAAAACACTTGAGAGTTAACTCTTTTGTTATCTCCCACATAAATCTGTCAGCATATCTTACTGTCTTAACTTCAAAATAAAGCCCAAATTTGACCACTTAAACATATTTACTGTTAGCATCCTCATCCAAACCACCATCATCCCTCACCTGAGCTACTATAACAGTCTCCTAATTTGCCCCATTTGCCCTTTGCCCCCTACTGCTCATGCTCCACATAGGTTTTTTTTTTTTTTAAATGAATTAAAATTCCCCTGTTTAAATGACATCCCAATGGCTGTATATTGCTCTGCTCCACACCCCTCTTCCTCTCCTTCTCCTTCCAGCACTTGGTATTGAACCCAGGGCCTTGTGCATGTTAGGCAAATGCTCTATCATCAAGCTACATCCCTGGTCCTGCCCATTGCTTTTAGAACAAACCCAGACTCCTTACCAATACCTACAGAACTACACATCTGCTCTTATCTTTTCAAGATCGCCTACCATTCTTATCCTAGTTCTTGAGCATTTTTATTCTTAAGCATATTTTCATTTATAGAACACAGAAATAACAATAATTTATTTGACTTTTTATTTTGAAAATAGAAGAATAAGGTCAAAATCATCAGGAATGATGAATTTATCTCAGTCTAGGGTAGTACTTAATGTAATATTTAAACTGACCATTCCCTGACCTTAGTTGTCAACTTCCTTTACCCTTAATGGACCAAAGCAAGGATCATCAAAGTCACTGGAGAACTGAAGCATTTGAAGGAGTAAAGACTACAGGAAGCAAAAATAGAAGGAAGAAGTAGGGAGAGAGAGAGGGCTCACCACCCTTACATTGGGAATCAGTTTGGACTTATTCATCAAATGTCCATTTACTGTCCTTTTGACCATTTATAGAAGATATTTCTCTGCCCGTTGTATTTGAGCTCAGCCAGATGACTTGCTTTCACCAATGAGATATTAACAAATGTGAGATATGCAAAGTGTATGCTTTAAATCTGTATGGTTTCTCCTGAGCTTTCTTTGGTGGCTACTGTGAGAAAAAGGATGCCTCAAGAAACCAATAGTCCCTTGAGTCTGGACCTCAGAATAAACATGTGAAGCATTCCTGAACCTAATCTGTAGTTTTATGTAAGACCATGGGCACACCCATGCAATAGACCTACAGACCCATGAGCATGAAGTGAATGCTGTAATTGTAAGCCACTGACTGAGTTTGAGGTAGTTTGTTACACAAAAATTTTGTGACAATTGCCAACTAATATAAATGGCAACAATTAGTGACAGGTGTCTGTTCTGTTCCCTCATCTTTATCTCTCAGTGAATCCACAACTAGTTTCTCTAAACCAAGGAGAAATAGCTGAAAAAACTCTAATTGTGTACATTCTCCAAATCAGAAAGTAGTACTAATTGCACTAGTACTGTGCATCTATAATATGCTATATTTTGTGTAAGAGAAAATGAAAATGTGTGTGTGTGTGTGTGTGTGTGTGTGAGAGAGAGAGAGAGAGAGCGAGAGAGAGAGAGAGAGAGAGAGAGAGAGAGAGAGAGAGAGAGGCTTTTTAGAAAAAAATCAAACAATGGAAGTAACCAGAAACTTTTAAAAAGTACTCATAGGGTATATTAAAAAAAAAGTGGATGGGATGGAAAGGAAGCAAGACTTCTTAGAGTATATCTCTTCAGTATGTTTTGACTTTTGAACCATTTGTATATTTAACAATGAAATCAAAGTAAAAAGCAAACCTTAGAATAGAAAATAGACCAAAAAAAAGGAAACTATTAAATTTTGAAAATTACCACTTAGTGAAATTAACTTTTAAACACAATATAAAAACTGTTCAGTCTTAGTGGACTATATAGAGGAAAAAGCTGAAAAAACTAACTCAGTAATTGTGAAGGTTAATTTTATGTTTCAACTTGATTGAGCTACAAAATGCCTGAATATTTAGTCAAATGTTATTTTGGGTGTGTTCAGTAAGTTGTGTCTAGATGAAACTCCCATTTGAATCAGAAAGACTGAATAAAGCCAACTGCCCTTCCCAATGTAGTCAGGCCTCCTCCAATCCATTGAACACTGAATAGAATCATAAGACTGAGAAGGAGAGAATTTATTCTTCCTGTCTGATGGTCTTTGAACTGGGACATTAGTCTTCTGCTTTTGGATTTGAACTTGGGCTGGAACTCATTATCATTGGCTTCCCTGGTTCTCAGGCCTCAGACTTGGAGAATATATTTGTACACACACATACATATACATACACTGTCATGTGTCACTTAATAATGGGGATATGTTTTGAGAAATGCATTGTTAGGTGATTTCATCATTGTGAGAACATCATAAAGTATATTTACACAAACTAAGATGACTACATTGTCACTAAGTAATGTAATCTTATGGAACCACTGTTGAGTGCATTGTTTATCCTTGGCCAAAATGTCATTATGCAATATATGACTGTGTGTGTGTATTCTGTTTCTCTGAAGAACACTAGTACAGTTGTCTTATTCTTAGTTGTAATATTGTATTAGTAATATTGGTATTCTTAGTTGTAATATTGGTATTAGGAAGTAGAAAACACTTTGTATTATAGGATAAAGTAAATGATCAAATATTTTAATGCTTATAGAAACAATTTCAGTTTAAGAGAAAAAATATAATTTATCATTTTGTTAACTTTATGGTTAATACTTTTGTCTCCCTGCTTAGGAAATCTCTATCCAACTCAGGATGATATTATCCTTCATTTCTTTTTTTTAAAATTTTTTTTATTTTAATTTATTTTTATTGTAAACAAATGGGATACATGTTGTTTCTGTTTGTACATGGAGTAACAGCATACCATTTGTGTAATCATACATTTATATAGAGTAATGATGTTTGATTCATTCTGTTATTTTTTTCCTTCCCCCCCACCCCTCCCACCCCTCTTTTCCCTCTATACAGTCCCTTCTTCCTCCATTCTTGCCCCCTCCCACCCCCCCATTATGTGTCATCATCTCCTTATCAGCAAGATCATTCTTCCTTTGATTTTTTGAGATTGGCTTATCTCACTTAGCATGATATTCTCCAATTTCATCCATTTGCCTGCAAATGCCATAATTTTATTATTCTTTATAGCTGAGTAATATTCCATTGTATATATATATACCACAGTTTCTTTATCCATTCATCAATTGAAGGACATCTAGTTTGGTTCCACAGTCTGGCTATGGTGAATTGAGCAGCAATGAACATTGATGTGGCTGTATCTCTGTAGTATGCTGATTTTAAGTCCTTTGGGTATAGGCCGAGGAGTGGGATAGCTGGGTCAAATGGTGGGCCCATTCCAAGTTTTCTAAGGAATCTCCACACTGCTTTCCAGAGTGGCTGCACTAATTTGCAGCCCCACCAGCAATGTATGAGTGTACCTTTTCCCCCACATCCTCTCCAACACCTGTTGTTGCTTGTATTCTTGATAATCACCATTTTAATTGGAGTGAGGTGGAATCTTAGTGTAGTTTTGATTTGCATTTCTCTTATTACTAAAGATGTTGAACATTTTTTCATATGTTTGTTGATTGCTTGTATATCTTCTTCTGTGAAGTGTCTGTTCATTTCCTTAGCCCATTTGTTAATTGGGTTATTTGTATTCTTGGTGTAGAGTTTTTTGAGTTCTCTATATATTCTGTAAATTAGTGCTCTATCTGAAGTATGAGTGGCAAAGATTTTCTCCCACTCTGTAGGCTCTCTCTTCGCATTGCTGATAGTTTCCTTGGCTGAGAGAAAGCTATTTAGTTTGAAGCTATCCCAGTTGTTGATTCTTGCTGTTATTTCTTGTGCTATGGGAGTCCTGTTAAGGAAGTCTGATCCTAAGCCAACAAGTTGAAGATTTGGACCTACTTTTTCTTCTATAAGATGCAGGGTCTCTGGTCTAATTTCAAGGTCCTTTGATTCATTTTGAGTTGATTTTTGTGCAGGGTGAGAGATAGGGGTTTAATTTCATTCTATTGCATATGGTTTTCCAGTTTTCCCAGCATCATTTGTTGAAGAGGCTATCTTTTCTCCATTGCATATTTTTGGTACCTTTGTCTAATATGAGAAAATTGTATTTATTTGGGTTTGTCTCCATGTTCTCTATTCTGTACCATTGATCTACCTGTCTATTTTGGTGCCAATACCATGCCATTTTTGTTACTATTGCTTTGTAGTAGAGTTGAAGATCTGGTATTGCAATACCCCTGTTTCTATCTTCCTGCTAAGGATTGTTTTAGCTCTTCTGGGTTTCTTATTCTTCCAAATGAATTTCATGATCGCTTGCTCTATTTCTGTGAGATACATCATTGGGATTTTAATTGGAATTGCATTGAATCTGTATAGCACTTTTGGTAGTATGGCCATTTTGACAATATTAATTCTGCCTATCCAAGAACATGGGAGATCTTTCCATCTTCTAAGGTTTTCTTTAATTTCTTTCTTTAGTGTTCTATAGTTTTCATTGTAGAGATCTTTTACCTCTTTTGTTAGATTGATTCCCAAGTATTTTATTTTTTTTGAGGCTATTGCAAATGGAGTTGTTTTCCTCATTTCCCTTTCAGCTGTTTCGTTGCTTGAGTATAAAAATGCTTTAGATTTATGCGTGTTGATTTTATAGCCTGCTATTTTGCTGAATTCATTGATGAGGTCTAGAAGTTTTCTGGAGGAGTTTTTTGGATCCTCTAAATACAGAATCATGTCATCAGCAAATAGTGACAGCTTAAGTTCCTCTTTTCCTATTCGCATCCCTTTAATTTCTTTAGTCTGCCTAATTTCTCTGGCTAGATTTCGAGGACAATGTTGAATAGAAGTGGTGAAAGAGGATGAATAGAAGTGGTGAAAGAGGACATCCCTGTCTTGTTCCCGTTTTTAAAGGGAATGGTTTTAGTTTTTCTCCATTAAGACTGATGTTGGCCATGGGCTTAGCATAAATAGCCTTTACAATGTTCAGGTATATTCCTACTAACCCTATTTTTTTTCTAGTGTTTTGAGCATGAAGGAGTGTTATATTTTGTCGAACGCTTTTTCTGCATCAATTGAAATAACCATATGATTCTTATCCTTAAGTCTATTGACATGATGGATTATGTTTATTGATTTATGGATGTTAAACCATCCTTGCATTCCAGGGGTGAACCCCACTTGATCGTGGTGCACGATTTTCTGAATATGTTTTTGGATACGGTTTGCCAATATTTTGTTAAGGATCTTTGCATCTATATTCATCAAGGATATTGGTCTAAAATTTTCTTTCCTTGATGTGTCTTTTCCTGGTTTGTGTATGAGGGTGATATTAGCTTCACAGAATGAGTTTGGTAGGATACCCTCTGTTTCTATTTCCTGGAATACTTTGAGAAGTATTGGAATGAGTTCTTCTTTGAAGGTCTTATAGAACTCGGCTGAGAATCTGTCTGGTCCTGGGCTTTTCTTGGATGGTAGGTTTTTAATGGCTTCTTCTATTTCATTGCTTGATATTGATCTGTTTAAATTGTGTATGTCCTCCTGGTTCAGTTTGGGAGGAGCATATGTCTCTAGAAATTTGTCAATGTCTTCGGTAGTTTCTATTTTGTTGGAATATAGATTTTCAAAGTAACTTCTCATTATGTTATGTATCTCAGTGGTGTCTGTTGTGATATTTCCTTTTTCATCACGAATTTTAGTAATTTGAGTTTTCTCTCTCCTTCTCTTTGTTTGTGGCTAAGGGTTTGTCTATTTTGTTTACTTTCTCAAAGAACCAACTTTTTGTATTGTCAATTTTTTGAATTGTTTCGTTTCAATTTCATTGATTTCAGCTCTGATTTTAATTATTTCCTGTCTTCTACTACTTTTGCTGTTATTCTGTTCTTCTTTTTCTAGGGCTTTGAGCTGTAATGTTAGGTCATTTAGTTGTTGACTTTTCATTCTTTTCTGGAATGCGCTCCATGCAATGAATTTTCCTCTTAGTACCGCTTTCATAGTGTCCCAGAGATTTTGATATGTTGTATTGTCATTCTCATTGACCTCTAAGAATTTTTTTATCTCCTCCCTGATGTTTCTGTTATCCATGTTTCATTCAATAGCATATTATTTAGTCTCCAGGTGTTGGAGTAATTTCTGTTTTTTATTTTGTCATTGATTTCTACTCTCAGTCCATTGTGATCTGATAGAACACAAGGCAGTATCTCTATTATTTTGCATTTCCTAAGGGCTGCTTTGTGGCATAACATATGGTCTGTTTTTGAGATGGTTCCATGTGCTGCTGAGAAGAAAGTGAATCCGCTCGTTGTTGGATGGAATATTCTATATATGTCTATTAAGTCTAGGTTATTGATTGTGTTATTGAGTTCTATGGTTTCTTTGGTTTTTGTTTGGAAGATCTATCTAGTGGTGACAGCAGTACATTAAAGTCACCCAGAATTATTGTGTTGTGGTCTATGTGATTCCTGAAATTGAGAAGGATTTGTTTGATGTACAGGGATGCACCATTGTTTGGGGCATAAATATTTACTATCGTTATGTCTTCCTGATTTATGGTTCCCTTAAGCAGTATGAAATGTCCTTCTTTATCCCTTCTGACTAACTTTGACTTGAAGTCCACTTTATCTGATATAAGAATGGAAACCCCCACTTTTTTTACTGAGTCCATGTGCGTCCCATCCTTTCGCCTTTAGTCTATGGATGTCTTTTTCTATGAGATGAGTCTCTTGCAGGCAGCATATTGTTGGGTGTTTCTTTTTAATCCATTCTGCCAGTCTATGTCTTTTGATTGATGAGTTTAGGACATTAACGTTCAGGGTTATTATTGAGATATGATTTGTATTCCCAGTCATTTGGCTTATTTTTGGTTTTTAAGTTGGCTTGGTTTCTCCCTTGAGTGGTTTTTCTCTAAGGTAGTTCCTCCCTTTGCTGACCTACATTGTTGTTTTTCATTTCCTCCTCAAGGAATATTTTGTTGAGAACATTCTGTAGTGCAGGCTTTCTATTTGTAAATTCTTTTAACTTTTGTTTATCATGGAAGGATTTTATTTCATCTTCAAATCTGAAGGTTAGTTTTGCTGGGTATAGGATTCTTGGTTGGCAACCATGTTCTTTCAGAGCTTGAAATATGTTGGTCCAGGCCCTTCTAGCTTTTAGAGTCTGGGTTGAGAAGTTGGCTGCTATCCGTATTGGTCTTCCCCTATATGTAATCTGATGCTTTTCTCTCCCGGCCTTCAAAATCCTATCTTTATTTTGAATGTTAGGCATTTTCATTATAATGTGCCTTGGTGTGGATCTGTTGTGTTTTTGTGCATTTGGTGTTCTGTAAGCCTCTTGTATTTGATTTTCCATTTTATTCTTCAGGTTTGGGAAATTTTCTGATATTATTCCATTGAATAGGTTGTTCATTCCTTTGGCTTGTAACTCTGTGCCTTCCTCAATCCCAATAATTCTTAAATTTGGTCTTTTCGTGATGTCCCACAGTTCTTGGAGATTCTGTTCATGATTTCTTACCATCTTCTCTGTTTAAGCAACTTTATTTTCAAGATTAAATATTTTGTCTTCATTGTCTGACGTTTGTCTTCCACGTGGTCTAGTCTTTTGGTGATGCTTTCCATTGAGTTTTTTATTTGGTTTATTGTTTCCTTCATTTCAAGGATTTCTTTTTTTTTTTTTTTTTTTTAATCTCTGCTCTTTCAGCTTATTGGTATTATCATTCATTGCCTGCATTTTCTCTCTTATCTCATGCATTGCTTCATGAATCATCTTAATCATGTATAATCTGAAGTCCTTTTCTGACATTTCTTCTAACATACCTTCATTGGATTCTATTAATATAGAATCTAGATTTGTTTGGATCATTTTCTTCCCTTGTTTTTTCATGTTGTTCATGTATCTTCCCCTCTAGCAGTGCAGATCTGGAGTATTGCATATTTCCCTCTATAGGCTTATAGTGGCCCTATACATTTCCAAAACCTTTCTTTAAGGGGAGATCAATATTAGCAGCGCCCAATTCAGACACTATGTAATCCTAGGCCAAATAGCTCCTGTGAGGACAATAACAAAATTGTCATAATAAATAGAATGAGTTCAAATATCATCTTCAGTAAAACAAACAGATTTGCAATAAGATCTGCAGTTTCTAATGGAGGACAAAGAGGATGCAGAGGGATGTAGAATGTGGCTGTTAATGGGATAAGAAAAGAATATACAGAAGTTCTAGATAATAGAAAGGGTGAGAGTGTAATCAAAAGAAATTGGATGTTAGCTGCAAAAAAGGGAGAAAGAGACTCTGAGGGAACAGGTAAACAAAAGGAAAAGAAAGCAAGAAAAGTAAAGAAATAAAAACTTAAAATTTTTCAATAAGGAGAAAAAAGAAAATCTACAGTATAACAGTCATATAGTAATGAAACCTCCCAGTCTTCAGTAGCCTGATGCTTGAGAGGTACCTGACAATGAGCTTCAAGCCTCCAGCAGGCATCTCAGAATGGGATTTGCCCCACCTAAAGATCAGAGCTACGGCTTCCAGGATAATCCAAGATGGCCGCTCTGGCTTTGAAATGTGTTGGCAAATGGGGAGCTGCAGCTCAGGGTGTGGATGTGGTCAGCTGGAGGTCCTGGAGGCAGGATGTGGTTGGTCAGGCAGGGGTCCTGGAGGTCCGGTGTGTCTGGTGTGGTTGTGGGATCCTGGAGGTCGGGTGCAATCAGTCGGTTTGGGGTCCCGATGATAGGGTGCAGTCAGTTGGTCTGGGGGTCCTGGCGGCAGGGAGCAGTCAGTCGATGTGAGGGCCCCAGAGGCAGGGAGTGATGGGTCGGGCTGAGGGATCCTGGAGAGGGGGCTCAGTCAGTCTGGCCAGAGGTCCTACGGGGCCTGGCTGTTGTCTCAAAATGGCGGCAGCCACGTGTAACCAAACCTGCAGGTACTGTAACAGTGAACTTCCAGGCAACAGCAGGCAGCTGGTACTCCACTGGCAGTCGGCAATCAGTTTGCTGACTATTGTGGGATGATCGGGAAGTGAACCTTGTGCGTTGGGTGATGGATAGGTGTAAAGCAGGCGATGGACAGGCGAGAAGCCGGCAAATGGTGGATGATAGACACCTGACAGTGAGCAATCTGCACTCAAAAAAGGCGTCGATATGCTGGCAGACTGCAGGTGATCACAGCAGACAAATGGGGTAAACACCAGGGGATCAATAAGCAGCAAAAACTGCCTCACCAAAAAACAGATATCCTCTGCTTGAAACTGGAGTTGTGGAGCGACATGGAATGCAGCCTCCCTCTAGTCCGCCATCTTGGATCTCGCATTTCTTAC
The DNA here is from genome assembly GCF_902686445.1 of Sciurus carolinensis. Lineage (NCBI taxonomy): Eukaryota > Metazoa > Chordata > Mammalia > Rodentia > Sciuridae > Sciurus > Sciurus carolinensis. The sequence continues at coordinate 60,835,560 of NC_062218.1, forward strand.
TCTTTGAAAAAAGGGCCAGCTTAGGGGATCTTGCTGTGGACATTGGGAGCCTGGGGTGAAGGGTCCCAAGGGAGCCACCTGCACAGGCTCTGCAGGAGGGGCAGCTTACAGCCAGGAGGAGCATGGAGGGGAAGGGGCTTCATTTCTTATACCTTTAACTTTCACATTTAACTTTATTATCCACCTTTAATTTTTTATGATGTAAGATGGGGTTGAGGTTGTGTGTTGGCTTGTTTGTTTCTTAAACAGATTCTAGAAAAGACCCTTTATTATAAAGACCAGAAAAAAAGTTTGAACTGGACTCTGGCTCAAGGTCAGCACAGCAAGTGGTTGAAGCTTCTCTGCACAAAGATTACATAAACCAGCAACATGAAGTGAATCATTATACCTTAGAGAATTTTACTAAATCTGATAAAGCACTGAAAAGATGGGTGGTGTTCCTTTCGACTTTCCAGATTCTCCAATGTCCTAGGGTTTTATTCTAATTTATTTGCAAAATTAACATGATCAAATTAAAATCTAAATTAGAGCCAAAAATTTAGGCTGCAGCATCTGGTTTTCCTTATTACCCTCCAATCTTTGGGTATTGTGTATAAAATAATGAATGCATACATTTTTGCTATAAAATGCAAATTAGGTGGTAGAGAGTAATATTTTTCTGTTTCCTGTTAGATTTACATAATTCAAAGTTTAAATATTATACTCTCTCATTACTTTCTTGTAGAACATAGTCTGTTTTGAACACAGATCTGCTGAACATATGAAGGAAATGACATTTGCTTTAAACCCATGTTAAATTATAACCATGACCTGTGACTTTTAAGTATCATGACTAACTTTTAGACTATTCTTCATTGTTGATTCAAACAAGAGTAATTGGGTGTTTATATTTATTGTATTAACTCAAGCAGACTTATGGATTTGTACATGATTGACCTCATGTATAATGACTAAATTGAAAGCCTTCACAAACTATCCTGAATTATTCCAGTTTCACCTCCACTTATATAACGTTGGACAAATAGAGTAACCTCTGTGAAGTTGTTTTCCCACCTGAAAAGGCTAAGTTTACTGTATATTGTGATTACCAGGAGAGCTAATAAATCATATAGAGTTCAAAGCCCATTGAAGCAGGATGGGGAGATGGCCTGGTTCTCTCTATTTTTTACCAAGTTCCCTCACATAATTCTGACTACACACAAAAATTTGAGAACTTTTGTCTTAATATGCCTCCATTGATAGATTGATCAATTCAATCACTTATTTATTTATTTATTTTGGGGATACTGGAGATTGAACTCAGGGACACTGAGTCACATCCCCAGCCCTATTTTGTATTTTATTGGGAGACAGTGTCTCACTATGTTGCTTAGCACCTTGCTTTTGCTGCCCAATTAGGATATGTATAAGAAATGACTTTATTTCTCATAGTAAAGAGAGCACTCATACTACATGGTGTGATTTGAAAATAGAACATTCAAAATACATACGCTGCATACTCCTAATCAATTACTTATTACAGGCAAATAGCTGGGTGACTGCATATATCCCAATCCTCCTGCCTCAGCCTTCTGAGCTGCTGGGATTACAGGCATATACCACCACATCTGGCACACTTATTTATTTTTTAATATATGCATGCAGATGACAGTAAATATGTACTGAGTGACTAGGTGCTGTCATACAGTGCTGAAGTATCAAAGATGAAAGATGTAGCCCTGCCTGTTATGGGCTGAATGTTTATCTTCCCCCCAAATTCATAAGTTGAAACTCTAGCCCCCAATGTGGCTGTATTAGGAGATAGGGCCTGTGAGGAAGTGATAAAGGTTAAATGAAGTCATAAGTGTGGAACTCTAGTCTGATAGAGCTGGGCCTGTCTTAAAAGGGAGGTACCAGAACTCCCTTGCTCTTCCTCTGCCATGTGAGGACACATCAAGAAGGTGACCATGTACAAGTCTAGAATAGGGCCTACAGGGAATTAAATCAGCCAGCACTTTGATCTTAGACTTTCTGGTATCCAAAACTATGAGGAAGAAATGTCTATTATTAATGTCATCTGATCTGTGGTATTTTGCTATGGTAACTTGAGCAGACTAATACATTTCCCGCCTTAAAGAAGTTGTCAGTTTAGTGGAAGAGACACACAAATAACTGATAAATTTAATATGATATTATGTACTCTGATACAAGCAAACAAAGTACTGAGGAAGCATTTTGTTACCAAACATGTTACCAGAAGAACAAAATTCTAAGACTGAGTTTTCTGAATTGGTACTAGAGTTTCTGGAATTTATTTTCTAATGTAATTATATTTAAAGATACTAATGACTTTATTTCTCATAGTAAAGAGAGCACTGATACTACATGGTGTGATTTGAAAATAGAATATTCAAAATACATACACTGCATACTCCTAATCAATTACTTATTACAGACAAATAGCTGGGTGACTGCATATATAATATTTTTGAAAATTTTTAGAAAACCTGACTGGTGCTTCTAATGTTGGACAAAATGGTAAAGGAAAAGAAAACTGAGGTATTAACATTGACCTGAGCTCAAGCGCTATATAAATGATCTGAAGGTTTCTTTGTGTGTTCTGAAGGCAACTTTTATCTCCCATATGGCTGAGATTGCTGAAAACCAAATACAGAATCTCATACTGAGACTGGTTGAATTGCAACACAAATTGAGCACTTAGCCTTTTATAGTATCTCCTGTTAAAGTGAGAGAATTGATTGGGAAAAGATGGAAAAGATTGGGATAAGTTGGAATGGAAACATTTGCAATAACCCTGTAAAACTGGGGATATTAGGCCCTGAGATTCTGAGGATTCTTCTTTGCATCTGGAAGAGAACCCCTCACCTTCAGTGAAAATGACCTCTTCTACTTCATCCCCTGCTTCTGAGGGGATTGACCCAGCCTTGCCTGAGGAAACTGTACAGGCCTTCCCTGAGGCACCTTGTGAGACAATGCCGATTCTCCTAAGGACCCCCCACTCCATCCCTCTTTGCTTCCAAATCTATAACTAGACTCAAATCCCAGCAGTTATGAGGCACAAGCTGTGTGACCTGTAAGGAAGTGCAGTACACTCTGAAAGGACTGCTTGAATTTTCTAACTTATATAGACAAAAATCTGGGGAACATGTTAGAATGTATACTACCATGTGTGAGAAAATGGTGGAAAGAACATGAAGTTGGATCAGGTCAAATTTATTGATACGGTCTTGATAAGCAGAGATTCTGCATGTAATGGTGCCATTTGGAGAGTTAAAAGGGCTTTTAAGCTGAACATGGTGGTGCATGCCTGTGATCCCATTGGCTCAGGAGGCTGAGGAAGGAGGATCATGAGTTCGAACCAGCCTCAGGAACTTAGCAAGGCCCTAAGCAACTCAGCAAGACCCTGTTTCTAAATAAAACACAAAAAGGGATGGGGATGTGGTTCAGTGGTTAAGTACCCCTGGGTTCAATCCCTGGTACCAAAAAAACAAAGAACATCTTAACAGTTTAGTTGGTTGGCTAAAACATGGACCAAAATGCCAAAATGTGGCCCACAATGAGTGAATTGGTTTGGTGTAGAGAAGTGATTCAAAGTCTTGGGAAGATTTGAATGTTAGAGTGTAAGATCTACTCACCCACACTGGGAGGACCCAGAAGACATACCTTTCACCAAGTGCTATGAGAATTAAGTTTGTGAGAGGGGTCCAAGCATTCTTAAAGAGCTCAGTGATTGCTCTTCCCTGTAGGCCAGACCTTACAGTGGGAACTGGAGTCACTGAATTGAGAAACCTCAATGCAGTGGACTAACTAGACCCCCAGGTTACATGGGCCAAGTGACAGCACTCAGTCACCAAAAACAAGGTGGGCATTTTTATCATAATAGATAAGTGAGTCAAAGCAGCAATCAGAATAGCCTGACTCACACACATCATGGTAATGATGATCACAGTGTTTTTAGAAATGAAATAGATAGGAAGCTGGCTAAATTTTTACACGATATGTATAAATTGAAATGTTTAGGTCCAATGAACAAAAACCTTTAATGGAGAGAAAGAGAGAGAGAGAGAGAGAAAGAGAGAGAGAGAGATCCTCAGTGAATTCTCAGGAGCTAATTTAAAAATTCAGAATCCATTGAGTTAGGGGGAGTCAGGTTCCCTTGAGGAAAGACCCCAATATGCTACCAAAAATTTATGCTGTTCATCTCCCTCCCAGCCTTTATCAGTGGACCTATGGCTGTGTATCATGTATCTGGGTAACTGAAAATGATCAAGGCAAAGGAAATGATCAGATCTTTCCAGGACTCGCTTTGAACTGACAGTTACTAGGAGATGCTAAACATCACTGTAGCCACCCAAAAGAGAGGTCATGAGTTGGGCGTAGTGGTGCACACCTGTAATCCCAGCAGTTTGGGAGGCTGAGGCAGGAGGATTGTGAGTTCAAAGCCCCCCTCAACCACATAGTGAGGTACTGAGCAACTCAGTGAGAACCAGTCTCTAGATAAAATATTTTTTTGAAAAAAAAAGCCTGAGGATGTGACTCAGTGGTTAAGCAACCCTGGTTTCAATCCCCCGGATTGAAAAAAAAAAAAAAAAAAAGAGAGAGAGAGAGAGAGAAAAGGAAAAAAGGAAAAAAAAAAAAGCTTATGGAAATCATTGGAATAGTTATACTTAGCAATCGAAAGAATCCCCACGTTGGTTCTCTAACATGTGTAGTGAGGGCTATTATGTTGGGAGATTCCAAGTAAAAAGCCTTCCTGAAATAAACCAACTGAATATGGATTTTCCTTCTTGGCATTCAATGCTTCTAACAAAACTACCATCCATAGGCTTACAAAATGCTTCATCCATGGTCATAGTATTCCACAAAGCATTATTTCTGATGAAGAAACTCACTTCACAGTAAAAGACGTGTGGTAATGAGTCCACACTAATGAAATTCATGGGTCTTACTGTGTTTCTCACTATGTTGAAGAAGCTGGTTTGATAGAACAGTGAAATGTTCTTTTGAAGACCCGGTTACAGCAGGAGTTTGGGGCAAGGTTCAGAAGGCACCAAACCAGCATTCAATATGTGGTACTGCTTCTGTAGCCAGGATTCACAGTCTGGAAATCAAGGGTAGAAATAGGATTGACACCACTCACTATTACACCCAGTAACCCACTAGAAAAATTTTTGCTTGTTGTTCTCATGACTTTATGCCTTGCTGGTCTTAGAAGTTTTCCTTCTAGAGGGAAGGATTCTTCCCACAGGAGAAACAATAATGATCCCATTGAAATGAAAGTTGAGATGGCCACCTGGGCACTTTGGACTTCTCATCCTTCTGAGTCAACAGGTAAAGAGGGAGTTATGGTATTGGCTGGGTGCTTGATCCTGACTACCAGGAGAAACTGTACAGCAATGGAGGTAAGGAAGAGAATGTCCAAAGGAATGCAAAAATTCCCTTAGAGTCTCTTAGTATTACCAGGTCCAACAATTAAGTCAATGGAAAACTACAACTAATCTAGGTAGGACTACTATCCCAGACCCTCCAGGAATGAAAATTTGGATCACTCTACCAGGTAAAAAACCATTGCATGAGGCTTATGCCAAAAGTGAAGGGAATACAGTATGTAGTGGAAGAAGGTAATTATAAATACCAGGTCTAACCACATGACCAATTACAAAAGTGAGAACCGTAATTGTCATGAGTATTTGCTCATTTTCCTCATTTTGTTATGAATATGTGTGTTTATGTGCACATGTGTGCTCTATTGGTTCTGTTTCTATGGAAAACCCTGGTTAACACAAGGGGCATCACAACTTTACCTGCAACTGCACTCCAGGGAATAATTCCCCAGGTCCTGAAGGGCTGAAGAAATCAACTAAATGCAAATGAAAGAAGAGTATTTCAGGTATGCAATAATAAAACATGAAACCACAAAGCAATTTAAGAATGCTAGAGTAGTGTTTTCCAAAGACCTGGACACTTGTTAAACTTAATATTCAGATTTTATTCTGGATCCTAGTCAGATAAGTCACTACAAAGTGACAGAATTATACTCTTTTCAATTGTTTTTCAAACCTTTCGCAAAGAAAAAGTTGTTCCCTGACACCCTGGTTCTGGTATGTAACACGCTTGTGACATACGTGAATCCTCTTTTAAAGAGAGAATTGGCTTAAACACTATCTTCCCTTTCTGGCAACTGAAACTAATTTGCTATTTTGGGTAGTGATAGGAATTTTTCTTTTAAAAATCATTTATTTGAATAATTAAAATTGATTTATTTTTAAAAGTACTAAGTAAATACTATAGTTCATTTGGCTCTTGGGTATATCAGAAATTGTGAAGATGGTATATGAATAACTGAATTTTCAAAGCCATGCATGTAGAAACATGTCAGGAGATGAGGTTACAAGGACAAAGGAGCAATTATGAGGGACCCTGGAAGAAATGTTAAGGACTTTCATTGAAAAGTGAATGGACTGCTGGTGGGGTTGCAAATTAGTGCAGCCACTCTGGAAAGCAGTGTGGAGACTCCTTAGAAAACTTGGAATAGAACCACCATTTGACCCAGCTATCCCACTCCTTGGCCTATACCCAAAGGACTTAAAATCAGCATATTACAGAGATACAGCCACATCAATGTTCATAGCTGCTCAGTTCACAATAGCCAGATTGTGGAATCAACCTAGATGTCCTTCAATTGATGAATGGATAAAGAAACTGTGGTATATATATACAATGGAATATTACTCAGCCATAAAGAATGATAAAATTATGGCATTTGCAGGCAAATGGATGAAATTGGAGAATATCATGCTAAGTGAGATAAGCCAATCTCAAAAAACCAAAGGACGAATGATATGGCTAATAAGTGGATGATGACACATAATGGAGGGTGGGAGGGGTTAGTGTTAGGGTTAGAGTTAGGGTTAGGGAGGGGGGCAAGAATGGAGGAAGGAAGGACTGTATAGAGGGAAAAGAGGGGTGGGAGGGGTGGGGGGAAGGGAAAAAATAACTAAATGAATCAAACAGCATTACTCTATGTAAATTTATGATTACACAAATGGTATGCCTTTACGCCATGTACAAACAGAGAAACAACATGTATCCCATTTGTTTACAATAAAATAATAAAAAAAAAGAAAAGTGAATGGAAGAGTCCTGAAGAGTGTTAAACAAGAGAGCATGAAACTTGGAAAATAGCCACAAAAGATCATGCCAGAATAAAGTGTGTAAGCTGGTGTACGATAGGGTACAGTAAAGTGAATTCTCAAATAGGTCTTACTGTAGACAATTCAGAGCTATTCTTCTTGATGGACTTGGTCTATTCATTAAATCAATGACAACTTCTGAAGTGGGTGAAGTAGATCCCTTTAAGAACCTTCAACACTATTTAGCTGATAGCTGTAGTTTAAGTATGAACAAAATCACTGGTTTAGTAGTTTAAAGCACGACAGTTTAACAAACTGTTATTAGTTACAGAAGTAATATTCCATGCTAAAATTTTATTTTAAAATTTAGAATATAGCAAATGTTGCCGGTATTATGATAACAGGTATCAAAGTGTATATATATATATATATATATATATATATATAAATATATATATATATATATAAATAAAAACCTATCCTTGCTTTCTATGTAATTTTGTATTAAATCCTCCATTCTGCTTTCTACTCCCCCTCAAAATCTGGGTGCACACTTGGTGGCAAATTGTGGTTCCCCCACAGATATTGGGCCAGGCATGACTTCCAGCTGCTCAGAAACAGTGGCCATACTTGGTTGAAGAACCTGATACCGGAAATCTGTCTTTTATTAACTAGGATAAAAACAAAGCCCTACCCACTAGATGACTTAACATACAACATATAATATAAACAAAGATTTTCCTCTTCCCGGTTTAGCAAAATCTTCTTTATAAGATTTCTCTTGCCACCTTCTCAACAGCTGTGAGATATAGGTACTTGGAATAGGTCTTTTTGTTCTTTGTCTTTTTCTCTGATGCTGGACTGGCTCATTGTTGCACCTACCTTTTTAGGTTCTCCTTCTCTCCTTGACCTTGAACTCTTTACAAGATCCCCACATTCCCCACCACCACCTCCCTTCTGGAAAGCTCAGCTATTTTCTGAGCCTCAGTAAGTGAAAATCTGGCTGAATTGTGAATTCATATCACAAATCCTAGCCCCTTGTTCCCTGCCTTCTATCTTTAGCATTTCCCAAATCCATCCATTGGTGTCCTCAATATGGTGCATCTCAACCTAACTCTTCCTGGTGAATTCAAACTCATTAAGACTTCCATTTTTTACTATGGGGGCTGATCAAACGATACACTGCAGACTGTGACTTCACCTTCCATTAGTTTGTATGCTTTTCAGTAATTTCTTTCATAGAAAAATGGTGATTGTTAACTCATTGTGTATCCAAAAAAAAAAAAAAAAAAAAAGATTGAAGGAATCATGTTCTGTTTCTTATATCCATGCCTTTAAAATTGTATTTTTTTAAAAGACTAAGCCTTTGAAACGTGAAGATCAGTGGAATGACTATATTTCACAAAAGCCTATTATGTATGTTACAAATAACAAGAAGAAAGACTCTAAACACAAATAATAAGGAGATGGAAATATTAATTACCCTGCTTTGAAATATCACATTGTATCTCATAAATATGTTCAATTATTATGTGGTAGTAAAAAAAAGATTAAATGTTTAAGGAGATGAGAATGCTAACCACTGATTTGATCATTATACATTATATACATGTATCAAATTATCCCACCAAAACACATAAATATATATAATTAAAATAATAATAATTTTAAAAAGAAATGAAAATCAATTATTCAGTAAGTTTCAGATTGTTGAGTACTGGCTTATTAAATGTGATATACTCATTAGGAACACTCAGTAGCTTTTGTTGCTAGGGAATGCACTGATGAAAACCTTACAAACAAATTGTGATAGGATTAGTCAATATAATATAGTTCAACTTAAAAAATACTTGTGGAAGACATACTTTATAATAATAATATCTAAGTCAGTTTTACCTTCTATTTATCTGACATAAGTTAGCAATAGATATTTCTTATGGAGGCTGGAGGAGAATTACCTAAATGTTGATTCTTGTTTGTTGCCTTTCAGGGTATAGTCTCTTAATGACAATTTACCTGATAATATAGAATGTCACATAGTTACTTTATATATATTAACATGCAAAGCAAACATTGTGGAGAAAAAAAGGAAATTAAACACATCCCTTTGAGTAAATGGCAACTCACAATTTAAATATGAATATGAAATAAATATGAATATGAAAGTAAAACCAAAAGTGCTGGTCTAGGGCTAATATCTCAGGTTCAAAACAGCACCAGCCTAAGCCACCTACCCACACTGTTGGCAAGGCACTCGGGAGGGGGACTGTACTTTCCACAAGAGAGTGAATCTATTACCAGAACATGTTCAACAGCATGGAGTGGTAAAACAGCAAAAAAGGTGATGTGAGGACAAAAAAAGAATGCAAATAAATCCATTTTTATTTTGAAATTTTGGCTAAGATACATCCTGAAAAACCAGTAGCAAATAGTTTCCTGCCAAGATGCTTAGGTAACATTAATTTAAAGCATCTTAACTTTTAAAAAGTATTGTTCCCCTAAGGATCTTTTTAACATTGTTTTTCTTAATCACCCCCCCATGAAATTTTTTAATGTCACAGGTGTGCTATGGTATGTTGTTATGATTTAGATATGAGTCATCCTCCAAAAGCTTTAGTTGTGAGACTGCAAGAATTTTCAGAGGAGAAACAGATTATGAGAAGTGTAATTTAATCAGCAGATTAATCCACTGGTATAGCAGGTGGATTTTGACTGGAGAGAGGTCACTTGGGGGTGTGTCTTTGGGGTTTACATTTTGTACTTAATGAGGGGAACTCTCTTTCTGCTTCTTGGTGCTGTGTTCTGAGCTGCTTTCCTCTTTCCACAATGGTATTCTGCCTCATCTCAGGCCCAGAGCAACAAAGCCAGCTGACCATGGACTGAACCCCTGAAACTGTGAACCAAATAAACGTCCTCTTCCAAATTATTCTTGTCATGTATTTTGGTTCACAGCATTAAAAAGTTAACTAAAACATATGTGTTTATGTACTATATGTATCTCTAGGCTTTAAACAGGAACACTAAACATGATATACTCTTTTTATTCACGACAGGGTTAAGAAAAAAGAAATAAATTTTAAGTTAGAATTTTAGTTAAATTGAAAATAAAAGTTACTAGCATTTAACTACCTTTACAACTGTTTTCATTGCAAAACTTTTAATATAATTTATTTTCTTACAATTGAAATGTGTCATATATACACATTGGCAATTTATATAAGTAGTTGATAAAAGTAATGTAATCAAATTCTTAAAAAATAAAACTTATTTTCAGCAAAAATAGTTAATTAAAGTAATTTATTTTCTAAATACTAATTTTTAACTTTTGCTTGATATGAGAAAATAACTATAACTTAATTAGATATCTGGTATTTATCCAGATACTATTGACTTATTTTTAGTGCTTGACATATTTAATGATGGTTGAATAAATTTAACATCATTAAATATTTATTTAAACCATTTTAAATAGAAAAGCTTAGACCTTTTTAATTCTCAAAACAAGTCACACACAAAAACACCAAGGATCAAACACAGACAAAATCTTCAAAACAGACAATGGCAACCCATAGGCATAAACAAGCCTTCTCTCATGATCAAAAAGTTTAAGACTGAGCCATCAATTGAGAGAAAATTCTCCAATCACAGCCATCCAGTCACTCACTGTAGTTTTATTACTGATCTTGCATACATTTTATGTATCTTCCATGTCAATACCAATGCTACTCATGTGATATCTAATAAAGTCCAACAAGAGAAATGAAGAACTAAAAAATAATAATAAGATTTTGTTGAGTGGGAATGATATTTGGAGGCTCTCAAACCATTGTGACATCTAGGGTATTTTTCATATTCCCTCCCCAAGAATCAGTTTTTGCTCCCTTGGAGAAAATATTACTTTCATTGAAGATGCATATTCTGATAGCTTTAAGAGCAACGTTTTTTAAATAACTGGACTCAGTCTTCTAGTAAAGCTCATTTATTTGTTCTAATTTTCCAAGACCAGATTTAATCTTTCTTTCACATGTCAGATCCTTGGATATTTGGAAACAATAGTTATATTTTTTCCATAACCAATGGCCCCTCAAAGTTTTTCCTTTTCCTAGGCCACACAGATTCCTTTAACTGGCACTCATGTAACTCAGTTACCCCACTGCCTTAGGAATCCTTGATGGGCAGGCACAACCTGTTCTCCACGCTGGTTTCCAATCTGTTGTTAAAATGAGTTTTTCATATGTGAACATAATAGTGTGACACACAGAGAAGATAAAGGACATCTCTTCCCCTGTTTGGACAGCATTCATCTAGAGACAGTCTAAGATTACATGGGGCAGGAGGGGGCAGTTTGAATAACTTTCTGAAGCCTATTGAGTAGGAATCTGAAATCCCTGAGCCTTTCTTCATATATCCTGCTCATATGCTGAATTTCTGCCCCATCCATTTCTTGTTTTCTGAGATGTAGGTGTGATTTGTATTCACACTTTTTTCATATTGTCCTGTTAGAATCCTCCCACTATTCCATAATGCTGAGATATTTGAAGATCCTGCATTTATAATTCACTATTTGTACTTGATTTAAAAAATTTTTTTCATAACAGTTATTAGGAATACACACAAAAAAAATCAATTTGAGGGGAAACAAAGCAAAATATTCAGCTCCTAGCATTAGCATATGAGTTGAGATTAAACACATAAATATAAGTTTAATTTATATCTAAAATTTTGTCTAAAAGATTTAGTCTTAGATATTCTTCTCCATGTATCTTCCATTGCAGGGAAAGAACACATCTAAAGAGATCCTCTCAAAAATTGCATACACTGCTTTTCAAAATAAAATAATTTGGCACCTGAGATTTAATAATAACATTATCAACGTACATTGTAAATTACAAATGTTAGTGGAATAAAGATTGTTTTAAAAATGAAAAGTGTGGTCATTTGCAAGCCCACATAACATAAAGCATTGATCACTTTGATCATATTTAATGCTAACAACATGACATCAAACTCTGAATCAATCAATAGTACAACCTGGGCAGGGAAAGAGTTTGCTACCTATACTCTCTAGAATACAGGCAAAAGGGTATTTTTGACTTAAATTATTTGGACATTTAGCCCAATCCTTCACTCAGTGAAAATAGATTTAGCTTATGAGAGTTAATTCATACCATTTGGAGGCTGAAGTAGTTATAAAGGTGCTTTGGAATGTCCTAAAGTATGCCTAAGAGACCTATTTTTGACAGATGTGTTCATGTAGTGCAGTCAATTGGCATATGGAATTTTTATGTACAAGCTAGTGCAAAAGTTTCAACATGTTACATTTATTAGTGCTCCTACTGGCAAGGAGAGACAGATGGTATACACATTATATGCGAAGTAGGCTTTGCAATTGGCCTTACATGCCTGACTGCTCAGTTACCTAGGTTGCTGAATTGCACCCTCTCCACCCAGCCCACACACAGGCTTGAGAAGCAAAATGCCCAATCCTCCCATCTCTTCTGCCCTGGGGTTCACTATGGGAACCTCCCTTTTCTCCTAATTGCTGGAATTCATATTTTTCTTCTTTCTTGCCCCTTCTTTGGCCCAGGTCCTCACTGCCTTGGGCTTTTTGGCTCCTCCAGCTGAGCCAGAATGAGATCTAGAGGCTGAGGTAGAGAAGAACATGCCCCTGCAGCCTTTTTCAGCTCCCAGTTACCCCCAACATGAGTCCATCCCATGTCCCCATTTACCCCAAACTCCTCCCCTCTTCAAGTTGTATCTCAGAAACAAAATGCTCAAGTCAGCAAAAGATGCAAATGATCTTCTGTCCCAGATAGTTCCAAAGAAAAAACTGGGTTTGGGGGTAGAGGAAGTATCTTCCTTTCTTTCCTGTAATATCTATATGAAATAGCAAAGGAGAGGGAAGACCCAAGGTGGAGTCTTTTTGCTTTTTCAGTACCTGGACCTTTCTTCACAGCTCCTAGCAATATAAACCTTTAAACAAACAAACACACAAAACACCTTAAGGAATATGTGTGTTTTAAAAGTTATATTTGAGCAAGTGAAAAGTTGAGTTTGAATTCTGTTTCTCAGTTGCCCAGAAGAGGAGAGAGATTCTGTTCAGGTGCCACTAGTGGTGGTGACGGAAAAGGAAGTGAGAGGCTGGGGTGCCTGGTGATGCAGCTGGGGGCCCTTGGAGATGGATAAGCAGGAAGCCACATCAGCTGCAATTCCTGAACCTTTGCCAATTTCCCTTCTGCTCCATCTGTTTGGCTTCTATACAGATCTTTGCCCCAGTCCTCCTAGCTTTGTCCCTCTTATGTGGGATTAAAGGAGATAAAGAGAGGGGATTCCCCTTTTCATTAGGATCATGGGAGATGAGAAGTAAAGATGAGGTGTAAAGGAATTTCAGAATCTTCTTGTAGAAATACTATTGTACATGGTGGAATAGTACTATCAGAACTTCATTGAACAGAAAAATGGGCTTATTTGGTAAACAAATAGGATGTGACAGAGAACTGGTGTAGGAATCTGAACCTTAATTTCTAGGCATGGCTCTGTCACCATGTCCTTTGGACCAATCACTTATGCATCAGCCAGTTAAAACATTCATTTATACTGTTTTAAAATGAGAATTATGATATCTGTCCACTGTTTAACATTGTGTAACCAGGTATGGTGGCACAGGCCTGTAATCCCAGCAGCTCTGGAGGCTGAGGCAGGAAGATTACAGGTTCACATTTCAGCCTCAGCAATTTAGTGAGGCTGTAAGTAACTTATCAAAACCCTGTCTCAAAGCAAAAAATAAAAAGGGCTGGGGATGTGGCTCAGTGGTTAACCACCCTTGGGTTCAATCCCCGGTACAACAAAAATTAAAAAAGATTGCATGTGTGTTTGGTTGGAGCTCTTGACAAAAACAAAAACAAAAACAAAAAAACATGAACTACTTCCTATTTCATGGGCCTCTAGGTCAAGAGGAATGCTCTAGCTTCTGGTAAAACACTGAAGTGTTAAATCCAGAATGGCTTCCATCCAGTTCCCCAGCTGCACAGGCTGGTGCATTGTGGCTTGAATAAAAATTGGAGAGTATGTGACCCCATCTGGTGAGGAAATGGAGAACAAAAGGCAAACAGGAGCCAACAAGGGCCTCCTAAGATACTCTAATCATGTTGGTCTGACAGCATCATCTCTGGGCAACCACTAAATGTTAGTGGCCATCAGAGCTTGGGGATTACTTGTAGCCATCTTGTAAAGGACATAAAATCCTAAGGCTAAAGAGAAAGCTCAGGGCCCAAGTGCATACACAGATGGAGGAGGTGGAGGTCTGAATGCTCCATCTGACACTGAGGCACATGACATTAAGTCCAGTGGCTTCTGAAATTGCTGCCACTGTTGTTGCTACAGTCTTCCCTTTGAGAAGCAGTGTGGGAAAGATGTGCTTACATTTAAAGAGATGAATCAACATTAGAAATGGAAGACTAAGATCTTGATTTCCCCGTTGCTATCTTTCTAGTAGGTACATTGAACCGACCTTCAGAATTTGTTAAACACAAATTCAAGAGCCTCACTCTTTTGTTAGGATGGGCTGCTATCACTGATACCCATCAGTACCACTGATGAGTGGCTTATCAACAATAAGAATTTAGTTTTCATGATTCTGGAGACTGGAAGTCCGAGATCAGGGTGCTGGTATGGTCAGGTTCTGGTGAGGGTCTTCTAGGTTAAGATTGCCATCTTTTCACTATGTCTATACATGGTGGGAGGAGGTCTAGAGAGCTCCCTGGCATCCTTTTTATAAGAGCACTAATCACATTCATGAGAGCTTCTAGTCACCTCCTACCTCCGAATACCATCACATTTCAAGATAGAATTTCAACATTTTGGTTTTTCTGGGGGACACACTTTCAGTCTACTGTATCTACCCTCACAATTTCTGGAGTTGGACCTGTGACTTTGCATTTCTAATAAACTCCTAAGTGACACTTTATGGTACAGGTTCAGGGATCATAGAGAACTGCTGTTCTGGGTAATTTTAGAAGATTCGGCTGGCAATCAGGGTTGAGAACTGTTAGTCTAGATCATTGGTTCTCAAATTTGAGTGCACAATGGAAGCACTTAGGGAATTTTTAAAAAATACTGATGGCCTGGTTCTACCTTCAGAGAATACAGATTAATTCTAATGTGATGCAGCATAGATATCCAGAGTTTGTAAATTTCCCCTGGTGATTCTGATACATCTAATATGCAGAGAGATTGAATGAGTCAGGTTGGGAACTTTCCCCAATTCCCTGATGCTCTCTACCATGGTGATTTTCAAAGAGTGGTCCCTGATCTAGCATCATCTAGGAATATTTTAGAAATACAATTCTCAGATCACATTCTAGACCTCCTGAATCAACCTGTGCTGTAACAAACCCTTTGGGGATCCTGAGGTCCCCTAAAGATAAGAACAGCTCTATTATTATTGCTCAACTGCTTATGGGTCCTGCTTACCTCATTCCAGAACAAGAAACAAGAACCTCAGGTCTCTGAATGTTAGGCAATTCCAAATCTCCAGTTTCCAGATGACCGATGCCAAATTTCTTAATGTGACTGAGTTTTTATATAATCTGTAAAGATTTTGTTGACTGAAAATTGATAGCATAAATTGGAAGAGTCTGTTATGGGCTGCAACTGTAATCCTAGTCAACAAGTAAGGAAGAGGTAGCAGAGGGAGGGAAGGAGGCACTAGAAAGCAAATGTGGTCCTTTGTTGTCTGGGATGTAAAGAGAGCATGAAATGCAGGAGAGGGAAGGAAGGTAGGCAAGTGTCTATGCCAGGAAGGGCCTTGGTTTGATATATTTTTCTTGGATCCTAGTGCCCTTCAAGTTTGTTGCAAGTCCTGGTGAAATCTATTTTCCTGTTTATAGGGACCTGCTTTGTTGCTAAGGGAAAAAAAACTATTATGTACTGTGTTGAATACTGAGAGAAAATCTCCCCAATCACTGCAGGGTCAGGTAGAATAATCAAACACAATCAGTCTGGTTGGATACCATAATATCAAGCAGATTCTACAAAGAGGGAGACTTAACTTCTTGATAAATGACTCGTTTACTCCCCCAAATCCAGTTCTTTCTAATCAATCCAGTCCTGAGTTACCTTCTATGTTAGTCAGTTTTCCATTGCTTTGATAAACAACTTAAAAGAGAAAAGGTTTATTTTGGCTCTTGCTTTAGAGGTTATAGTTCATGGCCACTCAATTCCATGTATTGTGGGGCTGTAGTGAGGCAGAACATGAGGGTATGGAGAGTGTGGTGAGGCAAAACTGTTTACCTTGTGGCAGCCAAGAAGGAAAGAAGGAGAGAGGGAGGGAGAAAAAGGGAGAGAGAGAGAAATAAAGAATTTGCAGGGCATGCAGCTACTTCCTCCAACAAGAACCTACCTCTTCCAGTTTCCACCACTTCCTATAGTCCCTTCAATTATGAACTAATCATTGAATTAATCCAGAAGTGAAGTTAGAGTCCTCATGATTCGATCACATCTCAAATGCCCCATCTCTGGGAAATTCAGCTTCAAGGACCAAACCTTCAACACAGAAGTCTTTGGGGGAACATTTCACATCCAAACATCAGCTGCTGAGGATACCAAGGTGAAGATGGCATGAGGCATGCCTTCAAGTAGATCACCCTATAGCAGGGAGAGAGGTGAGCAAGTATATTTTCATGTGTGTAAGTGAGGTGCAGTGGGAATACAGAGGAGTGGAGTGAGGTCATCCAGGAGAGCTCTAGGGAAGCAGACACTAGAGCTGGATTTTGGAAGACAATTTATTTGCCAATTGCCTTAGTTTGTTTTCTGTTGCCATTACAGAATACACAAAACTGGGTAACTTATAAAGGAAAATTTATTAGAGGCTGGAAACCCAAGATCATAGGGTTGTATATATATTAAGGTTCTGGTGCTGCTTCATCTCATGAAGTAAGAGAGACAAAACAAGAGTAGCAGATGGCCCACTTTTAGGAAGAAGGTATTAATCTATTTATGAGGGTAATGTCTCCAGGACATAATCACCTCTTAAAGGTCCTACCACCTCTCAATACTACTATATTGGGGACTAATAGCAACGTGCATTTTGGAGGGGACAAAAAATAGCAGCAGTCAAAGTGGGTGGAAGATTTTCTGCTGGGCAAGGACCCAAAGGAGTGAAGCAGAATATCCAATACCATTTTAAAAAGAGCAAAACAAGGTTGGTGTTACAGAAAAGTTGCTGGTGTGCATTGGAGCAATAAGAGTTACCAAAACCTTTCTGGGTTTGGTGGGAGCCCTACCCTTGTGCAACTCTGATTTTGCACTTTATGATTCACCTCAAGTAGGAACAATAATAGCAACAAATGAAGCATGATTATATTTATTGCTATAGCAAGTACTATTCTAACTTGTTTCTCCTAATATATGGTAATAATACATGTTTAAATTACCTTTCTGTTGCCGCCCACGGCAACAATTGCGCAGGTATTTATCGGAGGGGCCTGGAAATAAACTATTTTTCCTATATTTACTAATTTATAGAGGAAGAGAGACTTTGAGAGAAAGATAGGCTTTGCTTAGAGGAAGAGAAACTTTGCTTATCAGGAAGAGAGACTTTGCTTAGAGGAAGAGAAACTTTGCTTAAAGGAAGAGAATTGCTTAGAGGAAGAGAAACTTTGCTTATCAGGAAGAGAAACTGCTTAGAGAGAAAGTTTTAGAGAAAGAGAGGCTTCTACGCTTATTAGAGATCTATTTCTTCTTAGTTCTGCTGCTTCTTCTTAAAGGTGCGTCCTGCATCCTGTGAACTAAGGGTGTGTCTATCTGAGGTGCTTCTTAGTGATGTGTCCCGCGTACTGCGATCTACCTATCTGTGATCTAGAGGTGTGTTCTCAATTCTCCGCTCTGTGATCTGCCTTCCCCTGCTGCCTGCTGCTTCTCTCTGCGAGCTGCTTCTATCTGCTTACTGCCTTTTCTTCTTCCTTTCTGCTAGTGGCTTCTACTCCGCTTCTTTCTGCTAGCTGCTGCTCTTACTGTCTGCGCCCCCACCTACTGCCTGCCTATATTCCCTCCAGGAGGCGGAGGGCGGGGCCACGCCAGTTGCGATCAGGCAAGGAGCCAGCTGCCCCATCCCGGCAAGGGTTAAAACGAGCAGGTCCAAGCAGGCGTGCTCGGGAACACCTGTGCACGCGTTGTGTGCGTGGACTTAACTGAATACGGCCAGTGATAAATCACCTGAGTGCGCTTATGTTAATTAACCTCCTCACTGCCGATGTGATCAGGCGCTGTTCTGGCTGGCACAGCCCCCAACACCTTTCCACCCAAAACTAATAGGCATGAATTCCTCTAAGTGAAGACAAGATTGGTCAAGCCTGAAATGAGAACCACTAATAGTGAGTGTCTACTACAAATAAGCAAATCAGCTGACAAACTTAGAGTAGAGTTGAATCCTTGGGTCAGAAACAATAATTTGCTGGGAGCACTGCTAGGAAGCACAGTTTTTTGAAGAACAGTCTTTCATTGCCTTGGGAAAGAGTTAGCCACAGATTTTTCCAGGGGTCTTATTTGGAATCATACTGTTGGCATTTGAACTCTTGGCCCACTAGAAAAATAGGAAACATATAAATGTTGTTTTTCCCCAAATTATATATTTCACATTGTGAGTTGATTTATAGGAAATGTGCAATATCAGCTGTCATAAATTCTCATCATTCAACGTTTTATATCATGACATACAACATTGTATTTTCCAAAGATGGCAATAGCAATATATCCCCCACACACTTTTTATGTAGTGACTTTGGCACTTCTTCCTTTGAGAGTTAAGTCTGTGTTCCTGTTGAGTTAAATTGTGTTTTCTCCAAAATTCTTATGTTGAGGAACCTCAGAATGTGACCCTATGTGGAGATAGGGTCTTTCTTTACAGCAGAAAGCAAGTTAAAATGAAGTAATTAGAGTGAGTTCTAATATAACCGTTGTCCTTATAAAAGGGGGAAATTTGGACACTGAGACACACTCAGAGGAAGATGAGGTGAAGAGACATGGGGAGAAAACAATCATACAGAAACCAAGGAAGGAGTCTGGAACAGATTCTTCCCTCATAACCCTTGGAAGAAAGCAACCCTACTAACATCTGGATCTTGAATTTCTAGGCTCCAAAATGGTGAGACAATAAGTCTTTGTTTGAGCCACCTAATCTGTGGTATTTCGTCATGGCAGTCATAGTAAACTATAAGAGTTTCCTCCTCTCTTGAATCTAGTTGATTTTAACTATTCTGGAAGTGACATGTGACTTCTAAGGCTAGTCCATAAAAGATAATACACCTCCCACGATTCTCTTGGGAGACAAGTCTGCAAGGAAGACCAGACCACTCAAAAAGTTCACATGTTGCTGCTCTAGTCAACCATGTTGACAGGTAGCATCACCTGCTAGAGGTATGAACTAAGACACCTGCATACAGTTCGTACCCTAGCCCTGGGTTCACCCCACCCTTCAAGCCCTCCATATGAATCTCCAAATACTGTAGTGTAAATGTGTGCCTAAACCCCTCTGTGTCCATTGTGATTTCCTGACTCACAGAAGCTGTGGGCATAATGAAATAGTTGTTTTGAGCCACCACATTTGGGGATAATTTGTTACAAAGTAGCTTGAAATATGTCTTGAAAATTATTTTTGTTCACAGATTTTTATCTAATGTGATTGGTGTTTTTACTGAAGCTATCAGGTACTTTAGCTCTCAGATGATGGTCCATACTTCTTCTGGCCCTTACAAAAATTAGACTCAGACGTTAGTCAAGGTCAATAGGCAATTCTGCCATATGTCAATTTAATATGCCACTAATGAGTGAATTTCAGAGAAATCAAGGAGGACAGAGTTCAGTGGCTCTGTGATGAGAGCAGGATTTTCAGAGTACTTCCAAGATGGTTTAGAGCACTTTGGCAAAGTTGGTGCTGCTTGCCTGAAGCAGGTGGTGAATCTGGGAACCCTTCAAGGAAGTATGTTACTCACTTGGAACTCTGAGTCCAGGGGAAAAAAACAGAAGTTCCAGTCTGTTAAGGAGAGGGAAGTGCTAACTGTTACAGAGGAAGAATGAGAAAGTAGACCAAAGTAAGAACTAATCTACACCAAACTAGGCAGCAGTAGCAGTTCAATTCACCCAAGTTAAGTGTAGGAATCCCTAGCCCATCTCATTTGTTATGCTCTGCTCTGTTGTATTCTCTCTGGATGTTGGTCATCCAGTGCAGGGTCAGGAAAGAAGACGTGGGTGCATTCATCAGACTCTGGGAATCATACTTGAGAAAATGCAACCCTGCCCCAGTATACCCTAGATTACTCTTCTTTTTAGTTTTTTGTGTGGCATTTCTTCATTTTTATATAAAATTCATTTTAGGAAATTCCATCTCATGTGAGGCATGGAAGAATTTTAAAATTCCAGCAGCATTGTTGAAGAATAATTGACATACAATGCTCTGCACACATTTAAAATTTATTTATATTTTATACTGGGGATTGAACCTGGGGTGCTTTACCATGGAGCCACATCCCCATCCCCTTTTTATTTTTTTATTTTGAGACAGGTTCCCTTAAGTTGCTGAGGCAGTCTTAAACTTGCAATCCTTCTGCCCCAGTCTCCTGAGTTGCTGAGATTGCAGGTGTGGGCCACTGGGCCTGACTAAAGTGGTAATGACTACTCTCGCTGGGATTGCTGAAGAAGTCTCACTTGGGTCAGAGAGGAAACTCAGAGGTTCTGTACAAGTAAAGTGTTGTGTTCATTCATTTTTTACAGGTCTTTTCTTACCATTCTGGAAATACCTGAGAATTTCTTTTCCTTTTCAAGCTCCCTCATACCTTGAGAAGGATGCTGATCAATGCTGTTTAGAAGTAAAGGGAACCACTCATGCCCATTGAAATGGCTACCATAAAAACCAATACGAGAAAATAACAAAGTATTGGTGAGGCATAGAAAACGTTGGGCACTGTTGGTAAGAATGTAAAATAGTAGAGCTACTGAGGGAGACAGTATGGTAGTGCCTCAAAAAAATAAAAATAGAACTACCATGTAATCAAACAATTCTACTTCTAGGTAAAGACTCCAAAGAATTGAAAATAGGAATCAAAGAGATAGTCAAACACTCTTGTTTATAGCAGCATTATCTGAAACAGTTAAAGCATCCATAAACAGAATGTGGTACATCCATACAGTAGAATATTATACAGCTTTCCCAAAAGCTGCATGGTCAGACTTTCCATGCCACCACACTTATAAACACAGTAGTAGAGTGTAGAGTAGGAACAATACTGTGAGGGCCTACAGAATGACTTAGAGATGACATGGAAGTAATGGGGACAAACAAGACTTGAAAAATTAGGTGATGAGGCATAGGGACTGGGTACTTCTTACACTGGCAAAAGGGAAAGGAAGATTTCTGTTTCCTTTTATTTTTAGGTTCAAGGGGTTAGAACATGTTTGTAAAGCTAAGAGAAAAATTAGACAAGATGTTAATTAATGAGCAAAGTTCCAGAGAAGGTAGAAAAGAATATTGAAATGTATTCTTCTAAAATAGTAGCTTTCAAACACTTTCTCTATTGTGATGCCCACAGTGATTAATTTTACATGGTAACTCAGTATATACATGCACACATAAAAATATAACAACTGAAATAAAGGTTTCATAAACAATTCTTAGCATTATTGTATGTCCTGCAGTGATAATTTCTTTCCTTTTTTATCCTCTCCTAGCCCATTCCATTTGTTATGTTCTACTCTGTTCTATTCTCTGGATGTTGGTCAAAACTCTAAAATGATTGCATGCGCCAGAATTTTTCCTTGAAAGCTGCTTTTGGGAGAGTTCCTTGAACTGATCTTTGGACTCAATTCATTCTTCTGCTATTTGTCTTATATATTTGTTCCTTTTTCACCTATTATTTTCTTTATTGTTAATGTATCCACCAGGGTTTAAAAAATTATTATTGAGGCTGGGTTGTAAACCAGTGGTAGCGTGCATGTTTAGCAAGCATGAAGCCCTGAGTTCAATCCCTGGAATCAATATATAAATAAATAAATATTAAAATTATTATTTCTTGTTCTTCTTTACAATTAAGTTCTTGTCCCCCTTCCTATGTTTACCATGCTTACTTTACATTCTTGATATTTGTTCTAATAATTGTGTTTCAGATGATATAAACTATCCCACTTATTTTTTTGCTTTTACATTAATTGTGCTCCTTGTGTATCTCATTTCAGTGATTTGGAAACAGTTCATTGTGGAAAATTTGAAAAACACAAAAAGTACAACATAATTAACCAAATAAAACCCACCAATAATTTCATGACCAAGAGACCAAGAGACAACCAACCTTTTAGTGTATTTCCTTTCAGTATTCTATTTACATAGGTAGTAATTAAATAATTTAAAAAATGCTGTATGTAATTGTCTATCCAGACTTCTCACTTATCATTAATCAAAAATATTTTCAAATTATTAAGCTTGTTCACAGGCCTAATTTTTAATGACTGTAAAACAGTTCATCATAAGATATGTAGTAATATATTTCAGTCTTGTGTATTTAAAATGTTTCCAAAAATTTTTTTTTAAAAATCACTGCAATGAACATTTTGCACACAAATGTTTGTTCATATTTCTGGTTATTTCTTTAGGATAGACTACTAGAATTAATGGATCAAAGGTAATGGGCACTTAGATCCAAGTTATTTATTGCCAATTGTTTGCTAAAAGGTCTGAACCCCTTTACACTTGCCCAGACATAGTATAATTGAGTTCTTACCATCATATCCACTCTCATGTGATTTGCTTACTTGATAGTTTCCTTTTTCCTGTTTCACATATCTCTGAATAGAAGTGATCATGCATTACTTGAATTTACCCTTCTGTAAATTTTGGGTTCTGGCCCTTTCCCAGTTTTTTTCTTCTAGAGAAGGTGCACCCATGTGCCTCCAGAGGAAGATGTTGAGAATGCTCTCTGCAAGGGGCTTATGTTTGTGCTTGACTGCAACCAGGAAACCCCAGCTTGATGTTAGACTACCAGATTAGGAGAAATGCTTCCCTGAGGGTAGACAGTGAGTTTTCAGTGTGCTCATATATGTGCAGTATAGAAGTGCTAATTCTAGGCCGAGAGAAAGAGAGAGAGAGAGAGAGAGAGAGAGAGAGAGAGAGAGAGAAGGGAGAAGAAGAAGAAGAAGAAGAAGCAGAGGAGGAGGAGGAGGAGGAGGAGGAGGAGGAGGGAGGAGGAGGAGGGGGAGGAGGAGGAGGGGGAGGAGGAGGAGGGGGAGGAGGAGGAGGGGAGGAAGGGAGGGAAAAAGCTAACCACTATATGCATTGTATTTTTTTTTTTAAATTTTTTGGGTGCTGGGGATGGAACCCAGGGCCTTATGCTTACAAGGCAAGCACTCTACCAACTGAGCTATCTCCCCAGCCCCTGTATGCATTTTAAATGCACAAAAATAATTACAATTCATGGAAGGCTTTCTCATGGCCTTGTAAGCATGCTTTTATTTTTAGTATGCCTTTAGTCAGCTATGTTCCTAAAATCACTTTAGAAAGACCTGTCCTTCCTAAGTAAAAAGATTTCTCTTCACAGCCCATGGGTGAACTGCAAATGAAAAAGAAATATATGCCCTCTTTCTAGACATAGTACAGGTTGAGCATTCCTACCCCCCAAATCTGACACTTTTTGAGCACTGACATGACAACACAAGTGGAAAAGCCTACACCTGATGTCATACCATGGGTCACAGTCAAAACACAGACAAACTCAAAATATTTACACAATTACCTTCTGGCTATAGAGGTATATGTAAAGCACATATGAAATACAAATAATGAATCTCATGTTTGGGTTTAGGTTCAATCATATATATATGCAAGTATTCCAAAGTCTTAAAAAAGCAGAAATCCAAAACACTTCTGATTCCAAGCATTTTGGATAAGAGATACTCAATCTGTAATATTGTTTCTCAATTCTTCTTATGTTAGAATTAAAAGATACTGTTTCCAGGAAATTAAATTATCAAATCATATGAATATAAGATTACAGAGCCACAAACATGTACTCTTGAGAGTTTTATATTAAGGGTAACTCCCAAAATGAGAAGTTCTCTCTGGAATGGAGAGGTGTATATTTTGCAATTAAATTTATGATAAAAATAACTTTTGAACTTTTGACTTTGGGGTACAAAATTTAAATGTGTGCTACTGCAAACCACTGGAATACAGAGTTAAATAAGTCTGTGTGGGTGTGTTTGGGAAGGAGGGCAAGTTCAAGCTAACTGTGGCAATGAAAATTCCTGAGTCAGTGTAAATAATTTTGCTGTTATAAAACACAGATTTAGACCTTTGCTTGACATTCTGAATTTTTGAAGATTTCTGAGTCCTTCTCAGGCCAGGAAACACTTGTTTAAGGAGCTGTTATGCAAACAAGTGCTGCCTATAAGACTGGATGCCACTAAAATATCTTCCTTACAAAGGAATTTCACTGGGCCGGAGATTTGGCTCAGTGGGAGTGTGCATGTCTGGCATGCATGTGAGTCCCTGGGTGTCATACCCCGCACTGCACAATAATATAAAGGAATCTCACCTCCCACCAAAATGCCTGAAGACCCACCACTGAAAACTGGTTTAACACATTCTAGCAACAGGATCCCAAGGTTACAATGTATTTACTCTTGGAAGAAGTACAATCACTGTCACTCAGAGCCCATTTCACAGTCATTACATGGAGGTACCCATTTCAACAGTTGTGACCTTACAATTAGCTTTGTGGCCTAGTGTGATTTTATACTAACCAAGAATGCTGAAATGGAGAGCCCCAGACAGAGAAAAAAAAATGAGGGTCATCTTGGGCCCCCAAAGACTAGGACAAGTAAAAAAGCATGAGAAGGAAATGAGGTAAGGACAAAGATGGGGATGAACACAATCATGTCTGAAACAAATTCTGGAGGAATCTTAACTCAGACTTCTTTTTCTTAAACTGAAGATCATGGTGCAGAGTCTGAATCTGACAGTATCAAAATTGTGAACAAGTTGAGATTTCAAACCCAGAAGGGTAGGTGCTCCTATGGATGAATGGATAAACAAGACATGGGCTATATTCCAATAGAATGGAATATTATTCAGTCTGAAAGAAATTTTGATACATGCTACTACATGGATGAATCTTGAAGACATTGAGGCAAGTGAAACAAGCCAGACACAAAGGACAAATATTGTGTGATTTGTCTTATATGATATAACTAGAGTACACAAATTCATGGAAAGTAGAATAGTGATTGCCAGGGACTGGGGGTGGGTAGGTGCATAAGGGAATGGGGAATTATATTTTAATGGGTACAGAATTTCAGTTTGGGAGGGTGGAAGAGTTCTGGAAATGGATAGTGGTAATGATTGCACAACAATGCAAATGTACTTAAAGTCTCTGAACTGTACACTTAAAGTGGTTAAAATGGCAAACTATATACTATTGGGACCTTATAAAAAGAGAAGTAAAGATTCATGCAGACACAAGGAAGGACAGTGCAGGATGAAGAAATGGAACCTCTGGGGAGACTCCAAACATCTCTCACTTTAGGCGGGGGAGCTCAGGAAGCACTTGCCATCTGCCTAATGACTTTAGAGGTTTCAAGAGTGACAGACACAAAACAGTAACTCAAACAAGGACAGTAGAAAGACAAAGAAAAAAAACGCAGCCCCAGGTGTCCCCAGAATTAAAAACACCTCATGCTCATGTTAATGGGTGAACTCCTGGGATTAACCAGGTGTAGTCCAGGTTCCTGCCTCGTGAGTTATACCCCTAAATCTCTGTCAGCCTTCGCCCCACCAAAGCAGGGCCTAAGCCCGCGGCGGTCTCTGTAGGGAGCCAAGGACAAAGGATTGAGGGAGAAGTGCGCTGACTCCTTGGCTCCCGTTTTTCGTGATTCCCAATGACCTCAGCTCTGGGACTCAAAACAACTGCTGTAGCACCCAAACCGCCCGCGGGGGTAAAAAGCAGAAACCCACAAGCCAGGAAGACGCCTCCGCGACCACCCAGTCCCGGCCGCCTCAAGTCTCGGGTGTGAAGGACGCCCGAGAGCCTGTCGGCCGCACTTGCCAAACTCTGACTGCTCGGCGAGTTCTTGACTGGTACAGTGGTCCCTGGACGCCCCGGACAGAGCAAAGGCCGGCACGCCGGCTCACAGCCACCAGGGGGCAGCTCTCCCCCGCCGGGCACCTCGGGGATCCGCGCGACGCCGCTTCCACATCCACTTGGACAGCGCGTGCGGGAGTGGGGTCACCGAGTCGCTCTCTCGGCCCATCTCTGGGAAAGTTTTCTGTCCTTTGTACCGGCTTGAGGGGGTGGGGTGGGATGGAGATTCCCTAACCGCGGTCGAAAACCGAGAGTGCGCTAGGGAAGGGAGCCTGCGGGTGGGGGACGAAGCGGGCAGTGGGGAGCGCGCGAGACGGTTCAGCTTGGGTTTCAGCGCTCGGGGGCTTTCACGAAAGCGGAGTTAGCTCCTTTAGACCTTTAGAGGTCGCATACAAATGTGTAGCTTAACTAAAACAAACAAAACAAGGGGCGCGCCCCAAAGTGGGGCTTTAGTAAAGCTTGCCCAAATCTCTGCTAACATTCTCCGTCTCTGCCGCGGTCCCTTTGGTTGGTCTTCTGCTCTGACATTCAGTCAATCCCCCCACTTTCCCCGGAGTGGCAGAAGGTAATTTGCCACTCTTTCAAACGATTCCGGAGAAGAGTCCTATAACTTGTGCAAGGGGAGGTACCTGTGCACAAGGTTACGAACCGAACGCAGAATCTATTTCTCGCGCCCTCCTTGACAGACAAGTTCAGGGCGATGGAAATTCGGAACAGAATGACGGCTGTAACTGATCTTCTAAATTAATGGTCTGCGAACAAATTTTTCCACTATTTCATCTTTAAATCGCCACACACCAGCCCTCTGTGCAGCGAAAATCACGGTGTTTATTTAGATAGGACCGAGCACTTACAAAACTTAAACTTTTTGATGTTAAAAGTGAACTCCTTAGTAAGGACTCCTGGCTATATCAACAAAGCAATGTGATGCCTGATTAATAATGCTGATTAATGTTGGCTCCAGTTAATGCGGAGCCCATTACAATAATTAAATGGTTCAGCAATATATCAAATGAGAGTCAATGAAAAATAATTTATTTAGAATTTTTAGGCATTCTCATAGATCTTTCAAAGATCTATAATAGACGTTACGGGTCATTTGTAAGTACAACTGGTGGTAGCCAATATTCAAGAACAAAAAACGATTTTAAAGGAAGTCTTAGATGGGAGAACAGTTTATTTTTGAGGTTCTGTGATTGATAACAGGAGTAACCAAACTTTTCAAAACGCAGTAAGTACTTGGTTGATAAAATGATAGACATCAGAGCAATTGGCAATTGTTCCTACAGAAAGTCATTGAATTTTTATTCTTCAGTTCTTGTTAAGTGGTCATTTAATAAAAAATTAATAATTTTAAGGCAAAGTCCCCACTTTGAAATAGAAGCATTTCAGAAAATACAAAAATTCAGAAGGTACAGCTGTGAAATATGAATTCCATAAACCACTAGGTTTTTACACTATTCAAAATAATTAATTTAGTTGACAATAAAGATAGGTATTCTTAAGATATTAGCATATTTGAATTGTTTCCTCACCTGAAAAATAATATTGAATTGAATAGAATTTGAGTCTTATATTCAAAATTTTTCGTTTCTTTTCACCAGAAAGTATTTGAAATGTTTAATGGATTTTCTAAAAATGCATTTTAAAAGTTGATTTTACTTAAAATTCTTATTTATCATTGTAGTTTCTATTTTTTTGTAGTTTCTATTATTAAGCCTGCCTGAGTAGAAAAATGTGTATATGTTATAGTAATTATTTTGAGATTACTGTGAAATGCTGACTAGAAGTCTCCCTTTTCTGAAACTAGAGCCCCTTTCCCAAATGTGCAAATTCTTTTTAAAGTCGTTCCTAGGTGTAACTTTTTGCATGTGTATTGGGGTTTGCACTAAAATTTTCTATTTCTTTTTTCTACATTCAGTGATTACTTTCTTTATTCCCATGGAATTTGTAAGATCCTCTCATTAGAGTGGCTTAGTTTAGCTGTCAAGTCTCTAGGGCATTCAATTGCAGATAAATGACTAAAACGCCAGCCTAACAGCATTTTTATTAACAGATGGCGGAAAACAAACGTCTTTGGAGAAGAACCGAAGGGAATGGGTTAAAGGGTCAGTAAACAATTATTATCGTGCTTAAATTGGGGGTTTCTCATCAGATTCCATGGGGAGCTGCTCGCCCCAACAGACACCTCCCACTTCAGAGGACTAGGTGATTGTCCCCTAACGGAAGGGCTCCTACAGGCGTCGAGTGGTCAAATCGTAGCGTTGCCGGGAGTGCTTCTGAGGTTAGGGCTGAGGGCTAATTGAGAAGAAAACTGGGAACTCTAACTCCTGCTGCGGCCCCGGGCCAGGACACCCCCGGCCAGCACATAATGCAGGTTATCAGCCCCTTTGGCCAGGAATAGAGGGGTCCTCTCTCCTCCCCACTCTTCCCAGTTGCTGCCCCCTCCTGCGGGTGAACTTTCTCTCCCGAGCAGAGCTGATTTCCTAGGCTTTCTTTCCCTTCCCTCGGCTGCGCTCTGACGTGCACACCATGTGACAGGCCCCCTTCTGCTATAAGCCGAGGAAAGGTCCGCCCTCTTCTGGACTCAGCCCTGGCCTCGCCAAGCACTGTTCCTAGACTCTCACGCGTTCCGCGCCCTCCTGGGCGGCCGACGCTCTGACTCGCCCACCGAGGCCCAGTCACCCCCTCCTCAACTGACGCGACGAGAGGCGCTCCAAGAAGAGAAGGTCAAGTCCTCCGAGGCGGCCGGGTGCACGCGGAGCACAGGGTGCGCCGACACCGCGCCGCTGCAGCGGCGGCGCAGGAGTTGCAAAGTCGGAGCGCGAGACTTCGCCACCGCGCGGCAGCCCCAGCGAAGCTAGGGCAGCGTCGGCACCCCCAGCGTGGCTCCCCCGGGCCAGGCCCGCCGCCCGGGAGTCGGGCCGGGGGGCCGAGGGAGGCCGGAGTCCGGCGCCCCTATGCGCCGCCCCGCTGCCGCGGTGCCACAGCTATGACCCTGAGCACGGAGATGTCCGATGCCTCTGGCCTCGCCGAGGAGACAGACATCGACGTGGTGGGGGAGGGCGAGGACGAAGACGACGAGGAAGAGGAGGACGACGACGAGGGCGGCGGTGACGGGCCCCGGCTGGCTGTCCCCGCACAGCGGCGGCGGCGGCGCTCCTACGCTGGAGAGGACGAGCTCGAGGACCTAGAAGAAGAGGAGGACGATGATGACATCCTGCTGGCTCCGCGGGCAGGAGGCTCCCCGGCAGCCCCAGGCCCGGCCCCCGCAGCGGGCACCGGAGCCGGTGGGGGCGGCACCGCGGGCGCGGGCGGCGGCGGCGGCGGGAGCGCGGGTAGCGGCGCCAAGAACCCGCTGGTGAAGCCGCCCTACTCATACATCGCGCTCATCACCATGGCCATCCTGCAGAGCCCCAAGAAGCGGCTGACGCTGAGCGAGATCTGCGAGTTCATCAGCGGCCGCTTCCCCTACTACCGGGAGAAGTTCCCCGCCTGGCAGAACAGCATCCGCCACAACCTCTCCCTCAACGACTGCTTCGTTAAGATCCCCCGCGAGCCGGGCAACCCGGGCAAGGGCAACTACTGGACGCTAGACCCCGAGTCCGCCGACATGTTCGACAACGGCAGCTTCCTGCGCCGAAGGAAGCGCTTCAAGCGGCAGCCGCTGCTCCCGCCCAACGCCGCAGCCGCCGAGTCGCTGCTGCTGCGGGGCGCGGGGGCCTCGGGGGGCGCGGGCGATCCGGCGGCCGCCGCCGCGCTCTTCCCGCCAGCGCCGCCGCCGCCCCCTCACGCCTACGGCTACGGCCCCTACGGCTGTGGCTACGGCCTGCAGCTGCCGCCCTACGCGCCACCCTCGGCCCTCTTCGCCGCCGCCGCGGCCGCGGCCGCCGCCGCCTTCCACCCGCACTCGCCCCCGCCGCCCCCGCCGCCACACGGTGCGGCCGCCGAGCTGGCCCGGACCGCCTTCGGCTACCGGCCGCACCCGCTCGGCGCCGCCCTGCCCGGCCCCCTGCAGGCCGCGGCGGCCAAGGCGGGCAGCCCGGGCGCCTCGGCGCTGGCGCGCTCGCCCTTCTCCATCGAGAGTATCATCGGGGGCAGCCTGGGCCCCGCCGCCGCCGCCGCCGCCGCCGCTCAGGCCGCCGCCGCCGCGCAGGCCTCGCCCTCGCCCTCGCCGGTGGCAGCTCCGCCTGCGCCCGGCTCCGCGGGAGGCGGCTGCGCGGCGCAGGCAGCTGTGGGCCCGGCCGCCGCGCTCACTCGTTCCCTCGTGGCCGCAGCCGCGGCCGCCGCCTCCTCCGTCTCCTCATCGGCCGCCCTGGGGACTCTGCACCAAGGGACTGCCCTGTCCAATGTCGAGAACTTTACTGCTAGGATTTCAAATTGTTAATAACGCTATGTTTGCGCGCTTGAGAAAGAGAAGGTAGGAATCCTGACTCCTTTTCTTCCATTCCGGTGGTTTGGTGTTTTGTTCGCTCCTACTGGCCCCTCTCAACCTCGCGCGCCCATTTTCGCCGCTTCGGATTCTCTGATGAGACTGTTTGGCAACAGCCTGGGCACGCTTTTTGGCTCTGCGGGTCCTTCTATTTATGCAAAGTTGCCCTATCCTGCAGCCCCCTACCAGAGTTGGGGAGGAAGAGGGTGCTGGTGGGGATTCGCCCTGTCTAGGCACTAGGGGCTTCCTTGACTTTGGGCAAACTGAAAAATAATAATAATAATAATAATAATAATAAGCCTTTTGAGGTGTAGAGATTCTCAGGTTCAGGCGTTAAAAAAAGATCAATAACGTTCAAATGAATAATACAAAAACAGTAAAGATCTCGAATAATGCCTTTTATTTGAGTATACTTGTCTGGTGTACTTTTTCATGAAAAGGAAAAATGATTACCATGTTTACACGAGAAACAAAAGTCAAAATTATCATTTCTTATTTTAACCTGTGTTTTGTATCATAATAGATATGCGGAATTTTTATTTTGTACTTACTGTGTATTCTTTACAAGGAGTATTGTAAATTTTACTGGCAATTATTATTGTACTATTGTAAGATTTTTACACTTTTTCAGAAATAAAATGCTTAATTTTCAAAGTAAAACTACCAAAATAATTGGCTTCAGCTGTTCCCTTCTTAGTTTATTTTCTGTTAAGAAAAAGTTACTGTATGGGATGAGTAGGAACTTAGCACAGAATAGACTTAAATATTATTTTCAAAGAGAATTTAACAAAAGCATCATACCATGATTTTCCATTTAAACTTCCTAAGTAAAAATCATTGCAGATCAGAAATTAATATTTAAATGAATACAAATAAGCTACTTTGATATACATTTCCAAATCTGATTGAATGCCATCTTAAAGATCATTGAGGTATTTTAAAAAGCCAGTTACCTTAAGATAATTTTATAGGAATTTGAAATCTTGTTTTTCTCTTTCCACTTCATTTGATTTCCACTTGCTTTTCAATACAATACTGTTTATATATGCAAAAATGATGCAAGGTAATATTGTGTAATGGAAGCAACACAGCAAAGAGGCCGTTTCTAGTTTAAAATTTTAATAGAAAAATAAATTAGTAAAGACAGTTTAAAAGCTTTAAAGTCTTGAATGAACAAATATTTAAATATATAAAAACCCAAATTTGATGCTTCTAGCATGCGGTTACCACTTTTTCAAATGAAAAGGATTTAAGAAATTGCATTAAGGTTTTTTTTTTTTATCTTAAAAGGCAAACATTGAAATTCTAGCTTAAGCGAATAACTTGAGAAATCTCCAACTTCAGGATAGTATATGCTTTAAAGAATTAAAAATGCATCAGGTGTTTATTGAGCTAATTATATTTATACAACTTGAGTGACTTAGGATGTCTTTTTTTTTTTCAAATTTTAAGGCATTAATTGTGTCCAATTTCTTTTTCTTTTAAATACTGTGAAACTAGTTTTGATAGCTACAAATGTTATTATGGGCTCTAAATAAAACCAAGGCATAATTTGAATGCCTAAATCAGTGGCTTGCAGTGAAAGTTAAATGGTTTTTTCAATTTCCTTAAAGTATTTGGACAGGTATATTGCTGAAGACCTGCAAATTTAACTTCTCAAATTAATGAACTCTATAGCAGAGGCCAATATTTTAAAGAGATATTCACTCTTGATTCCCTGTCCTTTCATCCCTTTTGAGGGAGGAAAAAACTGACTCTCATAGCCTCGAAATTAAGTTCTGCTTTTTTTCCCTATGGGATGTTTAGAAGAAGTTAAATAAAAGGTTAGAGTAAACACACTCACCCTCAAACTTACCACTAAATATATAGCTACAAATTGAAATACTGCTAGACCAAATCCTAAATGCAAAAGTTCCTTGTACCCTAGCCAGGCTGAGAGGAGACACTGGACCCAAGAACGTCTGGAACCCACACCCGGGGATGCAGAGGCGTTAGCAGGCGAAATGCAAAGGGCGCAGACAAGGCTGGCCCACCTTGTGGCCTTCTGTAATGCAGTGATCTGGAATTTAGATCTGAAAGTAATTACAAAAGGAGTCAAGAACAAAACCGTGGTTTTTTGCTTTTGTTTTTTGTTTTGCATGAAACGTGGATGTCCCGAAAGAAGGAATTCCGGCTAAAGGCTAAACCCTTTCTCGCTCAGATTCCTGCACCTTTAAAAAGTGAGGGGACAGCTCCACCTCCCAGGCTGTCAGTCCACTTCAGAGAATGGCAAGAAGGCCCTGGGCGATCCAGCGCTGGCCCTGCTGGTTCAGGGACTGGGCTCCCACTTCACCCGCTCCTGCTGTTTTGAACAGGTGGAGCGTAGCGTGAGCCCCTGACCCAAAAGCAAATGCAAACCCGGCTCGCCTTGGTTTCAAATGCTGCGTTCCGCATATCTAGCTACCCACCCGGCGGGCTTGGGGTTCGAGGTGGGCTTTGCTTGCTCCTACGAGCTGACGTCTGGGGAAGCCAGAGCCGCGGTGCGGTGAGGTATGGGCTGTGAGAGGTGTGGGTGGCGGGCCTCCGGGCTCGCGAGGCTGAAGAGTGGGTCCTGGGCCGAGAGCCCGTGGACGGGCGAGCCGGGAACGCGGGGCGCGCCCAGTCAGGCCGAGCAGGCGAGCAGGTGCTGGAACAAAGGCCGCCAGGCCGCCGGCTACCCGGGCCTTTGATGGGCAAGGACGTCTCCTCCCGGGGCTCCTCATTCGCATGCAAATCCAGCGCTGGTCCCCTTTTCTTTGAAGGCAAACAGAAGGATGTTTGTGTGTTTGTAGGGACGGAGCCTGCTTCAACAAGCCTTCCTCAATAGGCTGGGTCTCGAAAAATAAACCAGTTGGACAAACATTGGCCACCAGCTCTCCTCCTCCCAACTACAAAGTGTGGATTTGCTACAACTCATTAACCCGACGCTTTTCTCCCCTTCTTCTTGTTTCTCTACTCATCAAACGCCCCCGTAGAGCCTGGAGACAAATGACCGAAGCGCAGTCGGGAGGGAATTGCAGTTAATAGGGAGAGGGATATATTGGGGCTAATGGTTCAGGCAGCTCCCGGAGAAGGACCACACAAAAAGGAGCCTCTTCATTCAGGGCTCTGTTGTGCTGCAGAGATTTAATCTGCAGCTAGATTTAGCCAAATGTTATCTATTGCGGGGGTAATGAAGCCCTTATGGATTGAATTGCTTCTTGTACCACACATGGTGTCATGACCTTAGATTGTTTCTTGGTTGATTTCTTTTTTTCTCTATTGGGTAATTATTTTATTTCTTTAGAATAAGAAGCTAGTGCTTCTGCTCAACAATGTGTCTCCTTTCTATCCTCACCACACATTTATTTAAGAGACACTTCCTTTCCCCTTATAAAAAAGAAAGGAAGAAAGGAAAGAAGGAAGGGGAAAAAAACCTGAGAAGGTGAAGGAAAAAAAATTCAAGGGCTTTCCATTCTTGCTGAATCATCTTTAAGTTTACTCATTTCTGCTTCTTTGTATGCAGCAGCCCTTTCCTGCTCAAACTTTCTGTTGATGGAACCGAAATTTTGGATTTTTTAAAAATCTAAACTCTTAAGAGTGAATGTAATGAGAATCCATCTCAGGAAAAGGCTTCTGCCCTTCAGTTTTTCTTTTCCTATAAACCTACCATTTCTTCCTGTAGCTTGTCTGCTGAGAGAACTGGGGGAGGTGATCATTCTGATGGAAGGTGATTATTTTGATGGAATACCAGCCTGTGTCATTTATTAAAGGCTGTCTGAGGCCAGTGGTTGAGGCTGTGCCTGTTTTGTTTTTCTCTCTCTGGCCCTGGTGGCTCTGATTTCCTTGTTTGACAGAGGACCAAGCTTGGAGCAACTAACTGTGTTATGATAACTGCTATTGATGGGTAGGGATCTGATCTTACTACCCAAAGCCAAGAAGCAAGACTCTAGTTTATGATCTTAAAATTCTCTGCTGGCTACAATTCCACTCACACCTGTTTTTATTACGGACTGAGAAAAGTTGTTTGGGGCAACTTCAAGTTCATATCAGTATCAAACAGCAACCCCACTCAGAAATCTGCCCAGTATCAGCCCTGATCTGGTAAGTCTCCTCCAGGGGAATAAGTGCACATCTAATTGGAATACCAGGGGCTCCCCCACTCCCTTTAGAACTGAAACAGACAAGGACCAACCTGGGGAGCAGAGGACAAATGAAGTGGGTCCAGCATTGTTCGCATCCACTCTTTTCTCTGCCTTCGTCCGTCCACATGGTGTAGCTGAGTCACACATAAACACACCGAAACGCACACTCATTGCCCATCAGCTGCCACTTGCCTCCCTTCTCCCCTTATGATTTCGTAATTAGACATATGTTTTTTGTTGGTAGATGTGTTTGATGTCACGGCCAGTGAAACGTGGTGTGTTTATAGGGCCACAAATGTAAATGTGTAAATATGTTTAGTGTAAAATCTGGCCCTTCGACTTTAGCAATAAATACCCTGCCAACTCGGATACGATTACATTTGACAGAAAGATGGAGAATCTGATCATGACCAGCTGCTCAGGGCTCTTTGGGGCTTAGACTTTCCCAACTGAATTCACTTTTCAGATAATTTCTTTGCATGTCACATCTCTCTAATCACATGTTTCTCTTGATGTGAACAGCTTGGGCTCCTTTTTATTGTTGACCCCTCTGGCATGCAGGAAACTTCCTGGTTCATTCCTCCAGCTTCTTCTGTACCAGGAAAATACTAGTTGGAAATAAGCAAAACACATAAAGAGAAAACAACAAATGATTATGTTCACCCCCTTTTTTTTTTTTTTTTTTTTTTTTTGAGTCCTGAGTCTTCAGGTGTGATAGGATAGCAAGAAAGTGAAATGAGAATTCAACGTTGTGAGCTTCTGGCCCATGTTTATAATTTTCCTTGTCATTATCATCAGCATTCTATTTTTTTAAAAAAGCTATTTTGAGCTAATATTACTTTTAAAAGTAAAAAAATTAGGGGAGCATAATTTACATAAAGAAAAGTACAGAAATCCCAACAACTTTTCATGAAGTGAACATATCCTTGTATCTCCTGTCAGGTTAAGAAGCAGATGTTATCAATGCCCTATAAATCCCTTTTCTGTCTATTCCAGCCAGTACCCTCACCATACACTGACTTTTAAAAAGGACTTTTAGTAATATTTCTCTCAATTATACTGTGGAATAGGACAAGGGTTATTATTGACCTCATTTTACAAATAAAGATATCAAGGCTCAAAAGAGATTAAATGACTTGCTCAAGGTCATAGGTACTGAGACTTCAGTATTTAAATCCCATTTTTCCCATTGCATTACACCACCACTTTGTTACCATCAATGTGATTTATTAAATCCTCACAGTGGTAGGAAAGTTGCCTTAGAGGTCACGGTGTAGAAGAGCCATTTATTTCTTACACACTTTTGCTTTCTTGCTGCACCCTCTTCCCTACCACCTCCACAGAGTTCTTTCAAGATATTCCCCAGCCCCTTGTTTTAGATGCATTTGGATTGACAGTTAATTATTTCAGAGGTATCAGTTTTCTCCATCTAGTTCTATACGATACTCTCTGTAGCATCTCTTTTTCCATTTTTTTTTTTTTTTTTTTTTTGCACCAGCAAACTTCTTTAAAACATTATACAGAGAGGGGGGGTGGGGAGAAAGCTCACAACTCACTTTTGTACTGTTTACCTATTTCTTAATGATTTTTAATGGTCAAAATCTGCAAGTTTAGAGCTTTTAGCAAAATTACTAGGCAGGTCTTACAACTGGCCTTAAGGACACATTTTCCCCATGTGGAAAAAAGACAGTATAAGGAGTCAGGTCAACGGATTTAACACTTAATGAGAAAATGAAGCTACACCCCTCCCTGAGAATATGTCTCTGCTTTACATACTTATAGAAAAATTTACTGTCTTGGAACAGCTCAGAATATGAAGTGGCTTAGAAGGGTCCTTTTGGCATCTGCACCATGAACCCACTGCAGAGGACCCTCTGTAGTGGTGATCCCACCTGGAGCTCCTACTTCCCTCACCAGAGTTCTCCCCAAAGTGCTCTTGGAGGGATCCTAAATAACTGCTAGTTTATCCTTGCTTGTTGCCATCCAGAAACCTTAGGGAAGCCCAGTCTCCTGAGGCAGGGACTGGGGCCACTGCTTTGTTCAGTAAGAAGACACCCAGGCTGGGGGTTGGCTGGGATTGTGGCTCAGTGGCCTTGCACTTGCCTAGCACATACAAGGCGCTGGGTTCAATTCTGAGCACCACATATAAATAAATAAAGGTCCATTACCAACCTAAAAAAATTTTAAAAGAAGATACCCAGGCTGGTGCAGTGTGGGGATTGTGCTTGGCTAATTGTGAGCTGCAGAACACAATAGAGAATGTCATGGCAATCTTTCTAAGGCTTAGTAGGGCTTGGTAATTGTTGCAAAAGATGTTGATTTTCTAAAGAAAACAGTTTTATAAAACCAGAAACTTTTTAAAAATTCTAGACTTCAAAAGACAATAATAACAAATTTCACGAAGAAAATCAGTCAATCAACATCAACAGTTTCATTTAAACAATCTGGAAAAATCCTAATTCTGAATTTGAAATTAGGCAAAGGTTTTGGAAGGATATTTTTCTACTCTTAAAGTGAGAGTGACTTTATTTTGCAAGATAGGGTGTTTTCCTGTGATATAGGATACTACTGGCAGGAGACTGGCTAGTCACCGAATACAACTACCAATCCAGGGAGCATCAGGAAAGGAGGACAGGGAAGATGACGAATATGAAGCCAACGGGCCTTGCCTGGTTTCCCTGTCCCAGAGGGAGCCAGGCACAGGGAAAGGATTCTCTCTAATTATAACTATTGATCAATAACAGGATGGCAAAGGAAAGAGTTGAGGGTAGAAAGTAACCATGGTGGAAGAAAGACGTGTCTTTGCACACTTGCCCAGGCATTCTGATTATTAAACTAGATATTTTCAGCAATAAAAGGAAACAGCACATTTTCTGAAAAGGCTATAATAGAAGACTTTTATGAGAGGAAAAAAAATAACCTGATTCTCTATTTTTGTTTGTTTTTATTCAGATTTTCGTATATATGGAAATGGCTATACACGATTATGTTCTTTTAAATTCTTGACTAAGGAGAGAGAGAGAGAGAGAAAGAGAGAGAGAGAGAGAAATCACAAGCCAAACAATCTCCAAAGCTCATGTGAGAAGCAACAGATTAGGTTAAAATGAAATGTTAGATGAGTTTGTCACCCTCATTTATGGTTGGTCTTTCTTTATTTCCTTTTCTTCCTTTCCTCCCTCCCTCCCTCCCTCCCTTCTTCCCCCAACCCTTGGTGGGGCAGACAACTTGTGAGAATCAGATAATATAATTTATGTGAAAATGCTTTGGAAACATTAATTTAAAGAGTTGTGATCCCTTTCTGACTTCTTCCATATCTTTATTCATCCATGGAAAAAAGAAAATGAAAGAAAATGAAAAACTTTGAACCTTCAGAGTATTCCTAAATTATTAAATTAGAGAAATCTTTGGCTCTCTATAAAAAAAAAAATCTTTCTTCAAAATTTCCACCCCTATCTGTGAAATAAATTGTTACTTAGTCCTTTGTAGAAATAATGAGGATAAAAGAGATGGCACTGTGTTTTCTTTGGCTTCAACCAGATGTATATTTGAACAGATAACTTTTTTGCCCTTTCTAAAACAAACAAACCAATGGTGTTTTAAATCCTTTCTTCCAGTCTCTTTCTCTGTTTCTTTCCTCTACTTACTTATCTGCTGATCATCTCTTTAACCCCTAAGCTTTGAAAAGTGGGATTAGCCCACACTATTTATTGAGCACCTGCTATACTGCAAATCCCTTTATTCTCCTTTTAAATATAGGAAACAAATTAAAGAATTCCCGTGACCAAACTGCCTCTAATAACATAATCACATGCTCAGGAAACAAGAACAGCAAACCATTTTAGCAGGAAACCATGAGGTAGAGGAAAGGCTAGAAAGGTAATTTTTCAATTTTCCATTTAAAAGAACATTTTTCATTACCAAACATTTTGATAGGATGTAAACTAAATTGATAATGTCTTTTTGATAATATTTTTATGGTGTGGCAAATATACTCACAAAAATGCCTAAACTTACAAGTGTCTTTCGAGTATGGAGTTGAGTCAGTTCCACACTCTTTCAGGCAGAGAACCATGAATCTGTTTCCTCCCAAGTTTCTAGGCTTTTTACTAATAAATCATTTTGTGTCCCTAGTTGTCAGTTCTCTGTGAGCAACTGTAAAAGGGGAGGGCGATAAGTTATCAGGCCCTCATATGTTACCATGAACTGAGACTATGACCTGCACAGAACACATTCATATTCACATAGATTTGTGAAGAGTTAAATATGTAGGCACAGAATAAAACCCTAGGGCACGTTTTATCCATGCTTAAATATTTTATTACAAATCAAAAATATAAAAATAAAGTACAGTATATTTTTCTAGTATTCTTTTATAAACTTTGAACTAAATATTTTTCCACTTGCAGAAATTGCAACATGCAATTTGCAAACTCAGTCAGAGAGTCCAGGTTTTGGACCAGTGAAGGTGCACAGGCGCCCAAGATTTTTTCTGAATTCAATTCAAGCATTAACCTCACCTTTAAGTTGTCATCGCCAAGGAACTGAGTCCAAGTCACCAAGTTTGGGTCTCGTTTTCTTCTGCAAAAGCAACCAGGGGCACAGAGGACAAAAATAAAATGTGAGGCGCTCTGTGCTCTGTTTTTCTATTTAAGGAATTTAATATTTCTTTGCCTTCCTCCTGTTTCCCTGCCCCCTTCCATCTGCATACATAGCAGGACTCCCGCAACCATCTCCCACACGTCTTTAGAACTATGTGGGATGGGATCCCTTATTTTAGGGAGTTGGTGGGTGCGGGTTGTTATTGTAACTCTATTCTGTAACTAAAGCTCTGGCATGTAATAAATCTTTCCCCAAAGACTTTTGAATCTTTGATTTGAAAAATCGGATTCCTCTTGTGGAAACAGTTGACAGGAACCTAAAAGGATTAGTTGCATTCCACATAGGATAATTTTTACTGGCAACATTTTGAAACGATTTGAGCCCTTTCAGACCTTAAACAATGTCCAGAAAAATGATCTAACGAGACTTGTATTGTTTTCCTTTGTCTATGAATCCGCTTGCCGCTTGTGCCAACGTCTCTATAGGGTTTTGACAGCGTTTTGCTCCCGAGCAGTGCACCAAATTAATTCCCCCTTTCTACTTGGTTTGTTACCTTCTTCGGCCAGGGGCCCAGCAGTGTTTTCCCAACGTCAGCCCTTGAAACAATGTGGGAGTGAGTGGTTTGTGGCGCCGATGTCTCGCAGGGGGCCAAGGGATCCACTCCTCTCTTTCCAAAGACTGGGAGTGGGTTGCGCAAAGGCCTGACCCGTGGTCGCCAGCAGCCGGGTGTGTGGACAACGCAAGGATTGGCGAGGCAGCGCACACTTCCCCATCCTTCACCGTCCAACATTCCAGGGGCGCTAGATCCACTAAAATGTGAAGCGGAGAGAGAGAGAGCGGGAAGGGAGGGAATTTCGTTTCTCTCTTCTCTACTCCCCTTTTCCCAACCCCCGCCCCCCAAAAAAAGAAAGTGGGGGAAAAAACTCGAGAAGCGGCCTGCCTTCTCCTAGCAGACCGCCGCTGTGCTGCTGCGAGCC
Source organism: Sciurus carolinensis (assembly GCF_902686445.1). Taxonomy (NCBI): domain Eukaryota; kingdom Metazoa; phylum Chordata; class Mammalia; order Rodentia; family Sciuridae; genus Sciurus; species Sciurus carolinensis. The sequence goes on from NC_062218.1 coordinate 60,875,964, forward strand.
GGCCGCGGGCAACGCGCTCCCGCCCTCCCGGCCCTCTGCACTGTTTATTTTGTTGTCAGCGGACTTATCAAGATGTTAGTTTGCTGGAGGTTCTGACCTGCCTGGGCGCTTTGGCCGCTCGGCCCGGGCTTTCCCTTCTGTTTTTACACCTGCACAAACTCCACCGCACTCCCCTGCCTGATTTATAGCCCAATTAAAGGTTCAATGTTCTCCAAGCCACCCGGGCAGCTCCCTTTCCCGCCTCCCGCCATCCGCTGCAAGCGCAGGAATGCCGGGGACCCGGCGTACCGCGCCCGACGACCCGGGAGGAGCGGCGACGCGGGTGACAGGCCTGCCTTGGGAGAAGGGCCAAGAGACCTAGGCTGCACGCTACCATCAGTAGTGCGTAGAAAGGTCTTCCCCAACCCAGAGTTATTTCCTTCCTGGGGTTTCGGCATTTGGTATGAAGCGCTGCCCTACAGCACCAGCGACGGGCTCAGGGAGCTGACACGTGGCGCGGCAGGACGCAGAGGCCCCGCGTGTACCTTCCGCCCGAGGCCCCTTTGGGCCTGGTCGCCCAGCCCGCGCCTCCGCACGATTTGCCGTGTGAGGAAGGGGCGGTGGTGGGCCCAGCGGGGCGAAGAGGCGCCGGGCTGGGGTGAGGGGCCGTGCCCGCTTCTCGCGGCCCTTCCTTTCCACCTCGCGCCGCCAAGGCTTGAGACCGCGGCCTGGAGACTCTCCCTGGAGAAGCGGGTGGTTCCCCCTGTCTTGCCCCAGCTGTGGGCGGGAGGCGCGGGGTCAAAGACCGCCCAGCCGGCGATCTTGCCGGAGCCGAGCCTCCGCGCGGGCGGGCGGGCAGGCTTCGGCTCCAACCTCCTTCTTTGCGGCCTTTTCTTTCCGGAGAGAATAAGCGGCAACCCAGCCGAGATTGGCAGCATTGAGCATCTTCCTAACCCAACTCTGTCTTCTTTCCATCTATCAATCCACCTTTCTAATTAGACTAATTAGGAGCGCTCTGGAGTGTCGCTAGGCCCAGGGACTGAACCGCTTAGGGGTTGTGAAAAGAGCCGTGAATGGCCACGCTGGGGGCCGGGCGGGGGCCTTTGCGACCCATTCAGCACAGAGTAACAGTGGCTACATTTATCCCTGACCATTGAAAAGAGGCTCGATTAAAACGTTTGGGAACTAATGCCACCCTGCATCCCCTCTCTAATTAGAGGAGCCCGGGGCGATGGCTGGAGCGCCCGGGACCCCGCAGACACTAGTCCTGCGCGCCACTGCTTTCCGCCCTTTCAGCACAGCCGATTTCCTTCCCCTAGACAAAGGTCCGCCACCTCCCCACCTGTTGCCCAACCCTCGCTTTCCCACCCATCCGGAGCCCCTTGGTCCTTGTCCCAAACTGAAGGTCCAACCAACTACGTTAGAACGCTCAGCAAGCAGAGACGTTGGAGGCAGCGGAGTGGGAAAAAGGCGCCTAGTTCCCCCTTTTCTGTCCTGGGAAGCATCCTTGTGCATTCGGTAGGCTCCATATTTTCCTCTCTATCTGTTTTCCTCCGTATTTCTCACATTCCGTTTGTGTAGATCGCCCCACCCCCACACGCTCCCTTTCAACATGAACTTTTCAAGTAAATGGAAATGAGAAGAAAGTGGGTCCTATGCCATTCTGGTCCTTTATCTTGGTCCCACATTGTGCTGTAGGAGTTCCTAGATGGCACAAATAATTTGTGCTTTTTGCTACTAGTCTTTAATTTAAAAAAAAAAAAAAAGTGTGTTAAGCACCTACTACGTGCCTAGACAAATTCTCACTCCACTTCTTAAGCCTTCTTCCTTTCCTCTGAGCTCATCTCCAAGTATGTCTTTGGAAGTTGAACCTGACTTGATTCGATTCCTCAGGCAAACTTTTGGTTCTCTCTCCAGAGCTTATATGTAGATATATTTTGCATTATCTTTCTCATGGCTTAATAGAAAGGATCCTAGGCAGAAGGGAAGCAGAAAAAAGAGAAGTAGCAGACATATTGCAACTACAGATCTTGTGTGGGGCAGGGGAGGGTTGTTTTCCTTCTGTTGGTGAGAAGGTGGTATCTCATATTTTCACAAAATTTTGAAATACACTTTGCTCTAAAATAAAGGTGACCAGGAGGACTTGGTTTCTTTCTTTTTCTCCTAATCCTTCTGTTTTGGAAAAGAGCCAGATGTGTAAAGAAATATCATCAGGTCACTGTTCTTGATCATGTTAATTTAGAAAATGGTACCTCAGTAAAAGATGCTATTAACTAAATGTCAACCCACAGCATGCAAAATTTCTTGGATCCAAACTTCAAAAAAAAAAAAAAAAAAAAGGAATGAAAGATGCCATGTGAGTGAAAGAAATCGTGGAATTTTTAAAGGCCTAAACTGATCTTAATAGAGTTTTATTGCTTCCACACTCTACTTCACAATATTTTAATTTAACAGTTACAATATGCACGGCATTGGAACATAAATCTAACTCATTAAAAAACTGAGAGGGGCAAGGAAGAGGAAAGAAATGAGAAAAGTGACTTTTGCATTGGAGAGAATGGCAATTTGCAATTTTTTGTGAATTCTTGGAAACCTTGAAATTATAACCCAAAATCTATGCTGTCTGCGATCTTGTCACCAAACCTCTTATTTTTTTAATTTCAGTCGTTAACTTAAATCTTAATTAAAGAATAGCACCCACATAGTAAAGAGTCCAGTTCATAAGTATACAACTTGGTGAATACACAATTATGTAACTATTACTTAGATCAAGCTATAGAATATTTTAAACAAATAGAAAACTCCTCTGTGCCACTTTCCAATAAATACTACCTCATTTCCAACCACTATTCTAATTTGTCACCATAACTTAGTTTTACATGTTCTTGAACTTCATTTAAATAGAATCATTCAGTCTTTTGTTCAACTTTTACTCATTGGTGTGTCTGTGGGATTCATCTTTTCAAGTTCCTATTTATAAAACAATTTAAATGGTAAATAATTTATATAAGTAAAGGATGAGAGACAAGCACAGGGAAACTTTAATTTGAAATTAAAACAAACATCTCTTCCCCATAGAACCCCAACATTTCATTATGAAAGCTAATGCAGAAAGGTAATTTTATGATTACAAGTTAATAAATAAAAGGAAATAATTTACTTGTGGCAACTGTGAGTTACATCATTTTGAAGATGCAACTTTGGGTAGATGTAAAGTGAGCAGAAGCCACAAGCTCCCTTTGTAATTGGATTCTATTTCCTACTTGCCATTCCATTCCCTAAGACTAGTAGTTAGTAAGTACTTGGGCCTCTTCACAAAGAATGTCATGAACTTGAGGGGGAAAGTAAATTGTATCCAGTTTGTTCTACCTCAGATGTGCAAGTACTTAATGTAGTACCCTGTCAAGTGAGCTTTGAATTCTGTTTGAAAGTAAAGTGTTCATTTTGCAACTAACTTAGCATCCTGTACTTTATCCCATCTGTGGGTCACCGTATAGACTAGCTAACTTGAAACAGGAAAGTACAGCAAACCTGTAGAATTATGATTGTCTTGCTCACTTCTAGCATCCCCAGAAATCTGGCCATAAAGTCAGCTCTCTCATGAATTCATACTGTGGGTGATCATGATCGCAGAGGCAGGGAGTGTAACCCATACTCAGTCCTCCCACCCCTCAATAGAAACAAGGAATGCAGCCAGTAGGACCTTCCCTGCAGGAAGGACAGCATCTTTAACATATGTTCATGCCACCAACATATGTTCATGCTTTAACATATGTTCATAACATGGTCTCATGCTATGAGGCCAGGTGGGAGAGCCTGAGGTAAGTTTTTAGTTGCTGATACTCAAAACACTGGTGAATTCAAAATTGAAAACACATGGTTTTATAATCTTAAATCTAAGCATTAATATAATTATAAAATAGGACTTAGAGTTCCTTCCAAGTCATCCCCACTGAACTACAATAGTATCAGCCAAATAAATTGAATTGGTTATTTCCAAAAACAATGAAAAGAACTAAGCACCTATTAGGATAGTTAAATAAAAAATAGTAATAAAACCAAATAATGGCAAAGATTCAGAGAAACTGATTTCTCATACACTACTAGTGTAAATGTAAAGTGTGAGTTCAGTTGCTTACAAAACCAAATATTCATTTACCATACAGTCCAGCAGTTGTATTTGAGGGTATTTATTCCAGAGACATGAAAATTTATGTTCATAGAAAAGCCCATACACAAATATTCATAGCAGCTTTATTTATAATCAGAAAGAAAAAGAAAAGAAACCTACATATCTTGAATGGGCAAAACTCAGAGATATTCATCTAAGCAAGAACTGAATATGGGCAACAAACTGGATCTCAAGAACATTATGCTTAGTGGAAAAAGTCAACCTCAACAGATTACATACAGAATTATTCCATTTATCTAATATCTTTGAAATGACAAAATGGGACAGGAAAAAGGGGGAAGGGTACTTTGTCGTTATGGAGGAGTTCTGTATTTTGTAATTGTTACATAAATCTACAAATGTAATAAAATTGTATAGAAATATATGTGTACACACACACACACACACACACACACACATACACACTATATGATTTGAATGTGTCCCCCCAAAAGCATTCATTGGAAATTTCATCCTCCTCAATGCAACAGGGTTAGGAAGGGGGACCTAATGGCAGAACCCTCACGAATGGATTCATTCCACTATGAAAAGGGCTTGTAGGAGTGGCTTAGCTCTCTTCTGTTTTTTTTTTTTTTTTTTTTTTTGCCATTCGAGAGCATAAATTTGCCTTGAACTCCCCAGCCTCCAGAACTGTGAGAAATTTCATGTTTTTATAAATTACCTAGTCTCCATTACTCTGTTATAGCAGCACAAAATGGACTAAGACACACACATCCATACACCTACGCACAGAGACCAATGCACAGGAAAAGTTGCCAAAAGCCAAATAAGTCTTATAATGTACTTAATAGTGTCATTAAATGTCAGTTTCCTGGTTGTGCTATTCGATTGCAGATATATAGATGTCAGCATTGGAGAAAAGTGGGTGAAGGGTGCATGGAACACTAATATTTTTGCAACTTCCTGTGAGTCTTTCATTATTTCAGAATAAAATGTTGGAAAAAGTAAATGTCTCATTCAGTCAATGTCTCATTAATAAACCTTTCTGCTGATGACAAGAGCTTTCACTGGTTTCTTTTTCATAATTAATAAGGGCAATTAATTTTGCTCTGTCCTTGCAACAGGCATTTTATAAGCAACGTTTAAAAGACATCCTTTCCATTGAATTTCCTATTGATAGGCTTGATACTGAAAAGTTTTTATAATAGAAAAAATAATTCTGTCCATTCATTTGAAAGACTTCATTCTTTGGGGGTAAATTTAATTTCCAATGACCAAGTGTCACTGAGAGTCAAATATGAGGAACAAGGCAGATGACCACGTTGGATAAAACATTGATTTGGCAAAACTAAAGTGTTCTGGAAGACTTATCATCTTGTGTGTCTTTGTGAACTGGTTACAAAAGGAGAGTTCTCAAAATGTTCTCAGGAATGACAGTGTCATTGGTATTGGTCTGCTCCCAGGGTTATTGTCTAAAGGGAAACAATCATTTGCATAAATAAAGTCTGATGAAAATTTAAACAAATTTGCATTCAGGGTTGGGAATGTAGCTCAGTGGTGGAGCACTGGTCTAGCATGTTTGTGCAGGGTCTTGGGCTCGATTTCCAGCATCAGAAAAAAATGCCTCATTTCTAGATTTATGCTTTAAAGATGGTTCCTGAAAATGTGCATGGCTTGTTTTGGAAATAATATGTTAAAGTAAGGTACGAAGTGTTTAATGGAGAGTATTTACTACCTTTTCCTGAGGTGAAGCAGTACAAATTACCTTACTGGGTTTAAAATTTTGAACTATTGCAAGTGAAATTTTTATTAATGCTAGTCATGGTTATCATTTCCTTAATCCCTCTACCAAAGGGCAAATCAACCATCAGTTAAGTAGTTACAAATCTCTAATGACAAGAGTGTGTTCAGCCTTTGTGCTCACTAGGCCCACAATTATGGCATGTGTTTTCTTGTAGATGTTGTCCATCTATCTATAAATGGACTGTGGCACAATTCCTACTGTAAGCAACCCAAATTATGAATGACTGGATTTCAGACAAGTTTCAAGTCCTGATGCCAGTTTTTTAACCATTGTATTTTTTCTTTCCCTTGAATGTTTTATTGCTTTATTATTTTATTTCCACTAGGAATTGTGGAGTTCTAAATACTATTAGTGGTTTACCACTTTTGCACACATGTATCCTATTATTTTTGGAGATGTGGGGGAAGAGACTGGCCTCTTTTATTTTACCCAGTCATCTACCTGCTCACATAGATTGGCCCCTTTCTATTTAAAGGGACCACACAGAATCAAACCAATGTAACATTATAGACATTAAGTAGCATGAGGATTGAAAAAAATACAAATAAAGATCATATTCAAATATTTATATTGTAACTAAAATATGCAAGGGAAATCAAAGACCTATGTTTAGTCATTCATTCTTTCATTAAATCTTGCATATAGTGAGTACCTACTGTGTGCTAGGCATGATATGAAGTGATGTATATACAAACAAAAATAAAACATTTGGTTGGGGATGGGAAATAGGTATGCTAATTAGAATATTATGTGTTTCAATACAACTATGAACTGATTAGTATAAATCACAGAGAAAGAAAGAACTGGGAAGGCCAAGAAGGGATTCACAGAGGACATAATGTTTACGATGAACTTTGAGAAGGAATAGAAATTATACACAGAAATATTCTTTTATACAAAAGAACAGCAGTATGAAAGAGCTGCTATTCTTGCATGCTGCTCTCAACGAGCAGGAAAGTGAACCCTGAAATTTCACCACATTGAGTCAACCAAATGTGTATCAGGCAATTGATGGACTCTCTGAGCCTGATCACCACAACCTGGGGTCTGTCTGGAACCACTGTGTGAGGAGTGGGGACAAGTTCAGTTGAGCATGTGGGTTAACTGTTGAAGTGTTCAGCCTCCAAACACATTTCTATCATATTACTTCTAAGTGGGAAAGTCCTGTGGCATATGCATTTTTTTTTAAATGGGGAAAAGAGAAGAACTTTAGAAATGACTCTCAGATTTCTAGAAAGGTGAAGAGGGATAGACTACTAGCTTGGGTCAACTGGGAAAATGGAAGGTGAGAGTGAGCCAGGCAGGGGAAGAAAAAATTCTGGTAATTCATTGTGATGCCACTCACAGCCAGAGCAACCAAGCTTCCCTTACTTGAGTGATTACAAGATCTTATCCCCAACATCTTCTTCAAGCTCTGGTCCTAAATTTCCAAATGCCTAATAGACATACCCACTTAATGAGCCTCAAGCACATAACATTCTTAAGATAAGCATCTTTCCACAAATTGGCTTTCCTTCTTGACTGATTTACTTGCATCAATATTAGCACTCCCACTTTCCTATTAACCCAGACTTAACATTTTCAGAATCATGTTTTAATCTTTTATCATCTTAATTCTCACTAGTCATGCACCAAGTCTGGTCAGTTGTGCAAACACTTACCTTTTCTCCCGTCTCCACTCCCACCTCTGCCACCAGAGCTTGAGTACCAATTACTCTGCACTGTACCACCGAAACACTTCCCCTCTATCTAGTCTCTGTATCCCAGTCTCCTCATTGCCCAGTATATGCTGCAGATCACCTTTCCCCAAACCTCTGTCATGTCACACTTTTGCTCAAGAAAAGAATGTAGTGCTCTATTGGTTACATAACTTCTATTCAAGACCTTTACAATGGGACAAACTGTCTCAGTAGACCTTGTAATTTCCCTGCACTTTGCACTGTGGATGCTATAGTCCATACCTGTAGTATCTTTTTTTCCTCTTCTCTTTGTAGTCTTCATTACATAAGACCTAGCTAAGGTTTTTGTCTTCTTTGGGGATATTATCACTCCATGAACATTACTACTTCATAGTTAACATGTATGGAGTGTTTGGGGCTAGTGTATGTGCTGAGCACGTTATGTAAATCATCTCATTTAATTCTCACTGCCATCCTACAAGGCATAGCCCTATTTTTCAAATGGGAAAACTGATGCATGAAAGGTCAAGTGACTTTTCTTTATTATAAATCTCTAAGTGGGTGAGCCTGGATTCATACCAAGGTGGTCTGATACTAGAGCCTGGGCTCCATTATTCTCATTTCCACCCAGTGAAGGACTTGTCCTCTGATCCTTAATAATTTATTATTATGTACTATTTATTTGGCATTAATTCTATATGAGCTCTTGTGAAGCGCCTGTGTTCACTATGTCCACTTTTAAGTGTCCACTTATTTCAAACTACTTTAAAATAAGATTATCCTTTGTAATTCTTTGTTTCCACAATTCATTATACATATTAGTATTTGACAAATGTTTTCTGACTAATAAATAAATTGACTAATCTATCAGGTGAACAATGAGGCTAAAATAATTGGGAGCTGATTGACTTATTCTACTTATCCAAAGGCTAAACAGTGAAGATAAAAAAAAAAAAAAAAAAAACTGTTCTAACCATACATCTTAGTGTAATGGATCTTCACTGTTCGGCTAGAACAGGAGGCTGTAGTGGTTTGTACTTCTATTCATATGAATGACATTTGCACTTCTGTGCTAAAAGACTATTGATTGGTTTGGCCAAAATCTGTGGGCTAGTATAGATGCATCTTTTACTTCCATGTACCTAAAATGAGAGAAGACCTCTGGTTATAATTTCTGGGGACAAGACTTTAAAAAACTCTTTCCATTCAAATTGAGCATACTTTCTTCATATTTTCATGTACTTGCTTGGCCTAAAGGTTGATTTGTGTTACATGAGTGAAAGTTACACATGTACACTTACCAATCAATAATTGAAAACAACCATTCCATATATGGTTTTGAAACATTATAGTGTTTTACAGTTCTCTATACAGTCATGCACCACAAAGTGGCCTTATGAATATATAGAGTCGTGGTTCCATAAGAGTAAATTCCCTAGTGACATTGTAACTGTATTCATTTGTATAAGTACACTCTGTAATGTTTGCAGTGGCAAAATCACTCAGTGATTCACTTCTCAAAAAATATCCCTGTTGATAAGCAACACATGTCTGTACTTATACAGGCAAGGATTTGATACTATATATTTTTAAATTAACACACATTATAAAACTAAACTGGAGGATTTGCAATATTTTCATTTGAATGGATTTTGATTTTGGCATGCTTTTTTTTTTTTTTGTTTTGATTTTTGTGGTGGTGGGATCAAACTCAGGGCCTTATGCATGCTAGCAAGTGCTCTCTCTACTGCTGTGATACATCCTAGCCCTTGACATGAAGTTTTTAATGAAAAAACTATCGTGCAGTCCATTAATAGGAGGATTGGAATAGCTGTCAGGTAGGCCTTTTTTTTTTTTTTTTTTAATATGATCAAAGAGCTTCCAAAGCAGAAAAACTTTTTGTTATATAGTATATGTAATTCTTAGCCACTTCATGCCTTAGGAGTATACCTGTGGCCATTATAATTTTCTTTTCTTTTCTGAGAGTGGGTTCAGAATTCAAGAAGAACCTTCTCAGAGAATTAAGGTACATAAGCAAATCTAACATTTGGACAACTGGATTATTTTCCCACTGTCGATTAGCTATTCTGAAGTTTTGTTCAAGTTAGTTCCTTTTGACCTCAAAGCCTAGAAAGTAGCAGCCTGAGGGGTTAGATGCATGAGGCCTACTAGGTTAAGAAACTGAAATCCAATGTAAAGATAAACAGACAAGTCTTCTAGATTTGCCATGTGAGATACTATTGCAAGGTGTTCCCTGGTTTTTATTCAAGTCATCTTCATTAAAACGACTAGCAATCATGAGTATTTTGAAGATGTGGGTAGGCCTTCCTGTAACTAAGATCCTGGCCTTTTCAGGGGGAAGTTGGGAGGCCGGATAAACTCTCCTTTTGTTTCTAAGACAGTACTTCTCAAACATCAGCATGCTCAGAATCACCTGGTGGGCTTGTTAAAAAACTCCACTCCTGGGAGTTTCTGATCTAATTGATCTGGAGTGGGCCTGAGAATTTGCAATTCTAACAGGTTCCCAAAGTGATGCTGCTCCAGGAACCATACTGTGAGAATCAATGTCTTATATAAAGAAAGTATACCCTTAACAGTCATCAGTGATAGGCAGGCAGCTTCTGGCATGGTTCCCAAGGATCTACACTTCCTGGTAGTCACACTTTTGTATAATCCTCTCCCCTCAAGTGTGAGCTTGACCTAGTGAATTTCTTCCATCAAAGATAAGGTAGCAAAAGTGAGGGAGGTGTAAATCCATGACCAGGTTATGAGAGTCTATGTCTTCCCTCTTGTAATAACTCTCCTGCCTAGTTGCAGCCAGCTGACATGCTATAAGATGCTCTGTGTAGAGGCCCACATGGGAAGGAACCTAAGGATGCCTCCAGCCAACAGACCTGGAAGAATTGATGCCTCAGTCCATCGGCCATTGAGGAATCAAATCTGGCCAAGAAACACTTGAGTGAATTGGAAGTTGATTCTTTGTAGTTAAGACTCGACAACCATACAAGAGACCTAGAGACAGAGAATCTGGCTAAACTGAGTATGGCTAAACTGTGCCCAGACTCTTGACCCATGGACACTGTGCGGTAATAAATCTTATTTTAAATTGTTAGGTTTAGGTGTAATTTGTTATGCAGCTACAGCTAACTAATACAAGTGATCTCTCCTCTGTCAAGTACTAACTGGCAGTAGGACAACAATTGGGAGACTAAGAGAGACTGTGTGTTACAGCGTATGACAGGAGCCTTTGTGTAGCAGAGCTATGTGGCCCACTGTACAGAGTCAGTTCAAAAGTCTTTGTTCTCTCAGCTTTAAATTGTTTATTTTGTATCTAGAGTAACATCTTTAAATGGGAACGTTTATTCAGATAGCTTATAACTAACTCACATAAGTTCTCATTTTTGGACCTAAGAACAGTTATGTTATATGAAAAATAAAATTCTAATGGAACAAACAAAAAATTCCATTTATTATTCTGAAATGTGACTGCATACTTAAGCATTGAAGTAGCTTGAGTATTTTACAACAAATTTATATCTCTTAGAAACTAATACCTATAGACAGATAAGAGTTAAGAATGCTCATTTTTAACATAACACACACTTAAAAGGAACACTTAAAGTTCATGTGATTATAAATGCCACTGTATATTATTTAGATTATATTTTTCAAAGCGGAAACAGATACCAAAGGAAATAAACATAATGTTTTCCATTTTGTCAACATGCCTTGAAACAGATCTATTAATATAAGTTGGTAATAAATTCTATCATAAAAGACAAATAGATTGTTGGGTTCTTTTTTTACAATGACTACATGACTTTTGTGGATTAAAATCAGGATGATCTAAATATTAATAGATTAATTTATGTGGAGGAAAAGTTACAAATCATTCACTTAAAAATTGGCTTTGTGCCCACATTCTAGCGGCACACTTGGGAGACTTGTAGCTGCACAGCTAATGTCTACACAGAGTGAATTTCTGAACATAATTTATGTAGATGAAGTGTGCAGAATGTTTTTATTTGTTCTACATCTCACTGTCTCACCTCTACATGAACTTCCCAAGCCCAGATCTACTCCAAATATTCTTACTCCCCTTCTCCACACTTCCCTCCAACGTGTTTGCTTTGGCAACTTTCATGTTCTTACAAACAATTCTCCCAAGGAAATCAATCACTCTTGCACCCAAAGAGAAATACTGCACACTCAGTGCGATGACAAAATGAAACATGTTTGAGGCAAACCATGTGTTCCCGCGTGTCCGGGATTATGCTATTTGCTCAAGGAACATGTTCCTAATGTGTTTGGCTTCTGTTACCCCTTGTGATTGCAACTTTCATTGTCTTTTGGAATTTATGATTTCAGAAGCAACTGCTTGGACTCATTCAATGGGACACTTTTGGAATGTGAAGCCTGAGGGATTCACTGGGCAACGTCATTCTGTTGTTCTTCTCAGGCAAGTCTGGCCCATGTAAAGGCACCTGGTGTTTGAGGAATTGTGGGGAATGAGTTCTCTTCCATTTGGAACCTCAGACAAATGGCTTATCAAAATGACCTGGGTCCATCAGGCTTTGGAAGCTATTCAGTTCATCAGTCACATTATTTAAGAAGAAATACTTTCTGGTCATGGAGTGAGGCCATCGATGGCATGTTAGAAAAGAGCCTTTGTAATGTTCTATAGCAGGGTGACTATGGTTCACAATAATCTGTTATATATTTTATGAAGAACTAGAAGAGAGGAGTTTGGAGGTTCCCAACACAGAGAAATGATAGATGTTTAAGATGGAAATACTAACTACTCTACTTTGATCAGTGTATGCGACCTACATGTGCTCAATTATTGCCCATAAATATGTACAAGTAGTATATGCCAATAAATAAGACAGAAAAAGTGAACAGAAAAGCATTTTTCTTGTGGTGCACTCAAGGCACATGACCATATTTGTCCCTCAGTTTGGCAGCATATTTACTTAGAAGAGAAGCACCAGGATGACATTTAACAATCTCAAGACCCATGGTTTAAGCAAGATTCCTGGACTGTTCTCTGCTCTGACTGAGGGTTATCTCCTTTCTTACCCCAAGAATCCTCACAGTGGGAGGCCAGGTCCACTTGGCATTTCTGCCCTCCCCTTGCCCCAGCTTTTTAGTATGCCCTGCCCAGTTCCCTTCCTGCCCTGAATTCCACCTATGGGTGAGGAGGGATGGGCCCCTGGGAAACACAGTTCTGTGTAAGTCTAATTTGTTCCCTATATCTGTTCAGTCTGAGCTTTTTTAGAGCAACAAATGCGACAGCATAAGTTTTCCCAGTTGGGTGTCTAATATATTTTAAAGCTAAATGCATACAAATTAAAGCTATCAGTCACTCTCATCACAGCAAATGGCATGACACAGGCAGAGGGAGGTGCACAACACCTCTAGTTGCAGGGTGGGGCTGCAGCTCAGTGGCAGAGCGCTTGCCTAGCATGTGTGAGGCACTGGGTTCGATCCTCAGTACCACATAAAAGTAAACAAATAAAGGCATTCTGTTCATCTATAACTATAAAAAAATGTTAAAAAAAGAATCTAGTTGGAAGGGATGGAAAGAGACCTTGGTTTAAAAGAAAGGGAGACAAAAGAATGAATATGGTGGAGAGACTGCAAACATAATTCTACCCAGTAGGAAAAAGGCTGATACCCACAATGACCGGGTTTCTATTAAGAAAATTTCGATGCCAGGGGCACTGAAATGAAAATTGTACATTATCATACTCCCACAGACATAGGAAGGGGCACTGTTTGCATAAAGAGGGTTTACATGATATTGCACTGGCTGAGATCACAGGTTTAGCTGGATGTGGTGACTTGGGTGGCTGAGGTATCAAATTTGAGGCCAGCTTGGGCAACTTTTTATTTATCTGAGACCATTTTTATTTATTTATTTGTTCTTATTTACTCATTTACATGAGACCCTGGCCCAGATAAAAAAATGAAACAGGCTGGAGGTGTTGTTTAATGGTACAGTGCCCTGGGTCCAGTGAGCCTCAGTGTTCTCAGTTGTAAAATGGGCAATAATATCTACATTGTAGATTTATTGTGAAAATTATACAATAATGCATGCAAAGCAGTGGCATATGATACAGGTTAAATCAGTGTTAGCTTCTGTCATCATCACCATCATCATGTTATTATCACTGTGCTGTGGTTTGAATATGTGCCCCCCAAGGCAAATGTTAGAAACTTAATCTCCAGTGCTTCAGCGGTAGGAGGTGAGGACTAATGACAGGTGTTTGGGTCATGAGGGCTCCACTCTCATGTATGGACTGAAGTTGTTATCATAGGAATGAGTTAATTATCAAGAGAATGAGGTCCTTATAAAAGGACAAATTTGTCTGTTTTGCCTCTCTCTCATCCATGTAATGATTTCTGCCATGTTATGATGTACCAAGAAGTCCTTCACCAGATGCTGGTTCCTTGATCTTGGATTTCTCAGCCTCTAAAACTGTGAGGAAATAAATTTGTTCTTTGTAAATTACCCAGTCTCAGGTATTCTGTTATAGTAGCACCAAATAGACTAAGATACACTGTTACTGACAACATTCTAGATGTGGGGCACAAAATATATACTAATCCGAAGCTACTAAACAGAGATGGCAAAGTAAGCACTCTAAAAATATTTAAAGAGGAATAAGGAGTGATAAAAATGGAAGAGAGAGAAAGCTGTAAAGGGAAGGTGGGTCTTGAGCAGGACCTTGAAGGTGGGTGGGAATTGCCATCCCATATCATGTCCCTTCAGTTCCACAGCTATGTTACACTGATATGGCAACTCCTATCACTATGAATTGAAAGTTTGTATCTTCCCCAACCCTACATTCATGTATTAAAACCCTAACACTGGTGTGATGAAATTTGGAGGTATGGTCTTAGGGAGGTAGTTAACTTTAAATGAGGTCATGAGGGTGGGTTCTATATGGGATTATTGTCTTTATAAGAAGAGGAAGAAGTTAGGGCTTACTCTACCATTTAAGGACACAGAAAGAAGGTGGCAGTTTGCAAGGCAGGAAGACAGCCTTTACCAGGAACCTTGTACCTTGCACCTTGATCTTGCCCTTCAGAACTGATAGAAATAAGTAGTTGTTTAAGCCATCCTGTCCATGGTATTTTGTTGTAGTAGCCTGAGCCAACTAGACACTCTCACATGGAAGTGGCCAGGAGGACAACAGAAGCCTCAGGCTTGGTGTGGGGACATGCCACCGCCCCCACCCCAAGACAGTTTCACTGGTTTATTGGGCTTCAGGCACTTTTTTGATGTCTTTCTCTTGACTGGTGGAAGCAATGTCCTATTTTGGCTAGGGTCACTGAGTAAAGAAAATTTGAGTTTGAAATATTGAGTTTGTTCTCTTCTTTGATTCCAAAGAATTTACGTTCCTCAGCTATGATTTCCTTTGGCTCTCTGAAATTTCTACTTTTTTTAGTCTCTCATCTCTGCCAACCAGTTTCAAAATAATATAAAGTACAGGCAGTTCTTAGTAGTGCTGTCTTTCCTTTTCTGTTTTGAACTCAGGACCATGTATCTCTCTGATCAAAAGAAGTCACTGGGGTCGGGTGGGAGCTCCTCTCCCACTTCACAGAGTCTTAGATAATTTAATTTTGAGGTTGGGAGTCTATAAGCCAACATCAGACAGGTGGCAATTATCATTAAGTAATTAAGATTAAGACACTGACTGACCAAAGTAAACCAGGATGAACAGGGGAGAAGAAAGACTGTTTATTCCTCTCAATCTCTTCAGTTGTGGTTTCCCAAACTGCAAATAAACCTCTGATGTAGGGGAATGTGAATTCAGGGTTTCTATTTCCTAGTACTATTTCCTAGTACTATGCTTGCTTTGAAAAGCTGATTGATTTACCTTAGACTCTCTATAACTCTTCAGATACCTTTTTCCCCCCTGTATGTATTCGAACCAGTTCTGCTTCATTTTGTACTTGAGAAGACTTTTTCTCATGATGAATGAATTTACTCTCTTCTTGCTGAGATCCAACTTGATGCTTTCAATATTGGCTCATTTATGCTTCCTGTAGCTGCTTCGTGGTGATGGTAACATTATACCTTCTTCAGGACAGCCCAGGTCCAAAATTCCTCTTCTCCAAGACAGTGCCACTGAGACATCCTCTTTTAGAGGCACTGTTGAATTGTTAGGTCAACATTAATGAACTCATACCACAGCAGCCCATTTTACTAATGGCTGTTACTGTCACCAGTTAGGATATTTTTTTAATCCATTTTGCCTCATTAATATTAAAAAAAATTATGGTCCATTATTTTTCAGGCTTCTTTACAATTCAAGGCTGTATACTACGAACCCTCATTTGTCAGTTGTCATACTTGATTTGACTTAAGTATTCTCGACTTTTCCTAGATAGTGGCCAGTGGCTTTGCAACATTTTTGGATCAGACTCAATAACTTGGGTAAAGTTAAAAGTGAGTTTTGGGTGCGGATTGGAAGGAGGCAAAACAAGAGGAAGGTTTCTAGCTCTCTGCAGGATGAAGAGATGTGTTGAGGGACATTGGGTTGCATTAGCTAGTCTTCCTGTTGTTTGTGCTTATGCTGGAACTTCTGAGCCTTGGCTCTCCTTTCTCAAGACAGCGATGTTTCCCGCTATTTTCTCTTTTGTTGCCTTGGACAGGAAAGGGCGTGAGTTCCTCTTTTCATTCAGCCCAAACATAATACACGAAGCCTCCCGTGCTTGCGGGGAACATGTGGTTGTGTTCTAAGTGCCATCTGCAGAAAGATGGTCTTGGGAAAGCAGTTTCCCCAGAACAGAGAAACATCTCCGGAGCGAGTGATCCCCGGCGCACAGATTCAATAAGCCCAACCGCACTTGGCCCCGTAACAAACCTAATACGGCAGCCCATATTGTTGCTCGGGAAGTCTCCAGCCAAACCGAGTTCTTGTAAAAATAAATACTCATCAGCAAATATTTTGATTAGTTAAAAATGTTCAAAATGGCTAGGCCCTCGCTCCCCTCCTCCCGGCACAGCGCGGACGCCGAGACCCGGCTCGGTTGCGGGGCGGGGGCGCCCGGCGCTGCGCTTGGCCCGGCCCGCTCGCTGCGCGCCCAACCCGCGGGCGTCCCCGCGGCTCGGCGCGCCGGGCTCGCGCCGCCTCCAGGCGCGCAGTTCCGAGGACTGCGGGACGCGAGCGCCGGCCGCAGGCGGCCTCGCCCTCCCCGGGGCCGCCGGTACGGAGCCGCCCGCAACCTCGATACATTTACTTGCCTTAAGCTCTTTATTAACTCCCCCGGAGGAGCGCGGCTGTGGCTGCGCTGCGGCCGCGCCCCCTGCGCCCTGGTGGTCTGGCTCCTCCGCGCGGCGCACATGCTAAACAGATTAACATGCCTTGGCTGACCCACGCTTCGCAACCCGCGGATAGGGTTTCTGCAGCTCCATGTGGAAATTAACCTATCTGTACCCGTGGTCAGCTGCGCCCGGTCGCTCCTGCGCAGGCCGGGCAATCCAAACAAACCCAGGCCGCTGGCTCCCTCTGTGACTCTTGGCCCCTCTCCCTCTTTCCCAGCCAAATATTTATTGGAAAAGAGGTTCTCCTCTTTGGCAGAAGGTAGGGCACATTTCTGAGAGTTCTTTATTTGTAAATGATTTTTGGCAGGGCCAGGCACCCTTAGGAGGGGGTGGCAGGGAACTCAAACTCCATGACTGGAAGGTTTCTAGCTCTCTGCAGGCAGGGAGCTGTTTGTGTTTGCACAGGGCACCCTGGTCCTGGTCATTAAAAATACATGTGCTGTCTTTATTTTGCTTTTGTAATAGTCCCTCTGTTTAATGCGACTGTGTACTTTGTTCTAGGGCAAGTTTTCTCCCATCTCCACCTCCCATTCGACAGTGACAACCAGTAAGCAAAGTGAGTGGATTCTTATGGATTTTCTTTCCCACATAGAGGAACTGAAAAGGCAAACTCAGAAGCTGGTGGGTACCAGCCCGAGGCCAAAACTTAATGACAGCAGCATCTGCCTCTCAACGCCTGCCTCTTCCAGCAAGTCAGGGCAACTGAGGTTGACTAGTGTACTCTAGCTTACTTGTTACACATTTTCCTCCTGCATCCTATTTTTCTATTATAATTATATTTCAGCAGTTCAGCCTTTCACTAGATATAGATGGTACAGGGTCTGCATCAGTTGGATGGGGCAGCTATTGTGACTACTGCCAGGACGATGGATGTGGCTTTTCATATTCCTTTCTATTTTCTCTTCATATTTCCTTGATCATGAAATGTCTACATTGTTTGGAAACCACAAATGGCTATTTTCTAGGGGCGATTGCTACTCCTGATGGTTGCCTTGTCCCACTACTCAAAATGAGCGCAGGTCACCTGAGGTTGTGGGTTGTGCCATCATACCTCACTGGCTGCTGGCAGCATGAGGTCATTTTGTTGGGGTGGTTTCGGTGTGTCCTCGGTGTTGTTTCTCAAGACCTGTGGCAGCCATCCATCCCATTTGCTTTTACTTTCCAGTCGGCCCCAGTGCAATGCCCTATGATGTCTTGGCATCAAAACACTGTGCCAGACTCACAGGTGGCGCTGATCAAAGTGTGCAATGGCAGGGTCACAGTGGACCCATGAACAACAAGAAGGCTGAGCATTACTGCCCCTTAACAGATCACCCTTTGCCAGTCTGCTGAGGGACATGCCAACCCTGTTGATTCATCTTGCCCTTTCTTTCCAGTCATGTATTTTTTGGATGGGTGGCACGTTCCTGAGGTAGAAAAAGCTTTCAGAGTGCAAGCGTCCAGAAAAACAATCAGGAACCAATTGGCAGCACATTTTAGGTGGTTTCAGCCTGACACTGAGGAGATGAACTAGAATTGGCGCTGATAATATGCCCACAGCTAAGAACTGCATTGAAACCAAGCTATAAATAAATGTGCTGAGGACAAGGGAAATAATGGTTTCCCCTCCCACCCCTCAAATACGCAGTGCCACGAGAAACCTAGATTCTTCTGCTAAAGCAACAGAAACCACTGAACTTAAAAAGAAAAAAAAAAAAAATGAGACTCAGGTCTAAGGCAGCACAAGGCCTAAGTCAGTCCAGAGCTGGTGTTTCTTTTTCC
This sequence comes from Sciurus carolinensis, assembly GCF_902686445.1. Taxonomy (NCBI): domain Eukaryota; kingdom Metazoa; phylum Chordata; class Mammalia; order Rodentia; family Sciuridae; genus Sciurus; species Sciurus carolinensis. The sequence goes on from NC_062218.1 coordinate 60,894,656, forward strand.
CCCTGGTATGGATAACATCATGGAATTCTTTTTGGCTCTGGAATTGTGGGATTTAATCAGAGCTTGTTGTGAGAGCATTTCTCCAGGTTTCTCACAAGGCAGCTGGCATCCTGGTTTCTGGAAATCCTTATTCTCCTCTTCTTCTTCATCAGCACCTACATTCGATATTGTCCATATGGATCATGTGAGGGGAAACACACAAATTACAGCAACTTTTGTCTTTTGTCGTAAAGGTCTGACAGGGCAATAAACACTCACAGCCTCCCTCCTCCAGGAATTCCTCATCCTCCCTGTGTGGCTCTAGCCCTGTGGATAATATCATTACAGGACTAAACAAATAAACAGTCGATCCAAATCAACCAGGAGGCGCTGGGGACTACACAGTTCCTCTCTGCAAAGATGATACAAGTAAATTTACACTCACAGCTTGGACATGCTCCAGCAGCTATGAATAGCTGTTCAGTTCTGTCAGGCTGCGGAGGAGTTCGGGTGCTGGACTGACCCCCAGCCTGGTCTTTGCTTCCATCAATGTGAGCTTTCAGGGTTCTGTTTTCCTTACTATCCTCGACTGGGAACATCAAGGACCAGTAACACTTTTTATGAACCCTGAACTCAAAGAAGCAGCTTTTACTACAAAGTTAACATATTAAACCCAATGACATGGATGAAAGGTTAACACACTTCTGCCAGCTCCGAGCTTCCCCTTCGAATGCGATTTCCTGTGTTCAGGCTGTCACTTTTGTGGCTGCTGCAGACATTAATGCCATTTCTCCTACCGCAGGCCCTTCCACAGGCACAGCAATTCATTGCACTTCAGCCAGAGAACAGAAACTGCCTGTAGTCGAGCCACAGCAAACACTTATTCCAGTCTTGACCAACATGTTGAGATAATTTTTTCCATTGTATGCATATATTTAAGTGCCACACTGTACCCCAGAAATATGTATAATTTACTAAGTGCCAAAATATATATAAACGATTAAGATTTTTAAAATAATTTTTTGATTGAGAAGACTCAGTTACAATGATAACATGAACACCACATGCAGTTTTCCTTTTTCAACTTTAAAAGTGAAACTTTCTTGTGTCCTGACTCTATATGTGTGTCAGCAGTTCCTGTGATGTTTTGTTTTGTGCTGCCTGTTCTTGTGACCTGAGGCTTTGTTCTTTTTAATGATTACTCTTGCTGCAACTATATGATTGTGTGTGTTGAAAAAAATAAAGACTGAAAAGAAATATACTAAAACATTATCAGTGGTGGGGGGTTGTATTTTCAAAAGACCTCTATAATTCTTTGCTTCCCTACCCCCAAATTAAAAAGTGTTAAAAAATTTATTTGAAATCAGTTTCATCCTCTTGTGGTAAGCTCTAAATTCTGTTCTGTAGGGCTAATGGCCAAAAAAATAAAATAAAAATAAAAATAAAATTTAAAAATGTGTTAACAAAGAATAAAACAGGTGTGTTCTGGTATCTATGACCTATTCTGGGACACATTGAAAACAATTCTACCTTCTTCAGGTGCCCACAGGCCTCCACAGGTGAGCCCAGTCTTGGGCAGTGTATGACCTTTCTGCCACTATAATGAAATACTTGACACAGGCCACTTATGAAATAAAGAGGTGTTTTCTTTGGCTCATAAAGTCTTATTTTGATCATAAAGGTCTTTGAGGACCTAGTCCATGATCAGGAAGCCCCATGGTTTGGGTCTCCATTGAGGGGAGCATATACACCATGGTGGGAATTCATGTCAGAGTGAGCAGTCACATTTGAGCCAGGAAGTGACCTAACAACCTCCAGGCAGTTTCCTCTTAAAGGTCTATAGTACTTCCAATGCCACCACCCTGCAGACCAAACATTTACAGAGGAATCTTTGGGGGACACGCATCTAAATCACAGCAGGCAGGATATGCTTTTAGATCTGTTAAATTTATGTCCTGGGGTGAACATAAAGGGAACCCAACTCCAGGAGGGACAGGGGCAGTAGGCAACCACTTGTCCCAAGTGAGACTGGCTTCTACAGCTTTCCTGAGGTCAAGGTTATAGTGAGTAGGGGAGCAAAGTCATGAGAGGTGAGGAGGTGAAACACAGAAACACATTCCTTTGAGTCCCAGTCACATGTCAGTTCTATGCACAAGGAAGAAGAGACCCTGCCCTCCACTAATAGAGAGAGCTCCAGTGCCTGACTTAGGAGACTGCTGTCTTTTGCTTAGTCTTTAGAATCCCCAGTTGGGGAGGCAAAGGCTTCTGTTTGTTCAGGGGCAGAACTATCTGGGTTAGGCTCCCAAAAGCTAGAAAAACAAGTTGTGGCCACAGACCACCTGGCAAAGAGCCTCAGGGGACTGGAAAGTAGAGTCCCCCTGACACTGTACTAGTTCTTCCACTGTCTTCGAAATTGGTTCAAACTCCTTCTATATAGTTCCTTGAAAACTTGACCACTATGTTGTGTCTGTTTTCTCTGTTTTCACTTGGTTCTCCTGCCATATTTTAGTTAAGTCATCTTTGAATGCCAGCCTGTCTTAGCTGCATGAAGGGAAACTAAACACAGGAGTTTTTCTTGTACTCAGGCTGGATTTTAAAGGAAGATAAGCATGGCAGTGGCAGTTGGAATTGAAGTGTTATACTTCTGGGGACAGATGCAACTCTGGAAATGTCCCAGGTTTTGTGACAGAGACAGAGATGAAGATACACATAGAGAGACTTTCTTTCACCTGGAGAAATCTTCCAGAAAATTTCTTGGTTTACACTGTGTAATAACTAATAATAGATACAAATAATAGATAGATAATAGATATAATAATAGATAACTAATAATAGATAGTACTATTACAAGAAATGTTACAGATCTAAGATTTGATAAAAAGTGTGACCACACAATTCTTCAGTGTTTTCCTGATGTGTTGATTTTGTGCAAAATCCCAAAGACTGAAACAAAGTTTGAGGAAAAGCAAATGATATATTTTTCTTCCTTTACAAATATATGGCAGTTCTGGAAACCCTGACATTTGAAAATCTGCATTTTCCTTTATTAGTTTTCAAAACAATTTTATAAAAAAACTTTCCCATTAAGTTGCAACTATGACAGAGACTGTTTATCGTTTCATAATGTCTGCTTTTCCCTTCTTCTTTTTAGGAAAACCCCCTAAATTGTAGGTGGACATATGCCACCCCTAGAGACTACATTTCCCAGGCTCCCTTGCAGCTTGATAAAGAGACATGTGACTAAGATCTGGCCAATAGGATGGTAAGTAAAAATGATGTGTAAAACTTCTTGTCATATCCTTACATAGAAGCTGATGTCCTTGAAATCCTTTCACTTTATCCTGCAGCATGGCACAGGGATAAGTGGTGGTAAGCCAGTTTTGGCCATATGGATGAGGGCAACATCATAAGGATAACTGAGCATCCCTTCAGCAGCTCTGCCTTACTCTTTTGTATTTTCTACAAGCTCAGATATTTCCATAAGAGAAATATATTTGTTTAAGTCACTATCATTTGATCTTTGTTAAAGCAGCAAACATATCGCAACACATATAGCAAATGTTCTTAGCATATTTAAATCATGACTTAATTTATATGATTTTGTGCTACATACATTTTGGGGAAAGCAAGGTGTGTTTCTTTTATTAATGGCACTGCTATCCTACTCCTCTGGGTTAAAATTCTTACGTTCATCTCTGACTCCTTTCATTCCTTGTGTGCCCATGTCCAATTTATCATCAAATCTTGGTGAAATTTTTCTTTACAATGCCTATGAGATTTAACTCTTTCTTTCCAGATCCACAGCCAGCCCTTGTCCATTTTCTAAGCATTTCATGCCCAGATTTCTAGAGTAGTTCCTAATTGTCTCCAATTAGTTCCAGTCTGTCCACTACCAAATAAGTCTTCCCAAAACATCAATTTCCTCACTTCCTCATTTCTCAAACTTCATATTTCCACTTGAACCATATGAAAGTCCTAATAATAGAGTTATGGACTTAAAAATGTGGTAGGTTATGAGGTTAACCTAATATTTAGGATGAATTAAAAGAATTGTACTGCAGTTCCAGTTTTACCAAACAACCCCTTCATTCACTTTGCCCAGATTTCTTACAGTCTTCCTCATACTTTTTTGAAACTTCTTCCTGCTGTGCCTTTGTTGGAAGTAGTTTCCTCTCTCTCATAAGTCTCTCTTCTTCCTCCTCTCTCAATGTCACCCTCCATTTCTTTCAAGACTCTGTTCTAGACTCTCTTCCTCATTATAGTTTCCCTAATCAATCATACTTCATAGGAAACCTAATCCTTAACTTGAATTATTAAAACCTTCTCCAATAATATGAGTGTCTTCTTTCCTAAATAAATTGCAAAATCTTCAGGGGCTGACTGTGTCCTTTAATTCTTAAACAATTTTTAGTAGTAATAAAAGGGCTCATAATGGACATTTAACAAATATCTTCTAACTTGGAAAAGCCATTAAAACTATTAAACTTCCTGGTCTGACTAAAATAAACACTCTCAATAAAATCTCCCAATTGTTTCTAGAAGGGAAATACTGTATGTGAATGCTACTAGCCAAATAGTAGTACTTTTTTCTACTACCAGAAAGGTGTGAATGGCACTAACTTGTATGACTGGACTCTCGTGTTTGCTCTCTCTTACACTTGCACACAAAGAGGCTTCCTCGAGTCATTTCTTCTCATTTGATCAGTGTGGTTCTTGGTCGGAAAAGAACTTCCCATTTTCTTCCACTTCTAACTAATCAAAGTTCTCTCTCATTTATACTACATGTTGTATTTCTGGTTTTATGTCCACTTCCTCTGCAAGACTGTGAGTACTCAGGGGGTGTGGACTCATGTGTGATGAAGTCGTATATGAGCCATCAGCAAGGAGTTCTATTTCAAGGGGGAGCAAAAGTAAAGATTGAGAAATATCAGGTATCAGTGCTGGTTTTCCAGACTTGCTGACTCTAGTGGTATCAGAATACTGGATATGGATCTCACTAGGTGTCATTTTTAAGTTGCTCAAAAGGAAATGACTGGTTCTTCAGACTTGCAAAAGTTTCAGTTCAGCTAAGAGAAGTTGCTTTGATTTTATCTCAAGATCACTCCTGTTCCTGGTCTCATCACTTTCATGTCCTTCTGTTGCCCTACAAGGCTCAGACCATAGCCTGGAAATGGAAGGCTTGTTTCTTCACAGATTACATTTAACACAAAGTGCTAACAAAAGCGAAGGATGAATTAGAAGCTGACATTATTTATTAGGTTACCAATACTTAAGTACATATGCTTTTTTCATGACTGGAAATAACATTGATTAGGATTTTAATTCTGTGTGTTCACTTGACTGGGGAAAAGGATGCCCAAATTAAAGATGATTTCCGAGTGTGTCTGTGAGGGTGTTTCCAGATGAGGTTAGTATTTGAATTGGTGTACTAGTGAAGTAGATGTGCTCCCCAATGTGGGTGGGCATCCTCCAACCCACTTAGGGCCTGAATAGAACAGAAAGTAGAAGGAGGAGAAATTTCCCCCTTTTGCTTCTTGCCTGCCTGCTTGAGTTGGGACCTTGGTCTTGCCTTGCCCTAAGCCTGTACTTTATGCCCAGCATCCCTGGTTCTCAGGTCACCAATCTGAGACTGGAATTTATGCCACCAGCTTTCCTGGGTCTTCACCTGCAAACAGTGTGATTCTCAGCCTCCATCCTACTGCTCTGTTTCTCTAGAAAATCCTGACCAATATAGATGGCTTTAGTGTGGCTAGCCTAGAATATTAAACAGTGGTATCTCTTTCCATGACTAAAGGGTATTGTCAATGATTCTGGAGATGACAAGAATTTGACCAGGATTTGTAAATGATTTAATGATTAGAAAATACAACCTATCAAGACTAAGGAATTAATATTATTTAAATTTACATGCTTTGGTCTGGAGGAAAAAAAGGAATGAGGAATACTTTTATAATGGAGTTCTAATATAAGAAATTTGTTGACCAGCTGTTCTCAATTTTACCTGAAAAGAGGGGAAAAATAAGGAATGAATTTAAGAAGTATCATGGGGAGTGTAAGGCAGACTTTTCTGACACTAGTCAGTGGTTCTCAAATTTTAGTTCCTAAACCCCCTAGGATCTTGTTTAAAATGCAGGTTCCTGGCCTCTATACTTAGCAGTTCTGACTGGATAAATCCTGGGTGGAACATAAGAATCTAAATTTTTAATAAGCCCTGACCCTTCAAGTTGAATCGAGGTTGGTGGCCCTTAGATCACACTTTGAGAACCACTAGGGTGGATGACTGAATGGAATGGATTCTTAGGGGACTCACTGAGCTTTTCTCCTCTGGAATATTTATTCATAAAGTTGTTTTTATTTTATTTCACTTCAACTTTGGAGCATTTACCATGTATTTAGAGGGGCATACTAGATTGAATAGTATTCTCCTGTCTCACCCCCCAACTCCTGTCCTTCCCAGAACTTTAAAATGTGATCTTATTTGGAAATAGGATCATCACAGATATACTTAGTTAGGATGAAGTCCTACTGAATAATATCAAGAACAGCTAGCCATCATCAAAAGCTAGGAAGAGCAAGGAAAGATTCTCCCCTAGTGCCTTCACAGAGAGCATAGCCCTGATGACACCTTGGTTTCAAAGACTTGAAGCCTCCAAAATTGTGAGAGAATACACCACCCAGTTTGTGGTACTTAATCGTGGTAGCTCTAGGAAACTAATACAGGAAATTTCAACATCATGCCAGTAGGCAGAGAAGTAGATGAGCTCACAATATAGGGATTTATTGTTTTATAGATTTTTTGGCTCATATTTTGGAGGATATAGGTATTCAGATATTTGCAATAGTCATAAACTAGATAGTGGTTCATTATTATTTATAATATCATTCTTCTAACCCATCCCTTAAAACCCCAGCTCTTAAAACTGAACACACATGGGCTAGGGGTGTAGCTCAGTGACAGAGTGCATATTTTGTATGCACATGGTCCTGGATTGTACCTCCACTAAGACACACACACACACACACACACACACACACCACACACACATACCTGAGTATATATGATCTTGAATATTTGAGAAAGATGGACTTTTGATTTTTAGAAGACTATTACAATAAATGAACTTGTTTGTTGAAATAAACAGAACACTCCAAATTTTCATATCCAAAAATAAATGGTTGGGTTAAATAAATGAACAGATTTGAAGTCACTTTCCTCTTAAAATTCTAGGAGTTAACTTTAAGAGTAAATCTAATTATCCATCAGTTTGAAATGATGGTGACATTTTGTACAGGAAGCTTATCTACTTGAATGAGACTTTAGTAACTTGGGCTTAGAAGAACAACTCATGCAGGAAATTAAATGTATTTCCTTATAAGACATGTTAAAATAACCCCTTTCTTGCTAGTTGCTTTGTAATTGTTAAATTATACTAATATATTTCCTTTTTGATTGTCTACATTTAGTGACTCTAACATCTGAAAAGTCATTGATTTGCTTGATCTCTTGTTTCTCAGATAGGTGCTATTTTATGGTGTAATGTGATAGAGAAGGGGGAACGAACTTGGATTGTTGCTGGCATATCAGTTCTTTCCCTTAATAAAACACTCAACTGAGTCATTTTCTCTGGCTACTTTTCCATTGTAAAAAAATCTAAATCAAAGAACATGACTGCTTTTATTGGCAAAACAGTAGATAAATTAGGGATGTAAAAATGCAAGCAGGATTCAGTACAAGTGCTACTCAGAATGGACTTGCTGGGTGAAAGGTTTACTCTGTCAATTTTCCTCTTGAGACACTTAGGTTTAAGGAAATGTTTGCACTGCTCTAGAGAAAAAGTTGGCTGTGTGTTTTTCTTTTGTGTTTAGGCCACTCTGGAAGTAATTCCTTTGGGCACAATTATCTAACATATGGTGATTTAGAAAAAGCCTCAAGCAAAGGTCATTTGGATGTTTTAGGCAGGAAAGAAGAAAATCCATCTTGGAGAATAAAAGGAAGTCAGGAAAGGCTGAGGTGCAACTTATGGTCAAAAGGACAAAAAGTGAAAGTGAGGTAGATTTTAAGCAAAAAAATGTGACTCCGGTTTTTTGGTTTTTGCTTTGTTTTTGTTTGTATTTGATTTTTGTGTGAAGATTGGGCAAGTGGAGGTGAAAGACAAGGCTGTGGTATCAGAGAAGCTTGGTGCTGGACAGGCATGGAAGACACCAAGGTCAGCATGGGACCTGTACATTTGAACCCTACTGTTGAACAGGGATTATGCTCAGAAGGGTCCCACGCTGTATTAATGCCTATTGTTATTGTCTTGAAATTCTGAACAATTTTTAAAATATATTTTAGTTGTAGGTGGACACAATACCTTTATTTTATTTTTATGTGGTGCCAAGGATGGAACCCAGCACCTCACACGTTCCAGGTGGGCACTCTACCACTGAGCCACAACCCCAACCCTGAAATTTTGAACAATTTTTAACTTTAATCCCTACCATTTCATTTTGCACTGGACCTGCAAATTATGTAGACCGTTCTGCAAAAGATTGTTTGTAACTATTTGGTTTTTTAGATGAGAAAATAAGGTCCTGAGAGACAAATGACTTGCCTGGAAGAGCCAGGAAGAAAGCCCAGTTCTCTGGGTCAAAACTGCAACTGAGTGTGCAAAGTATCTAAACAAAGAGACCTGCTTTCACCCTCATACTAAAAAGAAACTTCTTCATGCATCACAAATGAGCCAAATAAAACATTTAAAGAATCCCAAAAGGAAGAAAGGTCTGGTTATGACTGGATATGAGAAAGAACTCACATTGACTTTTCAAGTCATGTATAAAAAATCCAAGCTGCCATATTGATTTTCCCCACTTCAGCATCAGCCCTCCCACTACTCTCTAAGATCTGGGAATCCTGGCATGTACTCTTCATCTTCTCACTCAAAGAGCCATGCTGTAAGTAAATTTAAGCAGTGGATCAAGCTGAATTGCTGTTCTCATACTGTGGAGAACTGGCTATCCTGCTCTGCATACCTTTATCACTGGTACTGTCCTACTGAAAATAGGTTAATTTAATAATTGTGCACTTATCTTCTTGTAGGGCAGGAAGATGGCTATAATTAGTCTGGCATCAGCCACACAACCAACCATACTACACAGAATTGAGCATCACACAATAGCTGGCCATTGTTTACACTTTCCAAAAGGGAACCCAACCCAGATCAAGTTCACCTGAGGAGCATCTTCACTGAACTGGAAATTGTCCTACATCATTGTAATATTCTATATCTTCAAGTTGACATTGCTATCAGAATTTGTATATTTTAGATGAAGGAAACTATATGAAATAGTTGTTTTTAATTGCTGTTTATATTGGAACAAAAAAATCTGCTTTTAACCACCATGCCCCAACCAACTCTCCATAACTTCCTGATGGTAAGCAACATTTATAGAAATACAAAGGTAAGTTTGCAACTGCCCAGGAGTTGTCAGCAGAAATTCTGTAGAACCAGAACAGGCCAAGGAATCCTCAAAACACCTCATTTTTCCCCATGAGAAACATCCTACTTAATATTCCCTTGGTGTAAATCACAGATGTATAGATAGGCCAATATTACCTGATTCACAGAAAAAAAAAGTTGTCTGCAATAACCAAATCCCTGTCATATCTTCAAATCAGAATGTGTAAGCAGTATATCAGAAAGATATGACAGGGACTTTATTGGTAAAGAGGAACCAAATGTGTAGGAAACATGGCTCAAGTTCTTTTGTGAAAGAAACATTCAGGATTTTGTCAAGTGTATGGGGAGGGTGTGGCAGGGTGAGGCATAAAATACTTTCCATGTACAAGTCCAGTAGAGAGAAGGGAAATGTGAAAATACAAGAAAACACACGTGAGAGATTTATCTTGGCAGGATTTTTATGTTATAACATCTTGAAGTCAAAAGATACTCTAATCCTCCACTTATATTTTATAGGTAAGGAAACTGAGGTCTGAGGAGATTGGTAATGATTTGAGGTCACTCAGTCTAATGGAAGAAAAACCAGATCACTAACCTCCAAGTACAAAAGAGGTACAGCCTAGGCACATGGTCAGTGGGGAGGGGTTCTTGGAAGAAATTGGTCACTGTCAAATATTGAGGCAAGTGACTTGAACTTTAGGGCCTCAATGACCCAAAGTGTGTAACTTGGAACTGCACTTCTCAACTGGCTTGGGTTTTGGTTACTGCAGAAATCATGGAGAACTAACCCCCAAGCACTTTTTTCAAATCACTCCACACCATGACCCCAAGGGCAGACAGCAGACAGAGAACTGATGGTCCTGAGCCACTTTGACAGTCTGGGTCTCTGTAACTGCAGACACAATAGCAGCCTCAGAGATCCTAACAGAGGTCCAGACCTGCTGTCTGAAGAGTTCTGCCTCTGACAGTTGACCTTAGGAACCTCAAGCTCCTTAATCTTCCCATGGTTGAATGAAGAACTCCAAGGAAGAGACTGAGGAGTACATAATCAAGCAAGGATTGCAGCCATGTGTGTGTAGGATCAGCTTCTGCAAGGCAGCAGTCCACTGGGAAATACAAGAGTCTGGAGGACAAGGAATTCCCTCCCATTAACACAATAGTAGTAAGTGCCCAAGAATTCAGAGGCAACCTGAGACTCTCTCACTTAAAAAATAAAATCACCAGTTAATATGTATAATTAATACATCTTAATAAAAAATAAAATCAAATTTTTCTTGAAACACAAAATTTAACTAAACCACAATTAACTGTTACCATTTGCATTACTGAAATAGCAACTTATCATAATCACATGCTTTTCCAGTTACTACAGGTCATGTTAACATTTTAATTTTCTTCACAGTGTGAACATCACCAGCCAGGTATATGCTTTTTGGTTCTCTACTGCTATTATTTGAATTTACTTCCAAAAGTGAACCACCATGTTAATCATCTTTCCATCACTGCGACAAATACCTGAAAAGATCAACGTAGAGGAGGAAAGATCTATTTTGACTCATGGTTTCAGAGGTTTCAGTCTGTGGTTGTTTAGCCACATTCATTCTGGGCCTGTGAAGAGGCAGAACATCATAGTGCAAGGGTTGGCTGAGCAGAGTTGCTTACTGAATGTCAGGCAAGAAGCAGAGAGGGAGGACAGGGACAAGATGTATTTCCTAAGGGCATGCCTCCAAGGACACACTCCTTCAACTAGGTCCCAATTCCCCAGTTTCTGCCACTTCCTGACATTGCCATCAAATTATTAGTCCACTGATGAGGTCACAACCCTCACGATCTAATCACTTTCTCAAATCCCCCCCTCTGAACATTGCTGCATTGGGGGTGAAGTCTTCAACACAGGAGCCTTTAGGGACTATTTCAAATCAACAACTACCTGCATGCAAATCCACATCTCAAGTTCTGCTTTTTGGAGGCTATGAGGCTAAGAAATAACATTTCTTGTACCTGTGCTGGCCTATCTTATATCCTGGATGTATTCTTAGCAGACCAGTGGAAGGCTCTCATTCTTTACCTGTTTTTCTTTCTTCTTTTTTTTAATTATGTGGGTTTTTTTTTATTGTAAACAAATGGGATACATGTTGTTTCTCTATTTGTACATGGAGTCAAGGCATACCATTTGTGTAATCATAAATTTACATAGGGCAATGTTGTTTGATTCATTCTGTTATTTTTTTCCCTTCCCCCCCACCCCTCCCACCCCTCTTTTCCCTCTATACAGTCCTTCCTTCTTTCTTACTTCTGACATCCTGTTTGGCTTCTATCTTATTCATCTCTGATCTTTAACCTATTTTTTTTTCATTCAAACCTAGTGTACTGATGCCCCCAATCCCTTGAAATCCACAGCTTATAAAAATACCTCAATTCTTCTTCTTCTGAGTCCAAATGCTCACTAATTCAGTGGCTCTAAGCCCAGGATAAGGTGAGCACAGCACTGTATCTCTAATTAGGTACTTTTCAAATCCCCTGTGGTATGTACAGTTTGGATTACTAAATTATGCCAAAGCATTTCGTGTGAGGGAGGTGTGAAGATTAATAAATTGTGGTTTCTAAATAGCTTTAAAAGTCTAGAATGAGGGTGTTTTTCAAATATATGGCAATGCCTGTAGTAACAGAGATTACCTTAGCTCACTGAATAAATTTTATTTTGGGAAAATATCCTGTCTAGCTGAGTCCAGATAGCATGAACATGCTGCAGTAATTTCACACTTTGACAGCACAGGGCACTACAATTCATTCATCCATTCACCATAAACACTTAATAGATATTTATCATGTGCTGGGAACTCAGTGAGGCCCTATAGATTTAAAAAAAAAATGTCACCTTCAAATCAGTAACATAGAAGAGTAAATGAATGGTTATAATGTGCAGCTGCTAGTTAAGGAGAAAGTAAAGTGCTGGGTGAGTTTAGAGGAAGGAAAGATCAGAGTTAAATGAAGGATTCAGTCAGGTAGCACAAGGAAGGTGATGTTTGGATGAAGCCTGAAGGGGAAGTAGAAGTTTTTAAAATAATTTCTAAAATTTGTAATAAATATAGAGACAGAAAGTTGCAGAAATAGTACAGAGTCTCACATACCTGTCCCTTAACATCCCCATTCTTAATATCTTATATTTTCAAGGTGCATTTGTAAAAACTAAGAAATCAACATTAGCACCTTACTATTAACTATTTTCCACGCTTTTTTTGGATGTCACCAATTTTTCCATTAATATTCTCTTGCTGTTCCAGGACCCCCTTCAGGCAACCAGTGCATTTCATTGTCATGTCTTCTCAGTGTCCTCTGTCTGGCGACAGTTTATGTCTTTGCTTGTTTTCCTGATTTGACAGCCTTGAGGAGTTCTGGCTACATATGCTGCAGAATGCCCCCCAATCTGGGTTTGTCTGATGTTTTTCTCATGGTTAGACTGTGGTTATAGGTTTGGGGAAGAACATCACAGAGAAGTTCCTTCCTTCTCACACCATGTCAGAGGGATCTGATACTCAGGGGACACCATGGTGATGTTAACCAAGAAGTAGCGTTTTAATGGTGGAGATCGCTTCATGCATGAATGGCTGTGTGAGCAAGGTATGGGTATACACTGTGCTTTTGAACCAGTGAAAAGTCCAGGTAGAATAGTTGCAAGGGAGTAGTGGGAAGCAAGGCATGCCTTAGTATAGCACTTTAAAGTTCATAAAACTTAGTTTCCTATGGAAACTAATTTTTTTCATAGCTTAGCACCACATGTTAAAGTGATCAGGTATACTGTAGTCCCCATTAAAAGGCAAGGAAACTGAGGCCAAGGAAATTAACAGGATGGCAGATCACATAAATAGCAATAGAGCCAGGATTTAGAGGCAGTTCTCCCAAGTCCCACGATAGGGCTCTTTGCTCTTCATCTTGGTCATGACCTCTTGAAGAGGCCCAAGGAGCAATTGTTAGGAGTGATGCAACAGCTCATATAAGTCTGTAATGCTTGGAACTCCACTATTTTGTCTGTCCCCATTTCCCAACTAAACTCTGTGCTCACTAAAACTGAGCAAAGCCTGAAGGCATTAACAGTCTGCCATGAAAGTGTGGGAGTTTTCCTCTGTGCCCACTACTCACGTTGGTGCTTCCCTTTCGTATATCCCCATAGGAAATGTATCACTGGGATGTAAGGACAGAGGGAGTACCATGTCAATCCTCCTAGCAAATGTTCGTTAGTGCATCCCATGTGATCAGAAAAATCAAGGGACATAGTCTTGTGGCAACTAGAAGCTAAACATCATTCTTGGTTGACCCAGATCCAGATTGAGGGGAGAGTTTGAAAGGAGATGAGAGCAGTTTCTCTTCCCTCCTCCCCTAGTAAACTATGGGACAGGCATGTACTATGTCAGAAAGGGAGCCTTGAGGCGATTAATTGGGAAGCTACCATCTGATGCCTTTTTCAGATTTAACAGTCATTTGTTCATTTCACAAACACCTGTGATGTACCACATAAATGGGAATATAAGATGCACAGTATCAATAGGTTTTCTTCTTTTGAAGAAACTCTCTTGCAGGGAAAACAGTAAGAAAAAAATCAGGAGACAGTAATTAACTATCTGGGCTTCATAGAAGAAGGGATGCTGAAGCTGGATCTGTGGAACAGCAGGAAGTTTTGGGGGTAGAACAGAATCCACAAGGACCTAGAGAGAGAGGCAACATTTCATGTCTGTGGAGGAAGAAATCACTGGCACTGCTGGAGTGTGAGGGGATGCGAGGACAGTGAGAGATGGAGCAGGAGAACACAACTGCTGCTCCAGGCCCACGTCCAGAGCCGTCCTCTGCGAGACCTCTGGGGACAGAGACCTTCTAGGAAAGAGTTCCTTGGCCTTCTACCTTCTTCAATGCCATCCTTTAGAAATCTGGGCACTTGGATTTGAAGTTTTTCCTGACTTCCCACTATGTCAAGTTGGAGGTACATATCCATAATACCTGATCCCTTCAAATGTGTTGAAAGCATAATAGCATTTGGTCTGTGATTGGCAACAGATCCTTTTGCAACTCATTTTTATGTAGTTCAAGACTGAGTGGAAACATGCCACTGTACTTAATGCAGTGTTCCTGAAAGACTGCAGTCTTGGGGGAAAGATTATCTGTAGCTCTTTGATATTCACTTGTTCCTAGTGCTCTGTCGTTGTACTGTGTCACATGGATTCCTTATAGTTTCCAAAGCCATTAAACACTAAAGAAAACAGGATTTTTCCAGCTCTGATCTTATTATAAGTACAAATTCCAAAAGCAGCCTCCCAGAAAATAAAAGTTTTTATACAACAGAGTGGATGTGTTCATGAAAGATATATTGTTTATTTTCTTGGCACAGAGTTAACTCTAAAATGAGATTACTTAATTGGAGCAAACATTTCCTGACATGCTGAGAAGGAACATTTGAACCAAATCTCCTCTTAGATTCAGTCTAGGGTGGATGTGTTCTAGGCTATTTAATCCACGTGAATCTCAAACAAAGTCATTTTAACTACTGAGGCATTCAGTTGGTAAGGCAAGATGTAATTTAATATGGGAAGCAACAGCTTGTAATCAATTATGATTTTTAGCTGGGAAAGTTCCTGGGGTTTGTTGTTACAGTAGTAGTTTATTTATTTATTTATTGGCACAAAGAATCTTAAATCTGGAAGCATTCAATTTAATTTTTCATAGCACTAGACTGCTCCTGGCTTTGGTTTGCAGAGTAACTCAGCTCATTCTTAATGGTTCTTTTGTACTACTTTTAGGACTTGGCATCAGCATTACAGCATATAATGTTATATATAGTTACATAAGTCACATATGTAGACAAGTTTCAACAGTGTGAATATTATGACAATAATATGTTACCTATAATTATATACAGTTACATAATTACATATATTTTACTATCATATGTACCATAATATTCAAAGTAGTTCATCTATATCATGTATAGATAGAAGTAACTTGTTATTCACAAAATTGTCTCTCCCTTTATTCCTAGGAACATGACTGCCCCACTAGAATTGATTTTGGTGATAAAATTCTCACTTTAGAAGGTCAACAGAAGGAACATGTCATTTGCTGTGCTGGGTCTTAGATATTAGGTATGCTCCTTCCATACACTCTTGATCCTGCTTGCTGGAATTTAAAGGTGGACACTCAGTTTTTTGACCAGGTGGATAATGACAATGTCCTAGGATCATGGTACTATACAATAATGGAAATTGGGTACCTGAATGTCCATGTTGAGCAGAGCTGTTCTGCCCACCTGAATTATTTACCTTTGAACTAATATGAGGGAAATAAACTCCCCTGTTCTTTATCCACTATTAGTCAGGGTTCAATTAGAAAGGCAAAAGCAAGGATAGGTAGATAAACATAGATGTGTGTGTGTGGGTGTGGGTGAGAGAGAGAGAGAGGTATGGATGGATGCGTGTGTAAACATATATAATATATGTGATTATATATCTGATAAGGGATTTGTTACAGATATTTGATTTTAAATGACTGTGGGAGCAGGTGAAGCAAGCTCTGTAAGGCTGTTGTCTTTGTGACTGATGCAGAACTGGAAGTCTGCAGGGTAGATAGTTTGAAGTCTACAAGGTAGGAAGGAAGTAAAGGTGGGTCCAAAGTAGGGAGAGTAAGGATAAGGTCGAACTCACAAGCACAAGCTGGGATTTTAGGCTTATTATGACTTTGATAATATGAGTCTCTGCAGAAGTTTGATCTGGGCCACATGCCTGGCCCAGGAATCTAAGAAATGGAGGAGGATCCAGGAGAAGGTAGGACACTTATAGACCTGGTACCTCATCACAGCAACAGGATGAACCAGAAGATCAACAACAATGGCTGCTGTTTCTTTTCCACTCTCCAAGTGTCACCCTTGTGACACTTTTGACCCACCCAAACTGGAAACAATGTAATCAACTTGTCAAATTCTAAGATGCAAAATTCAGTCTAGCCAACGTAACACATTATAAAGTTATCACAGTCACTCCTTGTCAACCTGCATCATATACAGCTCCTTATGCATATTTTATTTTCAAATGAAAATCATAATAAAGTCATGCTCTGAATGATGTCATAAAAACATCACACATACAACCCAAAACACACTAACCTTTTCCCCAGAAAAGGATACAATAGCCCCTTTTTGGTTGGGGTAATATTAATTTGTCTCCTAGTTGATTTGCAGTCCCCTTTTGATATCCCATGTATTAGTCAACATTTTTTCACTGTGACAAAATACCTGAGCAAAACAACTTAAAGTAGAAAGATTTAATTTGGCTCATGGTTTCAGTCCTTGATTGACTGACTTCATTGCTATGGGCCTGTGGTGAAGTTGAACATCATAGCCAAGGGGGAGTGGTAGAGCAGAGCAGGGCGAGGAAGAGGCTGAAGAAAAGATATACTCCCCCCAAAGGCATGATCACAAGGACCCATTTCCTCCAATAGGGTTCCACTTCTTAGAGTTTCTGCTGCAGCCCAATATTCCATTCAGCTATGAGTCCCTCAGTGGAAGACCTTTTGAAGAGGTCAGAGCCTTCCCAAAAGTTCCACTTCTGAACATTGTAACCAAACCTTCAACACAAGAACCTTTGGAGGACACTCCAGATCCAAACCATAACATCCCATAACTTAAATATTGGTATATGAAGTTAATTACTATATAACACATTTTAGGTTAAGTGATATGGGGATGAAAGAGATGACTAAAACAAAAATATTTGGTTAGTATATAAACAAACATATAAATATCAAAAAAAGGGAAGAAAACACTCTTAACTATTACAATCCTCATTTATGCATTGGTCACATGATCATTGTTGGTATTCATCATTACTTTCTCCACTATACATTCCATACTCTCTTTGCCCTAAAATGTCACTTCAACTGGTCATGTTTCCTTGCCTGATGGGATGACTTCATTCCTTCATTCCTGAAAATTTCTGGGTCATTAGCAGTCCTGACTGAATTGGGTTGTTGTAGTTTTCAACTAACTTTAATCCTGGGGACATAGGAAAAGTAAGAGGTGCCTCAGAGGCTTTCCAGCATCCTAAATGCATTGTTTCTTAGCTCTCCTGTGTAATAATCCCAATTTCTCCATGATTATCCAGATCAATCTCCCTGGTCAATACAGCAGCTTCTCCTTTGCTTCTTGATTCACTTGCATGAGGAGCACAAAGTGTTCAGGGAAGTTCCAACTTTTAATTCAATGGAATCATTGTTGCATTCCTTGATGGAAACATTTTCTACTTTTAGTTCTTTTTGAAACCAAAACTCCAAGCAGCAGAGACCAAGGCTGTAGGGATATGAATAACAAATGATGCTAGTGAATTGCTAAGGATATTAGTGAGAAAAGCCACTTCCATTTCCACTGCTTGATTTCCAGACCCATGAATCTTGACTGTGGGAGAAAAATCACCATATATTGATTTAGAGCATATACTGTGTTCTGAAAGATACTGTCTCAGCTTTACAAGTTACTGTCACCTAGCTGGCACCATAACTGAGCCTTCAAAGGTTGTTCCACTATTCCATTGAGTCAGGTATTTCAAGATGATGGGAGAATAAGGTAAGACCAATGAATTCCATGAGCACACACTGAGGAAACTTCATTTGCTATGAAATAAATTCTTGGGTCAGAAATAATGCTATGTAGAATACCACGGCAGTGGATATGACATTCTCTAGGTCCATTGATAGTAATTTAGGTAGAAACATCCCAGTCAAGGAAGGAAAAAAAGAGTACTCATTCATTATAATAAGAACAAAGTGTTGCCTCTCCATTGTGGAAAAAGTCCAATGTAATCAACTTG
This sequence comes from Sciurus carolinensis, assembly GCF_902686445.1. Lineage (NCBI taxonomy): Eukaryota > Metazoa > Chordata > Mammalia > Rodentia > Sciuridae > Sciurus > Sciurus carolinensis. Next base: position 60,912,921 of record NC_062218.1, read on the forward strand.
TCAATTAAGTAACCGGCTGATCTCTCTGGGAATTGTGCCATATTATGGGTTTAAGGACTGTTGGTATATTAGGAATTCAGCAGGGGTTATAGCTAGACCAGCCTTGATGAGTGGAAATCCATGGTGCTGCACCCATGTATCACCTCCATCCCTGACACCTTGGTCACTTTGTGCATGAGCTCAGTGGGTGATGGCAAGAGTATATACAGAAGGGTGTCTGCAGAATAGGCCATCCTACCCACCTGAACACAAATATCTTCATACACTATGCCCATTCAGAGAACCATGTCCTCAAATCTCTTCTCAGATCCTCTAATCACCAATTTTTCAATCAAGTTCTTCCCAAGTCCCTGACCATTCAGCAAAACCATCAGTTACTAGTGTTTCAGTGGGTGCAAATCAGACATTTGGCAATTTCTCCCTCCAGCTGAGGCAGGTGATACAAAATGAATCTCTGACCCGAGAGACCTAGTTATGGATATTTCCCAAAAGATTCTACTATACTTCTAGGAAATATTTTGAAAAAATAAAGCCTCCAACTTACCTTTGGTTCATAAACACTGATCCTTGAATGCCATAGCACTTATATATACACTCTAGTAGACTTATACATGGTAGACAGGCATTTCATCAATATTCGTGTAGTGAGTAGATAGCCTTGGCACTTGACCATGCCACTGTTGAGACTTTGTGAAAGTTGCCAAATGCAGGACAAGTTCACACATCTGCTCAGCAGCTGAGATTGCATAACTCATGAATGCTTAGCCGCTCTGCCAACAAGTTTGTACTGAACACCTTCTATGTGCCCACTTACTATTCCATGGTAATATTTTATGCCAATTGCTAGGTTAGATTAATTTTAAAGGACACATGATATCAATTATGCTACATTATGTTTATTTCTTGTCTGGGTTGAGCACATGTGTGTATCCGGACCTGGAGAGTTATAACTACTGCCCTGGAAGTGCTCAAAGGGAAAAAAAGGAATTTCTTGTTTCCTACTAATTATGTATCTAGATTGCTGAAGCAATCTGTTCTAAAGCTCTGGGAGGCTATAGCCCATTTCTGATGTTAGACTTGTTCAATATTCCTAAGCTTTCCTTGGAGTTTTGTATATGATAGATCTTCATAAATAATTACTGAGAGAATGAGTGTGTTGTTTGCCAAGATCATGTCAAACACTAGTAACTTTCTGAGATGTCTCAAGGAGCTGAGTACGAGGAGTGATGTATAGTAAACAAGCCCTGGATGAGGGCCAGGACACCGAGTTCTAGCTTTAGCTTTGTTACTGCCTGGTTATGTGACCTTGAGCAAGGCACTTATTCTTTCTGGGCCTTGATTGCTGGTCTGAAGATGCTAAAGGAGTCAGAGAGCAGCCACAGGAGACCTCTGGAGTGCAAAGGCATTTTGTCTGGACTGTACAGAGTTCTAGGAGATTACATTTGGATGGCTTTTGGGATACACACTCTCTGATTTGCTATTGTTATCACCCTTCCCTGGAGCACATGTGCCATGAAAGCAGCAATTTGAGCCTGTTTGATCTTTGCTGGATGCATAGTCCTAGAATGGTGTCTGAACACAGTACATGGTTGTTGAATGAATGGATGCATGAAAATGAGGTGTCACTACCAAAGCAGACCCTTATGAAAAGGGAGAAGGAGATACCTCCCTCCAATCTGGTAAGTATGTTTTACATTTGAAACAGAATAGAAAGGTCTCTGGTCTTCTCCAACTTAGCTTGTCTGGGAGGTCCCAGGTCGGGTGCCACTAGGAGAAATAACATCTGTGCAAAAACTTCCATTATTGAATAATACGGTTTAGATACTAATTGCCACTGTTCTAGAACCGTCCTAAGCAAGCCTGATCACTTTGTGCAGTCTGTGATGATGGGCAGTTAGGTGTCCTGTTCCACATGCCTCTGCTGAAGCTTAAAGACTCTTTCCTGACCAAGTCAATGTTGTCTACTACTGGATCTGGTTGAAGAACTTCCTGTGAGTCTCCTACTGTGCTTTTTTAAAAAGTTCCTTTCTGAGAGTACAGCCCCACAGAACTGCTATTAACACTCAATAGAACTAACTCTCTCTCTCTCTCTCTCTCTCTCTCTCTCTCTCTCTCTCTCTCTCTTTCTCTCTTTCCTTTCTAGTAGCTGTTAAACGTTAACATCAGATTACATTGTGTGTCAGAAGAATATCCCTGGCTTTCCTTGCTCTGCAGAAGTGAGTCTCCTTAATGCATAAGTTTGGGGGGAAGTATAAGACTTTGCTTTCTTTCATAGAAAACTTGGGGGAAAACTGCTAAAACTGTACTTTTATTCCATCAGAAACAGCCCTGCACTTAAAAACATCAGAACATGTCTCAAATAAATGAATAAGATGAAGTTAGAGTTATGACTTAAAGAAACGGTTTTAAAATTTAACTCAGAAATTAATGCTGTATGTTATAATCCTAGATTTTTCTAACTCCAATAATTTCTAGTGCAAAACTTTATTTTGTTAATTAAAAATGTAAGTAACTTGACAAATTTTGTCTGACAAATCCAGACTATTATTCATATGGCTTAAAGAGGGGGAAAAAAATCCATGTTTGAACACCACATAGAACTGAGCAAAGAATTGTCATGGTCCCTAGTCATTTAAAATAGCAATGTTGTCTATGGCTTGAAAGCTGAGGCATCAGACTGAGGTCCAACCCCACTGGTATAGTTCCATTTTATTTATAACTTCAACATGGGGCAGATCTAGTCTGCTCTCACAGAGCCAGCGATAATCCTCTCTGACAATGCTCAGTGGAGACTAACAGACCAATACCCTTCCACAGACACTCAGAGCAAACCTTTTCCCCTGTGTTTAATATGGCTTTGCTGGAAATATACCGGCCAGTTTCCACTTTTGATTTCACTTGGTACATGCAGACAAATGAGCCCATGCAGAGCTTTCACTCTGCTTTGCCTGCCCACTAGCATACAAAGTTCAAGAAGTCCCAGGAAGATAAATGTGCAGAATAATCGGGGTCCATAGCATCATAGGTTTTGCCTTTGCAGATTATATAAAAGTAGCACAGGACTGTCATGTCTTCACAAAGGGTGAATTTGGACCATAAACTGCAGAATTGCAAACTGAATACCATTTTATTCATACGTCTCTGGCTACAGTTTGTACTGATTTCTTTAATCTCGCCACCTGATTAAAAAATAAATATGTGAAAATTCATTTTAACAGAAAGGGGGACTAATTCAGTAGACTTTCAGTTTAAAATAAAAGTGATCATATAAAATGATTCCAACCTGGTAGCCTTAGGAAGGACAATGGGAGAAATTAGAGGCAAGATTATAGAAATCACTCCGTAAACTGTGCCAGTTAAAACAGCTCTAGCTTATTACGTGGGTGGAGTTGAAGCATAATGACTTTATCTCTTTATTTAGTGCATGTAGAAAATATTGAGCTTCATTACTATAATCATATTAATCACCTCTAAAACCAACAAAAGTAATTCAAACCCAATCATATTTGTAGGAGTTCCTGGTCTCAGACTGAATTTGTAGCCCAAAGAGACAGATGGAGATGATCATACCAGGTTGTTAAGGTTTGGATCAGAAATGTCCCCCAAAGAACATGTGCTAAAAGGTTCAGTTGCCAGACTATAGCACTATTGGAGGTGATGTAACTTTTAAGAGGTGGTGCCTAATGGAAGGAAGGGAAGTCACTGAGGGTATGGTCATGAAGGTGTATTAGCCTCCCCTTTCTCTCTGTTTCCAGGCTACCAGGAGTTGAGCAGTTTTGCTGTACCATGTATCCCCTGCCTTAATGTCCTGCCTCACCAAAAGCTGAAAAGCAATAGAGAAGGCTAATCATGAAATGGAATCTCTGAAGCCATGAGGCAAAATAAAACTTTCCCCTTTATAAGTTGTTTATCTCAGGTATTTTGTCATAGTGACTTAAAACAACACAATAGTATACACAATAAGAGAATAATTACCAAAAATATGCACTGAAAGAAAATCCATTTTCAGAAATATGCAGTAGTAGGAGTTTCAGACCTGGTAAAATTCTTAAGGTGAGTCCTCTTTTATATTTATATCTCAATGGCAATCAGCATATCTTACACAAAATTGGTAGAAAAAATAGGATTTTCATATTAGTTTGGAAAAGTGGATATAGTTTACTAATGTTATTTTCAAAATCTCTTAAAGAAAGTTAAGTTTTATTTTGGTTCTGCTTTGTTTCTTCTTTATAAACTTTTCTCATTAAATGATAAAAATGGTCCCCTCAATTTGCTTTAAGTCCCCATGGATTATGCTGTTTCTAGCACTTACTGGGGAGGCTCTTTATTTGACAAGGTTTTCAGTGGCTGCTTTTCATGGAAGAACCAGAAGAGTCTGGAACACACATCCTTGGGGCCTGAACCACACAGTCATCAGGGCTAACAGTCATTCAGTGTGAACTATATGTTTGTGTAATTTCAACTGGAAAATTTCATAGGCACTGTACTTTTGAGTGAGGTATTTTAGAATACTGAAACTAGTAGAAAATGCTTTTAAAAGTCAAAAGGAGTCCAAGTTGTTGGTATGGTTTTGAGGGTGAGAAGACTCAGTGTGACAATTTTCATAATATGGAAAGTCAAAGAGTTCTAAACTTTCAGATTTTTTTTTTCTTTCTAAATAGGCTTTTGTTTTGGCTGCCTCCTCATTGAGTGTTGTAACTTCCAGCTCTACCTCTAAAGAATTAGCCTTGCTCTGCGGGGTTCAAAGAAGTATGATGGATAAGGAAATTCTGTTAGTCAGATTTCAATCACTGTGACAAAATACCTGATAAAATCAACTTGGAGGAGGAAAGGTTTATTTTGGCTCATGGTTGCAAAAGTTTTGGTACATGGCCAGCTGGATCTACTGCTTTGAGGCCTGAGGTGAGGCAGAAACATCATGGTGATATGGCATGGTGGAAGAAACCTGCTAACCTCAAGGAAGTGAGAAGCAGAGAGAGAGTGAAATGGAGACAGTGGCCATGGATGAGATGTAGTTCCCAAAGGCATGCCCCCAGTGACCTATGTCCTCCAACCTTACCCCACTTGTCTATAGTTTACAACCTCCTCCCAGCAGTCCATTCAAATTATTAATCCAGCATATGGATTAATCCACCAGTAAGGTTAGACCCCTCATGATCCAATTACTTCCCCAAAGCCCCACCTTTGGACATTGCTACATTGCTTCAATGCATGAACCTTTTGGGGAGGAACATCTCAGATCCAAACCACAACTAGGGAGGAATCTGTGTACTTCTAATGGAACAATGGTTAGTTCTCAAGAGAGGGTTGTTAGGAAAGAGTAAGCCTGACCCTTGCATTAGTCTCTGACTTTCTTTCTCACCATACGATCTCTCCCTTTTGCACATGCTCCTGCCAGGATGCTATCCATCAGGATGTGATATGGTCAGAAAGTTCCTCCTCAGAGCAGGTGCTCTGCTGTTTGGCCTTTCAGTTACCAAAACCGTAAGCTATATAAACCTCTTTTCTTCATAAACTATCCAGTTTCTCATAATTAGTCACAGCAATGGAAATTGGGCTAATGTAGATCCACATCACTAACTCTGATACTTTTATTGCTATTTTTTGGATGTGTACTTCTAAATATTATCTACTGACTTCTCACTATGAAGAAAGGACTAAGGCCTTTTCACCCCTCCTCCAACCCTCATTCACATTGTTTATCACCCTCCTACTCTGCCCTCCCAAATAGTTTGCATATTGTTAGCTAGATCAATGTTTTCATTTAATGACAATTTTAAAACTAGTGAGAACAGAACTATGCAGCTTGTTATGATTGTTTTTCCTTGTCTGCACAACTTACTCTTTCCCCTGGTATTAGCTGTCTTATTTTTTCCTTTGCTTGGTTGTCTATATAGATGGTCCCTGAGTTACCATGGTCTGACTTTCAAGTTTTTTACTTTAGAATAATGCAAAAAAAATGATATGTGTTCAGTAGAAATCATACTTTGAATTTTGAGTGTTGATCTTTTCTCTAGCTGGTGATATGTGATCTGATACTCTCACAATGCTGAGCAGTAGCAGTAAGCTGTAGCTCCCAGTCAGCACTCAATCATGAGAGTAAATGGCTGATACTATGTAGTGTATTGTGTTGCTAACCTATTATTGATGTTTGGTAGGTTAGATGTATTAAATGCATTTTTGACTTATCATATTTTCAATTTACAGTGGATTCATTGGGACATAACCCCATCATAAGTTGAGGAACATCTGTATATTTATCACCAAATAAGCCTTAAACACTCTTCCAGCTATGGACATTCCTCTTAATATGTTCAAACACATTAGGTATTTCATCATAAGTCAATTTGAGAATCTTCTGAGTCCCTCTCATCCTGATTGTTTGATCTCTAGGCTGGTTACATATCTGTTGTCCTGGGATTTCCCTTCACCACAATCTGGGGATTATCTTGGTCTCTGTCTTGTGTTGAATTCCCTATCCTGAATTCCTGAACCTCATGTTTTCATTTCTTGATTTATTCACTTGTTTTGGTGAAACACATCCTCCAATAGTTCTCTGAGATAGGCTAGATGGTTGTAAATGCTTAGGAACTTGCATTTCTAGACATATCCTTATTCTACCCCTTCACTTGATAAATGTTGAGGATGAGTATGGAATTGTAGGTTGGAAAAAAATTTCCCTCAGGATTGGAAGACATTTCCTCCTGATCCTAATTATTCTGGTGTTGCTGTTGAGATCTAAGATGCTATTTTGATTCCTGATATTTTGTACCTATTTCTTAGGATCTTCTCTGTGTTACAAAGTGTTAAAATTTCACAGTGATGAACTCAGGTGTGGATCTATTGTGATATTCTTTGTGATCACCAGATGCTGATCTGGTGAGGTCTTTACCTCTGTTGACATTAATGAGTTATTTGATGATTATTCCCATCTTTCTTGTCTTCTTGAAACCTTACTCTTCCGACTGTGGTTGTCTTGGGCTAGTCTTCTATAAATGTCCTATTGTTTCTCTGTTTTGTATTGCTCTGTTCTGCTTTCAGGGATATTTTTCCAACTTCATTTTCAAGCCTTCTTTTGGGGTTTTCATTTTTGCTTCCTACTTTTAATGTTCTCTGAAGGTCTCATTGTTCTTTTGTTTTTAATAACATTTTTCTTAGATCATGAATATGATAGTTATTTTTTAAGGTTTCATCTTCCTGCATTATTTTTCTCCAAGTTATTATTAGTTTGACCTCTTTCTTAATAGAGGTCTTTTACAAATGCTGACAACTCACACTATCTGTTCATGTTTTGGAACAGGGCACTATAAATCTTAGCAGAAGCTCTGTATGCAAAAGGAAGGCTTGTCAAGCTAACTGAGCTTCACAGTGGGGTGATCTGGCTGGACCATTTTGTAGGTGAATCCCTGATGTCAGTCTCTAGGTCTTATCCCTTAAGCTGGCCAGATTCCCCAAAGAAATCTCTAGGAGAGCAAACCACATGAGGGATAATTTACACATTCTGTGTGTCAGCTTTCATTGATTGCTCCTGTTTTCAAGACAGTTTTTTTCAGCTTTGCTATTCTTTTCATTCCCTAGTCCAAGAGATCCTCTGTCTTATCCTCCTCTTCAGGAAGTAAGTTTATAGTCTTCTTCCAGAGTAGTGGGGTAAGATAGAGTGAACACTCTTCTTGGCTGCATCCCTGTCCTTACCTCCCTTCCAGAGGCAACTATATTACCAATTCCTGGACCCTTGGGGAATGCCACACTGTAAGTCAGATTACCTCTCAGCTTTTCCTATTTTCTTGGGTCTACTAAGTCATTACCAATCCTCCAAATGCTTTTTAGCTTCTAAAATGTTGCTATGGTTTCTTCTGTTTGTTTCTCTTTTGGGTTTGTTGTTGTTGTTTAATCCCCAAGTTGTCACTTAAGCATTGTTTCTGGAAGGAGCAGAAGCAAATGCATGTATATAACCAGTAATGTTTTAACCAAAAGTCCATTAAATCATATGATGTATTTTTTAAAGAAAAAAGTAGAATAATGTTCTACAGAGAAATCTTCCTATGTATAAAATCTAGGGTCTACTGTAAGTTGCTAAATTAAAAGGGAAACAATGCCTTCATCAGTTCTCTTCAATCTTTTCAATCTGATCTGGAGATCAACTCTTTGATTCCTTGCCTGTCATATGGTGGTCAGCAGTCCTAAGGATGCCTTATGTCCTTGGGTGCATACCCACAACCCAGGAGGCTTAGGAAGGATTTTCATCTCCCATTTCATCACATCACCTATTCACCTGTGGCTGATGCTGGGTAATATCTAAGAGATTGCAAAGGGCAGAAGGAGAGACCCTTACTGGGGATGGAAGAGGAGGGCCTGAACCTCTAGTACATCTACTCCCTCTCCTGCCCCACAGCGTAACTTTGGGATTGTCCCCACTGCTGCCCTCCTTGACCTCTCTTCTCCTTCTTCACAACACTGGAGCTCAAGGGAGAGCACACACTCCACTAGTCTACTAGAAACTACCTGGCCTACAGGGTCAGGGACTAGAATTCCACCAGGTCACTTTTCTCAAGAGCCAAGTAAATGAACACATCCCTCGAAAGAGACAGTTTAATATGCCTCCCATTTTCATGACCTTTTTTTGGAAAGGGAAAAGGAAAAGAAGATTTTACACTTTTTAAAGCTAGGAACTCTCAACAGGGTCAATTCTTTTTAAAAAAAATCTATACAAATATGTTTAGTTGTAGATAAACACAATACCTTTATCTTATTTATTTATTTTTATGTGGTACTGAGGATTGAACCCAGTGCCTCACACAAGCTAGGCAAGTGCTCTACCACTGAGCCACAACCCCAGCCCCAGGGTCAATTCTTAACAGAAGGGATTCCATCTCTCCCCGCCACTAACACATATACACACCCCCCTTTCAGTGTTTTTTTTTTTTTTTTTTTTTTTTTAATGTGGGGCAAATAGGAATTTAATGAATATCAGGAAAACCTGAGAGGAGGAAGAATTTTCAAAATAAGAATTATATAATCTCAAGAGTGTTTGTGGGAGGAGGTAAGGGAGGACCTTTAGCTTGGCAGCCATAAGATGTCTTAATGGATTGACTGTTTGTGGACAGGCCTCAGGATTGTCTATTTGCTTTTTAAAGTACCACCTGGATATCTGTTATCATAAGCTCCAGATTCTGGTCATTTATTAATTTGCTGTGTCCCAGTAATATCTCTGAGTCCCAGGATTGGGGATCTAGAGCCAAAGCTTATCTGCTTTCTTATTTGGATAACACACACACACACACACACACACACATCCCCCTACACCTCAACATTTCCTACTTTGCCCATGGAGTGCTGGCAAGAGCTGTCACCTAATGGGTGCTTCCTTTCTCTTAACCCTAAGGCTTATTTGCTATTTGTAATCCAGATTTCTAGTACTCAGTATGCTGCAGAGCTCAAGTGCTCAGTAACCAGAGGGATTCCTGAGGGCACTTGGAATCTATTCAGGCCTGGATCTCAATGACACTGTGCTTATTTCAGACAAGTATTCCAGGCTCCATCCTTCTCCAAGCTTAGGGTGAACTGAACTGCTTTTAGAGCCAACACCATTTTTCTGCATGTGTGTCTTTATATAAAATTTTTAGTACTACTTTGCAGGCAGTTGTCTTTCTATGTAAGATCAGCTACCGGAAATGCAGGAAACCACAGGCCAGAAACAAAAAAGACACTCGAGGTATTGTTCAGTGAACACATGTAAGATGTTAGAAACCACAACATCCTACACCTGCAGCAACATCAACTGCAGCTGGGTATGTGCTTTGGAGCCCATTTTAGACTTGAGAGTGTATTAACTTATAAGAAAGAAACTCGGGCTGCCTTTCCTCCAAGTTCCCTGTTGCAGATGACTGCTCCAGCACAGCCACGTGTATTACAACTTTACTGCCTTTGGAGCGAAAAGAAGGCTTCATTTGCAAGGATTTACCCCAACTCAAGCCAAGGTCACCAACAGAGGTTTTTGTCAGAGCAGTTTTGGCCCCAGAGATCCTACTTCAAAGTAAACAGGAAACTAAAACAAACTCTTTAAGGTTTGTACCTAACAAAGAAAGAGCAGGCTCATCACTCACTTGCACCTTCTTGTCGGAAAGTAGCATGTATCACCTTGATATGAGTTCTGCAAGGAACACATCAGCTCCATTAGTTCAAACTCCCTCCTAATTGTGTTTTCTGAGAATGAACTGAGCAGGGGTGGGCAGGGGTGCGGGGGAGGGCCCAATGAGGTAGTTAAGAGTCTTGCTGTGAGACAGGAAACCTTCCATTGACAAGGTTTGAGCACCTTATCAAGCAGATTTTATCTTTATTAGTTTCCTATTTAAACCCAAGCTATAAACACCATAACCATTAACAGTTCACTGTTCAGAATATATGAATGTTCTCCAAATTGATGATATCTACAATTTTGGGCCAGATCCAAGACCATAAACTCTTGTGTGTTATAAGAACCAGAACAGGCAGGGAGGCTGGGAGCAGTAGGAGTGTTATATAACACTGACTACCTCTGAGGAAGTTGGGGACTCTTTGGAGAGTTATTTCATTTTTGTTTTATTTTGTATTGATTCTCAGGGTATTTCTATTTAAGCCAACTTCTAAATAGGGAACCTGGCAAGGCTTGGTGAAAGAAACCCTGAATACTTTTCTATTAATTTTGGTCCTGGACTTCCTTGGGCAAGTCTGTTGAACAATTATTATTCAGAAATAGTACTTTCTCTATTCTTTTTACAGGGTTGTGGTGAGACCCACAAATGTTCTTTGAAATACACCAAGTGATAAACAAATCCAAGGTGGCTTTTTTGCCTTTAAGGTTAAGGGGAAGCACATCTATTTACCCAGTGTATAAGTTATATACAATTCATCCCCAAACTGAGCAGCTAAAAATAACAAACATTTATTTTCCCACAGTTTCTGTGAATCAGGAGCTAAGGAGTGACAGACCAGTGGCTGACTCCGGTGTTGGCCAGGGCTATGGTCATCTGAAGATTTGACTGTACTTCCAAGGAAGCTTGCTCCCATGATGTTTTTTTAACCAGGTTTTAGCTTCCTAACACATGGGCCTTCTCCTAGGGCTTCTTTAGTATGTATGAGATGGCAACTGACCTCCTTACAGAGCCATCTAAAAGAAAGCAGAAGCTACTATGTCTCTTTGATGGAGCTTTGGAAGTTTCATATTGTCATTTGCAGAATATCCTATTGGTTACATGGTTTAACATACATGAGAGTGGAAAGTACAAAAGACTCATTGGGGGCAATCTTGGGGTTTGGTTACCACAAATCTGAACTACATTGCCAACTAAGTGAATTAAAAGTGGTTACTTAGTGCATGTTTGAGCTCAGCATATTTTGTTTTAACATTTTTCCCTTATCTCATGCACACAAATTCCTATCATCTGTCTGAGGTCATCTGAAAAACCCTGAATGGCATTAAAGGTGTAGTTCTTGGAGTCAGAAAGTGATGCGTACAGAACAGTTTGAGTCAATATTTCTTCATTTCCAAAATGGAAATATATATTTACTTCATAGGTTTATTGCAGCCATTAATCAAAAGATCATAGAACAGTACCTAAGTACTCAATCAATGGTAGGCATTTTCATGAACTATTATTGCTTTCACCACACAATTCAGGTTGTGAGATTGGCACAGTGTACAGAGTTTACATCCTGGCACTCACATAAGAAGTTTGGATGTTGGCCCATTTTAGGTTTGGTTAAGTGAAATCATCAAGTACCATTATTTTTTTCCTTTTTGCCTTGGTATTCTCCCCTTGGGGTCATAAGAGAACCATGACTTGGAGCACCATGTCCTCACATCATGAGAACCAAAGGCTGAATGAGTAAATTCCTTTATTATTCCCCCCTTTAAAATGTAAAAAAGAAAATCATCTCATACCTCTAGTAGATTTTTCCTTAGCTTTAATGATCTTAACTGATTTGCATGTCCATTTTTAAGCCAATCATTGGCAAGGGGTAGGAAATTACCAGTTACTGGCTCATATTAATTGAAGCTATTCCTTGAGACTGAGGCATGATTTTGCTTCCCAGAAACACATGGCTACGTAATGCCTGAAAACATATTAAAAAGGTAAGGATGAACCAGACACAGTGGCACATGCCTGTAATCCCAGCAGCTCTGGAGGCTGAGGCAGGAGGATCATAAATTCAAAGCCAACCTCAGCAACTTAGTAAGGCCCTAAGCAATTTAATCAGACCCTGTCTCTAAAAAGAAAAAATAAAAGTGGACTTGGGATGTAGCTTAGTGGTTAAGTGCTCCTAGGTAGAATCTCTGGTAATAAAAGAGAAAAAAAAATGTAAGGCTATCTGTTGGTAAGTCAGTAATTAGTATCTATTATAGGGTACGTGGGAAATGAATTTCTGAGGATTTTGCATGTCTGAAAACATCTTTATTCTAGATGTACACTTGATGGGTAAGTTGAGCTGGTTATAGAATTCTAGACTGGAAATGACTATTCCTGAGAACTGAAAAGGTATTATTTCATTTTCTTTTTACTTTCAGCATTATTTTTGAGAAGTTCAATGTCATTCTGATACCTAGTTTTTGGTATAGGACCTGGATTCTTGCTGGAAGTATTTTGGAGCTTCTATTTATTCATGAGTTTCTAACATTTCATGATTATATGCTTTGCTATAACAGTACAAAATACAAATTTGCCCCTGTACTATCTCTGTACCCTCTTCCTGAAATTCAAGTTGAATGTTAGATCGCCTGTATTAATCTTTTAGTTTTATTATTTTTGTCCCATTTTCCATCTTTTTGTTCTTTTCTGCAGTATTTTTTCACTTCATCTTGACTCCCTTACTGAATTTATTTCCCATATTTTTATTTTTCCAGAATTTATTTCTTATTCTAATGCTTTGTTTTTAGAGCATCCTTTTCATATTTTGTGAAGGTAATACTTTTCTCATCTCCCTAAAGATTTTACTTAGAGAATTTATGTATGTACAAAAGTGTATTTCTTTAGAATTTTATCTATTTCTTCTCATTTGTTTTTCCATATTGGTTTTGGGGTTTTGTCATGTTTAAGTGAAAAAATACTTTTCTCCACCTCACTACTTACCAATAAGGTAAGTTGTTAATCTTAGGGCAGAAGAAGTGCCTCATATTATGACATGAAGCCCCAGATAAAGTGGAGTGCAGACATTGCCAACATATACTGAGTGACTGTTATTTTATTTAATTCTTATAATTTTGTGACATAAGTATTATCTTCACTTTATAGGTGATGAAACCAAAGTTCATATTATTATATGAACTATATATATTCAGAGACATATAGCCAGTGTGTGGCAAATGTGAGCCCTTAGCCATAATATTACAGTATAGAGAAGACAAGGACAAGAGACTTGTCCTTGGTATTAGCCAAGATAATTATAATTGTAATACATTTTAGTTTACTTGTTTGCCCCCTGTGATGGTTAATCTTTGTTGTCAACTTGATAGGATTAAGGACTGTCTAGAAAACTGGTAAATCACACTCTGGGTGTGTCTATTTCCAGGGAAAATTGGCATGTGGGTCAGCAAACTGAACAGGGAAGACCCACCCTGAATGTGGGCAGCACCATCCAATAGGCTGGAGGCCCGAACAGGAAGAAAAAGTGGAAGAAGTGGGAAGCTCATGCATATTCAACTGAACATATGCATTTTTTGCTGCTGCAGTCAACCTCTGCATATGGATATGTTCAACCTCTGAATATGGATATGCACCAGCAACTCTCCAGGAGGTTCCAGGCTTTCAACCTTGGACTGGGACTGTACTACTGGTCCCTCAAAGACTTCCAATATCTAGGACTGAGCAGCTACTGGTTTCCCTGGTTCTCCAGCCTACATACAGGCATTGTGGGACTACCCAGCATCTGATCATGTAAGCCCATCTAATAAATCCCCTCAGATATATTCTACTGATTATGTTCCTTTGGAAAACCCTAACACATATTCTTTGAGATACTTAACACCTTCTAGGTAATGACAACTTGTTATCATAAAGGCAATTTGACCTTGTAGGTGCACTGAAATTCAGAGAAAGATATGGGCTCAGAAAGGGCAGCCAGGTCTGCAAGGGATGGAAGTGCCTTAGCATTGGGGAAAGGGAAACTAATAAGTAAGGGTAGAGGCTCATGAGAGGTGACCTAATGCTGTCCTTATGTCATCAGAAGAACAGAAATCAGTAGCCCAGCCCTCCACTTCTGAAAGGCAGTGGTCCTGGGGCAAGGGTGAGGATGATGCAGGAGTGCTACCGGATCCAGTCAGCAGTCACACCTGTTCCTCCTTCCTGGGTTCCCAACTGCAAACAAAACTTCAGGGAGAGAGGGCTGCTTCAGAGCATTGCTCTTCCAACCTTGTGTTTTTAAATGAAAGTGCTTTCTTTTAATATATTTGAAAAATCTGGAAAGAATCATATAAATCAAAGCCTTAAGCTTTATCAGCTTTAAGTTTAGTCATTCTTCTTGAACTGACTTCACCATGTTTAAAGAGCAATAAGAAAACAGAGTCGTCAGCACAGGGAGCCAATTTTTCAGACTTCAGCATGAGCCTGCAGATTGACTTTTATTCAACACACACACCAAATCCTATTTCAGCTTATCTTTGGCTTTCAAATCTGGCACCCAGCAGTAGATTGAAAATGTCTCCTGGGTGTTGGCCTTCTAAACCTTGCTGGTTGGAAGGAGTGGTAGACAGTGCTCTGCCACCCTTGGACACACACTCATTGGGGTACTTCGTACCGTTTGTGACCTGAAGGAACTTGTTGCCAGGCACACGAACTTGAGCTCCCCAAACTAGGGAGCCCAATAAAAAGCATGTCACAGCCAAGGCACAAAAGGGTGGCCAAACCCATAACCCAACGACTACTGTCAAGTGCCTAGCCTGCTTCCCCTGGGATGTTAAATGTGGGGTTTGTGTTGTTTTAATTAAGTAGGACAGATACATTTCTCACATACCAGCAGGTTTCCCTAAGCCAGGCCTGTCCCTTGGGGAGACAACCACGAAGAGCGCAAGTCACAGTGAAGGGTGGGCCCGCGTGAGCCTCCACTCCCTGGGGCCTGCTGGGCCCGCACCGCACCACCCAGCCTCCGGGGCAGCCAAGGACGCTGCCTGCCTCCGCGCCGGGCGGCTGCACTCGTGCGGGAGCCATCCGAACTGCCCCAGGCTCATTTTCCACTCGGCTGCTTTGCGGCCGAGCTGCAAACCCAACCTGACGTGGGCTCATTAATTTGGCAGCGACTGGAAGGCTGGGCCATGGCGGCGCACCCGGGAGGCCTTTGTGGGCCCAGGGTCAGGTCAGAGGGCAACCGAAACACCGCTGAACCCTGCACGCGGCTCCCAGGCGCGGGCCCGCGCGGGCCGAGCCGCTTCCTTCGGCCCGAGGGCCCAGGCCTCCCGCCCCAGGGCCCCGCCAGCACGGCTTCCGGCGTCCGGGAGCGCGGTGACCTGGGCCCTTCATAGCGACCGACCGCAGCTCGGGAGCGGGCTTACTCCGCCTGGTCTTTTCTGGCCACTCGCAGTCCCTAGCCTTAGCCGGCAGGGGCTCAGGCGGGCTTGGAGGATGACCTTTGAGCCTCCTGCCTTCGGGGTTCAGTCACTGGGCTTCAGCCTCCCTGCAGGTCTGGCGCCCAGCACCAGCCCCAAACCCGTTCCCAACCCCTGTGGCCTGGTCCGGTGGCTGCTCGGGATTTTTCCTGGGGATGTCAGCCGCGCACCTGGGTCCCGGGCGCCCGCGAAGTCCTGGTGGCCCGGCTCCGGTGGTGCGGCCCTGACCTCGTGGGTCAGGATCGTCGGGTTGCCTCATCGTCAGGTTTCTTGCTCGCTGCGGCCCCAAGGCGAGCGTGTGGGCGGAGGCACGCGCACTCGGGTGCGCGGATGAAGGGCCGCGGCCCTACGGGTGCCCAGGGACTGTTTTCATACACAGTATGGGGCGGTAGCGGGACGAACCCACGCGCGTTTTTTGCTCTTAGGCTGGGGAGCGCCTGCTGGAGTCTTTGTCTTCCAGTTTTCTTGACCCGCGGGTTTAGACGTTAGTGCTCGGGTTCTCAAATCTGCAGTTCTGCCTTTCACAAGGCAGATATCCGGCGGCGGAGAGCGGAGTGGAAGGCAGGATTTTTCTGCTTTTTACAAGAGGCTCCAGGACAGATTAATTTTAGCAAGTTTTGCAAAAACAAGCGACCTCCTTCTGTGCCTTTAGGTGACTTTTGTGACATTTAGCAGCAAAGAAAACTATTTCCTCTGCCATTCAGCGCTAACCACGTGTAATTGGCCCAGAAGTCTGTTGTATTTTGGGAAACTGTTTGCGATATCCCATCTGTTTTCATCTCGCGGTTCAAACGAGTCTGTGTTTACCCTTCTGTCGGGGAAATTGGTTTACATGCAGAGCAATTTCGGTGCGACACGAAGTATTCCCTTGAACTAATGCTACGGGTCCGACAGCCTTTGTACTGCTAATAACCCTCCATTACGTCTGTCAGGAGACATTTACACAGCCCTGTGGTCGGTCCTATAAAGGAAATTAAGATCTTAGGTTTATCATAACTATTTGTAAACCAATTGGTCTCCGACGATGGCCAGAGTCGCAGACGCGCGGGGTCTGGGAAGGTGACCGAGTAGCCCAGGAGCAATTGGGTCACTGGGGGCAAAGCAATGACGCGTTCTGCGGTCCATAAGGCCGGCAGGGCTGACAATGAGCCCCCAGCAACTTCCCCCCTCTAGCCCAGCAGACCCGGAGTTTGGGTCTGTTTTCCGCACAGTCAGCGATCTGGGCCCAACTGAAGTGACAGATCGAGAAACTGCAGGGGAGCAGGCGGGAGCCCAGCACCGGTACTTCGCTGACCAGAGGTGTTTCGCAGATTGAGGATGGACCTGGGTGTAGGTGATGAAGGGACCATCTGGGGGTTTAGGAGGTTCGGCACTCTCCAGAGGGACAGGTCTCCTGCCCGAGGACCTGGGAGGGGTGGCGCCGCAAGTGGCCAAACCAGGAGTGTGTGAAGCGCAGGACCAAAGCGGTACTGGGTGCTGGTGGGTAGCGCAGGGCTGCGAGATGGCTTCTCAGGAAGCTTCCCGCGCCCCGGGCGGTCCGTGGGCTGTGTAATCGGAGAAATTGCTCTGAAATCGCTTCGGCTGCCCTGGCTGAGAGGCCTGTAATTAGCTCCTGGCATGTGTGCAAATGCTGATTTTGCGGGTGTTACTTCATCCACGCCGGCGGTGAAAAGCCTGGGATTGGTGACAGGCTCGTCTCTCACCCTGGCGTTTCTCCTGGCTAGAGAGAGCAGACCCCGAACCCGAAGTGGATTGAGATGAAGGGTGGGAATGTGGTGATGTCTGAGGTTTTGGGGGCCCAAGGATTGGGGACAGGAAAAACAATGCAAAAACGAAAATAGTCGTGCCTGTCCTATTCATGCAGGCTGATTGTCCCACTGTCCTGGTAGAAATTAGCAACTTTCTTTGCATCCCTTGCTAACTTGCTCTTTCTTGTCTCTTTTCCCGAGTAAGGAAAGTCAGTAGAGGAGAAAATCAAAATGATTTATATTTACAAAATGTGACCAGGACGGTCTTGGTGAAGATGCAAAGAGAGCCATCTTCTCTTGTTTATTTAAATTTCCATGGCTAAAAATAGTGAAAGTTTTCTAAGAAGGCGGTAAAATCAGCAAAGGACTCCTCTATAACAGATGAACCACATTTGGTATTAACAGTTGAGGAGTGACCTTTGCTAACTCCACTGTGGCAGAGCCCTGACCTTTGGAGAATGCAAGAAGGCAAAGATCTGACCAGAACCTGTGTCCCCACAGAGAAAACACCCATCTTTTCCACAGGGAGAAGGAAGTAAGAACTCCATCTCGGTGCTGGCCAACCCTTGGGTTTTTCCACCATCCTCAATTCTCTATTTTATTCGCCTCGATTAGATACTGGCAGTGAGAAATTTTAAAAATGAAAATATTCAGTGGGAAAAAGTGAAAACTCCAGCATGCTCCCACCCTTCCAAGTTAAAAAAGTGAATTACTACTTTAACTCATGACACCTCCCACCAAAGAATAGGAATTTAGATTTATATAACTATTTGGCTATAGGTCTAAAGGATAAGGGATTCTCTTTTTTCAGATAATTTGAGGATTTTAATTTGTGGCATTTTTCCAGTACTGCCTTCCATAAAATGCACAAAGGATTTGCAAAGTCTCCAGCTCTAGAAGCTAGTTTCAGTCCATTAATGAGGATGAGCTAGGTAGAAGGTTTATCCCAAAAAGCAATGAAACTAAGATTAGACTTTGTATTCATTGTCAGCATTGCAATGAAGCTTGAGCAGAGTAGTAGGGTTATATGTGAATACAGTGCTCACATATCTGGGTCAATTATGAAAACAGGATTTTAGTTTAGCAGGGTTTCATAGCAGAGGCTGATTTTATTTTACTAATTGTCATTCCTGATATTTGTTTCCTTTTGCCCTTCTTACTCATCTAGTCCACTGATCAAAACATACTCCAGAAAAACTCTTCACACAGTTGGTTTTTGAGAAACTGTTTGCTTAACATTGCGCTTCCAATAATGAAGGACAGGGAGGATGTGCCTCCTGCTAGAGGACCCTCTAATTTGCTTGGGGAGAAAAGACTTAGCTGACTTAGGATATTTATTACAGAGTAGGAAGAGCCTACATAGTGTTGCTAAGGGAATAGGGAGGAAGCCTAGGGCCTCTTGGCACTATTGATGGGGCAAGAGGAAAGGCACAGGCCCCAGGGATCTTTTCTGGTCACCCAAGTGGTTTTCAGGCCAGGCAAGAAAGAAAACTAGATCAGGAACCAGGGAAGTCAGCTGCCAGCTGGGCTTGGCTGGTCTCTGTGCTGCTTTTCCTGCCTTTCCACTTTGGCAGTGGTTACCAGAAAATAACTGAGGGGCAAATTTGGAATTTATGGTATATATATGTCTGTGCCTGATACATTGTCTAGATGCTTCTCTACCTGTGGAGGGTTAGAGTGCCCCATCTTCTGGTTGTTGACCCAGAGCTCCTTGACTTGCTATTTGCATCAACATGATGCTCAAATATAATCTGTGGAAAAAGCCCAACTGGATTATGAGCTAAAGCCACATGCCTTTTTTCTCTGCTAGAATCTCCAAGACTTTTATGGACAGACACTGTCCAACAAGACAGCCACCACCACAGGGCTAATCTAAAGGGTTTGATTTCCTGGGAGTAATCTATAGAGACTGTTGGAAATTTTAGATGTGATTGGGAAGAATAACCACAGTTGAACACCTGCTGCATTTCTAATTGATTTTAAAACTATTTTTACCTGATTGATTTTAAAACCATTTTAAAACACACGGTTCTTTCTGCTTGAGAAAAATGTTTGATTCTGTAACTCTAAGGACTTCGGCAGTTAAAATTCAATTTGGGATACATTGGCTATTTTGACTCTAGCTCCTTCCACCCCTATACCCCTAACATGTTCTTTGGTTTGATTTTTCAGACCGCACAGAGAACTGAATGTTTGGTAAATGGTCATAGTCTTATCTGTTCTGTAGTTGGCAGAAGACTTGATCTTTGAGCATTTAACTGTAGGAAGGTTTCCCCTCCTTTAATAATGTGGAATGTGGTGAGCTCACAGGCCCATCTACTTTATCATTTAAAATACAGCGAGTGTAAGTCCAATGGACTTGAAACCTGATTTCCTCATATCTTACCCAATGTCTATCACTGTAATCATCCATAAGGAGACTGGGCCCTAGGGCTGTAAGAACAGGACCAAGGTAAAGTCAGCACCACTATTGTGGTAGCCTGGAAGAGCCCAGTAGAGCTGGCAGATGATAGGATTTGGCTCATCCATGTTTACCTTCATCTCCCCGTCCCTGTTTGAAGGCCCCATAACCCTACCTGCTCTAAAATACCTGAAACAAAAATACATATTAAAACTTTTGTCACCCTCTTAACCTGTAAATAGTTAATTTTTACCCATTAATGAGATTATGAAGCACTTAATATATGCTTCTCCCATGTATATATTAATCTTTCAATAAAATTTTACTAACACAGAAAACATTTGGTGGTCAGTGTCTCCTTTTTTGGAAACTAACTTGATGAGTTTTCAGGGGTGACCAGAGACCCTAGGATGAAGTGTATGTGTAGCCAATAAAGCACCCAACTAGAGAAGCCATGTTCCTGGCAGGCAATGAACAGGATGAGAGAGGAAGTGGGGTTGGCAGGCAATTCAGAAGTTCCACCTTCTGACATGTGTTGGCAGGTTCTAACCTTCACCTCTTATGTGGGGTTGGCCTTCAAAAAAAGAAAATACCATGCATGTTTTGATTCTAGAAAAATAATGATTATACATAAATGAGGTATAATATTCTAGTTATTCTCAGTGCATATATGCTTAATTTTTTCCATGTGTATTTCCTTATCTGAATACTGAGCTAGAACTATAAAATCAAAGTCAGCATTTGTCATTTATATTTTCAAATAGAACTATTTTTCCCTTAAAATGTACAGAATTTTTAAGACATAAAATTCATTTTAGATTCTGAAAAACACTTTTAAGTTGTTTCTTTAATTAACTTAACTTTGCCCATCTTACAAACTGAACTTTTTATATGTTTATTTATTTGGGGGAATTTTTAAAAATTTCCCCATCATTTTAACATTCACCCCTGGGTACATGGGCAATGGCTTAGAAAACTTTTCAAAATATGGTAATACCACTATAGCAAAACACCATTGCAGCAACAAAAAACACAGATCCATTGAACATCAGCCCAGAAAAACATTCCCTCAACTATCTGGGGAAAATCAACCAAAAAGCACTTTCACTGTGCCTGGCCTCAGCTAAATAGGGCCTTCAGGAGAAAGGGAACTGACATTTTAGAGAGGAAGACCCTTTATGGAAGATTCTCTACTTCCAACTCCAGAAATGCCCATCTGGGAGAAGTTTGAAGCCCAGTCTCCATTTGAGAAGAGAGGTGGAGGAATACAGTGACATGGAGCCTGTCCTACCTAGCATGGAGGCTCTGCCCTGCATGGGTAAATTGGCCCAATATAGACCCTCTTATTCCACAAGCTGAGGGGAGAGGTTTTTTTTTTTTTTTTTTTTTTTTTTTTTTTTGCTGTTATTTGTAAAGGGCTGCAGGAAAGACTGGTAGTCTGTGTTGTGACATCACCATATAGACATGGATTTTTGAGTCCCAGCAGTGCCTTTTACTAGATGTGTGGTCTTGGGTAATTTAGTTGGATTTTCCTAGATCTGAAGTATTTTTTTCCTCTAAAATCAGAGACAACAGTGGCTGCTTCACTGAGTTGAAATAAAATGACATGTGTGAAATGAAATGACATGTGCAAAAACACCAATTTCCTATATTAAAAGTGTTCAATGAATGGCCATACTATCTAAAGTTTTACTTGAGTCTAAATCATCAGAAATAAATGATTGGGCTCTCTCCTTGTTTTTGCTTGGGTGTACCACAGCCTTCACCAGCTGTCAATCAAATCCAAGGGAAGACATGAATAACCCAGAGAAGGGATGGTATTAGGGTTTGGATCTGGAATGGCCTCAAAGGTTCATGTGTTAAAGCTTGATTCCCAATACAGCAATTTTTGGAGGTGGGGCTTTAGGAAGTGATTGAATCATGGAGGCTCTGACTTCATCAGTGAACTAATGCACTGACGATTTCATAACTGAATGAACTATTGGTGGGTGGTGAAATTGTGGGAGTAGCAGTTGAAGGAAGTAGTTCACTGGGGGTGTGCACTGGAAGGGCATATCTTGTCTCTGATAAGTAAGCAACTCTGCTCCACCCACATGCTCCCTGCCATGATGTTCCACCTTATCAAAAGTTCACAGCAATGGATGGGCCCAAGTGATTATGGACTGAAACTTGTGAGCCAAAATAAATCTTCTTCCTTTAAGTTTATTTATCTCAGGTATTTTGTCATAGCAGTGGAAAACTGGTTAACACAGATGAGTAGCCTGGTTCAGGTGGGTACCACATCTGATAGCATAGGGGAATATGAATTAAAACGTAGTCACTTGAGAGTGCAATAGAGATCCTGGTAGAACCTGGACTTAGAGAAAGTGTGATGGATCATAGGAAAGGGTGAGAAAGAACAGTATGTTAAGATGACCTTTGCCAGGCATGTCAAGAAGTGACATGGAGCCTTGGTTTTAAGCAGGGGCTTTGGGGCCTGCCTGCCTGGACTCCTTTTATCAGTGACACTTACCTACCTTTCAGTGCTGAGGGCCCATATCTACGGGATGGGAAGAATATTACTGGTCATATAACACTATCGTGAGGATTAGGTGAGTGAGCACAAAAGGCTTGGGTTAGTGTGGGATATGCTGAGTGGTTGGTGGGGGGCAACATAATCATGCACTTATGCCTGAGTCTGCCTTCACCACTGTATCACCTTGGGAAATTCCCCAGTTTCTTCATCTGAAAAGTGGGAGTAGTAATGATACCTACTTCCTAGGGTGGTGGTGGTTATGATTGAATGGGATAACAAATATGAAGTGCTTAGAAAAGCGCCTGGTACATGCCACATCTTTGTTATTATTGTTGTTTTAAATATTGTTATCATAGGCAAGTGCCCCTTTCCTTTCCCTCTAGCTCAATAAATCCAGATTATCCCTCAGCCAACCCAAAGGAGACAACTGTACATTATTCATAGACCTTTCCATAACTCTCACCAGACTGCTGGTCATGCCTATATCAGCCTTCTGGTCTTTCTTTGGGAGTCTCTCTGGAAGAGACATGGCAGATGTCCACTAGCCCTCCCAGCAGGCAGACCCATACCACACTCCCACTCCACCTTTGAATGGAGTCTCCATTAATCACTAGCAATTTTTTACCACCTTTAGCTTTTCAACTTGTGTCATTCCCCTTCTGTCTTGTTCTTGAGCATAGCTACAGGTTCTGAGTCCCATAGACTCTTAGGAGTCTGGATTGCTGTTGGTCTGGATGAAAGGGTGGGAGGACAGACTCCACGGACAGTGCTTGGTTCCTGATTTTTATAAAACAGAAAATGAAAAAAAGAATGGGCATCCTGAAGAAGATGAAATGCCCAATTGACTTGCTTTTAATTAATTCAATAATCTCATTCTAAATGCTCCTATAGATCCAGAATGATACCTCAGTATTTTTAAGGAATGGAAAATAAATACCTTCTCAAAACTTTTTAGCACTCTGCAGTTTCTTCTACAAATTCCTTGCCTTTGGGTGATGGACCTGAATTCAGGCTGAGGGCACTACACATGCCCCCTTAGTCTGAGACTCAGATGAAGGCTCATGACATTCCTTCATGGCTGGACAGAGTAGAATGAGTTGTACATACTGTTTCACACTGAGCTGAGTCCCCAGACTTGTGAGGAGTTTAATTCATACTTCCACGTAGCTTTGCTAATGACATTTATTAGCCGAGAGTGTTGCTGCCAACACCAGTTTGGAATGGATTGTGGTATAAACAGATTTCCTCTTTACACATTCTAATCAGCGCAGAAGGACTGTTTTTATTGAAACCGTGTCTCAACTCAAGCTTCTCCACACATGTAGACACACATGTACAGAGTTTAAATTGTATTTACGGTTGGTAAATGTTCTAATTATGGGGCTGCGTGTGTTCAGAGAGGAAAATTAAATCAGTGAACATGGGAGGTCAGGACGCTTTTCCGCTCTGGTTTGGGTTCCTTATGGTTTTAAGCTTTGAGAAATCAGTGCCGTGAAATGGTGGGTGACAAGCCAGGCAGACATTTGTCTCCTGGCTGATTTACAATGTTATCTACAGATTTTTTTTCCCCTTGATGAGGTGAATTCTGATTCTTTATTGACTACTTCATCCTAACACATCACAGAGCAATTCCTAACAAGCAAGTCTTCTGGATAATGTCCCAGGCCTTGCTTTCCTTATTGGAATATATGAAATAATGAAGTAGAAAAGGATGTAATTGACATTGTGCCACCACCCCAGGCCCATGCTGCCGTCACAATGATGACAATGACTGGATTGTCATTCTCTAAAGTGCCTGAGCTTCTTTGGGACTCATGCAAGCAGAGGTTTGACTTCCTTCCCAGAAACTAAAGACCGGAGTCTTGACTCCAGCAGACCAAGGGGTGTTGAAGGATTTCAAAAACGGCTGTTTTTGTTCCTGTATTGTTAGAACAAGGAGATAATAATTCACAAAAATGGGTAAAATATGGACTCCAAGGATATGTAGAACACAATCCAGCCAGGTCTATCCAACCACAGTCATTTTGCTGCTGCAGGAAAAATGCCTTTCTGACATAGGCTTGAATTGATATTACTGAGGGAAACTTTTATCTCACCCACGCTTCCAGATTATTCCACTTATTTACTAATAGACGCTCAGTCTTTCATGCAGATTTTGTGGTGTAGACCTGGTACCCTAAACTAAGTAATCTCTTTGCTGACAGCTGAAAGTAAAGGCATCTGCAGCAATCAGATGGGTGCCTCAGGTTGGTTCCAGATGTCAAGCTGATTAATGTTGGAGTTGGTGCTGCCAGCAGCCAGGCCGCGTGAGTGCACAGATCCCCAGGAAGCAACCCTGGTGGTTGTGGCATCAGTGGGTACAGACACATGCACAGATACTAAACAGACACCAGTCCTTCTGTATCAGCTTAATAGAATGCCCAGAAAACCCCCCAGGATGCAGACCCCCAAGCATAAAACCGATTCAGCCATTCTTCATGTTTCCTCACCAGGGGGGGCGGTTTGTTTCCTTAAATTAACATTAATATTTCCACATTAAGAAGTCCAACCCAGGAAGGCGCCAGGAGGAAGAGTCTGATACAAGTTAAGCTCTGCCTAGTTGGGACTGGGAAAAGCAAAGAAGAGAAGATTATGATAAAACAGCACATTTCTACAGGACTTTTGATTTTCGGAGGCACTGCCATATTTCTTTCTTTTTTTTTTTTTTTTTTTTTTTTTGCTGTTGTCTCAAATCCTTGTGAAGAAGGTTGAGATCATGTAAGAGATGCAGGGTATGTCAAGTAACCACTGTCATTTCTCATCCCCATAGGGCATTATGAGATAGATAAATGTTCTCCCAAAGCTTACACAGTTTGGCTAGTGACAGAGCAGCACAAGAACCAGACTCTTCATCCACCACTCCACTCATTCTCTGGATTAGTGTTTCTGTGGTCCCCAACAAACATCAACATCACCCCAAACCTGCTGAATCAGCACTCTAGGGATGGGGCCTTTAAGTCTCCCAGGTGAGTCTAGCACATGCTCAAGTTTGAGAACTGCTGGTCTAGGTCAATTCTTCCCAGCTTGAGTTTCCTGGGCCCCAGGCTCCAGTGGACATAATGATGAAGACCCATAAGCTGTTTTCAACATTTCATATAACAGTAGAAATCATACTCTTAATATTACTTTGAAAATTATGCATTTTATTATATAGGACTGATAAATGAAAATTGGAAAAGTAATGATGAATCAATGCTGTTTGTTCGTGTAATCACTCATTTAGTCATTTAATGATGACTGTGCTAAACCCTGGGAGAGTCAAAGATATGAAGGTTTTTATTATCATAGTAATTATAGACTTATTACCAGGTTATTACAATACAATATGGTAAGTACCGAAAGACAAATTAAAACAATACTATGATGGAAAAAAAATTTTCTAAAATACCTGGTGGCGATAGGGGGAGAAATCTCTAGGTTGCTTGAAGTCTTGGGTGAGAGGGATGGGGGAGGAGGAATGGCAGATAACTCCCAGGCAGACACCTTCTCGTCCCTCTTCCTTTCCCGACCAGCCAGCTGGGGTCCAGCATAAGCACAAGCCCAGAGTTTATCCCTGTCTTGGAATCTCCTGCCTTTCTCCTAGGCAACAGTATTCTGAATATGAGAAGCACTGATGGAGCATTTGGGGCAGCCTCATTGAGTGTCTGCAATAATGAGGAGAACTTAAGATCTTCAACTTACATTTTTACAGACCTGCCTTATCTTTTATTATACTGTGCAATTATTTTAGAGGTACTTCTGTGTTTCAACAAGGATGTAAAACCAAATAATATGCCTATTTGGAGAACTTTTCAGTTTTATTCCAGAACAATTACTTTAGAAGGCACATAGAAGGTTTAATTTCAGCTCAACTATTTCTCAGGTCTTTATCTTAAAAAACAAACAAACAAAACAAACAAACAAAAAACCCATCTATGATTATGTGGTTTGTGTTTCAGAGAAAAACTCCCTGGATTTGCTTTCAGATGATAGTCAGGATAATCTCTCTTCAAAGTTCTTGGTTGCAATGACAAAACCTAAGAGGATGATGGGTCTCCTACCTCTGTGAATCTGTTCCACTTTAGAACGTCTGTGTGAACCAAGAAGACCCTGTATAACGAAAACATGATGGTGGGGGGTAGGGCAGAGACATGAATAAAAGCAAACTTCTTATGTAACAACTGAAACTTACATTGAGAACGTTAGCAATTGCTTTCTTCTTGGGCAGGGCTTCAGGTTCTAAATGAGGTGTTAGTGTTTGTGAGGGTGATAACCTTGTCCCATTGAATTATGATGAGAAAACAACCCAGTTGCCTACAGAGCCAAAAACAAACCTTAGAACTGCTTAACTCATCCGTCAAACAAATTGTATTTTAGGAAATGCAGGATAGAGAAAAATGCGCAAAAGAAAAAGATTTATTTATTTGTACAAAAGTAGAACGACAGGCGTTTGAGTGGATCCAAATAGCGTTTAGGAAGAAAAAGAAAAAAACGTGATTCATTGCCAGCTATTAAATCTTGTTTATCCTTCTTTAAACTAACCAGAAACACATTTTGGAAAAACGTGAGTTAACAATTTCAGCACCGAACGCCAGCTGTGGTGTGGCCTGGCTCTCCAACCTTCCTTCCCACTGGAAGGCAGGGGCCGAGCAAGCCGACTGGTCTCTCGAGGTCGTGCAAGGGGTGGGTTTCCAGTCCTGTCTCCTTAGAGGATGCTTACCTCAGGGCAGTGGCATGAAAGTTCAAGTTTTCAAGGTGGTCACTGACAAAGGGCCTAAAAAGAATACAAAATGTTCCTCCAAAGACACAATCACAGACCAACGGATGTGTCTGTTAGCACCATTTCCCTGATAGCCACCCCTTGCCAGAGTATCCCCCAGATCACCAGCTGACGTGACACGTGCTGGCTCCAAATACAGCTATGTGCCTGAAATTCTTCACAGCCCTTGACAAGTATCTGAAAACTTGGCTGGAATCCCAGTACCCGGTAGAAGAAATCCTTTCAGACGGCAGTGCATGGGGGTGGCCCCTTCCAGCCCGTCCCTGCGCTCCTCCTATGCTGGGCCTACAAAACAGCAGCCTTTTATAGCTACTCCTGGTGCCTCCAGCACCCCTGGATTAAATGTATTAGTATAATATTTGGGTTGTTAATACCCTTAGAGGGGAATGTACTTAGCCATAGACTACAGGAATTAACCTGATTTAAATAATTACAAAAACATACACATTTCTGAAGGAAGCAGTGCAAATGATCTCTCTGAAGCAGAAGCCCCTATTGTTTTGTCACATCCCAAGAAATTAATTCTACCTTGAGGATTATCTAGGGTTCGCAGTCTCAGTAGTGTCTGGAGAGGGGACTGCTAAGTCGAAGGCCACAAGGAAAGGCCCAAGTGGACTTATTAGAGCCAGTGCACATCTCCCCACCTCGCAGCTCCTGCCATAGTGGAAGAGGCAGAAGAAATACCCACACCATGAATTGCAGGCTTTCAAACATCAGTATAAAATAAAGCAAAGACCACATGCTGGCTACCATCCTTTATCTCCCCTCACACCTTCCACTTTCCCTTGCCCAACATTGCAGCCTCCTTTGCATGTCTCTATCAACTATCAACTATCTAAATTTTTTGAGGGAGAGAACCATCTTATTTATTCAGGTGTCTCCTTTTTCTTAGTAGGGACCTACCAGGTAAAGCAGCTATTGGAAATGGTGATTAGATTAGCTCCTCTGCAAGCAGACTCAGGGTCTTCAAAACTGGGTGGTTGCTGGTTCCCAGTGCAGGTCAAGACACATTTCCACGGGGGTTCACCTTAATACCTAGTGCCGGTAAGATTCTCCTATAAATTTTTTTAAAACATTAACTCTGGAGACATTTCAACCTTAACCACAACAAAAAGAAAATACAGCCTGCGTCGTCATCCTGTGAACATCCTCAGCAGCTGCACTCAGAGGAAGAGAATCCACTTGAATTTGCAATGGTACCTGTGGGGTCAACTTGGTGAAAGGAAGTAAGAGGTAAGAGGAAGAAACACTTAGAAGAAAAGGTGCATTTTCTCTGCCAGCTGTTTGGTCAGGGAGGCAGTTTACAGAGGCAAGGAAGAAGAATGTACTAAGCATGATTTTTGTCCAGAGATGTCACAGTGTACACTCTTTCAGAAGCGCCAAGTACCATCACTGACTCTAGTCTCAGAAGGAAACCCTGGGAGAGAGATGGGCCCAAGGCAGCCGATTAGCAGGGGTCCTGCCACCCAGAACAGATGGGCAATTGGGTGAAGAATTTTAAAAAGTAAATAAACCAAGTTCCCAGACTGTACTTTTAAAGAGTGTATCAACTCCTCGCACCTATTTTCTTAACTATCTCACCAGTATCTTGGAGGACACCAAATGGAACATGAATGGGAACAGACTCACGTGTGAGAGAGCCGAGCTGACAGAAGCAGGTGGAAGTCCTGCAAGGACTTCCCGCTCTGCCTGGCTTCTTTTGCCACATCACCTTCTACTTTCCCTTCCTCAACCACATGTCTACAGGCCCCAAGGGCCTTGTGTCAAACTGCCCCATGGTATTCTGTGGCCTAGAGCCTTACTTCAGGAGTGTGGTGGCAAAGACAGCACTATGTCATTTTTGTCCCTTGCTCCTGCATTAAGGACCAGAATCTCAAGTAGTAATGAAGTCTCTGGTCTGATAATTACATTCATATATCTGTACTCAAGAAAATTGAGGGCATTTCTTCAGACAAAAGCTTGCCCACAAAGGTTCAGAGCAGCACAAGGGTTGAAAAGTGGGAATAACTTTTCAACTGATGATTGATAAACAAAAGGCAGTATTTCCCTAAAATGGAACATTATTCAACCATAACAAGGAATGAAGTATTAATATATACTATAGAGACTGAAAATATGCTAAGTGAAAGAAGCCAGGCATAAAAGACTTCTATTATAAAATTTTATTCATATGCAATGTCTAGATGGGAAAATTCACAGGGACAGAAGAGGAAAGGAAGAAAGGGAAGTGACTGCTGCTGGATATGGAGTGAAGTGTTCTGGAATTACACAGTGGTGATCACTGCAGAACTTTGTGAGTATACTAAAAACCATGGATTGTGCACTTTGATGAATTTGGTTTGGGGATATAGCTTGGTGCTAGAACACTTATCCAGTATGCTCAGGGCCCTGGGTTTTGATCCCAAGCACTGCCAAAACAAAGAAAAAAAAATGTGAACTTTATATTATGTGAGGCATCTGAATAAAAAAAAGCAATTAGATGAAAAGAAGTAATAAAGTCAGTTCATGGGAAAGTAGCAGTCCTCTGCCCTTTCTTTCCTGAGACAACTGGGAATCCTGTTCAGGCATTTGCATATGCCAGAGCTGCATTTTGGACTGACTTATTGGTATAATTCCATCTTTTCTCCATCTACCTTCCAGGTACATCACTCTGTCTCAGCAACCATCTTTCCTGACTCAAATGGGTATTCAGTTACGACTCTTCCTTTAGTGCCTATGCTACATATTGGTCTTTGGGGCTTGGTTGATCTAGACGGAGATCTGAACACCCTCCTGCCTGTCTCTGGAATGCTGCCCCTGTGAGTGGCTCCTGTGGAGCCAGGCTCCTCAGTGCTGGCAAGCAGCAGGGAAGCTGGCTGAAGAGACTGACTGATAAACAAGGCTGGGCAAAATGCCATCTCTGGGTGGTCTGCTCTTTTTTGCTGCTGTCATTACTGCTGTCACAAGACAAAGCCCTGGGGTAAAGAGATGCCTCCATCATGGGGATCCTGAGGACGTCTCGATTTGCTCTTCTCATCTGCCACCACAATTACCTCCCTCAAGTCACACATACATTTAGTGACACAAGCATGAGGGTCACTCCGGGATTGAACCTCATCCGAGTGGCAGCCCTGGCCCTGACTGTGCCTACACACTGAGGTCCCCTTCTCACCCAACACTCACACGTGGCTTCCTGCTCTGTTCTCGAGGTGGATGATGTTCCTTCCTCCCTGATAGAGCCTCAATCTGGGTAGAGTCTCAATCCAGTTATGGTTTGAATGTGAGTTGTCCCCTAAAAGCACATGTGTTCATGCAGGAACACTCAAAGGTGAGATGATTAGATTCTGAGAGCTAGAAACAAATCGGTTCATCCTAATATGAATGAACTAAGTGGGTCGTAACTGTGGTCAGCTAGGGCTTGGCTGTAGGAGGTGAGTCGCTGGGGCTGTGCCCTGGGGGACTGTATTTTGTCTCCTTAACTCCTCCCTTGCTTTCGCTCTCCCTCTGTTGCCAGGCAGCCATGAGATAAGCAGCTTTCTTCCACTACACCCTTCCACCATGGCGTTCTGCCTCATCCCAGGCCCAGAGCAATGGGTTCAGCCAATGATGGACTGAACCTCTGCAGTCATAAACCAAAACAAGCTTTTCTTCCTCTAAGTTGTTTTTGTCAGGCATTTTGGTCACAGCAATGAAAAGCTGACTGCAGTGTTCTGAAGTCTCACTTCCTGTCACTCAACTCCAAGCATCACAACCAGGAACTTTTAAAATTCTCATTGATGTTGAATAGAAGTGGTGAATGAGGGCATCCCTGTCTTGTTCCTGTTTTTAGGGGGAATGCTTTCAGTTTTTCACCATTAAGAATGATGTTGGCCATGGGCTTAGCATAGATAGCCTTTACAATGTTGAGGTATGTTCCTACTATTCCTATTTTTGCCAGTGTTTTAAGCATGAAGGGATGCTGTATTTTATCAAAAGCTTTCTCAGCATCTATTGAAATAATCATATGATTCTTAACTTTAAGTCTATTGATGTGATAAATTACATTTATTGATTTCTGGATGTTGAACCAACCTTGCATCCCTGGGATAAACCCCACTTGATCACAGTGCACTATCTTTTTAATGTTTTTGTATGTGATTTGCCAGTATTTCGTTAGGGATTTTTGCATCTATGTTCATCAGGGATATTGGTCTAAAGTTTTCTTTCCTTGATGAGACTTTGTCTGTTTTTGGTATCAGAATGAGTTTGGAAGAGTTCCTTCCTTTTCTATTTCCTGGAATACTTTAAGGAGTGTTGGTATTAGTTCTTCTTTAAAGATCTTGTAGAATTCAGCTGAGAATCCATCTGGTCCTGGACTTTTCTTGGTTGGTAGGCTTTTGTTGGCTTCTTCTATTTTGGTGCTTGAAATTGATCTGTTTAAATTATGTACATCTTCCTGATTCAGTTTGGGAGGATTGTATGTCTCTAAAAATTTGTCAATGTCTTTGATATTTTCTATTGTGTTGGAGTATAGATTTTCAAAGTAGTTTCTAATTATTTTATGTATTTCAACAGTGTCTGTCATGATCTTTCCTTTTTCATCACAAATTCTAGTAATTTGAGTTTTCTCTCAATGTGGGGAATTGGGGATGTGGGAAATGCTTGGATATGGGAAAAAAGGCACATTTTTACATTGCTGGTGGCGTTGAAAATTGGTGCAGCCACTCTGGAAAGCAGTGTGGAGAATCCTCAGAAAACTTGGAATGGATCCATCTTTTGACCCAGTTATCCCATTCCTCGGTTTATACCCAAAGGATTTAAAATTAGCATACTACAGTAATACAGTCACATCAATGCTTATAGCAGCTCAATTCACAATAGCTGGATTGCGGAACCAACCTAGATGCCCTTCAACAGATGAATGGATAAAGAAACTGTGGGGCTGGGGAGATAGCTCAGTCGGTAGAGTGCTTGCCTTGCAAGCACAAGGCCCTGGGTTCGATCCCCAGCACCGCAAAAGAAAAAAAAAAAAAAAGAAAAAAAAAGAAACAGTGGTATATATACACAATGGAATATTATTCAGTCATAAAGAAGAATAATATTATGACATTTACAAATAAAATGGATAGAATTGGAAAATGTCATGCTAAGTAAAATAAGCCAATCCCAAAAAACCAAAGGCTGAATGTTTTCTCTGATAAGTGGATGATGATATATAATTGGGATTGGAGTGTGGGGCGTGAGAGAAGAATGGAGGAACTTTAGGTTATGTAGGAGGAAATGAGAGGGAGGGGGGTATGAAAAATGGTGGAATGAGACAGACATCTTTACACAAATGGTATGAATCTACATCGTGCACAACCATAGAAATGAAATGATGTACCCCATTTGTGTACAATGAATCAAAATGCAGTCTGTAAAAAATAAAAAATAAATAATTTTTTAAAAATTCTCATTGATGACTCTGAGGGACAGATAAATTGGGAAGCTTTTTTATCACACCAGTTCTGGGAAGAAAAGGACAATCACAACTTACCAAAGACTCTAAGCAGGCATGCTGAGATGTGATGCAACTGATGTAGGACTATCTCAACTAGGCCCAATAATTTAATCTAATAAAAACAAAGGCTTATCTGGACACCATAGGGGATGCTCTGGAGACTGAGGCAGGAGGATCACAAATTCAAGGCAAGCCTGGATGACTTAGCAAGCCCTTATCTAAAAAATTAAAAATATAAAAGTAAAAAGGACTAGGGATGGAGCTTAGTGTTAGAGTACCCCAGGTTCAACCCCTGGTACAGGGCTTGGGGGAGTGGACTTTGAGTTTCTTTGTTTTAATTGATGAATAAAGCCAAGTAGAGTTAATCGGGTTGAAAACGATTCAAATGACTCACATGAGAAACCTGGCCATTGTTCAGTTCACAAGAAGTGCCAGTGAAACAAGACTGAATTTGTGCCTGACCATTTACCTGCATATAGCCCAGATAATTAGTAAGTTATTGAGCTCTTTTCTGCAGGCAAAGAGATGTTTATGGAGTTAGAAATATGTTTTCCTCTATTGTCTTGGTGAGTCAGTTGAGTGCTGTGGTGTAAACAACAGAGATTCTTGATAACCCAAGGGTTGGAGAGTTTATTGGCAGCTATAAGGTGCTCATCCACTGACAGGAGGCCTAGAGAACTAGGCTCAGGGATAGTCAGAAACCAAGACTGCTCCAGAGTAAGGAGGCCTTTTGTGTAGGAATGGTTATAACAGTTGGAATAAGTCAAAGCTGCCAACTTTGAATCACTCAAGATTCAAATTTTGAGGGGATGCATCAAATTGCTTGAGTTCTTATTCACAGGTAATGGCTATCCTTAGATGATGAAAGGGAACAGGATCTAATCTCTCAGTTTTTCTGATAAGAAGTAGGTGTGGTCCCAACAAAAGTTCCCTCCCCAAAACAATTAGGATGCTAATTAGGAAGAGGGACCAGAGAATGGGTGGACAAAAACCAGCCAGTGTTTCTATCATTCAAAGCATAGAAAATCTCTTGAAACAGACTAAGTTGAATGACAGATCCTCTCTGAATAAGGGCATCCAGTTATCTGTAGTGAAATTATTACATGTTTAAAAGACCTGGAGTTTGGAAAATGTGGAAAAGGTGATATCTGAGTATGAGCTAAAGGGATATCTAAAGCTGTCACTAGCTTGCTGGTTCAGCTTGACTGTGCTGATAGACTGAGTTAGAACATGGAACACTTCTACAGTGACTCTGAATCAAATAAGTGAAGCTGAATAAACTTTCTATGTGGGGTTCTTCAGCCATATTTTCCTATGAAAAAATCCATACTTCAGGTACTGAAAGGGATGAACATGGAGAATCACAACACTGAAAGATCCTGTATGTAATTCATGATCATTCAGTTATGATACATATTTCACACACACATATGCTACTAGCCAATGAGAGTGCATAAGTAACTACCATCCTGCAAGTGTTGTCAGCCAATGAGGATCCTGCCCAGTTATCCTGGGAGGAGCGTGTTGTGCTATTAGGTAGACCATTTTCTTTATGGCAACCTCGTCTGCAATTTAAGTTTCATTCTGGTGAACAGTGTTGAACCCTGGTGGCTGAAAATGATCTATTGTGGTAGTGCTGGACTTTTTCCAAAGAAAGAAAGACAGAGGATCATACTGGACCACATTGCTAGTTTTACAGCAACTTGTGCCTGTTATGGATGTGGTTGAGCAAACACAAGGTAAAGTTCAGGCACTTAAGGATTGGAGATAGTCCTTTGACAAGAGTGGATGAGCTCACAAACATCACAGCAGCTTGGAAGATTTAGTAACAACTTTGTGAACGGGAGCTGGAGGAACTGTGTCCAGAGGCATGCCACGGAAATGGGAAAGAACAGAAGTGCAATTACCAAGGCAGTCTGCTCACTATCTCCAGAGGGAGGGGTCAGGTGGTGCTCCCTCTCCCAGGAATGCCTTCTCCCCTAGTGGAGGTCGCCAGTATTCGTAACACAACCTACCTCAAGGAGCTGTCTTTTCCCACTGCTTTTTCAAAGAATTGACTCAGCGTTTCACTTAACAGAAAAATTCATTGAAGCTTTGGGAGAAGGAAAGTCTGAGTGTCTCCAGAGTACTCAGCATGGTTTTGTGGTTCCCACAGGTGTCCCATTTGACTTCCTGGATGAGAAATCAGGTAATGTGCTCCATATTACTTTGCATGTAATCTAGTAATAAAGTGGTTGGCCAATATCTTATTGATTACTAAGAATTATGAATAATAAAGACTGTGTTTTC
This sequence comes from Sciurus carolinensis, assembly GCF_902686445.1. NCBI lineage: Eukaryota > Metazoa > Chordata > Mammalia > Rodentia > Sciuridae > Sciurus > Sciurus carolinensis. The sequence continues at coordinate 60,947,704 of NC_062218.1, forward strand.
TGAAGAGCTTCTAGGGAAAGAGAAGTAGAACATATTTTTGTTATGGCCACAAAATAATTGTCATATTAATCTTTACGGAATAATTCTAAAATAATTAGGACTGCTTCTTTTTTAAAGAAAGGTTTCTAAAATAAAAACCATAATAAAATGCTAAAGATTAATGATTTTGCTTGGAAAATTTAGAAATCAGTTTGCGAGAAGTACTACTAACAATGAAGAACTAAACTATAAGATTATGTTTATGCATTCTTACCCTCTGGAAAATTTGGTTTCAAAGAATGGGTAAATTGAATTGAATCCAACTAAGCAACATTTTCTTTGTATTCATATTCTCGAGCTTCTTCATAAAAATAGTTATGAATTTTGATAAAAGTTTAAAAAACACTGTAAAACACTTAAAGTCTATGTCAATACAAATAGACTTAAAATAGCAATGATTGAACTGGGGAGATAGCTCAGTTTGTAGAGCGCTTGTCTTTCAAGCACAAGTCCCTGGGTTCATTCCCCAGCACTGCAAAAAGAAAAAAAAATAGCAATGATCAAACTATTTGTACATGTATAATAAAGCTTCTTTTTTAAAAAATGGAGAAATGCGGAAGTATCATTTCACAGTCCTAGACATCTCAATCTTATTGATCTTTAGACACAAGCTAGGATACATTATTAATCAAATTAAACATTACAAAATAGTTAATGTGTCTGTGATCTAATAAACTCCTCTAGATATATTCATGGGAAAAATATTTTCATGTCCCTGTTTATATATGATTCTTACATTTCTCATGCTTTTACATAAGAATGTAAAAATCACAATAGTTTAGCATGGTGGAAAGGATCATCAACTGGGATAAAAAGACCAGTTAAGAATCTACTGCAATAATTCAAGCAAGAAATAATGCCAATGGAAATAGTAAGAAGTAGCTGGATTGTGAATCATTCTTCATAGGAGATTCAGTGGGATTTGATGATGTATTGCATGAGTACAAAGTAAGAATCAAAGATGACTGCAAGGCTTTTGCTCAGGGAAGGTAGAAAAAGTAGAGTTGCCAGCTCCCACTATGAGGAGGGCTATAAGAAGAGCAGGTTGTAGGGGAGAGATCAAGAGTTTGGTTTTGAACTGCCAGGCTTGAGATGCTTTAAGACTTCCAAGTGAAGATGCCAAGGAGTCATTTGGAATGAGTCTGGCATCCAGGCGAGAGATCTGGACCAGAGACACAAACCTATGAGTCACCAGTACATACATACTATTTAAAGACATGTGAAATGTGAGGCGAGGACTGAGGACAGACAAGGCATGCCAGAAGCCAGAAGTCAGATAGATAGAGGCACAGAACCAGCGAAGCACGTTGTGATGCTTCGTGGCCAAAGAGAGAGGAGAGCGCCATGTAAGAGTGGTGTCCTAGAGACAAGAGAAGAATGTTGTTCAAGAAAAATGAATAATTACCTCTATCAGTTGATCCTGAAAACTCATTAAAGATAAGGATTAGGAAAAAGCCCAACCAATTATTCCAGTTTGCTTGCAACTGTCCAAATTTTAGTACTTAAAGTCTGTTGTAATCTGAATGTTTGTGCTCCACCCCCCCCAAATTCATGTTAACACCCAATTGCCAATATGATTATATTAGAAGGCAGGGTTTTTTGGAGTTAGGTCATGATGGCACAGTCCTCATGAGTGGGATGAGTGCCTTATATAAAATTAGATCCCAGAGAGCTAGCTCACCCTTTCTACCTTATGAGGGTGCAACAATAGGGTATGGCATCTGTGAAGCAGAGAACAAGCCCTCACCAGACACCAGATCTCCTGGTACCTTGATATTAGACTTCCCTGTCTCTACAACTGCAAGAAATTTCTGTTGCTTGTCAACCACCCAGTTTATGGTATTTTTGTTATAGCAGCCTGAATAGACTAAGATAAACAGTTCTAAGAAATCCAAGTCTTAAGCAAACTGGGACAGTTGGTTGCATAATATTATGAATATAGTTAACACTATGGAACTGCACACTTAACATATTCAAAAATCACTTAGATAATAAATTTTATATTTGTTTATGTATATAGTTTAAAAACTATTCTTAAAAATAGTTCTTTAAATATATATACTTATATATTTAGGTTCTCAGCAAAATTAAGAGGAACTTACAGAGATTTCCTGCTTCCCTCACACATATAGCCTCTTCCATTATTCACATCCTGGAATGGTGCATTTGTTACAACTGATGAACCTACTCTGACACATCACACTCTCACGGAGTCCATGAGGTCCTAAGCAACTCAGTGAGACAGAGTCTCAAAATAAAATATAAAAAAGGGCTGGAAATGTGGCTCATTGGTAAGTGCCCCTAGGTTTAATCCCCTGCTAAAAAGAAGAAGAAGAAGAAGAAGAAGAAGAAGAAGAAGAAGAAGAAGAAGAAGAAGAAGAAGAAGAAGAAGAAGAAGAAGAAGGAGAAAAAGAAAGAAACTGATTCTTCCAAAGTGGCTATATTATCAGCAGTGGATGAGAATTCCTATTGCTCATATTTTTACCAGCTTTTGGAATTGTGCTGTGTGTTTTTACCACAATAAAAAGTCATAATCTTTGCTCCAGATGATACTCTGAATCTTAGACAGCACTCCCACATTATTCTTTGAAGAGCATATTTCTGTGTTAGCATGAGTGGCAGGAGAATTAAGAGAATTATCTTTGTTGGGGAAAGTTGGAAAAAAGAGACTCTATATAGAGGAGAACCTGCCTTGAATTCAGAGAAGCCCTTCAGGCAATTGTTCAGCTAAGGAGGCTGAGACATCAGCTCCCGTCCCTGCACTGTAGGTGAGAGGTGACTCCATTACTTGCACATGGAGACTGGATTACACCTACCCTGTACTTCAATCTGTGCTCCACAAAGGGTGTGGCAACCTGCAGGTTCTCAGGAGATGGCCTGTTTAACATTCCCCAACAACTAGATTCCCAATAACTGCTCCCTCCTAGGACGTGCCCAGAAGCAGCCACTGGGAAGCCATCCAGGAAAGCTTTCTTTCATCCTGAATAATGTGTTCTCCATTGTGCCCGTGGGAGGCTGCACTGGCAGTGCCAATGGACTGAACAAATGCCCCAGGGCCTCTAGTTTGGTCCACTTTGGTGGTGTCAAGAGGCAGGCCCATATATCTTCTCTCATCAACCAGATCTAAGGAAGCAGGGCCCTGGTCCCCACATGCAGGAAAAGGGGGCATTTTAAAATATTGGGTTTCCCACTGTAAGTTAAAACAAGACATGAAGCAGCAGGGGTTTTCTTCATTCCGTTGACTTTGAGCAGCTGCTGACCGGCGTCTCTGGCCCCCTCCGGTGGAAAGCAACCTTGCCCTGAGCAGGCACTGTTTCCATCCAAACCAAACTTCCCCTCAATGACTTCATTGAAAGCTGGTTTACATCATGAAGAGAAACTTCATTTATTTATTTGTAATAACTTCAGATTTTATGGACCCACAAGAGGATGTAATTTAAGAAAACATTAGCAAGCTATTCCAAATACCCAAGTTTTGAAATTTACTAGGCCAAAGAATCATCAATGGAAATATTTCAATATTAAGAATGAATGGCTGCAGCAAAACTCCTTTTGAACAGGGCTGGGGAGATGGAAGGTCTTAAAATGTATATTTTTGGCCACGATATCCTGGGGTCCTAGGAAAAGACAACTACGTTTCCAGGAACCATGATGAACAACATATGACCTAATAGAAGTGGGGGCCCATCTAATGCCTCCCTTGTGGGGCATTAGTCCAATAAATAACTTAGAAAATACATGGGCTGATCTACCCTCTGGAGCCTTGCTTTGAACACAGTGTCAGAGGGAATTACATGGTGTTTTTCTTAGGATTTTTAAGACAAAAAATCAAGAGGTTACCAGGAAAGGGAGTGAGCTAAGAATGGCCCCTCACTGCAGAAATATGATGTTTTTCAAGTTCCCATTTTATTAACAATCATATGTTAGTGATGCTTTATCTCCTTAAAGAGCCAACATCATAAATACTTAGAAAGCTTTCTGAACCAATGTCAACCTTCCCTTTCTATAGGAAGCATGCGAGGTCCAATGGTAGAAGACACAAACTCACCCAACAAGTACTCATCTCAGCTCTCCGGAAAATACAGATTAAAAAGGTCAGATGTGCACACAAGATCATGACTCATCTCACTGTGATTATATGCATGTAAGTACATGAACTATCCTTACAAAAGTACTTGTCGCTTAGGTTTTTGTCTCCCATCTCACCCCACTTACCTGACCTTCTTGAGGGGACTATCAGGTCTCATTTAGGTAATTGTCCCATGCCTGCACTGGTGCTCAATTGTTGAATAAGTTTAGTGGATATCTACTATACTGGATATTGTGTTAAACACTGCTATAATTTGGATCTGGAATTTCCCCCAAAGGTCCATGTGTTTAAAGGCTTGGGCCCTTGTGTGGTGCTATTAGGAGGCAATGGAACCTGTAAAAGGTAGAGCTGAATGGGAAGTCTCAGGTCACTGGGCATGCCCTTGAAGGGGTTGGTGGAATCTAGTCCCTTTCTATCTCTTTCACATGCCAACCGTGGGGTGAGTAGTTTTTCCATATGCTGCCACCTTGATGTACTGTCTTGCCACAGGTCCAAAAGCAACAGGGCAAATTGATAATGGACTGAAACCTCCAAAACTTTGGGCCAAAATAAATCTTTTATCCTTTGGTATTTGTTACAGTAACAGAAAATTGACTAACATGAGCAATGAGAGCTGGGGTAAGGAGCAGAAAAAATAGCAGGTCATTCTTAAGCAACTCAATGCTGATGGAAAGATTTGCCACTTCAGAGGACAACTGAGGATCTTCAGATGAAAATTAACATTTAAATAGCAATTTATAGGTCATGAGATACATTCACAGACCCTGTCTTACCAGATCCATAGAAAAGCTTTAAGAGGAATAGAATTTCTATTATTTTTCAAATACAGAAACTAAGAATCAAAGGGGTTAAGTAACTTTTCTGAGGTCATAGAGCAAAAAAGTGAAACTGGGTCTCTCATCCCAACTTTGGTTCTAGCCTGCTATCACTTTCTCTCCTCATACTCTTTCCCAAGTCAAGATATTGACATATTTACATCTATTTTTTCTTTAATGGCAGCTGTATTGAGATAATTCATCTACCATAAAGTCCGCCCTTTGGTTTTAGCATATTAACAAAATTGAGCAATCATCATCTCTATCTAGTTCCAAACCTTTTTCACACTGCAAATGAAATCCCAAACTCATTAGCCACCACAACCCCATTTGCCCTTTCCCCTGAAACACAACTCCCTGAAACAACTAGTCTTTCTGTCTGGATTTGCTTACTCAGAATGTTTTGAATAAGTGGAATCAATAGTTTGTGACCTTTCATATCTGGCTTATTTCATATAGCACAACCTTATCAAGATTCACCCATGTGGAGCATGTATCAAAATTTCTTTCCTTTAAATTGCAGAACGATATTTCATTGTATGAATATACCACATTTTATTTATGTATCAGTTGATAGATGGGTTGTTTCCACTTTGGGACTGTTATAAATAATGTTCCAATGAACATTTATGTGCAAGTTTTGTGTGAAGATATATTTTCAGTTCCCTTGAATATATACCTAGTAGTAGGAATTGTCAGGTCACATGGTAACTCTACATTTAACATTTTGAGGAATGAAAAAAGTGTTTTCCAACATGACTGTACCGTATTGTATTTCCACTAGCAATATGTGACAGTTGCAATTTCTCTATATCCTTGTCAACCCTTATTACATTCTGTTTTTTAATATAGGTAAACTGGTGGATATGAAGTGATATCTCATTGTGGTTTTATTTGCATTCATTCCCCCAATGATTAAGAATGTTGAATACCTTTCTGTATGCTTATTGGTCATTTGTGTATCTTCTTTGAAAAAATTTCTATTCAAATTCTTTGCCCATATTTTCATTGGGCTATTTGTTTTTTTCTTTTTGAGTTGTAAGAGTTCTTTATGTATTCTATATAAAATCCTTTATAAGATATATGATTTCCAAATGTTTTAGCCCATTCTGTGGATCATCTTTTTGCTTTCTTGATGTGACTTTTGCAGTGCAAAAATTTTAATTTTGATAGTGTACAATTTATCTACTTTTTAATCTTTCATTCCCTGTTCTTTTGTGTCATATTTAAGAAGTCATTACCTAATTCAAGATCATAAGACTTACTCCAAGTTTTTCTTCTAAGAGACTTACAGTTTTATTTAAAAAAAAATAAAATCTCAAAAGCATGGGAACTTAAAAAACTCAATAACAAAAACCCAAATAACCCAATTTTAAAATGGGCAAAAGACTTGTGTGGACATTTCTCAGAAGAAAATGTACAAATGGCCAACAGATATATGAAAAAATGCTCAACGTCACAAATCATCAGGTAAATGCAAATTAAAACCACTCCAGCTGGAATGATTGCTGTCAAAAAAATCAAAAGATGATGAGGGTTGGCAAGGATGTGGAGAAAAGAGAAATTCTCACACACGGTCATTGAGAATATAGATTAATACAGTCATTATAGAAGAGAGAATGGAGGTTCCTCAAAAAAATTCAAAATAGAACTATCATAGTATCCAGTAATCCCACTACAGGGCATGTACCGAAAGAAATGAAATCAGTATGTTGAACAGATAAATGCACTCCTATGTTTACTGCACCACTACTCATGTTGCCAACATACAGAATTAGCCTAGGTGTTTGTTGATTAGAAGTGGTAGGAATAGATATCCTTGTCTTAATAGTTATTCAGTCTTTGACCATTAACTACAATGCTAGTGATAAGCTTTTCATAGAGAGCCTTTATCAGGTTGAGGAAACTCCCTTCTGTTCCTATTTTAATTACTGCTTTTTATCATAAAAAGGTGTTGGATTTTATTTTTGCATGCACTGAGTGATCAGGTAGCACTTGTCCTTTATTCTATTAATATGGTGTGTTACATTGATTTTTTTTTATATTGAACCACCTTGTATTCCTGGGATAAATTTCACTTGGTCATGGTGTGTACATATATATATAGTCTTTTTATATGTTGTTTGATGCAGTTTGATAGTATATTTGAGAACTTTTTGTACCTATATTCATAAGGGATATTAGTTTTTAGTTTTCTGATTTTTTGGTTTTGATGTTAGTGTAATATTGTTCTAATAACATGTGTTGGGAAGAGTTAACTCTTCTATTCTGGGGGAGAGTTTTTGAAGAATTGGCATTGCTTCTTTGCACATTTGGCAGATTTTACCCTTGAAGCCCTCTGGGCCAGACTTTTCTTCACAGAAAGTTCCTTGATACAATCTCTAATTCATGCATATATATATATATATATATATATATATATATATATATATATATACAAATTGATTTTCTATTTTGTCTTAAGTCACTTTTTGGTTTTTTTTTTTTTTTTTTTTTTTTTTTTTTTTGTGGTATTGGGGATTGAACTCAGGGTCTTGTGCTTGCAAGGCAAGCACTCTACCAGCTGAGCTATCTCCCCAGCCCTTAAGTCACTTTTAATAGTTACATCTTTCTAGAAAAATTTGCCCATCTCACCTAAGTTATTTAATTTGTTTACACACAATTGCTTATAGTAGCCCCTCATTGTTCCTTTTATTTCTATACGGTTGGTAATGATGAGCTTTCTTTTATTCTTGATTTTATGAATTTCAGTCCTTTCTGTTTTTTTCTTTTGTTTTTTATTGGTTTCTAGCTAATGATTCATCAATTTTGTTGATATTTTCAAAGAATCAACTTTCAATTTCATTAATTTACTCTATTATTAGTTTTCTACTTTATTTATTTTCCCTGTAGTCTTTACTATTTCTTCCCTCTTCTTGATTTAGGGTTTAACTTGTGATTGTTTTTCTAGCTTTTCAAGGGGGAAAGGTTAGGTTATTAATTTGAAATCTTTTCTCCTTTTTAATAAAGTAATTTACAGTTGTAAATTTCCCATAAGTTTAGCTAGATCCCATAAATTTTGCTGTGTTATGTTATTGATTTTGTTTATCTCAAATATTTTCTGATCATTTATTTATTTTTTCTTTTGACAGGTTATTTAGGAATGTTTTGTTTATTTTTACATATTTATGAATTTCCCAAATTTCTAATTATATTCCATTATGAGCACAGAACATGATTGGTATTATTTCAAACCTTTTGCATTTATTGAGACTTTTTTATGGCCAAATATATAACAACTCTGGAGAATGTTCTATGTATACTTGAGAATAATGCATATTCTGCTCTTGTTGGATGGTAAATTCTTTAGATGTCTGTTAGGTCTCATTGATTTATGGTGCTACTCGATTTAAAAAAATCATCTGTCAGTTACTCTATCTAATAATGAAAATGGAATTTTGAGATGGCCAACTGTTGTTTTCCAATTGTCTACTTCTACCTCAAGTTTAATTTTTTTTTGCTTTTTGTATTTTGGGGCTCATTGTTAGGTGCATATATGTTAAGTTTTTCTGAAGAATTGATCTTTAATCGCTTAGAAATATTCTTTTTTTCTAGTAATAATTTTTGTCTTGAAATATATTTTGTCTGATATTATTATAGTCTGTCCTGTCTTCTTTTGATACTGTTTGTATGGTATCCCTTTCCATTCATTTGCTTTCATCTATTTGTATTTAAGTATAATGTGGCAACTCTTTGAGTTTATCCTATTTGGAATTTTTTGAACCCTTTGGGTATGCAGATTAATGGTTTTGACCCAATTTGAAACATTTCAACCATTATTTGTTCAAATATTCTTTCCTTTTCTTTCTCTCCTTTCCTTTAATCTCCTATTATGCATACGTTGGTATGCTTAGTGACATCCTATAGGTCTCTAAGACTGGGTTCATACGTCTTTATTCTTTTTTGTTGTCATTCTTTAGATTGGATAACCTCAGTTTGTATGTCTTTAAGTTAGCTGATTCTTTCTTCTACTATCTCAAATCTACTGTTGAGTCCTGTGATGGTTAATCTTAAGGGTCAATTTTACTACATTAAGGAATTCCACAGAGGGCTCATAAAGCATTATTTCTATGTCTGTGAGAGTGTTTCCAGGAACAACTGGAATTTGAATCAGTAGACCAAGTAAGGAAGATCTACTCTTATTCAGTGTGGTTAGGCACTATCCCATCAATGGAGGGTTTTAAATAGAACAAAAAAGTGAAGGGAAGGGAAATTTGTAAACTCTCTCTCTCTCTCTCTCTCTCTCTCTCTCTCTCTCTCTGCGTATACCCCCTATGAGTTTATTGTAGTTGAGATTGTGATTACTTTTGCTATTTGTTTCTTCAACTAATTTCCTAAACTAGTTTTATAAAATATGAACTTTTTTTCATGTGTAAGCCAGTGAAGTATCTGTTTAGTTAGTTCAGTAGATTAATGATTACATAGAGATTTTGTAAAAAGTCTTAACTAATAAGTCAGTAGGTCTCCCAGCCTTTCCAAGGGGGTATCTCTGAGTGTTGGAGCATTTTTTAAAGTAGATTACACTTCTACTTTAACCTTCATTTCCTACTAGAGTAGCACCTCAAGGCTAATAAAAGGTAAGAACTTCAGGCTTTCTGAGTCTTTTCTTGGAATGTACACAACTCTGAACACGCCCAAAGCCCTGTGCATATGCCTCTCTCTCTCTCTCCCTCTCTCTCTCTGTTATTCCCCTTCCCATTCAGCCTCTTTTTTTTTTTTTTTGCATTTTTGCATTAGTGGTCAAATTATTTTTTAATTTTTTGATTCATTGTACACAATGGGGTACAACTTTTCATTTCTATGGTTGTACACAAAATACAGTCACACCATTTGTGTAATCATACATGTACATAGGGTAATGATGTTTGTCTTATTCCATTATCTTTCCTTCCCCCTGCCTCCTCCCCACCCCTCATTTCTCTCTATACAATCCGTCCTTCCTCCATTCTTCCATTAGCCCCGCCCCCATTACGTATCATCATCCACTTATCAGAAAGAACATTCAGCCTTTGGTTTTTTTGGGGGGATTGGTTTATTTCACTTAGCATGATATTCTCCAACACCATCCATTTACCTTCAAATGTCATAATTTTATTCTTCTTTATGGTTGAGTAATATTCCATTGTGTATATATACCACAGTTTCTTTATCCATTCATCTATTGAAGAGCATCTACTTTGATTTCCACAATCTAGCTATTGTGAATTGAGCTGATATAAACATTCAGCCTCTTATTAGCTGAAACTGGTAATGCTACCTCAGGCATCTGTGACATAAACAATTTCAGCTGATTGTTTTCAGTGATTGCCTTGTGAGTCAGATGGTTGCATGTAGACAGCTTTGATAAAGGCCAACTAAAGACAAGCCCTGAGAAGGAAGCTTTGCAGCAAGTTGCTAAACAATTATCAGTGGGTAGACCTTCAAGGGAACTCCAAACCTGTCTCCTTTCTCCACCAAAGACCTAAAGACTAAAGACCACTAAGTTGTTGTTTTTCAGTTACTATGGTTGCTAGACTGTTGATCCTCAAGGCTGCAGTAGAACCACATAGAGGGATATGGGATTAGATAAAGCTAAAACATGGGTAAATCTGGTCTAGGATTGTCTGGGGTTCTGAGTTCAAATTATAAGTTTAGTCAACAAAGTGCACATATCACAGATCCTTACTGGCTCAGCTTTCTTTCTAAATTACAAGGCTGTTGTGTATTTTAAAAAAACTATAATTGACAATGCCGAATTCTGGCCAGAATGCAGGGTAATTGAAACTCCCATCCATGGCTGGTGGAAATGTAAAACGGTACAGACCCTTTGGAACAAAATTTTTTCAGTTTTGAATAAATCCAAACATATATCTACTATTTGATGAAGCAATCTGACTCCTATTATTTACCCAAAGGAAATTAAAAGGTATGTCCATGCTCAACATGTATGTGAATGTTTATAGCAACCTTATTCATACCAAGAAAACCTAAGGGTGAATATCCTTCAACTGGCAAAAAGATGAACATGCTAGAGTAAAATCATACAATGGAATTATATTCAAAAATAAAAAAGAACAAATTACTAATATTCTAATAACATGAATTAATCATAAGAACTTATGCTAAATGAAAGGAACCAAACTCAAAAGACTGCATACTGGATGACTTTATTTATATAATGTTCTATGAAGGACAGATGTTACCAGAGGCTGCAGGTGGGAAAAGAGATTGACCATAAAGAAGATGCAGAGGGGGAATGATGTAAGTGTTTAGTATCTTGATTGTGGACATGATTCCATGATTATATGTTTTGGTCAAAAAACATTGAACTATACAATAAAAAGAGTGAATTTATTGTACATAACTTTATATCCTAATTTAAAAATAAATAAAGCTGGAATAGTTTTAGTGGGGAAAAAAACAGCTCTGTTGCTCTCTGTAAACACTCTTGTATAGCTCCCTCCCTGCAGGGGGCTGCTAGGGTCTGAGCCTTAGTGTTCCCTTGGTTTAACTGAAGACCTGTAGTTTCCCAGATATCTCAATTGAAAAGAATCTTTGAACTGGTCCAGTTAGTGAGTTAGTGCTGGGATCACTCTCCCCAGAACATTTAATGACCAACAATCCCAACCTCAATGTGTGTCAGAGGCAAGAACGCTAGGGAAGCCTGCAGCTATTGTAAGACATTGAGTGATACTCCAGCTTTCTTTTAAATCTCCATGGATTCATTGTCACCACATCATCTTCTGATTCTATTCACAGCTGGAGCTACATAGCTTGGAAGCTACAGCTATGGCTCTGTCCATAGCTTACTACTCCCTGATGACTGAGCTTTGATTATGCTGGCAGCAGAGGACCATCAGGCAAAGAGGATAGGCCCCAAGCACCATTAAAGTTGGCTGCATGAGGATATTCAGTACACAGCATAAAAACCACTGAACCTTTGTCTTTTTTTTCTACAATATCTTAAAGAGCTGTTTCTAGTACAGTGTAAATGTTTGTTTAGCAACAACTTTGAAATTTATATAAAAAGACAGCTAAAGAGAGGTTAAGAACAGGAAAACAAATGCACTAACCAGCAGAGGAAAATGGATGCATATTAAACACACTAGAGGGAAATGTTCTCCTTCTGATCTGATTTATACAATGTCTACAGAGGCATACTTCCTTTGGGCATGTGTTTTGCTCAGGCTGTGTTATGGGCTGCCAGCTCTGGGAAGATGCTGGGGCCAACTTGGCTTCCCCTCACCAAGAAGACATATAGTGACCTGAATGGTCAAGGTTCCTTACCCTACTGTCTTGAACTTTTCTCCAGGAGCAAGATTAGGATTTCTGTTTACCCCTAGCTCATGAAGAAAGATAGCAAGATGAGGAAAAGAAATCCCTGGAGACTTTGATGGGGATGAAGAAGCTGAGGGTGGATTCCTGCTTGGTCCAAAGACTTTTGTCCCTACTTTCTTGGCTTGTTTTCTCTGGAGGGTAGATCACCAGGGAAGGAGGCTTATCCTTTTGATTTGAGATACTTAGGGGCCTACTTTTCCCCTTCCTCTGGCTCAAGGAATCTACGTTCTGGACCAGGGAGGCACTTTGCAGTTTTTCAAGTTCCTTCTGGGCTTCTGTTAGGTGAGTCAGTGACAGCTGCAGGTATTGTTCAGATGAGCAGTTAGGGCTTTGGTGGGAGACCCGTAGGTAATGTGTGTGCATTTGGGAGTGGGGACTGCATAGTGGGAATGTCAAAGGAGAGACAAGGCCCTGAATAAATCACTATTTAAAATAGATCTTCCAGGATACTTATGTTGCCTTAAAAACAAACAAACAAACAATCAAAAAGATGGAGAAATTCCATAACTCCATAGTGCTAGGAGAGGTGCTCTAAGCTCAGCAAGGGGAAATTTTCATTTTTAATACTGAATGGAGTGAGTCAAAAGCTACATGAAATCTTCAAAAGCCTCTCCATGACACATTCTCCCATTTCTGACAGTTCTTGTGATGCCTTTAAGTTTCCCAGACTTTCTTTGGCTCTTTCTACTCAGCCAGGTAGACAGTGCTAAAACAGACCAGCAACAAAGGGCAACAGGCAGGGTTGGCTGCTGCACGCATTCCTGGCTCACTGGAGGTCATTCAACTCTGAAGCCAGACAGGAGCTCTGAGCAGCTCCCTGAAGTTGCTCCCACTCATTCTGTCACCTTCTGTAGTCTTGGTGGCCCACTTGATCCCTAGGGGATTTTCAATTTCAGTCTAGCACTTAGGTTGATGATGTTGCATTAGCAATTGTTTAATCAGTAGGTTTTACTAAGAAGAAGCATGGATATGTAGAATTTCATAGCTTTTAATGATAAAAATTTAAACCCCTGCTCTATCAATAAGAATACTGATAAAAGTATTTTGTTATAGATGGAATTGGGTTCCCTCAAATTTTGTATGCTGACATCCTAACCTTCATTGAGACTGTATTTGGAGATAGGACTTTAAAAGAAGAAATTAAGACTAAATGAGGTCAAAATGGTGGGGTCCTAATCCAACCAGACTGACATTTTTATGAGGAAAGGGAGAAACACCAGGACTGTGTGTGCATAGAAGAAGGACCAAATGAGGACATAGCAAGGAGTTGGCCATCTAGAAACCAAGGAAAGAAGTCTCAGGAGAAACCAAACCTGCTGACTTTCATCCTCCAGAATGGTGGGAATAAATTTCTGTTGTTTAAACCACCCAGACTGTGGCATTTTGTTATGGTCACCCCAGCAGACTAATACTACTTCACTCCACCCTTGATCCTGCTGAGTACTGTACATTCATTATTTCATTTAATCCCTTAACCAAGCCTATGTGATTATCCCCAAATTAAGAACTGAGGAAATAGTGGTAAATAAGTGCTGGGATTTGAAGTCAAGTCTACTGACTGCAAAGCCCTGCACATAAGTTGGACACTGGGCTGCTTCAAAAGGAAGTGTGTGGCCCACGTTGCTCTCAGAAAGGGGGCCTGGTATTGCTCTCAGAAAGGGGGCCTGGTACAGCACCAGGTGTCCTCGTTGGGAAGTCAAATGACCCAGATTCCAGCCCTGACACTGCCATGGACTGTCAGGCTACTGTCAGTAGCCTGCCTCCTCCCCTGCTACCCTGGCCAAGGCCAATGTCCATGTCCTAAACACCAGAACCTGTCACTATTATCTTATATGGTAAAAATGTGAATATTGCCTCAAGTGGCAAAAACTGTAATGAACAGAAGAGGAGGAGCTTATCCTGGTTTATCCAGGTAGGACTTAAATGCTACCGCAAGTGCCATAAGAAAGAGACAAAGGAAGATAACACATGTGGAAGAAAAGGCAGTCACACAGAAAAGAAAGCAATATGGAGACAGAGCAGGAAGAGAGGCAGCCATAAGCAGAGGTTTGAACTTCCAGCCTCCAGAATGGTGAAAGAACCAATTTTGTTATTAGCAACACCCAGTTTGTGGCACTTTGTTGCAGCAGCCTTAAGAAACTAATACAGGGCTTTGGACACCTCAGTTAGTCCCCTATGAAAGCAGCATGTTAGGTAATGCCAGTAGTAGGGGCTTGGCTGCTAGGCTGCTACCCGCCCCCGCCCCCGGGTTACCAATACTTTAAAAAGTTTTGAGGTTCGAGCATCACCCCAAGGTAACAGAAGCAAGAAGTGAAAGAGCCCAGGTGACTATATGGTGCCTGGGCAGACCCTGGTTTCAGTGTCCAGACCCTAAGGGCTCTTCGATTGGCACAGAACAGAACCCAGCATTCCCTGTCATCACCTTACAAAGCTTTCAGAAACGCCATGAAGTTTCAAGCAGGGAGAAAACCAGGACTTTCCAGAATAGAAATGGATGGGTAGAGAATTCTCCCCAGACTGCAGAGGGGGAACAGACTTTCGGGAGAAAGGGGAGAGGCCAGTCGGCGGCAGGCGGCGGGTGGAAACGAAACCGCCTGGGAGGTCTGGGGAGCCTTCAATAACATGGGCTCGGACAACGAGGGTGGAGAGGGCTGTGGGGCCAACGGGAGGCACCTGTGAAAATAGCAAATACTTGAGCCAGAGACGGTACACATCCTGCCCTGGCTCCCGCAGGTTTCCCGCAGAGGCAAGGATCACAGGGCCAGGGTGATGTGTCTCCCACGATGTCAGCGTCCCCGAGGGCCCGTCAGGAATTTGACAGGGAAACTAGCTCAGGGGCTGCAGCGACATCTGAGAAAGGCATATGAGAGAAACGGAGGGAGGGAGCGATAGTCAGATCATCATTCCCAAAGATATGGCTTTAACCTCTGCCCCTCCTGCCCGCCTGGGCTGGGGGACCCTGACAAGCCAAGAAACTTGTCTAGGAGGGAGGAGCGTGCGGGCGGGGGAGGAGGAGGAGGGAGGGAGGATAGGGGGGAGGGGAGGGGAGTCGGGGAGGGGAGGGGAGGGGAGGGGAGGGGAGGGGAGGGCGCGGGAGGGCCTCCGCCGGGCGCCATCGTCTCTCCTCCACCACGCAGCTGACAGACACTTGAGAACTTTCCTTCCCAAGCCCGTATCCTGCTGGTTCGGGGCAAAGTGTGCAGCTTTCCCACCAGGATCAGTGAGGAAATGGCCTGGTTTGGACTCAAACAGACTGATTTGTTTTCCCAACAACGCCTCAGCTCAGTTGAGGGAGCCCCAGTGATCCCGCTTTTCCAGGGTGCCTCTCCCTCCCCACCTCCCTCTCCTGCTCTGAGAACACATCACCCAGTGTCTGTAAGGCTTCTGCTTCTTGTTTGACATCCCTTATTTACAAAGCAAACAGAATGTTCCTTTTAACACACATCATGCTAAGTTTATTAATGCAGAAAACAATCCCAGGGGGCCGACCCGGGGGACCCTTGAAACCTGCCAGCACAAACTCTTCAAACGCTCAGCCCGTCAGATCCTCCAGGACAATATTTCACACAATGGAGTAAAAATAATATTTTTCTTTGGGCCTTTCCAGCCGCTTTTGTGGCAAGCAGACAGAAATTATTTTCTTACTCTGCTCCCAGAGCAGAAATCTGGACGAAGCTGCGTTTATTTGTTTAACACAATGATTTCATCCTAAATGTCTCGACAGCAAATAGTTGGTGGTTTAATAAAGGGCCTTTGAAAGGAGGTTGGAGCTGGGGAAATGTGAGGCATGTGGCTCTCAGGGGCCAGGCAACCATGGGGCCGCTGCGACTGTGTGCCTCCCCTCCCCACCCCAGACTGTTGGGAAGCTGTGGGGGTCATGGTATGTTATTGCTCCCTGATCAGAACAATTCGTGCTGCTTCCATCCTGGAGAAGGAAGGAGACTGACCCCTTGGTCTTGAATGCCAGACCTTCCTCAAGACCGGCCCTGCCAAAAACAGACAGACATAACTACAAGCAGATACTCAAACCTGAGTGCAGAAAAGAAGCCTTTTGTGTTCCTTTTTGCCTTCCCTTGATTAAAAATTATGTTCTGTGTCAACCAAACGTTGGTTGCTGTTCTGTTGCCAGCCTGGGCTTCTGCAGCCAGGACTCTGATTAGGAGGAGGGAGAGGGCACAGGACCAGGTCTGGCCTATGGACTCCTCCAGTGAGCACACCCTTCACTCCAGCTATCCAGGACCAAAGCCCCCTGGAGTCTTCCAACCTGCAATTTGAAGTATCAACAAAAATGCAAAAGGAATAATTTGCATTTCACTTCTTTTCCTTGAGAAGAATTGATACAAATAGAGCACAGAAGAAAAGAACCAGGAGAAGGTGGTTAATGTAACAACTGCCTAGGCACCATGATCATCAGAGGCCAGCCCATCTTTTCACAGAAGAGACCCAGAAAGGTTCAGTGATGTATTTGAGGGCACACGGCTATTACAGGTAAAGCCTTGGCTGGACCTAAGCATCTACTTCTAGGGTGGAAGGGAAAAGAGCATAATCTATAATCTAGCTTTACAGCTTTACAAAAACAAAAAGCTGCATGACGGGTCTCATTTTTGACAGTTGGGACTTGGATGGAATATCTGATTCTGTTTCTGGTGATTAGATTTGATTCTGTACCTGGTACAACTGATTTGGATCTGAATTAGCTCCTGGAATAGCCAAGAAGAAAAAGTGTTCTCTTGCTCTCTCTCTCTCTCATTCTCTCTCTCTCTCTCTCTCTCTCTCTTTCTCTCTCTCTCTCTCTCTCACACACACACACACACACACACATGCACACTTACTTATAAAAGCAATACTTATTTATTGAAAATTCTAAAATATATGCACACATGTAAATAAGACAACAAAAATTACTTATAACTACTTAACAATATACTACTGTTAGCTTACTTGTATATTTCCTCTTAATCTCTTACTTGGCTTCTATATGCTTTTATTATTGTTGTTGTTTTACAAAATTAAGATCCTAACTGCTATATCACTAACAGTCTCTTTGAAGCATGACCTTTGAAAGATGCTTGGTATTCCATCATATATGACTGTTATGGTAAAGTGTATTCCCAATACCCTAAAGCTGGTCATGGGACAGAATATCTTTGAACAGGTCTTGAGGAACAGTCCCTGAAAGGTTGTTAGTCTGTGTGGGAGGTGGCCCTGAATTCTTGCAGCAAGTTTCTTCCCTTCACCTCTGACTGGTCTCAGGTTGCTTTCAGATCCAACTGCCTGCCCCTCACCCAGCTCTCTTTCATCTTTCCCACTTCTTTCTTTTTCCTTCTTCCTTCCCAGACCTGAAACAAACAGATATCAATGATATTTTGCAATGCAAGGAGTATTTACCAAAAAAATGGCCTCATTTTATTGTCATTAAAACAATTGGGCAAAGCCAAATGATTTTTATTTTACATTCAGCAAATGCTTTTTAGTGCTGACCATTGGCACTTTGACAGTCATTGAAGGAGAGACAACAATAAGCCAGTTCTTATCTACAGGAAATTTTGGTCTTATGGGTGCACTCATAAGAATTCAGTAGATGATGACTATTCTTATTTTGGGCTTAGATGACTTACTTCCATCACATGGTTTATCAGTGACTCAGGGAAGAGACCCTACACACCCTTGCTTTCTGGAATCTCTTCCCTCTGCCATGTGACTGTCAGTCAAGAGCAGACCCTAAATTGGAAGGGGAAGGTCAAAACAAGTGGATGAAGGGGGATCTTTCAAATTCCCCCTACCTTTTTATCTCAAGCTCCAGTGAAAGGCCCTAACATTTGTGATCCCAAGTTTGTGACTCCAGAAGAGGAGTCACTCTGTGGACTGAAACTTTCTTTGTGTTGGAGGTAGAGATGATGTGATTTATCTTTTAGTGAACCAATGCTTGTTCAAGAGCAAACAACTACTATATACCTTAAAGGGTAAAAAATGAAGAAAGGAAATAATAGCGAGTCTCTATATCAGATGCTTTACATACATTCTTCTATTTCAATCAGAATTACAAGAAACCCAACTGTTTTATTCATTGCTTAGGACCAACTCGTTATTTTGGACCTAGTGCAATGCTGGTCACATAGTAAGCATTGCATAAGTGCTAAGTGAATGAAGGTATTGATGCCCATTTTATAGATAAGCAATGGAGGTTTTGAGAGGTCAGGCATCTAGTCCTAGGTCACAGAGTCAATAAGTAATAGAATTGGGATTCAAACCCAGTCTACCTGTTCTCGAGCTGTACATTTCTTACCACTTCACCCTTGGTGAGCTGTGTACATGATGTAGCCATGGAGAACTATTCTTCTATCATGAATGTGGTGGCTTAGAGAATATAGTTCATTGTGCATGGACTGTCTTACAGTTCATTTTTGCCTCTTTCTCCAGTTCCTAGCACTTTGTTATGCAAACAACTCTGCTGTTTGCTGATTGACTGTGCTTCCTCTAAGTCATTGGGTGCTCATTTCTTACATCACCACTTGCACTGGGGCTCTGATTCCATGAGAGTGGGGAACATGTATTTTAAGTACTACAAAAGATACAGTTTTACATTCTCTTCAGAAATGTCGAGAAACTGGTCTCCTATGAAGAAACTAAGGCAAAAAATAAAATTTTGTCAGTGTTGCTTCTAGATATGTCAGGATCTCACCACTAGTGACCCATCAGGCAGGGTTACGAGAGCTGCTGAAGAAGCTGCTTCCTTAAAGTCTTGGGATGTCCATGTTCTCCTTTGGTTTGACTGCTCAGTCCAACCAAGGAACTTAGATCTGAAAGGCAAGCTCTTATTAGCAAGACTATCTGCTCAGCACACATAGACCTAAAATCAACTTTATAGTCCATTGTATGCATGCATGTGTGGGAGTTTAGAATTAAGTGTTTATGTTTCATGCATTTCTGAGTTGTGAGATTGGGTAAGATTTGGAAAACAGAGGCTTATGAAATCAAATCAGAGTTAACTATGCTGAGGCTGAACACCATTTAATTTTTGTTCTGTCTGAATAGTGAGATCTTTGCTGATAATATATATACTGACCTAAGAAAGCAATGATCTCAAAAGGATTATAGGTACTCTCTGGGAATATCCAGTTGATACTAAAAGACCATAGCAGGACTGTTTGGGAAAGAAAATTGATGTGTGTCAAGGAAAGTTGCTTTGGACTCTGGAGGAGAACATTTGAAGTTACTTTTTCACTTTCTTTACTCTTCCCCAACCCAAGACTCACACCCCTTGCTCAAGTATGCAGTGTTCTTGAACCAAAACAGCAAATATTTCCTGGATTGCTCCAGTGTGATTTCTATGTCTTCATCACCCAAGTGTGAGTCTCACCCAAACAATCTCTGGTTGGTTTATTTATTTTTTATTTTTTTATTTTTTATTTTTTTTTAGGAGAAGGGACTTTCTGAAAAAGATGGTTTTATTCTGCAACTTACAAAAAGCAATAGAACCCTTTCCAAATATTTTGGACCCCAGAATGTTACTTGATGTTCCCAATCATCACTATCACTTTATGGAACTTAGACTGCATCTTGGAGCCTCATTAAGTTATCTAGTCAGTCTGTTCAGTTCTAGCCTGAACTAAACCCAAGTGGTTCCATGTGGAGATGATCCAAAGAATTTTTATTTTAACTACCTTTGGAGACTTGCAGTGTGTATTCTTGACATGCACATATATAAATGATGTCATTGGTTGGGGATACTAAGCAGATCACTCATGTAACACCTGGCCTAGAATAACTCACCTTCTAACTCAAAGCAACTAAGCAGCAGAATTCTCCAAAAACCTCAAAGTGCCACTAAATAGAATAAATTCTCTTTTACTTATCACCAAATCATTTAAAGCTCAGTGATGACTTTTAATATTATTTTTATAACATTATATCTATTACAAGTCAAAATAGCCTACCCCTCAACAAAACGATAACATTTAGTGAAAATTTTTATATAAAGTTTCTCTCTATTAGAAAAGTTAGTTTTAGTCCCCAAACATCAGCTTTTATGGGTTTTTATAAAATCATGACTATTTCTTAGCAGTTGAATTTTCCAAGCCTTGTAATGAAATTCTTAGTTATATTAGCTCTTTAAAGTGAAGAATGAGTGACTTTGACTTCAGGGAAGATGGAGTAGTCATACTTTTTATTTTTCCTGCCATTAAAACCCCTAGTATAAGAAGGCTCTGGAAGATGAAAAAAGAAGGCAGACCAGCTTAGGACATGTGAACCCAACAAATGATACAGAAGTGAGCTTTCTGGATACTCTTTGGCCTCACATATACTAGACTTGGAGCTAAAACAATAAAAATGAAAAGTAAAAAAAAAAAAAAATGGGAACCAAGAAATACAAATTGGTGCAGAGATTAACAAACAAACAAAAACAACAACAGAACCCCTGAATCTGTAGCTTAGCAAAATCAAAAACTTAGATAATAACCAAACCCCACAGGAAAAAAAGTGACCTTACCCTACTATGCCAACAAAGGCATAGACTGACTCTCTCCCTCTCTCTCTCTCTCTCTCTCTCTCTCTCTCTCTCTCTCTCTCTCTCTCTTGGTACCAGTATCCAGGTGTACTTAACCACTGAACCACATCCCCAGCCCTTTTTATTTTTTATTTTGAGACAGTATCTCACTATTGCTTAGGGTCTTGCTAAGTTGCTAAGACTGACTTTGAGCTCACAATCCTCCTGACTCACCTGGAATTACATGCATGCACCACCAACCCAGGTAAGGCCTAGACTCTCAACCTCACAGGTTGTAATGGAATGCCCCAACCTCCCTGCCATGATGGAGTCAGAAAAAGGCCAAATAAGGAGCTGGACTTTTATCCCTACCAGTTGGTAATGAGCACTTTCCCACTGTGGTGTCAATGGAGATCACATGAGGAGCCTAGACTTTTACTTTTACTCATAGCAGTCTTATCATTTTGTGGTTATGAAAACTTGTCATATTTCTCAAGGTGTATAGGTATACGACTTTAAAGATTCTTTTTAGTTTTCTGTATTATATCTGTTCCTTCTGCTGTAGATTATTCTATCTGTATCTTTTGGTCCTCTTTTGTGCTCTTGACTTTTCCCAAATGTCTGTTGATTCTTGATGCTCTATTCATATTTAAGAGAAAAAACTAGGCTAATAACAGAATTTCATTGGTTCATAATTGATAGAATTATGAATTATGGAAAGTGATATTTGCCTTTCTTCATAGTTTGGGTAATTTATATTTTATCTATAGTATTTCAAAGATTACCAACAATCACAACCACAAATTATAAGAATGAGAATGGTAAAAGATATTTTTAAAAAGATAATAATCAAATATGCTTAGAAAGAAGTTGTGTGAGTAAAACCTATCTCAGATAGATATTCACTTCTGTTGATTACTAGGAGAACATAGCATGTCACAAGCATGGTGGGATCTTTGTAAATATTTATTGAATTGAATTGTTTTTTCCTCCTTATTCCCTTCCATTAAATAAGAGATAGTAAGAGCATCCACACAATGCTTTTAAATATTTTTAAGTGTTAGGTTTGAACCTGTTTAGTGTGAATGCTATTTGAGACAGCAATTACTCCATGTCAAGCATTGCTCTAAGAACTTCACATATTTACTGTATTAATTTATTCTAACAATTCATGAGGTAGTAAAGCAGGTGCCATTGACAACCTATCCATCTCCCCTCTCACTCTCTTCTGCAATGCAGTCTATTATGGCAGACACTTGAAATTCACTGCCTGAATAACCTGGATGCAGGAATATGCTCAGACCACAATCAGGACACTGGGAGGATTAAAAGCTGCAATGCTTGGGAGCAGCTCTCAACTAAATAACATAGGGGAATTTAGTTGACAAACACCTCATCATTTTTGCCACTTACCTGGGGTAACTCTAGGGTATATTCTATACATTATCCCTAAGTTACCCTGCATAAAGAACCTCCAGTTGCCCTTTATGCCTCCCCCTTCCCTGCCTCACTTCCCTATTTTCCTACCAGTGTTTCCTAGGATAACCTTCTAAGTAAACTCTTTGTTCCAGAATTCCTGTCTCAGGTATTCTGGAGGCATCCAAACAAAGAGCAGTGTGGATATGACTCTCTCAATTTGTAGATGAAGAAAGTAAAACATCGGTAGGTTGGTTACTTGAGCACAGTTAAAGAGTGAATGTCCAAGCATGGCTCCTGAGTAGCCACCACAGTATAATGCAAAATGCTTCTGAGTACCGATTCTGTGCTGGAATTTTGTGAGGGGCTTCATATAATTTATTTTACAGAAAATAAAATAAGTCCGGATAGTTTGCATGACTTGTTCAAGGTCATAAGGCAGTAAGTGGCAGAACACAATTTTTAACTCAGGTTCAAGATCTTACATTCTGTCACAGCTGAGTGGCTCTCTGTAGTGGAGGTAAGTGGGATCTAGGGCTCTCAGTGGAAGGCCCAAGGGGACACAATTTGTAGTTCCCAAATGGACTGTAATCCTTGCCCTAAGTCGTTGTTCCCTTTTTCTGGTGTGAGGGTCTCAAGTCTGTGTTTTAGTCAGCTATTTCACTGCTGTGACTAAAAGACCTAACCAGAAAAATTGTAGAGTAGGAAAAGTTTCTTTGAGGACTCATGGTTTCAGAGATCTTAGTCCATAGAAGGCTGACTCCATGCTTGAGGTTAGGCTGAACATCATGGTGGAAGAGTGTGGCAAAGGGAAATAGCTCACATTGAGATCAGCAAGCGGAGAGTCTCCACTCTCTGGATACAAAATATATACCCCAAAGTCATGCCCCAATTCTAATCTCCTCTAGCCACACCCTACCACTTTAGTTACCACTCAGTTAATCCCTATCAGGGAATTAAATCACAGATTGGGTTAAGACTCTTAAAACCCAATCATTCTCCTCTGAACTTTCTTGCATTTTCACATGTGAGTTTTGGGAGACACCTCATATCCATATCTGTCTGTGAGTCAGCCTGGGTCAGTCTCCAGGTCTTTTCTTTCCTCTGTAATGCTTGCTAGGCCTCCTTTTCCCTTGATTTGGCACATTTCTGGATTGTGGTCTGACTTCCAAGGGATGGCTACAGAAGTGGTGGGTGAGGAAGGGTGGTCATCAATGACAAGCATTGCTCCATGCCAGGGCTTTGCTTAAGTGTTAGTTAATCCTTTTAAAATTTCCTTCAGGTAAATGCTCTTTTTCCCATTTTAAAGACCAAGGAATAAAAGTTAAGAGAAGCTAAGGAATTCACCTAAAGAATTCATCCAAGCTCCAGTGTCTTGGGTTCTATAGTAGTTCTCTCTCCACTGAGCCAGGTGAAGGTCTGGTAAGGCAAGGAGAAGGTAGAAAGAAGCCAACAACATCCAGAGCACATTGCAGAGGTGTCAGGTAATTTCTGATTATGATGCTTCCAGAATGACATCCCTGCTTTGTGTTCAAATCACAGTTGACTGGGAAGTAATGCCCATGGTCAGGGCAGATCTGTCATTGTAGGGGCAGACCCAGAAATTAAGTATGTTTACAAAGGTCATTCAAAACCTAAACACATTTTTCTCCACATTTATGAACATTCTCTAGGTGTTGGGTTCTGTGCTGACCATTGCAACATTAAAACATAGGGTTTAAAATACAAAGAAAAGATCTGGTTCCTATTTAGGGGAAGCTTAGTCCATGGTTTGGGAAAATGGACCACACACAGATGAGGCAGCTAAATGCACACATGACATTTGTATATAGGCTACATCATGTGAGGGGACCAGAAAAATGATTGGGTTGGCTGGTGTGAATTCTGAGCCCCTTTCCTTACTCTCTTTACTAATCTATCAAACTCAATTTAGAAAAAATTGGGAGCTTGAAAAAAATGGGAAGAATTGGAAAGGAGACAGAATAAACATATGATATGAATTGTTCCATGACATTCAAATTGAAAGAAATGTCACATTTATTTTCCTAGATAAAAATAAATCTGGTATATGAACGTACTCTCCTAAGTATTGGGAATTCTGGAATCAGACATTGTTGAGGTTCCACATCCCCCTTTTGTAAGAATTTTTGGACTTTCTGGGCACCAGGCCTTTGTTCCCATCTGTCAATCACCACTGTCCATCTGAAGAAAATGACTCCCTTAGAATCTCCTTCTCTCTGTGCCTAACTTTGTCTTGGGGGCTGTTATTGAGGGTCTCAAAGCTATAACAATCAGTGTCTACATCCATAGGACAGGGTACATTGTTCTGCCATCTCGGGGTCCCTGTATGCATGACCCAGATCTCTACTACTCCTGGGGTGCTATTTATACAGATCCTTCCAAGACTTAAGAGACCATCTCTCAAAACCTCAGGCAACACTCTTGTCTTAACCTCAAGCTCCTTTCTCTGCCAGGCCATCACAGCATCCCATCCTGGACCTTCATCTTTGAAATCAAAGGTCTTGGGTCATCTCCCTGTCATTCTCTGAACCACCTTGCACAAGGCAAAACATAAGGCAAGAAATTCTTTATCACTCCCCCCTCAAAACACACACACACACACACACACACACACACACACACATATAACACACTGAGCAAGCAAACTAAGTCCTTTGGACATGAAAGGCTACCCCTTCCCATGTCTAAAAGCTTTTACAAACCAGTGCATTATGATGGCTAAGAGCATGAGCTGTTTCAATTCTTGTCCCAGCTCTTAACATTTATTACTTGACCAAACTTCAGCAATATTCTTAACTTCTCTGTTTTCCAAATGTTGTCTATCAGAGGTTGGGGTGCAAGATTACTGGTAGAGTGCAAACTTAACATGCAAGAGGCTCTGGATTCAATCCCTAGATAACATGTGTGTATGCACATACACACACACACACACACAAAAGATTGTTGACAACATTTATACTAAACTAGAATGCTGGAGCATGTTAATACAGTTGATATCCTGTGGGTGGTGCCTGCAAAAGTTAGGAGCCATAGGACCTGGGAAGGACTTGAGTTGTAACTGCCCTCTCCTGAAACTCATACGAGTCCCATCTGGTTATAGCATAGGATAGTGATTTGGGGGTAGAGTCTATGCTATAAGATGGAGCAAAGCAAAAGGCAGATATCTATGCAAGAAGCAGGTTGAGTCCAGCTTAATCCTTGGTGAAATTTGAATTCTGTTCCTGTTTGACCCTGGGCAATTTGCTTACTCTATGAACCTTGATTTCATTACTAGCGCAGAAGAGGATAAGAATGCCTACCTTATAGGATTTTCCTAGGGATTAGAGAGGAAGAATACAGGTGCTTAGCTCTGCACTTGGGAAATCATAAACTCTCCATAAATATCAACTTTCATAACATAGCATTCTGCCTATTGTCATTGTGAAAGGAGAACAGGAGTCTTGCTCACTATGGCTTTTGCTGGATCTGGACTCACATAGAACATATTGAGAAAGTGGATGTTGACTGGATGTGCTTTCCTTCTCACAATTGAGAATGACAGCAGGGCTTGCTGGGAAGAACCCAGGTCCCAAGCAGCGTCTGTGCTATCAGGAGGTGGGGCCCCAGCCAGGCAGCCTGGGGAGCCTAGAAAAGCTATGAGCACTCTGCCCAAAGACAGACGATTCCCAGGCCCCTGTGGGCACCGGCACTTCTCTTGCAGCTCCAGTGCAGGTGGAGCAGAAATTTGCCGGCAGCCATGCTAGGGATACAGCAGCGAGGGGAAAGATAGTTACAGGTTTCAGGTGACAGGACAGATTTCATCTCTCTGCTAGGAGCAGATAGACACAGGGAAAAATCCCTGAGCACTGTCATCCTCTCATGTAGGGCAGTATCTGAAACTAAGTCTGGGACAAAAGGAACCCCAGCTGTTTTTTGATAAACTGTTCTGCAGATCACCTTTGTTCCAGTGGGGGTGACGTGTTCGAAAGGACAGTGTGTTTCCTGAAGTGAATATAGAACCTCCCAAGATGGTCTCTGTGGGCAAGTGTTCTATTGAGGTGGGATTTTGGACTTTCTGATTGGTGTCCAGAAACATTTGTCAGTCCTTGGTTAGCTGCAAATTGGCAAATGAGTCACCTGACTGACACTTTAGAAGAGGACTGCTTCATCTTAGGGATGGACATGTTTCTGCAGCTGGCTATTTCCTAAAATAGGTAAGCATCAATGGGTGCTTTTTTTGGTCAAATTGTCATCATCTTCCCTGTGGAGGGACAGGGCAGAGAATCTTCCCTGGGGCAGATTCTTAGCAAAAATTCAAACTAGAAATCCCCTGGCCAGAGAGCCAGAAGATCTGCATTCTAGACTAGTCTAGTCAATAACTGGATAAGTCATCTCCCTGGATCTGTTTATTATCTGTATGTTGAAGGGGTGGGACCACCCAAACCTGTCAAATTGCTGACTCCTGGACCAAAAGCAACCTGCAATTGTGTTTTCTTTGGTCTATAAAGTATTCTTAAGATTGAGATTTGCCTCCTTTCAGGAAGAATGTGCATTCTCCAGTCCATGGCCGTCTTCCCTCATGCTGGCTTACCTCTAGGTCTCTTACCCTTAGGGGCCTCTCTGTCTCTGTAGCCATCGGGATCTGCAGACCCTGAGCGAGGTAACTTTAGAGACTGCCTGGCACTGGCCTTCGTGAGTCTATGATTCCCAGCAGCACCTTCTCACTTCTGCTGCTTCTCAGGCACCACACACTGCTCTCCACAAATATTTGACACTCTTGCCTCTTGAGTCAATTATTCCTTTCAGAAAACTGGAGAGAGATGATGTAATTAATTACCTGAGAGAAAATGAGCAGAGCAACAGCTATAAATACAGAGGCTCACAAAGGAGGGCTGAAACCCAGGGCCCCACTTGACCTTCCTGGGCTGAGATGGTCTGGCTCTCCCTGGTTGGTAGGGGCAAGTGGGGCCAAGCTTGGCTCATGTTTAGAGCTGCAGCCTTCACACAGCCATGCGACAAGCAGCCTCAGCCTGGCCCTGCAGACTCCAGGCCAAGCAGGACAGGGAGTAGCATCCTCCACTCCTCTCCCCCAAACAGCCAGAATCAGAGCAAGCAAATCCTTCCTCACACACTTGCGCCCAGGAAGCAGATATTCTGTCCCCTATTTGGGCCTGGGGCACTTCTGTATGTTGGATCGTTCCACCCCATCCTCAAACCATGGACCAGATAAATCAAGTTGAACTGACTTCAAAGCAAACACTGAGCAGAGCCATCTGTGACTCATTCCTGAGCGGGTCCTTTTCTTGTTATGTAACTAGAGAGACCCAGACAGAAAGACACAGATTAGGAGAGCTGGTTTTTGTTGGTTTTTTTTTTTTTTTTTCCTAACCCCAAACCTTTACAGTATTGGGGTAATTATGGCTTTCATTGCATTGATTACTTTAAGCTGTCAGTAATTTGAGTCCTTTTCAGAGTCTTAGTAATTGTGTTCTGTCTTCCTACTTCCACCCCTGAGTGAAGGACACTGAATCCTGAGCTTGCAGGGCCTTCTTCAGAGTGCCCTGGTCACTGCCACACCCCGAATGCTCCAGTAACACATCTCCCCAGGTCTCCTGACCCCTCCTGCTTCCCCCATTGTCTTCTCAGAGATCATCCATGATCTCTTCCCTGAAAGAACAAAAAATGTGAAGCTTCAGGTTTGCCAGGGCTTTTGCGGTGAATCATTCACAAATCACCCCAAATGCTATGGTTTCTGGATAAAAGACAATGGCACATTCTAGATACTTTAATATTTAAAATTGCAATTTTAAAATTCTTTTTTTGGTAATTATAAAAGTTATATCTATTCAATGTGAAAATTCTGAGAAGTAGCAAGAAGAAAATATCCCAAATACTTGTCTGAGAAGATTATTCAAACACAAAAGTAATGCCAATACGTTAGCACATTTCTCTGTGGTTTTTGTTTCATGTATGTGTATATTTCTAGAGTTGAAGCCATGTTATATTTATAATTTTACAACCGGTATTTACAAGCTATACCTTCTTGCCATAGCATCAGATAACATCAGGAGGGACCAGTCCCCTGCTTTGTCTTGCTATGAGTTAAAGAGTAGGCTATTATTATCAGTGGGTTCTGGACTACTAGGCAAAGAAAAATACCATAGAAGATGCAAGAAGTGACAAAACCCCACATTTGCCCACATAATTTTAAAAAACTCTAACCTTAATTTTCAATTGTAACACAATTTCAAATAAAATAGATATAATTTTTTAAAAACTCAAAACCTCTATTTTTGGACAGAAGTTTTGATATTTTTTAATAATATCAAATTGAAATTAAATTGATAATGCTACAGTGAACATCTTTTTTATAAAATATTTTTTAGTTGTAGATGGACATAATGCCTTTATTTTATTTAATTTTACGTGGTGCTGAGGATTGAACACAGTGCCTCACACGTGCTGGGTGGGTACATTACCACTGAGCCACAACCCCAGCCCCCAGTGAACATCTCTAACTATGTATTTCTATCACGATTTCTGATTGCTTTCACAGCATCTATTCCTAGAAGCATCCACCATGCACCAAGGAGTATGAAAATCTATTATTGTTTTAATATATTCCATAAACATGTAACCAGATTTTTATTGTTCCAATATTTTTAAAATCTATTAAGATAAATAAAAAAGCAGAATTTGATGTTTACATTAATTCAATCTTCTTTATTTCCAAAAAGCACAGTTATAGGCTTTGGGGTTCATTGGCAAATAAATCAGACAATGTTCTTTGACCTCATGAAATTTCATTCTAGAAGTGCCAGGCTGTTGGATCTGGCCCAGGAATAGCAAGCTATACCTTCTTGCCATAGCATCAGATAACATCAGGAGGGACCAGTCCCCTGCTTTGTCTTGCTATGAGTTAAAGAGTAGGCTATTATTATCAGTGGGTTCTGGACTACTAGGCAAAGAAAAACACCATAGAAGATGCAAGAAGTGACAAAACCCCAAAGGCTATGACTAAGCAATGAGGTAGGCTGTACAATGGCACCCAAAAGACATTTGTATCCTAATCCCCAGAACCTTTGAATATGTTGCCTTACACAGCAAACGGAGCTTTGCAGATGTGATTAAGGATCTTTAGATGTCAAGGTGCCCATTGTAATCACAAGGGTCCATGTAAGAGGAAGGCAAAATTAAAGGCAGGAAAAGGAGATTGAATAATGGAAGCAGAGTTTGGAGTGATGTGATTTTAATATGGAAAGGAGGAATTATGAGCCAAGAAAAGCAGATAGCTTCTAGAAACTGGAAAACTCAGAGAAACAGATTCTCCACTGGAGCCTTCAGAATATAGGCCTGCCAACACCTTCGTTTTAGCTCCATAGGCTCACTCCAGACATCTGAGCTCCTGAACTTTAAGATAAAACTTTTGTGTTGTTTTAAGCCACTAAATTTGGGATGATTTGTTACGCAGCAAAAGGAAGCTAAGACGGCAAGCAAACAGGTTGACTTGCCCAATTTCATAGGATGGTGAGGCTCAAGTCAATTTATTATTTCTAACACAGCAAACTGCAGGAACATGGGAAGTACAGCTGATTCCCTAACTCCAAGTTCAATGAGGAGGTGTGACAGGCACAGACAGAAACTGTGCACATTGTGAATTTTGCCACAGTAAGGGTATCAGGGTCAAGAGTTGAGCGCCTTGTGTGTCAGGGAGTAGACAATCCAGTGGTTCTGTACAGAGGAGTAAGTACTCAGCCCTGTAGATCTGCTTAATCATCCACATTACTTACCTACAGAAATAGCTTGGGATCAAAAGACCATCAGCTTCGCAGTTTGGCAAACTCAGCAAGGACGTGCAGGGATGCTCGGGGGCCAGGCTGGACTGCCTTCTCCCACAGGCTGCTCTCCCAACCTCAGCATATCCCTACTAGACCTGAGAAATTGCCTTGATTCACCTAGGAGAGGTTCATTTTCAGTTCCGAGCAAATACCTCTTTGTCCTCCAAGTTCATCTCAGCTGCCAGGGCTCAAAAAGTTCTTGCGCAAGGTTGAGAATTGGGCAGAGGTGTTCCCACTTGGAACAGTACAAATGCCCACACAGTCTACTGTGGGCCAAGCAAGCTCAGCAGGCAGTCATAAATGCCACCCTGACTCAGCCAGCAAGTTAACAGAGTTCAGCCTCAATGGGGTCTCTGTGCAGTGCAGCTGGTTGGTTGGCTCTGCATGCCCATGGAAGACCTAGAGGACAGATTAGCACGGCCAGCAACCCTCGGGGAGGGATCAAGCTCAGTCTCTTTGTCATAACCAATCAGGTGTGTGAAAGGAAGACAGTATTAAGAAATGACTTTATGGACATTTTCCTTAGCCCAGGATTTACATTTCCTCCTAAGAGGAACCTATCAGGCCCTGGGGTGGGGGCTTGGTATGGAAGAATACAAAACAAGAAAATGTAGATGGCTTTATCCTTTTTTCTAAGGCATTATGTTTGAGGATGACCTTCCCTTCCAACAGTATCTAAGCCAGGACAACAGTTTCTCTGTGGTATATGGGAACAGGCTCTCTTCTGCCTAAAGAATGGTTTTGCTTATGGTCAGTGTATGATTTGGTTACAACTTGTGGCACAAAGGAGACTGCAAATCCCCTCAGTTGACAAGAAGAACTACATCCATATTGTATTGCATATCAGAGATAAACAACAGGAAACCAAACATATTATAGCTTAAATTCAAGGATTAAAAACATGTTTAAGCTTCCATGTGATTATACAAAAACATATTTAATAAAGTCTTATCAGATGCTGTATTCATTTAACTATATTTTAGATTTTAGTGTAAAGGAAGGTTTGCAATCAGATGTTCAGCCAGTAACTAAAATATGTGGCCCCAGAGGTTCAAGAGATAGATAATAAACTGATGCAGAGAAGTTAACTATGAAGGCAGGAATTCCTGCCCTCTTGGGTCCTGGTACCCAGAACAGTTCCACTACACAGTTAAGACAGCAAATTTTAACTGAATGGATTCTCTACTGAAAGAGGTCCTTTCCCTTAAAGGCTGGACGGAACTCTGTACTATCATGTTACTTTAAAAAAAAATCTCTGTCCACAAAGACTGGGGCCCTAATCAGAATAATATATATCTCATGCATGTATAATTTTATCATAAAGGACATTACTGTCATATATAACTAAAAAGAACCAACAAAAAAGTTGTACTACCAAAAAGAAAAAAAATCTCATTATGAAAAAAGCAAATTGAAAAATAATGTGTATAGTATGACATACTTTTCTGCTTAAAAATTTTAAAAATGTTTATGCATTTAAAGGTAAGAAAAGCTACTGGAAGGTTACACTTTGTAGTTTAATGGATGGTTTACAATGGACAAGCACTGACTTCAGTAAGAGGATTATACCTTTGCATAATATGCACTTTTCTACATCGTTCAACACAGTAAAACAAATTTGTTTTACTCTTTTTAGTTAAAAAAGTAAGGATATTTTAGCTCTCACTCAAAGATACACAGCCCTTTAATATGTGATTTGATGGGGAAAATATTAACTTTTTATCAAAAGAAAAACCCAGGTGTAGCTCAGTCCATCATTCCTGAGGATCATGAAAATTTTCTAACTTCTGATACAAATGCTCTCTATCCACCAGGATAGTGATAAAAACAATATGCTGTTTAAAATGTTAGTGGAATGTTAAGAACTATATAAGGTCAATATTTATTTATTCAAAAAATATTTGAGTGCTATGCTTACCTTGTGGGCTTTTTAGTAAAACACAAACTGTATCATAAAGATGATATGTGGAAAGAAATCAGGGCTCTAGGTGGATTTCTTTTTTAATCAATTGTCAGAATTGGAACATCAGACTGTGCCATTTCTTTACCAAATGTGAAGAAATTCTTCATCTCAGACTTTATTTCTATCTATCTCATTTAACAGACTGTGAACATGTAATTTTTTTCCCTGTAAATTAATCATAACTGTAATTGTGATATGTGACAATCTAGACATTCAAAGAAAATAAACCTTCTAGTGAGGACGCCAACTACCTTAGGGAATTGCTTTTTTAAAATTGTATTTTAAGGCCATTTAAATATTTGTTTAGTGATTTATTCATCCTGTAGACAGATGTAGGGATCAGTCTATTTTTCACATTGGAGTGGAGTTTCCTTTTTAAATATTCTCCTTGGTCTCGTGGTGAAATGTACATTATGATACTTCCTCACAGTGACATGCACAAAAGCACTATTCATCAAACAGCATTTTCAGGCATACTTCTCGTTATTCTTTCAAGCATATAAACAGAGGGAAACCCTTTCCTCTTCCCACAATAGAAAAAACATCAAAGATGTGGTACGATTCCTGACCTGCATGCACTTGGATATTAAGAACAGGACCACCATATTTCCTATCTAATTCTTTCTTGTTCACTCTCCCTCTCTTCCCTCCCCCGCACCAACTATATAACCATATTTGGCTCAATGCTAAATCAAGGTAAATGAGACGTGACCTATTAAAAAGGAAATGAATAATTCGAGTGAGAGGAAAATTGCATTCCTGGCTAGAAGCATGAACTCCATGACTTAAATGTGTAAGTTTATTCTACCAGTTTGCTCCATGATTTTGCTTTTGGGTGGCATGTCCTCCATCATCAAAATTGCTGCAATAAGTCAGCAAAATAAGTCAAATCAGGTTTTGCTGCTACCTACTTTCTATTTTTTTCCAAGATTCTTTTTAATGGATTCTTTTCAATCAATGGATATGTATATAGCAGACCTCTTGGAATAGTTTTGGTCTCTTGGAATTCCCCAGAACTTGATCTAAATCAGGGCTTAAATGGTCTGTGTAAGCAGGCTCATGGGTCAATGTTTCATGGGTAAAACTATTAACAGAATTCCTCATGTTTTCTAAGAACCAGTGGAGTCAACCCTGTCCCTCCTTGTGGATTGTGGATGAGGAGGTGGGATTGAGAAAGAGCATATTAAGAGTCTGGAATTCATAGATTTATTAAACTACCAGAGAGTGTGTCTGAAAATAGAGTCTGCAAATTGGAAGTGTCATGCAAGCATTTAACATCAATAATTATCATTATTATAATCAAGATTTAGATGACCTATCTGTACTTTTTGTTCACATAAAAATGTTTGCCTTAGAGACATGCCTGCTAATGACTAAGCTCTGAATTATAGCTCTGAACTAAACTTGGATTTACTACTTTTGTCATGATTACAAATAACAATATACCAGTTTTTCAGGCAATTCATAATAGCTCTAAACCGGAAACAACCAAACGTCCAACAACAGAAGAGTAATGAGCATATTATGGCATATTCACATAATGGAATACTAGCCAGCAAAAGAAAATAACTAAGGTTACACACCACAGCACAAATGAATCTTAAAAGCATCAGGCTGATTAAAAAAAAAAAAAAAAAAAGACACAAAATAGTACATAATGCATGATTCCATTTAGATGAAATTCTAAAAAATACAAAACTACTCTACAATAGTAGAGGACAGACCAGCCCTGGTCTGGGATGGGGAATTGTCAGCAAAGGGACACCAGGGAATTTGTGGATAACAGAAATGTTATGTGTCATGGTTGCAGTGGCAGTGTTGAGGTTGCATACATGTATCAAAACTCATCCCAGCTTGATGCAGTGACACACACTGCTAATCCCAGCAGCTCAGGAGACTGAAACAGGAGGATAGCAAATTTGAGGCCAGCCTCAGCAACTTAGCAAGACCCTACAAAATAAAAATAAAATAAAAAGGACTGGGGATGTAGCTCAGTGTAAAGTACACTTTGGTTCAATCCCCAGTACCAAAACAAAAACAAAAACAAAAAAAATTATCCCACTCTACACTTATAATGCACATATATTATTGTAGGTAAATCCATCTCAATAAAATTAATTTTAAAACAAGAGAAAAAATCAGCAAAACTTGTCCTTGGAGTATTTATCTGGATCACTGAAAGTGAGAGATCTGATAAGATATGCACCAAACTTTAGTCACTGTTACTCTGAGGAGGAGGCTGTAGGGAGGACGGGTCAGAGGAATGGATTTTGTTTTGTTTTCTTTGCTTTATATAGGTATTGCTTTTGTACTACTGAAAAGAAATTTTTAAAAGTACATAGAGTCCAGAGTAGGAGAATGGTATACTGAGGGAAGTCACCTCTTGTTCTTAAAGTGCTCCCTCTTACCTGATAAACACGCTGCATATGTGGATGTTATGTGGTGAAATTAACAGCATATAATGGGCTTGCAAAGGGCCAACTTTTCTGTCTTCTTGGTGCTCACTCAGATTCTGGGTTGGGATGTGTCTCTGGGGCCCAACTTCCTCAAGCAGAAAACACTAGGAAGCCAGCCACTTAGCTTTGGAAATGGCTGGGGGCAAGGTTCTAACAGCCCTGCATGACCTCCCAAGGTATAAAGATCATGGGATCAGAGCTTTGGGGTTCCTCAAAAGCATCTCTGATTTCAGAAGTTCTGTCCTCACCCTCTCCCTCCAACAGTTTTCAGTATTTTTTTGGGAAAAAAAAAAGTGAGGGGAGGCCGGGGATGTAGCTCAGTGGAAGAGCTCTGGTCGAGCATGCACAAAGGCCCTGGGTTTCATTCCCAGTCCAAATAGGTGATGGATAGACAGACAGATAGATAGATGATAGAGAGATAGATTAGATAGATAGATAAATAGAGATAGAAAAACTTTCTCAACTGGATTTAGAGGTACCAAAAAACATTAGGGTGTTTCATTCTTTTGGTTATTGAGTTTCAGAGCAAAGGAGATGGGATGAATGTCTTTGTGGCCAGACTTCATGGTGATTGAAGTCTTAAAACTGAGGAGCAAGGAGCAAGGCCTGCTTAACAGACAAAGCCACACACCAGCTGCTTCTTCCAGGATCTTCTGTGAAAACCTTTGCAGGGTAGACAGGGAGAGGGACACTTGCTTATAATTACATATACCCAATAGAAAACAATGATTATAAGATTAGCTCACCTTGCAGTGTGCCCTTCTACACGGCAAGGAGTGCTCAGCAGTCCTCTGTTTGTCAGGCAGATTTAGAGAACACTTTGAACGCTGATGCTAGTGGCCAGGCAAGGGCCTGTGACTGACCTGTCTGCAAGGTCCACTTCGGAAACAGAAACTTCCCTGGTGGTATGGGAAAGAAAACACCAAGCTAATCCTGAAAGAGTAACTTTAAACCAAAGCCCGACCAAGAGACAGAGTGGGAGAGAGACTGCCAGCTGAGGTAGGCCAGAAATAAAAGTCCCATTGTCCTTGCGGAGGACAGCTCCCGCCACACACTCTGCCTGCCCTGTGGCTTGTGCTACACACTGACACACTTCTGCCCAGAGAGTGCATTCCAATGGTGGGCAGCCTGCACCCAGACTCTGCCACGAGAGAAATCACACTGGAGGAATGAGGATGCACACATGGGCAGAGTGGGTTCTGGCATAGAAAGTCACTGAACACTAACGGGGCTAACGTCCCATCTCCCAGGAAAAAGCGGGCATGATGCATCTGCGACTGGTGATTCCATGGGAGGAGTCAGGGGTGATTTAGGAACAGGGGAGGCAAGGAAGGGGAGGCTCAGCTCAGCTTAGAGCTGAGGACAGAGAACTCCCTCCAGGACTGAGCCCAGTTCTGATACCTGGAGCACTCATTTGCATAATAAAGATCCCTTAGGATGAAAAGTCCCAAGATAAAGGTTTTAAAGTATAGAAGTGGATAGATAGTGGCAAAGCAGAAAGAGACTGGGATAGAAGTCAGGAGTTACAGGGTTTGGTTAGTAACTCTGAATATGTCACCTGTCAGCTTTTTGACATGTTAGAGTGAAGAGCTTGGGTGGGCCCTCCATCCTCCATCCCTTCCAGATTTGGTGTTCTCAGCTTCTCCTAAGTATGTGCCTCCTGGGTCCAAAGAAGGGGTTTTCCTTATATGCCCCCAATGTCTCACAAATACTTTCTAGAGATCTCTGACATTCCTGCCAACTGAGACTCAAACCCATTCCCACCCGAAGTCTCAACTTTTCAAACTGGAGGAAGATAGGGGGTGGAATTTGGAGAGCTTGAGGGTTTTGAATGCTGGGGTGGGAGGATGATGCCACCATGGTAACAGGGGTCCAAGGGGAGGGATCTGGCAGTTTCGCCCCAGGTTCTTCTTTGGTTTAGTCACCTTTTGCGTTGCTATGACCAAAAGATTTGACAAGAACAACATATTTGGGACTCATGGTTTCAGAGGTCCCAGTCCATAGATGGTTGACTCCCTAATTCTGGGTGCGCGCGAGGTAAGGCAGAAAATCATGATGCAAAAGTGTGGTGGAGGAAAGCAGCTCAGAACATGGGAACAGGAAGCAGAGAGCAGAGAGCTCCACTTACCATGGACAAAATAACACATCCAGCCACACCCTACCTGCCTACAACTACGCCCAGTTAATCCATATCAGTGGATTAATGCACTGATTATGTTAAGGCTCTTGTAATCTAATAATTTCACCTCTGAAAATTCTTGCATTGTCTCTCACATGAGCTTTGGGGGACACCACATATCCAAATCATAACATCCTTCCTAACCTTCAACCAGAAGAGAAACAAGCTGTTTCTCTTTAGAACATTCTGTGGGACAGATCTGGCAAGGGTAAGATTGCCACAGATGCCAGCTCCACAGATGTCAGGGCAGGAGGCCCATGGGACATGTGGACATGCAAGCTTTTGACAGTGGAAATGTACTGGTGACTGTTGGGGAACTTTTAAAATGTAAAGCACAAACAAATATATCTAATGTGAGCAGATACATGCATATGTGTGTGTGTGCACGCATACACACACACACACACACACACACACACACACACACGGGAAAGCTTAAAATGGCCAGAGAGATCTTGAGCAATTTAAGATCAATAAGTGAACCAAACATCAACTTGCATATGCTTTAAACTGAGCAAGTTTTCTAAATGAATTCATTTGAAGAATCTGGCAAGCTGTTTGGACTTTGAGAACTTTTCAGAGACGACTTTTCAGCAATCTGTAGGAGATCAGGCCTAAAGAGGACCACCATTTGGGCAGGAGTTTATGTCTCGTCCATGCCCACTTAGAGTGAGCTGACAAGCTCATTACTACTATTGTGTTTCAAAGGGGATAACACCACATCTAATATGTTTGAATATTCACAGATACTTGAGAATAAGGGCTTAGTTATACTCATTTTTGTGTCTTTCACAGAACTGCCTGTGTGCCTACCACAGAATTTGTTAAATCAATATTTGCTTATGAATGAACGCCCACCTCCAAGTAGACAGGATTTTTTTCTTACAAACCATAACACATTTAATTAAGATGAATGAACATATATTTAGCTGTGCAACAATATCATGAATTCCTAGAACATAAGACAACAAAGACCCTTGACATCATCTAGTGTGATTCTCTCAATTTAAAGATTAGAACACCAAGACTTGAAGAGTCTAAATAAGTTATCTGAGGTCACATAGCTAATCTGTACCAGAACCTAGCTCTTCTGACATCTAACCCAAGTGAATTTTTCCACTAAACCACCCTGCCTTAAGAATGAGGAAGCATAAATAGAGAATCTGAGGTGTTTACTCAGTACTTATATATAGTCCTCCTAACCCTTCATTATGGAGGGAGAAGAACTCAGCTGTTTTAATTGCCACCTGCAAAAGTACTTCGAGATCTGCCAGTTACATTTTTGGCAAGACCCTGTGAAAGATAATTTGAGATCTGAGGCAAAACGAGAAGGAAAGAAAGTAATAAAAGCTTTTCATTTGTAGATTGGAATTAAGTGCTCTGTGCCCAGGCCGTTGGCTTTATAGTGACTTCAGGATTGCCGCTTTAACGCTTCAGTGAGCAGAAAATTGGAGAGCAAGAGCATCAATCACGCAATCCTGCCAAGCAACACCCCCTCCAACCTAAGTGAAATGTAATATTTGGCTTGCTCGGAACAGCTCCAAAACCACCTCAGCTCCATTCATAACACAGGATTTCAGGAAGCTGCATTTTGTGTCACCAGAATATCTGCCCCTCTATGTGAGTCTTTAAAACTGAATTTCTGAGAAGAATCTTCCAGTTCACAGACAGCCAATCGGAGATAGCTCCTAAGCCCTACACAGCAAACTGATGGGTAGGTCTAGCAACAGGTCACTAATCTCAGGGAGGGTGGAGCAATGACCAGACAGCATTAAGAGCCAGCCAGGAAATTAGTGAGGTGCAAATTGCATGGTGGTGGCTGCAGGGCAACAGGAAAATTGTAGGCCATTGCCTGAAGAGAGAGAAATAGCAGGGTGGTATTTTGGGGCCTGGCAAGAGGGAGCCACTGGGCATATTCGTCATTGCCTTAAAAAAACCAACAGCAACAATTTTTTTTTATTGCAGTAAAATATGCAAACAAAAAAGTGCACCACTCCTAAAGGCTCAAGGGACTTTAATAACCCTAACATGCCCCATGCCAAGGACAAAACAGAGAGCGCCCCCTTGTGTCCACTTCCAGTTACCCCCAATTAGGGGAAACTGCTATTGTGCTTTTCCCTTGTCTTTGTACTGTAGGCCATGGGGCAACTCAGGCAGAGACAGTGTACTGAAGTTCCACCAGATTCTTTGCACAGCTCCATGGCTGAAGGCTGAGCCTGGCAGCCTGCGGATTCCTACCCAGCAGCCCCTCTGGTGGAAGTGGTTCTTGAGAGGGTCAGGTTGGGAAAGGAGTGGGCAGCCCCTAGAGGAGAAAGAAGAGGAGACACCAGTGGGACAAACCGATCCTTGCCTCCTCCTGTCTCATTGCAGAGCTGATCTCTGCAACTGAAGAAGCTGGAGAAAGGAAGATGGCAAATTCTCTTCTCAGCATCGAGGTGTCTGGTTGCATTTTACAGTGTTGGGCTTCACAGAGGGCTTCTGTTTCTTTTTTGGTGTTTTTGTGGGTTTTCTCTCATTGTAGCCTCCCTGAATTCCCTTATAGTGGTCAACCATCCCGGAGGAGGAGTATAGGTTGTTTTGCTCCACGGGTTTCCTGTTAGGCGACAAAGTCAGGCCTCGAAGGCTTGGCAGCCTCAGCACTGATCTTTGTGGCCTGAAGTCATGGCTGGTTTTGCTTGGTTTGCCACCTGGTTGCAGTGGGCTATTTTACCCTGAGTTTGACACTGTTTCGGAGAAGAATCAATCAAGCATGTTTTAAATAGGTTTCATATTCTGGCTCTGAGTTTGGTTTGGCTTTCCTCCGGTGTCAAGTGCTCGTGTGAGCTGGAGCATGTATCTGTGCCTGTGGGGAGAACCCCATTTCAACTTGGGCATCAGAAATTACAGCCAGTGCTCTCTTTGGCAGCACATATGCTAAAATTAGAACAACACAGAGAAGATTAGCATGACCCCTGTGCAAGGATGAGACATAAATTCATGAGGCATTCCATAGTTTAAAAATAAAACAAAATAACAACCAGATTCCTTTTATGTTTCCTGGGGGGTGGTGAGGGGATGCTCACAGTCTCAGGGGAGGAAATGTGTCCCAATCATAGCTGTATCCTTGGCTTGCTGAAAGAAGTTTCAGTGTCTCTCTTGGCTTACCTCCATTCCCTTCTCAACCCACTGTGGTTCAGCTTCACTGTCTCCACCATGTTCTGGCTAGGGCCACCCAAGACTGCTCAGATGTTAAGACCAACGAAGACTTTCTTTCAGTCCTAATCTTAAATCAGCCTCTTGGTGGTGGTGCCACTGTTGACCTCTGTGACCATGGGATGTTCTTTAGAAGGTCATCTCTCCAGTTTTTCCCCTTATATCTCAAGTTCCTCCAATTTAGCCTCTTCTGTCATTTCTCTTGCTTCCCTTGCTGGCATTGGGCTTTCCTGAGATTCTGTCCTCGGCCCTCTCTGGCTTTCCATGGCCCTCTTCATGTACCCACACAGTTTCAGCCTCAGATCTGGATCTCCAGTCTGACTTGCCTTCTCAGAGCTCCAGACTGATCATCAGTCTCTACACCTCTACAAGTGTTGTTCTCAACTCCAACTGCACATTACAATCATAGCAGCTTTTAAAAACATGTCTGTGTGTGTCACCTAAACTATTGCTTTCATCCATCCAGATAGGCCACAGCTCTGATGACAGTCTCCAACTTACCATGGTGCAACTTTGGTATTTTCAACTTACAATGGTTTGAAAGTGATACATATTCAATAGAAACCATATTTTAAATCTTGAGTTTTGATCTCCAGGTTGGCAATATGCAGTACAATACTCTCTTGAGATGCTGGGCGGTGGCATCCAGCTGTAGCTCCCACAATCACAAGGAGAAACAATCAACACTCTGCAGTGTACAGTGCTGCCAAGCTGGGATGTTCGGTAGGTTAAGTGTTTTAAATTCATATTTTTAAAAACTTTTTTAGTTGGAGATGGACACCATACCTTTATTTATTTTATGTGGTGCTAAGGTTCAAACCCAGTGCCTCACACATGTGAGGCAAGCGCTCCACCACTGAGCCACAACCCTAGCCCCTTAAATTCTTTTTTGACCTATGATATTTTCAACCTATGTTGGATTATAGACACAGAACACTATTGTAAGTTGAGGGACATCTGTATTTTTTCAATTCACCAGGTATTTTAATGAAGAGTCAGAAATTAGGACACTGAGGCCCAAGACACACACATAGAGAGATCTGAAGTGCTTTGGATGGCAGTGCCCTTACATGCCCAGGCTGGGCCTCCTCAGGATAATAAGTCACCACTCTGGCCTTAAACTGTTGAAGCTCTTCATAGGCATTACCAGCGAACCTGTGGCCCAGTCAGGAATCAGGCTGGTGATAAAAACTGAAGCTATGAGAAGGCTCTCTTTCAGAAGACTGGTTTTCACCAGGCACGAAGGTGCAGATCAGCCTCAGCGACTTAGAGAGACCCTAAGTAACTTAGTGAGACCTTGTATCTAAATAAAAAATAAATAAAAAGGGCTGAGGATGTAGTTCAGTAGTTAAGCACCTCTGGGCTCAATCCCTGGTATGAAAAAAAAAAAAAAAAAAAAAAAAGACTGGTTTTCTCTTCCCACCTTCCCAAACACAAAACTGCTATGAACCTCCTTAAATTTGTTGGGTTACAGTGTTTTGGAGGCCTTGAACTGCTTCCCATATTCTGTCATGTGCTCCTCCAAATGCCCTGAAGTTCTCCAACTATACAATGACCTACAAGACAAGAACAGAGGGGTTGAGAGGGCACATATTACTAGGGTAGTACTAGAAACTACTAGGAGATTCTGAACAATCTGGAGCCTCAGTTTTATCAATATTAGCATTTCCAGTTTGAGTCCCGAGGTGAATTTATTCACACTATGACCTGAAATCACCATAAAATGTGTGAGCTGGAAGCAAGAGATAATTCCAATCAACCACTATTGTACAGGAGAAGAAACAAGTTTAAGTGATCTGTCCAAGGTGACACTGCCAGCCAGTGGCTTAACCAGGTAGACCCCAAATCCTGACTCCTAGTCCAGTGCTCATTTCATCACTTCAGGCTGCCCATGTGACTGGGCTTGACTCTTTGCATGTCACCTTTCAAACAATAGAACCAGGGCAAGGTCTGGAGTCAGGGTCACCTGGGGACTCTCTTTCTTTCCCAAAGAAAGCCAAAGATGTTTTTTCTTTCTCCCCATCTTGCCTTCTTCTCTATTCAAGACCCTGAATGTACAGTCTTCTGCCCAAAGCTGTGACTTTAGTTCTTCCTGCTATAACCTCAGGGTGTCTCTCCAGTGAATAAACTTGAGAATAAAAATTAAAAGGGGCTTAGTCCAGAAGCTGGATGCCTGCTCTCTGGCACCAGACTCACCTGTGCTTGTTTCTGAGTTGACCTTGGATCACACATGGATCTTCTTTGAGCCTCAGTTTTCTTACCTAAGAAATGGGCATCATCATGGTATCAGTCAGATGAAGTTCTGTAAGGATTAAGATGATGTCCCTAAAACAGTGATTCTCAAACACAGCTGCACATTAGAATTACCTAGGGAGCTTTAAAAAAATCAATGACTTGGCCTGATCCCTAGAACTGATGATTTTATTGTATTGGGCATCAGATTTTTTAAATCCCTCACACTATTCCCATGTGCATTCAAGATGCATAACATGTGTATAAAGGGCTTGCCTACTACAAACTGGTGGTCAGCACTCACGTAATTAACTTCTCTAGACTTGCCCTAATGATAGAGCTTCCTTTCCCACTAGAGCCCCACAGCCCTCCAGAAGACCTTCTGCCTTTGGGATTTTCCTGAAAAACCTTCAGGAGGTCCTTCCACCTCCTCTTCCCCAGCTCTGCCCAGAGCAGTGCTGAGATTTTCTGAAACACTGGGCTGAGAGGTCAATAGGGAAAAAGGGGCATCCCGCTGTCAGGTGCCTGGCAGATGCATTCCGGTAGACTCAGGCACACACTAGCTGGTGTCTCCAGGACTGGGTGAGTGCCTTCCTCCTGTAAAATGAGAGGGAGCTGGCATCATTCCTCCCCTAGAAGTGCTTGCTGGTGCTGTGCTAAGCCACTTGGACAGTTTCTTCTCCAAGTAGTATGATCACATCTGTCTTGCCAGTTGCTCGGAAATAAGACAAAGCTTGCG
Source organism: Sciurus carolinensis (assembly GCF_902686445.1). Classification (NCBI taxonomy): domain Eukaryota; kingdom Metazoa; phylum Chordata; class Mammalia; order Rodentia; family Sciuridae; genus Sciurus; species Sciurus carolinensis. Next base: position 60,990,507 of record NC_062218.1, read on the forward strand.
CGCCCGCAGGCGGCGCCAATAAATGGAGCCGTGGGGACGTCTTGTCAGATCTGCAGATCACTACTGATGCGCCCTGTTCCAGAGAAGGCAAAGACTGAGAAGGGACGGCGACGTTTCCTGGTGGTCTTAACAAGCACATCTCAGACACAACTTCCAAACCGTCCCTCTTGGCCAATTTCTGGGACTCTGCACCGGGATATGTCTCAGTTCTGCTCTGAACGGGAGTTCGAACTTGCGGAGAAGGAGAAGCCTACACTGGAGAGTAGATTAGTGTGGGATGCGGAGCGCCTCCTAGGGAGGCGCAGTGCGTGCTAGAGAGGGGTTCCCCAAAGTCGCACACACTAGCTCTGCCCCGAACGTGATCTGGGTCCTGGAGCAAGTGAGGACTGAGTCGCTCAACCTCATGAGTCTCATGAGGGCATCTGGGCACCCACACCCGGGCAAGGCGCGCCGCTCCAGTCGCCGGGCCAGGCCCCTTCTCCCTTCTCAATGGAGCAGGTCAGAACCGCAAGCCCCTGAGCCTCCTCGCGCGGGGATCCCAGGGAGACGCTGTCGTCCTTGACGACCCCTCTGAAGTATCTGCGAAACAAACTGCTGCCCAGGTGCCGAGGATATACGGGCGGGCCATTCCACGGTCGATCCCGGCTTGCAGGTGAAGCACAGAGTCCAGCGTTAATTCTTTGGCCCGACGGTGCTGCAGGCCTCGAGGGCAACTTGTGGTTCTCTGAGCATTGCAGGTGGCTTCGTGTGGGTGGAAATTCGTCACAGTCCCTACTCACTAAGACTTGGGTTCCAATCACTCGTCCTCAGTATCCTCACTGGAACTTCAGATAAGCCTCAACTTCTCCCAACCCTCACTTTCTTTGGCTGGTGTAGTGCCCTGACTAAGATCTCAGTCTGGTTTCAGATCCTGGCCATTGCCCTGCGCAGTGGCACTGGGCTGTAATCCCAGCGACTGGGGAGACTGAGGCAGGAGAATTACTAGTTGGAGGCTTGGATTCAATCCCTAGTACAAAAAAAAAAAAAAAGAAAAAAGTCATCCTGACCATTTATAGCCCTGTGACCTGGGGAAGATTAGGTGAATCTCTGCATTCTTCAATTGCTCGTCTGTAAAATGGAGGTAAGAATCTTCCTTACCCACATGGTGATGTTGTGAGGAATAAATTAAAGTAAAACACCATAATGCTAGGGCATAACTATTTGATACTATTGATAAAGTAAGTACAATATTTACCCTCGTGGCTGTAGCATCAAAAGAGTAACATAGGTAAATTGCCTGTATTGTGTAAAGAGGTAGATAAATATATTACTTATTAGTGTTACATTACACCCAAAGAGTCTAATCGCCTCCTCTTCCTCCTTTAATCTTGGATCTCCCACATGACCATTGGAGGGGGGAACAAACTGGGAGGCTTTTTGACGCTTCAGGCTCCATATAAAATGGCCCCTGAATGGGTGCCCAGTTGTAATTTCCTTAGTGGTTTTGAAAGGGGCTTGTCAACCTTACCAGACGAATGCAGTGTGTTTGTTTGCAAGAGGGCAGTGAGTAAATTATATCCTGGGCTTAAGGAAAGCAAAAAATAAACACGTTCACAATAGGACTTTTTGGATGAACTGTTTTATTTCTATTTGTATTTTTTTTTTTTTTTTTGGTTGTTGATGGTCTGCTGAAGACTAATGCAATGCTGATGTGTCCTAATATTAATGGTTCAGAGCTGAGAGCACTATTTCGCTCCTGAGGCAGGGCCGACTAGGGCAAGGTCAGGAGCGACCTGGGACCTAAGTGAAGGCAAGAAAATATTTGTACTGTCACTTTCTATCTCTCTTCCCATTCACCCTCATACCTCACATCTTAGTCTCTGGGGAAAAACCTTCTGGATTGTGCGGGAATTTAAACATCGCTGCTGCTTCTTCAATCATGATTTTCTGCTTGAACAAAACGCCAGAGTGCCCTTCTGGGCTGGAGTGTACCATTTCCGCCCAGCTTGGGATGGTAGCATTTAACCCTTTATATGTAAATTGTGGCTCTACCAGGCGCCCGCATTCTAAACCGCCCTCACCCAGGGCACCTGCTATGGAATATTAAAGGCGATCCAAGGCTATGGAATATTAATGATAACAGTCTCCTAAAAGCCTGTCTTTTCAAGAGGAGGCCTGAATCAGACTCTGCATTTCCCCTCTCCCACTGCCTGGCCTGGCAAATCCCAGCAGGTAAAATTGGTGCTATTGGGGGGAAAAAAAGAGATACCCACAACCGCTTCTTGTGGAGTTCATTCCAGAATTTCTGTCTCCAGGATGCTTCCCAAAGCATTCAGAACTCTGTGACCAAACCTAGAACCCCTGTCCCTGTCCATTGGCTCCCACCAGAATTTTAAAGCAAGAAAGACCAGAGTCCCATGCTGGGGACTCTGTAGAAGTTCTGGGGCATAACGGTGGCCTCTGGGTGCAGTCGGGTTTTTACCTTTAAAAGGAAAACCCTTGCGCCTGTCTTTGGCCTCACCAGAAATGCAACCAGAAGCAAATTTACATGGCAGGACAGCTTTCAGGAAAGGAGTGCAGGGTCAGAAAGCTAAAGTGAGGCTTTAGTCTGTGGTTGATGTGTGCATCCCAAGAACCAGGCGTGCCCTGGGGTATTTATTGGCAGTCGCGCCCTCGCGGTTGTTTATAAACTCGTTGCAGGCATCAGGGCACCCGCGACGCCATTTGTGTTGGATGCCTTTCCCGCTGGAAGGGAAGAGCCAACAAAACAGTCTTTGGCAACACTCAACGCCCCCATGGCATTCTGATGTATGATGGGTTTCAATGTAAATGCATCTTTTAAACGCTTAAGTAACAACTTTGTTTTGGTGCAGAAATGCTAGCAAACCCATTTGGAGCCATCCTTAGCGCTTCTCTTTGATTCTGTCTCAGATTTACTAGCTTTTACTCAGCTACCCGACTCAGGCCACAGCCCACCCTCCCTTGGGCCAGGCAAAGAGAGCCCGAGGCTCGCATCCCCACCACAGCTCAGAAGAAGGCGATTGTAGGGATTTATCAACCCCTACTCAGGACCTCCGATTTCATCTCTTTCTTTTACCCCTGCATGTTCAGTTTGTTTTCTCAAGACCTAAGCAATTTTTAATGTACTCTATACTTCCCGCTTAATCCTCATCGTTTATTGTATAATTATAGTTTCAAAGTGATTATGTAATTAAAATCATGTTTCGTTGCAGCAGGACTTCAAAAGGGCGGCAGACCCCCGCTCTGGCATTATTTTCTGGTGATGTAATAATTTCCCTGTGATATTTAAAATAAACACATTAGTTCAAGAATTCTAAACATGTCTCAAAGTATATAGTAGGCTTGATTGGCACGAGGCTGGGTTGTAAAGAAATGGTAAAACCTATCACTAGTTTAATATATTTCTATGCTCCCATGCAGGGTAAATTATAGGATAATGGGGCGCAGGCGATGGTAAGCTCTGTTTATATAATCCATTTCTTCACACGAGTTCCCATTGCTTTCCCTTCCCTTTGCTGTATGTGGTGGTTCTCTGATCCCCTGACCTCAGCCATGTGTTTTCACTTTTTCTTCTGATCTCAATTCCATGACCAGCGGGGAATAAAATACAAATTGAATAGTAACCATTCACAGGCCGCTCTTTTCAAACTGTTGTTAAAACCTCTTTGTCTTGTCTAGCGGTTGATAGATAAATGTGTTGTGTTTCGCCTTTTTCTTCTTCTTCTTCTCTTCTCCCTTTTTCCCCCCTTAGCCAAGGGAAAAAATAACCCTCTTCTAATTATGCCCTTTAAAAATTAAAACCCACACCTCCTTTCAAACCGTCTCCTGCGCGTCCAGCTCTCCCCCGTCGGCCCATTGGTTTGCCGGCGGTAGGAGACTCTGAGGATTCACCACGTGGAATAAAGAAGCGGCGGGAGCCGAGAGCGGCTAGGGGAAGACTTGGTGCCCCCGTGTGAGGTCCGCGCCATTGTCCCGCAACCTGAAGGTTCCTTTACCACCGAACCTGTGTTGCCTCTGATCTCCTAGCGGAGCGCCCAGAATCAGCTCGACGGCGGGGGCCCGCCTCTCTAAGGAATCCCCGGAGCCGGGGGTGAGGACGCCCGGGAGAGGGAAGTTAAAGAGTGATCTGAAAAATAGACCTCTTTCTTCGCCACTTTTTTTCTTTTCATGGCTGAATCTGCTTTGTGGGTGAGGTAGACAAGAGGACAAGCTGTTTTACAGCTTCAATTCAAAAGAAGAAACACAGTGATTCCTGATTTCTGGACCTAGCCTTGGCCAGTTCTCTGCTTTCTACCTCCTCGGTTTCTCCTGGACCCCAGAACCGTAAAGGCAAAAGAAACTAATTGTAGAAGCCTCTGTCCCCGAAGCCCGCCTTCCTTTTCATCAGCGCTTCTTCGGGGTCAACGGCGCAGCATGGTCTTTGTTACTCCGCTGCCAGCGCCCGAGGGCGAGAAGGGCGGGAGTGGGACTTTCCGTGGGCGCGGGACTCACGTCCGCCTGTCGAACAGCACAGTGTCCCTCAATGCGGGATATTTGCAAACTAGCGAATACTGCCCTTCTTGGGAAGGAAAAGCACCACCACAGGGCTCGCCGCGCCCTCCTCTCCGCGCGCTGGCGCAGGGGGCGCACGCTGTGCCGCCCGGGGTTGCCGTGGAGCGCCAAAGGCCGGGCGGGGGCGCTCAGCCGCGGGGCGGGGAGCTCCAGGCCGCGCCGGAGTAAGGTTTCCCGGGCGGCGCAAACCCACCCGCAGTGGGCCGGGCCGCTTGACAGCGCTCTTCGTCGTCGGCCCGCGTACCTGTAAACTGAGCCCGGCTCACATGCTTCACATTAAACCTCCGTGCCCGGTGCCTTTTCTCTTTTTTTCCTCCGAAAGGGTTCTTATAAACTTCCCTTCGTTTATTTAGCCTGGTTTTCATTGCTCCAGTTTTGCATGGGTTGTCTTTGTTTAGTTTATTAACCCACGGGGTTACTTTAACTAAACATTTGGGCTGAATACTTTGGGGTTGGATTTCAACGTTTTCTAACGAAATTACCGAGTTTTTTGAAGCCGCACAGAGAACGCTGTGTTGAGTTTATTAGTCAATTTAACAGACTATAAGGGAGGGAAAAATGCATTTAGAACAGTCAGCGTTCATACCCAATGAGCGGAAACTGCTAGCGAACCCTAGGGAATGGACTCCACCCACGCTTCCCGGGACCGCAGAGCGCGCCCCAGGCCTCGGGGCCTTCCCCGCCACCCAGCTCCCCGAAAGCGCGCTGGAGCTGGCAGAGCTGCGCTCAGTTCCGCCCAAAGCCTGGCCGCACCCCAATCACCCGCCCGCCCCAACCCAGTCGCTCTGGAGAGGGCGGGGTCCTGAGGCTACAGCGATTCGCGATTCGCTTCCCACCCAGGTCCCCTACTATGTCTTTTGGTGCCAAGGACAAGGGTTCCATAGTGTCCTGGGCAGGACGGTTCAGGGTCAAGGGGTTGTGGTGGAATCTACAAGAAAAATCGGGCAGGTTCTGCTACCCTGGGCCGGAATGCACCCTCAGTCCACCTAGTCTCGGTCCTCCTTTAAGCCCAAGGAAGACCTAACACAATGGGAGGTGCAGCCTACCAGAACCATTGCTATCCCATGGCAGGCTTGACCTAACTGAACAGGAATCATGTCTCTTCCTCTCCTTTCTCCCGATTTTGGCACTGATGCCCACCTAAAAATTGGCCTGCCTAAAGTACTTGACTCCTAGGCATCTGAGAAAAAAACTGAGAACTTGGTGATGGTAATGAAGCGAAAGCCCAAACACAGGGAAAACCTTCAACTTACTGGGGGGATATTGGGTGGGAGGGAGTGAAATATTACTTCTTAACACCTCTCTAGGCTGGGCACATTTCACATGAGTAAAAACAAGGTGTCTTAATTATTAAACCAACCTACCAGAACCCTGGTAGGTTTTAAAACTTCATTGTAATAGGCAAGGAGGTAAAAATTCAAAAGATAAGAACAGGAAAAGTCGCTCATCTTTATCCCTCAGCCTCCTACTTACCTTCCCTAGGGGCAACCACCAGTTAGTAGGTTCTTGTGAGTCGTCTTGGAGAAAATGGAAAGCTTTTACAAAAGGCCTGACCACTTCTTTCTGTGCTCTGCTTCCACCCTCTGGCACTCCCTGTTAGCTTGTTGACCCTTCAAAGCCTCAAGGAGGACCTTCCCCACCTTAGAGGTTACAGCATGTCCTGTGTTGGTGTCCTTTTTTCCTTGATTTTTCACTGCCACTAAGTCGCCAGGCTGCAAACTACTGATTGAACAAGTGCACCCCAGATCCACTGCAGACAGATGATGACTTAGTTGGTTGATCAGTTAGTGGGTCAGTCTGACTTGTTCCTCCTTGGGATGGCTTTGGCCCAACCCCTTGCTCCCCTCCCGTCATTCACCTGTCTTCTGGTTTTCTCCAGCAGTCTGACCCCTCTTAGTCTCATGACCCAGACCTTTCTGGAACGTTCTAATGCCTGGCATTCCCTTGTTTCATCTCCACTGGTCAAAATCCTCCACTGCCTTGGTCAGTACCTAGTCACTGCTCAGACATAAGAAATCACTCCCTCCCCTGACTCTCACAGTACTTTGTTTTGATATCACTTACATAGATGTACTTAAGAATTCTGTGTTTGTCCTATTTTCTCTTCTGCATTAGAAACTGTTAATTCCTCACACATGCAAAGCAAGTACTCGTTTTTTGAATTAATATTCCCTTCACTAATTATCTTTTCTCACTACCCCTGCCCCCCCCAAAAAAAAAGAGCAAAGAAAGGAAACTCCAATAAAAGATTAAAGTACCTTTCTCTTTTCTTAAATAGCATTAACTATTAGATGCTTATTAAAGTAAATCTCACTGGGGTGTAATTCACAGGATTAACCCCTTTCGAATCACTGTGCATTTAAAGAGCACAGATTATTCCAGGGGAACCCCCCCCCATTAATCAGGGGTAGGCTGGCCCACACTGGCTGTTGCTCATAGCAGCAGAACAGCGAATGGTAATTTGGGGCTCCACTTCCAACAGGATTTAGATGCCTGATGAAGATGCTCTCACTTTGGAACTTATACTTATCATCACTCAAGTTCTGGGTCAAGGTGACGACTACCCAGATTTAATTTCATAGACATTCCTCTTCATACGTGCTCTTTAGGTGTAGGAAAAAAGACTTCTGGGAGCAAAGGAAACCTCTTCCAAAGCCTCTGCACCTCTTTGGAGACCCTCCCCGCTCCCAGATTCCCATTAACACTGCCTCTCACCTCTAGCTGTGTGTCTGAGCTACTGGGGTGCCAGGGAGTGAAGGAGAAGTTTGAGCCCCACCCCCAGAAGCCCTGAAATAAAATGCAGTGGAAGTGAAGCTGTTTGGCTGTGCAGTGCATCCCTAAGCCCCAGCCCTATTCCCTTCAGCCAGGGTGCTTAAATCCTTTTAGAACTGCGACTGATCTAACTAGTTTTAATGCTTGACAGTCCTGCTTTGTATAGTCTATGAAGTATGCCTTTTCCCTGCCTCCACCCCCTCATCGTAGGGAGTAGGTGGCAAGAAATAATCCATTATTCAACAAGGATTTGCTACCCACCAACTATAATGCCAGGCACCAAGCAGATTGCTGGGACGATAGTGGGGGACAAGATGGACCAAGGCCCTGATTTTATGGGGCTTATCATCATATTACAGGGACCACAGCAAATGTTCCTTGCGCTTAACCCCACAGTACCCAGTCTTAAATGATGGAGAACAAGGAACCCTGGGCTCCGTGAGTCCTTGGATTCATTATTCTCCTTGGATGATTTGCTCAACTTCATGGATCAGCTTCTCACCTCCAGATTTTCCAGTTTTTTTTGAGATAAATCAAGTCAATGTGCATGCAGATCCTCTAAACTCGAAATATTCATATGACCGGGTCTGAAAGTTTAATTGTGATTATAAAAGGAAATCCGATCAGGTCTGTGTAATAGCAAAAACAGACACACACTTCTCTCTTCTGCTCCCCACCCCCGAGAAAAAAAAACAAACACCCTGGAAAGAATCCGAAGTTAAAATAAAAAGCAGCTGGCAATAGGCCCATCCTTGTGTGTGATGATAATTAGACAAATGTTTTCCAATATGGGATGATTGTATGAAGACACTGGTCAGTGGGGAAAGGCTTAAGAAAAGGAGTTTAGTAAAACAGGGATTCCTGCCTACAAAGGACTTTAGTGACACCCGATGTCACACAATCTCCAGTTTGGTACCTTTACTTTTTTCTTTTTTTCAAACATCCTGTGAAACATGTCTTCAGCTAAGAGAGTGAAAAGGAAAGCTGGAGGCTTTGATTTACAAAAATTAAAGCCACGACTAGGCTTTGGATCAAGGTTGTGTCCTGGGCCTGGAAAGCCTCATCCTTCATTGTCTCAAAGCTTTCCTGCCCTGAGGAAAGAGTTAAGAGTCTTAAGCTAAAGCAGCTCTTCTGCCATCTGGGACTTTGACTTGGTTGACCCTCTCCCAAATTATTGTAATCCTGAGTCTGGAATGGATATAGAGCCGGTCAGGGCAACTGTGTCTTCTGCTTCTGCCTCTGGGTGGTGGGTATCTTCTGAGCAGGCCTGGGAGGGAGCAGGGCTGGGGGCTGCGGTGGAGGGAAAGCAGCTGCACCAGCAGGCGTCGGCTCCGGAAAAGATTCCTGCCTCTTTCCATCCCCATCCCCTCTTTAAAAATTATATTAGACATTCACAACTTCGTGTAAATGATAAGACCCTGTGTTAACTCACCCAGGGTTATTTACATTAGAAGTTTGGGTTTTGATTTAGATGAAAATAACTTATCCCCATTAAAAGAATTTCGAGTATGTGGACATGTGGAGGAGGCTCTTGGGAAAGGGAGTTGAGGGAGAAATGAGAAATTCTCTGCTAAACTAGGTAGTTCAGGGCTGGGAATAAACCGGTGGAATTTCTTCCACCAGAGTGGGAGAATATGGAGTAGAGGAGGAAGAAAGAGAAATGGTAGAGAGCATACTTTTGTTTATTTACATTATTTTTCTCATCATATGAGCAGATTTTACACTTAGGAGATGCTCGGAGTAGGTTTGTTGATTACACTTTATTTGTCATTCAGAAAATATTTTACTAAGTACCTACTGTGAGTCAGGCTCAGTTCTAAGAGCTGGGGACACAAATAAATCAGGCAAAAGTTCCTGTTCTTAGGGAACTTCTGGGGGTTTTGTGGTTACATTGAGCATAATTCTATTTTCTTTACTTCCTTTTTTTTATATTGGCTAAAAAGTTTGATTAAAGTATTTGGGGACCACTGGCCAGAATCATTTCAGCCCTTGCAAGTTTTGTATCCATGTGACTCTCTCTGAACTTTGGTCTTCTGATCTGAAACATAGATATGATGATCCCTCATTAGAGGCATTGTGGATAGTAAATAGGTAGCATATACAAAGTACTGTCAGGTATACACTAAATGCATAATAAATGGCCTCCATTAATATTGCTATGACTCTAGGTATAATAAAAATGCATAAAATTTGGTTTCTGCCCCACTGGGTTCAGGATCTATCTACTCAGGAGGTCAGACTCAAATGCAAGAACTAATCACTGCGCAATGCCCAAGAGCATATAATTAAGTGGTTCAGAAAATTGTAGGGGGCAAACTATAAATGCCATAAGAATTCAGAGGAGGAAAGGATGGATTTGGGCCAGGGGAGGGTTGGACCTGCGCCTGGCTTTGCAGGAGAGGCATGAGGGAGGATTCAGAGGACTCCCAGGCCGAGCACTGCAGCGAGATGAGCATGCTCACCTTGGGTGGTAGGAAGGGGGCTGGATGGAAAGGTAGAGCAGAACTGCAGTGGGTGTGGAAGCCCGCAGTGAACTTTAGACTTGATACTAGAGAAAGAGTAGGGCTCAGTCTCAAAATCCCACCAGGTCAATCTAAGCCAAGAGCACTCCTTCATTGTTTCCCATCTTAGCCCTGAAGAGGGAAGCCTGAGGGGATGGTCAAGGGAGGCTGTCAATCAGGCCTGGTGCTGAGTTGAAAACCCTCTTGACACCTCCCCACAGCCCTGGCCGGGGAGTCAGTATGCTGTTTTGCGACAAACACTGTTAAACCCAGCAGTTTTGTTTTTCATGTTAATTTGTGGGTATAATGTAACCTACAGGTTTAACCCAGGAGAATGGCATGTACCATCTGGTTTGCTGGTTTGGACAGAATTCTAAGATACTTGTCAGGGGCATGGAGAGGACACACACCAGCCTCCTGTGTGTGATCTTTCCCACCTCTGTGCCACCTTTCTCACATTGCTGGGGAGGCTGGGGGTTCAGGACACTGAAGCTGCTGCTTGGTTGCAGGATAAGCTTCCTGATTTGGTCAGGGGCTTCTGTGATCTCCGCCTTTGGCTTCTCTGCTTTGTGTAGAAGCAACTGTTCTGTTCAGAGACGTGCAGTGAAGAATGCCCAGTAGTCAAAAGAGTCTTTTACACTTAACTCATTGGAATCTAGAGTGCTCAAAGTATTTCATGAATGCTAACTCAGTAGCCTTCTTCAAAGCTTGGGTTGGAAGAATGTCATAAAATGAGTAGACAATTCCTGAGGGCTGATGTTATCATATGACTGGAAACCTGAGTGGAGAAACATCAAATATGCAATAATCCAATTAAGATACCAGGGCTGGAAAATCGTGTTCCTATTTTTCAGATTAAAAAACAAAAGCAGAGAGCAATCTGATAATATAAGCTTGCTCTATAGCTGAGGGAAAGACCAGGCAGAGGAGAGCCCTCAAGCCCTCTGACATCATAGTAGGTGGTTGTTATGGGTAGGAGGACAAAATCAATTTAATCAAGAGCCCTTTAAAAAAAATAATTTTATGGGCAATTTTTTATTTTTAATGTGGCAAAATAAAGCAAGAATCAATAACTGGGATAGATTCAAACTAAAACGCTTTCTCTCAGCAAAGGAAACTTTCAGCAATGTGAAGAAAGAGCCTACAGAGTGGGAGAAAATCTTTGCCAATCATACTTCAGATAGAGCACTAATCTCCAGAATCTATAAAGAACTCAAAAAACTCTACACCAAGAATGCAAATAATCCAATCGACAAATGGGCTAAGGAAATGAACAGACACTTCACAGAAGAAGATCTACAAGCAATCAACAAACATATGGAAAAATGTTCAACATCTCTACTAATAAGAGAAATGCAAATCAAAACCACCCTAAGATTCCATCTCACCCCAATTAGAATGGCGATTATCAAGAATACAAGCAACAACAGGTGTTGGTGAGGATGTGGGGAGAAAGGTACACTCATACATTGCTGGTGGGGCTGCAAATTAGTGCAGCCACTCTGGAAAGCAGTGTGGAGATTCCTTAGAAAACTTGGAATGGAACCACCATTTGACCCAGCTATCCCACTCCTTGGCCTATACCCAAAGGACTTAAAATCAGCATATTACAGAGATACAGCCACATCAATGTTCATAGCTGCTCAGTTCACAGTAGCCAGATTGTGGAACCAACCTAGATGTCCTTCAATTGATGAATGGATAAAGAAACTGTGGTATATATATATATATACAATGGAATATTACTCAGCCATATAGAATGATAAAATTATGGCATTTGCAGGCAAATGGATGAAATTGGAGAATATCATGCTAAGTGAGATAAGCCAATCTCAAAAAACCAAAGGACGAATGATATTGCTAATAAGTGGATGAGGACACATAATGGGGAGTGGGAGGGGTTAGTGTTAGGGTTAGAGTTAGGGTTAGGGAGCGGGGCAAGAATGGAGGAAGGAAGGACTGTATAGAGGGAAAAGAGGGGTGGGAGGGGCGGGAGGGAAGGGGAAAAAATAACAGAATGAATCAAACAACATGTAAATTTATGTAAATTTATGATTACACAAATGGTATGCCTTTACGCCATGTACAAACAGAGAAACAACATGTATCCCATTTGTTTACAATTAAAAAAAAGGAAAAAAAAATGTGGCAAAATACATGTAACATACACTTTACCCTCTTAACCATTTTCAGTACTCAATTCAGTAGTGTTAGTACATTTATGTTGTTGTGCATAAAATCTCAAAATTCTGATCTTGCAAAACTGAAACTCTGAGCTCACTAATAACTCCCCAGTTCCCCAAACCCTTGGAAACCAGTATTCTGCTCTCTCTCTCTTTCTCGCTCTCTCTCTCTCTGAATGTGGCTGCTTTATGTACCTCATGTAAATGGAATAGGCAGTATTTGTCCTTTGCATGACTGGCTTCCTTCACTTAGCAAAATGTTCTCAAGATTCATTCATGTTGCAGCCATGTCAGGATCTCCTTCCTCTTTAAGGCTGAATAATATTCCATTGTGCATATATACCACATTTTTATTTATCCACTCATCTGCCAATGACAACAAGGGCTCATTTATTTTTAAGGGAGATACTTTTTATTTAATGTTTTTGTGGGTCACATATTCAAGTTCATAGAGTATTAAAAAAAAGAAGTCTTCTGTGACTATACCCCAGCCACCTATTCCTTTCCCCACAAGTCACAAATGAAATATATTTCTTGAAGATCCTCCCAGAGTTGTTTGAACACATACACAAAAGGTAGCATACCATGCAGGCTGTTCTACACCGTGCTTTTCTGACTTAATGCCATCTCTCAGAGATATTTACATAATAAAATGTACACATATATGTGCATTGTATTATTCAGGGTTCCACAGAAAGACAGAACTGATAGCATGTATATAGCTATGGAATATAGAGATTTGTTATGAGGGATTGGCTCACATGGTTTTGGAGGCTAGGAATTTCCACCACCTGCTGTCTTTAAGTCGGAGGTCCAGGAGAGCAGGTGGTATAGTTCCAGTCCAAGTTCAAATGTCCCATCCCCATCCTGAAGGATTGAGGACCAAGAGCCCTGACACTAGAGGGCAGGAGAAGGTGAATGCTGCAGCTCAAGTGGAGAAAACAAATCCCCACCCTCTTCCTTTTTGTTCTGTTCAGGCCCACAGCACATTGAATGGCACCTGTTCACATGGGTGAAGAAGGATCTTCTTTACCGTTCACAGATTCAAATGCTAACTCTTCTAGAATCACTCTTATGGACACACCCAGCAGAAATATTTCACCAGTCATCTGGGCATCCAGTGGACCAGTCAAGTTGACATAAAATTAACCATCACACACTGACACACACATCTACATGTATGCATAGTGTTCTACTTCATTTGTCAAATCATCTGTTGATGGACACTTAAGTTGTTTATAATGTTTTGCAAACAGTTGTTATTAAAAACTAACACTGTGCACATGTCATATTCTGTATGTGAGATAGCAAACTGAGAGAGGGGCAGGGTCTTGGCCATCTCTTCCAGCTGTGCTCATCATAGGTGTTTCTTAGGTATTCTTCACATATCTCACCCAAGGCTCCTAACCATTCTACCAAGTACTATTCTTCCCACTACATAAGTGAGATTCAAGAGCAGCAAAGTGACTTTGCCAGATGACAAAACCATCTGATGGTAGAAGTCTAATTTTAAAGTTGGCTCTGTTATACAACCCCAAGAATGGGCTCCTAATTAGAACAAGTTATACTCCTTGCATGGTATAATTTGTCAAAATAGACTCTACAGTCACTGTATATCTAAAAAGAACAAATAAAGATAAATAAATAAGGTTGGTACTGCACCCACGACTTGGACTGCGAGCTGCAGTCTTTGCCTCCTTCCCCGACCTCCAACCCCCACTTGCCCAGTCTGCAGCAGGCCCATTCGGAAGCCTGTGACTGGCCCATAAGAGAGATTGGGTTGACCCAGGGCCACTCCAGTCTCCCTGCTTCTAGCTTTGGTGCATCCTGAGGCTTTTTCAAAGTGACTCAAGGCCGAGGAAGGCAAAAGGAAGTATCACCCAGTGTTCCCAGAGGAAGCTGGGACTCCAAACTAAACTTCAAGCATTTCCAGCATGTCTTTCTTTCTGAACTGTCATCCCCCTGTCTCTCTCCCCGCCCGCCCTCTCTCTCTCTCTCTCTCTCACCACTCCTGTCACCCTTGAAGATGCCATGACCTCTGTCTACCCCTGAGCCAAGCCTTCCTCCTCTGCTCCAATAGGAGTCACACTTGACACACTGAATTACAAAACTCTTCTTGTCTGTCACCATGACTAGGGACTCGAGGGCAATATCTGCTTTTGTATCTCAGTTTCTCACTCAAAATAGGCTTGTCCTAAAGTTTGTTGACTGAACTGAAATCTCTCACCTGATCCAACAGTAGGTGGGCAAAGCCAGTAATCAAAGATGGAGCCAAAAGCCTGGGTAGGGAGGCGAGCAGCAGGTGACATAGATCCAGGACTTGTGCTGCAAGCTTGGGAAGCAGAAGCTGAGGCCCGTCTTATGGGTGGTGGTGCCCATGTTCATGGGTAGAGAGCTTACAGTCTAGTTTAGAGAAAAAGAGTCAGAGAAGACCATGCCCAACCCACACGGTCCTGACTTAGACCCCATCTCTCCTGGGAGCCCATTCTGCCTACTGCAGTACCACGAATTCCTCTTTTTTGGCCAGTTCCAAAGTCCTCTCCCTGCACATTCTTGTCTTTAGTGATTATGACCTTGACATGTGTTTTTACAGTCCATGTGGCCAGCATTATTCTAAGTTGGGACATATATTCAATCATTAATCCTCACAGTGGCTCCATGTGGAAGTTACTGTTATGATAACCTTTCTACAGAAAAGGAAATGGAGGCACAGAAATGTTAGGTATATTGCCCAGTCACACAGTAAGTGGCAGAGCCCAGATTCAAACCCACGTAGTCTGACTTCAGAATCTATGCCCTTAACCAACTCCAGGGAAAGTCCCTCAATGGTCGTGTTCTTACTTCCTGCACTAACCTGTGGACCCCAGCATGGCACCAAAAATCTCAGTAATGCCTGGATGATATGACTGACTCGGATGGACCACAGACCCTGTGATGTTACAGTTTAGGTTGAAGGACACTTGGATTTGTAAAACGTCTTAGCTCTTGTTATCATCCCCTTGTGACTTTCATGGCCAAGGCTACCCTTGGGTGTAGACATGTCTAGAGTTTTTCTCCTTGCACTCTGCCCCTTCCTGCAGATCTATTCTGATGTATCCCTGTGATTAGGGAAGTAGACCCATAGGTATGTTCATCAGTGTGACAAGGCAGAACCTGTGGCAGCTGGAGTTTTACCAAGCCTGAAAGCTCTTAAATCAAGCCTTTCCAGTATCGCCTTGTAGAAGGTGGACACCAGATGAGGAGGGTGGCAGAGCGGGTGGGTTTTACAGGTTGGAAGTGTCCTAGGGTTGCTGGAGAACTGGGAGCTACTATTCCCATTGCCTTAGATGGGTTGAGGAAAGGAGATCTTTGACCTAGCAAACAAATGGGGATTAACTCAGTACATTAGTGCCCTTTCATTCACATACAGCTCTTAGGAGGGAGAGAAGAGACAGCAAGAGAGAAAGAGCTAGACCTCCTGGGGCACATGAATTAAGTCCTGAGTAGCAGGAATTTCTGAGCAGCTCATTTCCTCAAGGAGCAGCACAGCAGAGCCTTCCCCTGACCCGCCAGTGCTTTGGGGTTGATTTGCATGAGCAATGGGTTGGTGCTGGGGTGTGCTTACTCTCATCTGGAAGTGGATCATGGCATTCTGCCTTCAGGAAGGCAAACCAAACCTGAACAGCACATGGCAAACACCAAGCTTCTCAACAAGGCTCTGGCTGCAGGTCTTGGCCTAGTCATGCCTGCGCCCCTTGAAATCGAATCAGAGTGATTTATGCCAGGCTAGAAGAAAGCAGGCTGCTTTTAGTTATTTCACTGCATGTGCCTCCTGTCGGTGAGCCAGCTGGTGAGACACCCATGTGGGCTGCTCAGGTTTTCATATTGATTTGCGAAGGCTCCCACTGATGCAAATGTCATCGTTGGTCTGGTATTCAAAGTTTAAATTCCTTGATTCGGGTCAACTATTTCATGCAAACCAAACCTGATGACAGTCTGCACAGAATGAGTGAGTAGGAACTCTGAGTCTAAAGTGACATGACAGATCTTCAAACAAAGAAATCAGAACTTGCATATTTGCAGTGGTCACCTGCAAGGTCAGCGTGAACATTTTTCTTGCTCAGAATGGTTTTGGAATCTCCCTTTGGAATTCCAGAACTTTACAGGACTTTCCTTAGTGTGACTGAGGAAGAGTGGTTTTTTTGAAGGTGGATTTAAAAAAATTTTTTTTTTTTGTACTGGAAATTGAATTCAGGGGCACTTAATCACTGAGTCACATCCCCAACCCTTTTTTATATTTTATTTAGAAACAGAATCTATAAGTGCAAAAGGACAGAATACCGACCTCAATGGATTCAGAGAAGCCTTTATTCATTCGCTGACTTGTGCATTGTCGGGGCACATTTTCTGGATGCAAAAATGGCAATTAATTACAGAGGGGATTTTGGTTTTATAGGGTACAATGAGGATGATGTAATCATTGAAAGCCGTGTCCGTGAAACTTTGACTATCAGGGACTAGTTGTACAGGTTAAAACTTTAATTTAGGAAGGTAGTTGTAAAAAGGTTGAAACTCATAGTTGTCTGGGGAGATAAGAGTCCAGATCCTGAGGGATGAGTACTCAAATCTTGCCCATTGGTATTTGCTGTGCCTCCATTTAGTACTAATTTGCTATGGGGGAAGGTCAAGGTTTAAGACCCAGCATTCAGTATCCACCCCTTTCCCCCAGGACCCATTGTTACTTGGCTAGCTTCTCCTCCCTCCTCCCCAGTCACCGCTCTCTCCATTTTTCTTCGGGGGCTATCCTGCAGGAATATTATTTTCCATAACCCTTCAGAATCTACTAAGTTGCTTAGGCCTCGCTAAATTGCTGAGCTGGCTTTGATCTCGCAATCCTCCTACCTCAGCCTCCCAAGCTTCTGGGATTACAGGTGTGTGCCACAGCCCCTGGCATAGTAGATTTAATTTTAGATAACTCTCAAAAATAATTTGGAGTCAAATCTGGTGAACTGGGCCAGTAATCAAATTGGTTAATATCATTTGGGACTTGAAACCAAAAAATATAATTATAAAGTAATGTATCTAATTTTCCTCCTGTACTAGCTCTGAAGACCTCTGAAAAGAACAATAGAGCTGTTTTAGGCAATTGCTGCTTCCCAAAATATTAATGTCAACTTTGAAGGACCAGCATTTACTTGGCTAAAATGGTTGTGAATTACTTGGGGATTTTTTTGGTTTAGTTTTGTTTTTTTTTTTTTTTTTTTTCTTTAACATAAGCCTTATTACATAAAGCTATAAACAGCTATGTTACAACTCCTCCTCCTCTTAAATAACATATGATTTTTTTGGCATAAAAGTGCATTAACTAGCAATGATTTTTTCTGTATTTATCATAGGCCATTAATTTATTTCAATAGTCCTACCACTGCCCCTGTGTTTTCCTTGGCCATAGTCCAGTTCCTGATGTACTGCCGAGCTAGGAGCAAGTAGTTTATCATTACAAGGGGCTGGGATTAGTGTTGAGAAAAGCAGAGGGAGGTCGCATCTGCACTGCCGGCCAGGGCTGGAATTCACTTTGCAATTCCTTTCTCTCCAGCACAGTCTGGCCAAGGAGGTCATCCTCTGCTGTTCAGTTCATTCCGCTGTGATTGACAGAGCTCTGAACCTGTGCCTGGCATTGAGGCTTGGCACACGAGGAGAACACGGTTGCCACCTTCTTTGATAAGGGAAGAAAAGACGAGTATCATAAAGGAAGCACAAATCAAATGCCAAGGAGTCAGAGGGAAAGACCCAGGGGTAGAGACAGAAAAAAGTGCCCTGACAGAGGTGTCACTTGAGAGACAGGCCACAGAGGGTGGCGTTGGCAGGGAGAGGCAGGCCACAGGGGTTGGCGTTGGAGACCACGTTGGAGCCCAGGTTGGTGCAGTCTGTGATCGCCTGCCCTTCTTCTGAGATCCGAGTTCCCAGCTGAGCACTAGCAGCTGGGTTGGTTCTACGTATGGAATTACAGCATTAGGTGAGAAGTTAATCACAAACATGAATCAGGCTTGTTTTTCCCTTCTAGGCTCACAGGGGAGTGGGCAGGGCCCCTCACTGTATGTACAGGAAGTCATACTGGGGGGAAACATGAAGCCAGCCATTTCTCACCAGGGCCAGGCTGTTACCTGCATCTTGAGATTGCAGGAGAATTTATTATGTTACATAGGAAGAGAATCCCCCTGGTGTGGCAGGCAGGAAGAACCGTTTCATGGACCAACTGGCTTCTTTGGTTCCACCCAGGCTGTGACCACTGGGCCCTGTCTCACCTCAGGGAGCCCCACCCGACCCCAGCTCTGCAGCTCCACCTGGGCTGAATGGCATCTCAGAAGAATCCCTTTTTTGATGAAGGTTTCTCTTCTCTCTCCTTTCTCCCAGTCAGTGATAGTCAGCTTCTACAGAAAACCCACTTCTCATCCAAACCAGTAGGACTGGGTTAGGACCTATGGTTCTCAAAAACCCTTCTATCCCCAGCCCTCTTCTGGAACGTTCCACCCTCTCAGCTGCTACCCTTATTGTTACCTTACTGCTTAGGCTCCTAATATCATGGCTCCACTTGCCACCTGATATTCTCAAGGTAACTGTCACTTTTAACAACCCATGATAGTGTCTGCTCCACTACTTTGGGGAGCCCCCTCATCCTCTCTTTTCGGATTCATCACTGTCGCCCCTGTCTTGACGCTGACCTGACTGCCCAGCCTGTTAGTGAATGCTGCACTTGGCTCCCAGTAAGACCATCACAAGAGATTTGCCTCCCTTCTAAATTCTCTTAGCAAAATCCTCAGATCCTGATAAAGGAAGGGCCTCAGGACCATCATAGGAAGGCGATGCTCACCAGAACCTTCGTACATCTCAGCAGGGAGCCAGGGCTGCAAAGTGTTTCATTTCTTTCTTTCTTTCTTTTTTCCTTAGAGCCCTAAAGTTACTACGTGCAACTAATTAATCAGAAAACTTTAGTGACTTTGACTTCATAGGTCACTGCACAAGCCTACTAATGTTCAAGAAATTCCATTTAACTCTGGGTTTGAATGTCACATCTATTTATGTAGCAAAGGGAGTCTGATTCTTTTTTTTTTTTTTTTTTTTTTTCCCTTCTACTCCAAGAAAGTTTCATCTGGGAAACATGCACTGGAGAGTGTTAGAACCAATATGACTTCCTACTATTAAAACACAAACAAGGCTGGGTATGGTGGCACATTCCTGTAATCCCAGCAGCTCGGGAGGCTGAGGCAGGAGGATCGTGAGTTCAAAGCCAGCCTCAGCAAAAGTGAGGCATAAGCAACTCCGGTAGCCCCTCCCCCCAAAAAATAAAAGAATAAAACTCAAACAAGTCAGTCCTGCAGCTGCAGGCAAACAGAGTGGACTTTGGCAGTTTGATCCGCAAAGGAAGAACGACAAAAGGGAGTGGACAGTCCAGGGGACAATGGGAGGACTGAGGAGAGGTGAGAAGCATACCAGGAAAAGGTGTAAATGTTGGCAATAAAGGACATTCAAGGAATTTTTGTCTCCTACTAACAAACAGTACTGCTCAGAGAAGGATCCAGAGAATATGAGACCAGACACTGATGTGTTCTTTTGACCTGGACACATATACACCAGAGAACATGTACACGGACACCCCTCAGAATCAAATCACTTGTTACCAGCAAAGCCTGTGCTCTGTGCTCACATCTGGGCAAAGACAAAATTGAAAAAAAAGAACACACACACACACACACACACACACACCTGACACATGAACAAACAAGCATGCTGTCCAAAGCCGTCACCCCTATCTATAACAGACCATCCTGAGGCCTTTTCTTGGTGCTGTTCTGGTGTCTTTCAAAGCTAATTGTTTTTTCAGGCCTCTGTTTTCACTTTCAGCATAATTAAGTCCGTTAGCAGACCAGCTTGGCCAGGATTTTCAGGGACTGCTGGGTTGGCATCCTCTAAGAGGAAGACGGGAAGAGGTGCCCAGGGCCGGCAGGGAAGCAGGGGCAAAGCCCTTGGGGATGGGGTTTCGGGCAGGAGCACTCACACTTTAGCAAATAGCTGTGCCAAAGGCCAGCCTCCAGAGTTAAACCCACCAGAAGATTCTGTGGAGGCAGCTGCCTGGTGCTTGGGAGACTGCTGCCTTCCTGCTGCAGTGGCCTCGTCTGCCATTGCAAAACATCTAATGGCAGATGGGGAGGTCAACAGTCATGAGAGTTTCGAGATTTCAGGTAAGCCTTGAAAAAGTTGAGGTCACAGCAGATTCTTCAGAATTCTGTGGTGGGGCCAACTCAACCCCCTGCCCACTCAGTACACAGCCCAGAAGGTCACTCAAGTGATGCAGGGCTGTGCACTGTCCAACAGTGGCTGAATCCCAATCCTAAACGAGTGAGGGTGGTTTTACAGAACTGGATCAGATTCCCTCATAATGATCCAGGGAAAGAGTGAGTCCTGCACTTTTGATGGACAAGTTAAAAGACACTAATGGACATTTCTCTTCAGAAAATGGAAACAATTTGCATACATTTTCAGTGTTTTCCAAATCCCCCCCACTTGTGCAGCTAGGATGTGTTCCTGTTCTCCAGGCATGGAGCCCACCGATAAGCAGCTCTCCTTCGAAGGATGCACAGGGCCTCCCAGATGAAGGATTGGTAGCATGTGGAGCCAACGTGTCTTGAAGTTCAGGCTCATGGCCATGTCTGGGCAGAATAAAGAGTGTGCTATGCACATTGTGTACTGGCAAAGTTCAGCACCATCCACTCTGCCCACACGGCAACTGGACACATGTTAGTAGCAGGACCTGAGCGACATTTCTCATGGGAGGAATCAGAGGACTTTCCAGGGAAACGTTACTTCTCCACCAAAGGAGGGAGACCTCAGAATCAAAAAATATCTTGCAGAATGTCGACAGGGTCTCAGGGCAAGTGCAAGCCACTAATGGGCCCGCAATCCCCAGAAGGCCCAGCACTTTGTTAGATGTGCAAGAGGCCAGCCAAATAGCACGCAGCACCATCCTCATGCAAAATGTATAACACAATCAATCCTCGTGTGCGATTTCCCAATTGGAAAAGGCTTTTAGAGTGTTTAAATGCTGAAGAGGATGTACTAGTGTACATAGAGAAAAAGGCTGAAGATCCAGGAGAGGAAGGGAGAGAGATTCGACAAGAGGCAGGGAGCTGCCTTAAGAAGGGCAAGTGGCAGGTTTGGTTGTGAGTAGGGGTGAGGGCAGCCTCCAGCAGTCATGGAGGGAAAGCGGACAGCTAAGACAGCTGCCGTGGGGTTCGAGGCCTGGTGTTGATAGCAATGGAGTCTGAGCCGCCTCCACCACCGTTCCAATTCTGTGTGTAGGTAAGACCTGTCTGTATCACCTTAGTGTTTTAATGAGATTGGAAATGGACCAAGGGAAACAATGATGGAGAGGGTCAAAACTTCAAACAGAACAAGACTATGTGACAGCAATTTCTGACATTTGTGTAGGTGGCTTTTCTCTCGCTCTCTCTCTCTCTCTCTCTCTCTCTCTCTCTGTTTTGTTTTTCGTTTTTCTAAACTCTTCACTTCTAAGTGCTTAAAGTTAACCAGAAAAGCTGGAAAACATCCTGGGGGTACCTGGTAGAATGCCCAGGAAAGGTAGGCCTAGCAGATTCTTGGGGACTTTGCATATAAGTTGTCTCTCTTCCAAGAAAGTCCCTTGGGACAATGGAGGAGCAATTTCTGCCTGGGCCTGGGCCTCATGCCTGGTGCTTAGTCAGGACCGATGCCAGGGGGAGCTGCTGCCTAACACTTATTGTGTTCTACCCGGAAAATCCCTTCCACAGCACCAAATTATGTCCTTTCTCTACCAGTGGATTCCTGTCTGGCCAGTGATTTCAAATGAGAGCGCCCTGTACTTAGGGTTGGGGCTTTGTTTTACAATGCTGTCTGCAGTCCCTCACACCACACTTGGCACATGACAGTCACACAGCAAAAATTCACTGAGGAGGGGGTGAGTGACTGAGTTGAGGACAAGGAAGTATCTGAGGAGAAAAAAATGGGAAAATAATTTGGAAATGACCAAAAGCCTAGTGAAACAACTTCTACTACCTCTCAATCCTTAGGAATTCACCTGACACTTGAATCAAAGACTTCCAATTCTTGCCCCCACTGCCTGTCCAGTGTTAACATCTTGTTTGGACATCGAATTCTCCTTTTTCTCCCATTTTGGATTAATGGGATCAAACAGCACATCCTGCCTTGTGAGCTACTTTTTCCTCTTAGCAGTTCTTTCTAGACATCTCTTGCCAAAGTCAGTAGGTACCCCTCTGTGCCTCTCATCCCGGGTACAGGGTGAATGTCCAGGGCAAATAGAAGTTTCCCACCCAAAGGAGCGTGGAAAGGCCTGGGTACATCTGCACTACAGGGCTGGCAGAAGAAAAGGGACCTATGAGAGACTCGGAAATGGGCCACAAAGATGGGGATAGGCACAGAAAAATAGTCCCATGGAAAGAAAGAAGGAAGGGGCTGGGGTTGTAGCTCAATGGTAGAGCGCTTGCCTCGCATGTGTGAGGCACTGGGTTCAATTCTCAGCACCACATAAATAAATAAAATAAAGGTATTGTGTCCATCTACAACTAAAAACAAAAATTTAAATTAAAAAAAAAAAAAAAAAAACCGGAAAGAAAGAAAGAAGGAAGGAGCAAGTCCCAAGGAGGAGGGTAAGTCACTGGCCCAGGCTGCTGGAGGCTAACAAGGTCTGGGAAACAGAAGTTGATTCATCAAGGGGGAATCACCTTTCCCACCACTCAACTTCTTATGCTACAAAATACAAAAAGAGATTCCTGTCTACCAGCTGGGCAAGAGCATTCCTTGGCTTGAAGTGATGAGGTGAAGTCTGTTTTGAAAGTGTATTGGTTAGGATCGCTATTAGCTGTACTTAAGAAAAACCCAAATACAAAGTCGTAACCAAATGGGATTTTATTTTGTTCAGCTGAGAAGAAATTTTGAGGCATGCAGTAAAGGACTCCTTCAACTGGTCAAGGTAGAGCGAGGACCCACACCCCTTGAGTTGCTTATTCCACCATTGTTAGTGTAAGGATATCCTCCTCATGATTACAAGATGGCTGCTCTGCCTTACCATCATGTCTATACTCCAGCCAACAGAAAGATAGAGGAACATGCAAAATTTTCCTATTATCTGAATCTATCTTCATCAGAAGGCCCACTTCTTAGACTCTACTGACATATCATTGGCAAGAACTGGGTGGCATGACTGCTCCCCTGTGTAGAAGAGTTGGGGGAAGGTGTGATTTCAACTGAACACATCATTTCTTCTGGCAAGAAAGAAGGAAATGGATACCAATGAAGCAACCAGCAGTATCTCCTAAAGGGTCATTATGGGAGAAAGGTTATGACTGAACATTAGAGCATGGAAGCCTCTTAGATTTATTAGGTTTCTTTGTGAGAGACAAAAATTTTAAAGCAATCCATTTGATTCTAACAGGAAGTCAAGAATAAATCACATTTGGTCCTGGGCTGGTTTACCTCATAAAGTAGGCCAGTTCCAGGGATCAGTGTTGGCTAAACCTCTGAGTCCCAGTCCCTTTGCTGTTCCTGACTGGCCTCTCACCTTTTTAAATTAGATTCCACCTTGCAAAAATAGTTGGAAAAATCCAAACTCAGCAAGTTGCTGAGGGACCTGAGGGGGTCTTATGGAGTGAGCCTCGTGAGGCCTGTGTGACAGAACGTCTCCCTCTGATGACAGACATGCCTGGAACCTGTTTGATCTCCAAGCCTGCATGGAGGTGGGCAGCTTCAGTTTGGAGCCAACAGATGGGGATGCTCGGTCACCAGGCCCTGGCAACTTGTGCCAGGAAGAACGGCTGCCAGTTCTCTGAGGTAGAAAGACAAGTCACGCTGTTGCGGTAGAGAAAAGGTTCCTCTGCTTCTTCACGGGGCAGTCACCTGGTATGGCAGTTCCATTCTCTCTAGGAACTCCCTGGCCTATGCCCACTGAGGTTGTCTCCCCAGGGCGCTGACCTGGAAACTGTGCTGCTGGAGGAAGGGTCTGTGTGACCAGGCCTGAGATAGCCAAGGCTGTCTGCAGATGCCAGGGCAGACGGCTTTCCTCTGAGCCCCGGCCATCTCTCTGCTCCCTCTCCTGCCCCCCACATTGCCAGAATAATATCTTTCTTAGCTAAATGAGAGCACATGCCAGCAGCAGTTCATCTAAATGAGCAAGCGCTTTCTGGGAATAGGCCTGATGAAAGAAAAGCTGAGCAGAGCCCCATGAGCGTGCCAAGCCCTGGCTGCCGAGAGGAAAACTGATTCTTTTCAGAGGCCTGTGCGTGCCAGCATGGGTTGGTTGGACACCAGGACGAGGCAAAGTCACCTCACAGAATCTTCTCTGCTGCCCAGCTCTCGCTGCCCCGGCACCCTCTGGTTGTGGAAGAGAGATGGCTCTGGGGAAATTCCAGCCCTTAATTCATTTAAGCAGGATAAACAGCTCCTGCTCTGGAAGATTCAGCCCTGAGCAAGAGGAGTCTACTTGGGGGCTGAGACGTCCATGAGAAACATAAAATAAACATCATGATCGGGAGACAGGAGACGCAGCCAGCTCTGACCCCAAAAGCCACAGGACCGGAGTGACTTCACTGCTCTCATTTTGGCCTCTTGTCTGTGAAGTGACTGTTGGACTTTGGAGAGCCCCACGGGGTTGCAGAGGTTTTTAAAGTTGTCACAAACATTTGATTCGAATTTCATTAAATGTTTTTTCAACAACTTATTAAAAAATAAAATAAGACAATCAAATACAAAACATGCCAAATTTTAACTCACTGAAGTCTGCCAATGTGTTTGTGATAATGCCATGTAAATATCTATGTGTGGGTAAACCTTGGAATAAAGCTGTCCTGCCATCTGCTTAATAAAAGAGTATCCTGAGGTTGCAAGGAAATCTATCTTAAAATAACAACAATAAAAATGCTCCATTAGGGGCTGGGGTTGTGGCTCAGCGGTAGAGCGCTTGCCTAGTATGTGTGAGGCACTGGGTTCGATTCTCAGCACGGCATACAAATAAATGAATAAAAGGTCTATCAACATCTAAACAAATTTAAAAAACAAAAATACTCCATTACCATGTGCAACTAGTTATCTGAATAATAGTGCACAGCCAACCATTGCAGAAATGCCCTGGACACAGAGACTTATCCATCTAAACTCACTTTTGGGGATTATTGAAGTAACTTTATTACACTCAGTGGTCAACATACAATTTAACTTCATTTTAACTTCAAAATGCATTAATACTAATAAAAGACTGCTCTGTTTTATTGTCTACCTGTGTGTGTTCCAATGTGGTCATGTTAAAATGTTTGAAAGGCATTATGGCAGAACCTGAAAAGGGCCCTTGGCTGTGACCGAGCAGTTGCAGTGGGTCAGGGGGAGTCCCAGAGACAAGAACTCCACAGGGGACTGGGCATCAGTGGGCAGAGGAGGTTTTACAGAGAGAGGAAGTCAAAGATATCTTGTACATGTCAGAGTGCTCAATAAATATGTGTTCCTGGACAGTGCCAACCCTTGGGAGGTCTATTCTAGATTGCCAGGGTTCCGGGGATCCATGAAGGAGTGAGGGCACAGAGGAGATCGTGGCCTGGCCAGTTATGAGCAGAGCAGACCAGTTGCCACCAAGTGTTTGTGGGGGAGCAGGGTACAGTGGAAAAAAGAAATGGGTACTTTGGGATATCCAAGAGAAACCTCTCAGCTGGCAAAACTGGTTCCTTAATCCTTGCTGCTGATTTCAGAAAACATTCTGTTTCGGACCTCGGGCACAGTCACTGCCTGTTGGCCAGGAGAACTTTGTAACCTGCTGCCAGGATGTTGGTTCCCTGGAACAGGAAGGAGCACAGTGTTCTCTCCTCCCTGCCACAGCTGTACAGGAATCATCTGGAGACCTTGTTAAAACAGATTCAGGCCCTTCTCACAACAATCCTGATTCATGGTATTGAGCATGAGGCCTGAGAATGCTCATTCCTAGCAAGGTCTCGAGGAGCATTAATTTTGCTAGTCCCCAAACAACGTTGAGTGACACTGACTTTGCTATTGCTAGGACACATAACATCTCCAGCACAGTGCAGGGGCCTGCAGAAAACAGGAAGAGGAAGCTTCAGTAGAACAAAGGGCACAGGAAGTCTCCCTTGAGGATCATCAGGTAGGAGTTAAGAGAAGCCTCAGATCTGGATCCACAGAGGGCAGAGGAGGGCCGTTCTAGGAACACAGAGAAATAGGACCCTGTTGCAGTCTCTGACCTGGCTTCCAAACAGATGTCTACCCCAGAGAAAAAACTGAAGAGGAAAACCAAAGACGGATGAAGAGCCAATCCTTTTCAAAATGAGCTTAAAAAAAATGAAAGACAACCCAAAAGTATCCGTCACACATTCTCAAGGTTGGGGATGATAGGACTGTGGTTATCCAAGCAGTGTGATAGGCACTTTCTAGAAAATTCTGTTGTGGGGAAGCTCATCCATGTAATACCAAGAATGAATTTTACCCAATGTTTCAAAGATAACCAGAATAATTAGTCCAATCACAGTCCACTTACTCTATTTTCTTTGTGCTATTTTATTACTCTTATTTTAAAAATGGCTTTCTTTGGCAAAAGAGACACCAGAATACCCTCTGTCTCATCGTTGGTTTATAAAACTATGCTACAGCCCAACAATCTTATAGACGGCTACCATCCTTTGATATAGTAACCTGGGAAGAAAGATCCCAAGATAAATCCTTTGCCAACATGGTGATGAACACAGCCATGTTATTTTCAAATTTGCTGTCAAAATCCTCTACCAAACCTTTGGAAAGAGACAAACAGATGTGCCACAGTGCAGGGTGCTGTGTTGTGGCTTTGCTTGGGAAAATCTCATGACTCATTCCCATAAACTGATTAAAATATTTTCTTTCTTTCATAATTTAGCCACGAGCACTAATTAAAGCATCAAAGAATATGTATTTGGACCTATAAAATCTTCATAATGAGCCAAAGCAAAAGGAGAAACTATTGAGCTTTTGGAACTCTAAAAATGCATTTTCAAATGACCATGTTGGAATTGAACATTTTTCTTTAGCACAGTTCAGCTCCAAAAAGGAAAACAAAAACTAAGATATAAACCAAATTGCTTTTAAGAATTATCCTGTGACGAGATTGTTTATTTTACTTGGAAGGACTGACCTAGAGTGTATTTGTGCTGAGTGATCCATATTTACATATGGTAGAGAGAGTTCTCGAATTAAAAGAAAAGAATGACAAAAGTTCATTTCTGAGTTAGTGATTCTCATAGAATCAAACTGTCATGCCTGGTGGAAGAAGGGCCAGGAGGGACATATGCGAGGGCCAGGAGGGATTTAGGGAAATCAGGTAAAACCACAGCCTGTGATTAAATAGAACATTGGTGTAAAAGGTGTTCATCGGAGTAACAGATCCTTGATATTATGAATAGGAATCTGCACAGAGGGAAGGCTCGGAACAGAAGGACACTCTAGTCCCCCCGGCGCGCACGTGCGCGCGCGCGCACACACACACACACACACACACACACACACACACTGGCCTTTCCTAGCTATCCAGGTCTTAGATATAGTTTATTTTTTTCAATAAACGCATTCTTACTGAACATCCTATGTGCCAGGTATCATGCTGGGTCAAAGGATTTGATGAACAACATTGAAAGCTCCCTGACCTTCCCGAGTGACACATTTGGGTGGAAAGAATAAACACTTTAATGAGATGGAAACTTGTGAGACTTTACAAACACCTGACTCAAATTCAAGACATCAAGGAAGGCTTCCCAGAAGTAGGGACATCTAACTTAAGACCTAAGAGATGAATGATGGTTGGTTAGCCCGGTGAAGGGGTGAGAGGGCCCGGGGAAGAGGAGTGCTTCCTAAGCAGGGCATCTGCCTGCACTTTTCCCTGGAGATGTGAGGCACCAGGCTGTAGGGTAGTAAGAGGTGGGATGGGTTCCACTTTGAAGAGGCTGCCTGGCACATCTGGGAGGCATAGGTTGTCCTGCAGGCACCTGGGCGTGGTGTGTACAGCTTAAGAGAGTGCAGATGGGAGGCGCTGGCAGGCACACAGTGCACAGTGGTGTGGATCGACTCACCCAAGCAGAACAGAGGTAAGCAGTCAAGGAAAAGAGTCAAAAAGCAGGAAGAGGTTATCAGGATCCAGGGCTTTTAGGGAAATCAGGTAAAGCCAAGGATGGAAGTTTCTATTGCATTTGGTTATGATATCATTGGCGATTTGGGCAATGCTGGTCTCACAGTTGGGAAGGAGAAGAAGATGGAGCAGGTTGAGAGTAGAAGGTGGCAGATGCAAGCAAGGTGGACAAGTGACTCTTCCCAGAAGTGTGGCTGGGAAAGTTGGGCAGGCTGGAGTGGGATCAAGTGTAGGAGACTCATGTTTGCTTAGGTGGCTGAATCCTCCTCCAAGAGTGAGGGGAAGAGGGAGGGCAAGGACTCGAGGTGAAGGGAGGACTGCTCTCTCTTCAGACACCTTTGTGTGCCTATTTCCTCAGCCCTGCTAGGGTCAAAGTGCTCCCTGCTGCCTCAGTCTTCAAGCTGCATCCTCAACACCTGACAAGACACTCAGTTCCCTTTCCAGATCCCCCAACATGTCCATTCCTCTGTTGGGAAACCAGTTTATGTAAGGTCGCTCTGACAGATGGCTTCTAGTCCTATTTGAGACAGTTGTGCTCCTGTGGAAAGGATCTAATTTACCCTAATAAACCTCTAATTCAAGGGTTTTCAAATAGAAGAACAGAGAGGATAGTTTAAGGTAGTGGGCCAGGATAACTGTCTGGAGTCCACCTCTGAGAGTGCCTTTTACACATGTGACCCAAAGGACAAGTGCCAAGGAAGTGGGACATGCTATATAGACTCTCCTGTGGAGAGGGGGCATTGTGCAGCCAACTGTGTGATATGGATGGGACAAAATGCCCAGAACAAATGTCTGCAGGGCCTGGAACAGCTGGAGCCTGGAAAGCATGCAGACATTTGCTGCATTTGCTCATTATCTAGAGACCATGGCTCCTGAAATAACCAATACAGTTAAAACCCAGAACCAGGGTCATCCCAGCATCCTCCATAGCAGGCCAACGTCATGTTATGCAGTGCGCAGAAGGCGTAAAGCAACGCATCATTTATGATTGACCTTGCAGATGGTGTCTGCTGATGGTAATGATAAAATTTGCAATAGGTCAACACTCAAGAACACAGTGTCATCTGTTACTGCAGCCTCAGATGTAGGAACTGCTAAAACATATTTAGTGTGGAAAAGTCTTTATGTCTATCTGTGAGCTGTATGCAAAATGTGTGAGAACATGTGAACAAGCTCCTGTTCCCTTGGGTCTAAAGGTGCCCTAAGACAAGTAGGAACTCTCTTCAACAGCCATGAACTCTGTCTGCTTGTGTGTGCTCAGACTCAGGTGAAGATCACTGCATTGGGAATCAGAATACATTTAAACATTTTTTTAAATTGATTTTGGTTAAAGAAAAACATGGACAACACAGAGAATTTGGATGACTCCAAGGCAAAATAAAAGTGACCTGTAATCCTAATTCCCAGAGATAATCACTGGGATCTATTTAATCCATCTCATTTTATGTGTTTACTTCTCTCCCTGCCTCTGTCCCTCTCTGTCTATCTCTGTGAATGTCTCTCTCCCATTAGGAATTGTATCTCTGTTACAATTGTGCATCCTGCCTTTTTCACTGAAATAAATCAGGAAATGTAAAAGCAAGAACAGAACCTTTTTATTTCCACATTTTTCTCCTTTATTTCTCTCTGCATCTTTCCTTCCTTCTTTGCCAGTATTGCTTTCTTTTGGAGTATTTCCATTTTTATCAAAGTTCAATTCAAAACGTAAAACAGTTTATGCTTTTCAAGTTTTATTTCCTCCCTACACTTGTTAAAATAGACCAGTAAAAGAAAAGTTTTCCAGATTATGATAGATCCACCTCCAACTATATAACTGGTTCAATTTAGAGTCTTAGGATAATGATCTGCCACCATATGTGGGTTATAACTTGAGGTTTTCATAAAAATGTGTCTTGGATGAACTGACTGTGCCACAGTACAGAGTAGCTGGCCTGATTCTAGAAGTTAACCACGCAGTCGCAGTCTGGAGAGCTTTCTGGAAGAAGGCAAGTGAAACAACAGATTAGGGAATGTGACTTCAGGTGTGGTCCCCTCCCAGCAGAGGTGTTGCGCTCTCTGTTCCAGAAGCTTTTCTACAAGGGAGGCATAGTGCCTTAGAAAGCAATTATCTTATTTAAGCCTACACTTGTCTGGGGAGCTGAGGTCAGCCACAAAGCCATCAGAGAAAAGGAGCTGACTGCCATAGAAAGCAGTTCCTTGCAGGGGGAGGGGTCAGCTTGAACAACTTGGCTTTTGAATCCAGTGACCTCCTGAGACCACGAGCCTGGAAAGATTAAACACAGAGCAAACTTCAGGATGCAGCCACCGGCAACCTCCTTCCCTCCCCCATCACTCCCATTTCAAAACAAAAACAAAAACAGAAATACTTTCAACTTAGCTCTCCAAAGTCGGTGCCCTCCCCCACAAACCGTCTGTTACCGCTTCTGCTTGGATTATTTTCATTTGGGTTGTGTTTTTCTGACCGAAGGCCAGGCCCTTGTCTTTGTGTATTTGTAAAGTGCCATGTCTACTTACTAGTCTTTAGAAATTACAGACAATAACAGGAATGCAAGAGATCTGGCAGCTCGAACCTCACAGCTTTTCTGCACTCATGCTCTGCCTGAAACCAGAATGGAATATTTTTATAAGGCAAAATTGAAACATTCTAATCCCAAGAAACTCAATTAAGTCTCCATTAGCTGTATGAAAAGCAGCGCCTTGCATTGGCACGGCGTCTCTGCCACTCGCATGGCCAGCCTGATGCCACGCTAATGAGCTGCCGCTTTGCGGTCAGCACAAAAGGCAGCCTGTCCTTTCCAGGGAGCAAGCCTCACGACAATTTCATGACAACCATGGTTGAGTTTAGACTTCACGCCGCCCTTTGTCTTTTCAGTGCCAACCTCCCGGAGATCCAGAAGTTCCTTGGGCATGCTGGTTTTCATCTTGTGACATGGATCTGGCTGTGCTCAACTTGCAGAATTTAGGAGCCACAGGAAAGAGAGCCCAGAATTGAAGAGACACAGAAATGTGAATGTCTGGACTTAGTGGACAGGCATAATGAGGCCAGGTTAGCACAGCAAAGACCACTAAAGCTGAGTAGAGCGGAAATGTCCTACCTCTTTTCCTCCCTCCCTCCTTCCTCCCTTCCTCCCTTCCTCCCTCCTTCTTTCCTCCTTCCTCCCTCCCTCCTTCCTTCCTCTCTTCCTCTCTTCCTTCCTTCCTCCCTCCCTCCCTCTCTCCCTCCCTTCCTTCCTCTCTCCCTGTCTCACTGGGATCTATTCCTTCCCCACTCTCCTCCTGTCTTTCTTTCCATCTGTCTCTTTCCCCTTCCTCTCCACCCTTCTTCTCAAACCCTCCTCTTCCTCTTCATCCTTCCTTCTTCCCACCCCCTTTCCCTCTTTCCCCTCAACTGAACTTTGCAGTAAATTGTCTCCTCCTCATTTCGACTAGACATGACTTCAAAAAGGCAGGAAGTAACTTCAAAATAACACTTAAGATCTCAGTGTTTGGTGTTGAGAAGAAAATTCCTGTATGCAGTGTGAACAACAGAACAGACCTTTACCAAATGTCGCCTCTCCCAGAAAATGGTGCTGAGCTAGAGCCTCTGGGAAAACTGAGCTGAGCAGCCCAACAAGAACTTGCACTCTGAGGGTGTTTGAAGGGCTCCTAGGAAAGGTGAGTACCCACATGGCAATTCTCCTTCCTCTCCCGTTGCCCATGCCCTTCTCACCATGTACACTGACAGGGGTTGGAGCTGTCCTGAAATGAGCTGGCAGCTCCTGGGCAGCTTAGGTTACCTGGGTGCTAGACCAGGCCCAGTTATGGCACCACAAGAGCAGAAAGCTTTCATTTGAAAGTGGAACTCTATCAAATTCAATGACCCAGGAGGCAGCAGAGGTCACTGAACAGAACTCTAAAACTAAACCATCCTGGATGAAATACTGCTTTCACTTTAAAGCCACCCTGGAAAATCATAGGCAGAGCCCAGTCAGAATATAAACTTTTAAATTTCACTTTTACTTTTAGTGATCAATAACTGAAATATTTAATCAAATGAAAACCTCACAAAAATCAGGTATGGAAACTTACAATTAAATTGCCCTCACAGATCTGTGTCCAACTGTACATTGTTGAGGAACTACAGTTAAAAATACAAGTTTTAAAACAATCGTTACTATTACAAGAGGATTTTTTTTATGAGAACATTATTCAATGTAGTCACACTTTGTTTCTAAAAATAGACAAATAAAATGATTCGCAGATGTTGATTTACAAGAAAAATGGTAAACTATATAAACTAAAATGTGTTTGAAGGAGGGATACAGGCCCTCATTAGGAACCATCCCATAGAAAGTACCTTCTTCTGCTTGACCTGTCAGGAAATCCCACGGCCTGCCTGGACGCATGGCCCAGGGGTGTAAAAGTGCACAGTGGCTCCTGCTTGAGGCAGCCCTGAGAACCAGGGCTACTGAGAGTAGCTGATGGTGTGAACATCCAGAACAATGCATTCTGACAGGAGTGAGCTCTAGTAAGGACTAGAGTGGCAATTCTCAATAACTCGTCCATATCAGAATCACCCAGAATGCTAGTTAAATGCACATTCCCAGTCCCACCCTTAAAACTACAATTCAGTCAATCTAGGACTGAGGCAAGAAATCTGCATGTTCAACCTGTATTCTAGGTCATTCTGCTACATGTAGAAGAAGGACCACACGTTGAGAAACACTTCTCTGAGGGATACCACTGAAATCATTTTCCCACTTTGAGAATCCTGCCTGCAGTTCCAGCTAAGAGAGTCTCCAATACCCAAGTCCGAGCGCCACAAAAGGATCAATTAGACATGACTGAACCTATGGGGCGAGGTGGTGCAGGTCTGTAAACCCAGCAGCTTAGGAGACTGGGGCAGTTGGATCACAAGTTCAAAGCCAGCCTCAGCAACTTATCAAGACTCCAAGCAACTTAGAGAAACCCTGTCTCAAGATTAAAAAATTTAAACAAGGTCTTGGGATGTGGCTCAGTGGTTGAATGTCCCTGGGTTCAATCTCTAGTACCAAAAGAAAAGGGGGTGAGGAAGGAAGAAAAGAAAAAGAGAAAGAAAGAAATGATTGAGCCCACATTTTGTAGTGTGACTATAAATTGTTTTCTTAAAATTAACTTAAGCAATTTACATATGGATTAGACTGTTATTGATAGAAGATGTGGGTCTAGATATACAGCCATATCACCGCTATACTATATTACTATCAAAATATTCCTGCCCTACCTGACTCTACCCTAAGGGTCTGTCTGGGAGATTGAACTTCCTGCTCCACTGAAGGTGGGCTTGGTCATGCGACTTGTTTTGGTCAATAAAATGTGAGTGGGAAGTGGGGATGCTGCTATGAGCAGAACTTTAAGAGCCATGCATAGGTTCTGCCTTCTCTCTGCTCTCTTCCATGAGAGCATGTCCCAGACAGGAACTGCTCCTTTAGTCTGGACCTGAGTGGGAAGGATGAATGGTGTTATATGGAGGTGGGTCAGGGAGCTACGGAAGAATCTACAGCCGCCAATGGTGACAAATAAGTGTTGCTTGGTGTGAGTCCCTGAGGCTGCAGCGTTGGCCGATATTGCAGTCTAGCTTAGCAAAACCAGCCAGCTATTACAGCTTCTCATTAGTACTGGTGAAATACTAAGTCAGGCATGGCTTGGGGAAATGCCTTCATCCTGGTTCTATCTGGAATTTTTCTTTTGTCATCTGAATTCTTTGTGTTCCACACCACTGTGTGCTTCCTTTTAATGGTGTATTTAATATTAATTGCAGAAAATTATGAGTTGTCTTGTAAATGCTCAAAGTTCAGAGTTGAAATACCAAAACTTCATCAGCAGTAGCTCAATAAGTTAATTCTTAAAAACACGGAACACAGGGCACTCCCTCACTTGTGGAATCCTTTACAAAGAAGCCTGCCACTAATGACTGATTAGCAGGACCACAGTCTACATGCATGATATTGCAGCTTCTTGTCCAAGTTTCTGCTCTAACCATGCTATCATCTGTCTTAAGTGCCTCCATGGAGCTATGGTGGTGTGAAAGATATTTATTGGTCTCTACTTCATGGTGGGAGAACAAAACAAAAAATGTCCATTTGATATGTCCATGCGCTAATATGGGTTCCATGATCTTCCTGTACAACATTATCAAGTATCTCTGTGAAAAATGGGGTTTTATTGTTTAACCATGTCACATCCCCCACAGTGCTGAACCAGTGACCATATATCACTGTCGGAACACGCTTGTGAGTTCAGACCAGTGGGAGAAAAATGGGTGGGTCATGGCTAACTCACTGCAGTTTCCCTCGACCACAACCCATTTTAGTTCCATGGCTGCTGGTAGTGAGTGACCCATTTTTTTCTGTTAATCACACCTAGACTTTTACCATCTCTGCTCCCAGGTTTTCCGTGTGACCTTAGGTTAACACCCTGGAGCTAGTTTAAGCACAGAGAAAAGAATTTATTCAAAGAAAAAGAAGTTTGCAGCTTGGTCTGGGAAAGACCTGGTAGCAGGAGCGACAGAATCAGTGGCAGCCAGCTCAAGTTCCCCTCTCCAGATCTCTCTCTGTTTCACTGATGCTATAGCTTGGATCTGGAATGTTCCCCAAAGGTCCATGGGGCAGAGGCTTGATCCGAGTAAGTCCCTATTGGGAGGTGATGGATCTTTAAAAGGCAGGGCTTAGTGGGAGGTGTTTTTGGTCATTTGGGGCATGACTTTGAAGAGGATTTTGGGACCTCCACCCCCTCCTCTTCCTCTCTTTTTGCTCCTTCATCATGAGGTGAGTGATTTTGCTCCACCATGCACTTCTGCCATGATGTGCTGCTTCATCACACGTCCAAAGCAATGGGACCAACTGATCATGGACTGGAACCACCAAAACTACAAGCCAAATAAAACATTTCTATGTGTTGATATACTTGTTTGGTATAGTGACAGAAAACTAACACCTGCTCTGCAGTCTCCGCGATAACACGTAGCTACCCACAGGTCCAGAGTGCACGCGCTTTATAGTTCAGATAAAAGCACAGGCAGAATCTCTCCATTAATCTCAATCTCCAATACTATCAATTCGACAAATAGTAATGCTCCAGGCACTGTGGTAGGTGCTTGGGATGTTCGAGGAAATGAAAAAGAGTCCTGTAGGGATAGGAGGAAATGGGAGTCGGAATTATGTTTCATAAACATGGAGACCAGGAACCCAACCCTATAGAGGGCCTCATTAAGAAGGTCATTGCCAGTTGGGCATATATGTCAAAAGGTGACATTCACACAACCAAAAAGAAAATGTCAGATGGGACTATTCTGCTTTTTTAGTTCACTCTCACAGTGGGAGGTCTCATACAGTATTTTTTATTCAAGTTTCACCAGTGCATGATGAGACTAATGTTATTTCTCCTTGTTAGTTCTTTTTACTTAGAGCCAGGTCAGTGGCTCATGCTGTTAACTTTATTCCACAGAAAATAAAAATGAAAGCAGAAAACAGGGGCAATACAAGAAGAGTTAGATGCAGTCAGTATTGCTTGGATGGTATTCCTTGACGTTCTTTCAAATCTGATGATTCTCAAAGTATGATCAAATGACCACCAGAGTTCATTTCTGCAATTGATTAGTAGTCTTCTCATAGCATTTCTGAAAACTGTCTCAACCAAAGATAGGCTATTATTGTGACACATTCTATTCAGGTCTGTTTGGGAAGAGAAGTGGAAATTGGTAGTGTCTTAATCCATTTTCTGCTGCTGTAACAGAATATGTGAGACTGGATAATTTTTAAAAATAGGTTTACTTTGGCTTAAGGTTCTGGGGGTTGGGAAGTTCAAGATCAGGCAGTCACATACAGCTGTTGTGTTTTGAGGGTCTCATGCTACTTTGACTCATGGTGCAAAAACAGAAGGGCAAGAGGGAGTATTCAGAAGAGAGAAAAGTAGATGGAACCCCAACAACAGCTAATTCATTCTTGTGAGAAAGACATTAATTCATTCATGAGGGCTCCAAACCCATGACCCAAATACTTCCCACTAGGTCCCATCTTCCAGCATTGATGCATTGAAGAATTAAGATTCCAACACATGAACTTTTGGGGGACACACTTAAACCATTGCAGGTGGTATTGCACAAATAGGCCCTAGGCCACTGTTCAAAACCTTATTTTCACTTCTTCCATTTATGCACTAGGCCTCCAGTTGGAGGTTTACAAAGTCATGGTATGAATGACTATTTTGTTAGTGAAAATACACATTTGACTTTAACTTTGACTTTGGTACAATGAAAATCAGACACAGAGTAAGGCCAGCCCCGAATGGAACTGCTCCAGTCCCTCTAGGGAGACAGCTGAACTAAGAAGCAAACTAGAACCAGGAGTGAGAGTAGAAATTAGGCCTTTATTCAACCCTGCCACAGAAGTTGCTGAAAAAATTAGGGAGATTCATTTCACTGGAATGTGCTGGGCCTTCGCCTCATAGAGGGCATTTCCATTTAGGGAAAGAAGGAAAGAGCTGCAAGTGGTAAACATTAGCCCAACAAAGAGCAATGATTGTTGGATTCATGTCCCTATAAACAAATAACAAACTACGGCTTGTATGTGAGCCTCTAAAGGTAGTACCACTGGGCATTAAATACGTGATTTCTATGGAAGGAAGAGGGAAATTCAAAGATGATCCAAGCAAAGACCTGGGAGCCAGGATGAACATAGACCATTTAAGGGACTTCACATTATTTCAAATTCATGTTGTAAGATGAACAATAAGGCTGGTGGAGAGGGCCGTGTCAGTGCAAGGGACTTGACTTGATTCTGTAGGCACAGAGAGTCACTGAATGGCCCAGTGTGGATTTTGGCTATTGGTGGAAGGCAATTCTTCTAGGTTTTTCATTTTTTTGCATGTCTTGTAAGTGAGGTACTAACAGCCTTTTTGTTCTGTATTTTTTCCCCAAAGATGTTTGTATAGCAAGTATCCTTGGAAGAAAGAGAAACTCTGTGTAACAAAGGGCAGGTAACTTTGGTAGTAACCCATTATAAAAGTTTCAGGTACCCCAAGCTTGGGATTTCTCAGCTGAGGCAGAGTTTCACTAATGTGAAACATCTTTCACCTGAGTCACTCTACATTGCCTCAGAAATCAAGGGGAACTGAAGAAAATGTGAAATTTGTGTGGTTTGCTATGCTGGGAGTTATTAAGTTCTTTGTCTCTGACCCAGGAGTCTTGTGTATTCTGATAAAGTTCAGGATAACTTGTTAGTTTGCAAGTAGGATAAAGTAAAATCTCAGATCCTCCATAGATCTAGAGTAGGTAGCCTCTTAATCCCAGTGACTGGGGTCCTTATAAAAGAAGAAGAATCAGAGAAGAACCAATGATGTGCAGATGGAGGCAAGTGTTGAAGTTCTGCATCCAGAAGACACCAAGACTGCTATTAGGCCAATGCTGGAGTAAAGAGAAAGACATGGAACAGATTCTTTTCTAGATCCTTCAGAGAGAGCATGACCGTACTGACATCTTAACTTCAAACTTCTAGCCTATTGAACTGTGAGAAAACAAATGTCAGTTGTTTTAAGGCACCCATTTTGTGGTGATTTGTTACAGCAGTCATTGGAAACTAATGTAAAGTTCTAACATATAGTTCTCAGATCGAAGGTAACTATGTGTTGGAAACTGTTACAGTGATCCAAGTGAGAGATAATAAGTTCCATAACCAAAGCAGTGCAAATAAATTTTTAAAAAGTGGCAACAGATTCCAGAAATATTTAGAAAGTAAAATTGACAGAACTTTTGGCTAGTTTGGATGGAAGAGTTGGTGAATGAGATTAGTCATCGATGTTCCCAAATTCTAGTTTGGGTGTTTGAGTCATTAATGGGGCTGCTAAGATATTATTAGAGAAATTATCTGACTTGAGAATAGAGTGAAGAGATCAGTTTTAGACCTATTGCTTTTGAGGTACTCATGGGACATCCAAGAAGGGATGACCAGAAGACACTTTATAAGTGTCTGATGCTCAGAGAGAGAGAGGTCAGAATCATGACCAAAATTGGAAGGCCTCAGCATATAGGTGGTATGGTGGTCAGCCTCCAAGAGGGCCCATAATACTCCCTGCCTCCTGGTATTTATACCCTGCATAGTCCCTCCTACACTGTATTGAAGTTGGTCTGTATGTTGTAGTGTCTACCTTGGTCTCCCTCTTGGATCACTTGCTATGGGGAAAACTGGTTATGTGTAGTGAATACACTCAAACAACCTTATGGAGAGTTCCATGTGAATAAGCCCTAGTGGGAGCAGATCCTCCAAACCCTGTCAAATCTTCAGATGACTGGAACCCTGGCTGATACCTTGATTAGAACCTCATGAGAGATTCTGAGCTTTAACTAAAATGCGACCTCCTTCTACCCTCTTCACTCTTAGCAAATGACCTGTGCCCCCAACATCATAGAGGAAAAGATAGCAATTCTATCACCCCCTCCATCACTCCCCATCTATATATAAACAATTAGCCCTTCCCCAAAGTCTTAGAGGACTCAGTCTTCTAAGACTTCTTCTAAGAGGACTTGCCTGTCTTGTATTTGCATCAAAATCATGGCTCTTCAACTTCACATTGATTTCCTATGACTGCTGTAACAAAGCACCACAAAATGAGTGACTTAAAACAACTACCTTAAGTCACAGTTCAATAGACTAGAAGTGTGAAGTTAAGGTGTCAGCAGGGTCGTGCTCTCTCTGAAGGATCTGTAGAAGAGTCCATTCCATGTCTTTCTTTTTGCTCCAGTGTTGTCCTGCTAGCAGTCCTGGTACCTTCCAGCTGCAGAACTCCAACACCTGCCTAAATCTGCACACCATTCTTTCCTCTCTGACTCTTCTAAGGACCCCAGTCACACTGGATTAAGAGGCCACCCTGCACTAGTGCTACTTCATCTTAACTTCCATTTCAATGACTGTATTTCCAAATAAGGTCACATTTTGAAGTTCCAGCGATTAGGACTTAAACATGTCCTAATGGTAGGCACAATTCAACCTGTAACACTCCACACTGGACAGATGACGGACTCTTTCCTGTTCTTATCTTACCAGTTTCCCTAAAGTGGCATTTGACATTTGCCCACACTCCTCTCAGAGTTCTCCTCTCCCTTGACCTTTAGAGCACCACTCTTTCAATTCTTCACCCACTAACACGTTCCTCAGTCTCCTCTACCAGCTTCTCTTCTTCCACTCATCTCCACTCTTGAGTTCCATGGACTTCAGAATTTGACCCCTTTTGTTTCTAAAGTTATATCCTATGTAGGATAATTTCAATCATATTCATGGCTGTAGAGTTCACCCAAACACCTGTGACTCTCAAGCCTCCATGTTTGATCTCGGTAATGACACTGAGTCCTAAACCCAAGTATCCAAATGCCAGCAACACAGAGGGACCTCAGAAGCCATCTGTCCCAAACTGACTAAACTCTTGATTTCCCTTTCATACCTGCTTTCCCTCTTTTCATTTTCTGTGAATCTCTCTCCTGAGTCCCCTCAGTTCAATATCTGGGACTCATTTGACACTCTTCCCATCCCAAGCCGAGTTATATTAGTTCTATCTCCTAAAGAATTCTGGGGTCTTCCAGGTGTGGAGGCACATACGTGTAATCCCAGCAACTCAGAAGGCTGTAGTTGGAGGACCACAAAGTTTGAGGCCAGACTGGACAACTTAGAGAGACCCTTCCTCTAAGTAAAAAATTGTTTAAAGGTCTGGTGATATAGCTCAGTAGTAGAGCGTTCCAGGGTCCAACACCCAAAACTGCACACACACAAAAAAAAAGACCCTGGGACTGGTCCCACACACCACTGTTTGCTGGTGTAGACTCTGATCATCTCTCATAGGCTGAAGTCATGAGTCCTCTCTGCCTCAGTCTTCCCTGCCTCCACTCCCTGACCCTACTCAACCTTCCACACTGTTGCCAGAACATTTTCCATATAATGAATATAATCCAATTTTGTCACTTCCTTGTTTAAAACTCTTAAGTAGCCTCATTAGGATAAACTTCAAAATTTTCACCATGATCCATAAGGACTTTCCCCATATTCTGTCCCTGGTTACTCTCTAAGGTACACCTCACACTAATCCTGTGTCCTTCCTATCACTTACCCCAATCTTCCACAAAGAAATTTACTTGTTTCAAACATGTTGAGTCCCTTCATGCCTCTGGGGACAACTACCTCCTGCTCTCTCCTTTTCAAGACCTGGTATAGCAGCCATGAAAATGCATCTCCTAGTCCTCCCACTTAGGACATATAACTGACCAAACGTCCCAGTTGCTGTGCCCTGACCTCCATTGCTACATTTGTGCTAAGACCATGCTTCCTGAGGGATGTTCCTGCCCACTGAAAGAGCCCTGCAGGCCTTTTTCTAGCAGCACAGAACTACCTGATAGTCAACTTTGACTTGAAGACTCCCTGACGCCCTTGGTGAGCCTTCCTTAAACTCTGCCCAACCTCCCCTCCCTCTCTTCTTTACTCTAGGACAGACTTCCAAAGTGATCTAATGGTTTCTCCCAAGCTTCTTGGACTCCTTCCCCAACTCCTTTCACAGATGTTTCCATAAATGAAAGTGTCTCATTCTATCTTGCTGTCTGCTTCTCAGAGGAACCAGACTAGCATACCCAGCTTAAGTGTCTCAAAGCCTTTTCTTTTCAGAAACTAGAAAAAAAAAATAAGTCATTTAAATCTAAAACAAGGAAAAGAAAAGAAATAAAAATTAGAGTAATGTCAAAACAGAAACATAATTGAGAAAACAGAGAAACAACAACTGAAAAGTTAGTCCTTTTGGGGGAAAAAAATCAATAAAATTGACATATAGTCACGTTGACCAAGGAAAAAAGAGAAAGGACACAAATTATCAATATCATAAATGAAGGAGGAGTGATAACTATTGATCCCAAGAATATTTAAGGGATAATCAAGAACTACTACAAACAACTCCAAGTCCACAAATTTGATAAGTTCAATGAAAATAATCCATTCTTGAAAGATCAAAACTACCAACTCTTACACACAGAGGAGACATAAACTACAGGCTTATATCAATTAAAGACATTGAACCAATGATTAATAATATTCCAAAAAAGAAAGCACCAGGCCCAGACATTTTCGCTAGTGAGTTCTACCAAACAATTAAGGAAAAAATATCAATAAACCACAATGTCTTCCAAAAGAGAGAACCAGAGGGAACACTTCCTAACTCATTCTTCAAGACGAGCATTATTCTAATACCAAAATCAGACAAGGACATTATTATGAAGGAAAAACTATATATCAATATTTCCCATGAATATAGACAAAAATCATGAAGAAAATATTAGCAAACTAGGGCTGGAAGTGTAGCTCAGAGGTAGAGCACTTGCCTAGAATGCATGAGGCCCTGGCTTCAATTCCTAAAACTGAAAAAAAAAAAAATTAGCAAACCAAATCCAACAATGTTTGAAAAGAATGAAACCCTATGATTAAGCAGAAATTATGTTGGTTATGCAAGTCTTATTCAATAAACAAAAATCAGTGTATTCAACCACATCAACAAACTAAAGAAAATAAATCACATGATCATATCAATAGATGCATAAAAAGCACTTAACAAATTCCAACATTCATTCATGATGAAAACTCAGAAAACTGGGAACAGAGGGAAACTTCTTCAACCTGATAAAGAACATTTATGAAAAACCTTCAGCTAACATCATAGACAGTGGTTAGAATTTAGAAAATGGTCACCTAAGATCAGGAGAAAGGCAGAGATGAGCCCTTCTCATCATCATTATACTAGAAATATGCTAATACAATAAGATAAGAAAAAAAAAATAAGAGGTATACAGATGAGGAAGGAACAAAACTGTCTTTATTTGAAGGTAATATGACTGTGTATTTTAAAAATTTCAAATTGAGTGTGGCAGTGCACACCTGTAATCTCAGTTATTTGGGAGGTTTGAGGCAGGAGGATTGTGAGCTTGAGCCCTACCTGGGCAACATAGTGAGACCTTGTCTCACTCCCCGTAAGAGTGAGAGAGAGAGAGAGACAGAGAGAGACAGAGAGAGACAGAGAGAAAGAGAAAAGGAGAGAAGAGGAGAAGGGAGAGAGAGAGAGAGAGAGAGAGAAAGAGAGAGAGAGAGAGAGAGAGAAAGAAAAAGAGAGGGCGGGAGAGGGGGGGCCTGGGTGTCGTAGCTCAGTGATAGAGCACTTGCGAGGCGCTGGGTTCAATCCTCAGCACCACATAAAAATAATAAATAAATAAAATGAAAAGTATTATGTCCACCTACAAGTAAAAAGTATTGAAAGAAAAGAAGGAAGGAAGGAAGGAAGGAAGGAAGGAAGGAAGGAAGGAACTCTCAAAGAATATTTTTAAAACTTCTGGAGCAATGACAGGTTGCAGGACTCAAGAGTAAAGGTCTTGTCTTTCATTATTCCTTGTTCCCTCTTAGGCAGCCTTCATCACTTTTCTTTGGACCCTCCAGTGTACTTGGACACACTCCTGTTCCAGTACTTCCTAAAACTTGCTTCAAAAAGCCTCTCACTAAAAATCTCATTTCACTGCTGTTTCCCAACGAAAGCTCTACTTGCTAGAGTAAAGGAGAAATATATATTCTCACTTGGGTCACTTCTCTCTTGAAAAACATTAATTTACTTCAATATTAAGAAAAGTTCAAAATCTGTGATAGGATAATACTTCTTCATATGAGCTATCTACTTATCTTAGGGACAGCAAGAGAACTAGCATAATTCAGCCACCAAATTCATATATGACAAAAAGATGATATAATATCACATCTGGATTCTAACATTGTCTCAGTTCTATGTCAACAAAATTTTTTTTTTAAATATAATCTCAGGCTGTATGATAAATTGTTGCCAAGTTCCATAAGAAGTACCCTGCCAGATGACCCGAAGAAGAAAAGTGTGCTGATGCAAATGACAGAAATGATGAACCTGTGACAATGTGAAAGGGGAGTTTCTGAGGAAGATGGAAAGATACACAGTGAAGTCCGTGGGGAAAGTGGGACAAGGCGAGCAGAAAGTAAGTGTAAGTCATCACCCAGCAACGCTGTGCACCTGGCAGGGGGCTGAGTAGGCAAAGCTGCCTGTCATCCTCCCCTGAGACTGTACCTTTGAAATTCAAGGCCATGCTCTTGGAGAGGAAAGAGAATGCCCGCAAGGGGATCATTCTTGTGAGGGGAAAGGTTTCATAACGGCTTTCCTCTCTGTAGGAAATTTGGGTCAGAAGTAGAACAAGTTTGTCTCTTTTCCTTCTTAACTTAATCTCACTTGTGTCCTCTTTACCTAGAAACTCATTTTTCAATGCCTGTATGCCGTACTTATTAAGCATGGGGGAAATGAGTTTATCACCAATGGAATGGGTGATTTTTTTAAAGCAAGACCCTGAAGCACGTTATTGTGAGACATAATACATCGCCCTGTACCCTCTCCACCCAAGGCTGGCAGCGTGTGTTCCTGTTCTTATTTTTTCTAGCAACCACATTACCTAGCACTTAGCAAGACCATCACTTTACCTGGAGGCAACTTGAATTAGTGCTTGGATGAATCAAGGTTTTTCACTTTTGCTTCCTCTGCAATAAAGACTCATT
Source organism: Sciurus carolinensis (assembly GCF_902686445.1). Lineage (NCBI taxonomy): Eukaryota > Metazoa > Chordata > Mammalia > Rodentia > Sciuridae > Sciurus > Sciurus carolinensis. Next base: position 61,034,284 of record NC_062218.1, read on the forward strand.
TTCCATCAGATTTTCCCCTTCACCAGAGGTTCATGGACACCCAGAGAATAGAAATTAATGATATTGACACTTCTCAAAAAACAAGGATGAATAAAATATAAGCATTTTCCCTGCCTGAATATAAATTTCCATTCTAATCAATCCCTTTTGTCAACATGGATGGATTTCCAACTTTTTTGGTTGAATTGTTTGAGGCACACTGCTTGCTCTATTCACCCATGTCCTTGAGAGTTGACTAAACCCTTTATCTGAGGGTTTATAAGGAGGTCTGCTTTTAGACCCTGGACAAGATTTGGCCCAATTTGAAAACTGATTACAATAGAACAAGTGAGTTTATTTTATTTATTTATTATTTTGGTGCTGGATTGAACCTGGGGTCTTGTGCATGGTAAGCACACATTCTGGGCTACACCCTCAGCCCAACAAGGTTTTTAGACAGATTCCTCTCTCTTAAAACTCTAATCTACAGCTTCAGAATGTAAATGAGACCTCACATCAAGAAGTCTTGGAGATTCCTTAGAACCCCACTTAAATTTTCAGTTAGCATCAATGAGAAGGGGTGGCTAATGGCGCTATACAAGACTGATTTATGTAGAAAGTGTCATGTGTTTGAGAGCTGCTTTGGCAAAGATCTGTGCTAAACATGGAGATACACACTCCATGCCCACTGGGCTCACATAAAAGGGAAAAATACGCAATAGAGGTTTACCTCAGTGGGCGAGGCCTAATGTTTTCCAGATGTTGACACCACAAGAGAGTTCAATAGAAAAAGATGCTCAAATATTAAATAAGCAATGAATATACATCAAGCCATGATCTGCTACATTTCTTTACATCTGTGCTGGGAGTGTCTCTTGTCCCTAGCTGCAGATGGGGTGGTCTTCTCTGTCAGTGGGAGGCCCTATTAGATTTCCCATTAGGAAGATTATTCTGGCAGGGCAAATTCTAGAACCTGAACATTGTCCATAAATAGATTCAGGGCTTCCCTTGGGATGAGGAAGGGAAAAGAAGAAGAGAGCAGCAATGGAGAGATTTTTCTTGAATTCTTGACTTCAGGAATCAAGCTGCATGGATTGCATGTGAAAGATTAGGCATTTCCTTCTCAATCTCTTTGGGAAAGGTCAGTAAACAGTGTTGGAAAGCATAAAATGGAATTGACTGAGTGATGATTATAAAATCGCTCAGAAATAAGCTAACCAGACTCCAGAGAGTCAATGATAAGGCAGAAGACAATCAAAAGGGAACGGAGTCTGCCCTTAGGGAGTCAGGGACAAGCACAATGGTGGCATTCCATTAGGAACTTTAAGTCCGCGTTTAAGGACACTGAGGCAGGGACATTATCTGCCACCCCTGTGTGTGAAGGTGTGTTGTGGCAGGTGGGGGGTGGGCAGGTGGAGCTCAAGAGGTCTCAGAAGAGAGGGTGAAGGACGAGTGGTGCTTCACCGATGCCCACATGGTCCCATCATTCCCTTCTACACTCTTTTTGTGTGTGTGGTTCTGGAGATTGAAAACAGGGTCACTTTACCACTGAGCTACATTCCTGGCCCTTTTTATTTTCAATTTTGAGACAGAGTCTTGTAAGTTGTTCAGGGTCTCACTAAGTTGATGAGACTGGCTTTGAATTTGTGATCCTCCTGCCCCAGTATTCTGAAATACTGGGATTACAGGCATGAGCCACTGTACCCAGCGCTTCTATACTTCTTAAGCAGTCACATGGCTCCTCATTTCAGTTTTTGGCTAATGTACATAGGGATAGACAAGTACTGGCAAAATACTGGATGCTGATTACAGGCACTACTGGGAAATACTTTTGGAGCTGTTTACTTGTATGGTGCCAATAACTTTTCGAGTTTAGTGACCCCTGTAAAGCAATGCCAATTCACTGTGACTTTCATCATCTGAGGGTCCAGCCACATAAACACATAGCCAAAAATATTTTCCAACATCTCCATATCATCATTGACAGATGATGTAGATTAGGGTCTAAAAATCTGCTCAAATGTCTTAAAGTCTGGTCTCTAGCTGTATATCTGTTAAGAGGGGAGTCACCAGGAGTTAAACCACAAATCTCTGGGCTTCAACCGAAAACACATGTTTGGAACAGAGGTGTGGCGATCTACATATTTAGCAAATTCTCCAGGTGATATCTGTCATCAGGGTTCTCAACCCTGAGAGTCTTTTGAAAAATATCTATGCCCCCATTCAGTTCTTAGTGGTCCAGAGGTTCCATTATTGTGTAATGGAGCTCTTCAGGTGATTCTCACAGGAAATGAGGGGTCATTCTGGGATGCAGCATGTGTTGTGGCCCACACATGGGACGCCTAAGTTCAAATCTGGACTCTGTCATTGCTAGCTACATGTGCAATGCCGGGCAATGCACTTAACTTTTCTGAGCCTAAGTTTCCTCTGCTCTAAAATAGGAACCACAATATGACCTGCCTCCTAGGATTATTCTGAAGATTCAAGAACAAATTGTGCAAAATGCCCAGCACATTTTAGCTTCATTGTTAATTTCACATGTGCCCCCATGTTAACAACTGGGGTCACAAAGATGAATCATATGCCACCCCCATGCTCTTGGGGTAGAGTGGACACAGCTGCCATCTCTCTGGAGAAATAGGCAAGCTAATGGGTAACCCATGGGCTGGTCCATAGCAGCAATATGAACAAAGTGTATTGAGCTCAGAGAGCATGGTGAGTGTCTCTAGAAGAAAAGGGTGGTAACAGGGACATGAAAGGCAGGTGACATTTGAACCAAAGTTAGAAGAGTGAAAAATATTTGACCTTACTGAGAAGGGGGCAACCCTGTAGGGAGAGCAAAGGGAGCTCTGGGATCACCAAGAGATTGAATTTTTTGAATAGCTGGGCTTAGGAGATAAGCTTTGAAAGCAGGTAGAGATCAAATTCTAAAGACCTATGAAGGTGATTTTAAGGGCGTTGATCTTTTGGGCAATGGAAACCAGTCACCAGAGGATTTATCAGTTGTTCAGTGATATAACAGAATTTCCATTTTAGAGTAAACATCCTGACAGGCGTACGTAAGATAGGGATGCAAAACAGGACTGTGGAAGGTGGGACAAAGACTGGACTGGACATTTCATTCATTCATTCAGCAAATGTTTTGTGAGCACCTACTGATGCCAGACACTAGGTGCTGAGCTACAACCATGAACAGGATAGAATTGCTGCCACAGCTGGAGAATGACTGCAATAGCCTGGGTGAGTAAGGGGAAGACTGACAGGACCAGCCACGGTGGGACAGGAGAGGAGGGGTGGAAAGGGAGAGAGATTGTGGAGAGCCAAGCAACAGATCTGGGGTCTAGTAATCCAGATAAGACTGAAAAAAGAAAATCACACGAACAGTTTAGCACCAAGGGAGTGCACATGGGAGACACCACACACTCCAACCTCTCCACCATCTTTCAACCCCTTAATTTCTCCAAGCTCTTTTCCATGGAAGGATCTTTGGGCATGCCCTGCCATTTCTTCTATTTTTAAATGTCTTCACTCCTGGATCTTTCTTATCCTTTGAGAGGTCTTTCTTAAGTGGCTGTCTACCTGGTAGGATCTTTATCCAACCCTCCAATCACAAGTTATTCTCCAGGACTCTCCTGTTTACACTCTTTGTAGCAAGTGTCCCCCAACCCAAGACACAATTCCATGCTGGTTAGAGATATACTATTTAGTTTGTTGCTGTTCCCTGGCACAGTTCCTAGCCACAGCAGGCAGTCAATAAATATTTATCAAATGAATGAACCTCTATTTCAGGCATCTCTAGAAAGTTCTGCCATCACCTGTCATGAGTAGAGGAGCAGACTGACTCTTGGGAATGGTGCCCACCTGTGACTTGACAGTGGCCATTGAGGTACGGAGCACTGGTCCTGGGAGAACATACTCTTTGGCCCACTAGGCTTCAGGTGAAAAAGACTAATGGGAAATGTTATCAGAAAACATCATGAGAGATGGGAATTTATAGGCCATAACACATGGAAAAGCTTTTATACATTCATTTCCTCTACTTTTTGTGCTCCTGAAACCTATGTTGCCCTGTGGACTTTGATGTTTCGGTGAGTAGGTGTGATGTTAAAAGGATGGGGGACTGTTTAAGCCTGTGCTTGATATTTGGTGTCTCAAGTTGGCTTAGTCAGGAATCTGTTGTGTTGTGAGTGAAATCCATCTAGGCAGCTTGATAAAATGAATAACAAGCAATTTCATAGGCATCTAGGGTCAGAAAACCAGCATCAGCTGACCATAGGGGTCTGGACTGGGGAATAAATAACTGGAGTTCCTCCCTCCTTCTCTCATGCTCTTGGTTTCTCTGTGCCTTGTCCTCTCCCTTTCCTCTCCACAGAGCAGCTTCTACTGCTTCCTGTGGTCTACCAGACCATGAAGTCTCATGACTTTAACCTACACCTGGACTGACTCCACATGAACTTCAGTCTATCATCACCCATCAATAGGCTGGCTCAGTCTCTCTTTCTTCAAAGGTAAATACTCTTGGGAGGAGGATTAGCTAAGCTGGTCTAGAAATTGACTCCCCATTGGTCCGGTGTCCATCCATGGTCCAATCATCTCAGACAGCATTTCTGGGTAAAAGAGGCAGCTGGGGATAGGGGAGATTAGGAATGGGGAGAAAGAAGTGGATCAAATAAAGCAAAATGAATGTGATTCTTGCACCAGTCTACCTCTAGATGTACTGTTTAAAAAGTCTCAATGATGGGAGAGGAAAAAAGTAAAAGTAACATTTCCATCATTTAATACCAGTTCCTAACATTGCCCAGACCTTAATAAGATCAATGAAGTCTTAGTCAAAAATAGTATCTGAAGTATACTAAAGCAGTATGCTATTTTTTATGAATATTCTTTATGAATGAGCAGGTCCCATTCTAACCTTCCAATGCTTCTTTAAGATTATACTAAGATATCTTTAAATTCCCTGAATGATTCAGATGGAAACAGATCAAGTAGCACTTTGTTTGCCTTAAATATTATGTGAACTCTGAGTGATTTTTATGCTTTTTTTTTAAATGAAATACACTGCATTTTTGATACGAATTTGTTCCCTATGCATATAGATTGTGTGGTTTTATAGAGTTAACTAAAACCCTTATGGTTGATTCTAGTGCTGAGTTTTTATAAGTCTGTTTCTTAAAAATTGCCTCAGAAAGGAATGAAATCATGCATCAAATTGTCATAAAGACACCACAGAATTAAATCAAGGAAAAAAAAAAACTTAGGGATGTCATAATTTTTTCTTCCTTTCAATACATCCACAGGGAAAAATAAAGAAAACATTATTAAGAAAGAAGATTTGGTCTGGAGGACTTGATGGTAAAATGGCAGTAGAGTTCGTCTGACCTGAGTGAAAGGAAGTCTACACAGCAGCACCTGCCTGGTGCCCATGCACTGCCATGAGCAGGTACCATGGCAGAATATTCTGAATGGTAAATGGCAGTACATACCTAATTACTCATCAGGTCCCAGAAACTCACTGTCAATCACCCTTCCACCATCTTGAAACAGATCTAATGAACAGTCAGTGCTGCAAGAAGGGGGATAGAAAATAATCAGAAAACAGCAGGACTGGAGTTATACAAGGTTGGAGTTCCAGTTTCACTGCCTGCTGGTCATGTTTTTGGATAAGTCACTTAACTACTAAATTTTATTATCTGTAAAATGGGGCTAATAATACATACCCTGTAGATCTCTGAGGAATGGATGAGATCAAGAATAAGAAAAGCACCTGTAAGTAGGAGTTGCTCTGTAAATGATAGTTATTACTACTACGAGAAGGAAAGAAACAAAACAAGGTCCGTCAAGGTTCCAGACGGATTAAATTAAAACATTCTGAAGAATGGTTTCTGTCAGCAACCAGGTGGTTGCAGGTCTGTGCCAAGCCTTTATAATCCTAATCCATGTCCTCTAAGCACAGCACACTAGCTCCTGCCTCTGAGTCTTCTGTCTTACCTTTCCAGCGCCTTGATCCAAATGCCTTTCTACCTACCCGCACATCATGCCACACATCCGTCCAATGGTGGACTGTGAGACCGGTTCTCCAGAAGAGCCTAGACTACAGAGTTTGCTGATTTCCAAGAAACAAACACCCCCACCATGGCAGATTTCAAGCTACCAAAAGTTTAACAACTAGCTAACAAAATTCCTGATTATTTTCCTTAAGTGTGGGCTGTGCCTAATGAATTTAAAGTAAGAAAACCTGACAAACACTACCTCAGTCAGGTGACCAAGGTGAACTACAGTGATATGTAACATCAGCACAGCTACACTTAACTCAACGATAGCGCTTCACCTCTAGGGTCTTCCTTCTCAAAACACGTAACACAAGTCTAAGCATGAGAAAAATAAATCTCAATTGTGAGACATTCTACAAAATACTGACTAGTACTCCTCAAAATTTTAAAAGTCATCCAAATCAATTAAAGTCAGAGAAATAAATTGTTGAATCTAAGAAAAATTAATTGCTAAATGGAATGTGGTCCCCTGGATGAAATCCTGGAACAGAAAAGGGGCATTAGGTAAAAACTAAGGAAATCTGAATAAGGTATTTGTTAATAACAATCTATCAGTTTGGGCTTACTAACTGCAACAGATACACCACACTAATGTAAGATGTTAATAATAGGCCAGGCGTGGTGGCACATGCCTGTAATCCCACAGACTCAGGAAGTTGAGGCAGGAGGATCGAAAGTTCAAGGCCAACCTCAGCAACTTAGTGAGGCCCTGTCTCAAAATAAAAAATAAAAAGGGCTAGGAATTGGCTCAGTGGTAAAAGCAACCCTGGATTTAATTCCCAGTATAAAAAAAAAAAAGTTAATAATAGGGGAAAATGCAAGAAGAACTCATGGTAACTGTCTGTATATATTTGCAATTTTTCTGTACATCTAAAACTATTCTAAAATAAAAAGTTTATGTTAAAATATTCCTGAATATATAACAGTTGACTCTCAGAGACCAATGTGATGGGATCCTGCATTCTGCCACATCCCCTGAGCTCAGCTGAGCCTGTGCATCTCAGCAGAGCATGAGGCCTGGGGGTCAGAGTACAAGCTTTACTCAGCTGTGCAGCCCACACCTCATGCAGCTGGGGGCACAGAGTGAGTGCCTTAGGCGTCACATCCCTCCTCTGAACAGAAAGACACCTGGGAGTAATTCAGCAAGCACATTCAACTTGACTCTCTTGGCCTCTCTTCCCATCTGGTCGCTGATGGAGTGTTTGGCACTACAGCATAGGAACTCACCAGGTTTCTAAATAGAATGTCTGGTGAGAGTCCAACTCTACTGCTTCCTAGCTGTGTGGTCCTGAGAAAATTATGTGATCACTCTGGACCTCAGTCTCTTGGATCTTAAAATGGGAGTGATAATGGTATCTTCATCATAGATTTGGGGAAGGCCAAATGAGTGAATCCACATAAATGCTTGCTGTAGCATTTGGCACATGGTGCACCCTCTGGAAGAGTTGGCTCTTGCTGCCTTTACCTTAGCTGAAAGGGTCTCAGTTTTGTGAAGCACCTGCTTTGAGCCCCTGGCTCAGCTTCAGCTTACCTCAACCTCAGTCACCACTCGGTACCCTCTGGTATCCTGAGTCCTCCTGTTACATCAATGTGTACATTCTGGGAATTCTCTTCCAGACATCTTTGAACCTGCAAACTGCCAACTTCCCTTTTATTTTAGTTTGAAATCACCACTAGGCAGGAATTGGTGAGAACTGTCACACAAATATGTCTCCGTTTACTCACGAACTCAAATATTTAGATTCTGAAAGGAAGTGCAACTTTTTCTTTGCTGTCTCTCTTTTTAGTCACCTTGGAGGAATGGGGAGGCAGGGGATAAAGAACCTCACAGAAGACTGGAATCCCAGAGAAACAGCCCAAGGAACTGAAGCAAACCAGAAATTCAACATATTAGGGCTCCCTTGTGAAAACACAAAAACAAAAATAAAAATACCTCCCGCTGCTTCCACATCTCTATTCCAGTGATGCCCCCCACCATTCTCTTTAAAAACAAATGGAAAAAGCCAAGTGTTGATGACAGTCACTGGGGGCTTGGGGTAAGTCCCTGGTGTAGAAGAGGCCTGCTCTTTCACAAAAGACAGCTCCGTCTTGACTGACAAGCCCTTAAAAACAAAAACCACAAGTAAATGCTGGTGTGTATGTGTGTGTGTGCACGCGCCCCACACACAGATGGGTGAATTGGAGGTGGAGCCCAACAAAAGTCTGGATTTGATTTGCAAACTCACGAATTGTCTTGAATGTTTTAAGAAAAGCTTGAGGATTTGGTGGCTATTTGAGAATTAGAAGTTTTATTTGAGGGACGTTTAAGGATTAAGAGTTGGTTATTTGGGAAACATTTAGGACCAGACTCTCTTTAGCTACTTCAAGAAGTTCCTTGGAGGAAGTTTGAAGTTTTTTAAAAGAGAAATTTGCTCTTGAGATTTGAATTGTAATGAGTGAGGGCTTAACAATGGAGAAAAGTAAAAGAGAGGAGTCTCTCATTGCTTGATCTTTTTACCCTGTACAACCATAGAGTTCTTCTCCAAAAAATTAAGATTCTATATGCAGTATAAGTATTTTAAAACATTATGCTAATTTCTGAACCATGTAGAACAATTAAAATTTCTCCCACTCATTTGATTGAGGTGGTTGGCACTCCATTTTAATCTTAACATCTTTGATTGCTAAGGGCCTATCCAGGTTTCTATGTGTGTACTTCCTTTTCTGTGTTGTTTGTTCCTGTTGTTTTCACATAGGTATTTTGGAGTTTTAGAGCTGTGTTCTTAGTAATGCATAAGTCCTCTTTTTTTTATTAGAGCATTACAGTTATAGATAGTAGTTGGGATCATTTTGACAAAATCGTACGTGTATGAAATTTGATTTATTCCATTTCAGTGCCTGCCACCCTACCATCTTCCCTTCTCTCCTCCCTCCTCCAATTCTACTTTCTCTATGCTACTGACCTTCCTTTTGCTTGCTTATTTATTTATTTATTTTTGATTGGTGCTTTCTACATATATATTAAGATGAAATTCCCTATGGCATATTTATATGTGCACATAATGTCATTTCATTTAATAAATTTCCCATTTCCTCCCTTTTCCAGTCCCTCCTCCCTCCCTCTCTATCTCCTTCCATTGATCTTCCCTTTATCTTTATGATATCTAATCTTCACCTTCCATAATCCTCTTTTTAAAATTGTGGAATATTTCAGACATATGGAGAAGTAGCACAGTCAGAGTTCCTTTGTAGACTTCTGGGACCCACTTCCCATGTCCTCCTCCAGAGGTAACCACTTACAGGTGCTATTTATCTTTCCCTTCCACATTTTAATATTTTCAGTCCTTGGTCATCACATACACACACAGAGTACTGATTTGTGAGTTTCTAAACTTTATATGACTGATAATATTTAAAACTTAGCATTCTGCATCTTGCTCTTTTTAGTCTCTGTATTATGTATTTTGACAAACTATAAGATCCAGTTCATTCATTTTAAAGGCTAAATTGAATTCCACTGTATGGATATACTACAAGTTATTTTTCCACTCAGAAGGAACCCTTTATATGATTATGTAAACACACACACACACACACACACACATGAACATGTATACACACATACTCTCTTTCTGGTTAAAGGGAGAGTATGCACACTCACAGTAGAAATGTATTTCACCATGTCTTCTTATTTTAATTATTTTTTGGACAGAAGTATAAACTTTTTAGTTCAGTTCAATCTGTTCATTGGTCTCTGTGGTTCCTTTTGTTGCTTCAAAGCATGCAATGTGGTCACTCTTCCAGAAAGCTAAGAAGTGTTGATTCGTGCTTCCTTGATTTTTTTTTTCTATGATTTGTCTTTCTTTTTAGCTTAATTCTTTAGTTACACTTAACAGGGGTGGGGAGGTGCAATAGGAAACACACACACACAAACTCCCCACAAAATGTAGTGATTAGTCATCCCAACAGGGTTTATTCAGTTACACTGCTCTTGGTTATAACTTTTTTTTCATCACATATCATATTCATATTCATATTTCTTGTATTGTCCAAAAGTTTTTAAATGATGTTAATATTATTAAGGTTAACATTCAGGATTTTCAAATGAAAGTATCAAAGTTATCTTTATGTAATTTTTTTATTGTTCTTTTTAGATATACATGACAGTAGAGTGTATTTTGACATTATACATTCATGGGTATAATTTATTCTAATTAAGATCCCATTCTTACAGTTGTACACAATGTAGTTTCACTGGTAGTGTATCATATAAGAACATAGGAAATGTATGTCCGGTTCATTCCACTGTCTTTCCTACTTCCATCCCCACTCCATTCCCTTCATCCCCCTTTGTCTAATCCAATGAACTTCTATTCTTCCCCTGCCCCATACATTTTTCAGGGCAATCTTCATGTGGGAATCATGTGGGAATTCCATGCTGCTTGTGGCAGAGTGTGTGGATAATTCCAATCTAGGCTTTAGTTTGAAGAGATCTGTGGTTGCCACACATCTAAGCCACATTCCTGAATCCAGTATTTATTAGCAATAAAGCTGTTCTTTTTATTTCCATCTACCTAATGTCCTTGCCTAACTCACAATTAATTTTGACTTTCAGTGGGAGAAAAGGATATTGTGTGTTAGGCTCCCTCAAATTCCAGTAGTTCAACATATGTTTAAAAGGGCTACCACAAAAACAGAATAAAATGAATGGTGGAAAAACAGCTTTCAAAAGATAATGGATGCCAATGGTTGTATAACCGTTAACATCCTAAAACCGTACTTTAAGTGGTTGAACTTTATGATATGTGAACTATATCTCAATAAAAAAAATTCTTTGTAAAAATGACTATTAATAAAAACTTTTCAGAAGTAATGAGAATTGTGATTTGTTTCAGAAATTACAGTAGAGATCAAAATGAAGTCATCCCCAGGTATCCCATAGTGAAAGGGAAAAAAACTTCAGACACAGAAAAGATCTGAAAAGCTATCAAGAAGAAAAATCATCCATAATAAGACCATCAAGTGTGTTAGCAGATTCCTTAACAGCATAAGGGTAGCTAGAAGATAATGGAATACTATTGCAATGTGCTGATGACTAAAATTCTACAACGAGCTAAACTACCAGGTCAAAAGTAAGGTCAGGCTGGACATGGTGGTGCACACCTGTAATCCCAGCAATTTGGGAGTCTGAGGCAACTGGGTCGAAAGTTTGAGGACAACCTCAGCAACTTAGCAAAACCCTGTCTCAAAATAAAAAATTAAAAGGACTGTGGATGTAGTTCAGTGGTAGAGCATCCCTGGATCAATCCCCAGTATTTAAAAAAAAAGGAAAAAATTAAAACTTTTCACAGTCTGAGATAATGTACCATTTTTACACCTTCTCCAAATAAATACAAAAAAAGTAAAAGTATGGAAATAATAAGTCAAGATCAGAAACTGATAATTGAAAGTCAAACTTAGAATCATCAGAGTAGACACAGCCAGCTTCTCCAGGTTCTCGGAACGGAACTGGCCCGCTAGTGAGAGCCTGTCTGAACAGAGCACGCTCCGAGTCCCGGAGCCCCTGCAGTGCAGTGTACTCCTGCAAAGAACCAGCGGAGAGCCTCGATCTGCAGTCAGCCTCAGGGATAAGGGCAGGGCAGCCGGAGACCTCTTCAGGCGGCTCTGCCCACTCCGGCTGCGGGCTCTCTTCACGGGGCGATCCAAGATGGCGGCCTAGAGGGAGACTGCACCTCCGGTCGCTCCAGAACCCAGGAGTTAAGAAGGGGAGGCATTGAGAGACTCGAACTGAAGTGGAGCCACGGGTGAGTCTGCCCACTGGGTAAAGCTCAGCCCGGGTGGCAGGCCCAGATAGAGGTGGCTTAGCAGAGCCGGGCAGGGCAGCTTGAGTCTTCCCAAGGTAGTCTTCCACACTCCGGCAGTGGGCTCTTCCCACACGGCCAGCTGCACGGTGCAGGCCCACAGTGAGAGCATTTCCGCACAGAGCCAGTTCCAAAACGTGGAACCAGTAGGGGGCTAGGGGCAGTATTCTTCGAATGAGCTGCTTTATCAGATTCCTCCAAGACATCAGGCTACTGAAGGCTGGGAGGTGATACACTGGAAATCTACTGGGACACTATAAGCCAATAGTGGAAAACTGCAATATCTCAGGGTCCCACTGACAACTGACCATTATGAGAAAACAAGGGAAGAAAATGTCCCAAACAAACCTAGATACTACATCAATAAAACCCAATGACAGCAGAGCAGAAGAAATGTCAGAAAGGGAGTTCAGAATGTACGTAATTAAAATGATCAGGGAAGCTAATGAGGAGATGAAAGAGCAAATGCAGGCATTGAAGGAGGAGATGAAAGAGCAAATGCAGGCATTAAATGATCGCACCAATCAACAGTTAAAAGACCAAATACGGGAAGCAAGAGATCATTTCAATAAAGAGTTAGAGATACTGAAAAAAAACCAAACTGAAATCCTTGAAATGAAGGAAACAATAAACCAAGTTAAAAACTCCATAGAAAGCATAACCAATAGGATAGAACACCTGGAAGACAGAACCTCAGACATTGAAGACAAAATATTTAACCTTGAAAACAAAGTGGAACAAACAGAGAAGATGGTAAGAAATCATGAACAGAATCTCCAAGAACTATGGGATATCATGAAAAGGCCAAATTTGAGAATTATTGGGATTGAGGAAGGCTTAGAGAAACAAACCAAAGGAATGAACAATCTATTCAATGAAATAATAACAGAAAATTTCCCAAATCTGAAGAACGAAATGGAAAACCAAGTACAAGAGGCTTATAGAACTCCAAACATACAAAATTACAACAGACCCACACCAAGGCACATTATTATGAAAATACCTAACATACAAAATAAAGACAGAATTTTAAAGGCCGCGAGAGAAAAGAATCAAATTACATTCAGAGGGAAACCAATAAGAATATCAGCAGATTTTTCAATCCAGACCCTAAAAGCTAGAAGGGCCTGGAACAACATATACCAAGCCCTGAAAGAAAATGGATGCCAACCAAGAATCTTATACCCAGCAAAACTTACCTTCAAATTTGACGATGAAATAAGATCCTTCCATGATAAACAAAAGCTAAAGGAATTTACAAAAAGAAAGCCAGCATTACAGAACATTCTCAGCAAAATATTCCATGAGGAAGAGATGAAAAACAACGATGCAAATCAGCAACAGGAGGCGCTAGCCTAAAGGAATAGCCAAATAAAGGAGAAACCGAATCATGTCAAAAACAAATATGAGTCAATTGACTGGGAATACAAATCATATCACAATAATAACCCTGAATGTTAATGGCCTGAATTCATCAATCAAAAGACACAGACTGGCAGATTGGATTAAAAAGAAAAATCCAACAATATGCTGCCTGCAAGAGACACATCTCATAGAAAGAGACACCCATAGACTAAAGGTGAAAGGATGGGGAAAAACATACCATGCACACGGACACAGCAAAAAAGCTGGAGTATCCATCCTCATCTCAGATAATGTGGACTTCAAACCAAAACTAGTCAGAAGGGATAAAGAAGGACACTACATGCTGCTTAAGGGAAGCATAAATCAGCAAGACATAACAATCATAAATATCTATGCCCCGAACATTGGCTCATCCACGTACGTCAAACAAATCCTTCTCAATTCCAGAAATCAAATAGACCACAACACAATAATACTAGGCGATTTTAACACACCTCTCTCACCACTGGATAGATCGTCCAAACAAAAATTGAATAAAGAAACTATAGATCTCAACAACACAATCAGCAATTTAGACTTAACGGACATATATAGAATATACCATCCAACAAAGAACGAATACACTTTCTTCTCAGCAGCACCTGGATCCTTCTCTAAAATAGACCATATTTTATGCCACAAAGCTACTGTTAGTAAATACAAGAAGATAGAGATACTACCTTGTACTCTATCAGATCATAATGGATTGAAATTAGAAATAAATGACAGAATAAAAAACAGAAACTTCTCCAATACCTGGAGACTAAATAATACACTATTATATGATGAATGGATAACAGAAGACATCAGGAGGGAAATTAAAAAATTCTTAGAAGTAAACGAGAACAAAGACACATCATATCAAAATCTCTGGGACACTATGAAAGCAGTACTTAGAGGAAGATTTATTTCATGGGGTGCATTCAAAAAAAGAAGTAGAAATCAACAAATAAACGAGTTAACACTACAGCTCAAAGCACTAGAAAAAGAAGAGCAGACCAATACCAAAAGTAGTAGAAGACAGGAAATAGTTAAAATCAGAGCCGAAATCAACGAAATCGAAACAAAAGAAACAATCGGAAAAATTAATAAAATAAATAGTTGGTTCTTTGAAAAAATAAATAAAATTGATAAACCCTTAGCCACACTAACAAAGAGAAAAAGGGAGAAAACTCAAATTACTAAAATTCGGAATGAACAAGGAAACATCACAACAGACACGAGTGAAATACAAAACATAATTAGAAGCTATTTCGAAAATCTATACTCCAACAAAACAGAAAACCTTGAAGACATCAACAAATTTCTAGAGACATATGAACTACCTAAACTGAATGAGGAGGACATACACAACTTAAATAAACCAATTTCAAGCAATGAAATAGAAGAGGTCATCAAAAGCCTACCAACAAAGAAAAGTCCAGGACCAGATGGGTTCTCAGCCGAGTTCTATAAAACCTTTAAAGAAGAGCTCATTCCAATACTCCTCAAACTATTCCATGAAATAGAAGAGGAGGGAACCCTACCAAACTCGTTCTATGAAGCCAATATCACCCTGATACCTAAACCAGACAGAGACACATCAAGGAAAGAAAATTTCAGACCAATATCCTTAATGAACATCGATGCAAAAATTCTCAACAAAATTTTAGCAAATCGCATACAAATATATATTAAAAAGATAGTGCACCACGATCAAGTGGGTTTTATCCCAGGGATGCAAGGTTGGTTCAACATTCGGAAATCAATAAATGTCATTCACCATATCAACAGACTTAAAGTTAAGAATCACATGATTATTTCAATAGATGCAGAAAAAGCATTTGATAAAATACAGCATCCCTTCATGCTCAAAACACTAGAAAAAATTGGGGTAATGGGAACATTCCTAAACATTATAAAGGCCATCTACGCTAAGCCCATGGCTAATATCATTCTAAATGGTGAAAAACTGAAAGCGTTCCCCCTAAAAACTGGAACAAGGCAGGGATGCCCTCTTTCACCGCTTCTATTCAACATCGTCCTTGAGACTCTAGCCAGAGCAATCAGACAAACCAAAGAAATTAAAGGGATACGAATAGGAAAAGAAGAACTCAAACTATCCCTGTTTGCTGATGACATGATTATATATTTAGAGGAACCTGGAAATTCCACCAGAAAACTTTTAGAACTCATAAGTGAATTCAGTAAAGTAGCAGGTTACAAGATCAATGCTCATAAATCCAATGCATTTTTATACATAAGTGATGAATCTTCAGAAAGAGAAATTAGGAAAACTACTCCATTCACAATAGCATCGAAAAAAATAAAATACTTGGGAATCAATCTCACAAAAGAGGTGAAAGACCTCTACAATGAGAACTACAGAACACTAAAGAAAGAAATTCAAGAAAACCTTAGAAGATGGAAAGATCTCCCATGTTCCTGGATAGGCAGAATTAATATCGTCAAAATGGCTATACTACCTAAAGTTCTATACAGATTCAATGCAATTCCAATTAAAATCCCAATGATGTACCTCGCAGAAATAGAGCAAGCAATTATGAAATTCATCTGGAAGAATAAAAAACCTAGAATAGCTAAAGCAATCCTCAGTAGCAAGAGCGAAGCAGGGGGTATTGCAATACCAGATCTTCAACTCTACTACAAAGCAATAGTAACAAAAACGGCATGGTATTGGTACCAAAATAGACAGGTAGATCAATGGTACAGAATAGAGGACATGGACACAAACCCAAATAAATACAATTTTCTCATACTAGACAAAGGTTCCAACAATATGCAATGGAGAAAAGATAGCCTCTTCAACAAATGGTGCTGGGAAAACTGGAAAACTATATGCAATAGAATGAAACTAAACCCCTATCTCTCACCCTACACAAAACTCAACTCAAAATGGATCAAGGACCTCGGAATCAGACCAGAGACCCTGCATCTTATAGAAGAAAAAGTAGGTCCAAATCTTCAACTTGTTGGCTCAGGATCAGATTTCCTTAACAGGACTCCCATAGCACAAGAAATAAAAGCAAGAATAAACAACTGGGATAGATTCAAACTAAAAAGCTTTCTCTCAGCAAAGGAAACTATCAGAAATGTGAAGAGAGAACCTACAGAGTGGGAGAATATCTTTGCCAACCATACCTCAGAGAGAGCGCTAATTTCCAGAATCTATAAAGAACTCAAAAAACTCTACACGAAGAATACAAATAATCCAATCAACAAATGGGCTAAGGAAATGAACAGACACTTCACAGAAGAAGATGTACAAGTAATCACCAGATATATGAAAAAATGTTCAACATCCCTAGTAATAAGGGAAATGCAAATCAAAACTACCCTAAGATTTCATCTCACCCCAATTAGAATGGCGATTATCAAGAATACAAGCAACAATAGGTGTTGGCGAGGATGTGGTGAAAAAGGAACACTCATACATTGCTGGTGGGGTTGCAAATTAGTGCAACCACTCTGGAAAGCAGTGTGGAGATTCCTCAGAAAGCTTGGAATGGAAACACCATTTGACCCAGCTATCCCACTCCTTGGCCTATACCCAAAGGACTTAAAATCAGCATACTACAGAGATACAGCCACATCAATGTTCATTGCTGCTCAATTCACCATAGCCAGATTGTGGAACCAACCTAGATGTCCTTCAGTTGATGAATGGATAAAGAAACTGTGGCATATTTATACAATGGAATATTACTCCGCAATGAAGAACGATAAAATTATGGCATTTGTAGGCAAATGGTCGAAATTGGAGAATATCATGCTAAGTGAGATAAGCCAATCTCAAAAAACTAAAGGACGAATGATCTCGCTGATAAGCGGATGAGGACATATAATGGGGGGTGGGAGGGGCTAGCATTAGGTTTAGGGTTAGGTTTAGAGTTAGGCTAAGGAGAGCAGTAAGAATGAAGGAAAGAAGGACTGTGTAGAGGGAAAAGAGGGGCAGGAGGGGTGGGAGGGGTGGGAGGGGTGGGGGGGAGGGGAAAAATATAATAAACATCATTACCCTATGTAAACGTAAAAAAAAATAAATAAAAAAAAAAAAAAAAAGAATCATCAGAGTAAAAAACAAGTTCTTTAAAAAAACTAATAAAATAGACAAACTTCTTTCAAGACTGATAATAAAAATAGAGAAAATGCAGAAATACAGAAATTGAGAATTAAAATGGGGCATATGTAAAAATAAACAAGTCTTTTGAAATTATAGAATTAAACAACTTCATTAAATTTGAAAACTGGGCTGGGGATATAGCTCAGTTGGCAGAGCGTTTGCCTCGCAAGCACGAGGCCCTGAGTTCAATCCCCAGCACCGCAAAAAAAAAAAAAAAAAAAAAAAAAAATTGAAAACTACCACAAGATGTCACCAATCCCAGAAAAAATATAAATTAGCCAAACTGCAATTGAAATTTTGAAAAAACCTAAATAACTTATTAACAGTTAATAAACTCAAGAGCTATGGTGTAGCTCAGTGGTAGAACACTTGCCTAGAATGCCCAAGGTCCTGGCTTCAATCCCCAGGACTGCAAAAGGAACCAAAATCAAAACCAATCTCCAAAATGAAATCATTCATTTAGAAATTTCCTATCACCAAAGGACCTGGCAATCCAAGTGCTCAATCCCTATTCTTAGTCACATATGACTTTGCATGCTACAAAGATGTAACAATTGCTGAATTTCTGTTTCCAGCTCCTACCTCTCCTCTTGTCCTAGACTCGTGTGTCCAACAGTCTAATAGCATCCCCACTTGGATAACCAATAGAAACCTCCAACTTAACAAGGCCCAATTCAACTCCCACCCTTTCCCTACATATTCCACTCCAGGTTTCCCCATCCCAATTGATAGCAGCAGCATCTTTCTAGTAGCTCAATCCCTAAATCTTATAGTCTAAAACTTTTTCTTGTATACTTCACATTCCATGCATCAGGAAAATTTGTTGACCGTACTCTCAATAAGTATCTAAAATCTGCTCACTTATCCCCAGTTCTACTGCTAACTCCCTGCACTAAGCTTGTCTCCTGTCTGGGCCCTAGTAATGCCCTCACAATTTTTCTCTCTGTGTTGCTCACCCTTCTGCAGCCTAGAAAGCTGTTAGAGTTAAGTCAGAGCATGCCTGTCCTCTAGTCAAATCTCCACAGGCACAGGGTCAAAGGCTCACACCAACTCTACTACCTCCCCCATACCTCACCTCTGTTTCATCTCTGACCTCATTTCCGACCCCCTCCTCCTCCATCACTCTGCTGCAGCCACACCAGCCTACCCTCAAATAGCCAGTACTTCAGATAGCCAGTGTAGTGACTGTTCCCTCTACCTATAGTGTTCTTCTGAAGATATCTGCATGGGTAACACCCTCAATTCAGTTTTTTACCCAAATATCTTCTCTACAGGTCTCCTGTATTAAAAGCTGTAAGTAACATCAGCCCCACCACCACTGCCACACTGCTAATCACCAAACCCTGTTTTAATTTACCCATGCTATGGTTTGAACTCTCCCCTCCAAATTTCATGTACTGGAAACTTAATTTACAAATGGATATGTTAATGGTATTTGGAGATGGGGCCTTTGAGAAATAATTAGGATTAGTTGAGACCATGAGGGTGGAACACTCATAATGTTCTTAGTGGCTTTAGAACAAAGGAAGAGAGAATTGAGTTGGCATGCTTTCTCTGTCTTGCCACATGATTCCTTTTGCATGTTATGATATAGCATGAAGGCCTCCACCAGATGCTGAGCAGATACCAGCATCATGCTCTCATATCTCAAGACTGGGAACAGTCTCCAGAACCATGAGTTAACTAAATTTCTACTCTTTATAAATTACCTACTCTCAGGTATTTTGTTATAGCA
This sequence comes from Sciurus carolinensis, assembly GCF_902686445.1. Taxonomy (NCBI): domain Eukaryota; kingdom Metazoa; phylum Chordata; class Mammalia; order Rodentia; family Sciuridae; genus Sciurus; species Sciurus carolinensis. The sequence continues at coordinate 61,053,412 of NC_062218.1, forward strand.
ACACAAAACTGACTGAGACAATTCATATACCATATAATTCATCCATTTAAAGTGTACAATTCACTGAGTTGTGCAATCATCACTACAACCAACTTTAAAACACTTTTATCATTTCCAATAAGAAACCCCACTCTAAACAATTATTCCCCATTTTCCCCAAATTCTCCTTCCCCTAGCCCTACACAAACAATTCAGTTGACTCCATATTTCCCATTGTGAATAGTATTGCAATGAACATGGGAGTGCCAACATTTCTTCAATATATTGTTTTCAATTCCTTTTGCTGCAGAAATGGGAATGCTGGATCTTGTAGAATTTTATTTTTAGAGTTTTGAGGTGCCTTCATACTGTTTTCCAAAATGGTTCTACTAGTTTACAATATCACCAACAATGTACAAAGGTTCCCTTTTCTCTTTACAAATGCTTGTTATCTTTCTTCTAATCTAACAGTGAAGAGTTAATAACCCATTGTGGTTTTAACTTTCATGAAAGATATTGAGCATATTTTCATATATCTGTTGACCAATTGTATCTCTTCTGTGGAAAGATATTTAGTTCCTTTCTATTTAGTTCCTTTGCCCACTTTTAAATTAGATTACTTGGATTTTTTTAAAAATCAGTGAGTACTTTGCATTCCTTATATATCTTGAATATTAGCCCCTTATCTGATATAATGATTTGCAAATATTTTCTCATAATTGCTGGGTTGTCTTTCCACAGTTACCTATTTCCTTTGCTGTGTAGAAACTTTTCAGTTTGATGTAATCCCACTTATTTAGTTTTGTTTTCATTGCATGTGAGACTCAAATATTTAAAGAAAATATCAATGAAATAGATCAAAATTCCTGGATCTTAGAGATACTACAAGCTAAAAAAAATAAAAAGACAAAACTACATATTAGCCAACTACTAGAAGACACAAGGCCATAGATTCCACCGCAATGTAAAACAAAACGTCATAATTAATTTTGTTTCCTACAGGATCCATCACAGCTCATTACATACAAAAGAAGCAGAGAAATACATCAAGGAACCAGTTCAGGAGTCCAGCAGACAAAATGGGTACCAAGTTGGCACCAAGTTTTGTTGTAACTTGAGCAGGTTCAAGAGCAGGCACACTGGGTTTTAGGCTTACTGGGATTCTATGAGTAAAGTAAACAGGAAAGGGTTGGTGGGGCACTAATGGCCTGGAAGCTTGATAGAGTGTATGCTTCTAGTCAATTTAGGCACCAGATGGTGGCCTAGAGGCCCAATCCTGTGTGGGGTATGGCTGTGGAGTTAGGCAGGTAGTTCTCCCAATAACCTATTTTCATCAGGGCTCAGTAACCAGCCAAAGAACAGGATACAACCCCACCTCTGCACCACACCAGGGGGATGGTAAAAATCAGACAGGATATCAGATCTGCCAAAGAGGCAGAGGCTAAGTTTCAGTTCAGCAGATAACAGGTTTCAGAGGGGAATAAAAGTCTGGATGGCCAAGAGGTCTAGCTGTGGATGTTGACCAACATAGTGTGATATATGGGATGTATGGAGAAGAGGGGCAGGAGATGACAGGAAAAAATGTTAGCATGTTCATGTATTTGGCATTTTAGAATACATTGATTTTTTTCAAGGGTAGATGTGTATTTAGTCCCTGGAGGACTTTTTTAGGCTTAATCCGAATTTTGCATTTCCCACTGCACCCAACCAGGGCTCTGCAGAGTACCAACAATCCTTTGCGATTTATAATTGGACCCAATTCTCTAAATAAAAACAACTTTCCACAATGCAAACCTAAGTCCACACAATGCTCTCAACATCCACTTTCTGTCACTTGAAGGGCCCCAGATCGCCCCCCAGGGCAAAACCGTGAGATTCATGGGACATCTGAACTCTGTCCATAGCACTTTTTAACCCTATGGCTCCCCTCTGACTCCCCTGACCTTTTGGCAGAGAGGAGGAACGAAAACTACCCTTCCTTTCTCCTCGTTATCCCACCCTGTCACCTCCGTTTTCTACAAAACACATGTACTTTGGGAGGGATAGTCTTTCATCTGGGACATGTTTTCTTGACCAGAGCATGTGTGTGTGAGAAAGCAGGCGGGAAGGAGGAGGGCCGGGGAAGGGGTACCAAGGTGCCCAGCGGTGGAGCACCTACAAAAACAACCTTCACTGGGTGAGGCACCCAGGAGAAAAAACTTACTAAGAAAAGTGATTCGCAACTCGCTGGAGGCTGGGCCGCTCACTGTGGGCAGTCCTGGGCCGTGATGGGGGCGGAGGGATGAAGGGAAAAGAGATGAAGATGGGGGAAGGGCAGGAGGAGGGGGAGGGGGTGGTACCGAGCAATTCAATGGCGCTTTGATTTAACAACTCCAAGCCCTTTGAAAACATTTTGCCAAGAAAAGCTTGCCATCAACACGTATAATCTCTTATCAGAGGCCCCTGAAAGCCCGGGCCTCGGGGTTAATTCCCCCATCGCAATGAGTTTGAATCAGCTCTAAAACCGCAGTGACATGAAAGCGCCCGAGCCTCGGGCCGCACAGAACCCACTGAGATCCGCCGACCGGGGAGGATTACGGGGCCTGTTCCGCGGCGGGCTCGCCGGCGGGACGGGCAGGCTCAAAAGAAAAAGAATAATTAGGGATAATTGCTTGTGTCCAAACACAAGCATTAAGGCCCCCTGTTCCCCTTTGGGACTTTGTGAGCCAGAATGAAAGAGACACCCCCTGTTTTGACAGCTGGACCAGCGGCCTGGATCGGTGACTGAGGGAGGAAGCGCTCCCGGCTGCTGGGAACGCGGCCGAGTCGGGCCGCGGGTGGCCAGGAGACTGGCCCGGCCCAGCGCCCGCGAAGTCCACGCGAGGGACTTCGGCGCTCAGCCCTCCCTGCGCCCCGGAAAGTGCTGGTTTGTCCCCACCCAGCGCCAGCGGCTTAGGAAGCCTGCTTCGGTCCAAGAGCAAGGTGCAGGCATGGCAGGGTGGCCATAACTCAGCGCGCCGAACCAAGGTGGCACAGGAACCTGGGAACCCCTGCCAGCTGCCCAAGGCTTCGGGGACCGCAGGGCACCGGTCGTTACACTAGTCAAATTTACACTCCCAGCCTCCTGTGATTTCTTCAGTTCCACCGACACCCACAACGACAATACGTGATCCCACCTCTCTAGCTGTGGGGCGGCCTGGGCCTCATTTGCAGACATTCGAGTCCCAGGGCGGTCCCAGTCACATCCAGCTGCGCCCTTGAAGTTGAGGGCCGCGTAGGAGGCCTCCCTTCGTAGCTCGGAAGTGACCCGAGCCTTAAACGCAATCGGGGAACAAGGCTTATCGTACAGCCACTGGATCAGGACTCGCCCGCACGGCCCGAAATCCAGAGGCTAGCTTGACGTTGAAGCTTGGTGTCAGGGCTTTCCGGAGAGGAGATAGCACAGGCCAAGGCCTCCAACCTCCGTGGGTGGAAAGGTCTGGGAGTTTGGCTAATTTGACTTGTGCAGTCTAGGAAATCAGAGTGCCCAAGAAAGTCAAGCCAGGCCTGCAGAGATCCTCGAAGGACAGGCCGGGAGAAGAAGGGGGCACAAGATGGCTGTACCAGAGGGACATCAGGTCCTAAAGTGGGGGGTGGGCGGAGAGGGGAGGAAACCTGAACAAAATGTGGCCTGCGAGACCACCCGGAACACCTGGACCACCCAGGCCGCAGCTTGGAACTGCGGAGCCTCGAGGCCAGCGTGGCCGATCGGCTAGAAAGTCTGGAAGGCGGGGAGTGGGTCTTCCAGAAGGACGATCTGGCAGGACATCGCCAACTAGGTCTCCCGGTGGCAGACTGCAGCTCGCTGCGGACGGAGTCCACCCCCGCGCCCCCCGCGCCGCCCTCCGTTCTCCTCCCGCTCTCCGACTTCTAAATGCAGAGCATATGAGGGATGGAGGATGAGTGGGGAAGCGGTGCGGCAGACACGCGGGCAGGAGTGATTAATTAAAGGGAAACCACATCCGACAAGAAAAGAGTTTTCTGAAAGGCTAGGATTCGGAGAGGAGTTCCCGACGCTGCAGCTGCAGCCCAGACGAATCCGCCAGCCGACGCCCAGCCCTCCCCACGCAGTTGAGGACGCGCACTGGGGGCCTGCTGGCCTGCGGAGGGGACCCGACTTTCCAACTTTAAATAAAGCTCTAGATTGAGAGTTCGGACTATCCGGCTTCCAGTGGGCAGGGAGATGGTTGGAATGATTTTTGAGCCTCCAACTGGCTCTTGCGGACTGCACTGAGTAGCAGAGTTAAAGTACCTGGGGGTCACCTAAACCCGACCGGGTTTCTGAGTGTATACTACTGGGTTAGTAAGTTAAGCAAAATCAGCTTGGGTTTGCCAGACGTAATCATGGAGACCAAGATTTGAGATCGAAAGCTTCAGATCCAAGCAAACCATATACATGTTCACATTTTTCTCTCTTTGGTCCCATCCTTGTGGTTTGGGGGAAGACCAATGAGCAAAACCATTATCACCAAATAAAGATGTTTACTGAATTTCTATTTATTTTCATTTACTTCTTATAGCCACTGTTTATTAAAATACCCCCAGCCTCCAGGATTCACAAAAAGAAAATGCACAATTGTAGATGGATTTTAAATTTTGTTTTGATTTTTTGCATGTGTTTTGTTGTTGTTGTTGTTTAAATTAGCCTCCTACTAATTTTCTTGATCACAGAATAATTGGAAAGATTCTAAATGAGAAACGGCACTGTTTTTCTGCCATATAAGGCTGATCTATTCCACCTCCCTCCTGGGAGTATAAAATTCAGGAAATTGTGAAGTGTGGATTTTCAAAGTAGGAAACTGTTTTCTTGAAGAGAAATGGGTGGTGCTCTCTGAATCTACTGATCGCATCACACTTCTCAGGTTGGGCCTGAGGTTCAGAGGCAATCAACGCCTTATTTATTTGGACTAGAAGGCAGGGGGTGGGAAGGAGAATATTCTGATGACAGCAAGGGAGACCTTCTTGCTCCTTCCTCTTGATCCCACAATCCTCCCTCTTCTCTCTCCAGTTGCTTTAATCAATCAGGCTGCCCTAAAAAGAGGCTTTGGTTTGGGGTTTTGGTTTTGTTTTGTTTCTAAGACTTAATACTGCACATATTTCATCATGCCACACTGGTTTCGACAACATAGAAAAGCCATGAAATTTAGCATTCAGTTTTCAGAGCTGTGGCCAAGAGATGAAATTATTATACCAAGGAAAGGGAATGATGCTGGAGAAAGCGAGAACTTCCATGAAATCTATACCACATCAGGATTATATTTTTGCTTAAGCTGCCGTGTGGTCTGCTTGGTGATGGGTTCAAAATAGGCGAAACAATCCCAAAAAGGACATGTGAAAATGACGGAAGAAGTCTGAATCCCGCAAAAGCAAGCTTGGGGTCCCAGGGTTGCTTCATGGTTTCAGGCCGCACCCCAAACAGCCTGGTAATCAGGGAGCGCACTGCAGAAGAAGGGTAGTTCCCGACCCGCGGGTGACAGCCAGGTGGGTGGACCTGCGCGGGAGTTGTGGACCTGACCTTAGACTTGGGGGACCATGGGCGAGGCTTTCAAATAGGGATCACACAATTAGGATCCAAAATTACTGGGAGCTTGGGAAAGCGTAGTGCAAGTGAGGGACCCGAAAACTTAAGCTTCGCTGAGCTTCACGATAAATTCGCCTTGAGGTTTTAAAAATATATTGATTTCGCCCCAGAAGCCTACGTTAGCGCAGCACCCCACGGCTCCCGCGCGTGGCGGAAGCCGGCTAGTCCCACCAGGCGCAGAGTAGAGTTCGTGCGGACTCGGCACTTGAGTATCTAGGAGCACTCAACGTAATTACGAACGTCCCTGAAGAGTTTAGGGATTTTTGAGTTATCCCTTCTAGGTGTGATAGACAGACCTAGGCTTGAGAGACTCCTACCTGGAGCTCCACGGGGTTGCGCTGGGTCCTCCTGCCTCTCCAACCTCTGCGCTCCAGCCCCGCGGCCTGGAGAGCTGGGCAGACCTGGCACCGAGGGTTATACCGGTCGCCAAGCACAGGGCTGGCCCAGCTATGGTTACCCTTGTGTCCTCTAGAGTCCCTGCAATAAGGGCACAACTCCAGGGTCTTTCTCCCCGAGACCCTGAAGGTGTAGACCTGCTGTCACCTGCTGGGCTAAAGTATCAGCGTTCCCAGCCCAGGTCACGCGGGTCTGGGCCCGGGATTTCTGGAAAAAAGTAGCCAACAAGATCGTCCTGAGTACGGGAAATCCCCTCCTCGCTGACCCAGGCCAGGTAAACAGGTGAGGCAAGCTTTTATGGGAAACTGGCCTCCCAGGGAAATCGCTGGTGGTCGCTTACTGGAACCAAATGGGACAAGTTCAAGTTTTAGAGCAGACCTCCAGGTCCATCGTTCAGCTTATAGACTCAGTTTTTAGTTTTAAGAAGCAATTTGAAGTTCAGATGGAAAAAGCTAAAAGATGTCTGGCCTGGAGTCTACCTTTTTTTCCAAAGATCTTCATAGCTGCCTTCAGGAGGACAGCAGAGAAACATTTGGGATATGTTACAATAAATGATAATAAAAGCTATTTCATTATTTATTAAAAAGAAATGCAGATATTTTTATTTGCCTCCCTATGCACTGTGTGTATGCATATCTGTGCGTGTGTGTCCACATCTATGACCAACCCACATGTTTACACAGAGAAGTGCATATATATTAGCGGAATATATTCTGTAGATTTAAATTTGCATTCTAAAGCTCTGCAAAAACACCTTCCTATTGCAACCAAAATGCCAAGCTTGAGTATTCTGTTCTTTTAAAAAGTCAACTAAAATGCTATTTTCTTTTCATTTGTATTTAGAACCTCCAAAACAGGAGCAAACTTTACTTTTAGAATGAAACCACTCTACATGTGAAAAGATGACATACATAAATTGTATTAACAATGGAATGTTTAAAATTCATTTCTGTCTCTAATGGAACCTGACTTCAGGGCATGGGAGTTTCCGCTTCTTGGAGGGGCCTCTAGGCAGAACCAGTTCTTGGCACCCGATCTCATTGCCTGATGCTGTAAAACACTAAATCTGGACAGATTTACACAGAACAGAAGCTTTAATTTCACCCTTTGAATTCCAGCCAAACAGCCTTGGGAACTTTTCTATGTTCCAGACCCCCTAAATGTTTTTCCAGGTTGGATGGTTGAGCCCCAGGCCTATAGCAGCTCTGCCAAAATCATGACATTATCAGACACAGAAATGAGACCTGTGTCACTATGTATTTTATTTTTTAAATTCTGTCTACATAGTTGGGCAAAGACATTTTATTTTAAAGATGCAACTATTATGACACTGATGAATCAGTTCATGTCTATTTGCTAAAAATTTGGAAATGGGTTTTACGTGTCAGAAAGATATATTGTTTTCTTTGTAGTCCTTCACTTGGAATTGCCTTCACAGTTGTTTTACTTTTTTATAAACAATATTTTTGTAAGAACAAAAGTTAATAAAGAAGGTATTCAAGACCATTTTTCCAGACACCATATAAGTAAAACTAACTTCTTTCCAGTGAGGCAGGCATATATTTTTCTAGCTTTAAATAACTACTACTTACATTGTTGGAAAGATCACTGAGAAGTTGCCTTATTCTACTTCTAATAAAATAATTTAAGATATGCTGTGTTTTCCTCAAATGAAACTTTAGAATTTCAGAATTCTTTTACTGGACTGACAGGTCTTATCACCTGGCATTTCATTTGTTTGGGGGGACACTTTCCCCTGCTAGGCCCTGGATATGCTGGCTACACAGTTATACTATCATGATGATTATATTTTAGCACAAGTACAATTCAGAACATTCACTGTGAGATATAAGTTAACTATATATTTACACTCTATAAAAGCAAAGTCCTTTGCATTATCCAGTTAAGACAAAGAATAGACTAAAAATAATTTTCCCTGGTGCTAAATCCATTCATAGCTAGGGAGAAAGTTAAGGACATTTTTTTTTTCCCACATAAACTCAGTTACATATGTTTGAAGCTTTTTGCAGGCATGTGAATGCACCAGTACTTCTGTAGAGCCCTCTCCAAATCATCCAAAAAGCCTGAAATAGTGATCCCCCTAAAGCACCCTTCCCCTACAGGCCTTTTTTTTTTTAGAGGAATAGTGGAAAATACAATATATGGAGTTAAGTAAATGTTTAACTTGTTCTGTGTCCAAAGCAAATCAGCTTTCAGACCAATGTGTGACTTCAGTTCAGGGCTGGAGCATATGGCTCAGGTCAGGGCTGGGAGTGAATGACATGTATGGTCACTGTCAATGGCTCTGGCTGAGGTAGGCAGACCGGGGTTCACCCTCCTTTCCAAGGACTATGGAGAGACTGAATTTTGCTTTATTCCAGAGCTTATCCTAGGTTAGAGGTCTCCAAGGTGAATGGTCTAGAAAACCAAGATAACTTCTTACTTGTGTGAGTTCCTATAGGACAGGCACTATGATTTATTGACTTTGCATTCCCCACTCTTAGCCCTATACCTGGTGTGTAGTAAGTACTTGAAATATCAGATAAGTCACTTAAGTCATTTAGGTTCATGGTGAAGAAAATCCCCTTAAGTAGGCTTTTTGGGTTTTCAGGTGACTATAAACTATTAAAATGTGTGCTGTGCCACAGTAGGCACTAGCCACATGTGGTTATTAATGCTTGAGATGTAGTTTGTTTAAGTTCACCAACATTGTAAGTATAAAATACATACGAGAATTTGAAGCCTGTCTTAATTTGGGTGGCTATAATAGAGTACCATAGCCGGGGTGACTTAAGCAACAAACATTTCCCATAGTTCTGAAGTCTGGCAACCCAAGATCAGAATGCCAGCAGGATGGGGTTCCCGGTGAGGACCTTCTTCCTAGTTCTGTCCTCACAAGGCCTTTCCCAGTGCATGCAAGGAAGTGGGAGGGAGGTCTTATCTGTTTTTGTAAGGGCATTATCTCATCATGGGGCTCCAACCTTCTAAACTTAGCTGCCTCCACAGGTCCCACCTCCAAATGTCATCACATTGGGGGATTAGGGCTTCAACATGAATTTGGGGCAAGGGGACAAATATTCAGTTCATAACAAAGGCAGTATGAAAATAAATGTAAAATACCTCCTTAATAATTTTATATTGACTATATCTTAATTAATACTTGAGATATACTGGGTTAGATAAAATCTATTCATGTTAGGCAACCTCTAGGATGGCCTCCACTGATGTCAAGTTCCCATATAAAATCCCCACCCTACCCAACCCAGAATGTAGGCTGGACTTAATGACTCAGTTCTAACAAACAGAATATGGCGAAGGTGATAAGTTATAGTATCCAAGTTCAGGTTATGAAGAGACTGCAACTTTTACCCTGGTTGCTCCCTCTTTCTCTCATTAGTTTATTCCTCCTACTCTCTCTTATCTTAGAGTTCAGCCATCACCAAAAATGAACAGGTAGCCATACTGATAGTGACAGATGGAGAAGAGAGACTGCTATAATTTGAAAATAGTTTATTCTCCACAGATTGATGTACTGGAGGCTTGGTCCCCCGTGTAATGGTACTTAAATGGTGGGTCCATTAGGAGAGATAATTAGGTCATGGAGGCACCACCCTCAAAAGAGGTTAATGCCTGTCCCACAGATGTAGGTAGTTACTGAGAAAGAGTGGGTTGTTATAAATTGACATTGACTTTCACAACTCCCTTTCATGTTTATGTGATCCCTCTCTCTCTCTCTCTCTCTCTCTCTCTCTCTCTCTCTCTCTCTGCCACTATGTTAATTATGTTATCATACACCCAGTGAGCCCTTGTCAGATACCATTACCATGCTGCTTGGACTTTCCAGCCACCAGAACCATGAGCCAAGTAAACCTTTTCCTTATATACTATTCAGTGTCTGGTATTTTGTTATAGCAACACAAAACAGAATCAGGGTGAGTCTTCATGGGAGTGAGGCTTTCCAGAAACAGATTGTCCTACCCCAGTCAGTGCTTCAGATGATGTAACCCAGCCCACAGCTTGACTGCAAACTCAAGAGAAACCCTGAGCCAGAATTACCCAGATAACCCACAGATTCCTGTTAAATAGTAAATGTGTTGTAAGCTAAGTTTGAGGATAATTTGTTACACAGCAATAAATAATTAATGCACTATTACTAAAATTAATTTCAGGTGTTCTTAGTTTAGAAAATGTGGCTACTAGAAAATTTTAAATTACATGTGTGACTCATTGGACAGCACTGGTCTCCATGGTTCAGATGGGATGAAAGTGATACAGGTTTAATATGGCATTCTAGGGACCTGGACTGAAATTTGTGATATAAAAAATAAAATATTTAGAAACAAATCTAAAAAATGTGTTATAATCTATAATCTCTTGGTTAAAATAGTTTCTGATAGTTACACATTAGACAGCTATGGATTGAGTCAAGACTTCCTCTATTTTCAAGGTATTCCCTAGTTAGTTGAAAACTGTACTGAGAGACCCCTCATTTTTTTGTTTTGTTTTGTTTTGTGTGTGTGTGTGTGTGTACTGGTTCTTACACATACTTTACCACTGAGCTACACACTCCCAGCCCCCAGCCTCAGAGACCACTGGTTTTTTTTTTTGTTTTTTGTTTTGTTTTTTCCAATACTGGGGATTGAACCCAGGGATGCTCTACTACTCAGCTATATCCACAGTCCTTTTCAATTTTTATTTTGAGACTGGGTCTAAGTTGCTGAGGCTGTCTTCAAACTTGTAATCCTCTCTTCCTCAGCTTACCCATTCACTGGAATTATAGTCATGTGCCGTGGTGAATGGCCCCAGAGACCACTTCCAATATCCTTTCCAGTTCTAACATTGCATGATTCAACATTGGCTTGCTTTAGAATTCGCTTGCTACAGAGGAGTAATGGCCACATTGCTAAGAGCCAGTTTAACCCAATATTAGCAGCTTCACTTCCTGAGTCTCCTGCTACCCTCCATAGTCCTCCTGGAAGTTCACTACTGACATATCATAACTTCCGAAAACTGTCATTTAGGGCTGTTTTGTAGCTACATTTGAAGTTGAAAAGAAACAAGGATTTAGCTTTCTATTTGCATTTACAGAATCACAGAGACTCAAGGTTATAATTAGAAAAATATTTTACAAAATTGTGTTTCTATGGATTACCTTTTCCTAGTTTTCTTATGTCTTCAATATCTAAACCAATCAGTCTCCATCATTTGACCAGAAAGCTGCCAATTTGAATCTCCTTTATTCTGGGTACTTATAGATTATCATGGAGTAGGACCATGTCACAAGAATTAACATTGTCCCATGTGCTCTTCCTCTGTATTTAATTAAGAACTATCTTCCTTACATTTCTTAAGTGCATTTCATTTGACCATGTAATCACAGATGTTATACCTCACTTCAGAGGGGAAGGACTTCTATAGAAACATTTGACCAAAAGTAGATCATTCCCTAAAAAGCTACCATTGATAGTTTCAGCCCTTTAAAAATGATCCTTGAATAATGTTGCTCAAAGCATTCCAAGAGCTGGGTGTGGCTCAGTGGTATAGCACATGCCTGGTGTGCAGGAGGCCCTGGGTTAGACCCCCAGCAGTGCAGAAGAAAACATGACAAAACAAAAACTCAAAACATTCCATCTTTGGATGAATTGGGTGATTTAGAGAGGGGCAGTGATTATAACCCAGGCCATCATTCTGTAAATGTTAATGGATAGTGCCTGCTATAAATTTTTGCAAAGAAAAGGTAAAGATGTTAATATAAATTAGTATCATTTTGGTAGATGGCCTTTACATTTCTATTAAGTCTTTAATTTTCAAACCATCATAGCAATATTTTAGTAGATTTCAGATTTTCTATTAGAGATGAGATTTAGAAAACTTATGAAACGGTAGAGGTAATCCTATGAGGGGATGGTCAAGCGGTGTCACTTATATTGAGACAACAATTGCAAATCTGAGCTTTGTATTGCGACAATTTTAATTCTGCATTTTGATTTTCAATGTTTTAAATCAAGTCGATTTTTTCCTAAATCAAACAGTACTTGTTTCTGTATATAAAATAAGTTAATCAATCATTTCAGATGATACCAAAGCTTTTCCAAGTTTTCAAAATGATGGGGCACCGCGCGTGTAAACCCCGGTGTTTTCCACAGCACTCACACCAGACTCCACTTCCCAGAGCTAAGCAATCTGGCCTTCAAACACATGCTCCACTTGTGCTTCTCATCACTTTTGGAAACAAGTAATGAATGGCACAGCATGCTAAAAATTGTTAATTTAAATTAGTGGCCAAGAAGAAATGATCCTTGACTTCTAATTTAAAGTAATTTGTCTTCACTATACCATTTAACATGAAGCAATATTTACCCAAATCTTGGGGAACCCCCCACACGCATATTTGCAGGGACAACATAAATTTTAAAAAAATAAAATAAAGCAAGCCATCATTTTACCAATGAAATTCTATTACTTTCTTCAGGGCATGATGATTTATATTATAAAGGTTTGGAACATAGAATTTTATATCTTCAGCTATTGGGATTCAAGCAAAACATTTTCAGGGATTCGTCTCTTTTTTAATCCTCCTCCTGCTCTCTCCTCATTGGTTGGCTGTCTTGCATCCTTCCCAACCATACACAGTTTCGTTTTTCTTCCCTGAAATTCATTGTCCATGACTCTCTCCCCCCCCCCCACCTCTCTCTTTCTCTCTCTCCTAACTTCAGAGGTCTTCAAGCATCAAAAGACCCTTCCTGGTTCCTCGTCCTTAGACTAATCCAGCCACTGGTAGATAATTCTGTTCTTTCCTTGCAGGCTCCCCTCCTGCCTCCTCTGCCATTGCATGCGTACAGCCTAAGGCAGGATGCACTCTCCCTCTTCTCCTTGCTGACCCAGAGGGACCCTCCACAAGCTTGCCCCATAGATCCAGCTTCAGCAAAGTGCTCACAGGCAAGGGGAGGAAAAGTGAGCTCTTATCAGGATCATACTGGCCTTAAAATATGCTACTCCCACCTGCTCCAGGCACACCCACATCATCCCTTGATACCAGCCATGCAAATATTTTTCTAATGCACAATTCAAACTCCTCCTCACAAATAGGTGGCTTTTCATGAAATCTGGATAAACTACCCATGTGGCTGTTTATTTTGTGGCTTTGAAAAGGTGATGAAGGGCATGAGGGACCATCAGGCCAGGCTCTCCCTAGATAATTTTCCCTGAGCCTCTGTGTGGATCCAGACCTTCTTTTTGTTTGCCATGGAGCACGTGACTTCTGCGGATGACTGACAAGGGCAGACTTGGAACAACATTATTTCAGGAGGATAATGACCAGCCATCATAAATTCCTTTTTTAATAGTTCATTGCAGGTTGTAGACTATTGACAAGGACTTCATTTTACAACATGGAGGAAAACAGTTCCTTGTCGCTGCCAAGTCTCTAAAACCACTTTACGACTTTTTAGTACCCGCAGAGAAAACTAGCCTTTCATGAAATGAATCATCAATGGTTCAATTAAAGCCACTGTTAAATTGGGGAAAGGAAGCAAAGAGAAAAAGAAATATCTGTTACAGATTAAAAAAAACAACAACAAAAAAAAAAACAAAAAATGAGATACCCTGGAAGTCCCTTTCATGTAAATACAATTTTAGCAAAACTCTCGGGACTACCTTTCTATGTCTTTCTTTACTGGGTGATAAATGAAAGCCAATGAAGAAATATTGAAAAGCGTTTACCATTACCATGGAGAGAAATGAAAATTAGTTAGGAAGTAGCTCATCCTGAGATCTGAATGGGGGGCTCTGGGGGTGCCACTTCTTAGTCTGCTGGGAGCACATGAATCCATTCTTGGTTCCCTTTTGTGAAAAAAAGATATTATCATTTTCACTGAAAATCTCACATTTTGTTAGGATCTCTATATCTTGACTTCAAATTATGACACAATATTTTTACTATTGTCAATTCTTGTAATTTTATACTACACATCAGTTCCTATGCTGAAAATGGCCATCATGAAATAGAAAATAATTTTAATTAGAAGAGAGAGTTTATAAGAACATATGCATCTTTTCCACCTTTCCTTTAAAAGTGTGTTGTCGTTCATTGAGAAAATATTTAAGCCCTGAAAACCAAGTCTTATAAAACACACAGAGTTAGACCCATGTAAGTCAGATACATATGTGACTAATCATATCTTTGATATATCTCTCTGCCTAATCACTAACTTTAAATGCCATATAAGAATTTGTAATCCATCATAAATTATTTCATAGAAATAATTTAAGAAGGCTGCTGACTAATGTGAAACATTCTAGTTTCCACCAGCAGTTGGCTGCCAAACATTGTAGAAAAAAAAAAAGTCCCAGATACAAGGTCACATAAATTATAGTGAATATAAATCTCTAATGATCAAGTGGTGGTTAGAGATTATTGCATTTAGAAAATAGAGAACAAACATATTAAACTCCGTGAAGTCTTTCCAGGTTCCATTCTACATATTAGGAAACTGGATCCTTTAAAAATCCCCTCAAAGTCTTTTAACTTTTTTTTTTTAACATCCTAGTCTCAATGTCCAAAATTTTAAAATATATAGTAATAGAGTTTATTGAGCATGGAAAATAGAGGGGAAATCATTTAATTAGAGGAAACTGTCTAAGCTCTATTTTTAAGATGTAAATTAGAAAATGAGCTTTTAAACTAAGACTCCTAACTTTTTTCGAATGTTCTTCTCAGAGAAAAATCAGAATAATTCCCAATGATAATTATCCAAATAATAGTAACGAAGGAGTCCCCCCCCCCTTTCAAATTCTTAGGTTTTGTGCAAAGCTGGAAACATTTGAGTGGAAATAATGTTCAGATTATAAAAAGCGGCAGCACATGAGTGAAATCAGGCAGAATTGGTCTGACAGGGGGTCAGAAACCAGAGATGGCAACATGGGACCACTGACACAGCAGCATTATTCAGGTACGAATCCATAATTAGCTGACTTGTTGTAGTTGTTGTTTAAGAGATTACTATAAAGTACCAGGGAAAATAATATGGCTGGTTGAGAAAATTAATTCCCTTTTCAAATCTTCTTCCTTTCCTTCAAGATGTGTCTGCAAAGAAAGACAATTACGTCAAAGAAGGCTAAGGGCCTCATTCTGAACACTGTCTTTTAAGCACATTCTAGAGGCCTATTAGACATCATGTAAACTCTAGACAGCAGTGTTTCTACCACCCCAATACTGAACATCTGCACACCAGCTTCTTGGGAGCAGAAATGGAGACATGTGCATTTTAACATATTCCAAGAATAAAGTCTCTGGGGAAAATCTACCTTTCACCATATATGGTCATTGTGCAATTCTATCCAAGAACTTGATGCAGATATTTATGTAATATCACCATTCCTCACCCCCACTTCCAGGCTGGCAGAGGTTTAAGGAAATGCTTTGGGGAGGTCTCGACAACATCGGTATTCTAAAATGGGAATGGTGCTGATAGAAAAGGTTGACATGGTTTTTGAGCATGGATTAGACTATCAGCATGTGGGGCATGTCAGAGTATTTTTTAAATCAACCTTTCTAAAAATATCAATGAATATAATCATTTGAAGTTATTATATAAACATTCGGTTTGCGCTTTGGGTTTGTTTGGTGAGCTGTGGTCTTGATTCATCTCTTTGGGGAATATCTCAACATCCACTTGGATTCTAGTAATGGAAAAGAAGATCTGTGGTATAAAATGAATATTGGGTGGTATTTTATAAATGACTTTAAGTGTCTGAGTGAAATTGTCCAGCATGGATTAAAACCTTGCTGATTATCAGGGAAGGGAAATACAATTAATGAACAGAATTGCAATAATGGAATTCCAAAGGAAACATAGTGTTTAAATGGCATTTAAATTTTTTTCATGAGTAGGATTTGCATAATTAACCAGGTGTAAATTTAGCTTATTGAGTGTAGTGGTCATTTAAAGAACATACGTATATCAGGCATGCTAATGTAGTCAAATAAGAAAACGAGATGTGTCATTACAGAATTCTAATGGCTTGTGGAGGGCAATCACAAGGCCTTGATCCTAATCCTGCTCTACTAGTTCTCTGATGGGTGCTGTCTCCTCATCAGAAACAGAGATGAGACTATCTGTCTTGTTACTTCATAGTTATTATGACAATCAAATAAGAGAACAAATATAAAGTTGCTTTTGAAAACTGTTAAATACTATAGAAGCACAAAATATGCTACCATCTCAACCCTTCTCAGTAACAGGGTGTTATTTTCATCTCAGTGCTAATGGAGGGCTCCCTAGTGGGAAGGACCTAATCAAAAGAATGCCACTGTGGCTCTCCACTCAGGCTCTCTGGAGGGAACCCACAGGTCATAGAGGAAGGGTCATCCTTCCCCTCTTCATATCACTCACTGCTCCCTGGACACTGTGTCCAGAATGTTCACCAGGAGGAGGATCAGCACACTCAGACTCACAGAGCAGGCATTACTTTGTGAAGTGCCCTCTGCTTGAGGGCCTCCCATGCGAGTTAATAAGAAAGGCTCTTCTCAACACATCCAGAAGCTGAAAGTATCTTTGAAGACTAAAGGAGTTTCAAATCTCCAATGCTGTAAGGCCTGCTACCTGTCAGGGCAACAGTAGTGCTTCGTTTGTGTTCCTACTCAGTTCACCCCTTCTTGCAAAATGTTATATTTCAAAGGTTTTCAGTAAATTATTACCTAGGAGTGGTTGTAGCCCGCGAAGGGAAAAAGGCCCTAAAAATGTTAATTATCTGAAGCACAGGGCTTAACATTCTGGACTCCAAGATGGTATTTAAGCCTATTTAGATCTTTTGTAAATTCTTTGAGGCTAATGCAACTTCTGAATGTGACTAATAATCTCTAATTATTTGTGGAAATGGTAGATGTGAGACCAGATTAAATTCATAATCCCCAAATCTCATTTTAGCCAACAGTACAGCTCCTTTCCCACCAATCCCAGCCCTAGAACACCAACTACTAAGACATGCAAGTCGGACTTGAGTTCTAAGTTTCTCTTTCTCCTTCCCACCCTCTGGTGGAGATGTTAATGAATCACCAAACTGCCAAGAAAAAGAAAAAAAAAAAAAAAAAAAAAGTCAGCAGAAAGGAAAGTGGAAAATTGGTGGCCTGGGCCACTGCCCAGCTAGAAAAGCAGACACTCAGTAATGGGAACACCAGAATCCTGGCTTAAAGGAACAAACCACATGCCCAAGGTTAGGAGCCCCGGGCAACAGTTTCCAGAAGCAGCAACACTGTCCCCTTTCTCCATGTTGGTACATTTAGATCACTGCTCTCTGCCCAGTTGGACCAGATTCCTTAATGGAAGGGGTACAGCAAAGCTGCAGCCTGGGAGCCTCTTCCCCCAACTCCTAGCACCAGACAGGACTAGGCCTGAGACTGGTTCACCTGCCTGCTTCCATTTAGAGACAATGTACTAGTAGGATAAGGAAAGGAAGAAGAGGACATGGACTTTGTTTTTAGGATTACTCTATAGATCCCACAGGCCTTGGCCTTAGTGCTGCCCTCTCATAGGATTTTTTATTTTTTCTGACTTGATGGTTTATTAACAACAGAACTGCAGTTTCACAACCCTTCTGAGCCCAGGTCTAAGTTAAAGGAATATAAAATTTTACATTGTAAGAGTATTTGAAATTTCAAAATAGATATATCCAGTGAAAAATAATCAATGCAAATAATTTTAGGTCAAAGTTGATGGTTCTTTTCAAAAGATTGGAGAATATTTTATTAAACAAATGTCCATCCTTGGTAATAACACATAAAGATGTTATTGATTTTTTTTTTTTTTTTTTTTGGTACCAGGGATTGAACCAGGGGTGCTTAACCGATGGGTCACATCCTCAGCCCTTTTTATGTTTTAATTTGAGACAGAGTCTGGCTAAGTTGCTGAGACTGGCTTTGAACTTGGAATCCTCCTGCATCAACCTCCTGAGTTGCTGAAATTACAGGCATTCGCCAACCACCCCTGGCTGCTATTGATTTTTGATTGTTCTGTTTCTTTATGTCTGAGCCTTCTGGACTGGAACTTTTGGCTAGCTCTGGTTCAAATGTGTCAGAATTAAATTTGAGAACCGGGAAAAGAGAAATGGAGAGGATTTGGTGAAGGGAACTGGGTGAACCATATCTTCTTGGGGACAATGATACAAAAGTGTGGACAATACCAAGAGAAAAAAGAGGTGGTGTGCAGAAAACAGACAAAGGGAAGGTGTCCACCTGGATATGAAAAGCTGTTTTCTGGATTTGAACTTTCTGAACTAAAGAGGCTAGGATCTTTTTATGTTCATTTATGTTTACTGCGATGTCCTTTAGGCTCACAGCACCTCCAGGTGATAGGTGGGGGTGACAGCGGGTCTCCAGCTGCTGGGAGAGAAGAGGAGCAGAAGGAAGGAACGCAGAGGGAAGCTCTTGTCACCTTTCTTCCCAGAGCGGAATGTTCCTCCAAGGGTTGGAGTCCCTGCGCTCCCTCGCGGTCACTTCCAGGGCTCCAATCTCGCAGTCGCTGCGGCGAGCAACAGAGTCAGGGTACCGGGCCACGCCTGCCTGTTCCCGGAAAGGAGTGAAGGGTAGTCCCCCGCCACGCTCCCTCACTCGGCTAGGGCTCCCGGACTCTCGGCCCACGAGGGACCCCGCGAGCAGCCTCGCCGCTGCCTGCGCACTCTGGAGGCCCAAGCGCTCTTACCGCGCCACTGCAGCTCGGCTAGCAGACGGCCTTGCCTCTCTTTCCTGCCCCCCTGCGGCCATAGGGGTAAAACAGCGTGGCCGCTCCTCTGCCCTGGTCACCTAGGGCCACCATCGGCTCAGCCGATCGTTGGTGGGCACCCGGGTGTTGCGCAGGGGCGCCGCGCTTAGGGTAGGCGGGAAGAGCTGCACTCTCAGGCGGAGTGGGC
Source organism: Sciurus carolinensis (assembly GCF_902686445.1). Lineage (NCBI taxonomy): Eukaryota > Metazoa > Chordata > Mammalia > Rodentia > Sciuridae > Sciurus > Sciurus carolinensis. Next base: position 61,072,292 of record NC_062218.1, read on the forward strand.
TGATTGTGTGCAACCGAGACCCCCTGGGATCTTCGGGAAGGTTCGCACCACCTCTCCCCTAACATCCGCTTATCTAAGGCTGTTTACCCAGAACAGAGAGGATAGCGGCAGAAAAGCCCCTCCCCAGCGCCCCGCTGGCCCCCTTGTTGACAATAATGTGATTACTATTGAAGGAGGACAGTGAATCTATAGGGCCCAGGCAGGCCATGTGGGCCGGGCGCATCTACAAGAGTAAGTAACTAAGGTAGCCGCCACCTTTGCAGGTCCAGCCTCAGGTGTTTATTTCACTTTAAGCTCGCCCTTTCGCTGAGGGTACTAGCCTAGAGGGAGTTACAAATGACTTCCACATTCCTGTCGTTGTGGGTGCGTGGCCTTTCCTTTAGCCAACCCAGTCGGCCAAGTTTCAGTTGCCAGAAAATGTGTTTCCTATCCAACATTTCTCACACAAGGACAAAAAATAATGTGTCTAAAAATGATGAGCTTCCTGTCTCGGCCCCCTTCTCCCAACCTGGCTCCTCACTTAGGAATAAAGCTTCGAGGAGTAAAGATTATTTAGAAACCTATTTTCCTTTGGCCTTCCCAGATTTCTGCTGGTTCAGGTCCTGTGTCAACTGAAAAATTATTCATGAGACTCTGAGCAGAGTTGATAACTTTTACTCTTTCTCCCTAGAAATTCCAACTGGATTTAAATCACTCCCTGGTCTCTGCAGAGGATCCATGTTTTATGAGAGTTCTCCAGTGGGCTTTGAAGTATTTGCTTTCCAAATCTGTTTCTCAGCTTCCAGCTCCTGAATAAATTACCCGCCCATTCTCTGCTGCCATTCCTCCTGTCCCCCTCAAAAGTGTGAACAGTGGAGATGTTTTTTGGACAATATCTTGAAATGAGAGTTCTGGGACTTATCAGCCAATGGCCCGTCAGTGACACCCATTTGCTGCTTGGTTAACTGAGAGATTTCAAATCTCTATGGAATAAGCAGGAAATTGGGGCCTTTAAGACTTATTCTGGTCACAGATTTATTTCTTGTTCATAGGATCACTTAACTAGTGTCACCATTTACTAACTTGTGTCTGGTTGCTTTGTCAGGAGAATGGTCATTAGAATACTCATTTAGAGAACACATTAAAATTCTCATGCTGAAAACATCTTGGAACTCTTTTTTTAAAAGGATTTCTACTTGCTAGAGGTTTGTGGTAATTGATTTCAGGCAGGTCTGTGTCAAATACTGTAGACTTCTATTTATTTCATTCTTTGTATAAGGGTTAGTGGGTGTAAAAGGAAAATGGGCAGTTAAGACCCTTCGTTGAGCCAACAGACATTTTGCATGACCCGCCAAGCTCCATACACAGCATTGTTGTTCAACCTTCTGTGTGAGCAGGATGGGGCAGGATTAAGTTGTTCATTGTGATACCGAACAGGGCGATGCTTCCCTTGCTGTCCCCAATGCCTAAAATGCCACTAAAATCCCTGGTCCATGCACTGTGTTGAAGAGGTCATTAAAGAATCCTCAGAGGACTCCAGAGCAGCCACTTCTGGGGTCGTGATTTATCACATGTCCATGATTGAGCTCATCAGGAACCTGAACTGTGCAAGGATTCCAGCTGGGCCTTCCTGGGCAAGGACAAGGACCCCATTACCCTTTTCTTATTTACAGTTTTACTAAAACAGCACCATCCACAACAACAAAAAGTAAAACAAACAAGAAATTAAAACATTCAAAAGCATAGACATTTGGCATGTTTACAAAGCACAGATTTCTTACCCTAAAGTAATTAAAGCCTGTCACAGGCTTAGCTGCTCCTGCCTCTGGCTGGCCCATGGCTTCAGGTTCCTGTCACCTCATCACTGCTGCCTCATCGCAGGAAGGAGGTCCCACCACTCTTTCCCCTGGTCTTCTTTTTTAGGGGGCTTCCGGCTTGGCTGGACTCCCACTTTTGTGTATTCCCTACCCCATGGCCTCTGATCTGAGCAGCAGTCCTCTAGGGAAGAAAAACATTTCCCAGTGGAGTCTCCAAGTTCCTCTCTGGGCCTCTTGGTAGTCCCAGGCTCTCCCCCAGCAGCATGCAGAAAGACTCACCTGTCACTCCCTACTCTCAGGAAGCCAGCTCAGGCAGCAGACGCTGGGCCCCATCCTCCCAGAAGCCTGCCTACTCTGTACTTAGCCCTCCCCTTCCCATCTCCCTCCCCCACCAACCAGCACCACAGAAAACCACCTGTTTTGTGTTTTGAAAAGCCTGGAAACACCCCCATCCTCCACCCTCACAGACCTCCCACTGAGTTCCAGTTTCTGTCCAAACTCCAGATTTGAGTTCTTGACTCATTTGAAGATTATTTTAAAAATCTCATTCCCTGAATTTGCTTGCATGTTCCAGTCTTTTCTTCCCTGCCTAGGTTGCCCATGGTCCCTCTCTTAGGAAGGAATGACCTTGTAAGGTTCTAAGCATGACAGCCACCAGAGGGGTGGTCCTCAGTCTCCTCAGAGATCAGAGTACCTGGAAAGTCACCATCGTCTCTGCAGGACAACACATAAACCATTGCTTCCCTCAAATGTGCTAGAAACAATTATATAAGCAAAAACTATGACCCTATTATGTCATGAACTATAAAATCACAATCACAAGTAAACAGGTTCACACATCCATACATGCATGCAGGAAACTACCAGATTCCTTGATTGGCAGTTTCTGAAGGCTCTGGTGATGCTAATTGTTGTGATTTTTATATGAGGTGTCCCACAAAAGCTCCTGTTAATGCAGGAATATTAAGAGGTAAAATGATTAGATTATGAGAGCTGTGACTTAATCAGCCCATTCTAGTTTAAGTGGGTGGTAACTGTAGGCAAGTAAGCCATGGCTGGAGGAGGTGGGTCACTGTGTCCTGAGGGGGTACATCTTCCTTGCAGCCCCTTGTCCCCCACCTTCTCTCTGTTTCCTGACCTCCGTAAGCTGAGCAGCTATCCTCCACTGGGCCCCTCCTCCATGATGCGCTGCCTCAGTCTGAACCCAGAGCAATGGAATCAGCCATCTCTGGACTGAGTGAGATCTCTGAAACTGTGAACCTCTAACAAACTTTTCCTCCTTCAAGTCGTTTTTGTTGGGTATTTTGGTGACAGTGATGAAAAACTAACTAAAACACTACTAATTTATTAAATTTTTTTTTATTTTTTTTTATTTTATTTTTTTTTTTTTTTAGCCTTCTGCCAGCATTTGCTACTAGGCAAGTGGGAATAGGTGTCAAAGGTTGGAAGATTAAAAATTTAAAACCCACTAAACTCGATGTAGTGCACAGGGTAATGACCTCCCCCAAAATGTCTACTTCCTTATCCCAGGAACCAGTGCATATGTTACCTTAAGTGGCAGGAAGGCCTTTGCAGATGTGATTGAGTTAAGGATTTTGAAATGGGGAGATTAACTTGGATTATGTGGATGGACCTAGTGTAATCACAAGGGTCTTTACCAGTGAAGGAGGGAGGCAGGAGAGCTAAAGACACAGAAAGGTTTAAAGATGCCAAATTGCTGACTTTGAAGATGAAGGGAGAGATCCTGGGCCAAGGAATGTAGGAAGCCTCCAGAAGCTGGAAAAATCAAGAGAATGGATTCTCCCCCAGAGTCTGCAGCAGGAGCACAGCCTTGCCAACATCTTGATTGTAATCCATTGAGACCCTTTCAGCCTGCTGACCTCCAGCACTGCTGGAGATAATAAATTTGCATTATTTTAAATCACTGCATTTGTAGTAATTAATTATAACAATAGGCAATCAACACTCTCCAGAAACTTAATTTTTATGTTTCAGAAAAGAATATCATCAGGCTTCAGAAAAGAATACCATCTTTGAATTTGATGGGAGCTCTTTGATGCAACATGAAGAATAAAATGGTATCCCACTGATTTATTTTTCAAGAGCTGTCATTTGTCATTTACTCACCATCCTCACTAAACCAGGACCTGATATCACTGATATCCTGGCAAGAATCTTTGAAGGGAGGTATGGTTATGGACTTTTTATGGAGGAGGAAACAGGCTTAGAATTGTTAAGTAACTTCCCCAAAGCCACACATTCATAACTGATAGGTACAGAGAAAGAATTTTGAAGCCCCTGCTCGTTCCTCCAACCTATCTCTGTGCCCCTTGTCCAGAGCAGATTGTCCAGATCCACCCAGGGGAACACTCGACCCACAGCCAGTCTTCTCATGGGGATTCCTTCGCAGTCAGTGGCCCACTTAATCAAAACTGCAGCTTGAAAAGGTCCTGTTGGTTGCAAATAAAGTTTGCGTTGAAAGTTCCTAGATGGGTGGGTGGCATAACCAGATAGTCTTTATTTGTAGACTGAATTAAGTTTTATTTCCTATACAGATCTTGTAGGATAAAATGTCCTTTTCAAATTCCAGGAGGGGGAAGATTCAGTATTCCTCTGACCTGGCAGGACCTTTGCCCTGTGCCAGTTCCACATAAGCCCTGAAGCCCAAAGGATCAAGCTGATGCACCCTTTGCCTGGATTTAGTGATTCTCAGCCCTGGCCTTATATTCTATTCATCTCAGAAGCTCAGACGCCTGTCAAGGGCCGCCTCCTACCCCTAGCTGATTAAACCACCCAGTGTGAGGGTGGGGTCTGGACAGTAAACCCTGCTCAGTCTCCATTAGGAGGCGGGCACCTTCTCCAGGATGAGTCTGCAGGTGCCTCGGAGGCAGACCCAGTAATGATGGGGCCCTGTAACTGGCCTGGGTGCATAGCTGGTAAACATATTGGGCCTGTCCCTAGATGGGTGGATTTGAAGGTGACCAATATCCCAGTTTGCCCAGGACTTTGACGGGGAGGATCCCCAGGATGTGAGGCTTTGAAGTACTAAAATCGGGGAAGTCCCAGACATTGTTATAGGGAACTACAAGTCTGAAGTCCACAAGAATAAACTCTCATTGTTGGATGGTAGCACCCTGGCGCCAGAGGAGAGGTTGTGTGTGCAAGAGTATCAAGGTGTGTGAGTGTGCATGTGTATGTGTCAGTTGCACAAATGTGTGTGTGAGATGTGAGAGAATATTGGTGAACGCATGACTGAGAGTGTGCACAGGTAAGTGCAAGTTGCACAAAGATGTGTGACAGTATTTATGAGTGTGTGAGTGTTGAATGAATATATCAGAATTGGGTATTCGAGTGTGAGAGTGTGAGAGTGTGTGTGCACATGTATGACAGTGGCGGATGAATGGGTAAGTGTGTGAATCTGTGTGAGTGTGTGAATCTGTGTGTTTGTGTGAGAGTGCAGGCATTCTGGGGACAGTAGGCCCTGCCAACCCAGAATCACTCCACTACAGTGATCTCTAAGTGCCTGTGGCACGTGCCACACAGGCTGGCCCAGAGTCCTGCCACAGAGTAGCCCAGAGGAAAGTTCATCCTGCTGGTTCACTGAGCTCGGGGGTAGAAATTGTAAATTTATTTTGCTCTATGACAGTATAATTAGCTTCCCCTCTTGTGAGAAATGAAAGGGCCGTGTGCTCTGCCAGCTGTGGGAGCTGCCTTCCTGCTGGATAAATCTCGTCTCCACTGATACTGTTACACCTGTTTAAACAAGGAACAGAATAGGTATTTATTTGAAGTTCAAGAGGCCATATGAGCCATGGCCTAAATCTAGGCCTGGATATAATTATAAAGATACTTAATTCTTTGTTCTGAAGGATTTCGCAGCCCACGGCTCCCTCAAAGGCTTGGGCAGTTTGCTTAAACTCCCAGAATGTGTCTCTCCCAGAATGAGTAGAGGCAGGGGTGAGACTGGGGCAACCCCCAGACCTTGCGTATCATCAGAACCACCGACATGGAAGAGGAGGCTTGATAAGGATGCAGAGTGCCAGGCCCTCTCTTATCGATTGTCACTCTTGCACTTGGAATGGAACCCAGGAATCTGCACTTTACAAAGCTACCCAGGTCCTTCTAAAGAGTATTAAAGTTCTGACCTGTGGTTTGGGGGTGTGGGGGAGCAGCTCCTCCTGCAGGCATTTCTGGGACTAGGTCAGGGACATCAGTGTATTAATTGCCAGTGGCTGAGCACTCCTCATATGCAGCTTCTTGTCATTTTTCCCACTTTACAGATGAAGCAGCTGAGCTCCTTCACCGATTTTTCTGCTACATATGGGAGCACCTTAGAACAAGAGTTTGTCATGTTTTTGAAGACATGGGCCTTTTTGAGATTCTAACAAAAGCTCTAAACTCTCTCATCACCAAACCACACGTGTGCAGAAGATTTTTCATCATTTCAGAGGGTTCATTGAACCTCCTGAATCCCACCCAAGGACCTCTGATTAAGAATTGCCATCCTGGAAGACACGCTCTCTGGGAGTCCACAAAGGAGCACAGTGAGTTGGATCCTCAGCAGCCTGAGAGGCTTATTGAGCACTTACTGTGTGCAGAGTACATCGAGAGATGTTTTGAATGAGATGAGATGAACTGGAAAAACATGGCTAAACAGAAAGATAAGATGAAGTTTAAGGTAGTTTATGCCAAGATTGACAATATGTACTTGGTGTGCGAGGTGTCCTGGAATGTGGCATTGGCAGGAGGGCTGAAAGGTTGGGAGCAGAGGGCCCAGCTTTGAGGAACCCAGGCCTGGCCCAGTGGGAAGGAGAGAATTCTGAGCAGGAGAGCTTAGTGAACAGCATTCCATAGGAAGTGATGCTTTTTGAGAGAGAGGAGGATGCCACACTCAAGACAGAGACAAGGAAGAAAGCTTGGTTATTTTGTTCTTAAAGGATTTTTGTTGTTTTTGGTTTTGGTTTTTGGTACCAGGGATTGAACCCAGGGTCACTAACCACTGAGCCACATCCCCAGTCCTTTTTATATTTTATTTAGAGACAGGGTCTCACTGAATTGCTTAGGACCTTGCTAAGTTGCTGAGTTTAGCTTTGAACTCGAGATCCTCCTGCCTCAGTCTCCCAAGTCGTGTGCCACTGTGCCCCACCATGCCCAGCTCTTAAAGAATTTTTTTATACTAAGAAATGGGAGGTCTTGGAATATAGTTCACTGCAAAAAAAAAAATAAATAAATTATTAAAGAAATGGGATAAAAAGGAAGAAAGATAAGAAAAATAAAAACGACATGCTCAAAAAGGGTGTAGTATATTTACATTGAATAGTTATTTTAACACAAAACATAATGCTATATAATTGTACTATTTACAAAAATTATACAAGTTGCATGGGAACACCTTTCAGTTTAACTCTGGGACTGTAGCATGGGCTCATTTGCAGATTACAATGGAAGCCCAAACTCAAAGCTCTATGTGAAAGTGGGGTTTGAGGCAAATAGCACTGTGGCCACCCTCTGTCCCTCCACCCTGTGATAGACCCACCTGCCTAGTGTGTCTGGAGGTCTGTACAGGGGTGTGGAGGGCAGAGTCAGGTAGGAGAGAGCTCAGGGGCCCTGCTGAGGGTTTCCTCCTCTGTCCTGTAGGGGGAGCTGCAGCAGTTTAGGGAAAGTCCTTGAGGACCGGCAGGGCAGAGGGCCGAGGCTTCTAGGTGTGAGAAAAACTGGAGGCTGGGAAAATGGCCAGGAAAGGATTGCAAAAGGCCAGAAGCAAGGAGGGTCTGGACAAGGGCCAGGGGAGAGCAGATCTCAATGAAGGAGGTGATCCTGCCCTAGAGGCTTGGAAGAGAGAGACCAGGCAGGGAGGAACCCTGGTTTTGCTGGAAGGTAACTGGGCCATGGTGGCTCTATCAGCAGAACCCAAAGAATTTACAGGGTCTCATGGGTGAATGACAAGGCAGGGAAACTCACCACTTAGGACATCGCCACTGTGCTTACCATACTGAAATTCTCCTGGGGACTCCCTCAATAAAAGTCAGACATTGTAGGCTGAGCCACTGTGCAGCTGGCACTGTATTATTCCTTGAGGGGGTGTTTAGATTCTGAGGAATCCCTGCTTTTTCCAGTTAGGGAGGTTCCTCCTTTTGTTCTGCCAAGGACATGATATTGTCATGTGAAACTTGGGTTCTAATAGACAAGGAATTTTAGTGACTCAAGGGCAAGGTGCCTTGCAGATATATGTAGAATGTTTTAACAACACCTAAAACATGTGAAAATTAATACTAAAAAATAGAGCCAAGAGTCCCTCTGTAATTTTAGGTGGGGGACAAAAAGAGGGGAAAGTGCTGGCTGGAATGGACCTTTAGTTTTGGGAACAGCAGGAATTAACATAGAAAGAAGCTTATGTGGAAGAAGAGGAAGTGCGGAATCTGATATCTATTTCCATAGTAGTCGAGTTGGCTATGAGTTTCAGAAAAGCATATTGCCACTGTCTGGGAGAAAGAAATGTTTTCAAGCAAATAAAGTAGTTTCCTATTTCTGAATTTAATTTCTTTGCATAACAATGAACTTACTAAGCAGACCCAGAAATTGTTAACAAGACCCTATAACCCATTTTTAAGACAATTGAAAACATGCTGCAAATCTGATCTTCCATGCTTAGACAAAACTACATACAACCACTTTTAAGGAACAATAGCAACACGAACGTACATTTAACTCTATTCTGTTGTTCTAATTAATGAAACTTCATTACTGGATTTCATTCTCTGTTTTGCATGGAAGTTCCTTAATCACCAGAAGGATGACGTTTTAATTATATGCTTTTGTGTTCACTGGTGAAAAGAGTCAAACTCCATCCTATTTCCCCTAAATTAAAAAAAAAAAGAAGAAAAGAAAAAAGATGCGGTCATCTTCTATTCTCTTCATTGTAAGTTCTGCTCAGAAATGAGAGATGCATGTAGTGTGCTGTAATCATTGTAGTAATGACACTCAGCATTGCTGCATGCGGCGGCACATCCTGAACTATATACAGTCACGGGACACTTAACAACAGGGAGGGTCCTGAGGGGATGGCCATTAAGTGATTTCATTGTCATGCAAACACCATAGAGCACTTGTACAACCTAGATGGTAAGGGTCAGTCTCGGGATGTGGCCCCTTGATGCAATCAAGAGACACGGAAAACACGAGATTTATGAGGCTGCAGCCAGCGTGCCAGAGCAGACTGTTTTATGGTGCACTTTCTTTTTTTGCATTGTTTTAAGTAGGAGGACATTCTAACATAGCAATAAAATGTATAGTGTAGTATATAGTAAATACATAAACCAGTAATATAGCTCTTTATTATCATTATCAAGTATTATGTACTGTACATAATTTATGTGCTATACTCATACAACTAGCAGCACAGAAGCATTGCCACAAACACATTATGATGGGTATGATGTCACCAGGTGATAGGAAGTTTTTAGCTCCACTGTAATTCATTATAATTCTAAGGACCACCATAGTATATGTAGTCTGCTGTTGACAAAAGCATTGTTATATGGACATGACTGTGTGTAACTAGTTCAATCCTCAAAACACTTTGAAGTTGATATGATATTATACTATTTGTACATGAGGAAACTGAAGCAAGACTATAGTACTTAAAGTCACTGAGACAGTAAATGGCAGAACCAAAATTGGGGCCCAGACACTCTAGTTCCCAAGCCCACATTCTTAAGCACTCTGGTGATATTTTTTTCTTTCATTCATGCACATTGGTGAAAAGAAGCATTCTCCATCCTGTCTCCTTCAGACCAACTCAAAAAATGACATGGTCTTCTTCAGTTCTCTTCTGTTGTGATTTTTGCTCAGACATGAGATGTATGTTGGAGCTTGCTATAGTCATAATAGCAACATTAAGCACTTAAAAATTGTGTCTATCAATCCAGAACCCAAGACATGTTCTTTGCTTTGTAGAGCACAGGGCTCTGAATTAAATGAGAATTATAGCTTATTAAATCTCAGCGTAGGCCCAAATGTCAACAGACTTCCTTTCTGGTTTGTGGGAGCTTTGAAGGAAATAAAGCCATCACCTGGTATGCAAGCAACAATCACATCAAGGCACGTGTAATTTCTCCGGTGTGTCTTAATTGTGTTTCCCAGAAAGGAGTCAGCCGATATTTTTTTCATTAAATTTCCTTAGACATTGTACTCTATCAAATCGGGAGTAGTTGCTCATCCAAAGAGCAAAAATAGACAGCTGGGTGTGAGAAAGTCAAAATGGAGCTTCTCAGAGCTGAAAATAACAAGAGCCTGTTAAGGCCTGGGGCCTTGGCTAATAAGAGCAATTTATTTATCAAGTGGCCTTTAATTGCTTCCGGCAGGAAACAGGACCAGTTCTTAACAAAATTCTTATCTCTTGTCCTTCCTGGGTATACAATAGCTTCTACTTCTCAGATCCATGGCAGTTGGGCACAGGCGTATGAACAGGTGTATAGAATATGGGTAGAAATGTCATGCTTTACTCCTGGGCTGATCTCTTTTCCTGCTGCAGCTTACTTAGGGACCTTGGGTTGGCATGGTGGAGTCACAGGATAAACATGATCTGAGTCACCATGTGCAAGAGAGATGCCAGAGTCACCAGGATGTTCACAGAACTTCGCATGAATGAAAAAAACAAATACTGTTGTGTTAGGAGACTGAGATTGAGTGGTTGTTTATTAGTGCAGCAAAACCTAACATATCCTGAGTAATATACCAACTTTTTCAAGTCTTCTAGGTTTCCTTTTCTTGTTACAGGCAATTTACCAATCCTCTACATTTTCAAATGGTTTTTTGAATTACTTTCCCCACACTGCCGTCATGAATTTTATTCTGGAGCCATGAGGTATGTGGATATATGATTGCATACAGATATGTGTGTATGTATTTGCCAGAACTAGTCTGCTCTTCCCTCTTCCTCCTCTTTGTTTTTAAGAACTACAAAGCAGGACCCCCCAAAAGATATAAATACCCCCAGTTCCCACCACCAAGGATTCATAATTGTTAAAACTTTGTCACCCTTGCTTCAGAGCCTCTTTTTAATTTAAAATTAAAAGGATTACCCAGCTCCCAACACCTATTCAGTTCTGCGTACAATACATATGCCTATGTCCTCAAGCCCTGGGTGACTGAGATAGGAATATAGGATGTTCCCATTGAGTCCTTTTTGTGTTTTTACACACACACACACACACACACACACCATGCTTGATAAATTTTTTCTTTTTTTATTATTTTTTAATTTTTTACAGACTGCATTTTGATTCATTGTACACAAATGGGGTACAACTTTTCATTTCTAAGGTTGTGCACAATGTAGATTCATACCATTCATGTAATCATACATGTACATAGGGTATGATGTCTGTCTCCTTCCACCATTTTTTCATACCTCCACTCCCTCCTCCCTCTCATTTTCCTCTGAAGTTCCTACATTCTTCTTTCACCCCTGACCCCCATTATATATCATCATTCATTTATCAGGGAAAACATTCAGCCTTTGGATTTTTGGGATTGACTTGTTTGACTTAGCATGACATTCTCCAATTCCATCCATTTATCTACAAATGCCATAATATTATTCTTCTTTATGACTGAATAATATTCCATTGTGTATATATATACCACAGTTTCTTTATCCATTCATCTGTTGAAGGGCATCTAGGTTGAACACAATCTTACTATTGTGAATAGAGATGCTATAAACATTGACATGGCTGTGTTACTGTAATATGCTAATTTTAAGTTCTTTGGGTATAAACCAAGGAATGGGATAACTGGATCAAAAGGGGGGTCCATTACAAGTTTTCTGAGGAATCTTCATACTGCTTTCCAGAGTGGCTGCACCAATTTGCAACTCCACCTGCAATGTAAAAGTGTACCTTTTTCCCCACATCCACACCAACGCCTATTATTGTTTGTATCCTGGATAATAGTCATTCTAATTGGAGTAAGATGAAATCTTAGAGTTGTTTTAATTTGCATTTCTCTAATTACTAAAGATGTTGAATACTTTTTCATATATTTATTAATCGCCTGTGTATTTTCTTTTGTAAAGTGTCTGTCCAGTTCCTTGGCCCATTTGATTGAGTTCTTTGTATTTTTGGTGTGATATTTTTAATATACATGAAGAATTTCTGAACTAGTGGACTGAAAATTAAATGTTGAGATTTGCCACAGTGAGATATATGTATGTGTATGTGTGTATTGATTTCACTTTTAGTGGTCCATCATATGAATAATATGAATATATCATATTTTATCCATTTTGCTTGCTATAGATGAATGTTGAGACTGTTTACAGTTCTCGTGGTTATGTTCATTGCTGTAGTTGACATCCTTTCACATACCCATGTGTTGTGATTTAGATATGAGGTGACCCCCAAAAGTTCATGAGTGAGACAATGCAAGAATTTTCAGAGATAAAATTATTAGATTACGAGACATATAACCTAATCAGTGGATTAACCCACTGATATAGATTAATTGTGTGGTAACTGTAGGCAGGTAAGGTGTAACTAAAGATGGGTCACTAGAGACATGCCTATGAAGTATATATTTTGTCTCTGGTGAGGAGAACTCTCTCTGCCTCTCTCTCTCTCCCTTTCTCTCTGCTGTCTGTTGTGTCCTGATCTGCTTTCCTCCACCACACCGTTCTGCCATGATGTCCTGACTCACCTCAAGCCCAGAGCCATGGAGCCAGCAGTCTATGGACTGAGACCTCTGAAACTGTGAGCCCCCAACAAACTTTTCCTCCTTTAGCTTATTTTTGTTGAGTCTTTTGGTCATAACGATGAAAAAGCTGACTAAAACATACACGAGAGCTTCTCTAGGGAACAAGAAATACAACTACTGGAGCATAAAGAATATGGGTTTTCATTCTTGCTTGACTTTGCCAATTGCTCTTAAAGAGGGGGACCAGCATATGCTGAGGGCTTGTGTTTCAGTCACATCCTTGCCCTGTGGCCCAATACAAAGTTACATATGGCATCTTTAGCAAATCTTCCCAGCTAACCAGTCGTATCCTGGGTGGTTGTGTTTCACAACACTCTTAAGCTTAAAGTTTTTGTTTAAAAAGGACATATTCATTGTGAAAAATTAAAGCAATTCGTGAAGGCACAAAGAACAAGGAAATAGACCACCTGAAATTCTACCATCCAGGAAAATTAGCATTTTGATAAATACCCTCCCAAATGTTTGATGGAAATGGCCTTGTGTGCAGTGTCACATACATGGGCTCAGGCTTCGCTAGTCTACTACTGCCTGCCATTTACACAGCAGTACATGTTATGAACACCTTGGGACTCCTTTCCAAAACCACAAACCCCTGCTGGTTTCCTTTGGCTTGGTGTTGCTTTAAGGTTAAAAGTTGAGGGCTGGGGATATAGCTCAGTTGGTAGATTGCTTACCTTACATGCACAAAGCCCTGGGTTCAGTCCCCAGCACCACAAAAAAAAAAAAAAAAAAAAAAAAAAGTTGAGAGGGAGGGAAGGGAGGAGGGAGGATTAACAGAAGGGTTTGGTATACACTCTGCCTGATTTCCTCATTCTCACCATGCTGGGAGGTGCAATGGTTTGGATCTTAAATGTCCCCCAGAAGCTCATGTTTTGAAGGCTTGGTTCCTGATGTGGCAGTAGCAGTGTGCAGAAGTAGGGCCTTTGTGAGGCCCCTGGATCATGAGGGCTCTGAATTTATGAATAGATTTACCAACTTACGGATTCATAACCTAATGGACATTGGGAAGTTCTCATAAAGTTTCTTAGAAGAAACTAAATAAACTTTAGGAGGTGGACCCTGTTTAGAAGAAGTAGATCATTTTGGGTACAAATTTGAAAGGTGCATTTTGCCCCCAACACCTTCCCCTCTCTCTTTCTGCTTCCTGGCTGCCTGCCATGAGGAAAGCAGTTTTGCTCTTCCAAAGTCTCCCATCCATGATGTCTGCCTCACCACTGGTTCAGAAACGATGGAACCAAGTGACCCTGGACTAAAACCTCTGATACCATGAACCAAATACATTTTTCTTCCTTTGAGTCAATTTTCTCAGGTATTTGGTCACAACAACTAACACAGAAAGCTGCCTAGCACAGGAGGCAAGTGTTGGTGCCCATTGCACACTAAGGCATAGCACAGAGGGCCATCAAGTCAGAATTGGGTAAGGTCTCTGTCTTACTCTGCATCAGTTACATTCCTACCACTTCCCATCTTCCACTGGGCTGCCCCCCATTCACTGTGGGATAGAAAGAGTGAAGAGGATTTGATATTGTAGGAGACATGAAGCCCTGGTCTCACCACAACCTTGGAGAACTCAACAGGGACAGGAATAAAAAAATATCTGCTCTGTAGATGTAGGCATCTGTTTTCCACCTTGCCCCTTAGGGAAAAAGGCAGTGGTGTCTTCCTGAAGGACCTCTGAGGTGGGGTATCATAGATAGACATGGAGGGGAGAATGAAGAAATAAGCCAGATCCTAAGGTTTGGTTCTGAACTCTCTCAGACCTGGGGCAAAGGGAAGAAGGATCAGGAAACTTAGGGAGACAGAGGTGTGATATCAAGTGTATGTCAAGCCTCACTCAGTGAGGGAAGGAAGGTGTGAGGGCCTCTCTGAGCCCCCTAAGACTGCCCATAAAACAGACATTGCTGGCCAGGGTTACCCACTGCTTCATTTAGCCAAAAAACATGCATCATTCCATTTTCAAGAGCATATAACAACCCATATTCTGTTGCTATAACAAAATATCTGAGACCAGGGACTTGTATAAATAGAAGTAGTTTATTTAGCTCACAGTTTTGGAAGCTTAAATTCCAAGATCAGGTAGCTCCATGATTAAGCCTCTAGTGAGGACCTCTTGGTGGACAGCATCAAGATGGCAGAAGCATATGTCAAAGAGATCACATGGCAAGACAGGAAATCAGAGAAATTCAGCAGCCAGGCTTGTTTTTTTTTTTTTTAACAACTCACGAGAACTCACTCCTCAAGACCCACAAGCATTAATCCCTTATGAAGTTGTGCCCCCAATGACCTAATGACCTACCACTGGGTGCCACCTCTTAAAGTTTCTGTCAGCTCTTAATAGCACCACATTAGGCACCAAGCCTCCAGCACATAAAACTTTGGGGAACACATTGCATGCAAACCAGTTAGGATGGTCACCAGGCAAATAATGTGGCCTCTCTTCACCCCTGTGATTGTCTAGCGCCACATAGGACCAGGATCCTTAGAGGTTTCCAGGATTGGGGAAGGGAACACCCTAACTTTTGGAGGCTAAATTTTGTTTTGGAGAGATAAAGGAATGTCACATTTCTTGAATTTGATGTTGTGGCTTAAAATGCAGGGCTGAGCGTGGTCACGAGACCTATGCTGTCACTCGGCACTCTGATCTTAGAAGAGCTACACTTGGTTTGATGATCTGCAGTCGCCATCTTGAAACTCTTCATAATGTCTAAACAGGAGCCCCACATTTTCATTTTGCACCTATATACAAATTATGTAGCCAGTCCTGCTAAAATGAATGTCTCCTGCTTCCCCATGTGGACAAGTCTTAAGTTTTATGTCTTGGGGGAAAATCCCCAAGAGAGCTTGAGCAGTTAATGAGAACACTGATCACAAGCCAAGCCCACTACACTGCCACATGCACCATGACCACCAATGATATTGTATAAAGGTCATTCACCAAGTGGATTGTAACATCTTTTTCATGAAAATAGAATCAATGTAAACTTAATGTGTACTATTATGAAACTAAATATGAAAATTATGGTGGCACATAGAAAGGGTAACTGAGATGAAAACAAAGCTGCTCGTGGGGCCACTTTTGGGTGGATGTCAAAAAAGAGAGCTCAAAAAGTGTCAGGGAGCCCTGAGAGAGTAAAGCGTGCGTCACAGCTCCCCAGCCTCCTCCCTGTGATGAGTCCTGTCCAGCACCAAGGGCATGGGGCATTTCGCCTCCAGTCACACCCCTCTTGAACTTTGGCCTTTCATTTGGAGAGAACTTTAGAAGCCATAAATAACCTGGAGCTTTGGAGCATATTTGAAATTGAATATTCTTCTTTCGAAGTTGTCAAATTCTGATGTTTATGATGTCTGAAGCTTATGCCCAGGTTCTTGAGGCTTTGAAAGACTCATTTATAGAGTAAGGACATTTTTTCCCAAGGTTTTGAAATGACCACTGCTGCAGCATGAGGCTTCCAGAAACTTGTGCAGGTGCCCAGGTGTGCATGCCTGCCCTTTGGTCATACATCCAGGGCTAAGGAGGTTGGAGGATACAGGCGAGATCAGGGACCAGGAGACAGAGGCACATCCTCCTCTGACATGGTGTCCCTTATAGCCCCAGACAATCACCCCCCCACACACACCTGCAGCCTTCTTTCTCTGTAATTAACACAGGAACTCTTCATCACTTACCAAGTGAGTTCGTGTTGGGACACTGCACAGAGGAAAGCAAGCAGTCCTTGCTGCCTTGAGGGAGCTGACTGCAGCAGCAGTTACCAGCAGCCAGGTTTCACCAAGTGCTTTCTGTGTGCTTTCTAATTGTTCCACAGAAAGTACGCATTACTTCTCTAACACTTTTTAAAGGAGAAGGAATAAAGCCCCAAGTCCTACTTATGTGTAAGATGCTCCATGTACAAAGCTATACTTGACTGTAAGTTAGAATTCCTTCAAGGTATTAAAGAAATATCAGTGTCCACTAGATTTCCGTAGTTCCTACTCCACATAATGAGCTTGAACTTTGTAGTTTTGATTCTATCTCCACAACTTGTTAGTTAGTAAAATGGAATCAAGACAGTACCTACCTTGTAGGCGCTTTCAATGAGAGCACACGGGAAGCACCTGCTGCGACTGACCACGCACTAAGTGTTCGTCATGATCGTGGGCTTCTCCCTTCCTCTCCCTCTACCCCTCTGCTTCTCTCTATGATAGTGTTACAGATTCGCCAGCTTCTCAAACTTTAATAGGCACACAGATGATCTGAAGATTTGTCAAAATGCAGACTCTAACTCAGGAAAGTCTAGAGTGGAGGTCAAGATACTGAATTTCTAAATTTCCTGGCAATGTCCTGCTGTTGGTCAGGGGATCACACTTTGAAACATGAGGGCAAGAGTAAGTTCATATCCTTTTTGGATTTTCAGTCAAAAAATGCCCTTAAAGATGTTCAGATGTCATCTCTCCTGGGATACCCTTCTCTCTTAGGTAGTATTATGCCGTCCTGTTCATCACAAAACATCAGACCTTCCACACATCAGACCTTCTACTGCTTCTGGGAAATCAAGACATTCGTCATAATACAGGACCCCTACCCTTGGGGAGCTTATATTTTTCATGTTCGCATACAAATGTAGGCGGCTGCCTAAAGTCTATCCCGGATGCTAAGTGAGGGCTGCAGACAACAAATGAAAGTAAGACTCCAGGGTCTATTTTAACTTCTGTAGAGAACTGAAGTCCAAATATTTAATTTGAAATTTTGAGAATGAACATATGCTCCAGATGCAAGACTGCATTCATTAGTCTTAAATTTTAACATGAGAATCATGTCTCTCTATATAAATACATACTCCCACAGCATAGGAGATAGTGTGGTGTATGGTCAAAAGTGTTCATGATCCCAAGTTTTACGTATTCCTCACTAGCAGAGGAGCCATGGACTGAGATGCAGAAGTCATCTGGAACATAAATACATAGGCCGGTGGCTGCACCACACCATAGTATTCTTTGTTTAAGGAACATGTTTACCTCATTTGGCTACATTTTGTGGGACTTTCAGCTCCTGCTTTATTCCATTAAAAGATTATTAGTTGCTATGGGAACAGTGATGTCAAATTGATGTGGGTGGGGCTCAGGGCCATGAATAAACACAAAATAGTTCATCCCACAGGGTGCAAGTTATTATTAGACTTAGGAGTGGCCAGCTGTGTGGGTCACCCCTCCCAAGCCCTGTGTTTTGGATAGAGAAGTCTGGCAGGCTGTGGAGTGGCACACTTGGAAGAAAGTGTCTGTTTCAAATAGCAGGAGTGTCCTGGAATAGGAACATTCCTCCTGACAAAATAGGAGGTGGTCTGCCTGAAGGAACAATGGGAACAGACAAGAGAGGTAACCTAGAGTAGAACACTAAGATAAGTAACCAAACGTTAGAATGATTGCATGAATAGCTATAGCTCTAGGAAGCAGGAGCTCTTTTTGGAGGTAAGAAATATATGTCAAATGCAATACTTTGGAAAGGAAACTCCCTGGAAATGAGGCTTTCTGGGAGTCCTTGGAGTTGAATGGAACTGAAGCTGGTAGCCATGGTAAGCCATGAAACTAAGAGAGAGTCATTAGTTTTGGTTCATGGGGAGGGGAGATACAAACAGGACTGCACAATGACATCAGCTATTTTTATTATCAGACACAAACTCTGTTCCAGACATTCTATGCTTTGATTCTCCCAACAAATGGATGCCATGAGTGAGTGTTAACTCCATCTCACAGAGGTGGAAGAAGACTTTAGGATTGGAAGAACTTGCTCAAGATCATAACAAGGTGGTAGATAAGAACTTGAACTTATTTTTATTCCAAAACCTACTTTATTTTTAACCACTTTAAGAAATATTGACCTCAAGAAAAAGATTGACCTGGGACCTTGCAGTTTGAATCTATTGGACTGAAAGAGTTTGTCACTAGATCCATGAAACCTACGTACATCATGGCCCAATGATATAGGACACATCAAATCAGGGTTCCAGGGAACAGAAGAATGACCAGGCTCCCTCTGCTGGTTTTCACTGGTGATGGCAGTAAAATCAGAGACCACAGCCTGGTGGTGATACCATGGTCACCAACAGGAAACTCCTGCCAGGAGGCCAGACCTGTGCGAGGCACCACACTGAGCCTCAAAGCAGTGGAAACTATTGATCCCACTTGTGGATCAAGACACAGAGATGTGACAACTTCCAGGCACTTGCTTCAAGTCACCCAGCTAGGAGCTGAGTCCTTTGGCTACAAGAGTCTGGTCTTATCTGTTCTGCTACACTGTACATGGGCCAAAACCTAGCAACTATAAGAGAGTTTGAGGTCACCGAGGACCAGCCTCAGTGGCACAGTGGGAAAGTCTTTGGCTATTGCCTTTGACACGGCCAAGACAGGCTGAGGCCAGAAGAACCCTCGGCCAATTTTAAAACTATATAAACACAGCATGCTCCATTCTTCTCCATGGCCATAGTCTCTCTCTTGGCACCCAGAATCTTCCTTCTAATTAGTGACTTCCCAGTGTGATTTGCCAGCATATTAGTCACCTCTGTATTTGTACCACAAATCATTGCTGAATGTTTCCGTTGTGCTGAACCCGGGGCTTTGATGAGCAGGGCCACCTGAACTGGAGACCCCCTGAGAGTGAAGTTTGGCAAGCATGAAGCCACATCCCAAATACTGATGTCATTCTTACATGTATCCACCAAGTCATCCCCTAGAAATAAAAAATTCAAAGAAGAAAAAAAGTTCATACAGACAGCATAAACAGAAAACCTCTATGTAGAAGCTCATGGAAAACTGGTCTCCTAGTTCTAATGGCACCTAGATCCACAAAGTGAGCTCCACAGCTAGGACAGAGGTTTTTAAAAGTGCTTTGCAAATTCTGCAGTGGTGCTTGAGTGTTGGTTGCTATTTCAATTACATAAATTACATATCTTAGAAAATATCCAAGAGGTGAACTCAGAAACTGGAGCAGTTTGGGAAGGGAGAAATAGAAACCATTCAGAGCCCCAAATCATACAATACCTTAACGTTTTGGCCAGTCCTGAGTCACCCTAGTCACAGAATGCTGACTTGAGACCCAATTGCTAGCTTTCTTTTCTTAATTTCTTCCACTCCCTTGGTGCTAGGGATTTGAACCCCTGCCTTTCCACTTCCAAAGCCAGAGCCCTATGGGATGGGCTATATCGTCAGCACGCCAGCTTTCTTTTAGACTTATTTTCTTTCTAGAAGGAATCTCTATCTCCTACTTCTTCTGCAAACTCTTGGCTTCTCCACCACTACTCAGGGCTGCATGCATGTGCATCTTGTACCCAGCACAACTAAAGGGGGCACCATTTACATCAAAGTCCTTGTAAATCAAACCATCAGTTCTTAAACTGAGCTGCATGTTGCAGACACTTTATTGGGTCCCTCCTCCAGAGAGTCTGATGTAATTGGTCTGAATTAAAGGTTGGTTTGGGATTTTTTAAAAATCTGGTCAGAAAATTCTAATATGAGCCATGTGAGAACCACTGAGTCAGACCATACTGTAACTAGCATCCACTGGGCCATGTGGCATATAACCTGAGTAGCCCTACAAATTGATCACCTGAACGTTTGATCGGAAAGGTCACAGATTAAACACAGACTGCCCTGCCTTTTATGTCCCATTTTCCCCTTGGTTGGGACAGGGGTTGAGGAAAGGCTAGGGACCAAACTCTGTTCCTTTGAAGGATCTCTTAAACTTCCTGCTTCCTCCTGAGGAATGAGGGAGAGGCCAGGGTCTAATCCTGTTGAAAATTGGGAATCTTTTCAAGCTCGGTCTTGGAGGCTGCCCAACTTTGGTGCTTGCCTGGGGTGAGCATGCTGTTTTGATCGTCTGGCTAAGAGAGTGATTTAGGCTCTCAGAAGAACCTGGCTCATTTCTCCTGGTGCCCAGGTCATTCTCCGATTGTAAATCAGCCACCTTTAGCAGCTGCATTTTTCTCTTTCAGGCCACAAGGGAACTGTGCAGTTTTTACTGAATTAGCAACTTAATTGCTCCAAATATAGCTCTAATGCCCCAAAGAAGTTATGGCAGTTCCCCAAGGTGTCTGGCTTCCCTGCTCTTCCTCTCCTTTCCACCCTCCCAAGCCCAGGGAATAACTTCAACTCTGGAAAATTGAAGCTGATTAAATCACAGTCCCTGGAATGAACTGACTTTATTTTGCATATGTCAATACCATCAAATCCTGACATACGAATTCAATGTCACCATTCCCATAACAACTAATGACCTTCAAATGAGAAGATGGGAAAGACCAAAAATCCCACAAAAATCCAACGAAACAAGACAAATATGTGACATAAACAAATCCTTGGTGCTGTGGTTTAGTCCGAAGCTTGCCTATTTTACAGCTTCGATGCTCCGTGACTTCTTGACGCTCTCCTGCTGATAAGTGCATCCGTCATCCTAAAAGAGCAAGTCAAACTTCTCTGGCAAAAACCTTGTGTCTGGCATGTGTCCTTATACTTGGCATTTCAAAGCTAATATTTTTGGTTCAGCAGAAGGATTCAAAACAAACATTTTTTTTCAAGTTCCAAATTCTTCAGCAGATATTTGAATCCAGACTGAAGTTAGAGAGAGAGGGGAAGAGAGATAGAAAAAAAAAACCATATGAACCAGAATGGAAGGGTCTGTTAGTTGCCTACTCAGTAGAGATTCTACCATTTGCCCTTTGTAACAGAACAGCAACAAGAACTACATTTTGTAGACTTTGTTTGCAGCTTGATGTGGTCATGTTACCACAATCTGTTCAGTCAGGCGGAAGTACAATTGTTCCTTAATATCCATCCAGGACTGGTTCCAGGACTCCCAAGTTATCAAAATCCAAGAATGCTCAAGCCCCTTTTACAAAATGGCATGGTATTTGCATAAAACCTAGGCACGCCCAGCCATATATTTTAAATCATTTCTAGATTTTATAATACTTAACACAATATAGATGCTATGTAAGTACTTGTAATACTGCATTGTTTAGGGAATAATGACAAGAAAATAAAAGTGCCTATGTTCACCACAGACTCAAATTTTTCCCAAACATTTTTAATACTTGGTTGGTTGAATTCAAAGATATGAAATCCATGGATTCATAGGACCAAGTCTACAATGTGTAACTTCAGGAAGATTTTCTTTTAGAGAGTTGAATCAGGTGTGAAACGTTCCCATTTTTTCTTACCTGTTTTCCTTTCCTTCAACTTAGGATGCGGACATAATGCTGGAGCTTTCCATAGCCATTTTAAACCATGAGGGTACTTTAAAGAGGAAAGCCATGGGCTGGGGCTGGGGCTCAGTGGTAGAGCACTCACCTAGCATGTGTGAGGCACTGGGTTCCATCCTTAGTACCACATAAATAAAATAATGGCATAAAAAAATGTCATGTACTGAATGAAGATGGTGAACAGAGAGACAGAAGCCTGGGCCACTGATGACAGTGGGATCTTCCCTAAAATGCCTACCTCTGGGCTTCTTATATGTGACAGAAAATAAACTTATCCTGTTAAAGTTATTTGGGGTTTGTAGTTGTCCAATACTAATTGGTAAATTATGTTAGAGTTACTTTGGTTTTAAAAAGTTATTTCTCAAACTGTTAGCACAAATTTGTCCATGTTCTTTGAGAACAATTCGCATAATTTGAAAAGGTGTACATGATTATTTCTCACACTCAGCAAGGTTAAGCAATTTGCCTATAGTCACCCGGTTAATAAGTGGCAGAGCTAATATCCTAATTCATCATATACTTTTACTCAAATCTTCTATCCTCTATCAAGAGAGCATGAATTATAACTTCAGCTGACACTAATTCCCTCTGCAGAGTTTGCAATTTTTGACCAACACATATTATGTTTAGTCCTCAGGAGGCTGTGGAATGGTCAGGTCTGGCTTGAATCTATCCTAAATCCAAGTCTTCTGGGAGACATTTACTTACTCCAAAGATGTTGACCCTTATAGAATCTGCCAGGCCTTTGTGAGTAAGCCTTTTGGATATCTTTCCTTCATCTACCCCTCCTCCAGAAGCAGTAATAGTTTCTGTGTAACAGGAGGGAAGAGACTTCCTTATGTTTCACAAAATCCTACTTTGCTTAGCGGACTTAGTTACAGAGTGATTCCCAGAATAAGGTGAGCTGACTTTCTGCAAACATATTTTCAAATTCAGCCCTTTATCATATTGATAATGGTGGCATGGCAGACAAGAGAGAGCACTTGACAACTGACATGGCTAAGCAGAGAAATCATCCGGGTCAACCCATCAAATGAAGGAGCAACACCGCTTTGTTTATTTGGGTCACTCTGATTCAGCATGTGGGTGATGATAAAATTTACTCAAAAGAATCCAGGCAAGAGTTTCTGGGGATTAAACCCATGGTCTTGCACTTGCTAAGCATATGTTCACCACTGAGCTACACCCCCAGCTCCGGAGAATTGTAAGATCTGCCCTAGAAACACCAGTTAAGTGACAAAACCATCTCTCTCTCTCTCTCCCTCTCTCTCTCTCTCTCTCTTTCTCTCTCTCCACACTGAAAATAGGCTGCCATCCTGGAGAGGGGCCTCGGTAAAATGTGAGGAAGTTTGGGCCATGGAAGGAGGGAGGTTCCTCCATCATCACAGAGCTCTGAAGGCAAGGATACCTGCTGTCTGCTGATGGTCTGTCTGGACTCCCTAAACGCTTGTTGCCTAAACAGTGGAACAAATCTGAGTGCCTCTAATGCTAACACTGAAGAATTTCAGTTTCAATTTCACACGTTAAGACAAAGGTTGGCATAGGAATAAACCCCAGTCCTAAAAAAAATACATAAGAAATAATTACATAATCCACACGAAGTTAGGTCCTTTGTGGTTGGTCTTTACACTATCACCTTTAAGGAAAACAGTACAATTAGATTCTGCTATGTGTAACATAAAGAGCAAAATAATAGTGACTTAAACAAGATTTCAAAGTTTATTTTTCTCTCATTTAAAAGAAGCATGGAGTAGATCATCAAGACACCATCACATCACATTTTTTCTTTCCTCCTCCTCCTCCTCTTTTTCTTCTTCTTCTTCTTTTTCTCCTCTCTCTTTTTTAAAAAATCCTTTTGCTCCATCTTGGTAACAAGTCACCTCTATTCTCAAGGTAACCTCATGGTTCAAGGTGGTTACTGGAGCTTCTGTGATCACATACTTTTCAAGGATAAGCAAGAGCAGGAAGTCAAGAAAAGGATTTCTCCAGCTACCTGCCTTCCAGGTAGGAATTTAGGAAGCCCTTTCCAAAAGCTTCTGTATACTTCAGATCAAGTAGAACTCATCACATGACCAAACTTATCTGCAAAGGCAGTTGGGAAATGTAGTCTTTTAACTGATACATTGCCCACCCTCTTCCACCCAATTATATAGGCCTGCAGTTTTCAACCATTTGATCTTGGATAGTCTGTAACTTTGAAAAGTATTGGGGACTCCAAATAACTCTTATTTGAGTACGACCTTTTAGCATTTACCATATTAGAAATTAAACCCCAAAATTAGGAAATATCTTTTTTTTTTTTTTTTTAATTCATTTAAAAATTTCGGTTAGATGGCAGAATAGAGGAGGTCAAGTTCCTGGCTGCTCCAAGGCGTAAAACCAAGAAAGCAGATAGGCAGCTTCTTTACAAGGTGGGTGAACAAAAAAAGGGAGGTGAACTTTACTGGAACTTAAAGCTGTACATTCAAAGCAGACCAGAGACTCAGGAGGTTGGATATAATAAAATAAGGGAAAAAATGCCCAGTGGCACAGCCGCTGCCACAGCCAGGCCAGAAGCTCCAGCCAGAGAGCATAGTGGAGGGATAAGGGAATTAAAGGAACCGGCATTTTGGGGAGGCCCAAGGCGTGTCTGGGTAAGGAGCCTTTAGAGAACAAACACATTGCCCAACAAACCTGAAGGACGGACGTGCTGCATGATATCTGTGTGTGGGGAAAGAAGCCACTATCTCTCCAGGTGGTGCACGGAGGACAAAGGAAGGAATGGTTTTGCATCTGTGGTGCAGGGGGTCAGCAACGAAGGGAGCCTATTCCTGGCAAACCCAAGTTTGGCCTGAAAGACAGGCCCAGTAAACACACACTGCACAACATAGGGTGTGCTTAAGTGACCAGAAGAAAAATCAAATGTGGAGAGAAGTTTATGCAGAGGACAACTGGCTGTGGAAACCTGCCCGGCCCCACCCCTCCCCCTCCAGCCCTTCCCCTGCTTACAGGACCAGACGGGAGAGATGCATCTGACTGGAACTCAGAAGGTGGGGGCTGAGGCAGGGGCAGAAATTGTTTGGAGACTAAACTGGAGACCAGGGAACATAGGGTCTGGAGGTGATGTAGGGGACTAAGAATTAACTTCCTTACAAGGGGAACCCAGAGGAGATCCCTGGGGTAGTCTTCCAGTGTGGACCCGCAGGTACTGGAGGTGGGCTGATTTAGTCTTCAGACCACTTAGCATTCAGCAAAGAGCCTGGAGCCTGCCTAGGCCTAAACTCTGCCTCCAGGACCTCCGCCCGTGGGACTACTCTCTCACGCCAGTCATCCAGAAGACGGAGCACCACACTCCAAAAGACCCCCCGAAAACTACTGAGATGAGAAGCTGAGGATATTTTGAATGGAAAGAATTCTTTAACTTTTTATCAAGAGTTTTTCCTTTTTTTTTTTTTTTTTAATTCTTTTCACAGTTTAATTCTGACCTTAATAGCACATGGACATTTATACAGTTTCCTATTTTTTTTCTTCTTATCTATAGCATTTAAAAAAATTTGTTCTAATTAGTTATACATGACAGTTTTTGAAGCCAGCTATTTTCCATGGCTTAGTTTTTTGTGAACTAAGATGTTTGATTTGTATATTTTGGTTTTGTTTTGTATTCTTTTATTTTTATTTTTAATTTTTAAAAATTCTTGCTTTACATATTTTTGTCCAGTGTCCCTTGATTCTCTTTGCTTCTGCTAACAACCAATCTCTATTGTTCTGTCTTTCACACTTACTTTAATCTCTTGCTTCTGTCTTCTTTCTCCCTCATAATCATCACATCCTATATATCACTTCTGTTCTCTCCCTGTCCACCATTTGAAAATGTAAACCCTTTTACAAACTTTCTGTTTTTATTTTAAGCAATAACTGATCATATCATTTCTGTTTATTGTGATGATTAGCATTATAGATGTCATAATAGGAACTATTTGGTTAATGGTGTAAATTGTTTGTATTGGTTGTTGTTATTATTTGTCTCCCTCTAAACAGTGAGGTACTAAATACCTTCAGGGACACTGTAAGTCCACAGGGTAGAAACGCTACAGCCTCAGATCCATACTGTTAGATAGGTAGACACACAAACATGAAAAAGCAAGGGAAGAAATCACCCCAAGCAAACCAAGATACTCTAATAACAGAATCCATCAACACCACAGCAGAAGAAATGTCAGAGAAGGAGTTTAGAAATGTACACAGGTAAACTGATCTGAAAAGTAAAGGATGATGTAAGAGAGCAAATACAGGTAGCAAAAGATCACTTCAATAAAGAGATAGACTTCTAAAACAAAACAACAACAATAACAAAAAAATCCTTGAAATGAAGGAAACAATAAACCAAATTAAAAATTCAATAGAAAGCATCACCAACAGACTAGACCACTTAGAAGACAGAAATTCAGTCAATGAAGGCAAAATATATAATCTTGAATTTAGAGTTGACCGTACAAAGATGTTAAGAAACCATGAACAGAAATTCCAAGAATTATGGGATAACATGAAAAGACCAAATTTGAGATTTATTGGGATGGATGAAGACATGGAGATACAAATCAAAGGAATGCACAATCTTTTCAATGAAATAATATCAGAAAATTTCTCATAACTAAAGAATGAAATGGAAAATCAAATATAAGAAGTTTACAGGATTCCAAATATGCAAAATTACAACAGATCCTCATCAAGGCACTTTAAAATGAAGATGCTTATCATGCAAAATAAGGATAGAATTTTGTTTTATTATATTAAATACATTTTTAGTTGTAGATAGACACAATATCTTTATTTTATTCATTTATCTTTATGTGGTGCTGAAGATTGAACCCAGTGCCTCACATGTGCTAGGTAGGTGCTCTACCACTAAATTACAACCCCAGCCCAGGATAGAATTTTAAAGGCTATGAGACAAAAATATCAGATTACATATAGGGGGAAATGAAAATGGATCTCAGCTGATTTCTCAACCCACGCTGTCAAAGTGAAGAGGTCCTGGAATAACATAAACCAAGCTCTGAGATAAAATGAATGCCAACCAAGAATTCTATATCCAGCAAAATTAAGCTTCAGATTTAAAAATGAAATAAAAATCTTCCATGATAAACAAAAATTAAAAGAACTCGCAACCAGAAAGCCTGCACGTAAGAATATTCTCAACAAAATATTCCATGAAGATGAAATTTTTTTAAAAAGTGAAAACCAGTGAAAGGAATAACTACAAAAAAAAGGACTAGTCAATCAAAGGAGAAATTAATTCAAATTAAAAACTAGAAAGAAACCAAAATGACCAGGAACACAAATTATTTCTCAATAAAAAACTTGAACATTAATGGCCTAAACTCATCAACCAAAAGACATAGATTGGCAGATTGGATTAAAAAAAAAAAAAAAAAAAAAAAAAGACCCAACAATATGCTATCTCCAAGAAACTCACCTCATAGGCAAAGACATCCATAGACTGAAGGTGAAAGGATGGGAAAAAAGCATATCATTCACATGGATCACATGAGTAAGCAGGGGTTTCTATCCTCATATCAGATAAAGTGAACTTTAAGCCAAAGTTAATCATAAGGGACAAAGAAGGACATTTCAGACTGCTTAAGGGAATTATACATCAACAAGATATAGCAATCATAAATATTTATGTCTCAAACAATGGAGCATCTACATACATCAAACAAACCCTTCTCAACTTCAAGAATCAAGTAGACCACAACACAATAATACTGGCTGACTTTAACACACCTCTCTCACTACTGGATAGATCTTCCAGACAAAAACTAAACAAAAACTATAGAACTAAATAATACAATCAATAATTTAGACTTAACAGACACATGTAGAATATTTCATCCATCAACGAGTAAGTATACTTCGTACTTAGCAGCACATGGATCCTTCTCTAAAATAGACCATATCTAATGCCATAAAGCAACTCTTAGCAAATATACAAAAATAGAGATAATACCCTGTATCTTATCAGATCATACTGGAATGAAATTAGAAATCAACAATAGATTAAAAGAAAAGAAGCTATTCTAACACCTGGTGACTAAATAATATGCTATTGAATAATGAATGGATAACAGAAGAAATCAGGAATGAAGTTAAAAAATACCTAGAAGTAAATGAGAATAGTGATACAGCATATCACAATCTCTGGGACACCATGAAGGCAGTGCTAAGAGGAAAGTTCATTGCATTGAGCTCATTCATTAAAAGAATAGAAGGTCAACAAATAAAAGGCCTAACCTTACATCTCAAAGCCCTAGAAAAAGAAGAACAAATCAATACCAAAAGCAGTAGAAGACAGGAAATAATTAAAATCAGAGCTAAAATCAATGAAATTGAAACAAAAGAAACAATTCAAAAAATGACAAAAACAAAAAGTTGGTTCTTTGAAAAAATAAATAAAATTGATAAACCCTTAGCTGTGCTAACAAAAAGAGAGAGAAAACTCAAATTACTAAAATTCATGATGAAAAAGGAAATATCAAGATGGACACTACTGAAATACAGAAGGTAATTAGAAACTATTTTGAAAATCTATACTCCAATAAAATAGAAAGTCTCAAAGACATTGACAAATTTCTAGAGACATGTGATCTACCCAAACTGAACCAGGAGGACATACACAATTTGAACAGATCAATCTCAAGCAATGGAATAGAAGACACAATCAAAAGCCTACCAAGGAAGAAAAGCCCAGGACCAGATGGATTCTCAGCTGAGTTCTACAAGACCTTCAGAGAAGAATTCACATCAATACTTCTCAAATTATACCATGAAATAGAAAAGGAGGAAATCCTTCCAAACTCATTCTATGAAGCTAGTATCATTCTGATACCAAAACCAAACAAAGACATATCCAGGAAAGAAAACTTCAGATCAATATCCCTGATGAACATAGATGCAAAAATTCTCAATAAAATTCTGGTAAATCACATACAAAAACATATTTAAAAGATGGTGCACCATAATCAAGTGGGATTCATCCCAGGTATGCAAGGTGGGTTCAACATATGGAAATCAATAAACATAATTAATCACATCAATAGACTAAAGACAAGAATCATATGATCATCTCAATAGATGTAGAGAAAGCATTTGACAAAATACAGCACCCTTATGTTCAAAACACTAGAAAAAATAGGGATAGTAGGAACATGCCTCAACATTGTAAAAGCTATATATGCTAAGCCCAAGGCCAACATCATTCTAAATGGAGAAAAGTTGAAAGCATTCCCTCTAAGAACTAGAACAAGACAAGGATGCCCTCTTTCACCACTTCTATTCAACATCATCCTTGAAACTAGCCAGAGCAATAAGAAGATATTAAAGGGATACAACTATCACTATTTGCCAATGATATGATTCTATATTTAGACGATCCAAAAAATGCCACCAGAAACATTTTAGAACTGATAAATGAACTCAGCAAATTAGAGGATATAAAATTAACACCCATAAATGAAATGCATTCGTATACATCGCTGAAAGAGAAATTAGGAAAATGACCCCATTCACAATAGCCTCAAACAATCTTTTTGGGAATCAATCTAACAAAAATGAAATACCTCTACAATGAAAACTACAGAACACTAAAGATTGAAATTGAAGAAAATGTTAGAATATGGAAAGATCTCCCATACTCTTGGATAGGCAGAATTAACATTGTTAAAATTGTCATACTACCAAAAGTACTATACAGATTTAATACAATTCCTATTAAAATCCCAATGACTAGAAAAAGCAAACATGAAATTCATTTTGAAAAAAAGAGACCCAGAATAGTCAAAGCAATCCTTAGCAAGAAAAGTGAAGTAGGAGGCATCACAATACCAGACCTTATATTGCAGAGCCATAGTAAAAAAAAAAAGCATGGTATTGGCACAAAAACAGACACAAAGACCAATGATACAGAATAGAAGACACAGAGACAAACCCACATAAGTACAGTTATCTCATGTTAGACAAAGGTGCCAAAAACATACATTGGAGAAAAGATAGCCTCTCCTAAATGGTGCTGGGAAAATTGGAAATCCATATGTAGCAAAATGAAATTAAACCCCTCTCTCTCACCCTGCACAAACAAATAGATCTCACGCGCATATATATATATATATAATGTAATATTACTCAACCTTAAAGAAGAATGAAATTATGACATTTGTCAGTAAATGGATGGAACTGGAGAATGTTAGGCTAAGTGAAATAAACCAGTTCCAAAAAACCAAAGGCTGAATATTTTCTCTGATATGTGGAAGCTAAATCACAATAAGAGGGAGGGGAGAAATAGAGATATTTTGGACTAGACAGAGAGGAGCAAAGGGAGCAAGGTGGGGCATGGGGGTAGGAATGATAGTAGAATAGATTGGACATTATTACCCTATGTGCATGTGTGATTACATGACCTGTATAACTTTACAGCATGCACAACCAGACAAGTTATTCTCCATTTATGTATGATATTTCAAAATGCATTCTTCTGTCATGTATAACTAATTAGAACAAATTAAAAAATATTAAAAATTAGTTATAAACCCTTAACATGTTAAATAACATATGCTTTCAAAAGCAAAACTAAAAGTGATTTTGTTTTATATTTTTTCAAACTTCTTTAACATTTGGCTCAGAAGATGACCTGATTCATACATCTTCTTCTGCATTTATTCTTCTGTGATATGTTGTTTTGGTTGAGTTATATGAACAAGATCTGACCTCATGTAGATAGAGAGTTGGAAAATATAGACATGTTTTGAAAGTTTTCCAGATAATTATGTATATTTTTCTTTGATTTGACATCAAAATTCATGTGGTAGCTATTTAAAGATTAGTTGCAATGTGGACTTGGAAACCACTTTAGTGAATATTTTGTACTCTGTTACATTAAAATCCACTGGTCTATCTTGCAGATTATGAATTTTTACCTATATATGTTATTGTAATATCATGTAATAGTCACATAGAAAATATTTGTACTTTGAGTTATGCAGATCTTTCAAATGTTGACACATTTCATTGTATAATATTTTAAAAATCACACATCTTAAATATCACTACTCATCTTAAAAGAAAAGTCAGCTTTGGGAAAGCTGTCAGGCTCACAGTGACAAATATACATTTTCAAAAGCTTTTATGTTCACTTCAGAGACTAACTGCTATCATTGGCAACTAGTACTGTCAGTTATTTCATGTGAAATGTGAGATCTATTTGTTTGGTTTTGAGAACATGTCTGCCTAATGTACAAGTTTGAATGACTCTGACACATCTGTCAGTCATACTTTTAAGAAAAAATGGTGTTCATGCAATAGTGCAACTAGTTTGGCTGGCGACTCAATTGCAGAAATGCATTCCCTCCAAGCAACTGTCACAGTCATGCATCAGCAGAAGTATATTCTGTGTACTTCTCACTCCACAGACTATTTAAAAGATATGCACTCAAGGGTTGAGATGTAGTAAAAATTATTTTTTTTACTGCTTCAAGAGAGCATTTTAAAGTGAAACTGGCATTTGACAATTATTTATTTAGTTATTTTACTGTGAGTGAGTGATGGCAAGGAATATAATTATTACTAGAAGCTCGGTGCTTATATTAGTTTCCTGTGGTTACTGTAGTGAATGACCACAAACTGGGCTGCTTACAAGAACAGAAGTTTATTCTCTGACAGTTTTGGAGGTCACAAGCCTGAATTCAAGATGGTAGCAGGGCCATACTTCCTCTGGAGCCTCTGGGGAGGGATAGCTTCCCACCTCTTTCAGCTCCTGGTGGTTGCTGTCATTCCTTGGCTAGTGGCAGCCATCACTCCAATCTCTGTCTCTGTCTTCACATGGGCTTCTCTTCCATCTGCAGAATCTCCCTCTCGCTCTTTCTTACATGGATACATGTGGATGCATCTAGGACCCACCTAGATGACCCAGGATAATCTCCGCCATCTCAAGATCCTTAATCACATCTGTAAAGACCCTTTTTCCAAACAAGGCAATATTGATGGGATCCAAGGTTAGGACCTGCTGTCTTTGGGAGGGAGTCATTCTTCAGTCCAGTACAGTGCCATGGCTTTGCTTGGTTCTAAGCCCCCAGCAGTTTGACTCACTACTGTTTTTGCAACATCCATGCAAATGTCCACACAATTTTAAGGTACAGGTTTTAGAATGATTTCTTCATTAATTTTCACCTTGCAGTTCTCCCTTCCCCACCCCATCTCCTCAAAATGCAAAAAGGGAGTCCCCAGGACCTAGGAAGTGTACTTTGATAACTGCTGATACTGGAGAACAAATGTGGGCATTACAAATAGAACTCTCCACCACAATAGCTAGGAAGGAAAGGTAGTCTTTTATGCCCAGAAAATGAGTTCATTTGGTGGTCGAGGAGATATATGACTCCATAGGACTGCATCATTCTTTGGAGGAGAGGTTTTCTTAAGATTGGTGTGCCTGAGATCCACAGTCCTGGAGAGGAATCACATTGTTTAAGTGCTCTGATGCCTATAATAAGAAAGATCCCTTCATGTAGAGAGGAAGAGCCTGGGCTCATAGAACCAGAGCTGGGGACCAGAAGTCAGCAAGGAGTGTGAGAATGAATCCAGGGAAGAATCATCCCCAAGGTCAGGACAGTCAATAGGCCGGAAAGTTCCAGTGAGTTCTGTTCAGGTTATTGAGGGATCAGCTGTCACTTGTGGACAATACAGGATCAAACCAGCTCGAGACCCCAGAGGAGTCCAAGCCACACAAGCAGGAGAAACCAGGAGGCAAATTGGGCCAGGGCTTTGGGCACTGACCCCTTACTGGCTCTCCCCTCTGGGTGCAGCAGTTAATCCCTGCAGCTCCTCCTCCTGCTGAGGAATATGTTACTTAGGTTCCTCCCAGTTTCTCCTGTCAAGGTGCAAAGGTGGCAGCTCATGTGTAAGTGAATTTCTGTTCGCTCTGAACAGTTTTCCAAGGTGTGGCAGTGGGGGCTGGGTTGGGGAAAGACTCAAAGAAAGAACCTGTGGTAATCTGATAGGGGACTTTCTGAGAGGGTGCTCCTGTTACCCCAGGCACTGCCAGCAGGAACTTTAGCAACAAGATGTGTGTGCGAAAAATCTTTCATACAGTGAAAGCCCTGTCCCTGCTCCAGGGACTTCATTGGTATGTGTCCATGTGCAAGAGTTCATCACAGTACATGTGCAGTGTGTGTCCACATTGATGAATGTACTCACATCACATTTGTGCCTAAGACTTGTGTGTTTATGTACTACATATATAATAGTAGTGGCAATGGAAATTATTTATTCTAGAACTCAAGAATGTAAGACTAATAGAAGGCATGGAGAGAGATCAGTGCCTTCTTTTCCCCCACTATTCTACAAATAATTTTATAAACAGGTAATATATAATTGTGGTAAAAAAGTTCTTTCATTATCATGAAATAAAATGAAAATGAATCTACCATCCTCCACCCCAGAAATAATTATGACCAATTCTTCCATGTTCTTCAAGAGATTTTCTATGTACAAAAAGATGAGCTGGGATATAGCTCAGCGTTAGAGTGCTTGCCTAGTCTGTGTGAGGCCTCAGGATTGATTCCCAACACCCTCAAAAGAAAAAACACTGAGTACATACACACTCAAATATGTATGTCCACCTTTAAAAATAGCAAATGAGAAGGTTGGAACAGAAAATATCTATCTTCTAATACCTGTGTGTATAAGCACAGACTCCAAAATGTATTTGTTTGGCTCTATGATTTACGTGTGTGCATTGGTTTTGCAACACAGGGCAAAATTCTTTGTTATAAGAAAACTTCCAGAACCCAGGAAACAGATTTCCTTGCTAGTTCTTCTAGTAATTCATCTTAAAATCTCAAGGCAAATAAAATGCCCTATCTGAGACCTTGTGACTTCCCAGAGGTAGGTGAGAATCATTCCCATGGTGTTGTCTTCACTTTCTGATTTGTCATCAATGCTTTCAGAGCTGTCCGGCAAAGGTTTATTTAGTACAGCTCTCTGTTGATTTTATAACCGACTGCTGACTGCTCAGGACATAAAAATCCTGATGATTTATGAGTAGTACGTGGGGAAGAAATCCATAAATCATATTCTGTAATAAGAGAGTGTAGGTGAATACACACACATTTGGATGTTTCCACCTTCAAAAGAAGAGTCATAGGCATATGCAGAAAATATATTCATTTTTAATTCAAGGAGCATTGAAAACTCATTGGTAAAAGACCCAGTCAATAACCTCTGAGAGTTAAATTGTACAGATAATATTTTAATGACTCTGAAAGACTCTGAAAGAAAAAAAATAATAAAAGACTCTAGTTCCTACTTTTGAGATGTTTAAAGGAGTTTTTATGGCCCTAACAGAAAAAGAAAATTTTTTTCAATACTTTGGCCAAAAAAGTTGAAGGTTGTCTGGGCTTTCTGATACTCTTACAGCTATTCTGTGACAGATAATTCTCAGCCAGTCAAAGTTCTCTTTCTCTTTTCATGTGTTATTTTTTTTTTCCGGGCCTGTGTTTGGAAAAATCTCTAATAATATTCTAAAAGTAAGAAAAAGGGTGGGGGGAGGGGAAAAATAAAATAAACATCATTACCCTATGTAAATGTAAAAAAATAAAAAATAAATAAAAATAAAATAAAATAAAATAAAATAAAAGTAAGAAAAAAATCTACTAATTCCAGAGGAGCCTGAGCACTTTAGGGGCTGAAAGAAATGAAGATACAAAGGGAAAAAGATCTTGAAAAACACTTTTTGTTTGCAAAGTAAACTTTATCAGGTATCAGTCTGCTGCTATGAATAGTTTACCAACTGTCTGCCTTCCAAATGCACTATAAAACAGCTAGAAATTGATGATGCATTTAGCACAAAGGTAATTTTGTTTGAGTCCTGATCCTAGTCAAACAAAGAGGGAAAAAAGTGTGTGTGCAGTGTGGGGGGGGGATGGGAGAAATTGAATACTGACTGGATATCCGATGACATTAAGGAATCATTGTAAAACTTTTAGTATAATAATGGCGCTGTAATTGTTTTTGAGTCTTCATCTTTCCAAGGTACACAGTGAAATGTTTGATGAGGAAATAATCTGATGACACTTGAACTTGTTTTTTAAAAATCCAGTTGAGTGGGGGTGGGCTCTGCATTGACAGTGGAAGTGAATGAGGGCTACATATATTGTTCCTTCTACCCTTGTATCCGTTAGAAATTTTTCATCATGTAAAAAACAACAAAACAGCTAATAAGCTAGAATGGTCATTGATTATCCATTTGGAAAGTTCTTCATGTCTTCATTTCCCATTTGTTATTCAACAGGGGCTGAGAAGTGGTTGTGTGCAGGACTCTGAACCAGGCACTCTGGGGAAGGCCAGACTCTGTGAGATGGGCTGCTGGTTGTGACAGGTAGGGACACAACTAAGATCTGGACACACCTCTGATATGTGTCAGAACCTTTCTCCTCTTGGTTGGTAGGAAGGCATCTGCCAGTGGTCACTGTGAGGGGCTTCTGTTTGGGGTGCAGCCACCCTGTACGTAGTCAGCTTCGGGGAAATCTTACTCCACTGATCTAACAGTAAACAAGGCCAGGAGGAGCCCCAGAGGTCTGAACCTGAAAACAGACACCAGGTCAGCTCTTCGCAAACAAGAGCCTTTATTTTCACACTGTACCAAGAGAAGAAGAGAGGAGAGTGTTGAAAGGGCTGGATTTGTAGCAGAGAGTCACGTGGTGAACTTGAAACAGACACAGACTGAGCTCCATGGAGAAGAAGGGAAAGTGACTAAAACCTCTGGAGAGTCTCCATTGTGAAGAACAGGCCCATGCTGCAAAAGAGCAGGGCCCCTGCAAGGGCTGACAGGGACCAAAGAAGATGGCCCCAGAGCTTTGTGGAAGCATCTTCCATTGGTATTTGGGCTTCATTTCTCAATCATGGATAATCCCAGTCCAGATTAATGTTAAATTCTTAAGAAACCTATTTTTTTGCTTTCTGTTTTTGTTTGTTTGTTTATTAACAATGACTTTTAGCACTATTCTGAACTCTATGTGGATGGCCCAATTACATATGACCCCACCGGAGGCCAAGGATGGAGGAGGAGAAGGGGAAGTTGGTTCTGCCATGGCCTGCAGCTCCCACTCCATTAAAACACTCCCATGGCTTCCCAACTTCTCCTCAGACAAACCCAAAATGTCTGACAGACCAGCAAGGCTGATGGGGTCCCTTGGATTCTGACCCAGACACCAAATCCCTTCAGGCACCTGCCCAGAGTCAGGGCTGCTTCCCCTGCACACCATCTACGGGTGCACAGCAGACCAGGAGACTAACTCCAGCTCTCGGTTTCACATTCTTTGCCCTGATAAGATGCTGAGAGAATGCTGACAGGGAACTATCTGGATGACAAACCAGAAACTGTAGGCAGCATGTTCCTACTGGTCGGGAGACCAAGCAAGGATCTGGGGGTCGTATGTCAGGAGTCCCCCAAAGAGTTTTCCATCAGGTTGGCCCCTCTGACTTCCCAGTCAAGAAATAGAGTATGGCGAGGTTGTCCAACAGCCAGAAAGGTGATGGGTGTAATGTCTTGGGTACTAAGGGCAGCAAGGAAATGAGAGGCTTCCACAGCCCTGAAGATGCTTCCCACTGCCCCCTTCCCCGAGGCACTTCACCAGGCTTCTCCCATGAGCACTGCCCTCTCTTCTTTGGTGGATGCTACTGTCCCTTTGAGTCCCTACAGGGTCTCCACAGGTGGCTGCGCCTGTGAACAGCACTCCTGGGGTTATACAAGGCAATGACTCCAACCTCACTTTCCCAGGCAATTTGAGACTCCTCGGTGAGTACAAACCCCTCCTAGAACTCCAGGACTCCTCATAAGTATCAGAGAATAATTGATAGATAATATAGATGATCAATGTTTGTTTCTCCACTATGCCAGAAGTTCTATGAGTACCAAGCCTTATCTACTCTTTTTTTTTTTTTTTTTTTTTTTTTCACTTTTCACAGTTGTCTTCCCACTTGATGGCCCTGGTCCTGACACAGAGTAGATGCTCAATAAATGAATGTGGAAGAACAAATTTCCATTTTCTGATGCCCTGATGGTTGCAGTCTCCACTTGCACCATGGGTTCCTGAAGCCATTAGCCCTGAAGCCTGACTTCAGGACCATAAATGACTATGGTGGCACTGAGATGGGAAGAGTGGTGCTGAATGACTGATGCCTGGAGCTAACATCTCCCCGAGGTCACTTCCCTGCATGGTTGACCCTCTCCTGACATCACCAAGACTAGTTGGCCGTCTTGCCCAACCTGGCTCCACATAGGCTGCCCTTTCCTAACATCTTTTCCTATACTGAGCTTCCTTTGATGTTCATTGCAACCCATTTTATCATCTGGCAGTCAGCATGTCACTAGTGATGCTCCATGATGTCCTTGTCACCTAACTTCCTCCCTAAAACTGATAATCCCCAGCAAGGACTCCAGTCTCCCATGAATATATTGAGTGTGAAACTAGTAAACTCAATCTATAAACAGAATCACATTTCTCCACCTTCTATTCCCCAAAGTGAAAATGAATATAAAGGTATTCCTTGGGACATATTATAAATCACAATCATAATATGCCAGACTTATATTACTCCTATTCTTGAAAAACTAGGTGCTTCTAATAGAAAGTAAAAATCATTCCACACACAGTCGTGGTATCAAAACTTTAAAGCATTGCTAAATCCTGGATCTTTCTTTGGGGTGTTCTCTTACCTTGAATGGCTTTACCTTTGTAGCCTGGAAAATATCTTCTGACACCTAATGGTTTTAAACTACCTCTTCTAAAGTTTGCTTGTTTATTACACAGTTCAGATTCAGGAAATGAAGGATATCAGTTTTTTTTTACAAAGAAGGTGAGCTCATCTTAGCCAAAAGATTCTTTCCACATCCTGTGACTTGCCAGTTGTCGACACGCTAGTTCTGCTCTAACTTAACAGATCCCGAGGGCTTGGGGAAGTGCTTGTGGTCTATTGGTCACTTGGCAGTGTTCATTCATGCTCAGGATGACCCCAGTCTGGGGTGGACCAAGAGTCACTCATGTGCATCACACATCAACCTTCAGCATTGCAGAAGACAACAGCAGCAGCCCAGGGTCACTGTGACTCAGTGACAACCTACAGATTTATTTACATCATAATGTTATCATTTCATCTGTATGGTTTGGTCAGCTATTCAATGCTATTCTAACAGGAGGTTTTTTTTTTTTTTTTTTATCTTATTCTACTATATTTATGCATCTATTTTGCAGGCTTTAAGAGTCCTTGAGAGAGACCAGAAGGCAAACTGGTTGACTGAGACATGCAAGTCCACTTTGGGGCCCAGGACAAGCCCTGGGAAATCTTTAGTTGAACCTCTTTTCTCTCCCCTGCTCCCCTCCGGCCCCACTCTCACCACCTGGAAGCAATGATTTTCCCCTTGGCTGCTGGAGTTAAAACTGAGACACCAATGCATAGGGAAAGGGGGAGGGGGCAGGTGAAATTCCTGCTCCCAAGAATCTTTTACAGAGGGTTTCTTACCTGACAGAATTTGAAACTGTACTAAAGGGGAACTTTCCCAGGCCGTTATAATCTTTACCCATCTGAAACATTTAACATCCCACTTCCTTTTTCTTTCCCACCTTGAATGGTACCTGTCAGGCTGCCTGGGCTGCTCTACTGCCTAATTTCTGAAGGTCACAGCAGAGAACACTCCAGTTGTCAGGTCACAATAATTCGAATATTCATTCCCTTAGCATAAGAGTCTCTAGCGGGGGAGGGTGTATATTTCCTCATAGGGTGGAGGCGAGAAGCAGGCACAGTCCCCTTCTTCCAGCTGTGTCTCTTCTAGCTGGTCAGCATCAGGGCTACGTCTGAAATGTGAGCAGAAAACACAGAAGCATTACCTCCCAGGACCCCACTCACAGAGCTAGTGTTCCACCCTGAGCAGCAGACTGCACAGATTTATAGTCCCCACCACTGCCTCACAGACCAAACACAGCCATCGATCATGATGGTGACAGGTGGGAAAGGACCATGCTCAGTACACACACCATACCTGTCATTTCCACCATCCATGAAAGGAGAGTCCTCGCCCTGCACGAACGCAGCGTTGTCTTGAGGGTAGATGGTGTAGTAATGAGGGGGACTCGGCATGGCGGCTGCTGGGACTCCAGAGGGTATGAGACCACAAGGGTTCACCACAGGCTGCAGGTAGGAGGTGTTCATCCCCATCTGCTCCTGAGAACCGTAAGGAGGAGGGATATACTGCACCACAGTGGCCCCATGGAAGGTGATGGGCTGGTTGATGCCCGTGAAAACAAAGGATTGTCCTCCTGATGTCTGTTCCGAGTCCAGGACCCTTTCCTCACTTTCTTTGCACAACTGGCAAGAGAGCATTTTGAACTTGCACACAGCAATAAGGATGAACGTCACCCCAACTGACAGCAGGATGGGCCCAAGGAGCTGGGTCCATTCAAAATGGGAGACGCCTTGGTATTTGATCCAGCCCATGACGGTGAACGTGATCCCCACTAGTCCCAGAAAGATGCCTGAGAAGAGCAAGGTGGCCCCTGCCTTGTCGTCGTCGGACACTTGGATGTCAGCAGTACTGGGTGTGTAAGGAGTGACGGAAAACACATTGAGAGGGAAGTCCTCCAAGCGGCTGCTGCTGTGCTCCATGGTTCCTCACGGGAGTGCCCCGCTTCTCAGAGGGGAAAGGGATTGTGAAAGGCGGGGACTCACAGGTTCAGATTAGTTATAGAAGAACTTTGGGCTTCTGTGGTTAACAGAGTATAACACACGGAGGGCTGAACTTTGTTTAGAAGAATAAAGGTCTGAGAAATGAAGCCTGAAATTTTGTTATAAACTGCCAGCAAATGGAGGTCTCTGTTTTGCAAGCCAATGATGAACTCTCTCTCTGATTCATATTCATTCATTCACTTAATCAAAAAACATTTCTCACGCTGTTCTTAGGCCCTGAGGTGCTTTTTATAACCATATGAGGAGGCATTGCTCTGAGCCCTGTTTTTGTCTTCCCCAAGCCAGGTTTGTAGAAATGGCAAAGCTGCCTCCAGGGAACCTTGATGTATCTACCACATGCTCACACGAGTGCCCTGCTAAGTTAGCCTAACCTAACTTTGCTACTGGATCAGCTCATTCCAAATAGGTGGACACAATTTCTTGTGTATTCCAAGCCACTTCAGAAATCTCTAGTTACGATATATTTGTCCTAGTTCATTTTCTGTTGTTATAATAGAATACAGAATAGGAGGTTATTTCTCACAGTTTCAGAAGCTGGCAAGTCCAATACCAAGGTGCCTGTATCTGATGAGAGTCTTCTTACTGCATAACATGGCAGAAGGCATCAAATAGAGAGAGCTCAAGAGTGCCTCAGCTCAGGTCTCTCTTCCTCTTATTTTATTTTGATTTCTTTGCCATGTTGGGGATGGACCCAGGGCCTGGTGCATGGTAGGCAGGCACCTTAGCCCTGAGCTATATTCCCAGTCCTCTCTCTTTCTTTTCTGATAAAGCCACTAGTCCCATTATGGGAACCCCACCCTGATGATCTCATCTATCCCCAATTACTTCCTAAAGGCTCCACCTATAAATGCCATCAATATATGAATTTTGGGATTAAGTTTCTAACAATGATCTGGGTGGGAGGGGCCTCTTTCAAATCACAGCAATACTTAAACTTTACTAACAGAGTTACAAAGCTCTGAGATCCTGTCCTTTCCCGACTGGGCCCATGTCCCTTTTGCTTTGCATGTTTGGGGAGTAACTGTAGTTGAGGAAGAGGCGAGACACCACAGAAAAGCCTTCTATGTGCCGCACCATTGTTAGAGGCTGCATGAACATCAGAGGTGACATGACTTAGTGGGGACACATGTCGGGCCCTCCCTCCAGATGCCTACCCAGTTTCTGGTCTCCAAGATGAGACAAACAGCTGCCGTTTTGAGCCTGCTCTGTTCTGCACCCAAACCCAAGCTGATTTAGAGAAGGCAGCTTGCTCTTCAATGGCATTACCTGTCATTCATGACTACAGAACTTCCCAACAGACCATGAACTTCATCCTCCACGGAATTGTAACTGTGGCCTTCTTCCTTTCCTGGACTGATTCTGTCCAAGCAGATGTTTCTCTTCGGTGGTTAAGTATTACATTGGCTTCCTCTCACAGAATGAGAGAGCTGGGACCTTGCCCAAGGCAGGGCTTCCTGAACTTCCTTTGATGACAAAAATCATCTTTTTGGGGTGGGGAGCATTCTACGTCTGAGCTTCATCCGCAGTGCTTTTTATTTTTATTTTTAAATATTATTTTGAGACAGGGACTTGCTAAGTTGCCCAGGATGGCCTCAAATTTGCAATCCTCCTGCCTCTGCTTCCTGAGTAACTGAGATTACATGCATGTGCCACAGCACCCACCTCTGGGTCACTTTTTTAAAAGCAAAGTCTGAACTCCTGACAAAACCAAAATATCCAACAGAACCACAATATTCAAGAAAGAAGGTCAGTAAGTGCCCCACATGACTGTTATCATCAGGGAATCTCGGGAAACCCTATCCCATGTTAATCCCCAACACTGCTAGGTGACCAGGGACTGTTTTCACCACCATAATGCCTCTCCTTGCTATGGGACAAGGTTTGTTATCCTTAGTTTCACTGCCAAACGTATGGAAAAGCAGGCAGGTGTCCCCTCATCTGTCTCCCAGATGTGCCCTCAAGCAGCAAGGCTTGAGCAGGCTTGCCATGGGATGGACGGCCCCTTACCCCCAGCTGCATAGGAGAACCAGGCAAGCCAACTTCTCTCCTTATTCAAAAAGATTCTGGTCAGCTGCCTGGCATTCTTTCCAGGCTTTTACCCCCCCCCCCCCAAGTTAAATATATATATAATTTAATTATATACATATAATTTGATATATATATAATTTCTAATATAACTATAAATGTCCTTGATGTTTATTTAAAAAGCTATGCTCAGGACCTCACATTATTGAAAATATCTGCATTCATTATTATCTGATCAAGTATTGGGCCTACTTCACAGAAAACGTGGTCCAGGAAAGTTGTCCCATTGTAGATGGGCTCCTCTTGGTCTCCAGGTGCAGCAGATGTGGAACCAAATGGATTAGAGACAAAATAACATTCCTTAAGATGCAGTTTTGATGAAAAATGAAAACTAGTCAGCTAAAAATAAATACTCATAAGAAACAACTAAGGTTGATGGCCACTGAGCAAACTAGTCATTCTGCAAGTCGACTTAGATCCATTTTACAAAAATAAATCAAAAACCCATAAAGTGGCTACATCGTTGATGTCTGTATAAACACACTATTCACTTGGTTTTTGATTTTTCAGTCTGTGCTTTTAGCAAAATGTTAAAAATTAATCTCAGTCTCTTGTTAATTGTTCAATTTGACTTTTTAGCACATTAAAATGTACCTTTTGATAAGAATATCTTTTTGGGTTTGGCTGCCTCTTTTTTGGTGGGAAGGATACTAGGGATTGAACCCAGGAGTGCTCTACCACTGAGCTACATCTCCAGCCCTTTTTCAAATCTTTAATTTTGAGACAGTGTCTTGCTAATTTGCCAAGGCTGACCTTGAACTTGCAATCCTTCTGCTTCAGCCTCCTGAGTAACTATAGTTACAGGTGTGCACCACCATGCCCAGTATAGGCAGTGTTTTATTTTCTGAATTGACAGATTTATCAGTAGGATGAACCTAGTTTTTTATTAATACTTCAGATATCTACTTTCAGGCTTTAGCTTATGTATATCATAAAAATTGAATTGTATTAAGCTTTGTTATTCTTCAACTCTTTTTTTTTAACCTCACATCATGCTTCCCAAATATAGTTTAATTTTTAATAATTTGACAAGAACAGTTAAAGCAATTAATGCAATTATAGCTGGAAATTTCTCAAAATCCATCAAAATATTAACTAGTATCAAGAATGTAGCTTATTTGCTTTTCCACAACAATAAAAACAAAATTTGAACAAGAATTCAGCATAAACAATTTCTTAAAATTTGGTAACATGCTGTTTTGGCAAGTATGCCCCTAAATCTGGCTAAAGAGAATATAACTTGGTACAATGTCTTTGGGGAGAGAGGGGCAATTTGACAATTTCTTCTACAATTTATAATACACATAGAATTGTATTAAAGATACAAATATTCTCTTCTGGGAAAGTAACTAATAGACAGAGAGATAGAGACATACATACATACATACTATAGACACTTTCACCAGAATATTCTAGCTGAATAGACAAGGAATCACTGTGGTAACAAAATACAGGGTGACCAGAAGGAACCCTAAATGTTCATCAATGAACTGGTTAAATATATTATAGAGATAAGTGATGGGGTTCTGTATTAGTCAGGGTTCTCCAGAGGAACAGAACAAATAGAATATACATATAATTATAATCATAAGAGTGGACTTACACTGGCTTACATGCTCAGATTCTGGGTAACCTACAATGGTCATCTGTAGGCTAGAGATTCAGGGAAAGCAGTAGCTGCTCAGTTTTAGATGTTGGATACCTCAGAACAAGAAGGGCCAATGATGCAGACTCAGTCTAAAACTGGAGGCTTAGAGGTTTCCTGAAGAGTCACTGATGCAAGATCATATTCAAAGACTGAAGAATC
Organism: Sciurus carolinensis; assembly: GCF_902686445.1. Classification (NCBI taxonomy): domain Eukaryota; kingdom Metazoa; phylum Chordata; class Mammalia; order Rodentia; family Sciuridae; genus Sciurus; species Sciurus carolinensis. The sequence continues at coordinate 61,115,731 of NC_062218.1, forward strand.
CAGAGTCTGCTGTCCACATATGGCAGCCACTCAAGGAGGGTCCAGAGTGGGCCCACAGGAGCTTCTTCTTCTGCTCTTTTATTTCACCTGGGCCCCCAACCTACTGAACAATACTGTCCACATTCAAGGCAGGTCTTCCCACCTCAGTTTGCTGACCCACATGCCAATCTTCTCTAGAAACACCCTCAAAGACACCTAGAAGTACACTTTACCAATTTTCTAGGCATCCCTCAATCCAGTTGAGTTGACAACCAGAATTAATCATCACAGGTTCTCTGCTACTATTTCAGAGCAATTCGGGTGTACACGAACAGGTGTGGAATAATCTCTTAAGATATGTTATTGACTGAAAAAAAAAAAAAAGAAAAGAAAGCAAAGTCAGTAGTATGTTACTATGTTGCCACTTGCGCAGGGAAAGAGGTTTACTCTCACTGAATGCATTTGCACAAAATGTGATGGAAAGGATGCACAATAAATTGGGAACGAGAACTGGGCGGGTGTTCCAGGTATCTATTACCATATAACAATCCATCCAAAACTTTGGATCTTAAACCAGAGTTCCATGGCGGGCTGCATTTCCCAGCAGTCAGCTAGGGCTGCAGTCATCTGCCGGCTCCACAGAGCCAAAAGTCCAAGATGGTTCACTCATTTGACAGATAGTGCATGCTGGCAGCTCAGCCAAGGTTATCAAATAGATTCCCCACCTGCACCTTTCCTTGTGGTTTCTCCCAACATGGAAACTGGGTTTCAAGAGGAATGTCCCAAGAGGAAGTGTTCCCGAAATCCCATGTGGCAAGTGCAAGATGTCTAGCTTTGGAAGTTCAAGGAAAATCACTTTCATTTCTTCTATTGCTCAAGCAAATGACTTAACCAACTCAGACAGAGAAGGAAGGGAATTAGATTCTTCCTCTCTATGGCAGGAATGTAGAGATCATACTGCAGACAAACGTGTGGGACAGGAAATATTACTGCCTGTCTCCTTGCAAAATATAATTTTCAATAGATAATTACTTTTCACTATTTAGTCTGTTATATTGCTTGGATTTTTTTTTTCTTTTTTGGTCCACGTGGACATCCAAAGGCAACCTAGGAATTCAAATCAGACTTATTTATATATACAACTCACTTGAGTTTGGTTAGTGACCTCGTCTATCTTCACTGACAATTTCTTAATGGATATCCAGTGGGTAACACTGTCACAATCATTAATGATGTCAGGCTCTGAACTTTCTTAAGGTTTTTTTTTTTTTTTTTTTTTTTTAATTGTGTGTGTGTGTTTTCACTGCTTTTCAGACTTACACTTCAGGCTTCCTGTTTTTAACCACCTATCCACATTCCCAGTTAAAAATTATAATGTTGACGTGATAGTAGTTCAAAGAAGTGAATAAGAATAGCAGTGAAACCACAAAAAGAGAATTTTCAGAGGTTATCAGAGAATGGTGGTGGGAGCGAAACCTAACATGGTCACACATTTCCGAACAAACAATATTTGATTGGGACGTTTTGTGGGAGGAAGTAAATTGTTTTTCTGGAAGGTATTTGTGTGTTTGTGTGTGTGTGTGTGTGTGTGTGTGTGTGTGTGATTGCCTTTTTAAAAAGTTTTGTAAAGTGGCAGATTTATGTTTCAAAAATCTAGCTGCTCCAGTCACGGCCCTGAAGTGCCATCTGTTTTTGCAGCCATGGGGACCACACTCACTTTGATCTGACTACAGATGTAATACCACCACAAGGTTCTTTGATAATAAAAAAACACCAAACATTTCAACCACTTGTTGCACATAAAACATAAAATAAAACAAACCCCTGAGCTTGTATAACATGGAAAAACAGGAATCTGCTCATTTTGCATGCAAATGTCTTAATGCCCTTCAAGATATCCAATATTCAAAAAGAATGTCTTCCCAAACATTTTGCAAATATGTCACTGTGTGGCTTCTGCTACCCACAGCACAGGGTGGGAAGTGGGAGGTTCATGGAAGGGGGTTAGGGAGAGAAACAGCAGCAAGAGCCAGAGACTCCGTTTTGCACAGTAGAGCCCTGCCTGTGGCCACCAACACCCTGCAGTTGGGAGACAAAATCAGAAAAGGTCTGGACGGCACAATCAGGGTCTGGAGGACACCAGCCTCTGGACTCAGCTCTGCCTCCAAGTTGTTGTGAGAGGCACAAAGGACCGGAATACATGGTTCATGAGCCTACTCAGAAACCCAGGAGCTAAACCTGTGCTGCTGTCCTGCACAAGGCAGGCACTTCCTCCACGGCATTCCTGGTCACTAGGGTTAAAGCAGAGGAATAGGCAGATGTCATGGAAAACCACACCCTGAGCTATCCTGTGCCTCCAGAGGGCCAAGGATGAAGACCTGCAGGGAGCATGACTGGCTACTGGGCTTCACCCCTCAAGGGCTTTCAGCAAGAGGATCGATGCATGGTTAAGGGCTCAGGATGAAAGAGATGTGGAACCTCAACCTTCATAACTGAGCACCCACATGAACATCAGGTGCCTGCAACTCATTTTGAAGAGAACATTGGGGGGAAACCTCAATAGTAGGTGTTATGTACTAACCTGTTTTATTTACTTGAACTGTGTCTGACAGTGGCAATAGATGGTTATTTACACTTTCTACAATAAAAAGGTAGGGTGGTTGAATCATGGTTATATTATTGTAGTTATACTACCATCACGTTGAAATTCAAGCTCCTTCAAATTTTAGATTTCACCTTGTTTCAAGGACAACACAAACATTTGGGGTGGGAATCATTGCTGGATGGACTCTGTGCATTTATACCTTCCTCTGACTTCAGTTTCTCAACATCCTGGTGAGGGGGCAGGGCCTCTGTGCTATAGATGATTAATCTCAAAAACAGGGAAGTGGGGTATTTAACTTAGTAGCAGTGCAGGAGGACAATCTGTTTTCCTAACCTGTTTTTAAACTGCTCGTCCATGAAGGGCATGTGCTTATTGACAAGAGATCTGCCACTGTTCATGAGCCAGGCTGGTGAGGATTGGCCTGGCAGGCAGTTCTCAGAGTACATGACAATCTTTAGTATTTTTTCCCCCTACTGAACTGAACATCACCTTGATGGGACTGGAATTCAGGTCAGAGCCACTCCATTTCCAGGAAGTAATAAGGTGAGCCTCCCAGGGGCCCAGCTCTTGGTCTTAGGTCTTCTAGAGGGGGCAGGTCTGCCTTGGGCAGTAGCTTACTTCTGAACTGGGGACTTCGTGAACTTGCATATCAGCTTTCTACTGCGGTACAGTCACAAACATAGAGGCTTAAGACTACGTTCATTTATTAGCTCACAGTTTGGTAGGTCAGACCTGGCTCTATTTTCTGGAAGCTCAGGGAAGAATCTGTTCCTGAACTCTTTCAGGCTGTTGGTAGAATTTGGTCTTGTGCAAATATTGGGCTGAGGTCCTGATTCCTTCCCAAGATCACTTTCTTCTCCTAGAATCCACCCACATTCCTTCTCTGACCAACAGTAGCTCTTCCACACTGTCCCCAGCTATTGAGCTCCAAATCTCTCAGACTTTCCCCTTTCTGCCTTGTTCTCTGCCTCAACAGCCATAGAAAGTTCTCTGGTTTTAAGGACCTATGTGATTATAGGCCACCACAATTCCTTGTTGAATCCCTTTTTAGATCAACTATGCTGTATAACAGCACAATCTTGGGGACGATGTCACACACATTCTTAGGTTCCAAGGAATAAGGGGTGTGGAATCTTTTCATGGGGGAGGGTAGTTTTAGAAATCTGCCTACCCCATTCTGGCTCTGTTGCTGGGAATCAAAAAGGAGCTATTAAAGAATAAGTGACTGTTCAGAGTGACCCCCCTGGGCATGTTTTTCCAGGTTTCGTCAACATTGTTCAGAAAGTTTAAGTAACAACTGCAGTGTATCTTGTGGGCATTACCATGTCCAATGTACTCTAATGCAGCAGACAGCAGGTCCCTGCTATGATTTGGCTGCAGTTTTGGTTTGTCTCCCAAAAGTTCATGTTCTGGAAGCCTGTCTCCAATATGATAATGTGGTTTTTTTGTTTGTTTGTTTTTCATATTTTTTTCTAATTGTTGATGGACCTTTATTTTATTTATTTATGCATATGTGGTGCTGAGAATTTAACCTTGTGCCCCACATGTGCTAGGCGAGCACTCTACCACTGAGCTACAACCCCAGGCCCAATGTGATGATGTCAGGGAGTGGTGGAACCTTTAAGAGGTGGGGCCTAATGGGAGGTGGGTAAGTCATTGGGGACGTCCCTCAAAAAGGGTTAACATTGGTCTCTAGGAGTATGTTAGTTCTACAAAAGCAAATTAGCATAAAACAAGCAAATCTGGCCCCTGAAACTGTCTAGTTTCCTGTCTCATTGTGTGGTCTCTTCAGTACATGCTCCCATCACTGTGACGCTAGGCATCTTGAGGCCTTTACCAGAGACCAAACAGATAGTGCTGCCTGATCTTGGAATATCAGCCTCCAAAAATGTGAGCTAAATAAACTTCTTTTCTTTATTCAAGTACCTTGACTCAAGTATTTTATTATAGTAATGGAAAACAGATTGTGTCTTCAAGTAGAGTCCCAGAACTAGCAACATGAACACCTTCTGGGAAATTGATAGAAAGACACATGTCAGACCCCACCCAGATGTACTGAATTAAAAGTTCTACTAGCAGGGTCCAGATATCTGTGTTTTGGCCAGCTCTCAGATGACTGATGCTTGCTCAAATTTGAGAACTAAAGTAAGTCACAGTATACTTTTTTGTAGTAATTGAAAGAAAGGGGAAATGTCAGATTATCTTGAAAATGACTTTCATGTCTAATAACTTATGATTCTGTGAATATTATAAAAAGTGATTACACTGTATAAACCAAAAGATGCATGTGTACATCATTGCATGTGTATGTGTGTGCCCGACCTTGTACACATGTAGGGGTTAAGCACACAGACTCACGTTCTAGAGTCTTTTCTGAAATTAAATCCTGATTTCAGCAACTATGAGCAGTGGAAGTGGGCCAACTGCTCTCTGAAGCTCAGATTCCCCATTTATGAATAATAGCATTTACTTCGTAAGGTTATAAGGACCGTGTGAGATGACAGAACATTCAGCATCAGGGACTATGGGCTGTAATTATTTTATCTTGCTAAGTTTGTAAAATCTTTCTCCAGGGGATACAGGTACATGGTGAGCTGGAGCACCCGGGTCCCGGTCAGGAGGCCCTGAAGGCTGTCCAATGAAGCACTACCTGGGTACTGAAGATGAGTTGCTCCTGGGTCTGAAAGCCAAGGTGAACCTTCTCTATTCTTAGTGCAGCTGAAGTCCTGTCACCACAGAGAAAGGCATTCCTGACTGAAGTGTGTGCATGACCCCAGAGCTGCATTCATCTCCTCCTCTGGGAAGTTCATAGAACACAAGGTAGGACCATCCTATCTGAAGGCTAGTTCACCAGGACGTGGAGAGTGGGGCTGAAAACACCTGGGGGCCATTGCTATGTGTTTTTATTTGTTATTTAGGGGTTTTATATATTATTGTTGCTTTTATTTGTTTTGCATTTTCAAAGGAACAGAACTAGTTTGGTCTACAGTACAGTCAAAAGATGTGCTTCTGTAAGTTTAGGTGAGGAAGACGTCACTTGAGGGATATCAGCATCTCTACCTGTTGCCCTGACTTTGCAGGCCTCACCCCTCAAGCTGCAAGAGATCATTCCAGAGCTTGTTGAGAGGCCTAAATGGAGATTAAGATGCTGTTGAGCCAGAAACATGGGAGAAGAAAGGCAGGGCCTGTTCTTCTAAGGACAGCTCAGCTCTCCTCAGCCTTCTGCGTCTGGTACTGACGTGGGAGGCACGGCAGAGGCCACCCAGCGTGAATCACTGCTGCCTGAAATGGAATCCACGCTCCCGGCCACTGGCAGGCAGTGACAGAGGGGCTGATCCCCACAGCTGTTCCCCACCCGCAGCCCTGTTCCCAGGCTCCACATGGCTCCTTAAGCTCCAATGCCACCAAGAGAGCTGCTGAGCCTTGCTAGACCTGCTCAGCTAACAACCACAGGAACTCTCTGGGCGGAATCTGGCGGGTCTTCCCTTGCTCTTAGCCACATATCCTGGTGGCCCAGGGGAGAGGAGCAAGGCCTTGAAGACATATGCACAATTTGAGGTCGGTCTCTGGTTGAGGTCTTAAGCAGCTGCCAGACGAATCTGTGCTTGATGAAATATGAGTGAGAGCCAAGAACTCTTCTTCCCTTGGAGAATGTCTACCAGCTTCACAGAGGGAAGTTCCCCCCAGAGGAGCAGAGCGCGTAGGACTGCCAACCTGGTAGGTTTTGGAAAGGCTTCCTAGTTCAGAGTCAGAGGCCAAAGATGCGTTCACAAATGCTTTTGCCATCCAATATTATACTCATTAACCTTTGATATCCTCAACCTATGAATCTATTTGGTTCCCTTCATGTAGACTCAAGTGACAACTTTGGAGCAATAGTTCCTTGTCTGCTTCGTAACTACAGAAAACCCACCAATAATTTGACTCAAATTAACAAGAACTCTGGTTAATAGGGCATACTGCAATACTACACAATGCTCACAAAATGCCACTGCAGAAAACCAAGAGCCTGGCCACATGCAGTGGCCAGTATTGGATGGCCTGTAATCCAGCATCTTGGGGGACTGAGGCAGGAGGATTGCAAGTTTGGGGTCAGCCTGGGCAACTTAATGAGGCCCTGTCTCAAAAAAATAACCAAATAAATAGAAAGGCCTGAGAGTGTAGCTCAGTGGTAGAGCACTTGCCTAGTATGTGCAAGACCCTGGGTTCAATTCCCAACACTGAAAAAAAAAAAAAAAAATCAACAGCCAACACCACAGAGACTTTTTTTTCCCACAAACACATTTTTAAAATGGTGCAGAGTAAAAAATGTTAGGAACCAAATGAGGGCTAGAGTCTAATATGATGTATATAAACTAAGAATGTATACATAAAATAATACTCCTCCCTTATAAAGCTACATTCCTATTCTAGGATAAGTTCCTTTCATATTGATGTGATCGCCTATGAGGGAGAAAGGGATTCTTGCTGGGAGTAGAGAAGGAAGAAGAAAGGGAAAGAGAAAGAAGAGAAGGAAGAGGGGGAAGGAAGAGGACAAGAGGGAAGGATTTAGTAATGATGATAGCAAGACCATGTCATGAGGAGTGTGAGCAACTCTGCCCTCTGGACCCAAAGTTCTAGAAAAAAAGTAAAATAAAAGGAAGCAAGTCCCAGTCTAACCTTTTCATTTCACAGATGGACACACAGAGGCTCAGAAAGCTGAGTCGTTTGGCTCTGGGGTTTTATTGCTGCTCCGTGGCAGAAGCCAGGCATTTTGACTCTGAGTTCACTGCTCTTTCTACTAAATCTAACTGCTGTGCATGTACTTACAATACCACCTTCCTTCCTTCCTAATGGGTAATCTGTCTGCGTATACTTTTAACTAAAGAGATTGGTCATTGGTGGCCCAACTCATACCCTTGCTTCAGGGGAGTTTCCCATCTCTGCTTAAGGACAGTGGTCTTGCTGGACGCCACGTAACCTGGCTTGCTTCTTCTTGAGTGGCAGGCTGGAGACACCATTTGATACAAGGGCAACCCTTTTCTTACACAGAGTGTGCCTGGGAATGAGGTGGTTTCCGGGATGCAAGACTTTCAGCTGAAAACCAGAAAAGTCCTGAATCAGCTGGGGCAAGTTGGTCACCCTAGGAGGAAACAACCTATAGCCTATGTTGCTGGGTTCAGAAATAAAGCATGAACAATCAGATTCTCATTTAGGAATAGGGAAACCTGTGGATGGAAGCTGTTGGCTGAAATAAACATGCCATGGTGTGAAAAGAAAGCGAGGATTGTTGAGAACTGCTACGCTGGTTTAAGAGAAGTCTAGACACACTTTAAGAGAAGATACCTTGAGTAAGTAGTGTACACTGGTGGCCAAGAGAAGACAAGAGGGTGCAGAGAACAGCAGAGCCCCTCCCCCAAGAGACTGACCATGCAGTTGATAAGATAAAACTCTCATGTCCATTTTCGAATGGCCTCAGATTCCTCTGTGGTCAGAATATCACACCACTTGAGTCTCATGGGCTTCAGAAAATGTGACGTGGGAATATATGGGTAACTCCTGGGTTTCCCAACTTAAAGTTCCTAAGTGTGCTGGATTTTGATTGTTTCTTTTTGTGGAAAATAAGATGCCTTGGTCTGGAAGAGCACCAGCTTTATTCCAGAGAGAGAAGCCTTCTGCTGTGACCTTCTCCTTGGCAATGAGAGTAGAAGCAACAGCGAAAGCAGACAGAAGCATCTGGAAAGACTGTCTGCAAGGATCTGAAATTGGCCATGGTGGTTTTAAGAAAGAAGCTACTGAAAGTCAGTTTTCCTAAAATATAGTCATGCTGGTCAGCCTCATCTGGGCACAAGGAACAGAAAAACAGCGGGGACAGTGCCACAGAACATTGCCAAGGAGAGAGTCAGAGCAGAAGACTCTTCTCTAGAATAAAGCTGGTGCTCACCAGACCAATGCATCTTATTTTCTAAATTAAAAAGAAGCAAGCAAAATCCAGCACATGCAGGAATGTAAATTGGGAAACCCAAGAGTCACCCTTGCTGATTCCCACTTCACGTGTTCTGGAACTCTTAAGGCTCTCAGTTGGCCAAAGCTGGTGTAGCAGATTGTTTTTTCCAAAGATGGCGTGTGCCACTTCACTTTCTCCTCTTTCCTTGTGACTTTGAGACTGCTCTCATTAGAGGAAGGGATGTATGTCCCCTGCCCTTGAAACTGGGGGACTATCTCAGAGCATGGCAACCGCCAAGGCTCAGTTATAAACCACAGTTTCCACTCTGTGCACTGGAACATTTGCCATGGAACACTCTGGCCATCATGTGATCTGTCTGACTGACCCTGCGTGGCCATGTGTACCGGAGACCCAGCTGCCCCACATGGAGAAAGCACACCAAGGGGCATGCGAGTTCCTGGTGTACCCAAGAACCATCTTGCTCCTCACAGTCAGCTGCCACCCATTCTGTGTTCATCTTTTTCAGGATTAGCTCTCAGAAGGCGATATTCTTTCCCTTCCCTGTGCAATGAGGCTGGTGACCAAAGAAAGTCAGTGATTGCCCAAGAGGGCTGCTATTTTGCACAGCAAGGTCTTCGAACTTAACTGCCCATCTCTTGGTGTGTTCTTGTGCTTTCTTCTGTGTGCCTTTCTCTGCTGTGCTACTTCTTCCAGGTCTTTCCATCACTCCGTGGCCTCACTTTCCTTATCATCTCAGTTTTCAATGTCTATTTCTTCATTTCCCTCCCTCTGACTTTCTCCCTGAATTAAATATAACTAGAAGTCAATCTGGATTTACACACATAAAAAGAGGTTTATGATTTCTGTTCTTATTTTTAAAGACAGGTAAGGAGAACGTGTGGCACTGGAGTCTCTCTGGAGACCTCAGAACATCTCCACACCTTTGTATCTCCTCTCTCCTTCCCGGGCATCTGAGTCTCTGTGCTGAGCCACCCTTAATACAGGGCCCCTCCTTCCTTGATCTCTTAATGATCCAGTCACCGCCTTCCCTTCCTCTCCTCTCAGCTCCAAGTATACTCAGGTCTCCAGACAAGCAAACCCCTCTCCTCAGCTCCCCTACCTGGACACCCTCTTCCTCAACCATCTCAGCATTGGGCCAAACTTCCTGGCAAAACTGTTTGCACCTGTGCCTCCATTGCCTCCCTTCTGGGGTGATCCCTAAGTCCCCTTCTCATCTTTTCAGCCCTGAGAATTACTCTGACCCTGATCCCCAAGACCCACCAAGTAGCCAGATCCTGTGAACTTTTTCCAGCTCTTAACCTCGGGGTGTTTCTGTAGCATCTCACATCTGCTGCCACACATTCTTCTTGAACTCAGCTCCGTCACCAGCAGGTGCGACTTCAACCTTGCTTTCTTCTCACCCCAGCACACTCATCTCCCTCCTCTTCCTCCTGCTGAAGGTACAGAGCCCAAGGAAGCACTTGCCCACTTCTTACTCTTCCCTCCTTAGCTCCAAGGCCCCCGCTGACCACAGGTCCAGGCAGCATCTCAGTAGCAGTGAGCCTGAGATCTGCAGGCAAACATATGTGCGTGTAGCCTTTTGTGAAGTGTCTATGCGAACCTGGTTTTCACTCTTTAGCAAACAGAGTCATAGGGGCCTAATTTTTCCTGTGTCATTGCATGAGACTTTTAGCTTGTCTGGAATAATTCATCCAGGGAGAGCCCTAGGCAGGTGCAGAGTAGGGTTGAAGAAAGCCAGGGCTGGGTGACTAAAGGACAGCACAGAGGTGACCCCAACCACTGCCCACTCCTGCCCACAGCCCTGATGTTCCTGACCCAAAACAGAAATGTTCCCTGCCCCAGTCAAGAAAGCCAGAATGCCAATCAGCTCACCCAGAGGGTCCATGGCAGCTAACTCAACTGCTAATGTTGCTAATGCTGTTTGTCCCTGGAGTTCTGTTCAAAACCATACCTAGAAGAATTTGGAGGAGACTCTGACTCTAGTCATGTTTTCATAAACACCATCTTCTAAGGAAGACTGTGGACTTCAGGGTTAGCTGAAATGCCTCAACGATTTCTCCTCCAATTTTCATAATTATTATAGAAAGCTGTGGGAAAATGTTAAAAATCAGAAAAGTTGAAAGTACAATGAAAATCTTCTTCTTAAACTATTGTAATATTTGCCAGATTTGCTTCCTCTCAGCGTCTTATATGTGTTCTTATTGGTATTATATCATCTTTGTTGTTATTAAACCATTGAAAAGTAAGTTGTAGATAACTTGAGATTTTATTCTAGCATAGGTCTAATAAGAAATTTGATGCTTCTATTTAGTCTTAATATCATTATCATACCTAAGATTAATATTCTATATTATTTAATAACCAAGCCATAATCAAAATTGCCCCATCATCCTAAAAATATGTTTAATAGCTTTGTTTTCTCCAAGTCAGCATCTAATCAAGGATCACACATTGAGTTTTGTTATTATTTTTCTGTAGTCTATTTTAAACTCTTTTAATTAAGTAAAGCTAACATTCAGTACAATGCATTCATTTTAACTGTACAGTTCAGTGTGCTTTTAAAAAAATGTATCTAGTCTTACGTTTACTCCTTAATCAAAATACAGACAATTCAGTCATTTTCTCTTCAAAACCTATCACCAACCCTCCCCCGTTCCACACCTGGCCAATCACTGATCTGAGTTTTACCTCTGTAAATAGCTTCGCCAGCTCAGAAGCTTCACAAATGCAAGGATACAGCTTTTGTCCTTTTGTCTTGCTTCTTTCACTCAGCCTATTTTTGGGATTCACCCACGTTGTTGCAAATGTGAATAGCTGTTCTTTGTGTTGCTCAGCAGTCTGCCATTGTATGAATATATTATAATTTGCTTATCCATCACCCATGACAGATATTTGGATTATTTTCAGTTTTAGGCTCTTATGATCAAAGTTGCTATGAAAATTCTTGTACAACTCTTTCTGTAGACATATGTTTTCATTTCTCATGGGTAAAAATCTGGAAGTGGGATTTCTGGATCATAGAAGTATATATTTAACCTTATAAGAAATGGCCAAACTGTTTCCAAAATGTTTATAACATTCTACATGCCCCCAGCAATATATGAAGTTGTAGTTTCTACATGACCTCCTTACCCATGCTTCCTATGATCAGTCCTTTACATTTTGCCATTTTGGTGCGTGGGAAGTAGCATCTCTGTGTGGTTCCAATTTGCATGTCCCTGATAACTAGAGATGTTATACATCTTTTCATGTGCTTACTGGCCATTTGGAGATATATATTATTTTTGTGGTGTCTGTTCAAATATTTTGCCTTTTTAAAAAGCAGGTTGTTGCTGGGCATGCTGGTGCACACCAGTTATCCCAACTGCTCAGGAGGCCGAGGCAGGAGGAGTGCACATTGAAACCCAGCCTCAGCAACTTATCGAGGCAAGACCCTGTCTCAAAAAAAAGGGGGGTGGGGGTGAGGGGGGCATTGAGGATATGGCTCTGTGTTCAATCCCTGGTACCAAAAAAACAAAACAAAACAAAACAAACAAAAAAAAAAAAAAAAAAAAAAAAACCCCAGCAGGTTGTCTTTTTATTATTGAGATTTTCATGAGTCCTTTGCCAGGTTTATGCATTACAAATCATTTCTTCTAGTCAGTGACTTGATTTCTCATTTTCTTAATATTATCTTTTGAAGAGCAGATGGATTTTATTTCAATGAAGTCAAATTTATCAATATTTTCACTTATTGTTTGGTATTTTCTATAGACTGCCTAAGTAATCTTCACCTCCCTGAAGATTACAAAGATTTTCTTCTGTGTTTTATTCTAGAAGTTTTGTAGTTTGAGCTTTTGCATTTGTGTATATAAACCATTTAGAGGTAATTTTTGTACATGGAGACAGAAGCTCAGGTTTGCTTTGTTTTATTTCAAACCCACCCAGTTGTTCCAACACCATTTATTGAAAATACTTAAAAAATTAATAAACAACTTACCTTGGAAGTTTTGTAAAAAACATTTTTAAAAAAATTAACAAATGACCTACCTTTGTAGCTTTGTTAAAAAAAAAAAAAGTCAACAGGCGGTGTGGTGTGGGTATTACACATCTGGTGTGCTGGGGATTGAACTCAGGGTCTCATACACACTAGGCAAGTGATCTACACTGAGCTACGTTCCCAGCCCTTTTTGATTTTTTTAAAAAATTAAATTGCCCAGGGTGGCCTCAAACTTGTGATCCTCCTGCTTCGGGCTCCCAAACAGCTGAGTTACAGGCATGCACCACCACAGTGGGTTGAGAAATGTTTAAACTTTGTATACACGTGTGTGTGTGTGTGTGTGTGTGTGTACATGTGTGTATATGTATATATATATACCTATATACCTTATCCTAAAACATTAATCTTTGATACTATAAATAGTATTTTTTTTCAGATTTACTTTTTTTTTTTTTTTTGCGGTACTTGGGATTGAACTCAGGAGAGCTTTATCACTGAGCTATATTGCGAGTCCCCTTCATTTTATGCTTTAAGACAGGGTCCCACCAACTTTCCCATACTGACTTCAAACCTCAAATAGTCTTCTTATTGACTTTATTTTCCAATTGTTTGTATTAATACATAGAGACACAATTGTGTTTTGTATATTGACTTTATATTCTGTCCTTGATCTTAGCTGGAAACATTCATTCTTTCATGTAGGATGCTAGTTAAAGGTTAGTAGAAAAAAAAATTAACAAGATTCAAAATGCATTTGGAATCCAACCTTGAGGGCGTTTATACTGTCTTCCTTTAAGGACTGTTGAGTTTTGCTTTGGAAGGCGGTTAACTTATTCACGGATTGTTCTTTGTTAAGGCAGATCTAGAGTTGCCTTTACTGAGGGCTAGTTTAGTCCTAATTAGGAGACGCGGCCCTCCTGGCTGTCACTCAGCGCCCTCGGCGTGCGGTGAGGTCTTTCCACTCTGAGGGTCAAAATCCCGGCCTCTCCCACCTCGTTGGGCTGCGATGGCTGTTTTGCTTCTGGGTGCCGCAGCCTTTGTTCCCCTGGAGGCTGTGCTTTGACCGACCTCGTGGTGTCTCGCCCTCCACTTGGACGGCTTGTACGTAGCCAGGGGAACCCCGTGGCCTGACACTCTGTGTAGTTTCTCTGCCATGCTCTGCCTTAGCCTCCCCAGGTGCCAACATCTGTGACTTCAGCTCAGCGAGACCTCCGCATTTAGTTTGGGACCCTGTCCCTGTGTCAGGATGAGCACATGGCTCTGGCAGAAAGTCTAGGTAATTGTAAGACTACCCTTGTTTATTTTCTTTACCTCTTAGAGTACAGCCCTGTGCTGCCAAATATCTTGTGTCTGAAAACAGCAATTTAATTTATTTTACTTAGTTTTCTAGTTGTGTGGGGCAGGATGGCTACTCTGTCACTGATGGAAGCAGAAGAGTTGTCAGGCATCTTTAATCTAGAAAGGGGGTCAGCGAACTTTTCCTTAAACGGCCAGGTAATAAATATTTTAGGTGTGCTGCCAATTCTGTCCTGTTGCAGGGTCTCAATTGTGTCATTGTAGCACAATTGCTGCCAGAGGTGGCAGTAAGCTAGTGAATCTGATTATGTTCAAATAAAACTTTATTTACAATAACTGGCAACTGACCTTTAGCCATAGTTCATCGGTCCTTGTTCTAGTCCTTGTCTTTTTCTCCCCTATGCCATTGACTTTGTTAGAACTCCAGGCCAGCTATCTTATTAAATGCCCCAAATCCTGTGTTCATCTAATTATCTTCTCAAGATATAACACATAACACATTCCTTTATCACCTAAATTTTCTATAAACTGCGAACTTGGTCAAGCATCTTCACGAGAAGCAGGTTACTTAGGTGATGTTGGGAATTTTAACTTTTGGAAAAGCATCATCAAAGTCAGTGCCTCTGAGCTTTGATCATGACTCATTCATTCACCTGTCCATCATCCATCTATTGAGGATTTGTAATGCACTTATCTCTGCCAGGTGTGGTGCTGAGTACTCTAAAGGGGTACAGTGATGTGCTCCAACCTTGCTTTTAGTGGATGGTGGGGGATTGATGGTGACATAGAAGCACAGTGCTAAAAAACTCAGTAACGATCTTTCTGGGCCAGAACAAAACATTCACTATATCAGGATTACTTGTAAAAATGCAGATTCAGTAGCCCCTTGGCCCACTGAAATGTGAGTCTTGATGAGGTTCAAAAACTGCATTTTAATTGGTTCCATTGTTACAATAGGTCAAAGAACACTGAAAGCAGGTGTAATGAAAGTCATTTTATTAGAAAGAAAACAGAAGAGTCTGCATCATTCATGAGGTCTAGCAGAGAGGGTTTCATCAGGCAACACTTCCCTTATAAGAGAAAAAGATTTCTGGCCTAGAGTGATTTTAAAGTTTGTCCACAGCTAGGCATAGTGGCATGCCTGTAATTCCAGCGACTCAGGAGGCTGAGGTCGGAGGATCACAAGTCCAAGGCCAGCCTCAGCGACTTAGCAAGACCTTGACTCAAAATTAGGAAGGACTGTGAATATAACTTGGTGGTAAAGAGCCTCTTGGTTCCATTACTAGAACCAAAAAAAAAAAGAGAGAGAGAGAGAGAAAGAAAGAAAAGAAAAAGTATGTCTATAAATTCTTTGTGACACCTCCCTTCAAAAGGTGACAGCTAATTCCTCTTCCCTTCATTGTGAACTAGATTTAGAGTCTCCCTTCTAACAAACAGAATATAGCAGAGTGACGGTACATGACTTCAAGCATAGACCCTTAGCAATGTAGCACCCTCTTGCTCTCAAATCTCTTGCTCTTCAGGAAACCAGATTCAGATGATCATGAAGTCACTCCAGCAGCCCCATGGGAGTCTACGTGGAAAGGAACTGAGGCCCCCTGCCAACAGCCAGCATGAATTTGCCAGTCATGTGAATGCTTGTGTTAGTCTACTCAGGTTGCTATAACAAAATACCATAGACTGATTGGCTTATAAATAGCAGAAATTTATTTCTCCCCAGATTTGGAGTCTGGGAAGTCCATGATCAAGGTACTGACAGATTTGGTATCTGCTCAGAGCTTGCTTCCTGGTCTTCACTTGGTGGCTGGCTTCCTTCTGTGTCCTCACATGGTTGAAGATGGGAGGGAGCTCCCTAGGGTTTCTGCTAGAAGGGCACCTGTCCCATCCCTGAGGGCTCCACCTTCACGACCTGATCACTTCCCTATGGTCCTACCTCCAAATCATCACATTGTGGATTAGAATTCAAGGTATGAATTTAGGGAGCACACAGATTTTCCGTGCATGGCAGTGATTATCTTAGAATTGGGCTGTGTGGACCCAGTCACCTCTTCAGAGGGTCGCGGCCTTGGCTGACATCTTGACCACAACCTCATGAGAGAACCGTTCAGCTGAACTGCTCCTGAGTTCCTGAAAAGTGATAATATATATCTGTGGTTCCTCCAAGCCCTTCATTGTGGGTAGTTTTTAACGCAACAATAGATAATGAGCACAGGGGCTTTGCACATAGCGCCAGGGCTACTGCTGGGCTCACGTGAGTGAGCTCCATCTCCCCCTCCACCTGGGACAGACCGCTGTAGAGCATCGCGGGGCAGGGCTCTGCCTGTTGCTCTGTTTGACATATGTGTCTTCTCCATGGGCTGCCTACCTCACAGTGAAATTCCCAGGCAGAAATACACCAGGCCTCCAAGAATCAAGAGTTGTGGCATCCGCCCCCTGTGTGAACTATGTTGGGAGATGACGCCTTTGCCCCTCCTTCCGCACAGGGTGTTCTTTTGAGACTACTGTCTGAGTGTGAGACAGCTGGGCAGCCCCACTTCTGGCTGGGGAACAGCTTTTCCCATTGGAGAGCACATCTGGGTCTAGAGGCTGCAATCTTTCTTTCATTAACACCATGTTCTAACAAAACCAGTCGACTAGCCAAGATTTTGAAAAATAAGAAAATGATGGTTTGGTGCCAGAATATTCCAGTTGACTCAACAGAGACTATGGAGTAAGATTAAAATTTAAGGAATTGTGGCTGAGTGGTAGAGTGCTTGCCTAGCTTGTGTGAGGCACTGGGTTGGATCCTCAGTACCACATGAAAATAAATAAAATAAGCTCCATCAAGAACTAAAAGTTTTTTTTTTTTTTTTTTATTTAAAGGATCCCTACTTTTTGATGAGAGTAAATTTAGGGGTGAGGGATCCAAGTACAGTACTGTGCTATCTCCTTGGTGGTTTGATTTTATATTTTATGTTTCTCTCTAGTAGATATGCTTAAAGTGGTGGTGCTTACATCAGGGAAGATTTGTGTTAAATGCTTTTAAGCAATAGACCAAATCTAATAAATTCATGGGTAAATAGCTCACAGGGAAAAAAAAGATTCAAAAGGCTTTTAACATATACAATGATGCTCCACCTCACACATACTTAGAAAAATGTACATTAAAACTGTCCTGAATTGTGATCTGCTTAAAACATTGGCAAAAATTCAAAAGCCGGATCTAGATGACACACAGTGTTGATGAAACTTCAAGGAAATGGGCACTTTTGTATTCACTAGTGAGAGTGCAAAATGACACTTACGAAGGAGAATGTAACAATATCCAAGAAAATTATATGTGCATTTACATTTTAAAGTAACAGTGGTACTTCTAGGAATTTGCACTGAAGATATACCTTCACAAAATAAAAACAACATAAGCATGAGGTTATTCATTCTGACATTATTTGTAATATTAGAAGATTAGAAACTACCTCAATACCCATCTTTAAAAGACTGGTTAAGGGCTGGGTTTGTGGCTCAGGGGTGGAGCACTTGCCTAGCTCATGTGAGGCACTGGGTTCGATTCTCAGCTCCACATATAAACAAATGAATAAAATAAAGGTCCATCAACATCTAAAAATTTTTTTATAAAAAGACTGGTTGAATAAACAACAGGGCATTCACACCTTGTGGTACTATAACACAGGTATATAAGGGAATGAGAAAGATCTCTGCATATGGAATGATTGCCAGGAGATATTATGAGATTTTTAAAAGTAAGGTGCAGAGCAGCTTAATTGTGTGTGTGCTTGTGTGCATGTGTGTGTGCGTGTGTGTGTGTGCCTGTGTGCATGTATGCATGTGTATATTGCCGAAAGAAACACTGGAAAGAAAGACCTGGAACTAATAAAAATAATGATGGCCTGCTGGGGGCATGTGGAAGAGAGAGGAGGAGAAAGGAATGGAACCAAGACTTCTCTGTGTTTTGTATGTTCAAAATAAAATTAAATCAAAACCCCAAATTAACCTTAATATTGAATATAACTGGGAATAAATGTTAGCATTAATTTATGATCTTAAAAAAATCCCTTAGTACTACTGCAAATGCTAGAAACAATGTCACTCTAACAGCAATGAAAAAACTTTGAGTCTCCAGATCTTGATGTCTAAATCCATTTTTTTTTCTAAATCTATTTTTCAAAGGATCCAGTTCTAGAGAAATGGCTTCTTCTAGTCTGGAGCAGCAGAGCACAGAGTAAACCTGGGGTAGTTTGTGCCAGGAAGCAAGATAGTTCTCAAAGACTCTTGCGGACATGACAAAAGGACAGAGAGAAGGGTCAGAGTCTCATTTGCCCTTACTGAAGAAATTTACACACCAGCTCCTTAATTTGTGCTATGAACTCAATTGTGTCCCCCTATCCCCAAATTCATCGGCTGAGGCCCCAACCCTCAATGTGACTGTATTTGGAGACAGGGTCTTTAAGGAGGCAATGAAGCTCAGATGAGGTCCTAAGGGTGTGGCCCTAATGCAATAGGACCCGTGCCCTTACAAGAACAGGAAGAGACACCAGGAGGTTTTGCAGGAAGCAAAGGCCATGTGATGACATGGAGAGAAGTGGCATCTGCAGCCACAGAGACGTCACTAGACACCAGTTCTGCCAGGATCTTTTTTTTTCTCTTTTTTTTAATTGATGCATTATAATTATGCATAATGGTGAGACTTGTTACATATTTGTACATGAACACAATCTAACAATATAGTTGGGTCGATATCATTCCCTGGTATTTTTCCTTTGGACTAGCACTTTGATTTTAAACTTCGAGCCTCCAGAACTGTGAGAAAATGAATTTCTGTTGTTTAAACTTCCCCATCTGTGGTATTTTGTTATGGTATCCCTGGCAGACCAATACACTCTGAAAATGGGTGATTAAAGGTAAGAAAGTAGTCCCTTATCTTGCCTCTCTTAGGAGCAACTGTAACTTGTTCCTGGTCCATGAATGAACCCTCCTTCTTACGGAAGGATGCCATGAAATCATTGAACCAGTCAGACAGGTTTACCAAGGGAGCCATTAGGTAAAGCTTTGCTGGGGAACAAACAGGGATGTACCCTGTCCCAAAATATCACCCCAAGCTGTGCCACATTAGAGTTCAAACATAGCATCCTTAAATATGGAGCAACCTCCCAGTAGGTGCCTTGGGATGTGATGAACTGTAACTGTTTAACAATAATCTGGTCAAGCTTTGGGGTCTAACTTCTAGATTCCAGGAACACAGGCAACTGTGGACCATGTTACCCAACACTGTGAACAGATGGAATGCAAAACATCACACCTCTGGCCAGTAGTGAAATGAAAAGGAAAACTGACTAAAGTAGTAGTCTGTATTAATTTTTTTAAAAAAGAAAGAAACTTAAAACAAGAATGATTTCAATATGACCTCCATATTAGGTGATAATATTGTTTCAGTATTAAATTTCCTGAATTTGAAGTTGTACTCTTATACTATCAGCCTTTTAAGAAAATGTTCTTATTTTTAGGAGTGAAATGCTGAAGTATATGTATGATGTGTCAAAATGCATTCTACTGTCATGTATAACTAATTAGAACAAATTAAAAATTTTTTTAAATGCTGAAGTATTTGGGACTAAAGAATTACATCAATAGTTTACTTTCAAATGATTCAATATTAAGACAATAATATTATATTTGTCAGCGTTCTCCTCAAAAAAAAAAAAAAAAACCAATAGAAGATGTGTGTGGGTGCGTGTGTGTGTGTGCACGCATGCACAAGTGTGCAGGGAAAGAGAGAAGGGGTTAGTTAGTCTTGTGTTACTGTCACAAAATACTGGAGAAAATCAACTCAAAAAAGGAAAATGTTTATTTTGGGTACCAGTTTCAGTCAATGGTTGCTTGGCCCTGTTGTTAGCAGAGTGCACCATGAAGGGCACTTGTGGGCCTGTTTACCTCATGGCTGCTGGGAAGCAGAGAGAGAAAGAGGGGGTAGCCAGGGTTCCATATCCTTTTCCCCCCCAATGATCTAAATTCCTCCCTTAGGCCCACCTTCCAAATATGCCACCACCTCCCAATAGTGCTACTGTCTGGGGACCAAGCCTCCAATGCATGGGCCTTCAGGGGACATTGAGGATCCAAACTACATTCCTTTATTATAGGAATCAGCTCACACAATTATGGAGGCATAAAAGTCCCACAACCTGCAATCTGCAAACTGGGGAAGGAGAAAGGCTGGTGGTGTAATTCAGCCTGAGTCAGAAAATCTGAGCAACAGCGGAGTGAGGGAGACCTCCCAGACCAAAGACCCAAAAACAGGGAGCTCTGCTGTCTGAGAGCAGAAGATGAACGGCCCATCTCAAAAGAGCGTGAAGTCCCCCTTTCACTGCCTTTTTGTCCCATCCAGGCCCTCAACACGTATTGGATGATGCCATCTGTACTGGCGAGGGCATTTTACCAAGTCTACTGATTCAAATGCCAATCTCTGCCAGAAACGTCCTCACAGACACAGCCGGAAACCGCGTTTTACCAGCTCTCTGTGCCTCCCATGCCATGGTAAAGTTGGCATTAAAATTAACCATCACAAATGTAACTAGACACGTCATATATTATAGACCTTCAAAATAAACACAATTGAAAAAGCAAAAACTTCCAGACAAAAATAAAGACATTAATTTTAGCATTTTTCCTCACAGCAAAAAATAAGAACTAATATAAATATCTAACAGATGGGAACCGTGGGGGGAAAGTAAACACACCCACTTGTCAAGGGTCTTCTTGGGGCAAGAACGTGGCTGATTTCTGGGCAGAATTCCCTGAAGACATCCCACCCCTACGTCACTTAATAAAGTCCTTGTGATAGATTCTTGAGTCATTGGGTTTGGCAGGAGAAATCCAGTGACTAAGTGAACTTTGCTGATCTCTTGTTCTTCATGCTTATGTATTTTCTGATTTGCTACAAAAAGAACAGTTACCAGCAGAACAGGCTGGAAGGGCAGGCGGTTTGACTGCCCATAGGTGAAGAACCCATCAGAATCCAGGCAGCAGGGGCAACGCACAGCTTCTCCCTCCCCCTCGTTTATTTATGGGGAACAATCTAAATGTTCATAAACTGGTGAGTGGTTAAGTAAATTATTAGTTACTATAATATAGAATACCGCAAATATTGATATGTGTAGTCTTTTTAAAATTCAACATTATTTTGAAAAAAATCTTTTTTATTGAATGCCACTTAAATAAACATTCCTCTTTCCTGATGCTGGCAGCCAGCCAGGCCCCACCGTGTCCAGGGTGACTTGGCAGGAGAGGGGGGTTCTGGCTAGATCTCTACTGCCAGCCAGGCTGGGCAGGCTCCATGTCCAGCTCCAGCCCTGTCTAGACCCCTTACACCACCTGTACCCTGGGGGAGTTGTTAGCTGCAGATTTCCCAGCTAACTCCAGGAGTTTTCCAGCAGGTTCTTTCTCACACAGGATCCTACAGTCACAGGTCATCTACCCATCCTACCTCTCCTGCAGAAGGAGCCACATCCGGCGGCCACCATCCACCATGACCTTTCCTTATCACTTTTACCAGTACCTGCTGCTGCAGGTGTTTATAACAGGAGCATGAAGTATTGAAATAAATTCTCCTTCAGGTAGGGGACCCAAAATTGCCTCCCCAATAGCAAAGGACACCCTGCTTCTGGTATCTCATGGTCTGATACTGAGCTTGAAGTGTTCCTTTGATATTTTGATAAACATGTTGCCCCTCACTATTCTAACTCCCCTTTAACCTGGAAGGATTCCAGAGTCAGAAGTTTCCAAAGCCAGCCGGCTGCTGTGGAGAGAGGTGGGGAGACCTTACAGAAGTTGGTCTGCAGTTCCAAACTGCACCCCAGGAATGGGTCAAAATGGGAAAGGGGCAGTTGCCTGGCCACCCCACACGATGATGCTGACATCCCTTTTCTGTGTTCATTCAGGGAGGACACAGCCTCGGAGTTAGGCAGGCCTGTGAATCCACATGCTGGAGTTGTCATGACTTGTCGCCTTTCCAGAATGGCAGGAAGGAGTGCCTGAGACCCGGCAGGGAAATACTGAGCCTGCACCTGTAACAGCTGAACCCTGGCCCCACTACATGGCTGCTAGGGTATCCTCCTGCTCCACAGAAAAGGCTGACAGCAGCAAAGTGGACCCCAGCAACTCCACTGCCCTGAGTACCCCAAGGGAGGAACAGAGCTCCAGAACCTAGGAGGGGAATCTTGGAGGCATCTTAGCACCTAAGGGTGAGGGAAGTCTAACAATGCACCACCAGCTGTACACGGGGGACTAGGCAGACTAGGCAGCCAGGAAAAAGGCTTCTCCCTTGGCGGGGCCGAGGGCACAGGAAGACCCTCTCGAGGCTGGTCCAAGGTCTCCCAGGACTTGCTGCCATTCTGGGTCCTGGACAAAGGAGACAGTCTTCCTTCTCTGTGAAAACCCCTGAGAGCCGTTTGGCCATTAGGTAAGAGCCACTCACTAGTTCAGAAGCCTTAAGGTTTGGCACAGGACAGCAGTGGCGGCTCATCCCCACTCCCAGTCTGCCTGCTTCTGAGCAACCACGAGAACTCCCAGTAGTCACCTAACCGTCCACCCACTGTTCCCGCCCAGTCTGCTCCCTGCCATCTGCCTCCTCAGGGAT
This sequence comes from Sciurus carolinensis, assembly GCF_902686445.1. Classification (NCBI taxonomy): domain Eukaryota; kingdom Metazoa; phylum Chordata; class Mammalia; order Rodentia; family Sciuridae; genus Sciurus; species Sciurus carolinensis. The sequence continues at coordinate 61,138,166 of NC_062218.1, forward strand.
GAGGTCACACACACTCCTGCACTGGCCCTGCCTCTGCCGTGGCTGAGGTCACTGCACAGTGGCAGAAAGCATTTTCAAGCCGTCACATGGTTCTCCAGTCAGGCTCTCCCCCACAAAGCAACCCTTATTAGGAAAGCGGCACCCCCGTCTTCCACTTTGTTCCTCTTGGGGTCCTTGGACTGGTAGGCATCCCAGGTATGCAGGACCCCGGGAGGCTTGTGGACCAGGCTGGCAGGTCATGCCTGGTTCCCCTTCAACAGTCAGCGGGTCTCTCCCCGCAGGCCCACTGCCCCCGCAATGTGCTTCCTGACTTCTCCCTCCTCTGGAGACACTCCATCTGAGGCCCAAGGATCAGGGCTGACTGTTCCAGGGCATAGTCCCAGATCACAGCCCAGCACGCTGACCAGGAAAACTCATCCGCCCTAGTTCAACACGGCCCGGGGGGGCGTGGGGAGGAGGAGACCTGGACGCCGCTGTCTCCACGCTACTTCCCATTTGCGCAGTCTCAAGCAATGTCCATTCCAACCCAGCAGACCTTTCCCTCCATCTCTGCCTGTCTTGACAAGCACCATCGATGCTCCCGTGGTGCACAGCCTTGGCCTCTTCCAAGACAGAGAAACAAAGATAAAACTACACTTTCCCTAATAAATGAGTCCAAGCGCTCCCTGGCTGGAAACAGAGGGGGACCACCCACGTGGGAAAGGAGTGGCAGGACCCTGGCTTTGTTTCCTACTCCCTTGGAACTCTTGCTCATCATCAGCAGCGCTGCCCGGAAGCCTGGGGAGAGGAACCTGTGGGAAGCCCCCTATCAGCACCGGGACCAGCTGTCACTCACACCCCTCCCTCAAGGTCCCTTCACCCTGGCTGGGCTGTAGACAGGACTCTCGAGAAGGTCTAGAGGCACAGCAGTTAATCAGATTTCCCAACCCACAAGGTGTTGCCTCTGCAGTTTGTGCTGTGCCCAGATTCTTGGATGGTAAATATAGACCTGGACTCACTGGACTGGGGAATTTAACTTTCTCAGCAAGCATCCTAGGTAGTTCTTACCTTAGGGAAGTTTGGGAAACACTGCAGGGCCTGCACCCACCTGCAGAGGCCCCACCTGAGAGCTAAGTGTGCCCCAAGGGTAGCTCCTTGCAGATCCAGGGAATTACTCATTCTCTCACCGTGGCATTCTGAGGCTGCATTCTGAGGTCTAGTTCCTGTCTCTTGTTCCACTCCTTTTCTGAGACCCACCCTGGGATGATAACCCCCTTCAGATGAGAAGACACATTGCCTCAATCCTCAGCACAACACCCACAGCAGAGGGCCAACAGTCATACCCATGTGAGGATTCAGGGAGCTACCATGTCTTCCTGCCCCCACCCACCACCCTCCTGCGAAGCTCTCAGACAGAAATTGGATGAATATATGCCTTCCTTCCCTCTGGGCTCTCATCCTCTGAACACCTGCTTGCTTTGATCTGCTCTATTCCTCCTTCACTTTTGTGGCAATGAAGAAATACCAAAGGGAACTTACTAGGGAAAACTTGCTTCAGTAGAGTTATCTGGTCAGGTTAGTCCACTTAATTGATCTCAGGTGAGGACAAATAATTTACATGAAGGGGTTCTACAGTGTCCAGAGGTAGCATGATAGCACTTCCCCAGCATAGGTAGGTCATCCCATCTGAATTTGCAGGTCACATTACTATTTTATGTAAGGTGGGGACATCAGACCTCCCAACACCATAAGAAGAAAATCTGGAATAAGATCTGTATATTAGTCAGCTTTTCATTACTATAATGAAATACCTGAGGCAGGCTGACTTATAAGGAAAAGAGGTTTATTTTGCTTATAGTTTTGGAGGTTGGAAGTCCAGCCAGCATGGTGTAGGCTCTGGCAAGTTTCCCCTCCCCACCACTGGATCACATCATGGCAGGAGTGTGTGTGTATCTCTCTGTATGTCTATGTGTCTGACCTCCGTCCCTCTTCTTATAAAGCCACTGGGATTCTATCATGGGGCTCCACCCTACTGGCTTTATTAAACCTAATCCTTCCCAAAGGCCCACTTCTAACCATTATAGTCGGATTAGTTTCTAGTCTCTTAATATCATTAACATATGACTTCGGGGATTAAACTCCTGCGTGAGTTTAGAAAGACAAACCATAATAATCTGTAAGATTTTCTGTGCCAGTGATAATGTTTGGTGTTCATAAAAAGCATCTCACATGAAAAGATACTCGTCATTAGTCATTAAGAAAATGCAAATTAAAACCTCAATGAAATACTACCTCGAATCAATGAGGATAGCTATAATTTTTTTTTTAAGAAAAACATGTGTTGGTAAAGGACGTAGAAAAACTGGAACTCTCACACATTGCTGGTAGGAATGTAAAAGGAAAACTGTGGGAAACCCTTTAGGGATTCCTCAAAAACTACAATATAAAGTTGGCATATCACCCAGCAATTCCATTGCTAAATACATACCCCCAAAGAATTAGAATTAGGCACTTCAACAAACACTTGCACACAAATGCTCATACCTGCACTATTCACAATTGTCAAAAGGTAGACACAACCCGGATTCCATCAATGGATGAATGGGTAAACAAACCGTGGTATATATATACCATGGAATACCACTTGGCCATGAAAAAGAATGGAGTACTGACGTATGCTATAACGTGGAACAACCTTGAAAACATGTTAGAAGAAAGCAGACATAAAATGTCACATATCGTATGATCCCACTGATGTGAAATATCCAGAAGCTGGAGGTAGGGTGTGAAAGGGGAGAACAGGGACTGAGTGACCAGCGTGGAGCTTTATTTTAGGGTAGATGAAAATGTTTTGGAATTAGAGGAGATGGCGGTTCACACAACATCATGAATGTACTAAATGCCACTGAATTTGGGGGCTAGAGATGTAGCTCGGGGGTAGAGCACTTACCTAGCACGCATAAGGTCCTGGGTCCAGGGCTGTGCAGGTGCACGCGCGCACACACGGAGTAAGGATAAAATGCTCAATTTTGTCATGCAAATTTCACCTCCATATAGAAAGGAAAGTTAACACATCTGCCGAGTGGGTTCTCAGAAGCTGTCACCCTCTGCCAGAACCTGCGGCCTCCTGGGACTGCAGGATTCACCCTGCTCTGCCGCGTGACATTTCAGTACCTCATTAAACATGTGCACACACAGGCCCCTTTCACTGCTGCGAGGCTCTCAGACTCTGGGTTCAGGCCCCGCTTCGCACAACCCGCTAACGGAGGCAGAAGAGACTCTCTAACCAGAAGGTCAAACTCATTCCTAGGCATTTCTTTTTTTTTTTTTTTTTTTTTTTTTTTTTTTTTTTTTTTTTTGCGGTGCTGGGGATCGAACCCAGGGCCTGTGCTTGCAATGCAAGCACTCTACCAACTGAGCTATCTCCCCAGCCCTATTCCTAGGCATTTCTAACTGCTTGGTTTATTGGCAGGTAAAATCCCTTAATTTTGAGCCATTATAAAGATCCTTGATTATATAAGAAAACTCATAAATGTTTAAAAGTAATTCTACCTACAAGTTTCAGCTTGGTTCTTTTAAACAAACAACAGCAGAAGGAAGTGACTTTAATCTACCCTGTGTTCTAATTTTAAAATGTGAATAATTAACCTTTCAACTGCAAAAAAAAAAAAAAAAAAGCAGCATTTCAAGAGCAGTTCAATCAAAATGTCCACTTTAAAAATAGATTAGGACTGCTAGTACAGGCGGCCATCCTGGCCATCCTGATTTATTGCGGTAGCAATTTGCATGAAACTAGTCATTACTTCAGTTAAAGTGGGGCAGCACCAATGCCCTTTAGCTCTGTTCTCAGGCATTTAGATGCTGGATAAGGCTGACTTGGGATTATGGTTTGTGGCAAAGGCCTGAAAAGTTGATATTTTTGCTACATCCAACTTTATTACCAAAGAAAAATGTTAAATTATTACAGATTTCTTAACATACAAATCAGTTTCTCCTAGGTAGGAATATTGTCGTTAATTCTTACTGTCTATATCTAGAATTAAATAAATATATACCACCATACCCATCGCTATTTAAAAAAAAAGTTTTGTTTAGCATATCCCTATAATAAAAGCCTAGGGTTCAGACCACTTTGTACCAGGATATCACAATGCAGAAAGGCAAACCCTTCCTGGAACTCTCAGGGAACCTGGTTGTCAAACTGCCCCAAGAAATTTCTTGTCAAAAAGTTTCACTGTGCGGAGACTCCAGGGTATCAATGTGCTTGATAATCCTCATTATCAGGAAAATGAGGCCACAGTCAAGCTGCTGTATATTTTTTTTATTAAAAAAACAAATTAAATAAAATAGTGATCCATTATATATAAAACAGCACTGGAGTTCACGGTTCAGGGTGGGGAAGACTCAGAAGAGGGAGAGGAGCATGTGGCTGGGGTGTGCTCTTTCTCTTCATATCTGGGTGGTGGCTCGGGTGACAGAGGCGGCGAGACCCCGCAGCGGGAAGGCGTCCCAGAGATGGTGTATATGAACTCCTGCGCTCTCTCAGAGGCCGGGCCCTGGCTCTCCGGAGCTGGGGTCCTGCTAAGAGAAAAGACAGGCGGTGAGAGGGAGAGGACGGAAACAGCAGCACCCTTCCTCAGTACCAGACTCGGGTCCAAGGAAGGTTCGAGGCAGGCATCCAGGCAGCAGCAGCCACTGCACGCAGCTGAGCGGTCGTTTCTCCCACACTCGACTTTTATAGATCTGTTTTGATTCCTCACCTCTCACTTTTCCTCCAGCTGACTGTAACATTCAGACAGCCTCCCTCCCCTTGCCACCCTTCTTGTCACTGAAGACACTGAAGAGGTGCTTAGGAGGAAGGCAGAGATCCTTCTCTCTCTCTCTCTCTCTCTCTCTCTCTCTCTCTCTCTCTCTCTCTCTCTCTCTCTCTCTCTCTCCTCCGCCCTCTGAGTTACCGTCCTTTGCTATTTTGTCTTCTGAGCCAGCTAACAAGGTAGACAAACTTATCAACATAGAAAATTAAAAATGAAACCTTGAAGGGAGACAGAGAGGCACACTGGCTAATGGACCTGCACTGGAATCCCACTGGCCGCTTTCCAGTTATTTGACCCTATCTGTAAATCGTGGGTGCTATCAGTGCCCTTTCCAGAGTGGTTGTGAGAATCACATGAAGTAATGCAAGAAAATCCAGATCCTGGGACTCAAGACATTGTGACAGCGGCAGTGCTTAGTATTAGTATTTTATTTCTTTTCTTCTTCTTCTTCTTTTTTTTTTTTTTTTAATTTTTTTGCCAGTGCTGGGAAGGGAGCCCAGGATGGCCTAGGGCATGTTAGGCAAGCGCTCTACCACCGAGCCACATCCCCAGCCCAGCCGTGGTTTCCTTTAAGTCACTAAATACTGATTTTATGGCTTGGGGAAGTTTATCACTGAAGGAAAAAAAAATACAAATTTCATTATTAGTGCTATCCAAATGGTCAGCCCTAACCTGCCTTTCTCCACGCAGGGTGATCCTGCCTCCACCTCCCCGTCCCAGCTCACCACCTGTGAGCTCACAGGCCTCCTCCCCCATCCTTGCCAGTCACCTCTTTCCCTTTCACATCAGATAACCTGCCCGCTCCTTTTGTGGAAGGAGCTCCACACAGCTTCACTCCTTCCAGGACCTGGAGGAAAGGCAGTGTCCACCAGCTCCCTTCTCCAGGGCCACACACCTGGGCCTGCTCTATCTGGATGGTGGGGTCTGGGAGCTGCTCGCTTCCTAAGGTAATGACAAGGCAAGGTAGCACCTGTCCCCAGCAGTGGTCACCAGGTCCCTTGAATCTTGCTCCCCTACCCCCTCAAAAATCCACCTCATCTCACTGTCTGGAGGCAGATCTCCCTGAGTCCCACCCCAGCCTTCCACTTGGCCTTGGACACTTCCAGCAGACCTTCCTCCTTTCCTGCTCCCTGACTTCTCCTTTGGACAGTAGCGTGAGTGCTTCTCCAGCCCTGATCCCCAAGTGCTGCACTTCTGGGGTCTGCACAAGCCCTCCTCGGTCTGGCACTTGCCAGAACCCCTTCCTGGTACACTTTCCCCTCCCACCCAGGGTCCGCTGGTCTTTGGCTCTTTGCCCTCCTGGTTTCAGCAACCTCTCTGCAGTTCTATCTCTAGCACCTCCTCTCTCTCCAGGGACCTGACCCTGTCCACTCTTCCTCAAAGGTTCACACTCACTGTCCCTCCACCATCAGTCAGCGCCACACCTCTGGTTTACCAGAAGCCTGTCTCCACATCCTTCACCCTTGGGGATCTCTCCACTGTCCCTGTTGCTCACTCTGGAGATCATTATCTCCTGCTCCTCCTCAGCGTCAGCCTCCGTTCCACCCCTCTCACACTGAGGCAGACTCCTGCTGCCTCAGGTCCGTCCCATTTGAGTGGGACTCCCTGCCTCCTGGGTGAGGCGGGCTGTGGAGCTGACATTTCCTTCAGCCAGTCAGCAGGCTCTGAGGTTCAGGGAAGGACTCTACCTGGAGGGAGGGGCCCAGCTTGGTCAGGTCAGCGTGTGGGCTGCTTTAGCCATTCACCCAAGCACTCCATTAGAATACTGAAATCCTTCTGTACCCACTGGGGATCCCTAGGGCTCCTGAACCTCCCCATAACCTAAAGCTGTGGAGACAGCAGGGCCCTCCCAGCTCCTGTATTCATTACCCTCCAGGATAGGTGGGTATTTACATCTTGAGGACAGCCCCTGACGGGAGCACAGGAAGATGCCCTGAGATGGTGTCATATTGACCCTTTTAACATATTTAACTTAGGTGCTGCCCAAAATTTCCTGAAAGGTAGTATTCGTGTCAAGGCAACAATACTGACATGACATCCAGCAAAAAATACTCAACACACTGCTCACTCTCATGCCAAAGACTCAAAGCTAGACTGGCCCAAATTCAGGTCTCTGCCTGCAAGGTTACACGCCATGATCAAATGACAAGTCTTACCCATCGTTAAAAAGGCTGTAATAGGAAGGCGGGCTTTCGGCTGGAAGCAAGCTGTTTGCCCCAGGACTTCGAGTTCCTGCAGAAGTTGAAGACTCAGGAAAGTAAGGTGGTGGAGGGGGTGGGAATATTATCACAGAGTCACCTGGGGAAACACAATATTTGGTTGAAGACAGAGGGGTAATTTGCTTCCATGTATTACACATGGAAGTAAACTAACAAGAGTAAAATCAATTAATTCTATACTTGGTCCATTTATATGCAGCAAAAGATCAAAATACCTGCTGTTCACTCGAGAATTAAAATGTAGGCATGTGGAATCCATATATAAAGTGGAACGGGTTAGCAGGGCCAGGGTGGGGCTGGGTAGGGAAAGGGATTGGAGTTACTGTTTAATGGGTACAGAGTTTCTGTTTGAGATAATGGCAAAGTTCAGAGTTCTGGAAATTGAAGGCAATGATGGTTGTACAATACTGTGAATGTACTTAACATCACTGAATTGTATATTAAAAATTGTTAAAATAGTAAATTTCGTTACAAATTTTACCTCAGCTTTTTTGTTGTTTGTTTTTGTTTTCAAAGTGGGTCTGTATTTCAGAGCCCAGAGTGCTCGCCATGGCAGTATGAATGTAACTTCCGCTTCACAGCAAGTCTGGGCTAAAAGATTTGTGTTAAGAATTTGCTAAAAAGCTCCCTCCCCTTGCTGAGGGTATCTTCTGCTGATAAACCTTTTCTCACTTTCAATGTATAGTTTTAGTTCATCAAAAGTCAGCTGTTGGATAAAGTGCCAAGTTCCTCAAAACAAACATAGCTTCAGCCTTTGAACAAATGACAGTAAGCCATTTTCTGGCCCATTATTGAATCAACCAAAATTTCACCTAAGCAGTACAGATGAAGGTCAGACTCAAAGAAAAGTTTAGTTTTTATATTTCTCTTGCTACTGTTCACTCTAGAATACCTACACCCCCATGTTTTGAGAAAAAGAAACTAGGGACCACTTAAACTCTAATTTGAATTTGAATTCCAATACTTTCAAATTTCAAGGCAGTGAACCACAGGAATTACCCAGAACATTCTAGATGTGTGGCAGTGCCACCATTGGAGGTCAGAGGAAGGCCTCCAGTCAGTTGGCAACACCAAATGACAGTTCAAACAAAATGAAAGAGAAGAGAGAACTTTGTTTCCTTGTAGGGAGGAGACTGGTTTGCACTGGAAGCAAACCAGTGTGTGCTGATGTTGATACAGAATGACCAACCCAACATGGCGCTAAACAAGATCTCCTCCTGCTCAGAAAACAGGCAGGAGGACTGGAAGAGACCATGTATGTCCAGTGGTTACAGCAGGGCCAAGCAGAGAGCAAACTCAGGTCTAACACCCAGCAAAGTACTTTAGTCCCTCTCGAAGGTCAAGGGCACTTACTTGCCTGATGAAGTAATACACCCAACTAGCAAGCTGTACCCTGATGCCTAGATCACTTCCCAGAGGTGATTTACCCTTTCAAAAATGTATTAACTCGATCTCTATTTCTGCAAGGAGATAGTAATTGGAGATTTAAATATATACTGTTAATCTCAACTTGATAAAGCGTGTCAGGGCTCTCTTGGGATTCTCATTTAATTTTTTAGAAGGTCTGGATGGGTCACAGGGATTGGGGTTTAGTGCTTTAATCACACATTGCAGAACAAAAGACCTGTGAAGCAAGCCTCAGGGCAGGCCATCACCTGTCAAAAACCAACAAGGAAGTGCTCAGAGTAGACTATTATCTCCAAGGACATTCACCCCTGTGTCCCTCAGCTCTGCCACCCACACCTTGCAACCTGCACTCCCTGGAAAGAGGCCTCGCCCTCGGGATTCGCCTTCCTCCAGGCTTTCAGAACTTGATGTCCTCTGTGAGGTCACAGCTAACAACACCTCTGGAGGGAAGCAGGGCTGTTTCATAACCTGAGAGTTTAGGATCTAGCACTGAAAGTGTCTGTGGGAGACAGAGCATCTAAAATATAAGCTCTCTCCCACAACCTCCAAGGAGAAACACAAGAGCGAAGATGCCAGTTTCACACGCTTGATGGGGCACACAGAGCTAAGTGGAAAAGATCTTGAACTATGCAGTGTCCACATCAGGACAAGGACATATACCCAAGAGCAGCACCTCCAGCTCTGCTCCTTGCCTGCATCCAATTCCAGCCTCCAGGTGGGAGCCTGGGCCCAGAATCTCCCCTGCTAGGAAACCCAAAGATCGCCCCTCAAAATCTCCCACCCAAGTCGGGGAATTCAGCATCCAGTGAATGCATTTACTTGGACCCCAGGGTTCTCAAAAAGGCTGAGGACACCTCTAACACTAGGGGAACCCTTTTCTCATGTAATAACTTTAGTGCCAAAGCTACAGCTTCAGAGTTTTAGCCTTTTAAAAGCAGGAGATTACCAAAAATAATAATAATAAAAATTTGCAAATGAGCAGTCATGTGGTTTTCCTCAGTTTTATAAAACTGAGGTCGAAACTGCTGCTATTGCTCTGTGGCAGGTGCTGAAATGGTAATCCACCTCTTCCTCAAAACCCAGGAGACCCAAAAGGAACTTTTAGGCATTCTGTGGGAGAAACATTTCATCTGTCACATTTCATCTCAGGCTGTCATTGGCAGCCTTGAATCAATAGCCACTCTGATATGAGCAAACCCTGACCCAAGCCCACAGTCAAGGATGAAGTTACAGAAAGTAAAGATCAAGAATGAGACAAAAACCAGTACAGAGGGCCCCCTTAAAACATCTGAATCCCAGTGACTTGGGACAGAGCTGGACTCCTAGAATGGTAGTGCTGGAAGAGATTTAGAAGTGTGATGCTTATTTTATAGATATAAAAAAACTAAGGCAGGAGAGGTTACAGGACCTATCAAGGACAGTCAGCCACAGCCAGAGAGAAGAACCCAAGCATCATCCCACAACCGGTAGAACTATATGGTTTCAGCAGGAGAGAAACAGGGGAAATGGGGGTAACTTGGTGGGTTCCTAAGTTGAACAGAAGGTTCTTCTCACTTTCCTCTTAACTGCTCTGTGTCCTCAGTCAAGATCATTACTTGAATCAAGATCAATACTTTTGCTAAATAACAGTCACTGGAGAGAAATCATGTGCACAAGGATTCCTACAGGGTTCACCACAGCAGTGACATTGTGTATGTTTGCATGGGGGTTGTGTGTGTGTGTGTGTGTGTGTGTGTGTGCAAGCACACTGTGAGAGAGACAGGAAGTAAGAAAGTATGTAGAGCAGACTTGAGGGTAGCCCAGTGAAGCCTTAAATCAACAGCCACTCTAACATGAGCAAGTGCCTGAATGACAGCCACTCACCTACGGTGACCTGGACAGGCTCCATACTGTGGGAGGGTCCCTCTTCACTTTCAGAGGCATCCTGGCTCACACTCAAATTGTTTCTCTTCTTGATGTGGGCAACCACAAAGAAACACAATCCCACAAGCACTATCAAAGGTCCCATGATCTGCAGAGAAAGGAACCCACAGATGGGGGGCTCCATGCTGGCAGTTTCCGTCTCGTTCAGTGGTTCCGGCAGCCAGTCTGAGCCACATCCAGGCACCCAAATGCCCAGTATGCTGATGAGCATGCCACTTGTCAAGAACAGAAACCCGAAGATAAGGCACTGGGCAAACTGGCGGCTCTCTCCACAGAGGAAGGCTTGGTTGCTGTCTGCCTGGTCGCCTCGCCTCCGCCCCTCCAGGAACTGAAGTCGTGCCCGGGAGCGGGCCAGGATTACGGCCCCAAGCCCAATCACAGCACACGAAGGCCCGGCAACCTTCAGTACCATGCTGCAGTATGGGAAGGATTCATTTTCGCAGGCCTGGTACCCAAAGATGGAAAGCAAGACTCCCACACACAGCAGCACGGCACCCAAGACAAAGAGGAAGAAAATGAGCTTGCTGACATGCCTGTCCTGCTGGTCCCCTTCTGGCTCAGCAGTTGCCGTTGAAGACATGGCCAGGAAAGGCCTCTTCCCTGAATTAAAGTGGGATGTGTTTCCTTCCCTTCGGTGATTTCAGAGCTCTGCAAACATTAAAAGATGCCTAATTAAAGTGGGTACAGGTGTTACTAACCAACTCTGTTCTTTGCTGGCCATTTCAGAAATCACAACAGGGAGAAATTACCGGAAGTAGAACTGCATACAGTTGATACACTATGCCACATCAGGTTGGCTGATGAGTCAGAACAAGCATTCAGAAACTCATGAATGTGCAATTTTATGAAGATATTCGAAAAAGAGGAAATTCAGTTAACATGCATCTGAGATAAGAGTATCTTTTTTAAAAAATTAAATAATTGGGTGTGGCCTTTCCTGTTCTGAGTCTGACAAATTCACTTCCCCCAAAGCAAAAAACAATGGGGAGTGAGGGAAGAACTGCTGGGATTATTTCTGATTTACAGATACCCTGCATTTCATCACAACTGCCCTGTGCATTTCCAAGTCAGTAAGTTTTTGTTTGGTAACTAACTTTCCATTTCCTGTTTGGGGCTTGGGCAGCTTTCCATTTCATGCTTTATTCTAAGACTGGACCTACAGAAGACCCAAGTCCAGCAGTTTCAAGAGAATGGAAAGGCAGTTCAGGAACACACTGGGGTTGAGAACTTTTAAGTTAATTCTGACCAAATGCGGTTCTTGGGTTCTCAAGAGACACCTACTAGGGCTGCGCGCATACACGCATGCACACACACATGCACACACAGGTAGCCCAGTTGCAGGGGGCCTGGGATGAGCCCAGAGATTCTGGCACAGCAGTTCAAGTGGAGCCCCATCTCCAAGGTAACCTGAGGCAGGTGCTCTCACCCCGTCCCCAGGGCCACCCACTTCCACAGAGGTTTAGACTCTGAAAACTAAGTGACTCATAAAATCACCTCACAAAGCACTAAAGTCCAACAGAACTCGACTTTAAAAGAATATTTTGGAACCAAGTGGGAAGCACCTTCCACAGAATCACCCAAGTCCTGCATTCACTTCACCAAGTAGTTGTTCAAGAGTTGTCGAGTTTATGCAGAACTGACTCTATCATCCAGTAATCTTGTCTTGGTCCAATGAACTGGAGTAAGGGCACTATGTGGGAAACTGGCAAAAATAATACAAAGTCATGGAGTCACTTGCCCAAAAGAAGAAAACCTGCAAAATTATTTGTGTCACTCATATTCATGGTCAAGACTGAGTCTCTAAGCCCAAGACCATCTTGACAAACCAAAATCATGTCAAAGGAAGGTCAGTTTAGGTAAGGAAAGCTAGCAGTTGATCACATATCAGGAAGTACTTTTCCAGGAAAACTTGCGATAGAATCAGAAGGAAGTTGGAGAAAAGAGGAAATACAGGAGAGAAATAAGCTTTCACCTCAAACCTGGAAAAACTGTATTTTATGAAGTTGCTGTCAAGCTGAAAGAAAGATCTAAAGAAAGCATTGCACTAATTTAAAAACAATCTCTTGCTGGTTTCAGAGATAAGGGTGATTCTCAGTTACAAAGTCCTATCAGGAACTCCTTGTCTTCTTGGTATCTTCAGTTTTGCAGTGAATCATAAGGTTTCAACTATCATAAGGCAAATTCCCGAACACCAACAAAATAAACAGAAGAAACCCCAAACTGGATTTATAGCTTCTTTTCCTCCCACTCCGGACTAGTAGAATAAACACCTGGCATATGTGTTAATCCCTGATCCAAAAGTGTGTGGGTAGTCTCAGTGCTTACACTTCCCCTACAGGTCAAAGGGGCACACAGGGGGCCTTTTCTAAATACCACCCTAATTTCAAATTCCCCTCCCACAAACCAAATTCACCTCCCCAACACTCCCATAGGTTTTTCCAAAAGACATTTCCAAACCAACAGCATCTCTCCACGTCCAAAATTCTGGTGCGTAAGGAGAGCTAAAGAGAAGCAAATGTCTCTTGTGGGAAACACTTCTGTGGGTTTTAGCGAAGCCTGGAGCGCAATCCACAACTGGAGTGGCTGAGCGCGCGGCACCCAGGTGCGCAGGTTTAGCGCCGTCCTGCGCGTCTCAGCGCGGCGGCCCTCCAGGCGCCCATCCCGCCGCCTCCTAGGCGCCTGCGCCGCGGGCAGCTTACCTGAGGCTGTGTGCTGCTGCGCTCGGCCCGCCGCGCTGCTGTGGGCACCAGGCTGGGCGCGGCGTCCGCCTCCCCACGCGGTCTCCGCGGCGCCGGCCGCCCGCACACCGGGTTTGCGCGTCCAGGTGCCGAGGGCGGGCCGCCACCGTTTGGAGGGAAGGAGGCGGTGCCGGGCGGCCGCAGCGGCCGAGGCAGGGCAAGACAGGCCAGCAGGAGCTGGCCGCCACCGGGTGCTGCCCTTCGGGAACCTAAGGCTCGCCTCACGCAGAAGCGGAGAGCCAGGGGGCCGCTTGGGCTGGCAGACTTGGCCGCTTTCGCGCCCGTCAGTGTACGCGAGGAGTCCGGGGGAAATGGGAACGCTCGCGACCCGTGGCCCGCACGCCAGGGTGCAGCGCCCGCGAGCTGATCTCCCCCGGCTGCCCGATCTGCGCGCTGCGTCGGCCGAGAACCGGGCTACTGGGAGGGGAACCGGTCCTTTTCAAGCCCTTGGGCGCTGAATCCCGGAGAGGACTGAGAACGGCGGATCCGAGAGCGAAAGAGAAAGCCGCAGCCCGTCTCGGGCGTGGTGGCGGCCCTGGCACAATAGGTTCCCCGCGTTCCCGCCACCACAGCCGAGGCCACTGCACTGTCCAGGGCGATTACACCCAGCAGCCGTGTGGACTTCCTGCTGCTCCCGAGACCTTGACTGTGTAACCGAAGCAAGAACTAGCTTCGAGCTTCCTAAGAATAGGACATGGAGACACTAGAGCCCCAATAGAATGAGACGGGGTCCTGTGTTCCCTAGCCATTCAGGCCTGCAGTCCTGTTTCTGAGAGTCTCGGCAAGCCCTGTGCCGGGTCACCTCTGTCCCTTGCGCACTCACGTGTATTCACACAGCCCTTCTTTGCCATAGAGCCCCCTTCCTGGTCCTCTGCCGCTAATGAGCTGCCGGAATTAAACTGGTAACTTTCCCTGCCCTTGAACCTGGAGTTTCTGGATGAGTTTGCTAATCCCTGTGCTATTTGTAACCTGCCCCGTGACACGTGACACGAATCCAACTGTGCTCCTTTCCACACCAGAGGTCAAAGAGCTGTGGAAGGTGAGTCAAATGTTCTCTGCCCAAACACGGAGGCGCCTGAGCCCCAGGGACTTCCCCACCCATACATTTTCTCCCTAGCTTCCTGTCCACTTTTTGAGATCCCATTCAGTGTTAAGCCCCATTGGATTAACATGTTTATTGCCTACCTGATAGCAAGTTATTCCCAGACCTTTTTACTGAGGGTAAAGTGTGAATTAGACTTCGCTAATTACTAGACATAAGGAGAGACTTGCAAAGAATGGGCCAGAGGTGGGCAGAGAGGGTAGGGTGATTACCTCTGGGGCTGGAGGGGTCGGATGGGTGAGATGGGGGCTCACTAGGGAGGCATTACTGGACAAGTTCCAGCCAACAGAAGTGGTGGGACACTTGCCTAGAGGGACAAATTTGGACTTTGTCTCAGCCAGGGAACCCTGGCCACTATGAATCCCTACCACAACTAACACCCCTGACTCTGAGCAGGTTCTGCACTTTGCAGCCCAGGGCTCTTTACTATGTCTCCAGTAACTCAGAGAAGATTGGAGTCAGAAAGGGACTTGGGAACCTAGAAAACCAGTCATTTTTCAGTTGCAGAAAAGAGGCCCAAATAGGAAAGAAAAGTGCCCCTGCACAGCTGGTTGATGTGGAGCAAGGACCTGAGCCAGATGCACTGACTGCAATGTTCCTCCCTGGGTTACCTGGTGTCCAGAGAACAAACAATGTTGTGAACTCAGAAAATATTTTTTTATTACATTGTTTTGTGATGCCAGGTGGGGGATCTATATGGATCATTATAACAATACAGGCACTGTATCCCAAGGACATTGCAGTCATCCATATCTGGGGTAGAGATATTCCGGTCAAAGTGTCAAGATACACCACCTTCTGGAAGATCACCAAGATCTACCCAGCTAATGAGCAGATAGCCCCGGTGGCAATTGCACAATATCAGCAGGTGCTGGGCTTTCTAAGAACTCAGGCCTGCATTATAAGATTTGTCCCAGGCTGGCTCACAACTCTTCCTCACACAAGGGGTTTCCATTCCCTTTCCCTACTCATTCTTCCCTTCTCCCTTATTTGAAAGTCAATCTGTGGTTAAGTCCCGTGCAGACCTGCAAGAAGCCTGTTGATACAGCTGCCCCTCTGGTGCCACATGACTGCGGGCTCACCACCCATGACAAACTTCAGTGTCCTGGCACCAAGGACAATCAGATTAGCCTCTCGTTGGGATATCTGCAGCTTGGACTATTTGTGTGTTTTGGAGCCCATTTTGGCTAAATTAAACTCCTGGGAAATTGATCATCAGTCAGGAATGAAAGACACGCCCACCAGGCTTCAAGGTGCCTATCTTCATAGCAGACCTGGTCTTAGGAAAGAGTCTGGCTGACTTTGTCACTCCCCCCAAACAGATGGTCTTCCCTAGCCTGTGTGGCAGCGAGAAAAGATAAGCCCAGACAATCTTTCAAAAAATGGCATCAGGACAAGATTTAAAAATTGGATGAGCTTCAGATTCCATCAGTGAAAACAAGGTGATGAAGTGAAGAGCTGCATTCATTTATTCATTCAGCAAATATTTATTGAATGCTTATCATGTACCAATAAGGAAGACAGACAAAACCCTTTGCCCTTAGGAACTTACAGTATTTCAATGAGGAAAAAACAGTAAGATATGTAAATGGTACAGAGTGTTCGAAGGCCTTAGGAAGCACTAAATCATAGAAGAGGGCTGGCGGGTGCTGCTGCGGGATTCCAATTTAAATAGAGTAGGTAAGGAAGGCCTCTCTGCAGAGGTGACACTCAGCAAGAGCTTGAAGGGAATGAGGAAGCAAGGCATTATCTATTACTGCATAACAAATTAGCCCAAAACTGAGAGGCTTAGAACAACAAAGACGTATTATCTCACAGTTTCTGACTGTCAGGAATGTGGGAGTGGCTTATCAGGAGACTGCAGTCAAGCAGCTAAGGGCCACAGGTGAGTGCAGGTGTGACTGAGGCTGGAAGATCTGCTTCCAGGTGGCTCCTTCCTAGAGCTGTTGGCAGGAGGCCTCATTTTCTCACCAGATACCTCTCCACAGAGTTGCCTGAAGGTTCCTCCTAAAGGTGGTAGCTGGCTTTCTCAAGAGTGAACCATCAAGTCTCCTTCACCTTTTATGATATGGCCTCTGAAATCCCACACCATCTTGTCTGCTTTATTCTAGCCCTTAGAACTAAGCCATTAAGTCAGGGGGAGAAGTATTAGGCTCCACTCTTAGAGCAAAGAGTATCAAAAATTTGTGAATATATTTTGTGGTATTTGAGGGAAGGAAAGAGTACTTGAGGCAGAGGTAACAGCAAGTGCAAAGGCCCTGAGGTAGGAGCATGCGTATGCATATATTCAAAGAAGAACAAGAGGGTCAGGCATAGCGATGCACACTTGTATAGTTTCAGTGACTTGGAAGGTTGAGGTAGGAGGATCACAAGTTCAAGACCAGACTTGGCTGCTTAGCAAAACTGTCTCAAAATAAAAAGGGATGGAGAGGTAGCTCAGCTAGAGTGCTGCTGGGTTCAATCCCCAGTAACAAGCACACGGAAGAACAAGAGGCCAGCCTGGCGTGGTGGTGCATACCTATAACCTCAGTGACTCTTGAGGCTGAAGCAGGAGGACTGCAAGTTCAAAGCCAGCCTCAACAACTTAGTGAGGCCCTCAGCTACTTAGTGAGACCCTGTCTCAAAACAAAAATTAAAAGGGGCTGGGGATGTGGCTCAGTACCCCTGAGTTCAATCCCTGGTACCAAAGAAGGAGGAGGAGGATGGGAGGAGAAAAAACAAGAGGCCAGGGTGGTTGGAATAGGTTTGCGAAGGGGTTAGAAGTAGGAGAGAAGAGGTGTGTGCGGTGCCAAGTGCACCAGGCTATGCAGGGCCTGGGGGTTGTTCTAATATGATGTCGATGACGATGATGATGACAGTGAGGACTCAAGCTAGCATCTTGCTGTGCTGCTCAGCTGGTCTCAAACTCATGGGCTGAAGTGATTCTCCTGCCTCGGTCTCCCCAGTAGCTGGGACTACCAATTTATTGTTTTTAAAAGAAATTGATGGCTGGCCTGGTGAGAGCAGCCCAAGGAGGAGGAAAGCTAACAGGAGCCTGGCTTGGTGGCTTCCTGATGCCCCAGGAGACAGCCACCTCTCACTTGTGTTTGAAGACGATTAAAGTGAATAGACTGTGGCTATATCTTGAAGATGGAGTCAGTAGGATTGTCCATGGACTGGATGTGGTTTTGATTCCGAGGTTTGGGGCCTGAGCAAGCAGAAAGATGGTTCTGGCATTAAGCAAGATGGCCATGGCTCGGGGAGAAGAAGGCAGAAGGGAAGTTGCAGGGTTTTGCTGGAGAACACTAGCTTTGTCCCCCAGACACGGAGTGGAGAAGTGAGCAGGCAATGGAATATATACGCACGGAGTGCAGGAATTCTGGAAGGGTTCCTGCATTCTGTCAATCAGGAAGGCGGCCCCTTCTCTGGCACAGTTTCCTGGTGGATATGTGGCCTAACAGTCAGTCCTGCACACAGAGAGCAAGGGCAGACTGGTGCCCACCAGTGTGTGGATGCCGTGTGTCTCTTGGGACAGATGGCAACCAGTGCTGAGTTGGTACTGGCAAGGGCTTCTGCCACTCTGTCGTCAGAGTGGTCTTCAGGGACACCAAGGAACGTGCGTCCTTCGGTCCAGGACAGCCCACATGTCTCTCCTCAAGGTTTTGCCAAACCTGGGAAGACACTCAGGGCAAGTGGCGTGGATTGATTTGCAGAGTTCAGGGTGACCCTGTTTCAGAGTTCACAAGGCTGCAGAAAGACAGTTGAAGAAGAAAGCAAGCCCACCGTGCTCTAGTTCTTTTCTCTTCGGTCTCTGCCCCAATTCACCTTAGCACCAGGTAGTAGGCATTATCTCTTTTCAACTCCTGATGTCCCCTGAGGTCCTGCTGGGTCTGGTTTATAGGAATTTGCTCTCCAGGGCTCAGATTTGAGTCCATATTTCAACAGATATTCCCAGGAACCCCTGCAACTCCTCTGAACCCACCTGGGTCCCAGTAAGCTGCATAAGTCTGTGAAAGGTGCTACCAGAGTCCCTGGCACAGTTCTCTTCCTCCTGACTCCCTATATTGGACCTAAACCCAGGGGCCTGAGAAACTTGTCTGAATAGAGGTGGAAGCTGACTGGCATGGCGAGCTAGAGTTGAAGACTGGACCCCTTAGCTGACCCCCAGTGCAAAGACTAACCCTTGCAGAGTCATTTTTTGGCCTGGGATGGTGTTATTGATTTTGCATGGTTGATAACAGCTCAGCCTGAGTGCCTCTAACCTGAGCCAGGAGTGTGGAATGCAAGCAGAATTTGCCTGAGGCACCCACAACCTTATGGGGGAAGTTTCTGCACACCTGACAGAGAGGAACCCCTTCTACAATGGCCACAGTATCTGGTCAGCAGGTTGGAGAGCAGTGTGATGATAGTAAGACTTTTAAGGAAAAGTGGCGGCCTTCTGACATTCCATGTTGCTCCATCAAATATCCACCGCCTACCAGATCCCAAAGACTAGATTATTTTCCCCAGTCTGCAAAAAGGGGTTGAGTCAAACTGAGTTTAGATCTTGGCTTTGATGCTTACTAGCAGTGTTACCTTGGCAAGTCAACAACTTCTCTGTGCCTCAGGGTTCTCATCTGTAAAATGGGAACAAACAGATCTATCTCACAGGATGTCTTCCTTGAAGAAAAATGATGTGATAATGAAGGTTCATCAATAAATGTATTGTATTGCTCTTTAACCTCTCTGACTCATCGCTTCGTGTTCCACTTATGGCTTCTCCCAAGTGACCTTCTGTAAGGCTGAACTGACAAATCCATGAAGAGGGAGATCAGGATGCTTCATGACAGCAACATGAGGTTGTGTTGACTCCTAATGCCCAGTTTGCAATGGTTGGATTGCTAATGCCAGTTAGGCTGTGCTCTATCCTTCTGGTCCCCTCCCAGTTACTTCTAGGAATCCAGGTGAGTCCCACGCTATCTGAAAACCAGCCCTTCCACATAGTCACCCTGGCTCATCCATCCTGTTGTTCTACCTTCATTCCACCAATACCTGCAGCCCCCAAACCTTCTGGAGCATGCCTTGCTGCTGCTGGTGTCCCTGAAGCGCTGTGTGGGGGCCTGTCAACGGTGACCTTCCTGCCAATGGGCTCAGGGTTCTACCTGCCTCCCATCTCCCGGATCCATCTGCAGCCTCTCAGTCCCATCACTGTGCCCTTCGCTCGGGCCCCTCCACTTCCTGATTGCCACTGCTGATTCCAAGGTGGACTCCAGCCAGCTTACTGTGCTCCAAGAATAGAGCATGGTGAAGTAAATATGAAAATAAATGATAACATAGGTTTATTGTACTTCCTGCCTCCTTCAGACAGCTGGTTGGTAACATGCTGGGCAGGATGGAATCCTTCTGGTGTTATCCACATAGGAAACTTACCTATTGTAGGATCATATGTGGAAACTTGTCTGAGATATGGATCTGACCCAGAGAACTGGGAGGGGCCATCTGACTGTCCTGGGCTGCTCTATGCAAGGGAACATGACACCCGGCTGGGGGTCCACTGGCCCTGGTGTGTCCCCAAGAATGGCTGGTCATCTCCTCAAACACTTGCACCCTTGACTTCTCCCATAGCAACTTCTGACCTAAAAACTTAAGCAATAAGAATCTGAGCACCTGAGAGCAGAGAGGCTTTGAGAAATTAAAAGGCAGTTTGAAAAGAAGCCAGCTCCACGGTTTAACAAAAGGCTCTTTGTGGAAGCCATGGAGTGCAGGGAGGGCCAGGGCTTCAGGCTGTGTTGATTCAGAAAGAAGAAAGAAAACTGTTCTTTAGAGATTTTTTTTAAACCTACCTCAAGGGTTGTTGAAAGAGTCGAGAGGAAGAGAGAAACCTGCCGTCCTGGGTGCGAGGGTGTCATTCCAGGAGAAACATGTCCACCTACATAATGGAGCTGACTCTCCACGCAGCAGCTGAGCCTGTGCGGTGTTTATGAAGTTGGAGCCCCGCGTCCCCGAGCACCCGGGAGCGCGTCCTGCTGCAGTCCCCTGGCACCAGAGTTCCGCGGTGGGCGCCTCCTCCTCACTTTGCTGGCGAGTGGTGACTGTGCTGCTCCCGGAAGTGGGCCTGGGCCCTCTGCCGCAGCACCCTCTTGTCCCACCTCAGGGGCAGCTACGACTGTTACTCAGTGTCAGTTTTGAGTCAGTCAAAGGCAAACTAACCTCCATTCATTCTTTTCACTTCAGTTAAATGCCATTTTCCCAGAAAGCCTCCCTGGACCTCCTGTTCTAAGTGAGCCCCAGCACCCCAGGGCTCCTTGGTATTTTAGGAACAACTGCTCTACTTATCAGGGTACTTATCACAACCTTGGTTCTTGGTTATTCCTTCCACATCACTCCTCTCCCACCCTTTGCTGTTTAAACCATGTGCATGTCCCCCTGCCCTTCCTGTCACTGTCACCATTGGCATTCCACAGCACCTATCATTCAGCTCAGGTTTGGCACCTGGTCTCTTCAAGTCCTACCTTAATCCTGCATGCTTTCAACCTGCACATGCATGACCCATCTGGCTCCCAAGCCATCTCACCTCCAAGTCCCTTCCTCTTCCTTCTATCTGTCAGTTCAGCCTGTGTAAAAACACAAACTCAAGCATCTCTTTCCATCTTGTTTATAAAACCATTTCTACTCACAACCAGGCCTTCGCTTGTTCAGATTGGCTGTCTTTTCTTTCCTTCACTTCTTTTGTGTGTTTTTTGGATTCTTTGGCTATCAGCTTAGTAACTCTTCCCCATACCCTAAACTATGGGCCTGTGTCTTCTCAAACCTACCTGGCAATACCACCATCACCCACTCTTGGTCACCTTTCCACTGCTGGCACAAGACACCTGAGATAAACCACTTGAAAGGAGAGATTGATTCTGGCTCATAGTTTTAGAGGTTTCAATCCATGGTTTCTTGGCCCCATCACTTTGGGTTTGTGGCAAGTACCAACATCATGGCGGGGAGCACTTGGTGAAGCAAAGCTGCTCACCCCATGGCAGTTAGGAAGTGACAGAGAGAGGAGGATGGGTTGAGGTCCAATATTCCCTTTAAGGGCACATCCCTGTGTCCTCACTTCATTCCACTAGGTCTCACCTCCTAAAGGTTGCAGCACCTCCCAGTTGTACCACAGGCTGCCAACCAAGCCTTCAACACACGGTCTTCGGGGGGCATTTAAGATTCAAACCATACCAACCACTTTCCTGAGCCTGTACTCAGTAGCTGAGTGTTGCTGGGCAAAGACCCCACTTGAGGATCAGCTGCTATCTGTGTAAGTTGGCATTTGCTAAGCTGAAGGGGGCCCTGACTGCATCATCCTATCTTACACCTGTACCCGCTTTCCACACTACTACTTCAGTAGGTGGTCACAGAGTCCACCAAGCCCCTCTCCCGGCTCAGGTGATAGCCCCGATGGTTCAGACTCTTTCCTGGGTGGCATCACTCTGAAGGGAAGACCCTTGGCCAAGCATGCTTTACCTGTGATGCCCCTGGCTTAGGGCCCCAGGTTGCTCTTGAGTTTGCTCTCACATGCTTGAATCCTAATGGTTTCTGGCCCAGGTCAGGGACTTCGGATCTTAGCCTCCTGCTGTGCCAACACTGGTTTCCCTTTTGTGGTGACTTCTCTCTGACCTTGGATCCAGGTCAACATTCTAGACTTCCTGTCCTGTGACAAGTTCTTCTTTGAGGGCCTTAGATATTTCTTGCTAACCTAAGTCAGAACCACCTCTGTCCATCAGCAAGACTTAGCAGGTTGTTGAACTTGTTCTGTAGTAGGCTGATAGTAAATATTTTAGGTTCTGTAGATTATTTGGGCCATTTGGTTTCTAACAACTATTCAGCTCTGCTGCCAGACAAACAATATATCAACAAGTAAGTGTGGTTATAGGTTCATAGAACTTTACTTATAAGCACTGAAATTTGAATAGAATTTTCAGATCACAGAATATTCTTCCTTTTTTTTTTTTTTTCAACCACTTACAGTGAAAAGATTTTCTGTGTTCACCAGCCTAACAAAAAACAGGAGGCAGCCAGATTTGGCCCTTGGTCTATAGTTCACTTCTCACTTCTGCCCTAATTTGTTGAACTTTGAAAGGGAAGGAGGTGGGTCTGGGAAGATGGCAGAGTTAGAAAGACTAGGACTCTGTCTCCCACCTGGACAGCAGTTGCACTGGAAGAATCTATTCCAGGTAACTATTTGGAACTCTGGAGTCCAGTGAAGGTTTACAACTTCCAGCAGGATTGGTTGGACAGTAAGTTGCAGTTACTTCTGGTTAATTTTAGTTCTTAGCACAGTAGCGGCTGCTGACCCCTCACCCCTCAGTCACAAGGCAGAAAGCTATGCAGTATTCCTTTAGCAGTCTGCAAACAGCTTCAGGGAGCCAGAGTGGGCAAAAAGGCCCTGTCCTCCAAATATTGAGGATCTGTGCCCTGATTGCTGAGTGCTGTTTTAAATCACAAAGTGGTCATGATTGTTTCACCTCCATATTTGAAAGGGCTGGTGCTCCCCACCTGCTCCATTTTTCTTCATTTGGGAGCTATACATTAAAGACTGGAGCATTCAAAAATAATTGCATACATAGCCAGGCATGTGGCACATGTTTGTAATCCCAGTGGCTTCGGAGACTGAGGCAGAAGTATCGCAAATTTGAGGACAGCCTGGGCAACTTAGCAAGACCCAGACCCAGTCTCAAAAATAAGAAGGACTGGGAATGTAGTTTAATGGTAAAACACCCCTAGGTTCAATCTTCAGTAACAAAATAAACAAAAATAATGTTGCACATAAAGAGAAAATTAGAAAGTGATTATACATGTCCAAGGAAAGGATCAGAAAAGACCTGAGAAGTCCATAAGTCAGCACCTCAATATAATTGTTGGCAAAGGGACAGCCTACAATAATCAAAAGTGATTGCAAAGAAAAACAGCAGCAACAGAAAATCCTGGTGGAAAAGGAGAATCTGCTTTTCAGAGGTACCAAGTTATTCGATTCAAATGTCCACTCTTCAACAAAATCACAAGGCATACAAAGAAACAGGAAAGCACAGTCCATTCAAAGGGAAAAAGCAAATCAGCCGAAACTCCCTGAAAAAAGACATAATGGCAGATGTACTAGACAAAGATGCTCAGAGGATCGAAGGAAGGTTTGGTGAAAGTCAAGAAAACAATGCATGAACAACAGGGAAATATCTACAAAGAAACAGAAAGCCTGAAAAGAAACAAATTCCGAAACCGAAATTCAGAATAACTGAAATTAAAAATTCCCTGGAGGGATTCAAAGCCAGATTTGAGCAGGCAAAAGAAAGAATGAGTGAACTTCATAGGTCGATGGTCGTTACCCCGAGTAACGAAAAGAAAAAAGACGGAGGAAAAATAATGCAGCCTAAGGGACCTGTGGGACACCATCAAGCAGACCAACATTCATATCATGGGAGAAAGAGGAAAAGAAAGGAGCAAAACAATGACTGAAAAGGTCCCAAATTTGATGAAAGATGCAAATAAAGCAAAACATCCTAGAAGTTTGGCAAACCCCAAGTCAGAAGAATTCAAAGAGATCTACACTGAGGCATACTATAATCAAAGTTTTAGAAGACAATCTTGAGAGCAGCAAGAGATGTGGCTTGTCACATATAGAGATCCATAGGAAGATTATCAGTGAATTTCTCATCAGAAACTGGAAGTCAGAAGGCAGTAGACCAATATATCCAAAGTGTTAAAATTGAAACAACAACAACAACTACATTATCAATCAAGAATCCTATATCCAGCAAAACTGTCCTTCAGAGTGAGGGATAAATTAAGACATTTCCAGTTGAAGGAATTTGCTACCTCTTGACTTGCTCCTCAGGAAACGCTTGAAGGAGCTCTGCAAAGTAAAGTAACAGGATGATGGACAGTAACCCAAAGTGGGGTGAAGAAACAGAGACCAGAATAAAGGCAAAGCATGGGCAATTGTAAAAACTAGTAGTGTTGTTACTGTTGTGATAATGATTTGTACTTTTACTTTTCGTACTCTACATTGAGAGACCAATACATTTTAAAAAAACAACTAGTAATGTAAAATCTAGTATTGTAACTTTGGTTTATAAACCCACATTTTGGTTTCTATTCAATTTAACAGATACACACATTTAAAATAATTCATAGCTCATGGGTTTGGCACACAATGCACAAAGATGTAATTTGTGACACAGCGAGAGATAGAGCTGTACAGGTAGCTCGGGAGGCTGAGGCAGGGGGAACCAAGTTCAAGGCAGCTTCAGCAACTTAATGAGATCCTAAGCAAGTTAGTGAGACTCTGTCACAAAATTAAAATATAAAGGGCTAGGGATGTGACTCAGTGGTTAAGTGTCCCTGGGTTCCACCCCAGGTACCAAAAAAAAAAAAAAAAAAAAAAGATGATTGTAAAGGAGCAAAGTTCTTGTACTTTATTGATATTAAACTTGTGTACAAGTTCAAATTAAGAGTTAAATGTAACCCCCAAGGTAACCACAAAGAATGTAGCTATAGAATATACACTAAAGGAAATGAGATTTAAATGTAAACATTTTGCTACAAAAAAAATTCAACTAAACACAAAACAAGGAAACAAGGACTCCCCCGCGCCCCCCAATGCTATGAGGTATATAGGAAAATAGGAAGCAAATATCAAAATGACAGAAGTAAGTCCCTTCTTATCAGTCGTTACTTTAATATAAATAGACTAAGCTCCTCAGAGGACAGAGGTTAGCAAAATAGATTAAAAACAAACAAAAACCATGATCCAATTACATTCTGTCTTCAAGAGACTCCTTTTAGATCCAAAGACACAACTAGATTGAAAGTGAAAGGCTGGAGAAAAGATATTCCATGAAAATGTAACCAAAACAGCGGAGTATTAGATTAAATGTACTTTAAATCATAAAAATTTATGAGACAAAGGAAGATATTTTGTAAAAATTCAGTGCAGAAAGAAGATAAAACAATTACAAATATTTTTCTACCTAATTACAGACAATCAAATATATGCAGCAAAAACTGACAGAATTGAGGGGAGAAATAATTCTACAGCAGAAACTAGAAACTTCAATACCTCATTCTCAGTAATGGCTAGAACAACCTCACATGTAGGGTAAAATTGAAGGAAATGCAGCACTTAAACAATATAACAAACCAACCAGATTTCACAGTCATGCACAGAACCCTCCAGGTGACAGCAGCACATGCCTTCTCAAGACCAACGAGACATGTTCCAAGACAGAACATGTGTTAGCCCACATAGATTTAAAAAGATAGACATCAAAGTATCTTCTCCAACCACTGTGGGATGAAGTTAGAAATCAGAAACAGAAGTAAAACTGGAAAACACAAAAAAATTGTAAAAATTAAACCACACACTCTTGACCAATCAATGGACTGAAGAAGATATTAAAAAGGAAACTTGAAAATACTTAGAGATGAATGAAAACTAAAGTCAGCTTACCAAAACTTCTGTAACAAAAGCAGTGCTCAGAGGGAAATTTATAGTTATAAACATTCACATTTTGAAACATGAAAGATTTCAAGTCAAACCTAAATTTACAAGTTAAGGAATTAGAAAAGGAAGAACAAGGTAGATTAAACCTAACAGATGGAAGGAAATAACAAAGATGAAAGCAGAGAAAGACAAAATAGATAATTTAAAAAATAGAGGAAATTAATGAAAACTTAAGTTGGCTATTTTAAAAGGTCAGTAAAATTAACAAAGCTTCAGCTAGAAGAACAAAGAAAAAGAGAAGACTGAAATTACTAAAATCAGCAAAGAAAGTGATTCTACAGTAATAAAATAGGATTATAGAAGAGTATTTTGAACAACCACATCTCCCCAAATGGACAAGTTTCTGGAACCCTACCAAGAAGTTCCTATAAAACTTACCAAGACTAAATTACAAAGAAATAGAAAATCTGAATAGACCTAAAACTAGTAAGGAAATTGAGTCATTAATAGAAGTCTCCTGAAAGAGAAAAGCCCTAAATCTTTTGGCTTCACTGGTGAATTATATCAAACATTTAAAGGAAAGTAATACCAATTTTTCTCAAATATTTCCAAGAATTAAAGAGAAAGGGAACCCTTCTTAACTCATTCTGTGAGGCCAACATAACTTGATACCAAAGCCACAGATGCTACAAGAAACTACTGACCAATACACCTTATAAACATCCGTGCAAAAATTGTCAACAAAATACTAGCCAACCAAATTCATCAGCATATTAAACAGATTATAACCATGACCAAATGAGATTTATTTTTGGAATGCAAGAATGGTTGAACTTTGAAATTCAATACACTACAATGCACCACATTAATTGAATCAGGGATAAAACCACATGATCATCTCAATTGATGCAAAAAAGAATTGGACAAAATTCAGGACCCTTTCATGTTAAAAACATTCAACAGACTAGGGGTAGAAGGATTTAATCTCAACAGCAAAAGAGCCCACTGCAGACACCATACTCAATGGTGAAAAACTAAAAGCTTTCCTCTAAGATCAGAAACAGGCAAGGATGTCTGATTTTTCCATTTCTATTCAACCCAGCACTTGAAGTTCTAGTCAGTAATTATGTAAGGAAGAAAAGAAAAAAGAAAAAGAAAGGAAATAAAAGACATCCATATTGGGAAGGGAAAAGTACAAGTCCACTCTGTTCATGATGATGTGATCTTATGTGTAAAAAGCTTAAAGATTTCAGCTGGATGTGGTGGCACATGCCTGTAATCTCAGCTACTCTGGAGGTTAAGGCAGGAGGATCAAAAATTCAAGGTCAGACTTAGCAACTCTGTGTTCCTGGGTTGGAAGACAATATTGCTAAGATGACAATACTACCTAAAGTGATCTAAAAATTCAAAGCAATTTCTCCCAAAAATCCCAAAAGTATTTTTTGCAGAGAGAGAAAGAAAAATCCATCCTAAAATTTATATGGTATCTAAAGGAATTCCAAAGAGCCAAAAATAAGTTTGAAAAAGAAGACCATTGTTGAGGAACTCATACTTCCTGATTTTAGAACTTAACTACAAAGCTATAGTAATCAAACAATTGTGGTCCTGGCATAAAGATAGATGTATATATCAATAGAATAGAATAGAGAGACTAGAAATAAACCCTCACATATGTGGTTAAACGGTTATTGACAAAAGTGCCAGGACCATCTGATGGGAAAGGGTCTTTTCAACAGTGGATAACTGGATATCTGCATGCAAAAGAATATATTTGGATCTTACCTAGCACAATAAATAAAAATTAACTCAAAATGGATCAAAGATCTAAAATATATACAACTTTTAGAAGAAAACAAACCTAAATCTTCATGATGTGGGATTTGACAATGATACCCTGAATACGACACCAAAGGCATAAGCAATGAAATGAAGATGGAAAAAGTGGACTTCATGAAAAGTTTTAAAGTTATATGTCAAAGACCCTGTCAACAGAGTAAAAAGGTAGCCCACAGAATGTAAAAAATATTGGCAAATATATATCTGTTAAGGGCCTAATATCCAGAATATATACAGACCTCCTAAAATGCAACAACAACAAAAATCAACCCTATTTTTAAATGGGCAAAGGATTTGAATAGACATTTATCCAGAGGATATACAAGTGGTCAGTAGGCACGGGAAAAGATATTCAGCACCACTAATCTTCAGAGAAATGCAAATCAAAACTACAATTATATGCTTCTTCACACCCATTAGGATGGGCACTATCAAAATCAGAAAACAAGTGTCCACAAGGACATGAGGAAAGTGGAACCCTTATGACTGTTGCTGGCAATGTAGAATGGTAGAGCTGCTGTGGAAAACAGTATGGCCACTCATGAAGAAGTAAAAAGTAGAATTACCATTGATCCAGCAGTTCTGCGTTTAGGTATACACCCCCCAGAAATTGAACACAGGATCTCAGAGATGTATTTGTGCATCCATGTTCATGGCAGCATTATTCAGAGTAGCTAAAATGTAGACGCAACCCAAGTGGCCATAGATGGATGGATGGATAAGAAAAATGTGGTATATATGTCAACCTAAGTGAGTGACAGAGAAACTGACTCTTCAAAACAGAGTTTATTTGGGAATAACAAGGGGTTGCAATCTGGGATACATGTGCTATGGCAGATCATGTTACAGGTGGTGGCATTTGTTCACTGTTGCTAGGAGAGGATCTTCATAGAAGTGTCTTAAATGGAAAGTTCCAGTTGGGAAATTCCTTATGGCAGCTTTTTCTGTAGGCACATAGTCATTAGGGTCCTCCTTCATAGCCTCCAGCTTCATTTTATTAGGGTTTGACATAATTGCTTCCATTTTGATGGACAACTTTCATATATACAACTGAGTATTATTCAGTCTTAAAAAGGAAAGAAATTCTGATACATGCTACGATGTGGATGAACCTTGAAGACATTATGCTAAGTAAAATAAACCACTCATTAAAAGACAAATGTGTGATTCCATTTATCTAAGGTACTAAACCTAGTCCAATTCATGGAGATGGAATGCAGAATCATGTTTGTTAAAGGCAAGGTAGAGGGGATAGGAGATAATTGTTTAGTGGGTATAGTTTCAGTTTTCATCCCTTCAAGAAGAAAAAAGTTATAGAGATGAGAATTGTGCAACATGATTAATGTATTTCATACCACTGAACTGTATGCTTAAAAGTAGTTAAGATAGTAACTCTTGTGTCCATGTATTGTGTCATACCCCAAAATATTTTTTTAAGGGAAAAGGAATGAGAATCTTGACTCTGCCCCACCTTCTCCTCCTGGGCCTAATTATCCTGGATGAGAAGAATGCAGAAGTATCTAAGCAGGAGACTCCCTGGGTACCTCTAGTCTTAGACCACCTTATTCTAAGCACCTACAGATGGAGTTACCACCTTCCCCCATCCATGATCTCTCTGGGGTCACAATGGGACCCTTTTATATATAATTCCAATTCCTCCTGTCTGATCCAACTTTCCCCACCTCCTCTGGTCCTCATCACACCCTGTCCTTATTTGCTAGATTCAAGGTGGAGCTAAATAAACCACCAGTCTTTAAACTGGGGTACAGGGATCCCAGTGGGACTAGGGACTTCCAAAGAGCAGCAGGCATAGGTAGTTTCAAAGGTCACTCATATTTGGCTAAGAATAAACCATCTTCTTATTTCCTCAAAAGCAAAGTTATTTTCTATTGACAAACACATAGGATAAAATTCTACAGGAAGTATATGGAAATAAAAATTCACATTAACAAAAATGTGTAAAATATATTATTTAAAACAAGTTTTTTTAAAAGGATTATTATTAATGTCATGAACTAAGTTAAGGGCTGTCTTGTGGCTCAGTGGTAGTCTGCCTGGCATGCATGAAGCCCTGGATTCAATTTCTGTCACCATGAATAAATAAATAAAGATATAAAATAGTGCTTCCTGCATTATGTAGGTACCTTTGAGTAAATAAGCAAAAGAAAAAAAATTTTTTTAAAAATCATGAACTAAGTTAAACCACCTTAACCAGATATACCTTGCAAGTGATTTTCAGTAACTACCAAAGATGTCTGTGTGTGTGTGTGTGTGTGTGTGTTGGGGGGGTAACAGGGGATTGAATCCAAGGGTGCTTTACCTCTGAACTACATTCACAGTCCTTTTTATTTTTTATTTTGAAACAGGGTCTCACTGAGTTGTAGAGGATCTTGCTAAGTTGTTGAGGCCGACCTTGAATTTGTGATCCTCTGCCTCAGCCTCCCAAGTCACTGGGATCACAGGTTTGTGACACCATGCCTGACTCAAAGATGTCCTAAAGAAACCAAAACTTCACTACTCCACTGTAATGTAACTGACATGTGCAAGTGAACATCTCAGATCAAATCCCATTAATATAAAGATGTTTATTAAACATATTTTAAGAAACAGGTAGAGAGACATTTAAGATGGCAGTTTAGAGGAAGTTGGTCCATGGCTCAGGGTTCAAGAAGTGGTAGTACTGCTTCTCAGAGAAGAGGGAATTCACTGAAATTCAATAATGGACAGTCAGAGTCTCTTAGAGACGCAGAAATTCAGGTGCATTGAACAAAAACAAGAGTGCATTGGGACCAAGCCAGTTGTGGCAGCAGCAGTGGTGCTGGTTCACCGCAGAGGAGAGGAATACTACAGAGAGAGAAACTTGGCAGACAAACTTGGTATAGAAAAATCTGTAGATCAGAAAAGTGCCTGAACTTAGGTGATCCAGAAACTGTACAGTGAACTGGTGTTTGAAAATTGTCTGATTCTCAACTGGAAAGCAGAGAGCTGAGGCAGGAGCCCTCTTATCTTGAGGAGGTAACAGTGCAGCTGGCAAGAGCCTGGGATATTGTAGCAAACATTTCCATTCTATCCTAGCAAGCACCTATGTGTGGACGAGGGTGATCTAGCAGAAATGTGAGTGAAATAGGCACAGATAAGATTGAACTTAGGAGGGGTTTAAGTCAGAAATATGGAGGGGAGTGCAACTCTCTTTCCCTTTTAGTCTGACAGCTCACATGACGAGCCAAAGTGTATTGAGAAATTGAACATGTGGGTATGAATATACTCAGGAAATAAGCCTAGGAAGCCATATTACCGGGCAGCAGAGTATAATGAGACTTGTGGAGGGTTGACTCCCCTGCTTCCTAAGTAGAATTCTTGGGAAACTCCTGAGATCCTGACTCCCAGCAGAGATAGGTATCTGCCTAGCCTTACAGGTGTGTTGATCTAATCTCTCCAGAGCAGATGATACCCAACAAAGTGCCTGAGACCTGATTAGATATAAGCTCCAATCATAGGAAATCCTCTCTTAGAACTTTGCAACAGCTCCACCCTGGGACTGCATCCATCTGGTCTATTCAGAAAAAACTTGAAACTCTAATCAACATTACTTCCCATTCCATCCTATTTTATGCTGGTGAGAAGAGAAACTGAGAGCTATTTCAACCAGCTTCAATTTTAGTACACTCCAGCTGGGAGCTAAGTGAGCAACACAAAAAGAGGAAGGGGTTAACAGCCCCCTGCCCTTGCTCTCTCTCTGAATATGTGGCCCAAGAAGAAACAGAAAGGTCCTGGTTGACAGTTGACCACCTTAGTGGAGACAGTTCTGACAGTTCTTTCATTTTTCATTAAGAATCTTTGTGTGTGTGTGTGTTCTTAAGTGCTGGTTAATTTGTGGGGCTATATATATACATACATACACACACACACACACACACACACACACATATACACACACATATATATGTATATACACAAACACACACACACACATATATATGTATATTTACATGATTTTATGTGTCTGGATATGTACATATATATAATCATATCTTTTTAATTTTCTCATTTTTACCATTTTTTAACAAAAGTTATTTTTCCTTGTCTTTTGAGGCTTAAGGGTTTTTTGATTTAAATTTGTATTTTGGTTTTGTTTGTTTCTCTTTCTCTCCTTTCTTCTCCCACTAACAGCCAAATCTTCTTGGTTCTCTTTCTCCCTTACTTTGTTTTTTCTATTTTCATGTCCTTCCTTAGCCATCACTTGTTACATCTCTTCTGCATTCTCTCTGTTCACATTTTTGAACATTCTGAATTTTCTTTGACTTACTATCACATTCTCTTTTCTCCTAATGAACTATATTTTTACCATCTTTTAGAACTATTTGGTTTCTATAACCCCTGCCCCCACCATTCATATTGTTGCAGTTTTTGGTATTGTAAATGGCATAGCTGACACCTGCTGTTTACTGCCAGATCTAGTTCACAGCTACTTCTCGTTTTTGCTTTGGCAATCATTAACCCTCACATTCCTAGTTTTGTGGTAATTAGTGTTATAGATGTCATAGTAGGCACTGGATATTTATTTTAATGATGTGTATTGTTTGCTTCAATTTTTGCTATTGTTTGTTTCTCCCTTGTCTGAAGTACTAAGAATCTACAAGGACATTACAAGTTTTCAGGGTGACTCTGCTGCTGAACAAAACCCAGGCAAGAGACAACACACATTGCTCTACACACAAATTAGCCACACTCAAACTTCAGAGATACTTTAATACAAAGAGTAGGACAGAAAAAAATCCCAAGCTAATGACCAGGCCCCAAGTAGGAATGGCTAGGTGGTCCCTCAGTCAACGCATGAACATCTACTTGTACAGAAAAAAACACACAGAATTAATAAAGAGCCTATAGATACCACACCTATGAGGAGTCCCAATCTGGATCATTCTCAGACACTTTAGTAAGATAAGAGAAATCCATTCCAACAGATATGTAAAACCCAACAAGGGAATATCAGAAACAAGGTAACAAGACACCTTCTGAAGCTAACAATTCACCAGCAACTGACTTCAAAGATACTGAAGTGAATGAGATAGCAGATAAAGAATTCAAAACAATATTTATAAAAATGATCAATGAATTCCAAGAGAACAGAGAAAAACAATGAATGAATTAAGGAAGTCTGTACAGGATATGAATGAGAAATTCAATAAGAAGATAAGAATACTTTAAAAGAACGAAGCAGAAATCTTGGACATTAAAGACACAATAAATCAAATAAAATGTTTAGTTCAAAGTCTAAGAAAGTACACCATGCTGAAGACAGAATCTCAGAGCTAGAAGACAAAGTGGCTGACCTTAAACATTGAGACTGTAGTAAAGAAAAGAAAAGAAACAACCATGACTAGAATTCTGGGACACCATTAAGACACCAGATTTAAGAATCATTGGAATTGACGAGGGTTATGAGATACAGGCTAATGGCATGGATAATCTTCCCAGTGAATAACAGAAAATTTTCCAATCCTTGAGAATGAGATGGACACCAGATACAGGATGCACTCAGAAGCCCCAAAGAAATAAGATAAAAAAAGAACCTCTTGATGACACATTATAATTAAAATGCTTGACATACAGAACAAGGATGGAATTTAAAAGCTTCAAGAGAAAAATTTCAGGTCACATTTAAAGGCAAGCCAATCAGAATTTCTCAACACAAAGTCTAAACTCTAAGTGGGTTTGGAATGATTTGTTTCAAGCCCTGAAAGAAAATGACTGTCAAACAAGATTGCTATATCCAGCAAAGCTATTCTTCAGAATTGAAAAAGAAATAAATACCTTTCAAGATGAGCAGAAACTAAGAAGAATTCATAACTCCTAAGCTGGCACTACAGAAAATACTTAAATACTTCAAATATAAGAAATAAAAAACAAATCCCAGAGCTCACAAATGGACACAATTTGTTTGAAGAGTAGCCAAGCAGATGAGAAACAGGAACAAATTAAACTTTAGAAGTTAATCAAAATAACAGGGACAAATAAGCATCTCTCTGTAATAATACTGAATGTAAGTGGTCTCAACTCTCCAATTAAAAGACATAGGCTAGCAAAATAGATTTTTAAAAAATACAACATATATATATATACCTTACAGGCAAAGACAACCAGAGGCTGAAAGTGATAGGATGGAAATTAATATACCATGTGAATGGATCCTGAAAACAAGCAGGAGTGGCTACTATCATATCCAAAAAAAGGGAGATTTTAAGCAAAAATTAATCAGAAGAAACAAAGGAGGTCACTTCATATGGGTAAAGGGAACAATCCAACAAGAAGATATAATCATAGTAATATATAGTTATGCACCAAACATTGATGCACCTAATTGCATAAAACAGACACTACTCAAATTCAAGGCTCATAGACCTTATTACAATAGTACTGGGTGATTTTGACACACCTCTCTCACCAATAGGTAGGTCATTCACACATAAACTCAATGAAGACTCTTTGGACCTAAAAAATAGAAGTCAAATGAACTTAATGAGATCTATAGAATATTTCATCCAACAACAGCCAAATACACTTTCTTCTCAGCTGATCATAGAACCTTCTTCAAAACAGACTATATTTTAGGCCACAAATCCACTCTCAGTAAATTTTAAAAAATTGATATAATTCCTTGCATTATATTAGTTTGATTTCATCAGAAACACACACACACACACACACACACACACACACACACACACACACACACCCTACAGAAGCTATATAAACATAAGGAGATTTGTAATGATGAATGGATGATAGAAAAATCAGAAGAGAAATTTAAAAATTCTTGGAATCAAATGAGAATAGCGATACAACATACTAGAACCTCTGGGACACTATGAAGGCAGTTCTAAGAGGAAAGTGTATAGCTATGAGTGAAAACTGAAGATCAATATCCCTGATGCACTTAGATCTAGCAAAATCCTTAATAAAATATTAGCAAAATCATATTCAACAACATATTAAGAAGATTGTACATCATGGCCAAGTTGGTTTTATTCCAGGGATGCAAGGATGGTTTAACATACATAAATCAATAAATGTAACTCACCACATATATAGAATTAATGACAAAAATCACAGTTATCTCAATAGATGCAGAGAAATTCTTTGACAAAATTCAACACCCATTCATGATAAAAATATAGTAGAAACTATGATAGAAGAAACGTACCTTAACATGATAAAGACTATAATATAGGTCAAACACAATGCCAAAATCATAGTGAATGGGAAAAAACTCAAAATATTTTCTTTAAAATCTGGAACAAGGGACTGGGGTTTTGGTTCAGTGGTAAGTGCTTACCTAGCATGTATGAGGCACTGGGTTTGATTCTCAGCACCACATTAAAAAAAATTAACAAAATAAGATCTATCAACATCTAAAAAAATATTTTAAAAAATCTGGGACAAGACAAAGACGTCTACTCTCACCATTCCTATTCAGCATAGTACTAAAAATTCTAGCTAGAGCAATTGGGCAAGATAAGGAAATAAATGGGATAAAAATAGGAATGGAAGAAACCAAAGTATCACAGTTTGTAGATGATATGATCATATACTTAGGAGATGAAAAGAGTTCCACCAGAAGCCTACTAGAACTAATAAATTCAATGAAGTAGCAGTTAAAAAAATCAACATTAAAAAATTGATAACTTTTCTAAACACCAATAATGAATCTTTTGAGAAATAAATTAGGAAAACAATCCATTTACATGGCTGAAAAAAAATAAAAAACTAGGAATAAATCTAACCAAAGCAGTGAAAGACCTCTACAATGAAAACTGTAGAACATTAAAGAAAGACATTAAAGATCTTAGAAGATGGAAAGGCCTCTCATGTTCATGAATAAGCAATATTAATACTGTTAAAATGGCTGTACTACCAAAAGCAATACACAGATTCAATGCAATCCCCATCAAAATATCAATGACAGAATTTTTTAAAAAGCTCTAAAATTCTATGGAAGAATAAAAGACCCAGAATAGCCAAATGAATTATAAGCAATGCCATGATACTGGCAGAAAAACACATAGGTACAGAATAGAAGACAGAGATGAACACACACAAATACAATCCTTGAAAAAGATGCCAAAATCATAGACTCTAGAAAAGAGAGCCTTTTAAATCAATGGTGCTAGGAAAACTAGCTATCGATATGTGAAGAAGGAAACTAGATTTTTATCTCTCATCCTGCAAAAAAGTCCACTCAAAATGGATCAAAGACCTAGGAATTAGACCAGAAACTATGCAACTCCTAGAAGAAAATGTAGGGTCAACCTTCTACATACAGGCACAGGCAATGACTTTCTTAATAGGACCCCTAAAGCTGAGAAAACTATGCCAAGAGTTAATAAATGAACGGCATCAAATTAAAAAGCTTTTGCACAGCAAAGGAAACAATTAAGAATGTGAAAAGAGAACCTACAGAATGGGACAAAATCTTTGCTGGCCATGTTCACAGCAGCACAATTCAAAATAGTCAAACTATGAAACCAGCCTAGGTGTCCACCAATGAATGAATTGGTAAAGAAAATGTTACATATACACACAATGGAGTTTTATTCATTATTCATTCTTTAT
This sequence comes from Sciurus carolinensis, assembly GCF_902686445.1. Classification (NCBI taxonomy): domain Eukaryota; kingdom Metazoa; phylum Chordata; class Mammalia; order Rodentia; family Sciuridae; genus Sciurus; species Sciurus carolinensis. Next base: position 61,174,231 of record NC_062218.1, read on the forward strand.
TCTTTATTATTTGTAAAGAAGAATAAAATTATGTCATTTGCAGGAAAATGGATGGAACTTGAGAACATTCTGTTAAATGAAATAAGCCAAACTCAAGAGATTGAAGGCTTGTACATTTCCTCTCATTTGTGGAAGCTAGAGAGGAAAAAGGAAAAGAAAGGTGGTGGTAGTGTGTTTTATGCAAAATCAAAGGGAGATTTGTAGACTACTGGAGGTACCAGGGGAAGGGAGAAGAGGAAATACTAGGAAATGATAATGGTCAAATTATATTGTTATGTTATGTGCATATATGAATATGTAATAACAAATCCCACCATTATGTACAACTATAATGCACAAATTAAAAATATGGAAAAGACAACAATAACAATAAAAACTAATCCCCCCAAATGTTAAAAAACAAAACAAAACAAACAAAAAACCAAAACCAAAGCAGTGTCTCTAGCAGCCATGTCCCAAGAACTTGCTGACATTAACTTGACTGGAAGCAGACATCCTAGGGTCAGTCTTCTTGCATTCCCTGGGTATAGGTCCTCAGACATCTGTTTCTTTGGTGATGGGAATTGAACCCAGGGTCACTTTACCACTGAGCTACAGCCCCAGTCCTTTTTATTTTGAGACAGGGTCTTGCTACATTGCTGAGCCTGGTCTTGAACTTGCAATCCTCTTGGCTCTGCCTCCCAAATTGTGTGCACCATGTGCATGGTTCCTTTTCCATATATTTTTTTGAGACAAGATCTTGCTGTTTCCCAGGTTGGTCTCAACATCCTGGGCTCAAGTTATCCTTCTGCCTCAGTCTCCTTGATGATTGATTGATTTGTTTCTCTTCCTTCCTTTCTCTTCTCCTCCTTCCCCCCCCCCCCCGCTTTTTTTTTCAGTGCTAAGGATCAAACTCAGGACCTCACACAAGCTCTCTACATCCCCAGTCCCTGTATGATTTAAATCATTATGTTCTTTGGATAATTTACTTCATGGGCAAGGTATTTTTAGAGTCACGTGTGGGAAAAGGACAGGCCTATATTCCAGGACATGCAGAAATTCTCCTATGACACTAGGTGAAGTGTGTGAGTTACTTCTTTTAGACTTTCCTTCTCCCAAACCAAGATTGCAAAACTGCAGTTCCTCAGGTGAACCCTTCCCTACAAATATGGTTAGTATATGTGATTCCACATTGGATCCTTCTTTTCTCGCATTATCTTGGAGACAAATCAGGTTCAGAGAAACTTCTGTGCTAAACAGGTTTTTAGTTTTTCCCCTCAGAATGGTCACCTAGTTTTGGAGAACCATGTACTATCAGCTTTCTTTGGAACTTACACCTACATCAAAGGTATTCTTTCCATTTGAGATGTGTTGCTTTCACATGTTAGGTAGGGGGAATAATTAACCTTCACTCACTTCAGCCTACAGGAATCCTCCTGGATATTCTATGCTGTTCGACTAGCATTGGACTACAGCCCTTCATTGTTTTGTTATTTTAAGTTACAAATGTCTTCTAGCTTTCTCAAGGGAAAATTTGTATTTTTGCATCTCATCATTTTCACTGGGGAAAATGTTGAAGAGAAGAGAGCATTGTTTTTACTTTATTTTTAAATTGGAAACTCCTTGGGTAGGATTTTGAATGTCAGTTATGGAGAAAGAGAAAGGCAAACATTCAAAGTAGAGAGAAAAATTATGATAGGCAAAAATCAGATCTTTGAAGATTGCTTTAATTTGACCAATTTGGGTTTGGGTCAAATTATCGAATGAGAGGAAATGTGAGAAATTTACTTGGAAAAGTCAGAAGAATGAGAGTTTGTAAATCCTTCAATGCCATGTATGGGATTCTTGGGGGGTAATTCTGCAGGCAATGGAGGGCTTTTGGAAGTTTTTTGTGCAGGAAACTATCAAGGTCATAGCTTCTAGGATAGATTGAAGGTAGAGGGGCATTTGTCAGCAAAGAGAGCTGTGAGGAGGTTATTACTGACATTCAGAAAAGGAGTGCTGAAGGATCAGCCCTAACAACACTAGTACCCCTCCAACACACATAACTACTCTTGTAGTTCAGTTGATTTATATATACATTATTGGTATGATTTGGATATAAGCTATTCCTCCAAAAGCTCATGCTAGATAATGTAGGAATGTTCAGAGGTAAAATGATCAGATTGAGAACTGTAACCTAATCAGTGGATTGATCCATTCAAATGGTTAACTGGATGGTTAACTGTAGGCAGGTGGAACATGTCTAGAGAAAGTAGGTCACTGTTGGTGTGCCCTTGGAGATTATATTTTGTTCCTGGTTTCCCTCCCCCTCCCCCCTCTGATTTCTGGCTACCATAAGCTGAGCAACTTTCCTCTGCCATGTCCTTCTGCCATGATGTCCTACCTCACCTTAGGCCCAGAGTGATGGAGTTGTCTGACCATGGACTGAGACCTCTGAAACCATGAACCCAAATTAAGTTTTCTTCCTTTAACTTGTTTTTATCAGGTATTTTGATCACAGCAATGAAAAGATAGCACAGCTGTATAAATCTAAAAGAAATTAAACTGGTTTACAAAATACAAATACTTACAGCTGGAAATGTAGTTCAGTGGTAGAACACTAGGTTTGATTCCTAGCACCACAAAACAATTACATAAAATGAACTATCACATACTATCTTGTGTATCTCTCCTCCTTGATCCTGAATTCTTTGAAGGCTATTGTGTTTTGTAAGCCTTTGTCCTCTCTTATAAAAGGAGGCCTAAGAATGAATGGAGGAAAAACACAACAAGTAACAGGAAGCAACATACCATTTCTATCCAGCACAACCCTACACGGTAAGGTATGCATTGCTACCAGCCATTGAATTAATGGTTGTCAGTTGCCACAAGAGCTAAGGGATTGGTGGGGAAGAGTTGTCTGGAAGTTGGAATGTTTCTGCAACTCAGAAAAATTCAAGGAACTACCATCCCTAGACCCTGCAGTCCCCTGGGTAGCCAACTCCATTATCTGTGCACACAGGGTCTCTGGATGTTGGTGGTTTTTGTCCACAAGCTCCCCAGTGTCTTTGGGGATCTAATGCTCCTGATCAGCTTCTGATGACTCAGCTGGGAGACTTGACCAGGTAAAAAATATAATGACTTCAGCTAAGAACATATTCTGCTGGTAGGCTGAGTATGAGTCTACCATATGCTGCATTCTCACTGGTCTGGAGACAGAAAAATAAAATCAGTTCATATTTCTAATATTCCTGCCTAGTCAACTGTGCAGTTTATGATGCCAACTACAAGGAATGAAAAACAGAAAAAAACATCTTGGAAATAATTGTACAACTTCACAGATCATTAGCAAACTTGACTTCCCATTACAAACTCTGGAATTGTAATGTGAGTTTTATTTTCATCCATCTTTTACTATCATTTAAAAGAAAAATTTATTCCCAATTCCCATACTTTTATCAGACTCATTTTTCTCTGGAATCAAAAGATACAATATAAATCCATGTAAAACACAAACCATAAATGAATGAAATCTATAGCCACTGAAAAAGAAAGTGGGTTCATCATCAGGTAAGTTTTTAGAGACATAGAAACTGAATATTAGGTCATCTCCAGATAACATGATGCAAGCCTTCTTCCTGATGTTGCCTTTAGAAATAGTTCCCTAGGATAGAGATTCACAAGTTTGTACAGTTTAGCATTTTAACACCAAATTTACATTTACCACTGATCAGAAGGCATGCTAGGGTGTTTTCATATCCCAAGTGTGAATGATGAAACAACAGGCAGGCTGGGCCCCTCAGAGGTGATCATGCTCTAACTCTATCAACCATCACTAGGATGACTAGGTGAGAGCTGCCATGTTTCTTCATCAAATGGCCACTTTGGTAAGCAGTCATCTCACATTTAAAAGATGCCTTCAACCATACCCAGTAACAGTGTGCTATGGGCCTACTGGCTGGTGTCTTTAGCGGCCCTGGTGACTTAAAGAGACTTGTGCTTTCTGATGACTCTTCACAAGATCATGGTAGAACCACAAGGGTACTGCCAAACATTAAAGACTGTTCATGTCACCTTAGCTCTTGGACAAGGAAGTAGTATTTCTTATAATTTAGAGGAATAATAATGAGAGAAGGGTTGTTTTTTTTTTTTTTTTTTCATGGAAAATTTCTTTTATTTTAAATGAATATAAAATATACCTAGGTCTCACCTGTAGAGATTCTGATTTAATTGTCCGAGGTGTGGCCCAAGCAGTTCATTTCTCAAAGGTGCCCAGATGATTATAGTAAGCATCCTTGAACTACTGCTCAGCACCCCACAGTCTTCACATCTGGAAGAAATTTTTTTTTTAATTTTAATTTTAATTTTTTTAATTATTATTTTATACAAACGGGATACATGTTGTTTCTCTATTTGTACATGGAGTCAAGGCATACCATTTGTGTAATCATACATTTACATAGGGCAATGATGTTTGATTCATTATTTTTTTTTCCCTTCCCCCCCACCCCTCCCACCCCTCTTACCCCTCTTTTCCCTCTATACAGTCCTTCTTTCCTTCATTCTTACCACACTCCTTATCCCTAACCCTAAACCTAACCCTAACCCTAATGCTAACCCCTCCCACCCCCCATTATATGTCCTCATCCGCTTATCAGCGAGATCATTCGTCCTTTAGTTTTTTGAGATTGGCTTATCTCACTTAGCATGATATTCTCCAATTTCATCCATTTGCCTGCAAATGCCATAATTTTATCATTCTTCATTGCGGAGTAATATTCCATTATATATATATGCCACAGTTTCTCTATCCATTCATCAACTGAAGGGCATCTAGGTTGGTTCCACAATCTGGTTATGGTGAATTGAGAAGCAATGAACATAGATGTGGCTGTATCTCTGTAGTATGCTGATTTTAAGTCCTTTGGGTATAGGCCAAGGAGTGGGATAGCTGGGTCAAATGGTGGTTCCATTCCAAGTTTTCTGAGGAATCTCCATACTGCTTTCCAGAGTGGCTGCACTAATTTGCAACCCCACCAGCAATGTATGAGTGTTCCTTTTTCACCACATCCTTGCCAACACCTATTGTTGCTTGTGTTCTTGATAATCGCCATTCTAATTGGGGTGAGATGAAATCTTAGGGTAGTTTTGATTTGCATTTCCCTTATTACTAGAGATGTTGAACATTTTTTCATATATCTGTTGATTGCTTGTACATCTTCTTCTGTGAAGTGTCTGTTCATTTCCTTAGCCCATTTGTTGATTGGATTATTTGTATTCTTGGTGTAGAGTTTTTTGAGTTCTTTATAGATTCTGGAGATTAGTGCTCTATCTGAAATATGAGTGGCAAAGATATTCTCCCACTCTGTAGGCTCTCTCTTCACATTGCTGATAGTTTCCTTTGCTGAGAGAAAGCTTTTTAGTTTGAATCTATCCCAGTTGTTGATTCTTGCTTTTATTTCTTGCGCTATGGGAGTCCTGTTAAGGAAGTCTGATCCTAAGCCAACAAGTTGAAGATTTGGACCTAATTTTTCTTCTATAAGATGCAAGGTCTCTGGTCTGATTCCAAGGTCCTTGATCCATTTTGAGTTGAGTTTTGTGTAGGGTGAGAGATAGGGGTTTAGTTTCATTCTGTTGCATATGGTTTTCCAGTTTTCCCAGCACCATTTGTTGAAGAGGCTATCTTTTCTCCATTGCAAATTTTTGGCCCCTTTGTCTAGTATGAGAAAATTGTATTTATTTGGGTTTGTGTCCGTGTCCTCTATTCTGTACCATTGATCCACCTTTCTATTTTGGTACCAATACCATGCCGTTTTTGTTACTATTGCTTTGTAGTAGAGTTGAAGATCTGGTATTGCGATACCTCCTGCTTCGCTCTTGCTACTGAGGATTGCTTTAGCTATTCTGGGTTTTTTATTCTTCCAGATGAATTTCATAATTGCTTGCTCTATTTCTGCAAGGTACATCATTGGGGTTTTAATTGGAATTGCATTGAATCTGTATAGCACTTTAGGTAGTATGGCCATTTTGACACTATTAATTCTGCCTGTCCAGGAACATGGGAGATCTTTCCATCTTCTAAGGTTTTCTTTAATTTCTTTCTTTAGTGTTCTGTAGTTCTCATTGTAGAGGTCTTTCACCTCTTTTATGAGATTGATTCCCAAGTATTTTATTTTTTTAGATGCTATTGTGAATGGGGTAGTTTTCCTAATTTCTCTTTCTGAAGATTCATCACTTATGTATAAAAATGCATTGGATTTATGAGCATTGATCTTGTAACCTGCTACTTTACTGAATTCACTTATGAGTTCTAAAAGTTTTCTGGTGGAATTTCCAGGTTCCTCTAAATATATAATCATGTCATCAGCGAACAGGGATAGTTTGAGTTCTTCTTTTCCAATTCGTATCCCTTTAATTTCTTTGGTTTGTCTAATTGCTCTGGCTAGAGTCTCAAGGACGATGTTGAATACAAGTGGTGAAAGAGGGCATCCCTGCCTTGTTCCAGTTTTTAGGGGGAACGCTTTCAGTTTTTCACCATTTAGAATGATATTGGCCATGGGCTTAGCGTAGATGGCCTTTATAATGTTAAGGAATGTTCCCACTACCCCAATTTTTTTTTTTTATTATTGTACACAAATGGGATACATGTTGTTTCTCTATTTGTACATGGCGTAAAGGCATACCATTTGTGTAATCATAAATTTACATAGGGTAATGTTTGATTCATTCTGTTATATTTTCCCTTCCCCCCACCCCTCCCACCGCTCTTTTCCCTCTATACAGTCCTTCCTTCCTCCATTCTTGCCCCCCTCCCTAACCCTAACTCTAACCCTAAAACTAACCCCTTCCACCCCCCATTATGTGTCCTCATCCACTTATTAACGATATCATTCTTCCTTTGGTTTTTTGAGATTGGCTTATCTCACTTAGCATGATATTCTCCAGTTTCATCCATTTGCCTGCAAATGCCATAATTTTATCATTCTTTATGGCAGAGTAATATTCCATTGTATATATATACCACAGTTTCTTTATCCATTCATCAATTGAAGGACATCTAGGTTGGTTCCACAATCTGGCTATTGTGAGCTGAGCAGCTATGAACATTGATGTGGCTGTATCTCTGTAATATGCTGATTTTAAATCCTTTGGGTATAGGCCAAGGAGTGGGATAGCTGGGTCAAATGGTGGTTCCATTCCAAGTTTTCTAAGGAGTCTCCATACTGCTTTCCAGAGTGGCTGCACTAATTTGCAACCCCACCAGCAATGTATGAGTGTACCTTTCTCCCCACATCCTCGCCAACACCTGTTGTTGCTTGTATTCTTGATAATCGCCATTCTAATTGGGGTGAGATGGAATCTTAGGGTGGTTTTGATTTGCATTTCTCTTATTACTTGAGATGTTGAACATTTTTCCATATGTTTGTTGATTGCTTGTAGATCTTCTTCTGTGAAGTGTCTGTTCATTTCCTTAGCCCATTTGTCGATTGGATTACTTGCATTCTTGGTGTAGAGTTTTTTGAGTTCTTTATAGATTCTGGAGATTAGTGCTCCATCTGAAGTGTGATTGGCAAAGATTTTCTTCCACTCTGTAGGCTCTTTCTTCACATTGCTGATAGTTTCCTTTGCTGAGAAAGCTTTTTAGTTTGAATCTATCCCAGTTATTAATTCTTGCTTTTATTTCTTGTGCTATTGGAGTCCTGTTGAGGAAGTCTGGTCCTAAGCCGACATGTTGAAGCTCTGGACCTACTTTTTCTTCTATAAGATGCAAGGTCTCTGGTCTGATTCCGAGATCCTTAATCCATTTTGAGTTTAGTTTCATGCATGGTGAGAGATATGGGTTTAGTTTCATTCTGTTGCATATGGATTTCCAATTCTCCCAGCACCATTTGTTGAAGAGGCTATCTTTTCTCCATTGCAAATTTTTGGCCCCTTTGTCTAGTATGAGAAAATTGTATTTATTTGGGTTTGTGTCTGTGTCCTCTATTCTGTACCATTGATCCACCTTTCTATTTTGGTACCAATACCATGCCGTTTTTGTTACTATTGCTTTGTAGTAGAGTTGAAGATCTGGTATTGCGATACCCCCTGCTTCACTCTTTCTCCCAAGGATTGCTTTAGCTATTCTGGGTTTTTTATTCTTCCAGATGAATTTCATAATTGCTTGCTCTATTTCTGTAAGGTACATCATTGGGATTTTAATTGGAATTGCATTGAATCTGTATAGCACTTTTGGTAGTATGGTCATTTTGACACTATTAATTCTTCCTATCCAAGAACATGGGAGATCTTTCCATCTTCTAAGGTTTTCTTTAATTTCTTTCTTTAGTGTTCTGTAGTTCTCATTGTAGAGGTCTTTCACCTCTTTTGTGAGATTGATTCCCAAGTATTTTATTTTTTTCGAAGCTATTGTGAATGGGGTAGTTTTCCTAATTTCTCTTTCTGAAGATTCATCGCTTCTGTATAGAAATGCCTTAGATTTATGTGCATTGATCTTATATCCTGCTACTTTACTGAATTCACTTATGAGGTCTAACAGTTTTCTGGTGGAATTTCCTGGTTCCTCTAAGTATACAATCATATCATCAGCAAATAGGGATAGTTTGAGTTCTTCTTTTCCAATTCGTATCCCTTTAATTTCTTTGGTCTGTCTAATTGCTCTGGCTAGAGTCTCAAGGACAATATTGAATAGAAGTGGTGAAAGAGGACATCCCTGCCTTGTTCCAGTTTTTAGAGGGAATGCTTTCAGTTTTTCACCATTTAGAATAATATTAGCCATGGGCTTAGCGTAGATGGCCTTTACAATGTTAAGGAATGTTCCCACTATCCCTATTTTTTCTAGTGTTTTGAGCATGAAGGGGTGCTGTATTTTATCAAATGCTTTTTCTGCATCTATCGAAATAATCATGTGATTCTTAACTTTAAGTCTATTGATATGGTGAATGACATTTATTGATTTCCTGATGTTGAACCAACCTTGCATCCCTGGGATGAAACCCACTTGATCATGGTGCACTATCTTTTTAATATGTTTTTGTATGCGATTTGCTAAAATTTTGTTGAGAATTTTTGCGTTGATGTTCATTAAGGATATTGGTCTGAAATATTCTTTCCTCGATGTGTCTCTGTCTGGTTTAGGTATCAGGGTAATATTGGCTTCATAGAATGAGTTTGGGAGGGTTCCCTCCTCTTCTATTTTATGGAATACTTTGAGAAGTATTGGAATGAGCTCTTCTTTAAAAGTTTTGTAGAACTCGGCTGAGAACCCATCTGGTCCTGGACTTTTCTTTGTTGGTAGGCTTTTGATGACTTCTATTTCATTACTTGAAATTGGTCTATTTAAATTGTGTATGTCCTCCTCGTTCAGTTTAGGCAATTCATATGTCTCTAGAAACCTGTTGATGTCTTCGAAATTTTCTGTTTTGTTGGAGTATAGATTTGCAAAATAGCTTCTAATTATGTTTTGTATTTCAGTCGTGTCTGTTGTAATATTTCCTTGTTCATTCCGAATTTTAGTGATTTGGGTTTTCTCTCATCTTCTCTTTGTTAGTGTGGCTAAAGGTTTATCAATTTTGTTTATTTTTTCGAAGAACCAATATTTATTTTGTCAATTTTTTGTATTGTTTCTTTTGTTTCAATTTCGTTGATTTCAGCTCTGAGTTTGACTATTTCCTGTCTTCTACTACTTTTGGTATTGGTCTGTTCTTCTTTTTCTAGGGCTTTGAGCTGTAGTGTTAGGTTGCTTATTTTTTGAGTTTTACTTCTTTTATTAAATGCGCTCCATGAAATAAATCTTCCTCTAAGTACTGCTTTCATAGTGTCCCAGAGATTTTGATATGATGTTTCTTTGTTCTCGTTTACCTCTAAGAATTTTTTAATTTCCTTCCTAATATCTTTTGTTATCCATTCATCATATAATAGCATATTGTTTACTCTCCAGGTGTTGGAGTAGTTTCTGTTTTTTACTCTTTCATTTATTTCTAACTTCAATCCATTTTGATCTGATAGAATACAAGGTAGTGTCTCTATCTTCTTGTATTTGCTGACATTAGCTTTGTGGTATAATATATGGTCTATTTTAGAGAAGGATCCATGTGCTGCTGAGAAGAAAGTGTATTCGCTCTTGGTTGGATGGTATATTCTATAAATGTCTGTTAAGTCTAAGTTATTGATTGTGTTATTGAGATCTATGGTTTCTTTGTTCAATTTTTGTTTGGAAGATCTGTCCAGTGGTGAGAGAGGTGTGTTAAAATCACCTAGTATTATTGTGTTATGGTCTATTTGGTTTCTAAAATTGAGAAGGATTTGTTTAACATACATGGATGAGCCACTGTTTGGGGCATAGATGTTTATGATTGTTATATCTTGCTGATTTATGCTTCCCTTAAGCAGTATGAAATGTCCTTCCTTATCCCTTCTGACTGATATTGGCTTGAAGTCCACATTATCTGAAATGAGGATGGATACTCCAGCTTTTTTGCTGAGTCCATGTGCATGGTATGTTTTTCCCCATCCTTTCACCTTTAGTCTATGGGTATCTCTTTCTATGAGGTGAGTCTCTTGCAGGCAACATATTGTTGGATCTTTCTTTTTAATCCAATCCGCCAGTCTATGTCTTTTGATTGATGAATTCACGCCATTAACATTCAGGGTTATTATTGAGATATGATTTGCATTCCCGGTCATTTGGTTCATATTTAAAAATTTATTTATTTATTTATTTATTTTTTGACACATCTTGGTTCCTCCTTTATTTGACAGTTCCTTTAGGATAATTCCTCCCTTTGCTGATTTGCTTCTTTGTTTTTTATTTCTTCCTCATGAAATATTTTGCCGAGAATGTTCTGTAATGCTGGCTTTCTTTTTGTAAATTCTTTTAGCTTTTGTTTATCATGGAAAAATTTTATTTCATCGTCAAATTTGAAGGTAAGCTTTGCTGGATATAAGATTCTTGGTTGGCATCCATTTTCTTTCAGGGCTTGGTAAATGTTGTTCCAGGCCCTTCTAGTTTTTAGGGTCTGTATTGAAAAATCTGCTGATATTCTTATTGGTTTCCCCCTGAATGTAATTTGGTTCTTTTCTCTCACAGCCTTTAAAATTCTGTCTTTATTTTGTATGTTAGGTATTTTCATAATAATGTGCCTTGGTGTGGGTCTGTTGTAATTTTGTGTATTTGGAGTCCTATAAGCCTCTTGTACTTGATTTTCCATTTCATTCTTCAGATTTGGGAAATTTTCTGATATTATTTCATTGAATAGATTGTTCATTCCTTTGGTTTGTTTCTCTAAGCTTTCCTCAATCCCAATAATTCTCAAATTTGGCCTTTTCATGATATCCCATAGTTCTTGCAGATTCTGTTCATGATTTCTTACCATCTTCTCTGTTTGTTCAACTTTGTTTTTGAGGTTAAATATTTTGTCTTCAATATCTGAAGTTCTGTCTTCCAGGTGTTCTATCCTATTGGTTATGCTTTCTATGGAGTTCTTAATTTGGTTTATTGTTTCCTTCATTTCAAGGATTTCTGTTTGTTTGTTTTTTTTTCAATATCTCTAACTCTTTATTGAAATGATCTTTTGCTTCCTGAATTTGCTCTGTTAACTGTCGATTGGTGCGTTCATTCAATGCCTGCATTTGCTCTTTCATCTCATCATTCAATGCCTGCATTTGCTCTTTCATCTCATCGTTTGCTTCCCTAATCATTTTAATTATGTACATTCTGAACTCCCTTTCTGTCATTTCTTCTGCCATGCTGTCGTTGGATTCTATTGATGTAACATCTAGATTTGTTTGGGGCATTTTCTTCCCTTGTTTTCTCATATTGTTCAGGAATCAGTGGGTCATTAAGATATTGCAGATTTCCTCTATCGACTTATAATGTCCCTGAAGATTGCTAGTATATCCCCTCTTATCCTTCAGTAGCCTGAAGTCTTGGAGGAAGTTGATAATGCGGAGCTCCACGAAGAAGCTGCCTCTCTAGGGTGGTGACCCTCAGGTGGCGTATATTCCCTGATAGTGGTCAGAGGTGTCTCCACTTGTTGACCAATGGTCATCCAACGGGGAACTAGGCTGCGGGCTGAGGCAAGGCCTATTTGTGCCTGTGTCTCTGGTTTAACCGTCCCTGTGGGAAAACCTCTCCTGGTAGGGAAGACTCACTCGGTGGGAACGTCTCGCTGGTCAGTTCCCCTCCTAGAGGTTCCCCTCAATCTACAACTACCACCTGGGCTGGGCTGTCTTCCTCTGCAACGTTCCCAGGGGCCCGGACCTACCTCCTGGGCCTGGGAGCCTCACCCTCCGCAGGCGAGTCTCCTTAGGCTGCTTCTCCCAGATAATCTGCCCGTAGTCCTGGAAACTTCGCTCCGCCCCTAGGTGTGTCTCTGTGCGGCTCTTCCAGCAAGAAGCCACCTAACTCCTGGGATCCTACTCTGCACCTAATCGCCTGGCTATGCGTCCCCTCCTCTGAGCCGCCACCTGGAGCCCTGTACAATAGCTCCGATACCCAGAGACCCGCCACACACCTCCTCCACCGGAAAGCCGCCCGGTTTCCGATGCAGTCACTAGGAGCCCAAGCAATTCACTTCGCTTCTCCTCCTCCCGCCAACCGCCCGTAGCCCTAGGCAGTCACTCCGAGTCCAAGTGACCCGCCCTGTTCCTCCTCCTCCTCCTCGGGGTAGCCCCCCGGGTGTTCAGGGGTGGTGGCTCCGAGACCAAGTGACCCACCACGCTCCTCCTCCAGGCAGGCCACCGGTGTTCAGGAGCGGTCGCTTTGAGTGCAATCAACTCACCACTCGCCTCCTCCTCTGTCAACCGCCTGTGGCTCTGATGCAGTCACTCCTAGACCAAGCGACCCGCCGCGCTTCTCCTCTTCCTCCGGGCAACCCCCCGGGTGTTCAGTAGCGGTTGTTCTGAGTTCAAACAGCTCGCGATGCAGCTCCTCCTCTGGCAACCACCTGTGGCTCTGATGCAGTCACTCCTAGACCAAGCGACCCGCCACGCTTCTGCTCTTCCTCCGGGCAACCCCCCGGTGTTCAGAAGTGATCACTCTGAGTCTAAACAGCTTGCCACGCAGCTCCTCCTCAGGCAGCTGCCCGGAGCCCCAGTGGTTGCTCCGAGTCCAAGCGCTGTGCTGAGCCGCCTCCTCTACGATGATCCCAGTTGTCCGTGTTTACCGCTCTAGTGGGGGGAGGGGCGTCTCGCCGAGCAACTCTACTTCACAAAGTTCCCTGCGATCCGGGGCTACCGCCCCATCCGGGACGCCTCCCCAACGGGAGAGACTCACCCGGCGGATTTGAGTTGGTCCCAAGTCTCTCACTATCTCCTCTTTTGAATCCTGCGTCCTGGAGCAACATGAAATGCAGCCGCCCTCTAGGCCGCCATCTTGAAACCCAATTTTTTCTAGTGTTTTGAGCATGAAGGGATGCTGTATTTTATCAAATGCTTTTTCTGCATCTATTGAAATAATCATGTGATTCTTAACTTTAAGTCTGTTGATATGGTGAATGACATTTATTGATTTCCAAATGTTGAACCAACCTTGCATCCCTGGGATAAAACCCACTTGATCGTGGTGCACTATCTTTTTAATATATATTTGTATGCGATTTGCTAAAATTTTGTTGAGAATTTTTGCGTTGATGTTCATTAAGGATATTGGTCTGAAATTTTCTTTCCTAGATGTGTCTCTGTCTGGTTTAGGTATCAGGGTGATATTGGCTTCATAGAACGAGTTTGGGAGGGTTCCCTCCTCTTCTATTTCATGGAATACTTTGAGGAGTATTGGAACGAGCTCTTCTTTAATGGTTTTGTAGAACTCGGCTGAGAACCCATCTGGTCCCAGACTTTTCTTTGTTGGTAGGCTTTTGATGACCTCTTCTATTTCATTACTTGAAATTGATTTATTTAAGTTGTGTATGTCCTCCTCGTTCAGTTTAGGTAATTCTTATGTCTCTAGAAATTTGTTGATGTCTTCGAGGTTTTCTGTTTTGTTGGAGTATAGATTTTCAAAATAGCTTCTAATTATGTTTTGTATTTCACTTGTGTCTGTTGTGATGTTTCCTTGTTCATTCTGAATTTTAGTAATTTGAGTTTTCTCCCTCTTTCTCTTTGTTAGTGTGGCTAAGGGTTTATCAATTTTGTTTATTTTTTCAAAGAACCAACTATTTATTTAGTTAATTTTTCCAATTGTTTCTTTTGTTTCAATTTCGTTGATTTCGGCTCTGATTTTAACTATTTCCTATCTTCTACTACTTTTGGTATTGATCTGCTCTTCTTTTTTCTAGGGCTTTGAGCTGTAGTGTTAAGTCGTTTATTTGTTGATTTCTACTTCTTTTGTTGAATGCGCCCCATGAAATAAATCTTCCTCTAAGTACTGCTTTCATAGTGTACCAGAGATTTTGATATGATATGTCTTTGTTCTCGTTTACTTCTAAAAATTTTTTTATTTCCCTCCTGTCTTCTGTTATCCATTCATCATATAATAGTGTATTATTTAATCTCCAGGTATTGGAGAAGTTTCTGTTTTTTATTCTGTCATTTATTTCTAATTTCAATCCATTATGATCTGATAGAGTACAAGGTAGTATCTCTATCTTCTTGTATTTGCTAACAGTAGCTTTGTGGCATAAAATATGGTCTATTTTAGAGAAGGATTCATGTGTTGCTGAGAAGAAAGTGTATTCGTTCTTTGTTGGATGGTATATTCTATATTATGTCGGTTAAGTCTAAATTGTTGATTGTGTTATTGAGATCTATGGTTTCTTTATTCAATTTTTGTTTGGAAGATCTATCCAGTGGTGAGAGAGGTGTGTTAAAATCGCCTAGTATGATTGTGTTGTGGTCTATTTGATTTCTGGAATTGAGAAGGATTTGTTTGACGTACGTGGATGAGCCAATGTTTGGAGCATAGATATTTATGATTGTTATGTCTTGCTGATTTATGCTTCCCTTAAGCAGCATGTAATGTCCTTCTTTATCCCTTCTGACTAGTTTTGGCTTGAAGTCCACATTACCTGAAATGAGGATGGATACTCCAGCTTTTTTGCTGTGTCCGTGTGCATGATATGTTTTTCCCCATCCTTTCACCTTTAGCCTATGGGTATCTCTTTGTATGAGATGAGTCTCTTGCAGGCAGCATATTGTTGGATTTTTCTTTTTAATCCAATCTGCCAGTCTATGTCTTTTGATTGATGAGTTCAGGCCATTAACATTCAGGGTTATTATTGTGATATGATTTGTATTCCCAGTCAATTGACTCATATTTGTTTTTTGACATGATTTGGTTTCTCCTTTATTTGGCTATTCCGTTAGGCTAGTGCCTCCTGTTGCTGATTTGCATCGTTGTTTTTCATCTCTTCCTCATAGAACATTTTGCTGAGAATGTTCTGTAATGCTGGCTTTCTTTTTGTAAATTCCTTTAGCTTTTGTTTATCATGGAAGGATCTTATTTCATCTTCAAATTTGAAGGTAAGTTTTGCTGGGTATAAGATTCTTGGTTGGCATCCATTTTCTTTCAGGGCTTGGTAAATGTTGTTCCAGGCCCTTCTAGCTTTTAGGGTCTGTATTGAAAAATCTGCTGATATTCTTATTGGTTTCCCTCTGAATGTAATTTGATTCTTTTCTCTTGCGGCCTTTAAAATTCTGTCTTTATTTTGTATGTTAGGTATTTTCATAATAATGTGCCTTGGTGTGGGTCTGTTGTAATTTTGTATATTTGGAGTCCTATAAGCCTCTTGTACTTGGTTTTCCATTTCATTCTTCAGATTTGGGAAATTTTCTGATATTATTTCATTGAATAGATTGTTCATTCCTTTGGTTTGTTTCTCTAAGCCTTCCTCAATCCCAATAATTCTTAAATTTGGCCTTTTCATGATATCCCAATAATTCTTGTAGATTCTGTTCATGATTTCTTACCATCTTCTCTGTTTGGCCAACTTTGTTTTCAAGATTAAATATTTTGTCTTCCATGCCTGAGGTTCTGTCTTTCAGGTGTTCTATCCTATTGGTTATGCTTTCTATGGAGTTTTTAACTTGGTTTATTGTTTCCTTCATTTCAAGGATTTCAGTTTGTTTTTTTCCAGTATCTCTAACTCTTTATTGAAATGATCTCTTGCTTCCTGTATTTGGTCTTTTAACTGTTGATTGGTGCAATCATTTAATGCCTGCATTTGCTCTTTCATCTCCTCCTTCAATGCCTGCATTTGCTCTTTCATCTCCTCATTTGCTTCCCTGATTGTTTTAATTATGTACATTCTGAACTCCCTTTCTGACATTTCTTCTGCTGTGCTGTCATTGGGTTTTATTGATGTAGTATCTAGGTTTGTTTGGGACATTTTCTTCCCTTGTTTTTTCATATTGGTCAGCTGTCTGTAGGACCCTGAGATATTGCAGATTTCCTCTATTGGCTTATAGTGTCCCGGTAGATTTCCAGTGTATCACCTCCCAGCCTTCAGTAGCCTGAAGTCTTGGAGGAACTTGATAATGCAGTGCTTCCGAAGAAAGCTGCCCCTAGCCCCCTACTGGTTCCAGGGCTTGGAGCTGGCTCTGTGCGGAAAGGCTCTCACTGGGGGCCTGCACCGTGCAGCTGGCCGTGTGGGAGGAGCCCACCGCCGGAGTGTGGAAGGCTACCCGGGGAAGACTCTAGCTGCCCTGCCCTGCTCTGATAAGCCACCCCTATCTGTGCCTGCCGCCCAGGCCAAGTTTCGCCCAGTGGGGGAGACTCACCCGTGACTCTATTTTTGTCCAAGTCTCTCAATGCCTCCCCTTCTTGAGTCCTGGGTTCTGGAGCGACTGGAGATGCAGTCACCCTCTAGGCCGCCATCTTGGATCGCCCCATGGAAAGAGCCTGCGGCTGGAGTGGGCAGAGCCGTCTGGAGAAGTGTCTGGCTGCCCTGCCCTGATCCCAGAGGCTGCTTGCGGATCGAAGCTCTCCGTTGGCTCGGGGACTTGTGGCTGGCTCTATGTAGAAAGGCTCTCACTGGGTGGTCTGCTCCGAGAAGCTAGCCTTGAAAGGCACCTCCCACTGCAGGGGGCTGGGCTGCTTGGGGAGGTCGCTGGCTGCCCTGTCCTGGTCCCTGAAGCCGCTTGTGGGCCGGAGCACGCCGCGCTGGTTCCTGGACTTGGAGCTTGTTCTGGTCAGAAAGGCTCTCACTAGGGGGCCTGCTCCGAGAACCTGGAGAAGCTGGCTGTGTGGGAGGGGCCCAGCGCCAGAGTGCGCAGGGCTGCCTGTGGCAGACTCTAGCTGCCCTGCCCTGCTCCGATAAGCCACCTCTATCTGGGCCTGCCACCCGGGCCGAGCTTTACCCAGTGGGCAGACTCACTCGTGGCTCTATTTTAGTCCGAGTCTCTCAATGCCTCCCCTTCTTAGCTCCTGGGTTCTGGAGCGACTGGAGATGCAGTCACCCTCTAGTCCGCCATCTTGGATCGCCCCCGAGTGAAGGGTTTTAAGTTGCAAATTAACAAAGGATTATAAACAGCCTATCTAACTGTGAAGCAGCACATACTTGCAGAAGTATTTTCGGTTCAGAATCCTACAGAGGGCAGGGGTGTAGCTCAGTGATAGAGCACTTGCCTAGTATGTGGCAAGTTCTCTTGGTTCTATCCCCAGTACACTGGGGAACTTCTCTCGGGAACTGCTTGGTACTTATCACTACAACTCCTCAGTGCTCACTAGGCAGGTTAACTGTGGGAGTCAGTCCCACTGGCTGAGGGGCACTTTCATGCCTCATTAGGGAAAACAAATATTCTCCAGGATTTCTTTTGGGAGGATAACTTCAGAGACATTGATGATACCTAGGTATTTTTTCCTTGACTGCTCTAAGCAATTCTAGGTGATATGCAGGTTTTGCAGATATTCACATGAAAAAAACAAACAGAAGTAAACATTTCTAGACTTTATAGCAAAGCACAGTATCTGGAAAATTTACTGAAGCCATGTAAAATATGCATGCCTTGGAATATCTGATAGGGTATGGTACTGCTTAATTACTGAACTTTTTTTGTTGTTGTTGCTGTTCTAGGCATTGAACCCAGGAGTGCTTTACCACTAAACCACATCCCCAGCCCTTTTAATTTTGAGACAGGATCTCACCAAGTTGCTTACGGCCTAAGTTGCTAAGGCTGGCCTCAAACTTGTGTTCCTCCTGCCTCAGTCTTCTGAGTTGAACATTTATATATAAAAATTCCCATACAACATTTATTTCCCAAAGATTTTAGGAAGTACATAGGTATGTTTTATCTCCCTTTCTCATAGTTTGCCTACAAATGAAACTCCTATTTTCCTGTATTCATTAGCAATCTTCTGTTTCACATATTTTTTACAGTGGCTTTTCTTTCAGGGGACATAAAAATCTGCTCATACATATGAATCACTTCAAGAGACTCATATGCCTTGTTGAAGAAGCTGGGCTTCCATGTTTGACTTTGAAGCACCCTAATCTCTGAAAAAATGGACTGGAAAGAGGTCATCCCTGAGGATGGTTACTTAGCAGATGTGTGAAGTGTATAAATTTTGTATTGCTTACTGACTTCCATCCCAATGGTACCTTGAGGGGCTGCTCTTAATCTCCAACTAGAGAACTGGCTGGCGTCTTTAGCGGCCCTGGTGTCTTTGACTGAATACTGTGGTTGCCATCAGTTGAGATCATAAGGAAGTAAAGCAGCAATTCCAACTGTGGGCAGACAGGATTCTGATCAATCAGTCAGTTTAAGGGCCACCTTGCCTCAAGCAGCAGTTGCAGTTTGGGTACCCTTGATAACAAATATTCTTAAGTGAGCCATGCAAACTGGCAAGGAGATGGCTTCAAAGTATGTCTTTCATACTTTTTGAAAAATCTGAAACTTGCAGGGTTAGGATTGTGGCTCAGTGGTAGAGCACTTGCCTAGCGTGTGTGAGGCACTGGGTTTGATCCTCAGCACTGCACAGAAATAAATTAAAAAAAGGTCCATTAACAACCAAAGAAATAAATATTTTTAAAAAAGAGAATGATTTGGCTTCTCACATAGAATCTTAAAAAAAAAATTCAAAACATGTTCAAGTTTTCTAACTATTGGAAATATTTCACAAACAGAAAGTGGAAAATCAAACAACCCAACCTTGGTTGCAGGTTCATCACTCTTCAGGTCATTCTTTTGGAAATTTCAAAGGTGCAAATCAGTCACTGTTCAATGAGTTAATGACACTAAGGTTCTGAACTTTTAAAGTAATTTTTTTTGAAGTTACCTTCTGTCCCTTCTTTGCAACATATGTTTAAAAAAGTAATTTGGGCAAATTATATTCCCAGAATAAACAATGAAACAATTGATCCTGCATTCACTTAGGCAAAATAAATCATGTTTATAGTTTTGACATAAAAAGAAGAAAAATAAACTTTAAAAATCGAGCAGGAAAACTTCCATACCTTAATAAGTTATACTGGCAGAATCAAGTGGAAGTTAAGACAATGATCAGAAATAAGGAAGGCCACTGTGTACAACATGTACTCTAAAACTATTTTTCAAAATAGAAAGTTATTAAAAATAAAATACATAATTGTTATGAAAAACAAAATGAAATTTAGGCAACATAAAACATTTGTAAAAAATAAAAATCCTATCACCCACAGATTTTTGCTCTCAATGTATACACTTTTAAAAATAAAAATGGCATATTACCTTTTACCATTTAACAATACTGTGGAAGCATTTCAATGTCAATGACTGTGGACCTTTGTGATTATTTTTAATAGCTACACAGTGTTTCACTCTATAGAAATTTTCAATTTACTTAGCCAACTCTCCCAATTTTGTCACACTACAAACAATGTTGTAATAAACATCTTTGTATACATGTATTTACTTGTCACATTGTTTTCTTAGGACAAATTCTCAAAGTGACTGCTATTTTAAATGATACTTAGATTTAAAAAAAAAAGGAATACAAGAGGCTTTGGATTCAAAGAGCTAAGTAGCTAAACTATGCCAATTTACTATCCTAGAATAAAAAAGTAGAACATCTATTTTCAAGTTCATTCCACTCACTGCTGAGTTCACATTGTTAGAAAAGATGAAAAGACTGGGAAGGATGCAAAGACCAGACCGCAACATGCCAGGAATACTGTCTCACTGTGGGCCAGCTCCCCTTCAGCTGTTTCTAGTCTCTTCTCTCTTACTCACCTTCACCATAAAGGCTACTTTTCTCTGCCTCTTAGATCAGTCTGGTCAATAAGATGTAAGCAGAGTGAGTCTGGGAACTTGAGAAAAAGCATTTGCTCTCCTGATGAAAAGGACAGACATACTGGAACTGCCCCTTTTCATAGCTGTGGTTTTGTCTGGAGCTGTGGCTGCCATGCAACTATGAGGAAAAGGTCACAAGAATAATCTGTGCTGACCAATGACAGCAACAGAATACTTGCAGACTTTGTGATACGAAAAACATTTGTTTCTGTTTAAATCATTCTTAGTTTTGTCTTTTGTTATTTGAAGTTAACAACATTTTGACAGAAAACTCTGCATGCCAAAGATTAACAATAGTTTCCAAGTTATCACAAATGATCACTCAGAAATAATCAGAGAGGAAATACAGAAAATATGCATATGTATTTAAAAATAGGGACAAATAGGCAAGAAATCATGGAAGAAAACTTAGGTACAAAAAGCCAAAGATGCCATTAAATGCACATTTGAGCAAGAATAGGGAAAGGAACACGATAGAGAAGGGGCAGGGAGTGTGGCAGAGAAATACTTTATTTATCAAAACCCTATTTTCTTTTCCACTTGGGTACACAGCCAAATTGCATTTCCCACCTTTCCCTGCAGTTGGCTGGAACCCCAAGACAGAGTCCTGGTTCATGCACTATGGGCAGAAGTGATGATTCCAAACCTAGGTCTGGCCCATAAAAAAAACTTCCATGTACTCTTTGCTCTTTCCTTCTCTGGCCAAATGGACATTTTGAGCAGAATCACAAAATGGAAGGCGCCTGGATTCCCACATTACTGTATGGAGCTGAGCTCTTCCTTGAACCTACTCAGGACTGTGATGTTAGCAATATAGTATTATGTTCAGCCCTTTAGACTGTTTTATAGCAGTTAGAATCCTGTCATCTCATAGACATGGGAGTGGGGATAAGGAGAAAAGAAAGAATAATGAAGAAAAACATGATGGATGTTTTGGTTTGGACCTGCAACACCCCACAAAGTCCTTGAAGGGTTGGTGCCTAATGCAGTACAGTTCAGAGGTGAGTCTCTTGGAAGTGATTGCATCATGAGGGCTCTGACATCACCAATATATTAATGGGTTCACAACTGATGCTATTGGGGGGTTGTGGAAACTTTTAGCAGGTGGGGCCTAGTTGAGGAAGTAGGCCACTGGAAGAGAGCCCTGGAAGGGTTATATCTTTCCCACCACTGTTCTCTCTTCTTCCTGGCTGCCACAAAGTGAGCAGCTTTCCTTTACCGCATGGTTCCAGCATGATTTTCTGTTTCACTGCAGGTCCAAACCAATGGAGCCAGATGATTATGAACTGAAACTGTGAATCAAAATAAATCTTTACTTTGTTTTTCTTAGGTATTCTGTCTTAGTAATAGAAAGCTAACTGACACAACAGATTCATGGTATGAATGTGGAGAGCACTACTTGGTCTTTTCATAGGTTTCCCAATTTGACCTAAATAACTAAAAAGTGTTCCTGTTTGATGGAAGAGATTTGACAAAATTTTCAATATTTAGGATGAATTCTTTTTTCTCATTTTCTTCTTTTTTTTCCTAAATTCATTTTTTTTTAAGGTCTCCTGTTCTTGACTACCTCTTTAGAACATTATGATTTTTAAATTGTGTAGACTGTGTTCCTGAGTAACTACTGGTTAGGAGGAAGGTCACTGCTAAAATTTAACAACAATTTAAACATATTTAGAAACATAATAAAAACAGTCCCTTGCCAGGCATGATGCACACCTGTAATCCCAGGGGTTTGGGAAGCTGAGGCAGGAGGATTGTGAGTTCAAAGTCAGACTCAGCAACTTAGTGGAGGCCCTAAGTAACTCAGTGAGACCCTGTCTCTAATAAAATACAAAAAAGGGCTGGGGATGTGGCTCAGTGATTAAGTGCCCCTGGATTCATTCCCTAGTACCAAAATAAACAAACAAAATAAACAAACCAACCAACCAAACAGTAACAGTTCCTTGGAGACAATTTCAACATTTTGGAGATATACTCCAACTGTAGTTTTCTATATAACCAATGAAAACTAAGTAACAGTTCAACCTGTATGCTTGCACAAATGGCTGTATGAAGTTCAAAACCAGTCAATCATTTCTTGCTTGGCTTGAATTGTCCTAACATCTATGACAAAGCTATTACTACCAACAGAAGTACAAAAACACATAAACTGATTGATAAATTATATATTACATGTTTATTAAGGGTACAACTTTTATGTAAAATTTACATTTTATGAAAAAAATCAAAAATATTTACAAAATTTTGGAAGATAAATGTGCATTGTTCTAATTACAACCCAAAGTAGTAAATAACAATCTTTAAAAACTCACATTTGTTAGCATTCTGTGTTTACAAAATCTTGGTTAAAGAGGCAGCTACAAAGTTTATCACTATACATAAGCAAGAACCAGCTTGCTAGTTCAATTTCCCACTGAAAATCTACATTTTTTACACTATTAGTGAATTTTTAAATGAAAAAAATTAGTATAAACTCATATGGCTTCAAAATTGTAACCTGTACCCGATACAAATTTATGTATCAACACTTGGTATGAAAACTGTGGTAATTAAGAAAGTGCAGATTAACCATTTCACTAATTGTACATTTTAAAGGTAATACTTGATTAAAAACAAACATGGTGAGTATAATAGTATCTGAATTCCAATAACAAAATATCAACTGCCTAATAAAAGTAGTTTGATTGCAAAGCAAATTTACAGTTAAAATTCTAGTAAGGAACTGTAATTGGCATTTTAAAGAGCACAATGTAAGAGTTAGAAATCCTAATTTGCTATTTAGTAAAGACTAAAATTTAAGCAAATTGTCTTAGGTGTTGCTTTAGTCAAATCTAAATTTAGAATTGGGCTAACACTAGATATACAAAAATGCACATTCTGTGTTACGTATTGCTAAGAAGTAGAGTTTCTACATATTTAGAACATAGCAAGATGTTACATAAATGTCTAGTAATAGGGGTTTTATTTTTTGTAAAGCTTAATATAACAATTAGTGGTTTTATATAAATTATCATATATAACACAAGTTATCACTTCTATGCAAAAGGAAGGACACTGGTTTTTTTGTCACTATAAATAAATTCCCATCTATTATGAAACTTTGTTTAAAATAGTTCATTGTTAGGCTTTTTACTATTTAGTATGGGTAGTTCATTGTAAGAGATTAATCCAATCCATCACTTCAAATAATTTACCTATTTTTACCATGTGGGAATTAAATAATAAAACATACAAATTATAATTTTTCTAATTGTTGAAATGAAAACAAGTGACAGTACTTCTCCCTCTCCTGCCAAAACTAATCTTTTAAAAAATGTATTCCTCATACTATACTATAAAACTCATGTTCACAATATAATCAGTTAAAAAATGCATAAATTTTCAATGATAAACAGGGAGGGAAATGTTTACTTGAGAGTTAAGATACCAGTTCCCAATTTACCATCATAGTTTTTCAGAATTTATCTGTTTCACACACTTTTGATGAGGTTAATGTCAAATATCTGAAGGTAATTTTTTCCTCCTGTAAACATACTCTCTTAGGCTTATTTCTCTGTCTAGTGGCTACAGTGTGACACTTAGGTGAGCCAGGGTTCTGATGTATAAATTATCTTTTAGTTGTTCTGAATTCTCTTCCCAATTGAAGGCCAAGGTATTAACAAAAATTGCAAATATCCTATAAAAATTCATAACCACTGTTAAGATTCTGAGTAGAAGATATAAGGGAAAAAAGTGAGGCACATTAATGAACACAAACTTAGGCACATTTCTGGTTTTTGTTATTGTTTTAAAAGGCACACATTATGCAATCCATATAAAAATAAATTAAATCTACACCATTAATTTATCAAAACAATCACAAGTTCTATAAAGTTAATTGCAGAAGTAAATTTCTCTGCTGTCTTTTGCAAGCTTATTTTTAAAACACATTGCACTTGAGAAATTTTAAAAATCATATAAAACACCATTTACACCTTATTAATATGTTTATGAGAATCAAATTATAGATTTTTTGCATACAACTCAAACTCTGGTCTGATTACCTTATGGCACATAACTCAATTTGATTGAGTGTTCTGAGTTATTAACATTATATAAAACTTAGAATTCATGTTCTGCTCATATTCATTCAATATCGAACTTATAAAATTTCAAAGATATCTTGGACTAAAAAGTTATGGAAAGCTAAATTATTTTGTGCTTGCTCTCCTGAAATTTTAGGCCTGATATTACACTATAACCCCCCCTTTTAAACATAGACACTGAAGATAATTTAAAATTTTAGCCTATGAAAACTTCATTTTTACTGAGAATCTGAATAAATGTGTTTCCTCAATATTGCATATGATCATTCAGCATAGAAAATCATTTCAGTGCTATTTCTTTGAATGACTCACTCTGAAAGTGCGATTTAATGTTTGTAGTTAGCTCTCAAGTATGTCAAGTTTGAAAGACATCATATAAGTTATGATAGTGTTTGGAAAGAACAGGTATAATGCAGAATGGCAGGTTTGTACTACTCTCTTGAGCCAACCACTTTCTCAGGTCCATCAACAATCTGCCAGGTAACGTCCTGAAAAACACCAAGCAATTACAGTTTTACATACACTCAAGGACTCAAGGAAGGACATTTTTTCATTGTGGTCACAGACACAGAACCCTATGTTCCATGTGCTGTTTACAATATGTTAGAATCAAATCACAGGCGTTCAGCTATACTGACCATCGGCACTCTCCCTACCAGGTATGTCTCTACATGACTCCCTGTACGAAGAGTCAAGGAAAGAATTTCCATGCCTTTAGATTATCAACTACTTGGCAGTTATTTAGTAGCTGGTAGAATACAAATGTTTCCCATGTACATTAAAAAAGTCCAGAACTTCCCAACTTACCAGTGGCAAACCGCTTCTTCACTAAGGAAAGCCTATAGCCAGTGCCAACAAGTTCAATATCTAATCCTGAGAGGGTACTTCCCTCACTGAGGAATTGCACTGCAAGTGTTGTGGGTTTACTGGGTCCTTCTGAAAGATCAAATTTTGCTCTGAGGGACCCAGAACCTACAAAAAAAGAAAGAACTTAAATGGGGTAAAATACATTGCACAACAAATTAAATTAGCACATAAACTAAACTATATCAGTCTCACTCTAAATTCATGAGATGTGTATAGGAAAAACAAACCACTATCTTGTTTCCAAATTAGATTTTATTCAGTGAATCTGAATTTCTATAATCAATCCATCCTCTTAATAGTAATCTTTTATTTTTTATTTTTAATTGTTTTATTTGTTCTAATTAGTTGTACATGACAGTAAAAAGCATTTATACATTTTGGTAGATCATACATAGAATATACTCTCTCATTTTTCTGATTATACATATTGCAGGATCACACTGGTCATGCAGTCATACATGTACATGAGGTAATAAAAAGTCTGTTTCACTCTACTATCATTCCTTCCCCACACCCAATAGTAATCTTCAGAGATAGTGTTATTTAGATTCCTATGCTAGATGCAGCACACTGAAGTAAGACAAAAGGAAAGAAATAAGCAATTAAGGGCAGCAAAAAGGGAAACCCTAGTAGGGATACATGTAAGATAAAATAAAGAACAAATGACTGTTGAGTACCAGATCATGGGGACTGGAGAGGTTAAAAAAGGAAAGGCAGCTACTGTTGGAAAGAGCTGTTATCAATATTACTGTTTTCTATTCACTTTCCTTTAAAATTTTTTACTTGTCTAACATCATGCCTTAGATATTTCAGAAATTCCTTTTGACATAACAATTTATTCAATATACTCTTCTAATCGCATGACAACACTAAACCAATAATTAAAATGATAATATATGTGATAAATGCTGTAAAGGAGCTTTCAGAATCTACAGGCACAAAAACACATAGCTCTATAGGAAGCTATTAACTAGTGGTAAGTGGTGATGGTTACTACAGGTACAGGGACAGGAGACCAGCAAGAGCACGATGCATTTAGGAGAACTGCATCTAAAAAGTATAAAAAGTACTGCATCTATAGTAGAATAGCAGAACATGATACAAGTGTAGAGCAGCAGATGAGACTAGTGGTGAGGACTATGGGGAATCACCCAAGATAAGGAAGACAAGAATATCTCTAATTAGTGTCCTAGAAGGGAAGGGAAAAGCAAGTAACAAAAGAAAGACCAACTGCAAGTCGAGAAAATAGTTTAGGACAATAGATGTTAAGAAACAGGGATCTGAAGTAGGGCCAAGGGAAAGGAAAGAACAATGCATCTGAAGGATATTTAGGAGTTAGAATCAAGAGGTGAGAAAAGAGTAGGAATCCAGAAGGGTTCTCATGTTTCTGTTCAGGTAAAGTAGACAGATTTGCTGGGTAACAGGAGGAGGATCTTGTGATCCCCTGTACAGAAGTTTAACAGTAGAAAGAAATGTGGAACAAGATGTCCTATTGTACCTGGTTGCACAGATTAAAGTGGAGATGAAGTGTTGCAGAGCTCTTTAACTATTGTTAAAGTCTTGTCCAAGTCTTCCTTAAACTTCTACAACTTTTTTTTTTAATATTAAAGGTTTATTTATGAGAATAGATACATATTCAAGGGAGAATGGGGGTGATATCAAGAGATAGAGGTCTTTGTGGTAAAGCAAAGAAGTATGCATTCAAGGGAGAATGTGGGCTATCTGCAGAGAGGGAGACAGTCAAACTTTTACAACTTTTGAAAGTTCCACTAGGAGTAAAGAGCAGTCACTATGGCACTTCTTAAACTTTAGAATTATTTCCTGCCCCCTTTCTGGGTATAGAGCCAGAAGAGAAAATACTTCTAAGCCCATTTATTGACTGGGTGATTTGGTTTTTTTGGTGTTAAATTTTTTTGAGTTCTTTATATATCCTGAAGATTAATACTGTATCCAAGGTATATGTGGTAAGGATTTTCTCCCATTCTGTAGGCTCTAAGGAACTGAACAGATACTTCACAGAAGAAATACAATCAATCAACAAACACAAGAAAAAATGTTCAGCATCTTTAGCAATTAGAGAAATGGAAATCAAAACTACTCTAAGATTTCATCTCACCACAGTCAGAATGGCAATTATCAAGAATACAAACAATAAATGTTGGTGAGGATGTAGGGCGGTACATTCATTCATTGTTGGTGGGAGTGCATACTGGTGCAACTACTCTGGAAAGCAGTATGGAGATTCCTTAGAAAACTTGGAATGGAACCACCATTTGACCCAGCTATCCCACTTCTCGGTTTACATTCAAAGGACTTAAAATCAGTCTATTATAGTATATAGTCACATCAATGTTTATAGCCGCTCAATTCACAATAGCTAAACTACGGAACCAACCTAGATGCCCTTCAACAGATGGATAAAAAAATGTGAGATATATATATATTATATATATATATATATGTGATATAATATTCCATGCACACAATGGAATATAACTCAGCCTTAAAGAAAAATAAAATTATGGCCAGTAAATGGATGGAGCTGGAGAATATCATGCTAAGTGAAATAAGTCAATCCCCCAAAACCAAAGGCTGAATGTTTTCTCTGATATGCGGATGCTTATTTACAAAGGAGGTGGGCTAGGGAAGAACAGAGTTACTTTAGATTAGGTAGAGGGGATTGAAAGAAGGGAAGTGGGTATGGGGATACAAGAAATAGTGGAATGAATCAGACATTATTACACTGTGTATATATACAACTATACAACTGGTGAGATTCTACATCGTGTATAACCAGAAAATGAGAAATTATACTCCATTATATATGATGCATCAAAATGCATTCTGTCATGTATAACTAATTAAATAAAAATAAAAGAATTTTCTATGTTTCAGTATATCCACATTTACAAAATTTTTCCATTTCCTCACACACTATTTTATACCTAAATAACGAAGGGGAACTATTAAAATACATGGTTAAAAATGCTTATTTTTGAGAACAAATTCCTTTCTTGGTAAGTATTTACAGTTATTGCACAGTTTCATTAAATACGGGGAAAAAGCATACTCCCCTTTTGCTAGCTGATTGCAAGTCCTCAATGCAGGTAGGATGTCTGACTTACTCCCAGTTTAAACTAAGAATTTCAGTGTGGTTCCCCAAAAGTCATATAGCTAGGGTAAAAGTCAAGATATCTGGACACCTGAAAATAGCAACTTTTAAAATACCAAATAGCAGAAAGGAACTTCAGAGTAGCTTGATATTTCACTCAAAATGTGGCTCTTTAGCAAAAGTCTGATTCTGCCTAACAAAGGAACAGATAATAAAGACATGCTCATGGTATTTTACACAGAAACATGTAGAAGAAAAATTACTGACATTATGCTCAAAATGTTCAAAAAGAAAAAGTTGAACAAAATATGAAAAACCAAGAGGGTGGGGGAGAAAAATACCTTATTCAATAGAAAAATTTATTGGAGGCTAATTAGGCATTCTAAAAAATAGAAAGAGATGTCTCTTTTAATTAAGAAAAAATGAATCTAATATTAAAGACCAGACTGTCCTGGGAATCATATGTTAATTTTAATTTGGGTTAGGGGAGATACTAAGAGTCATCAGCAAGAAGAGACTTTTCCTTCCTCCTGGGAACACAGGTACAGACTTGGAGGAGGCAATTAACAACTTCTTAACATAATCATTGCAGAACTGAAGGCTGCTGATGGTTAGTCCTAATAAGGAAAAACAACCAGGGAAGATTTTCTTAGTAAGTTGGAGTAGGCAAGAGGTTTTTTAAAGTCTAGAAGATGCTATATGATTTCTAAGGGGCCACAATGAACCTAATAATGTGTTCAATCAGTTTCAATTAGTTATCAAGTTACTTACCTGGGATAAGACAGTTCTTTTTTTAATTCATTTAATTAAGTGTTTTTTTCTTAATGTATGTTAGTATGTAAATATGAGAAGCATTTACATAATACCAATGAAGCTGTAACAAAACAAGTTCATTTTCTTGCAGAGAGTTCATTTAATCTTGAAAGGAAAATCTGAATTACAGCTGGTTCATTATATTTAAGGTGTTAACTTCCACCTAGCGGCCAGTTCTAGAACTGAAGGCATGCAATTCCAGGAGGAAACTTTCCATAAACATGCCTCAAAACCCCAATCCAGGTGGGGGATATAGCTCACTGGTAGAGCACTTGCCCAGTGTGTTTAATGTCCTGGGTTTGATCCCCAGCACCAAACACACACAAAAAGAAAACAAGAACAACTAAATTCATTTTCAGTGACATCACAAAAAAGTATGCATACACTTACCTCCATTTTCTGATTTTTCTGAAATACCAGACAATTTCCAAAAGGCTTTCATTTGTTCTGCATTCCTGTAACATGAATAAATATCTTCAGATTAAGTGTCTAATACATTAACTTACACGTGGATGGGCACTTAATAAAAGCATTTCACTACAACAACTACAGTGCTAAGAAATGTGTTTATGATATAACAAATAAATGCTCTTTCTCAATTAATGGAAATTTACCAAATTATAGAAGTTCTCTCATTTCTACTGGTCATAGAAAAGAAAACTGAACATGTACAAGAGGTTTAGTACATTAATTAGGTACTAAGGAAAACACTGTTATTAAATGATGAAACAAATAATTGTTAGAATCTATACTAATATTAATAGAGGAGAAGAGATGGGTAGTTAAGAGATGACAGTAACTAATACTATTGAACACTAAGCAAATAGGTGTTCCTATAGGTATACCAAATGCTATTTTTAATCCTGTAGAATAATTATCACCTTTTAAAAGAAGTTTAGCAATTAAAGGTAATCATGCAGTCTGTTGTTACTTACAGCAAAATTAGTTTATTTTGGATTGAAGCTACTGTGTCATAACTGATAAAATTAACAGCATCTTTTATAGCATGATTTCTATGGGAAAAATGCACTAAATCTTTTGAAACCTGTAACATGATTTTCAGAACTGGGGCTCCAAAATTTGGGGGCTTCAATAGAAATGTAGCAGGAATTCAGAAATATATTTCAATTACCACATTGCAGGGGGAAGAGACTGCATGTTTGTGACTCCTCCATCCACTGGTACAACCACTTGTATGTTAGAAAGCACACTGGGTGCCACCATAGCTTCTGGATTGTACTTATAATCCACTCTAAGATCTGTGGTACTAGCACTACATTTCCAATATGTTGCAAGATTCAGAGGAGTGGACTGAATGCCATTTGATGATACCTTTAAAGAGAGAAACAAAAACTGTCTTTGGCCCTGAAAAGTAATTAAGTCATGTTCATTACACAGATACTTGAACATAAGAATTCACATAATCAAAATGATCTAAGAAGAATACTGATGCTACTAACAGTAAAGGAGTAAGGGTCACTCTTAGCACATACACCTGGGATGACCAATATTAAAACATCTGCAGTGTTTGTTTACAGTGCATGTTCCCCTGGTTCTAACAGTTGAAAATCTGATTCGACAGCTTGGAGACAGTGCCCATAAATCAGCATGTTGGTAGGCAATTCTTATGTATTAGTGTAAAGTTTGAGAACTTCTCAACATTGAACACAGAATTATTTATGAATTATGAGAATTTAAAATAGTGGGAAAAGGGAAGTTCCACCAAACAGTTCCACAAGTCTGGAATTTATATTTCCAACCTAAAAGGGTTGACTTTAATCATATGACCCATAATAAATGATACAATACCTTCAAATTTTCAAATCCTTGCTCAAATGGCTCCTTTTGAGGTCATTTAAAAGGCTACCCTGGCTGGGTATGGTGACACATGCCTGTACTCCAAGTAGCTTGGGAGGCTGATGCAGGAGGCTCAAAAGTTCAAAGCCAGCCTCAGCCAAAGTAAGGTGTTAAGCAACTCAGTAAGACTGTGTCTCTAAATAAAATATAAAATAGGGCTGGGGATGTGGCTCAGTGGCCAAGGGTTCCTAAGCTCCATCCTGGGTATCCAAAATCAAGAAAAAGTGGAGGGGAGGGCTACCTTAGATAAAACTCAGTGGTAGAATGTTTGTCTAGCGTGTGCAAGGCCCCGGGTTCAATACTCAGTAACACACACACACACACACACACACACACACACACACACAGAAAAGCTACACTGACCAACAATATTATTTACTTAATATATGTACTGTCTTCCTGTCCTACTCCCAGCAATTAGCAAGCACTGAATAATAAATGTCTGCTCAATGAAGGAAAAATAGATACCTGTAATAAACTTCAAGCAAACTTAAGTGGTAGCAATTTTTAACCCTTTAAAAATTAATTTTCTAGGAACAAGTCATTTTAATACAATTGCCCTATTAAAAATTCAAACTAAACAGAAATATATCAAATAGTTTATACTATCCCTCGACCTTCCTTTTTTTTCTTTTTCTTTTTTCTTCCTACTGGTAAAATCCTTGGTACATCTCCTTCCTGACTTTTAGGCATACTCAAAGATGGTTCTCTCTCATTCTCTCTCTCTCTCTCTCTCTCTTTTTGAACTCCAGGGCACTACAAGAGCCCAGCCCTTTTTATTTTTGAGATCGGCTCTCACTAAGTTGCTTACAGCCTCATTAAATTACTGAGGCTGGCCTCAAACTTGCAATCCTCTGGCCTTAACCTCCCAGGGTGCTGGGATTATAGCAGCATGCTACCACACCTGGCTAACTCATTCTTTTTAATGGCTGTAAGAACTCATTTAATCAATCTCTTCCTCTGCTGCTCTCTATACTTAGATGGTTTCCAAACAATGCTGCAGTGAATATTCTTTATATATTATCTTTGTCCATTTAATGTGATTTCTGAGAACAAATTTCTGGAAGTTGAATTAAACTGTTGAATTAAAGGTTGCATCTATTCAACATCTAATACAACTGCCTTCTCAGAGGTTCTATTAATTTGTGTTCCTAATAACTGGTGGCCACACCCCTCCATACTGGGTAGAGCAATCTTTAACCATTCATCTGTTGATGGACATCTAGACTGATTCTATAACTTGGCTATTGTGAAACGTACTGCAATAAACGTAGGTATATGTATCTTTGTGAAATGTAAGTATCTCGTACCTTTAAAATATGCTGACTTAATTCTTTAGGATAAACACCAAGGAGTGGTATAGCTGGAACATATGGTAGATCTATTTTTAGCTTTTTTCCCATTGTGGCTGTATTAATTTGCATCCCTACTAACACTGTGTAAGGGCTCCTTCCTGTACTACACCCCCACATCCACACCAGAATTAAAGCTAAAATATTACTCCACTTTAGTGTTTTAAACATTTCTTGACTTAGTCTTCCAGAGAATTTGAAAATAATTATCAAGTCTCCAAACACAAATGAAGACATAATCTCTATAAAGTTTCTGATCAGGGTCACATTAAATTTGAATTTAATTTAGAAATAACTGAATGTTTTACAACATAATTCTTCCTTTAAATGAATAAATACCTTTCTAAATATATGCAAGTCAACAGACTTATGTTTCTCCCTGTTTTTGTTTTTCTCTATTAGTTTTTGATTGTTTTCAAAATTATTAATTTTGATATTAATTTTTAAACTGGCCACTTTATTAAATTCCCTTAGATCACAATGATTTCCTAATTGCTTCTCCTGAATTTTCCAGGAATGTATCACGTGAGCATACTAATTTTGATTCCTCTTTTCCAATATTTATTACTGCTTATTTTATCCTCTTATCCAACTGTACTAGTTAACACATCTAGAAAAATCTTCAATAGCAATTTTGTTATTATTAACAGGAATAATGAGTGTCTTTGCCTTACCTGCCTTTAAATACAAATTCATGTATTTTTATTTACTAAGTATTTTATTTAATTTAATTTTATTTATTTTTTTTGGGTGCTGGGGATCAAACCCAGGGCCTTGTGCTTACAAGGCAAGCACTCTACCAACTGAGCTATCTCCCCAGCCCCTTATTAAGTATTTTAAACAAATTCTATCAAATTGATTGTAATATCCACTCATTTATTAATAGGTTTTATAGTTTTGAAATATCCTTGCACTATTTGGCTAAGATATATTTATTCATTTAGTGACATGCTAGACTCCATTTGTTAATGTTTTAATTTAGGGTTTTTGCAATGACATGACACTCACCTGATACTTTAATACATCCACATTATAATAAGAAGCAGCTGGATTTTGCTCTGACAGCTTCTTGAGGTAGATGGTAACAGCTTGCATGTTCATCCAAAAATCTTTTGTGTTGGAATCACACTGTGATGGATCACTATATGTATAAGAAACATTTTTGTTATTTTGTTTGACTCATCTTTTTCCTTTGCCTCTATGTAGTAATTTGGTGACTAATTCTCTAAGACTAGTAGAAATGAACTCAAAGGTGGGATGAGAAAAAACTAAGATTAGAGGATGAAGAATGGAACACAGCAGAAACTTGCCTGAAAAATAAGATGGAGTGAAACAAAAGGTTTTAAAAATAACTGTCATTAATATTAAAAACAAAATTAAAAAACTTTAATAATAAATAATTTTGGTATTGTCTTCAAATTAAACATTAGTTTCTTATAAACATTTCTTTCAAAGACACTTCAACCTTCAAAACAAACATACACAAACCTGAACACAAGTTGTGCATTTGGAAGAATTTGCTCAAGTCTGCTGATATTTTTCACCCTGAAGCACAGCACAGCTGGAGAGGGATTGCTAGTGAAGACTTTAATAATTCCACTTGGAAATGATATAGTCACATCACCAGTGATCTTCACAATACATCTGAAAATTGGAAATGTTGGTAAGTGCTAAAATAAGATGCTTTAATTTCTAATTAAAGCATGTTTAGTTTAAATAAACATGCATATGTGTGTATGTGATATACACATGTGACCAAGTGTACATATATATACACATATATATCTCCATTAACATAATTATGGATGAATTAGTTCTTCAATTTAATTATAAAAATTATTCTAGGGAAAACAGCATCTCATCTAGCATCATCTTTTCCTAGAATTAAACTCCAAACACACATGTAAGCACACTAATATTTCTTTATCATCCCCTGAACTACCTTAAGGACATTGCTTCCCTGAGAATACTACCCCTAGTTGTAGCTATTTTCCTCTCTCAGACCTACAAAACTCTGGACCTGATTGTGATGCTGGTGCATGTCCCTCTTATTCCTCATTGTCTCTTCCAGCCCTCTATTTCTTCTTCCTTTGAAACCTGTGCATCAGATTATAGTACTCACTACCCCATCTCTTTAAGTCATCTTCAACACTCCCTTTCATGCCCTGAAAATCTGAGCTCCTGGCTCACTGTCAGTTTTGTCTCTGTATCACTACTCTCATCATAATTTTAAAGGTTTCAGTATCCACCTAGATGGTTCTTTCAATAATTTGGTCACCTAATTCTTCAGTCCTTTACTTCCAATGATCCTTTTAGCCTACCTCAACCATGCCACAGCCCCTCCAAAATCTCAAATTCACACTCCCCACTACCTACTTGCTACTTACTATTTTTCTAACTCATTCTAACTAGTACTACATCTTCAAAAATTCTCCAATCTCATTCAAACTTCCATAACCCACTATTCCTACCACACTTTTCACTAATCTTCACCCACCCTTCATATCTTCATTTTCTCCTATCTTTAGATTTCTAGGTCCATCATAAGATACTCTTCTTTGCATAAACCCTCCCTTATTCTTTCACTGTGACTGCTTGGTCAAACAAGATTTCGGCTAAATCCAGCTCCTTATCCACACCTGTACAGCTGAATGTGACAACAGAAAAACACATTACTACCTAGCAAAACTCTGAACTGGTACCCCTGGGTGTGACCTGATAATTCTACAACATGCCCTTATCCAGTCACTTTTTGGCTCTTTTCATGCTTTCTTTTTCTCCTCTAAACTGCAATATTCCCTTCCCCCTACTCTCAGCTGTTGATTTTTGCTTTAATTTTACTGAGGAAATAAAATCAGAAAAGAACTTCCTCATACTTTCACTACTAAACTCCTAATCTATCTGTATCTTATGCCTTCCCTCCTTTTTCAACAGATTTCTACACCTAAGGTCAATTGCACTGACTGTTCTGGAGCTCACCACCTTTTACATACATACCAAAGGATCTCACTCATGCGTTGTCTGTTCTTTTTTCTCCACAAATACTGGGTTTTTTTCATCATCATCATCATGCTGGTGTCTTTACACACACACACACACACACATATATACAAGTTTTAAGTAAACTCTCAAGAACTAAAATAAGTAAAACCCTCTTCTGATTCAGTTACTTTGTTCCTGCTACCATTCCACTTCTCTGCTTCTCCTTAGAGCAAAATATCCACATAATTATCTATATTTGTTCCTTCCAAATATATATTTCTTTCCAAATCTGCCTCATCTTCTGCTCCTACACTCCCCTGCAAACAGGCTTAACTCTACTGCACCACTAAAACTGCTCCTGCAAAGGCCACCAATGACCTTTATATTGCCAATAGCCAATTTTCTTGACCTGTTGACAGCATCATACACCTTCACACCTTCTTCAAGAAATGTTTATTCATTTATTGAGTTTCTGGACACTGCTCTAATGGTTCTTTCCTCCTCTCTTGCTGATTGCCATCTAAATTCCTTTGCTGTATCATTCTTGCCTTCCTGTTTTCAACCCTGAAGGAGATTAGGACTTAGTTATCCAATCTCTTTTCTATCCACTCCTTAAAGTCCCTAACTTTAAGTATCATAACAAGTATTTCAAATTTAGCATTCTACTCCCTCAGCAAATCTTGACAACTATTTTCAAAATATATTCAGAATCTCATTAGTACTCACTACCTCGTCTGCTAATGTCCTTGCTCAAGCCACCATCATTTCTTACCTGGACCTCTGTAGTTAACCTCTTAACTCTCTGAATCTACTCTGGTTCCCTCCAGTTTATTCTCGATAGAGCAGTTAGAATACTCCTTCAAAAACATTAATAATTTAATCATTCCTCCGTTTAAAACCTTCTTGGTTTCCCACCTCACTCAAAATAAATTCCAAACTCTTTATAATGCCCTACAAGGCCCAACCTGATTTGGTACTTCTCTGGTTGCATCTTCAACTACTCTCCCCCTTGTTTACTTCTACTTAGTGACATGATTCTCCTTGCTGTTTCCTGAATATACCAAGCATGCTTTTACTCAGAACCTTCCAGTTGATGGTTCCCTTTTCCTAGAATGTTATTCCTCCAGATACCTGCATGGCTTACTCCTCCTTACATTTCAAATACCTGCTTAAATTAACCTCAGAAAGGTTTTCCCTGGTCAATGATCTAAAATAGTACTCCTTCACTGCTATTCTGCACGCTCTTACCCAGGTTTAATTTTTCTTCATAGCATATATCAATACCCAAACATACAGTTAACTGCTTATTAGCTCAGCAGAGAACTTTGTTTTGTTTACTTAAGTATCCTTAGCACTTATCACAATCATTCACAAATGCATAAATATTTCATGAATGTTGTTTCAGGAAAACCAGGAATGTTCACTTACCCAAATATGACTTCTTTAAAAGCAAGATGATGAACCAATTCTGCAAGTCTCATATGAAACATGCATTCTAGGTCTCTCTAGGAAATGTCATACTTTCACCAAGATACACCATCAGCCATACCAGTCAATCAATAAATAAATAGGGTGAAGCCATCATATATTACTGATTATAGTGATTTTTAAATTTTAAAGACAATGCTTGAATGACTAAATTAGAAAGCGAAACGTAAATAAATCAACAAAAGACCCTAATCTACAAAGAATTCAAGAAGAACACTTAAAATTTGGCATAAACCCCATCCTGACACCAAACACACACACACACACACACACACATACAGGAGTATTATAAAAAATTAACCTGGTGGGATCTGCTCCTTTAAAGTAGGCATTAACAGACTCCGAAAGGGCAATTGCCACAGGTAAGGTGTCCTGATTTCCAAGGCTGACAGGGCTGGGACCCCGTGACACACCTAAAATACATACAAAGCATTCGCTAAATCAAAAACATATATTAAAAACCAAGAAAGTCAGATTCACAATGTTAGGTTGTCACAAGTAACCCTAATACTTAGAGGTTATGAAATATAGCATAAACAAACTGTAATGTAATATAAAGAAAAGAAAGAAAGGAAGGAAATAAAGTTCCACTGTATGTATATATCACATTTTGCTACCTATTCATCTGTCAGTGGACGCTGGATTGCTTCCATCTTTAGGCCACTATGACGAGTGCTGCTATGAACATGAGAATAAAACTATCTCTTTAGGATTCTGCTTTTAATACTTTATTTATTCAGAAGTAGACTTGTTGTATCAAGGTAATTCTATTTTTAAAGTAATTCTATTTTTAAATTTTTGAGGAATAGCCATATTGTTTCCATAGCAGCTGTACCACTTTATGTCAAACTCTCTACCATTGAGCTATACCTCCAGTCCCATAACTACTTTTTTTAATTAAGGAAAATTACACAGTTGGCCCTCCATATGCAGATTTCACATTTGCAGATTCAACCACAGGTTGAAAATATTTAGGAAAAAAAAAACTGTTTAATGAACACATACTTTTTCTCTTATCATTATTCTCTAAACAATACAGTATAACAACTGTTTACAGAGTAATTTACACTATTATAAACTGTAGGTAATCTAAACATGATTTAAAGTATACAGGAGTGTATATACAAACACTAGCATTTTATACAAGGGGCTTGAACATCCATGGATTTTGCTCTTAGGAAGTCCTAAAAACCAATTCCCTGTGGAAACCAAGAGCTGCCTGTATTAAATACATAATTAATATTTCCCCTTCAGTAATTCACACAAATAGACATTTACACATAGTCAAGGGTAACATTAATGTCTGCTACTACTTTGACTATGAAAATCTAAAGAAACCTACAAGAGCTGGAGATATAACTTAGTGGTAGAATGCAGCCTAGCCAGGCAAGAGGACCTAGGTTCAATGCCTAGTACTTGGGGGAAAAAAAGAGGGAGAGAAAAAAAGGAGAAAGAAGGACAGAGACGAAGAGGAGGGAGGGAGGGAAAAAGAAATCTACAAAGTTATTCTTTCAATCTTCCAATCTGGACAAATAACATGAAAATTCTTGAAATGGTTTTCCGGTAAACTATCATTCTTGTTATTGAAAAACTGCCAAGTACAGTGTTGGAAAGCCGGGAAAACACTCAAAAATCTACGTAACATTTGGCATGTCCACTCTTGTATCTTCTAATTTTGTTGTCCCTTCAAATATATACTGCACAAGCATACTTCCAAAAAAAA
The DNA here is from genome assembly GCF_902686445.1 of Sciurus carolinensis. NCBI lineage: Eukaryota > Metazoa > Chordata > Mammalia > Rodentia > Sciuridae > Sciurus > Sciurus carolinensis. Next base: position 61,212,676 of record NC_062218.1, read on the forward strand.
TAAATTTACATAGGAAATATTTACTAAAGTCCTTAAAAAAATCTTTAAATTTATCTTATTCTAAATAATTTTTTAGAAATGAAAAATTCTTTGTATCCTTAATAAGAGCATTTTTATTTCCAATTCTGGCTTAGTTTTGCATATTTATACAACTGCATGCTTTGAAAATGCAGAGAGTTTATAAATTTGAGGTAAAGGATACATGGTACCTTCCTGAACCAATGGGTGCTTACATGGAATTCCTTTTAGCTCAGGAGTAAAAACCAAAGGCTCACTCCCAAATATCTCCTACTTATGCTTCCCCAACTTCAACTATCCATGTGTTCTTCATGTGACTGCCTTTGCTCTAGTAATTAAGGTATTATAATTTTTTAAGCTGATACATTCTTTTTGCCTCTTTTCTAATTGCTTTTTTCTCTAATTCTGATAGCTATAGAGTTCAGATTTAATGATACTTCTTTTTTAATACTTCTTAATGTGGGCAAGGAGAGAAATGAAAGAAAATGCAAAAATAGTATTTTTGATAACTACAGATTTGATGTCAATGGCTCATGTACAGCAACTAGACACAATTAGCACAAATTTGAGATAGTTAATCTTAGTATTATTCTCAATTTCTGAGATACCATACACCACTGGAAAAGGAACAACTATGTAACAAAGTATTTTAGATACACTTTAGAATCATTAGTCAACATATATATACAATACCTGGTGATGTCTCACAGTGCTTTTCAATTTCAGAGAGTGTCCCAATCAAATTATCATCTTCTATCATATTTAAATAAAACAAAATATTGCAGGAAAACATTTTCAAGAAAAAAGAAGAATCAAAACTTAAAATCTAAACAGAGAGCTGAAAAAGCATCATGACAAAGAAGAAAATCTAGATCTAGATTTAAGGACCCTCTGTTGTACAAAGGTGGCACATCCACCTGCCTTGCCTGAATCATTACTGTTGCCTACTTTGGGTTCTCCTATTGCCAACACTAGCTGAAACCATAAATACGGCTAACTCAATAAAAATTAACCTGAAATCTCCATCAGAAAGAGAAAATCTTCTGAATAATCTAGATAATGTAAAAGAACTAAAGCTTATTTTGGCTACCTAGACTACCTACCTGATTTCTTTCTTTCTTTTTTTGCCCATTCACATTTTGTATACATAGATTTTTTTGTTTGAACTAAAATTTTATTTTTGCATTTTAACTATAAAAAATAATGGATTTAATTGTGGTATATTCAAACATGCTTATAATATATTTATCATTTCTACCCCACTAATTACCCTGCTCTCCTTCATCCCCTTTCTTTTCTCTAGTAGTTTTCCTGTTACTTTGATGTTGTCTTTCTCCTCCACTAGATTCCACATGAGGGAAAACAGGTAATACTTGTCTTTCAGAGTCTAGTTTATTTCACATAACATGTTGCTCTCCAGTTCAATCCATTTTCCTGCAAATGACATGATTTCATTTTTTGTGTGTGTGTGTGTGGGGTACTAGGGATTGAACTCAGGGGCACTTGATCACTGAGTCACATCCCCAGCCCTATTTTGTATTTTATTTAGAGATAGGGTCTCACTGGGTTCCTTAGCACCTTGCTTTTGCTGAAGCTGGCTTTGAACTGGAGATCCTCCTGCCTTAGCCTCCTACCGCTAGGATTACAAGCATGTGCCACTGTGCCCAGCGATTTCATGCTTCTTTATGGCTGAGTAATACTCCTTTGTGTATATACCTCATGTTTTCTTTATTCATTCATTGATGGGCACCTAGGTTGATTCCATAAGTTGGTTATTGTGAACTGTGCTATGAAAAATATAGGTATGCAGGCATGTCTATAGTTAATTTTGATTCCTTAGGATATATACTTGGAATTGATACAGCTGGGTCATATGGTGATTTTATTTTTAGGTTTTTATCTGCCTGATTTCTAGTAGGCTGCACATACACACATATACACACACACACATATATACATATATTGTTTTTAACAGAATCTGTGGTAATCAAAATTAACAAAACCACATGTACAAACAAAAATAAAAATGTTCATTAAACCAAATAAAAAGAAAGCTTATTAGATATATTCAGTTTACAGGAATGGGAAAATGCTAATGGTATATAAAAGGTCACAGGTTTAGATATTTAGAAATCAAAACATTCGTATTTCCTTCCAGCCTATATTACTTATGCTATATTTACAATGGTCACACAGAGATGCATTCCTCTTATGTAAAGTTTGACATATTATACTAGATATAATTAAATCAGCTTAATTAGAACTGTGATTCTCAAACTTTAACATTCATAAAAATCATCTGGAAGATCCATTTCTGGAGTGTCTGATTTTAAAATTCTGCATTTCTAATAAGTACCCAGGTGCAGATATTGCAGGTTCAAGGATCATACTTTGAGGGCTGGGGATAAAGCTCAGTTGGTAGAGTGCTTGCCTTGCAAGCCCAAGGCCCTGGGGTTCAATCCCTAGCACCGCAAAAAAAAAAAAAAAAAAAAAAAGGGATCATACTTTGAGCACTGTTGAATTGGTGCTCATTTGGTGTCCAAGAGAAGTTGTTGCTCTTGAAACACAACTGCTGCATTTAAGCAGCTTTGTGCTTTATTACACTGAGTGAGAAAAGAAATAAGAATGTGTAGGAAGAACTGAGTAAAGGTGATGACAGAAAAAATTCTTGAGCAAAATATTCTAGAGGTACTAAAACTGAATTTGTTCAACAAGGTTTAGGCTTAAAATCAAATAATAGTTATTTTAAAATCTTTATGATTTAAATTCATTCAGAAAAATATAATTCATTGAAAGCACAAAACCCTTTTCTCTTACTGAATCAATTGTTTTCAGAACATAATTATTTTTTTGATAGTGGGGGTGGGGTGTACTGGGGATTGAACCCAAGAGTACTTAACCACTGAGCTACAACCCTGGCCCTTTTTATCTTTTCATTCTGAGGCAGAGTCTTACTAAATTGTTTAGGGCCTCACTAAGTTGTTGAGGTTGGTTTTGATTTTGTAATCCTCCTGCCTCAGCCACTTGAGCTGCTGGGATTTACAAGCATGTGCCACCATGGCTGGCAGAACACAATTGTTTTTAAAACACAAACTTAAGAATGTAGCTATCTATCTGGGGCACAGTGGTGCTCACCAGCTACTTGGGAGGTTGAGGCAGAAGGATCACAAGTTTCAGGTCAGCTTTAGTAACTTAATAAGACCCTGCCTCAAAATAATAAATAAAAAGGTCTATGGATGTAGCTTACCAGTAAGTGCTCCTGGGTTCAATCCCCAGTACCAAAACAAGAAACAAAAGAAAGGAATGCTACTAATAGTTCATGGTAGAAAGCCTAGCATTATATTTTGCCTTCAACTATTTATATTGATCAGTAGTTTATACATCTGAGTTTTTATTAATGGTACTGATACATCTGATTTTTTATTAATGGTACTGGAATTAAATCCAGGAGTAATTCTGCCACTAAATTACATACGTAGGGAGTGGGCAAATAGCTCAGCTTGCAGAGCGCTTGCCTTTCGTGTGCATGGACCTGGGTTCGAATCCCCAACACAAAAGGTTAGTGAAAGTTTAGGTAATGCTAAGACAAGATTTCCCCAAACCACAACAGATTATTCTTAAATAATCTGAAAAACAATGTGGTGGCTTCAAAAAAAAAAGTCTTCGGACTATGCCAAGTTACATATCTAGCCCTTTTTATTTTTATTTTGAGATAGGGACTTGCTGAATTGCTGAAGCTGGTGTTGAACTTGCCCTTCTCCTGCCTCAACCTCTGGAGTAGTTGGGATTACAGGCACTCAGCTTGACTCATCCTTAATAGTGCTAGCCATAGTTAAAATTCTCCTATCGGTATAATAAAGAATGAAACAGAAAAGGAAATGTGGACAGTTTGACAATGTTAGGTATGTTTCCTAAAAAATATTTCTAATATTAAAATCTTCAGTAGCCCATTAAAATACATATATATATATAATACATGTATATATAAAATCCTGTTCATCTTTCATATGCTGAATTTCATCATCAACAATGATCACTTACCTACTGTTGGAGTATTGGCAGCACTTAATGAAGCAGATGATGAAATAGAGGAAGAACTTTCTGCCCGGGCTAAAGGAGCAGCAGGAGGTGGGCTGGTGTTGGAAGTTACAGGTGGGCTGAATGGCCTGGGCTTAAAAACAAACAAGTTACTTATCGAAATGCTAAAACAATTCCTTCCTTGTCACAGAAGATTTTTAAGTATCAGACAAGTTTAATATACCAAGCCAAATTTATTGTGAGTTTCCTATAATTCAAAATCAGAGATGCCATATGCCAAATCATTTTCAAGAATATACTGAAAGCTGAAAAGCCTGTTATTAAAATAATGAAAAAGCATCTATATGCATAAAATATTCTGCATTTCAAAAACTGTACTTAATATTCTCAGAAGTCAGAATTAGTAGTTTAAACGGTATGAAGGCGCTTCATATATACTACCAAATTGCTTCCCAAAAGGGTTATTCACTTTACCCTACTGTCTAAATGTATGTCAGATTATTTCTCCTGTACCTTGTTAGTAATGAATGGATGAGTCAAAGAAGAAGGAAAAATAATAATTAAAATAATTTTTTAGTTAATTTTTATTGTTTGTTTTTTTTGAGAGGGTCTCACTAAATTTTCCTAGCTGATCTTGAACTTGTGATCCTCCTGCCTCAGGTTTCTCAAGTTGCTGGGATTATAGGTATACACCATCATGTTTGACTTTCTAATTAATTTGATAGGTAAAAACAGAATATGAATTTTCACATTTAAGAATAATCTGATGTGGTTTTGGGAAATCTTGTCTTAGCATTACCTAAACTTTCAATAACCTTTTACCTTACTTGTTATGAATATTTCCCTCCATTAACATTGCTTGCCCTTTACTTTTGATGTTTACAAATTTGTCCACATTTTTCTTTGTAATTCCCTGTAATGCTTCCTCATTAAGAAAGTTTATCCAATAGAGGTTTAAGAAAACCTTAATTCTACTATTTAAACATAAAAACAAACAGGAAAAATATATGTCCAATTCAATTATGTTTAACTTGGGTAAATGGGCTTTTTCTTTCCAAATTCCTAATTGCTCCAATAACACATTAGCAACATTTCCTAAGGTGTTTTCCCTTTTACAAAAAAATAAGGTATATTCAGCTTAATTAAAAATAATGAATCAAAGGGCAATCAGTAGAAGAAGGGGAAAGGGAGTAGGAGGAGTAGAGGGAAGGGGGAAGTGCTGGGGAGTGATTCTGGCCAAATAATATGGTTATATTTTGTGCATGAATGAATATATAACAACAAATCATTATGTACAACTATAATGCACCAATAAATAATGTAGAAAGAAAAAAAATAGGTTTTTAAAAAACACTTTTTCTTGCTTATAAGGCAACAAATATTTATTTAGTGCCTCCTACATGGCAGGTCCTGATTAAGTACCAGGTACAAAGTTGTAAACAAGAAAGATACTTTCCTCACTTATGTCAGGGACATAAAAAACAAAAGGCAAAAATAGAGCCCTATAAGTGTTAATACACTAAATCAGTCAACTCTTCATTATATTAATAAAAATGTATCAATATACTATAAACTTTTATAAAAATTAGATTTTACTATACAAAAGTTTATAATTTGTAATCCTCTCCCACCCATTTACTATTTTTAAATTATTTTTTCCTAGAGTATAGCTTTCTGATGATTCCTCATTATGGACAATACATTGAAAAGAATACAGCAAGGAGATAAATATGTAGCTGTTATCTTTATACGGATAAAGATGGTACAGAACTTGGGGCTGAACAGATACTGAATTCAACAGCTGGTCTGAAACTGAAACCTTGGGAAAAGACTTCAGATAAAATACTATGGAGAATAGTTTTATGGCAACATGGCTTCATGGTCAATGAATGATGTGGCTGCATTTTTTTGTGGGGGTAGGTACCAAGGATCAAACTCAGGGGCACTTGACCCCTGAGCCACATCCCCAGCCCTATTTAGTATTTTATTTAGAGACAGGGTCTCACTGTATTGCTTTAGCACCTCACTTTTACTGAGGCTGGTTTTCAACCCATGATCCTCCTGCCTCAGCCTCCAGAGCTGCTGGGATTACAGGCGTGCACCACAGCACCCAGTGTGTGGCTGCATTTTTACAGTGCATTTTACAATTCTTGAGGAAAATGCAAAAACAGATCTTTTCTCAAGTGGTTTTCTCTTATTTTTAGAATTGTGCTATCTGATACAGAAGTCAATAGCACTTGAAATGTGGCTAGTCCAAACTGAGATGTGATATAAGTATAAAATACAGAGTACATATTTTGAACATTTAACGTGCACATAAAAAGAATGTAAAATCTTGATTATTTTTGATTCTAAATACATATTAAAATGTAATGATATACTGAATAAAATAAAACATCAAAATGAACATCACTGTTCTTTTTTAATATAGCTACTAGAAAATTTCAATTACTTTGAAACAACGGTTCTCAAACATCAGAACCGTGTGCATCAGAATCACCTGGAGGCCTTTTTAATTGCTGGGCCCCTCTCAGAGATACTATTTCTACTAAGCTCCCAGGTATGGCTATGCCACTAGTCTGGGACCCCACTTTGAGCTAGTTGGTGCTATCTGAACAATTCAGCAATAAATATCAAGAGTCTTAAAAATGTGCATACCATTTAATTCATGAACTTCATTTTAAAAATTTGTTTACTAAGGAAATAGATAATGTCTGCAAAGAAGCAAACATAAAGATATTAAGACACTGTTGTAAGGAAAAATTGTAAATAAACTAAATACCAAATAAACTTCTAAAAGCTTTTAGAAATTTAATTCTAACAACAACGTGGAAGAGAGCACTTTTATATTGCATCCACTTCAAATAGTGATACTTAAAGCTCTCAGGGTGGATTTCAGAAATATCTCAATGGTGTGTGTGTATTGGGGGGTGATGTAATGGATTTAATTATGAGTTTTATTTTAATTATTTTAGTATACTTGTAACTTAGAATTATTTGACAAAGGATTCTATTTCAAAGACTTGAAAACTATAGAATAATAATAATTCAAGATATAAAGAGATTCCCAACATATTTTCAAGTAAAAAATTAAACAGAACTATATAAAATGAATTTTCACTTAACACTACACATAATAATTTTTTGAGCAATTACTCACTCTAGACAAAATCTTTAAGTGTTACTTATAGTTACTAAGTCTCACAACAATCAGCATCATTATGCTCATTTTACCTATGAATAAACTGGAACTCTGAATAAATAATTTGCCTAACATTATTCAGCTAATGTATAGCTAATAAGTTTATAGTTATTACCACTATATTTTACCACCTCTGGACAAATACTCAGGCATTAAGAAAATAATGAAAGAACATATATGAAAATGTTAACAAAGGTTTATCTTTGAGTGGTAAAATATAGAGGAAATTTTAAATTTTATTTTTGGGTTTTCTGTATTTTTCAAATTTCACATGATCATGCATTGCTTCTGTAACCAGGAAAAAAATAAAGTTCTTAAGGTGTAGTAATTTTCACATTACTTAAATAATAGCCATCTCTCCTTGGTAGCTTGTATCTAGTCTTTCACTTCATTTCTAGTAAATCAATTCACTGGGACAGGAAGTAAAAGAAAAATGTCATCATTTCAACACAAGGTGTTCGAGTCTTTCATTTATTCACCAAATATTTCCTAACTATGTACCATGAGATGGGTATTATGCAAAACATCAAGGACATGAAATTGGCTAAGGGAACACTCACAAAGTCTACATAACGTGCTATGTGCATTAATAGAAACATAAGCAAAGTATATAAGCAACAGAATGATTAAATCTAATGGGATAGGATGGAATGATCAAAAACTAGGTGGTGATATTTAGCTGAGTCTTAAAGAGAGAAGCTAACTTACTATTAAGAAAACTGAGAAGTGCTTAAATTGAAGAAGCACAATAAGAAAACATGGATGTATAGAAGCGCAGGATGTAGCTTAGTGGTAGAGTGGAACCCTGGATTCAATCCCCAGCACCAATTAAAAAAAAAGTGATGTGTTTGGAGAACACTGGAAAGTTTCATGTGGTTGGAACCTAGGCTAGAATAAGAGGAGAAAGTTGGACAGTTAGTGTGGTGATGCAGGCTGCTAACCCAACTTTATGAAGAGTCTTGAACATTCAGCCAAAACATCCAACCATGAGTACTAGGAGGTACCAATGGAGATGAATACCAAGGGAAAAAAAGTTTGACTTTTAGAAATTTAATTCTGGCAATTAGTGTAGAAGTGAAGCAGAACAGACTGGAGGCAAGAAGACTGGTTTTGGAAACCCTCACTATGAATATAGCCCACAAATTTTTTCCCATTATCAGTTGACTTTTCAAGACCATATTCCCACTATGCACTTTTAAAGTCAATTAATTGATATAGACATCAGTTCCCTACGTATAAAACAAAGAGGTTAACTAGATGCCTTCTAGGACCGTGGAAGTATTTCTAGGCCTTAAGAACACACCACCATTACTTCCTTAATATTTGACTTTAAACAGAACTATGTGAAAACTTCTTTATTGTGAGACAATGGGTACTGAGTGGTGTTTTCATAATGTGCCAATTTTCTCAGATAATCATAATGCTTCACAGATATGACTGTTGAGATTGTAAGGGAGAGTGAAGGAAGTACTGGTTGGGGAAATTTTTCTATACTTGGGAGAAGCTGAGTAGAAAACTTCAAGTATTTCACTGTACAGGGGCACACAGAAAAATATCATTTGCACCTTAAATCAAAACAATTATATAATTTTAAAAAGAAACACCTGAGTACATACTATTTCATTAATCCCACTGAGTTTGCCTGAAGTAAGCTTTGGTCTGGAAGCAGGCCTTGGAGGTGGGACAATGGTGCCTACAGAAAGAGGAGTTGTGGGCCTGGCTGGTGAGGGGGGAAAAAAGAGAATTTGAAGATCATTAGTATATAGCAATCCTTATATAAAGACACTCTATTATAAAGGAACTGTTAGGATTCAAAACTCATTTACTAGGATTTTTCAAAATATAAGTATAGGTTTTGTTGAAATACTGGGAATGTATCAAATAGACATTTTTTAAAGCTACCAATAATACTTCTGAAAAAACAATCATTAACCTTTTGACAAAACTGACATGTGTGTAAATTTCACTCCTATTTCAACTATTTATTTATATATAAATTATAAATATTATTTATATATAAATTATTCATTTATATATAAATCTGATAAATTAATTGGTGAAAATAAACAAACTTAAGGCCAAATGTCATTATTACCAATATATCTGCTTTACAGACAGTAAGTCAAAACCAAGCCTTTGCATCTGTGCTTCAGAACTCCAAATAAAACACTTACCTTAAATAAACTTATTAATTTGACCTTTAAGTGGAATCACACTGTAACATTTTTAAGAATTAAAAACATTAAAAATATTCTATTAACTTGCTAAAATTATTTGCCCAAATCACTCCAGTTAATTTTGAAGTTTATACTATCTTTTCTTAAATTTTACACAAATTTAATGTTCAGTTTTTCAACACCATTTGCAAATTTTACAATGTTTAAAAATCTGTACCCCTGGTTTTGAAAACTCTTATTATAGCAGAAATTACTGAATGAAATTAAAAAGTGTACATCACCAAGTCACAAATGAATTAGTGTAATCAAAGCAGAAATGAAGAACGGAGACAAATATGCTTAAGTTATCTTTAAATAAACTAACTTTTAAAATTTCTTGATTCTATCTAAAATATGGATTATAATTCAGAGATAGAAAGATAAAAAGGGTAGAAAGAAATATATTCATCTAGTTCTACAAATTTACAAATATACAAAATTAAAATTATATAAATGTATCTAAATGCATATATGGGGAAACAAAGAGTAAAGATGAAGGTCCTTGGTTATCATTAGAGGAATGGAGGAATGAAAGGGAAGGGCATACAGGTTGTAAGAAAAGATATAAAGGAAAAAGATTAAATCACAAGCCTGAAAGTAAATGCATGGGAGTAGGGAATCATTTAGAAAGTATAACACATAAGGGGACAAAAAGATAAATGTTCGGTTCACTTGAGGAAAACAGAAAGTTAAAAAGAAATCAGCCCGGTGTGGTGGCACATGCCTGTAATCCCAGCAGCTTGAGAGGCTGAGGCAGGAGGATCTCAAGTTCAAAGTCAGGCTCAGCAATGGCAAGGTGCTAAGCAACTTAGTGAAACCCTGTCTCTAAATAAAGTACAAAATAGGGCTGGGGATGTGGCTCAGTGGTCAAGTTAAAAAAAAAAAAAAAAAAAGAGAAAAGGAAGGGGAAGGGGAAAGGAAGGAAAGGAAAGGAAGGAAGGAATGAATCAAGCCTAGATTCTGAGGTGCTGCCTTCTTCCAGTTAGCAACAGTCCTTGCATGCTGTACTCATACTGTAAGCTGTATACTGGAAGAAATGTGCAATAACCTGAGGACCAAGCACTTCACTATGCTATGACATTATGTCCTTCAAAGATATGCTCATTATCAATGAAACCAGCACTCACCCATATGCCATATGCCTAGCTTATTCCAAGCTTGTGAGACAGTTTTAACACAATAGAGGCATTTATATATGGAGCTTCACTAGTGATCAGGAGGCCTGTCCAAAGATTTAAACCAAGTCTGGTAAAAGTATGAAGTTCAGCTCCTTCAAACAATTAAAATTTTTACTTTCGGTACCAGGGATTAAACTGAGGGGCGCTTAACCACTGAGCCACATCCCCAGCCCTTTTTTATATTTTATTTAGAGACAGGGTCTGACTGAGTTGCTTAGGACCTCACTAAGTTGCTGAGGCTGGCTTTGAACTCGTCATCCTCCTGCCTCAGCTTTCCAAGCTGCTGGGATTACTGTGCCCAGCCAAATTGGCTTTTTGAGGAAAGCTAACAATTAGGTAGCCTCAGAAGGAGATTAATACAATTGTTTACATTTTCAGGTATTCTAATTGTACTTTGTTTTTTACTGGTGGAGCTCATTGCTATAAATATCTATCTGATGTAGTATTTCGAGAAACAGGAAGTCACTACAAAGCATAAAAACAAAGGCAGTAAGAGGTAAGCTATATCGGTCCTCACATTAGGGAATAGACAACACATTTGTCAGATCATTCTTTTATCTGAACAAAGCAGAAACTAATTTAGAGTCTAGTAGCAATGTTAATGATGTAGAAGAAAATGACAGCATTGTTAGCGTATAGTCAGTAATTTTTCAGGACACATAGCATTATGGCAGAGGTCACTCTGATTTCAGAGATGCTGCTGATGGAAGACATGCCATCCAAAGAACTGGGGAATCTGAAAGTATTCTCATTTTAACAATGCACTCTCAGGCACTGGAGTTATTAACTGCAACATATTCATCAAAAAGGAAATCCACCAATTTTGTGACCATGGAACAAAGCAAACTTATCTGAGCCCTCTAGAGATGCTGTTACTTTAGGATAAAATAGAGAATTAGGGGAAAAGTCTGGTGATGGACTTCTCTACACCCAGAGTCTGACCTGGTTTCAAGTAAATTTTCAATTATCACATACCTAGGTATATCAGTGGAAAAGGAAGTGATGTTCCTATTCTTCTCTTTATGGTAAGCTAAATAAAACAACTAAAAACCAGAAGCCACAGAAAATTTTAAAACCAAAATATATATCTATAAAGCCAAACAGTTCTGTTTTTCAGTTCTGTTACTTTAATTACTTGGAACTAGGAAGAAAATTAATAAATACATGGAACAAGAGCATGAGCTCAAACTCTTTTTGTGTGTGGTGCTGCTAGGGATTGAATTCAGGGCATGCTAGGCAAGCACTCTACCACTGAGCTGTATCATCAGTTCTCAAACTTTATACTAACTAAGGAAAGAAGTATGAGCTAAGAAACCTCATGCGTATGAAAAATTATATAAAATTAAAGGTCCGAAACTACATTAAGAACTATTTGTTTTTTCAGAGAAGCAAAGATAACTAACAGTCAGTATAAGGTCTAAAAAGATTTGACAAAGGGGCAAAGTGACAGTGCTGTGTACGTGTGGTACTCAACAAAGTTCCTGATTTACCAGTGATAAAATGGTCTTAGGAAGTACACTGAACTAAATGAGCACTGGAGTTCATATTAAAGACCAGTTTAATATTTTTCAAAATCATTTTAAGGTTTTTTTGCAGAATATAAGAGCTCCACTAATCCATGGGCAAAGAAGAAAATGGCTGACAGGGTACTTACCAAAGGGAAGGTAGGAGACATTTATGTTAAATTTTAAAAATACATACATGAATGATGTTATATGCTCATGTTTGAAATAAATTTGTATGCTTACTTATAGTTTACATGGCACAAGATGCAACACAAACTACTTTATGACCAAGCTCTAAGCATCTTTTCAAAACTTATCAGTTATTAACTAAAAATTAAGATTCTGAAAGAGACAAAGGACAGTAAGGAATAATTTCACAACATGGACCTTGCTAAAATGTGAAAATGGGTACCTGAATAGATGATGTTAGGATTGCAAAAAATGCTGGAATAAAATTTAAGACATACTATTTCTTAATTTTACTTAGGGCAAGTTTTTAAAACAGAGAATCACATTAATGTATTGATCGGTTTACCCCCAAATTAATCCTGTTCAAGTGAAGGCTTAATAACAATTTCTAAGGAACATCTTTTGAGGGACAATATAATTTATGACATTATTTTTCATATTACATAGGAAGGTATAAAAACATACTGAAATGAGTTGAAAAATCAGCAAAAGGTTAATGTTCTAACATTTTCCAAATATCAGACGAAAATGATTTTTTTTCTATATAAATAAAGGTGGTATAGGTAAAACATTCTTCAGACAGGTAAAAAGAGGGACAATTTTTTTGAAAAGGAAGACTGTATCCAGTAAAGAAAACAACGAGAAACAATGGGCAGAATTACAAAGACATTTTATAACTAAAGCCTCTGATACTCATTTGAAAATTTTTATTAAATATTTTAATAAATCATTTATTTAAAGGATATTAAGAAAATTTAAAAATACTTCTTAGAACTCTTCATTCTAAATACAAAACATCACTCTGACATTTGTACCAAACACAAAAGACAACTTCAGTTTTTCTGTAAATTACTTTCCTTAAACAATGTATTTGTAAGGTTCATTTTATAACACTAAACAATAACACACATCTATTGAGAAAGACTATAAGGTCACTTCCGAGCATATTCAACTATCAATTGATTTTTTTTCTGTTTTATAAGCATTAGGTACAGATTACCCTCCCTTCAAAATTCTAAACAGTGTTTAAGCTTAAGGTTTTCTATAATCTATTTATAGTATATTTTAAAAATATTTGCTCTTTAAACAGTTTAATTTTAAATACTAATATTTATCAATTGTAAAATATTTCAACATAGTTTTTCTTTTGTTAATATGACAGAGTGTGAAAGATAAAACAATGATTTTAGAATTAGTAAAATCCAGGCTGAATTCTGTCTTCATCATTTCCTGCCTATATGATCTTGAAGAACCTACTGATTAAGTTTTACCTTTTCTGGTGGTATTGGGGAATTGAACCCAGGGGCACTCTACCACTGAGTTATAGTCCCAGCCCTTTCTAAATTTTTACTTTGAAACAGGGTGTCACTAAGTAGCTAAGGCTGATCTTGAACTTGCAATCCTCCTGCTTCAGTCCCCAAATTGCTGGGATTACAGGTGTTTTCCACTGTGCCAGGCTAAGCTTTATTTATCTAAATCTATAAAAAGGGACAATAAAAAGAACTTCATGCAAATGTTAATGTGAGGAAATTAAATAGAATGAGTACCTCCTACCAGAGTGACACAGTAAGAATGCAACAGATTTAAATTTTCTCTCTGATTCCTGCACTCCTTTAACTTCAAGTTCTTACTGTATGGCAATTCAAAATCCCAGAAATGAGGGTAGAAGGTCAACTTAAAGTGATTTTATTTTCTCGTTTTGAATAAGTAGTGGTTTCAAAAGCAGGCATTTTTGATACCTGGCTTGATTTTGGGCTAGTGGAAACTTAGGTATTTTGAGAAAAAGAAAAACAACATATTCTTGCCAAAACAACAACTAAGAAGCATTTATATTTTTTCATATATTACTTGGGTAGTGTTAAAGCCTTTCTAGAAAGCAGTTTGGCATTAAATATCAATAAGATTAACTTGTGACCCATGTATTTTATAGACAGATTATCACAAGGATATTATGAAATGTACACAAAATTTGTTATTTCCACTTATGCACATAATACTATAAAATTAGATGCAACTTGAATGTCCATCAAGAAAAGACTTTATATTAATGCATATCTATTTATGTGAATTATCTAGAAACAATATGAATTATTATTTGGGCAATTATATGGAATGATAGCTAGAAATAAATGTACCAATTTTAAACAATTGGCATTTGATGAATTTTTATTCTTTAAGCCTTAGGAACTTTACACTAAGTTAACCAAAACAGTATGAAATTATATCTATCTGCCAATATGATCAGAAGAAAAATAAAGTTTTAGATCATTAAATACAAGACACGGTGGTAAATACATCAATTAGAAAAAAGTGAGTACTGTGTTCCTCTGGTGTGTGTGTGTGTGTGTGTGCGCGCGCGCGCGCACGAGAGAGAGAGAGAGAGAGAGAGAGAGAGAGAGAGAGAGAGAGAGAGAGAGAGAGGAGGAGAAGAAGAAGAAGAAGGAGGCGGGGGGGTAGGAGAAGGAGGAGGAGGTGGAGGAGCAGAGGAAGGAGGAGGAGGCGGAGGAGCAGGGGGAGGAGGGAGGGAGGGAGGGAGGAAAGAAAAGAAAGGAAAGGAGCAAGCATATATATTTACCTGATGATGAGGAAGTTAGTGAAGCTGAAGATGATGAATCAAGAGATGGTCCAAATAGGGGGTCCCAAGCGAGTAAATCACTGGTTCCTTTTCTACCACACCATTTTAAAAAACAAGGGTTTTAACAAAATAATATCTTATTAGTATAAAAACTAGTCACATTATTTGTTTCATAGAATTCTTTTTTTTTTTTGGTGGGGGTGGGCAGTACCAGGGACTGAGCTCAGGGGCACTCAACCACTCAGCCACATCCCCAGCCCTATTTTATATTTTATTTAGTAACAGAATCTCACTGAGTTGCTTAGTGCCTTGCCATTTTGCTGAGGCTGGCTTTGAACTTGCAATCCTCCTGACAGCCTCCCCAACCACTGGGATTACAGGCATGCACCACTGTCCCCGGCTTGTTTCACAGAATTCTAATAGCATAATCAAAATGATTAAAAAGTTGGGTACTTTGCCAATGGTAACCAGTAGGGAAGATTAATCTCCCTCAATCATACTTTATTAGACTCCCTTAACCTTGGGAATGGGAATAATGATTTTAGTTTTGCAAATGAAGAAAAGCAGCATAAAGAGTCTAAATGAGCTATTCAAACACACAGAGTTACTTAATTCTAAAAGTCACACCTAACACCCAGTCTTGAACAGAAAATTTAAGTGATTAACACATGTACCATCTTAATTGAGACACTTCCCCATTTTGAAGTTCACAAAATACAGTCTATAAAGTCATGGTCAAAACTGAAGGAAGAGCAGGGTGTGTGGTGGTGCACACTTGTAATCCCAGCAACTCAGGAGGCTGAGGCAGGAGGGAGAATCACAAGTTGAAGGCCAGCCTCAGCAACTCAGTGAAGCCCTAAGTCACTTAGTGTGACTCTGTATCAAAATAAAAAAAAAAATAACCCCAGCACCACAAAAAAAAAAAATAAAAATAAAATAAAAAAATAAGAGTGTCGGGGGAAGTGACTAGTGGTTAAGTGCCCCTAGGTTCAATCCCCAGTATCAAACAAAAACAAAAACAACATTTTCATGAGAATAACTAGTTGAAATACAGATATGTATAAACTTAGAATGTCATCATTTATTTAGAAGTTGTGAGGCCACCAAGACCAACTGCAGTTAAACACATTTAAAGAAAAATCATCCAAAAACTCCAATATATTTTACAATTTAGAAAAGAGAATGCTAAAGAACACTTTACTACAATTAAAATTCTAGAAGTAACTCTACAGAAAATTCTCTAGAAAAAAGGATGAAAGGATAATACTTAAAATTTAAATGTGATGAAAAGGAATGAATAAGAAGCAGAGGATTTTGAGGGCAATAAAAATACTCATAATGGGGGATACATGCCACTATGAATTTTTTTTTATTTCTTTAGTTGTTGATGGACCTTCATTTTTCATTTATTTATATGCACTGCTGAAAATTGAACCCAGTGCCTCATACATGCTAGGCAAGTGCTGTACCAATGAGTTACAATACCAGCCTGCCACTGTATTTTTAAAACCCATAGAATGTACACCACCAACAGTAAACTCCAATGTTAACTATGGACTTGGAGTGATTATGATGTATCAAAAATTTAGGTTATAACTGTAACAAATATACCACTCTGGTGAGGGATTCTGATAGGGAAGCTAAGGATATGTATATGAGAAATCTCTATACCTTTTGTTCAATATTGCTCTGAACTGAAAACCTTTTTTAAACAATGAAGTGTACTTAAAAAATAAATACAGAACTTACTCATTGGGTGCAACAGATGGCTTTGATTTTGTTAACTCCTCATCTAATTAAAAAAATAAAATGTTATGAAAAAAATTCATAATCTGAGAAATAAAACATTTTAATGAAACAAAAAACTTCACATATCCCAGTGCTATGAACAAGTTAAATTTTGGAACTGGTAAGACAGACAATTATGAAGAAAAAATAAGTTAAGTTGAATATCTGCTGAATCTTGATTTCTTCCAACAGTTTCAGTAAGGAATTACTTAATTAACATTCATTAAAATAAAATTACTTTTTTTTTTTTTTCTGGTGGTGGTGCTGGAGATTGAACCCAGGGCCTTGTGCTTGTGAGGCAAGCACTCTACCAACTGAGCTATATCCCCAGTTCTAAAATTACTTTTTAAAGAAGATAAAATATGGGCTGTAAGTATAAAAATTATAAGAAATGTTTAAAAACATATATATTTTACTAAAGAATGCTAATTGATTAATCATAAAACAGTTTTCAAGTTCTAATTTATTATACTGACTAAAAGTAGTGATTACCTCTTAAAGAAAGTCCTATTTCAAAAACTTAAAAGTTTTTATAGCAATCTGGAGCAATAGTCTGCTGCCACCTTTTGCACTTGTTATGTGTGTCATTTCATAAGCAAGTAACAAACAGGAGAATCACATTAGTACTGCAAACGTCATGCTGGGTGCATAAGCAACTTCCCCTGCACCTTAACAGTCTGCATCACCAAGTACTAGTTGATGAATGCAAAGTAAATCAATATGGGTAGCTGCAGCAAACTTCAGAGGTGTACTACTCCGTACACAACACTCAATCACACCACATTCTTCCTTTTGGTTCAGCTGGGCTCTTTGTTCTACCTCAATGTACTTGTTGTACTCTTCTCCATTTATCTTCATTTTCCCCACAACCTCCATCATTAAGCTCATCAATGTGTCTTTTTCAATGGAAAATCTTAAATTTATTTTGATATGTACTATAAATTTAACAGGTCTTTGTAGTGTTAAAAGTTTAATTAGGATTGATGTTTTGGTTTTTGTTAGTCATTCTGTTTACAAAAATTACACAGTTTTCAAGTTTGCTGCCTGAACTCTTTTTTTGCTCATAACCCTTATTATTTTTAATGCGTGATTCTGCAAAAGGTGCCAACACCCTAACGGTTTTGATATTACTAATTTCCTATTTGCAAAACCATATAACAGAAATTGCAATTATGATATGATTTAAAAATAGGTAACATTAAAGATTACTGATTTTATAAATGACTTTTGGCTACTGCAGAGTATGCAAATGAAACATTTTAACACCTTTCATCAGTACTCTTTGGTTTTCTTGATTTCAGAAAAATTCTGTAGTCACATGTTAAAGTTTAAGGCATCTCTTAGTGCTCCACGAAATAATATAGATAAGTTGTTATATGTTTAAAATAAGTGTGCTTCTAGTCCATCATTAAAGATTGGTAATGATAAAAAGACTATTTATTTCTACAACTACATAAGGTTACAAGACTATCAAATTGCCCAATAAACTAAAATAACCGATACATAAAATAACCAATTCAGGTATCAAACTTACTAGACGAATTCCGATTCATCTGTACCTAAAACAGAAATGCAAAAACTAAGTACTACTAAACAAATAATTTAATCCTGTAATGAAATATCTGGTAGAATGTTAACACTGGGAATCTAGTTTTAAGCTATTTTTAGTATATTTGCTCAACTGTAAACTGTATTTACATAAAATATATAGAGAAAACTCAGCAGTTGTTTTATAATAAAAAAGAATACATGTAACTTTAAAATGCAAGAAAATGTTCTTAGAAAACATTAATATCTGCAGCAAGATACTATAACCTACTGATATAAATAATTTAACACAAATATTTTAAAATTTAAGATTTAAACAGTACAATTTTTTTTAAAAAGTCAATGAGCAAAAATGTAAAATATTGCACTTACTGGACTGTGTCTCTAGTAGTACATGGAAAGAAAAAGAAAGACATGGTGTCAGTACAGAATTTAAGTTACCCTATTTTCCTGCTCTAATAATTTTTCTATTCCCTTCTGAATCACACCTAAAATATGTATACCTTAAAACACATACATTGTTAGAGAGGGGGGAAAAAGATTGCTTATATAAGCAAAATGAGCAACAAAATATACTCAAAAATACCATTTTTTTCAAATCCATGTTAACTATGAAAATTTTTAAATTAATTTATGTTCATCTTAAACAGAAAATAAAGAGCACAAAAGATAAAATTCAAAACCACCCTCCACCTCACTACTCAAAGAGAAATGCTTAACATTTTGATATATACAAGCATTCATCTAGGCTTTTACTTATTTATACAAATGTTTTAAATTAGTTATGCTTTTACTAATAACATTTTTTAATAGTTCACAATTCTTTATATATACCACTCTTGATGTTAAAAAGTGATGATATAATAAAACATCACTTTAGAAATCCTTTGGGGTTGGGGATATAGCCCACTGGTAGAGTGCCTGCCTATGAAAAGCACAAGACCCTGGTTTGATCCCCAGCACCTCGCAGGAGAGGGAGTTCTACAATTAAATTCCAAAGCACATGTCTGGGAGAAAAGCACTTTTCCCCAAACAAATATATATATACTACCAAATATATAATATACTTGTGTGTGTGTACACTACCTAAAATGTATAATTGTATAATATACAATTGTATAATTAGATAATATAAAATGGGAGGACTTTTATTTTTCATTATTAAGAAAAACAGATTAATATTAATTAGAATAATGCATAGACATAATTTGTTATTCAATCTGAGACATATTTTTCCCCACAGTGTAATATTTCTGAATTTGGAATATGACATTATTAATGAAAAGATTTATTTTAGTAATGTTTTTAATGTTTTATTTTTTTTCCCTTAAAAGCCAGTGTTATAGTGACAGACAAAAAAAAAAAAAGAAAGGAAAAGTAAAGAGGGGCTGAGTAGAGTATGTGCCTACCATGTTCAAGGTCCTAGGTTTAAACCCCTATAAAGGATATAATTTAATTTTGAAATTCACAGAATTTACTTTTATGTAAGGTTCACAAAATATGGAATAAAAACTTTTAAATTAGGTAAGAAAAGGATTAACACTGCCAGTTCACAAAATTCTATCTGAGACATATACCATTGTTTATAAAATACAAAAATGACAGTGAATTTTCTACATTTTCACTTTCTTGTAAAATACTTTCAAAGCAAGTAAATCTAGGCCAATCTCAAAAGTTTATTTTCCTCTATAAAAATTATAAGCTAAATATTTTCTTATCTAACATGTTCACTACTAAATTGATGTGTTAACTTTTTATAATGCTTAAAATCAACCAGTTCCAGGTACATGAGATTAAAAAAAATTAAAAATAAAGATGTCTCTGTGAAGAGTACAAATTTATTCATGTTCTTACTTACAGATATTGCTGGTGAGAGTGTAATATTCCCTATAGAAACTTTTAATTCATCCAAAGAAGCCATTGTGTGATGTGAGTTATTTGGATGCATAGGCTTGATTTCTATACGGTATTTCTTTGGTTCTTCATCTTCAGAGTCAGAATCACTAGATGAGTAGAAATGGTTCTCTTTGGTATGTGAATATCAGTTAAAGAATTTAGTTTTTAATTTATCCTATTGCATAACCAGTTTTCTACACATTTATTAAAAGGAACAAAACTAAAGGGTGAAAGTAACACATAAAATGATTAACCTGTTAATGAAAACATGTCAAAGAATACAGATTTTGCTATAATTAAAAATTTTAAGAGGCTTTAATTAACACATTTCTTTGCTGTAACCACCTACTTAAATGCCAATATGATCCCTAAGAATACCCAAATAATGAAAGGATATCATTCTGATTTCCTTCTGGTTTAATACTATAACCTTCTTCATCTACATCAGGAATGTTCTATGGAAGGAAAAAAATATTGTAATAACAATTCCAATTTACAAATTATTAAAGATCAGCAAAACACCCTCAACTATTAGTGAGGAACTAAATTATTTATCAAATATCAACAGGTGAATAAAGTTTTTAACACTGTGGGAAAATTAAATCTTTTTAATTAGCTTCAAATGATACTCCATGCTTCAGATGTCTAAAGAAAGATCTGCAAAATGAACAGGAAAAACAACTCAATTTCAGGGCAAGAAACTACCAAGATGAAGACCAATTCAGAGTGCTCTACATCTCGTTTCTTTTCTGAATCAGGAAGAGTAAGTGAATTTTTAAAAAGCACTATGAAGCTAAATATTCTCAATGCTATAAGAAGTTGTGTGGAAATATAAAACATAGTGTCTCTTTAATTAGCTTAAAACCTGGAAAAACTAATCAATTTATCTAGAACAGTGCATCAGTATCTGCCAACATCTCATGAAGAGGTGTCACATGCCTCCTGAGAGAGGTGGCCTTGATAAAATGAAACAAATGAAAAAAAAAAACTTGAACATAAATCTGATTAATCACTTAGATACAAATATCAATTTACATAACAGAGGAGGAAAACATAATACACTATGGGAACACAATCATCAAAACTATCCAGTCTCTTCAACAAATAAAGAGGGATGGAAGAGGAATCTATACAGCAGGACTTAACCATGTGAACAAATTCAAACAAAGGGTAATAAAACTGACACCAATGATAAATAATAAACAATGAAATGTTACCTGAAAATACTGTTATAAATTATTTTTAAGTGTGATCGCACTGTGATTTCATTTTAGATATAAACATGAAAGAGGTTCTGATGAAATTATAGTGCCTGAAATTTGGGCATGGAAATGGATGGGCAAGATTGGCTGTGGAAAGTTGTTGAGTATATGAGAGGCCATATACCATTATATGTATTTTGCATTTCTTTAAAATTCTTATAAAAAGTTAAAAATAGTCTAACTGGCAGTTATTAAAAATTCACAAGTTGCTAATATTAAAATTAGATGGAAATTAGTTTCAAAGCATTTTAAAGGCTTCAAGAGGAGTCTTCTTTTGACACCATAAAATTAATTAAGAGGAAAGAAGAAGAAAAGAGGATGGTAAATGAGGAGACCTAATATAAGCAAAGATAAGAAAGAGGAACAAATAAATCAGGTGTTCAGGGAAACTTTTTTTTAAGTTAAAGGCAACTGGACATACCTGAAAGCAGAAGAGGAGCCAATAAATATAGCTGTTGCAAAAATAAGAGGATAATGGGCTGGGGATATAGCTCAGTTGGTAGAGTGCCTGCCCTGCAAGCACAAAGCCCTGGGTTCAATCTCCAGCACCGCAAAAAAAAAAAAAAGAGGATATAAAATGGGAACAAGGTCTACAAAGAGTGAAGAAAAGAAGGAAGAAGAAAGAAAGGAGGGAGAGGAGGGGGAGGAGGGAGAGGAGGGGGAGGAGGGGGAAAAGGAGATGAGGGGGAGGAGGGGGAGGAGGGGGAGGAGGGGAGGAGGGGGAGGAGGGGAGGAGGGGAAGAGGGGAGGAGGGGAGGAGGGGGAGGAGGGGGAGGGGCGGGCAAAAGAGAAAAGAGGAAAAGAAAGGAGGAGGAGGAAGAAGAAGAAGGAAAAAGGAGGAGGAAAAAGTTGGGAGGAGGAAGAAGAGCAAGAGAAGGAGGAGGAGGAAGAGGAGTAGAGGAGGAGGAGGAAGAAGAAGAAACCAAGACAAAACAAGGAAGTTCAAAGTCTGGCAAGGTGGTATATACCTGTAATCCCATCTACTCTGGGGGCTGAGGCAGAAGGATTACAAATTGGAGACCAGCCTCACCAATTTAGCAAGAAAGACCCAGTCTCAAAATAAAAAAATAAATAAATAAAAGGACTGGCTATGTAGCTCAGTGGTAGAGGGTCCCTGGGATCAACTTCCATTACTATAAATCAAACAATATACACACGGAGAGATGCATATACTACATGAAATACAGTATCATCAATAGGCTCATTCATCTCTTTAACAGCTGTTTAAAAGTATTAAAGCAAATGTAGTAAAAATAAAAATACAAGTGTGAACTGTATTATTTTATTCTTGCATTTTTATCAGTTAGAAATTATTTCTAAATAAAGTCAAAAAGAAAAAGAGAAAGAAAGAATACTGCCTCAAAATGCCAAGTACTGCAGCAAAAATCCTCTTACTGATGATGATGAGTTCTGCTAGTCTTTCTCTAATCACTTTGTAAAGTTCAGCAAGAGAGGTATGAAGGATTGCGAAGTCAGGCAAAGTACAAGATCAAGGAGAACTGAGCATAGCACTGCCATGGCAAGAACTTCCAGTCCAAATAAACAGTCAACTGTAGTCACTAGTGAGTTAACAATTAAAAATCAAGACTGGATATGGAAAAACAAATGGGGAGCAAAAAGATTTCACGAATGAAAAGATAACAAATGCCATTAGTGTGGCACTAGAAGTACAGCACTGTTTTGAGCTCCACATATTGCCTGCTGATATGCAAATATTACTTTAGAATACTTTAAAAGTAAAGAAACTTTGTCAAGTACAAATTCATTAGAAGTCAATGAAAAGTGTTGTTGTTGTTGTTGTTGTTGTTCAAATCATCACTATTACAAGTACACTAGAAACCTATCAGGTACAGGAGTCCCCCCACTTATCCATGGTTTCATTTCATAAAATTTCAGTCACTTGTGGCCAATTATGGTCTGAAAATATTACACTGAAACCCCCCCAAATCAAAAATTCACAAATTTTAAGTAACTTTATAGTACATTTCTATAACAGCTATTCTATTTTATTATTGTTGCTAATCTTACTGTGCTTACTTTATTAAACTTTATCCTACATATAGTTACATATATAGAAAAAAACCAGTTTGTTTCAGGCATCCACTAAAGATCTTGGAATACAGCCCCCCCCTTGGATAAGGTGGACTAAGGTATTTAGTCTCCTGCAAGTTCTATCAGACTACATAAATACCCAAAGTAAAGGAATCAGTATATCAAGGAGACACTTGGCATGCCCATGTTTACTGCAGCACTATTTATAATAGCCAAGACATGGAATCAGTCTAGGTGTTCATCCACAGATGAATGGATAAAGAAAATGTGAAACACACACACAAAACTATTATTCAGACACAAAAAGAATGAAATTATCATTTGCAGCAATATGAATTAGCCCAAAGGACATTATGTTAAGTGAAATAAGTCAAGCACAGAAAGACCAATACCACATGATCTTACTTATACGTATAATCTAAAGAAATGAAAAATGTCTGATCATTTATTATTACATACATGTGTTGAAATATAACCCATAAAATTATATGATTATATGTTGATTCAAATTTTTAAATTAGCTGGGCATGGTGGCACGCACCTGTAATTCTAGGAACTCAGGAGGCTAAGATAGAAAAGATAGCAAATTCAAAGCCAGTTTTAGCAATTTCTCGAGGCCCTAAGCAACTTAGTGAGACCCTGACTCAAAATTTTTTTTAAAAATGAAAAATGGGTTGGGGGTGTGGCTCAGTGGTTAAGTGCCCCCAGGGATTAATCCCCAGTATTAAAAAAATTTTTAATTATATTTTTAATGTATATAGTTATGAAAAATAATTATCGATTGCTAAAATAAGTATAATAAAATGTTTAAAATGAGATCAGCAGAACAGATTCAAAAAGTCATGTTCCAACTATATGAGAAATTCACTTCAAATTTATAATGATATACATAGGTTGAAAGAAAAAGGCTGGAAAAATATATCATGCAAACATTAATAATAATAAAAAAGGGAAAAGTGGCTGTTTTCATATTAGATAACATAAATCTCAGAAAGAAAATTACCAGGGCAGAGAGGAACATAATGTCCACACAAAAAACTATATACAATGTTCAAAGAGACTTTATTTCTAACAGTCAAAAACTGAAAGCAACTGAAATGTTCTACAATAGATCAACAGTTAAACTTTGGTACATGCATTTCAAGGAATACTATTCAGCAACAGAAAAGAATTAATATACACAACAACCTGGATAAATCTCCAGAGACATGTGCTCAGGGAAGGTGAAAAAACCAATCCCAAAAAGGTACTATGTGATTACCTTTATAAATGTTCCTGGATTGACAAAATTATACACATGGAGAAGAGATTAGTGGATACCGAAGTTAAGGAGCATGTGGGGAAAGAGGAAAAGTGCCTGGTACAGAGGCAACCAACATGAGGGATCTTTGAGGTAACGTGAATGTTGTTTTGATTCAATTTGTGTCAATATTCTAGTTACATATTCTACTATAGAAAAAAGTAATCAAGAAAAAAGGAATGTCAGGTACACAATATTGTTCTACACTACCTTTGCAACCTTCTGAAAAGCTACAATTATTTCAAAATAAAAAGGGTTTTGATTTTGTTTGAAGCAGTAATTCTAAATGTACTAGCTTTTCAATGCTAACACTATTTACAGAAATCTGATATTAATAAAATGTTAGCCTGGCATGGTGGTGCACACCTATACAGCTACTAGGGAGGGTGATGCAGGAGGATCACAAGTTCAAGGCCAGCCTAGGAAACAGACCCTGGCTCAAAATGAGAAATAAAAGGGGGTTGGGATGTAGCTCAGTCATAGAGTGCTTGTGTATAGTATGCACTAGCTCTGGGTTCAATACTCAGTACTGCAAATTACTAACATCAATAAATTAAATTAAAACCCACACATTGCCTAGTCTATATCATTATTCATTCGATCCACAATTTCTACATTAGGGTCCACATTGTTGGGGTGAAGCATTAGATGGAAAGCAGTATGAAGAACAGGAAACTTGACTCATCAATTTTAAAGGCAGGTACTGTGGTGGTAATAGTGAATTTTTAAAAATACACTATAAGGGAGCTTAACAGTCAATGGAATATTTTGAATTTTTTCTCTGGCACTAGGTTTATTGGCTAAAAAAAATAACAAAACAAAACAAAAAATGAGCAATCTACACTTCCTTGGCCAACTCTCAAAAGATGGAATCTCCCAATTTAATTTTTTGAAATTATATATACCTTTTTAAAAAAAGAACAGGAAAAGAAAAATAATTTTTCTACCAAGACAGTCTAATGATGCTTTTAAAAATAATTAGTAAGACATGGCCATGGACAGGTTACAAATAAAAAAAAAATTAGCCATAAATAAAAAGAAAAAAATGAAAATCTTCTTTCCATGCTGACCAACACTATAATCCCTCTGCTCAAAGGTAACCACAATTAAGTGTCTTGTAACTTATTTTAAAAAAAAAGTTAAACAATATACCTACATATTTATATTACTTTTAAAACAGCAACTGCTTCAAAGATCATACTTTATTTTAATTAGTAAGTTCTTTCCATATCAGCAGACACAAATCAACCTAATTCTTTATAACATCTGACTACTACCCTGTCAAAGGAATGTTTAATAATTCATTTAACCACTTCTCATTTTGAAGGATGTTTTGATGTTCCAGTTTTTTGCTAAGTGTAATATAATGTTGAAATTAATATCGATTCCTCCCTCCTCCCCCACCTTCTATAAATGCATATGCCTTGATTAAGAGTGTGTTACTACGTGTATATATTGCAAAGATATGATGTTTTGTGAGTATAGCCATTAACAGTAAATTCCTAGCAGGGCTACAAAGTCAAAAAGAATGTACATTTCTTATATGGAGTAATATTGCCAAATTATCTACAGAACAGGTTATAGATTTACATTTTTGCCACATATGATTAGAGATGATAATATTTTCATTTTAATTTGCTTTAGTTTTGAGTAACATTTTTCATGGTTGTTCAGCATTTTTATTTTTATGAAAACTACCTGTTTTCATCCTACATCCTTTTCCTACTAGGCATTTTCTTGACTTTCATACTAATCTGGACAAAGATTTTTATAAATGAAAGTTAACTAGTCTCCTGTCACATGTCTTGCAAATACAGTCTCCTAGTCTGTTTCAGTGAATCAAATCATCTTAAGATACATATTTTTTAATTTTATAAGTTTTTCATTTCTACGTAGTCAAATTTATCAGTCATTTCTTACATAGCATTAGAATTTTGTATTCTCTTTAGCCTTTCTCTACCAACAAAAGTACTGGCTAAACTTCAAAATTGTATAATAACTGATCATTATGGAATAGTATCAATAAGCTGAGAAAATTATGTCTAATTTAAGAGAGTATATGTAATGTAAAACATAAAACATTAAAATATTTTATTCAATGTTTCAATCATCAAATAAATAATTAACTGAGAAACAATATGCATGATGAGAACTGTAGTAAATGTGAAATGCATCTGCTTTTTCATTAATTAGTTAACCAAGGGCATCGAACAGGCAAGTACTAAGTAAACATTGTAACTTCAGAAATACTGATGATTTTTAACTCATTGGAAGTCTACTTCCTAGTTTTCATATAATTTATTAACAAATCATAATCTTCTTGTTTTAGAGTTGAAATATGAAAGTTTTACATAAGTTACAGAAAACAATGTTTTACAAAATATTTTTAGTTTTTTATTTTAGAAGATCATTATACTGTAAAAGATCAAAAAGTTTTGGGGCCAAAGGAAACAAGAGTTATGCAAACAAGAACAATAATCTAAAGAGAGAAAATATTTAAAACTTCTGTACTTATCAATACAATCAGTATTTAAGGAACAATTTGAAAAATAATCTGTCTGCACATTATTTGGTATTTACTCTTTCACTGAACCCACTGGGAGCTCCATTTGATATCTTCCTTAATTATATATATAAAAAATACATTTAACCAAGAAATATAAATAAACCTCCTTTAAAACAAAATAAATGAACAGAAAAATACTGACCATGTTTGTTGTTTCTAAAATGACAATCTCTTAAATGAAACTCAAATGCGTGAACAAATAAGGCAGTAGTATTTTAATAGAGCTAAGACTAAATTAGTAAAAGCACCACTGTAATTTATAAAACAAAGAATGCAGATATTCTATCTGGCATGTTTCCCAAGAAAAAGCATAAGGATATGGCACCACTCCAATTTTAAAAGTAAAATGTCCACTTTTCATAGGTAGTTGAAAAATACTTTCTATTTCATAGGAAAGCAATCTGGCAGAGACATTTTTAAAATAAGTTTCATAGTGGATTTATACTAACATGGTTAATATTTTTCTTTTAAAGATTTGTTAACAATTCAAACATGCTAGCTTTTTTCTGATGAAAAGAGCTAATATGAATTGTATCAAAGGTAAATCTACTTACAAGTGAATCTGCATCAGGGCATTCCCTATTAAAACAAAGTATCAGAAACATTCAACTATTAGAATTGTCACTAATTATGCCATATTTAAAGTATTTATTTTGGTATATAAACATAACTTTTACTTAAATTCTACAAAAATATTTAGAGAAATCAAATTATGAAGATTAAATCATATCAAATTATTTTAAAATTCAAAAAAGAAATTTCTTTACCCATAACACCTGACAAAAACAAAAACAGCTTTCAAATATACTAAAAATTACTTTCAAAAGCACTTTTTCCCATGGATACTCATACATAGTATCAAGAAAGTTGGCAGTTCTATAAAGCTTTCTAATGGCTTTTCATTCTCTCAGTAGAGGAAATTTTTTTGTTTGTTTTAAATTCCCTTGCAGAAGAAAACTTGGCTTTAAAAAGTAAGGTCTATACTTACAGCAGCAAGTAGTCTGCCTTAAAACCAGTGGATAATTTATATTTATTGGTAAATAAAATTTTAAAATAATTTTTAAACACTTCAGTTTCATTTTAAGTATTTTTTATAACTCAGTATACAGGGAAGTCATAACTGGTTTTCTCCAAACATGCTAAACAAGAAAACTTCCAGTTGGAGTAACTTTAAAATCTAATATAGTATGTAGCTGAGAACTAATATTCTATCACATAATCAATGAACAAATACTGAATTTTCATATAAGCTAGTGAAAGCTATTATTTTAAATGTTGAACTAAAACATAAAATCAGAATACATGAAATTAAGGCCACTGAAAACATGAGGAATAAGGTTAGAAGAATTTCTTTGTATATAATCTAAAACAAATGCATAAGAATTTAGAATGCAGATTTAAAAGGCATTTAGATCTTTGACATGAAATAATTAGTGCATACAATATAAGACTCATAGAAACAGGTAATCTCTATCTACAGAAAGACTAAGCACAGACCAGAAAAATCTGCGAATTTAAGAGTTATGTTAAAGGAAGACAGGATGAAATACATTTAAAAATGAAAAAGCACAAATCACTACACTGCTCTTAAACTAAATGGAAGCACCAAATAAACAGGGTAAATGCAAATCCCATGTTTTTTTACATTCACTTAAAAGCCACTTAACAAAAGTCAGGCACAGTGGCACACGCTGGTAATCCTAGCTACGAAGGAGGCTGATGTGGGAGGACTGCTTGAGTACAGGAGTTCAAAACTAGTCTGGGACACAAAACACAATACCAAGACCCCATCTCAAAGGCGGGGCAGGGAGTCACTTAAAATTGCAGTTTAAAATAGTTTCCTTACTTGTACATAAGGAATAGTATATGGGGAAAAAATGCATGCTTTGAGGAAATGTTCCAGAAAAACACAATAATAACATATTTAATTCTTCTAGAGAATTAAATCAATCAAGATATTAGAACATTTCCATTTTTTCATTTTTTAAAGATACAGTTTAAACATAAGGTGTTAATGTTCCAAATAGTTTATTATCTGGCTTTGAGCCAGAACTCTCCAGTCTGTGTGGTAAAGCACTCATTTTATCTGTTTGCCTTCATAGTGGGCTGTATGAGACCTGCAGATAAAGCTCTAGGAAGAGTAAGGTCTGAGCAGGACCCATCTTCCATAATTACTGACAACTTAAAAGCCTCAGGCTATAAAGAAAAGGCATGCCAACAGCCTCTGGCATTTCAAGCAAAGTAAATTCTCACATTTTCCTGCCAAGAAGTTTGAAAGAAGGTGATGATGGTGCAGTGGTTTAAGCACTGGCTTTCTGTTCTTATATTCTCTTTTGTAAAAAAAAATAATAATAATACACACACACACATATGTGTGTATATATTCTAATATCCAAGTGGCTTAATAATCCTACTGGGAAGTTACTGGAGTCATGAAAATTATTTCCAAAGCATAGCACCTTAAAAATATTATTAAGTTCACTGAATGAGCAGTAGTGAAAGTCAGACATGATAAAAATGTTTTATCACTATCATTCTTTACAGTATAGTCACTAGCACATAAACTGACTATATTTTAAAAATTTACTTCATAAGTAAATTGTTTAAACTTCAATATGTATTTTCAATATTGAAAAAGAAATTAGGTTCCATCCTCTTAGCAAAATATCACTTCATGGGCTAGGGATATGACTCAGTTGGTAGAGTGCTTGCCTCACAAGCACAAGGCCCTGGGTTCAAATCCCCAGCACCGCAAAAAAAAAAAAAAAATCACTTCATAAATGCTCAAGAAAGACATTAGCAGAAAAGACACTATCCACAAACACATAAATCACTTTGCAATTGCTCTTAATTTTTTAACCAAATTAAGGGAGAAGAGACAGTCAATTGGAAGAGGAGAAACTCAGATAACTAAGGTAGGAAGCAAGAATTATTCTTTAACATTGAAAATATGAGCACTAATCAAAACATCACAAGAGTTCCACTGATTAAGCTAAAGAAATAGGAATTTTAAACTAATATTCAGACAATGTTTGTGGGTCAACAAATCGTTCATGCCTTCTGATCAGTGTCTCTTTAGTTTAAACAAACTGAATAATTATGGAAAGGAAGATTCCTTTACTTCAAGTTTGTCTCTGATTAATCACAGCTCAAAGTTTTTTAAGCCCAGGCTTATATTAGGAATGATATAGGCTGCTGAAAATGAAACAGAACAAAAATTATGCTGAGGTCTCATGCACAGAGAACCAGATTTAACTGGTCTGAGTGGCCAGCATAAGTATGTTTATTTTAATATCCTAGGAACTTTTAAGTATAGCCAAGGTAGAAAATTTTGTCTAGTTAATAACATTAACTCAATTTATTATATGCTAATTATATATTTGTATACTAATTTCTCATTTTTAAAAGAAGAAAATCAGATGTGTAAGTGAACTAAATACTCCATCTAAAAATGGGAACTTTCTATAAATGGTAAAACATGTTAAGGCTTTCCTTTCCTACTATTCAACATTTCCCAATGATATATACATATATCCCTATGTGCTCACAATTCCTTAGAATTATCCAGGAAGTTGACCAGAGATTTTCTCTCAGATAATAAGATTGATGGATTTTTAGGTTTCTCTGCACTTTTAACTTTTAGAAATAAGCATGCATCATTTTATAAAAATAAGGATATTTTAAAAGTATCAATTTCAAGACACTGAAGATTTCATCTATGTCTTAAAATTTTTAAGTAGAAAGAATTAAAAAAACTAATATTTTGAACAAAAACCAGAGAAACTGACAAATATATTCATAAACTAGGTTTGCTTTTTCATACTTTAGACATATATTCTGAATGATTTCCAAGTGACTTTTTTCTTTCCAAATTCAAAACAACAGTCTTACAACAATGGAAAGGATTTTCACAATATTTAAAATACTTACACAGATTCTGCATCCTTTTCCTTTTTAATTATTCCTGGCAAAGCAAAAGTTTTTCTTTTTCTTGGTTTTATGCCTTTAAGATAAATGTATATTGTTATAGAAACATAACTGCTCCTAATAAATATATTAAACTTAAGAAATATTTTATGTTAGACATGATTTGTTCATAATTGTTAATGCTAAATGGATGAAAGAAATAAAAGTATTAACTTTTAAATTCTAGTATTTATCCCAGCAACTCGGGAGTCTGAGGGAAAGAGGATCATGAGTTGAAAGTCAGCCTTAGCAATTTAGCATGGTCTTAAAACTTGGCAAGACCCTGTCTCTAAATAAAATATAAAAAGGGCTGGAATGTGGCTCAGTGATCAAGTGCCCCTGGTGATTCAATCCCAGTACCAAAAATTAAATAAACAAATTTTACTATTTACACACAATCATAGTTTGTTTAGACTTTTCTTCATCTATTATTAGTCTACTATTTACCAAAAATTATAGAACATTCACTTAATCAATTAAATTCTCTTTCTTCTCCTAATTCTCTCTTAAGTTTTCTCAAGCAAAATGAGCACATGGAGATACCTTAAAATTTTTAAAAAGTACATTATATTAGATTTTGATATAAAAGTAGGTCAGATCATGATCCTTGACCACAGGGTCACAAAACATAAATGTGTTGTTTTAAATAAAAAGATGACAGAGCTGAGAATGTGGCTGGCAATGAGTGCTTGCCTAGCATGTGCAAGACACTGGGTTCCATCTCTGACACCATGAAAATTAAAAAAAAAAAAAAAAAAAAAAAAAAAAAAAGCCAGCCAATCCATCAGAGGATAGATACAAAAAGTTGGTGGTAAGACATTCTTGTGTTCATACGTTATCACTAATACTATGAAGGAATATCACTAATTTTATAAATGAATTCTACCAGAACCAAAGAGAAAAAATCATCTTTGTTCTTTCTACATCAATTCTTCATCATCTTTTTATATGAAAAATTAATTATTGATGCAATTCAGCACTTAAATTATATGAGCTGCTTACATTTTTGAGAAGTGAGCAATAACAAACCTTCAGTAACCTAAACTAATCCCTCCTTTTACAGATCAAGAAATTCAAGAGTTGTTTTTGTTTTTTAACTCAGTCAGAACAAGAATACAGATATCATAAGGATCTTGCTATCATGCAAAGCAAACACACTAAACCACATATTTGTACAACACACAATGATATGCTAAAAATCAACAAACTTTTATTGTTATAGTGTAGGTATTTTATTTTATTATTTTCACTTTGCAATAAAAAGTTAAAGTTCAGAGAACTTAAATAATTACTGTTTTCCAGTAGCTAGTGAGTATTAGAGGCTAGGTCCCAAGGCTATTGAGAACCCCAAAAATAAACTTAGATACTAACAAATCACTTTTGAAACTCTAAGGTAAGGACTGGAAAAAACAGAATATTACTTTCAAATTATTTCTAGTAGCTCACAGAGTAAGATATATAATGTACAAACAAAAACAGTAGACACTTCTTGGACTTCATTCTATGAAAAACACCTACTTAAATAAGAGTCAGACTGGTTGTGCATCCCTCCTCCAAGCCTACTCACTGTCCATTTTGAATGATGGTAATATTAACATTAAAATATAATTTAATTAGTAAGTGAAATATTATGCACTGTACACCAATGAGTAGTGATGAGATTCATACTCATGACATTAGCAAGTTTAAAGATGGATACCAATGGATAAAACAATCTCAATGAGTATGTGAAAACAAATATATGCTATAATCTTTTAAAATATGTATTTTGGGCTAAGGGTGTGGCTCAGTGGTAGAACACACGGCCAGAATGTTCAAGGCCCTGGATTTGATCCCCAGCAAAATAAAATACATTTGCTGTTTGTTTATTAAGTAACAGTACCTGCAGGTCTTCATACTACATTCAGATTTTTCTATCATTCCACAGGCATGATGACACCTATAGATAGGTCCCTCTTTATTTGTTCACTAAACAGGACACTAGCTAGTTGCCATGTGAGTTAGCACATTACAAGATACCAACTTACCTTCAACTGCACTAGCAGGGTCACATTCTTCAAATTCAATAAGGCCTGGGGAATAAAAAAAAAAATAGTAGAAAACAATTATTAGATAAATTCTATTACAATATATCTTTGTCTTTTTACATTTTAACTTAATTAACAATAATTGTTGTGTAATGTGTTCCAGTGTTATTAAAATATTAATTAATACTAATTTAAATATCAGAAATTAGCTTTTAAAAATCAAATAATCCTAACAGTGAAACAACTTGAGACTAGACTATTATGCTTACAGTAATTTACTGGATACCATAGAACTGGAGACACAGATTTAACATATACTTTCTGCTTTCAAGGAGCTTTAGCACAGTTAGTAAGAGAAAATAAAAATGGTAAGAGGCAGCTGATAAATCCTTGGCTATGCTCATGAGAAAAACGGGGATACCAAGAAGGTAAATACTACAAGAATGTAAGCTTGGGACCTCATCTGTCCTGATCGCCACTAAATCCTCATTTCTTAGAATAATGCTTAGAAAATATGAAAACTTCAGTAAATATTTGTTAAATATATTAATTAATCACATGCTAGTTAAGTGGTGGCTGTGGTATTATAACCCAGATCTCTCTAACTGTATAGAAGGTAAAGAATTTTGAACTGTAGTTTGCAGACAATGGGAAGAGCTTTAATGTGAAAAGGTCATACACATATATACACACACACATACCTGCAAAGTGGTCTTACACGAAAATTAATTTAATGCTAGTATGAGGGATAGGCTGTAGAAAGGAAGTAGATGGTAAAATAACCATGAAATGAGAGAACTGCCGAGACTAGACTTAAATGTCATAAAATAAGCTACACTTCATATATGGGAAATAGTATACTATTTAAATAAGAAAGCAGCAAAAGCATGAATTTGCCCATTGCAATATCCTAAAAGTTAAATAAACATCAGACTAAAAAATTATCTTACTAAGCTGACATTTGTAAGCCTGTTATACTAAATAAATTTATGAGAGTCCAGAATTTTTGTGAAATGATTTTTAACATGCTAATGGTAACTGGTATACCTGTGTTACCAAGAAATTAGAGACTAAAAAGAGAATGACAGAATTTGAAGTAAAGAGAAAATGATAGAGAATCTCTTTATTGGTTCTTCTAAAATGTTAAGCCTGACCACAACTGTGAGAATCCATGATCAGAGGTCTTACTGATCATTCTATTACAAAAGAAAGAAATATTTCTCTACAACTAGGAGAAACTAAAAATATTTAGCCAATACGCTACGGGCTTATTTTAGCAAGGGGGATAGATAAAAATAAAAAACAAAGCACCAATGCCAAACAATATGCATTATTTACAAATAATAAAAAAATGTATCTAAAAAGACTTTTACAACATCATCTCAGTAAATATGGTATAAAAACATCTTTTACGATCTCTGGGTGAATTTGTATAGGTTAAAAAAAAAAGTAAAGGTATTCTTTAACTATAAAATTAATCCCTTCAAACAAAAGTCTACATTCCTTCCTCACAAAACCCTTTTCCTATGTAGACACATTTTGATTAATTTCCCCTTGTTTCTAAAAAGTCTCTAAAATCTATTCAAAATAAGAAAAATATCCAATTAAAATATTCAAAACAAATATCTTTGAAATATAAAATGTCAAATCCATTCAATTATAAAATTTTAAGTACCATCCACATAAACTTTTCTATTAAAGACAGAAATGCTGAGTTTCTAGTATCATAAAACTAAATACAATCTTCAAAAAACATTAAATCATGCACAGAAAGATTTTCTTTTACAAATGGCATATGCTCCACATGTTCCTTCACATGGCAAGGCTTTGCGTGCCTGGCTCAGTGCCAGTTGACAGCTCAGCTGGATATCAATGCACAGACTGACCCCCCTTGAAGCATGTCACTTCTGAACTATTTCACAAGTGGAAAGTTTATTCAGC
The DNA here is from genome assembly GCF_902686445.1 of Sciurus carolinensis. Lineage (NCBI taxonomy): Eukaryota > Metazoa > Chordata > Mammalia > Rodentia > Sciuridae > Sciurus > Sciurus carolinensis. Next base: position 61,247,943 of record NC_062218.1, read on the forward strand.
ATCTCCCTCAAATGCAGTCTACTGCCCATCATTCTGCTATTTAATCATAAGACTAGTTATTTTTTTGACAGTACTAAAGCTAGAGTAAGAGTCTTAATGAATAGTTTGCCACAACTGGAATTTTGACTGTTTTAGACTCAATTAATTCTGTTGTCAATATTAATAACTGCTCTCAGCACTTAGATTTTACGCTGGGTCACAAGGGCAATTTAGTTTATATAAAAGTAAATAAAACCATTTTGGTTCTGTCTCTTGATGCTCTTATCACACATTTTCTAAAAATGCCACTATGAGTTCAATTAAACTCAAAGAAAAGAACAACTCCAAAAGGTCATCAATTTAAAGCAAAACAACTCTTAAATATGATGCTTTAATCAGCTGGTAAGAATAAATTATTGCTACAAAAAAAGTCATCAACCTAATGAATTCATCCAAGCCTAATTTGAATCAAAACTTTTAAGAAATGTTACCAGAGGAAAAGCAACTTACTTAACATTAATGTTTAATCACCATAAAAGCTCTATGGAATGAGACAGAGTATAAAAGATGTGAAATACTGAATTAACAGTCCCCACTGCTTTGGAATCAATCCTAAATCTCAAAGCCACCAACAGGGCATATATACAACTTTGTCAAATTAAAAACTGGCCTCAAAACTTGACTTGAGTAGCTGAACTACTCAATCAAGCACATTTCTGCATATTCCAAATAAAACCCAAGAACACTTGATTCTAATTAGAACCAAGTTAAAACATACAAACATGCTTAGACAACTGGGTGTGGTAGTGTACATCCATAAATCCAACTATTCAGGGGGCTGAAGCAGGATGACCAGAAGTTCCAGCCTGGACAAATGACCAAGACCTTGTCTACAAATTTTTAAAAAAGGCTTAAGACATAGCTCAGTGGTAGAGGGCTTGCCTCACAAGCATGAGGTCATGGGTTCAATTCCTAGTACTGTAAAACAAACAAGTAAATAAAATAAGGGGAAAAAAAAAAAAACCACATTCAGACATACACTCAAAATCTAATGAAGAGATGTGCCTGTGTATGGTGAAGGGCTGACTAATAACAATGGAAGTCAAGGGTTACATTTTCAAGCTTGCTCCTGTGCCTGTGGAATGCAACTAAGTCACACACCCAGATACCTGAGAAGATGAACCAGGCAAGCTAACACATAAAACAGCATCAAACTCCAGCTTGTGGTGACATATAAAGATCACAGAGATTCAAGTTCTAGTTCTACCACTTGTTTGCCAACTGACTGTCTTATATTAGTTACTCTCTTTGAACCCAGGTTCTACATCTGTAAAAGGCGGTAACAATTATACCTTTTGTCATACATGCTTTCTCTAAGTGGACCTATATACACAGGTTTGGGTTTTTTTGTTTTTTGTTTTTTTCTTTTCTTTTACCTAAACTGTTTCAGGGGCTGGGGAGATAGCTCAGCTGGTAGAGTGCTTGCCTTGCGAGCACAAGGCCCTGAGTTCGATCCCCGGTACCGCAAAAAAAAAAAAAAAAAAAATTTGTTCTAAACTGTTTCAAAGCAAGGAGCAGACATTTCCTTCAAGGAGTATCTTCTCTCCAGGGTCCTATACATGCTAAGCACAAACTTTACCACTGAGCTACATTCCCTATCAGAGAGTTATGTTGAAAAGTCATAAAGACTTGTAGAAACAATTCCCTCAATTCAGTGGTTCCAAATCCCAACTGATAATCAGAAACTTCTAGTGCAACACTCCTCAGCTCTTTCATGTCCGGATCTCATAGAGGACTTGTAAAACCACAAAATCTTGAGCCCCACAGGTAGTATCCTATTTGGAAGGTCTGGAGTTTGGCTTGGGAATTCAAATTTTGATGGTCCTGGAATCACACTTGGAGAACTATGGTTTAAGAGGACTCCGGGGCCACAGCTAAACATTCAATAAACCTAGACAGTGCTCTTTCAATTATACTGTACATAGAAATCACCTGGAGATATTATTAAAATACATATTGTGATTCAGTAAGTCTGAATAAGGTTTGAGATTCTACATTTATATCAAGCATCCAGGAGACTTAATGCTACAGGTTCTCAACAGCTATGCATTAAATCAGCTGAGGAGTTTTAAAATATAGTGGTTCCCACCCTACATCAATAAAATCAGAAATTCTGTGGTAATCCAGTTTATACATTTTTCAAAAGCTAAGAAAATGAAAAGGAAAGGAAAAAAGTAATTCCCACTAATGATTCTCATAAGTACCCAAAGTTGGAAAACTAGCAAATTTAGAAACCAGTCTTAAATCAAATGGATTTCAATTATTGTGAAATCTTCCAAATTTTCATGTAGTTCTTCAAACACAGAATCTTAGCACTGAAATATGACCTCCTTCAAGTACATCCAAATTCTGACACTGTGCCCACAACCCTAGATGGAGTCATATTTTTCATCCCCTGTGTTCTTCAAAAGAACCTTGTTTCTACTTTTAATTACAGCACTTAACATCAGTAAGTCCTGCCCATCTCAGTTAATGGTTAAGGATGCTTTTTGTAACTTTTTTAAAGTGATTCCTCCATTCTCTTTTTAAACAGCTTTGCTGAGGTGTAATTAACACACAATAAACTATAAATGTATTTAAATTATAAAATGTAGTAAATTTTGATGTGTCACATTTGTGAGTCTACTGCCACAAATAACCTAATAACCTAATAACCATCATGCTTCTTTGTAGCCCATCCTATCCATCCCAAGGCAACCACTGATTTGCATAATTATTCATTCATGTTCTTCCCTGTATCAATAATCCATTAATTTTTATTGTTGAGTAGTTCCTCATACCATTATTTGCTTATCTATTCTGTTAAAGGACATTCAGACCATCTCCTATTTGGGCAATTACAAACAAAACATTCATATATGTTTTTGCACAGATATGTATTTCCTCTTCTCTTAGGTAAATACCTAGGAATAGAATGACTGGATCACATGGTAGGTGTATGTTAAGATTGCTAAGAAAATGCTGGGCTGTTTTCCAGAATGGTGGTACCATTTTATATTTCTATCAGTGTAAATGAGTTCTAGTTCTTCCACATCTTTATCAGCACTTGGTATGGTTGGTCAGTGTTTTTTATTTTAATCATCCTCTTAAGTATGTAGTGATATGTTAAAATGATTTTAATCTGCACAGCTCTAATAAATAAGTTCAGAATCTTTTTATTTGCTTATTAGTTATTCATATATTTTCTTTGGTGAAATGTCCAAATTTTTGGCCACTTTTTTGCATTGAAATTTACTTATTCATTATTTTGAAATAAATTTAAAATGCTTTATAATATTACCTATAATATTGTACAGACTCATGGATATTTATTTTATTCTTTGGGTTATAATTCAATTATTCATTACTTATGACTTATTCAAGTCATTCCAACTTTGGCCAAAGGGAGCTCTTTTTAGGCTGTAACCTATGACCTTCTAAAACTATATAATTTCTTGCCAAAATCTAGAATATTAAGAAAAATCCTTTCTGACCTTGAGTTAGGCAATTTCTTAGATATGACACCAAAAGCATAATACATACAGAATTAAAGTTGGGTAAACTGAATTTCATAAAAATTTAACTTTTGTTCTTCAAAAAAATTACTATTAAGGCTGGGCGCAGCAGTGCACACCTGTAATCCCAGCGCTTCAGGAGGCTCAGGCAGGAGGATTGCAAGTTCAAAGCCAGCAACAGCGAGGCACTAAGCAACTCAGTGAGACCCTGTCTCTAAATAAAATACAAAATAGGACTGGGGATCTGGCTCAGTGGTCAAATGCCCCTGAATTCAAACCCCAATATCACAAAAAATTAAAATTAAAAAAAAAGAAAACCTTTAATGATAAATAAGTACATGAAAAGATGCTCAACATTATTAGTCATTAGGTAAACGCAGATTTAAAAAAATCAGTGAGGCACTTATTATCCCATATAATTTAGATTATAGAATGCCTATAATCTAAAACACACAATCCTACACACAGGCAAAGATAGTAGTACCTTCATGCATTGCTGGTGAGACCTGTAAAATGTTACATTCACGTTGGAAAACAGTTCAGCAGTATATTAAAAGTATATAGCTATCACAAGAACTAGCCTTTCCACTCCTAGGAATTTATCTATCCACGAAACATGAAAACATATGTCCCATAAAGATTTATAGGTTAATACAACGCTCTGCCGCCGCCGCCGCCGCTGCTATCGCCACCACCACCACAACCAGGACTATACACCAACACTCCCCTGCTGATAGCTCTGCCACCATGGAGCAACACAGTACATAGTACATGTACAACATAGTACATAGAGTACAACACTGTACATGCAGAGGGTTCCAAGATCAACGCAAGCAAGAATCAGCAGGATGACAGTAAAATGTTTACTGGAGGCTTGAGTTGGGATACAAGTAAGAAAGATTTGACTGAATATTTGCCTCGATTTGGGGACGTTGTAGACTGTATGAGTAAAACAGATCCAGTCACTGGAAGATCAAGGGGATTTGGATTTTGTCCTTTGCTGTTAAGACTCGATATGATTTGTGTTCATACAAAGATACTGCTAGTGTTGGTAAGGTTTTGGAACTGAAAGAACACAAACTGAATGGCAAACTGATAGATCACAAAGCTTTAAAAAGGAAAGAATCCCCTGAAAAGGTTTTTATGGGTGGGTTGAGCCCAGATACTTATGAAGAACAAATTAAAGAATATTTTGGAGCCTGTGGAGAGATTGAAAATATTGAATTTCCCATGGATACAAAAACAAATGAAAGAAGAGAATTTTGTTTTACCACATATACAGAAAAAGAGCCAGTAAATAAATTGTTAGAAAGCAGATATCATCATACTGGTTCTGGGAAGTGTGAAATCAAAGTTGCATAGCCCAAAGAGGCATACAGGCAGCAAAAGCAACAACAAAAAGGAGGAAGAAGTGCTGCAGCTAGCGGAGGTGGTGATACTAGGGGTCATGGTCGAGGTCAACAGAGCACTTATGGCAAGGCATCTCAAGGGGGTGGCAATCACCAAAATAATTACCAGCTATACTAAAGGAGGACACTGGAGAAAACAGGAGATGCTAAAGAAACCTATATTGCGGGACGACACTGAAGGCTGGTCTTCTGTTGCTCTAAGATGATTATTTTGTAAAGGACTTCTAGTGTACAAGACACAACCATGTCCAACTGTAAATAGTTGCCAATTCGTTTTCTTTGTTTTTACTTTGTCCTTTGCTATAGGTGTTATGACTCAATATGGATCAGTGTTTATAAAATTTATTTGTATGATTTAATGTTAAACCTCAAATAAATGCTTTCTTATGTGATTGTTGAAAAAAGATTTATAGGTTAAAGTTTATAGAAGTATTATTCATAACAGCTCAAAACTAGAAACAATGTAAATGTTTATCAACAGGCAAATGACTAAATGTGTTAGTCAGCATTTTCTCACAGTAACCAAAACATCTGACAAGAACAAGTTAGAGGAGGAAAAGTATTTTGTTTCATGGTTTCAGAAGTCTCAGTCCATGGTTGGTCAACTCCATTACTCTTGCCTGGGGTAAGGCAAACTGTGGCAGAAGAGCATGGTAGAAGAAAGCTGCTCAACTCATGGCAGCCAGGAAGAGGAAAGAGACAGCTTAAGGATTCAGGGACAAAAGATAATCCTCAAGGGCATAAACCCAGTAAACTACTTCCTCCAGCTATGCCCCACCTGCCTACAGTTACCACCGAGTCATCCATTCAAATCATGAATCCATCACATGGATTAACCTATCAATTAGGTTTCTACCTCTTATTTAACAATTTTGCCTCTAAATATTGCTATATTGAACATCATTTCCAATACACAAACCTTTACAGGAACATCTTTTTTTTTTTTTTCCAGTGCTGGGGATTGAACCCAGGGACTTGTACTTGTGAGGCAAGCTCTCTACCAAGTGAGCTCTATCCTCAGCCCCACAGAACATCTTATATCCAAATCGTAACACTAAACAAACTGGTTATTTTATACTGCTCATCAGCAAAAAGTAGTGAACTACTGATACATGAAATAATGTGGCTAAACCTCAAAACATCAGCTAAGTGAAAGAAGCCAGATATAAAAGTACATATTTTATGATTTCATTTACATAAATTTCTAGAAAAATCAAAAACAGACAGTGGTTGCATGTTGGGAATGAAAACCATCAAAGAGGCACAAGGAATTTTTTTTAGGATGATGGATAATGCTTTAAAACTGTATAAAATTTCTAAAACTCATCATATATACTTTCAACAGGTATATTTCATATACTATAAAGAACACCTCAATGTGGCAAGCAGAATGATGTCTCCTTTCCCCCAAAGAGGTTCACTTCCTTACTCCCAAAACCTTTGAATATGTTACATTAGGTTACAAGGCAAAGGGAAATTTAGGCTGAAGATGAAATTAACATTACTAATCACATGATCTTAAAGCAAGGCAGTCACCCTGGGTTATCAGAGTAGTCCCAATGTAACCACAAGGTATTCAAAAGTAGAAAATGGAGGGGGGAGGAGGAGGTTAAATGATGCAATATGAGAAGAACTTGTCTAGCCTTTGCTACCTGCAAAATTAAAGGGGGCCACAACTCAAAGAATATGCACAGCACAGTATCTAGAAGCTGAAAAAGGTGAAATTCTCCTCTAGAGTCTCCATTATTTAGTCCAGTTGACACCTTGATTGTAACAAGTGAGATTTTATGTCAAACTTTTGATCTACAAAATCACAAGGTGACAAAAATGTTCAGTAAAAGTTGTTAAAAAATGAGACCCAAGAGGGGAAAAGTGAGAGGTTTCACATTACCTCATTTCAAAACTTACTAAAAGGTTCAGTCATCAAACTAGTGTGATACTAGCATAAGGATGGAACTGAGATTCCAGAAACAAGTCCATACACCAATAACTAACTGATTTTCAACAAGGTGCTACAACAATCCAATCCAATTGAAAAAGAACAAATAGTGCTGGGAAAACTGGATATTAATATACAAAATAATGAAGTTAGATTCTTAACCTCATAATATATATAAAAATGAACCCACAGTGATGAGACCTAAATAAAAAAAAGGTCTTAAAGGAAAGTTACGGTTATAACTTCAATTTGGTAATGGTTTCTTTAATATGGCAGTAAAAGTACAACCTAAAAAATAATAAACTGAACTTCATCAAATAAAAAACACTTATGCATCATGGTTTTTATGAAGATAATGCATACAATGGTAGAAAATATCTGCAAACTATATATATATAAGGATCTAGTGTCCAGAATAAACTCTTTGAACTCAACAACAAAGACACTCTAATTTTAAAATGGGCAAGCTGGTTACAGTGGTGTGCACCTACAGTCTCTGCTACTCAGAATTTGAGTAGGATGACATGAACCCAGGAATTCAAGACTAGTCTGGATAACATGGTGAAACCCTACCTCAAAAGGAGGTGGGTGGGGCATAGTTACAGATTTATGTTGCTTGAAAAAGGTGCCAAAAATCTATGTTGGAGAAAAGCCTTTTTATCAAATGTTGCTAAGAAAACTGGATATCCACATGCAGAATGAAACCAGATCCCTCTCACCCCACATGTAAGTCAAATCAAAGCGGATCAAAGATCTTGGAATTAGGCCACAACTTTGCAACTGATAGATGAAAACAGGATCAACACTCCAGCATATTGGTACAGGCAGCAACTTCCTTAAGACCCCTGAAGCTCAAGAAATAAAATCAAGAATCAGTAAGTGGGATGCCATCAAATTAAAAAGCTTCTGCACAGCAAAGGAAATCATTATAAGTGTGACAAGAGAGCCTACAAAACAGGAGAAAATCTTTGCCAGCTATTCCTCTGATGGGGGAGATTAATATCCAGAATATATAGACAACTCAGAAAGCTTAACAGCAAAACAAAACAAAACAAAACAAAAACCCAATTAATAAATGGGCCAAAGAACCAAACAGATTTTTCTCAAAAGAAGAAATATAAATGATCAACGAATATATGAAAAAATGTTTAATATCCGTGGCAATCAGGAAAATGCAAATCAAAAGTACACTGAAATTCCACCTCAATCCAGTTAGCATTGCAGTCATGAAGAACACAAATAATAACAAATGTTGGTGAGGATATGGGGGGAAGGTATATTCACACATTGTTGCTGGGACTACAAATTAGTATGACCACTTTAGGAAGCAGTATGGAGATTCTTTAAGAGATTGGGAATAGAACCACCAATGACCCAGCTATCCCACTGCTCGGTATTTATCCAAAAGAAGTAAAATCAGCAAACTGTAGTGCTACAGGACATCAATGTTTATGGCAGAGTAATTCACAATGGCTAAGCTGTGGAACCAGTCCAGGTACCCATCAACAGACAAATGGATTATGAAAATATGGTTTACAAAGGTCAAATGTTTTCTCTGATAAGTGGATGATGATACATAACAGAGTGGGGGGTAAAGGAAGAATGCAGGAAGAATAAACTGTGCAGAGTGAAGTGAGGGGTGGGGAAGGGGCAGGGGGGAAGGAAAGATAATGGAATGAGATAAACATCATTACCCTAAGCACGAGTATTATTACACAAATGGTGTGACTATACTTCGTGTACAACCAGAGAAATAAAAGTTGTACTCTATTTGTATACAATGAATCAAAAAATAATAAAAAAAAAGAAAATGTGTTTTATATGTACAATGGAGTTTTACTTGGCCATAAAGAAGAATGAAATTATGGCATTTGCTGATAACTGGAGAACATTATGCTAGGTGAAATAAGCCAGACCCAGAAAGTCAAGGATGGCATGTTTTCTCTCATATGCAGAAGGTAGAGCTAAAGTGGGAGTGGTGTTGATCTCCCAAAAACAGAAAGATGATCTGTGTAGTAAAGCAAGGAGACTGAGAGGAAGGGAGGAGGGATGTGAAAAGGGAGGAAATGTGGAATTAATTTGATACAGTGAATTTGACCTTTGTGTATATCTATAAAAGAGGAAGACTAGTAGAGCAGAGGAAGGGGGAAAAGGGGAGTGGGAAGAGAGGGAAAGAAAAGCACTAGGTACTGAAATAGAGCAATTTATATTCCAAGCATGTATCATTACTTTAAAATGGATCCCACTATTATGTATAACCACAACACACTAATAAAAGCATGTTAAAAACAGGAGGTGGACAAAGGATTTGAAAGAGTATATCACCAAAGAATATATACAAATAGCCAACAAGAACATAAAGAGATGTTTAGCATCATTAGGGAAATGCAAGTCAAAACCGCAATAATATACTACTACACACACACTAACACAGTTATGAACTGAAAATAATGTTGGCAAGGATGTGGGGAAACTGGAACCCTCAACACTGTTGGTAGGAATGTAAAGTGGAATAGCAGCTGTAGAAAACAGTTTGGGAATTCCCCAAAAAGTGACACTTAGGTTGAGCCAGAGGAAGTAAAATAAGCACCATCTCTGAAATCAGGCAGGCTAGAAGTCAGTCTCTTTTGAGGTGTTTGTGCAAATTACTTAATGCTTTGGAGCCTCAGTTTCTTCATCTATAAAATAGCAATACTATTAATTATCTTGTGGGTTTACTACAAACATTAAATAAGATCACACATATGAAGCAAAAAAAAAAAAAAGTCAAGCAGAACTACCACTTGAGTAAGTGCACTTCTAGATATAAGCCAAAAGGACTAAACAGATGTCCCAACAAAAACTTGTAAATGCCATTCTAGGGGTTCAGGGTTTGAGGAAAACGAGTGACTGACTGTTTAAAAGGTACAAATGTTCTTTCTCTGGAATGATTTAAACATTTTAGAACTAGACAGTGTCATGGTTATTATCAATGTGCTAGATGCCATTGAATTATATACATTACAATGGCTAAAATGGTAAATTTCACAATCACTTGACCAAATTTTAAGAAGTGAGAAAGAGGGATAATATGCAGGACAATGTATCTGGGCATATATACTGACTTCAGAAACTTACTCTAAAACATATTTAAAAAGGATGACTGATGGATAGATACAGAGATAGGTGAATAGATATAATAAAGCAAGTATGATAAAATGGAATCTAAGTGATGAGTATAGGGTTCTTCACTGTAAAACACTTTCAACTGATCTGTATGTTTCAAAGTTTTCATAACAATTTTTGAAGAAAACAGTTACGCTGCTTCTTCATATGCACTTTCAAACCATAATCCTACTCTGTTCTAATTCCCACCTCCAGAAATTTTCATTTATCTCTTAGATGGGAATGACTGCAGGAGATACTTAGAGTATTATGCTGAGCTCAATATAATTTCTTTTCTCTAGAAAATGCCTCCTCCCCAATAAGTGATGGGAGTATAGCCATGTTTACAAGGTAGGTTCTGGCCAGAACTGTCTGGACTAAAAAATGATGACTTGATCCAACCTGAACTAATCACATTCTTTCTCAAAAATATTTGGGAAGGGACCAAAAATTTGGATTAATTCTGAGCTCTGGCTTCAACTAAGGAACAAGTCAAAAAACATGTAGAAATTAATGGAAAGTCACACTATGTCATGTTTGTATTAATGCCACTGTAAAAACAAAAGAATACCATTTTGTGAAGAAAATAAAGCAGAAGTCAGGAAAGAAAAAGAAGAAAATGATACCTTACTTTCCTACTACTAGTTTGGGTTTCATTCTGAGGCCTGTCTATATTCTTCATCTTGGCTCCTTGGGAATACCTCAGTTTTTTTTCTAATAAATTTCCTTAAAATGCAAAATGGCTGGAGTTAACTTCTTTTACATACTGTGAAAACAACTAAAACCCTGTCCCTATTGCTATACACTTTTCCTCTGACCATTTGCATGTAAAAATTGTTATATGCTTAGCTATTTTATTTTTTTACTTCTATTTTGTTGCCACAATATTTGTACATTTATTAACATTTTTAATGGCTACCTCAAATTAATGTAGTAAGCATTCCTTGAACACAGCCTGCTCTATACAGTTGAATCTTTACTTCACGATTTAGAATTATTATAGTGAGAATCAATTACTATTTTGTGATATGTATGTAGGTACAACTGGTACAGAATATCAGAGTAAATGATTTCTAAAACACAATCTGCTTTATGACAAAAGTTTTGTCAGGAACTCGTATTATGACATAGCATACACTACTATAATACACAAGAAAAGTGTTCTCTAACACATGGGTGAGCACGTTCTTTATGTAATGAGCCATATAGGAGTTCAGGATCTGTGGGCCATAAGGTCTGTCGTAACTACTCCCCTCTGCTACTGTAGTGCAATAGCAGCAGTAGACTCTACATAAATAAGTGTTGGGACTAATGACATGTTAACTAACTCAGGCTGACTCCTTACTTCCTGGTGGGTGAGCAGGATCAGGGCCTCAAAGGCGGTTTCAAGGGTTGGTGACAATGAATCGATGAATCGGACCACCTTCAGGGATTGGTTAACAACAGTTCCGCGAACGTGATCTGCTCGTGCTTGCCATATAGTTCTATGGGACTCTCACCTGAGTGAACCTCCCATGCCTTGCTGACCTTTAAGCTGATTGGTTCCCGCCTAGCCCCCACCCTACATAAAAGTTGTGTGATTTCCTCAATAAACGAGTTCCTGCAGTGACTGGTCTCCCTAATGCGTCTTCCGCTGGAGGGCTGGGAGCAGGCGGTCAGTCAGCCCTACCTATCCTGGTCTGACCTTGTTGGGGAGTGTCCCCTTCCCTTGTTGCTGGTCGAGAAGAGCAAGGGGGCTTAAGACCCTGACAAATAAGTAAGAATGACTATTCAAATAAAATTTTATTTATGTACACTGAAATCTAAATTTCATGTTATGTTGCTACTCTTACAATTTTTTCCCCTTGATCATTTACGAATGTAAAACCCATTCTCTGCTCATAAGCATCGCAGAAAAATGACAGAACTAAATTCAGTTTCTTTGTCTACCCTAGGTGAAATGGGACACACAGATGAAGGTGTACTCCTTCACAGAGTAGAGCTTTTTGATGTTCCTTTCTTTGTAGGCTCTCCTATTTTACTCTCCCATTGGTATTAATCTAGCTTCTTCCCTAAAATCATTCTTTCATCTTTCCTCTTTTGCTGGTCATTTCCCCCTTGCTATCTAATAGTAAAACCAAATAATATAATCATAGCATATCTTGTAAGTGTACTGTTTCTTTCTGTCTTTTTTTTTCCTTCAGTGCTGGGGATTGAACTCAGGATCTCATACACATCTACACCTCTAGGCCCTCTTCTTAGATATTTTTAAATTTTCTTTTTTTAAATTTTTCTTTTTTAAAATTTTCTGTTTTTAGCCATTTTCAGATTTTTCTTTGATGTTTTTGTTTTTGCTTCTCTCATTTCAAACAAATATTTTTTTAAATGTGGATAGGGAGAGGGGTAAGAGGTTCTACAGATTTGCATTATACCAAGCCTTTAGGGGCTTGAAAAGATGATCACTATATGATACTTTTAAAAAATCATTTGCTGTGTGCTATAATTTATAATAAGTTACCTAATACAGAAGCTAATATATTCTGAATATCTAAACTAATACATTTATCTTACTTAGGTTAGTCTGACCACATGAATCTCATTTCTTCCTTTTTCTTGGTAACTGTTTTTTATGTACTCCTATTTGTATCTTTATTTTGAAAGACTGATATCTCTAAAGTTCCTTGAAGACTAAAATGGAAGCTATAAACGTATAATGTCATGTAATGAAAAAGGTTTTAACAAATCCTTTTATTTAAATATATTATATTCTGGTCCACTAATTTTTTTACTTTCTTTAAGTTACTTATGCTCCTGTTTCTTATAAATGAAAACTTATGGAATTTTATAAAAACAGGTACCAACAGAAGACTGTAAAATTAGCAAAATGACTATAAAACAGGAAACATCAAAAAATGGATCTTAAAAATATGGATCTTGGGGCTGGGGAAATAGCTCAGTTGGTAGAGTGCTTGCCTTGCAAGCACAAGGCCCTGAGTTCAATCCCCAGTGCCGCAAAAAAAAAAAAAAATATGGATCTTAATCTCTTAGGAAATAAATACATTAGAATATCTAGGACTAGTTGGATAAGGTTACTAGAAAATAAAAAGATATCTAAAATTAGAAAACACCTGTTTCTTTACAACTCTTTCAGACTGCAGGTGCTTTGGTATTCAAAGCATTCACTCAAATTCCAGAGGAACCAGGCAGTACTACTCTTTAAAAAATGACAACAAAAATAAATAAATAAATAAAAGAGATCACTACATATAATAAGTAGTATAATAGTACCTCATTAAGTAAGAGATTTTTTTTTAATATTCTCAAAGTATTTAACTACATAGAATTGGAAAGATAATGACAGGTTATATCATACAACAGATGACTGACTAGAGATTCTTCAGCACAGAAAGGTAGATTAACTATGAGTACACAAATTTTAAGATCTGGGTCTCTTATTTTCTTGTAAATATGTGCCACACAGAACTAAAATTAGTTTAAGAAGGAACTTGCCACAAGAGGGGGCCCTTACAAAACAGGAAAAATAAAATGTTAAATCAATAGTATGAAACAACTTAACGTTAGAATGCATTTTATATAACAAAATCCTTAAAGTCCATGAATTTTATACAATCACATGCAAAATTCTGTGAATGCTATTTTTCTAAGAAACACCAAATTTCTATCATTGCAATGGGTCCCTGGACTCATTTGTTCAGGTGTCCATAACCGGACAAACACATGAAAGAGCTTTAACTAGTTACTCACAGCAAATCAAAGAAATTAATATTTATCCCCTTCCACTCTACTCCACAGTACTGTCTTTATTAAAAGTTAGTTTAAGGACTATTTTTTAGAAAGTCAGTCACCTACAAACATAATGCCAAGAGTCATTCTGAAATAACCACATAATTCTGGGTTTAGGGATTCTAGGAAAATCAATGTCATCGCCATTCTTGGCTTCCCTCTTACCTGCTACCAACTAGGTATAGGAGGTAGTTTCTATGTGTCTGGTATATCTTGAGATCAGTACATATATGAAAGAAATAGTATCTATCAGTAGTTAAATATATGAAGAAACAGTATCTATCAGTAGTTAAGTATTAATCCAGAACATATCTGCTTTTGAAAAGAACATTTACTGAATACTTAATAATATATCATGAAACTTCATGATAACTCCATGATGCAGGAATTACTATCTATCCCCACTTTAATAGATGAGGGCACTGAGACTTAAAGGTCTCACTGATGGTAAAAAGCAGACCACAAACTACTGCTGCACCAAAGACAAAAAAATATATATGATCTACCCATCCAAAATTTAAAAGGAGTCAGGCAGTTAGCTGAAAGGCAATTCCTAATATATGATCATTTTAAATAGCCAATCGAGAGAAGGAAATTTATAAATAACTGTGCATTTGTTGACTCTTTCATAGAGAATGTATAAGTAGGTAGGCAGGTAGGGCATTTTGAAGAAGGGTTCAACGATTCCCATAAATTCAGTTAGTCAAATTCTTCAGAACTTACAAAACTTTAGTTTACCTGTTATTCTATCTTAAATGAAATTAGTGACATGTTTTGGTAAGTTCCAATATATTTCTCCATGTTAAAGAATGGTTTTGGACTAAATTATTCTTAATATCCCATTAAGCAATAAAATTCCATGACTGCAAGAAAACTGAATTATATAACTTCACCCCTCTAGTTTTATTTAATTATAAAATAAATCTCTGCCTCCTAAACTGATGTTTCTGATTATGTAAATGAATAACATGACTAAGCCCTACAACTTAAAACATATACAAACTACCCAGTTTATATTTTGGGGGTATGGTATCTTTTATATTTTGTACACTGATTTTATGATGTACTATATAATTTTTAATGTCTATTCAGAAACATTTCCACCATGATCTGGGCATGTGGCCTATATTGACAAGTTATATCCCAGTATCCTAAACACAATGACAGATTCAAAGACAGACATATGATAAAAGCAGAACCATCCCTAAAATAATGGTGACACTAGGAAAAAAAGGGTTTTGTTCTACTTGGAGTCTCAACTGAATTAATTTTAGGCTTGAGGCTATTGATGCCTTCCTTCCCAGCAATGGGGAAAAGAATCTATGATAGCAGCTTAAGAAAATGAAGCCAAGCAGAAGACAAGAAGAAAGGAGAAAAAAAGAATAAAAGAAAGTCTGGAAGACATCCATTTGATCTCTGAATTCATTCCTATCCTTCCAAGTTAAAAAAGCTAAAGCATGGAATTTTTGCTTAAGCTTATTTAAACTGACTTTCTGATATTTGCAAGAAGTCTCTACTGAACTAAGCCAAAGATGACAGGTTTCAACATGAGTGCCAACCCTCAATACTGGCAGTGACTGCCTGCAGCACTGTGATGAGAGGGATTCTGAAGTCTTCTCTGGAAGAAGAATGCAATGAGCTAGTAGTGGTATCTGCCATAAGTAAGGCTGTACAAATACCATCACATACGAATCAGCCCTTGGAAGAGCAATATCTAAGGAAATAAAACTGGCATATAAGCAAAAAAAAAAAAAAGTAAAGAACCCCAGGAAGCCAAAATGGAGTGGAAAAAGTTATATGGAGGAAGGGATAAAATACCACCAAAAAATGCCAACAAAATAAAAACTGGCTGAACATTTTTTTTTTTTTTTTTTTTTTTTGTGGTGCTGGGGATTAAACCCAAGGCCTTGTGCATGCAAGGCAAGCACTCTACCAACTGAGCTATATCCCCAGCCCCCTGGCTTAACATTTTAACATTTTAATGTACCAATTATTCTCCCATTTAATAGTTTAAGAAAAATACGCTGATTCTCTGGATTTTTTTTTCTTTCTGCTTAAATACACTCTGGATCATTTGTAACCCAAAGGGGAAAAATATGGCTTATCAGTTCATCTCAAGTTCTATGGTTTCAGGCATTTTTTTCTGACTGAAATTTTCATTGAGATAATTGTGGATTCAAATACACTTATAAAAAGCAATATGGAGCGATCCCTTGTCTACCTTGCCCAGTTTTTCCCAATGATAACATTTCTGCAAAACTACAATATGTCACAACCAGAATACTAACAATCTGCCAATCTAATCCCTATTTCCATCTATAGCATATTTTAACTAGCCAATGCATCTTGCTTTCATTCTATCAACTCTTCTAAGTACTCTTTATAAAAATTCTATTTGTTCCTCAATTTCTTTAACTTTTCTTAACTGGACTTCACTTACAATTTAATCTCTTTAAAAGGAGTTTTGGGTTTCATGATAGTCTATATTTACATTTATCTCACTTTCCTCATTCTATTTATCTATAATTAGTTCTATTATAATTTTTCCAAAGAATTACTCTCGGAATCAAAAATCTTGGAATTGAAGAATCACAGGCTCTGGGACAGGAGTCCCCTGTGTTTCTCCTTTGCTAGCAAAGTAATAAAACTTTTTCCTTTTTATCAAAACCTTGTCTTCCTTATTAGATTGGCCTCAAGGACAAGGACCAGAGGAACTGCTCCTGTGAGTAAAGGGAGAAACTGAGAGACTGTCCCAGCAGCCGCCAAAGCTCTTTTTGCTTCAGGGAACTCCTGCCTTCTCTCCCTGAACTGTACAAGTTACTCTTCTTTGAGAAACAGGAAACAACTCAGAAAAGTCATGACACCCTTAGTCATTTGCTAAGTCCTGCAGGGTGCACACTGAGACCCTTGATTCCACACACTTAGTTCCTCTTTGTGGGAACATCTAGTCTGTCTTTCTGGGAACAACTGTGGCACCAGTGGTGCAAGAGTTGTGGTTAAGTGGGACTTGAGAACCTAGGGATGTTCACTTCTTTTTGATCAGTTCTAGGTTTTCATCTGTTTGTTGGTCTTGGGTTTGGGAATTCCCTGTCTGTGTTGCTTGTACCCATTACAGGTCCCTTTAAGACATGGGAAACACTGCATCATTTTCCACCGATGATCCCTTGGAAAAGATCCTGGCTGACCTGGACCATGTTGACTAAGAAAAAGATGGTGTTTTACTGCAACAAAGTCTGAAAGGGGAATAAAATTGTATGTTCTGGAAAGGGAAGAAAATGGCCATTGTCTGGCACTCTGAATTACCATACAATCTTGCAGCTGGAATTGTTTGCCAGAAGTCAGGAAAACGGGAAGAAATCCCATATGTGCAAGCTTTTATGTTGCTACATAATAAGGGATCTGAACATCCAAGGACTAAGTAGACGGTGCAGAGAGAGGCACAGCCTCTAGTGTGTGAGGACAGCAAAGTCTGCAGAGAAAGTTGAGAACGATCTGATAAATTTGAATATAACAAATGCTTTCAATCCTAATCCTAACCTGGTGCTGTTCTGGCACCACTTCTGGCTCCCACTAGCTCTCTTAGTTCCATAGAGAGCCATCCACATGAAGGGAAGTTGGAGGAAAAGGGGCTCCTACTGTAGGCATCACAGGCCTACCACCTGAGAATAAGGATGGTCTCTCCATCTAAAACTCCTGGGGTACTCCTTTTGATTCAGGAACATCCATTGCTGGCTCAGATCAATTCCCCCTAAGGCAATGCTCTACTAGCATAAATGCACAGGGGCAAACATTGGGGTATTACTGAACTTACAGTTCCTTCTCCACCTCTGCCTTGATGAACTGGAAAAATTCAAACCCATCCTATCGAGAAGACTCAGAAAATAGCTGAGTTATTTACCACCATTTGCCACTCACTGCCCCATCTGAGCAGATATACAAACTTTGATTAATATGTTACTCACTGCTGATAAGCACTGACTAGTGATAGACAGGGCAAGGGAAGAAGCTCAGAGGCTCCATGATGAGGATCCCAATCACACCCCTGTACTAGCAGAAGCTACTCCTATAAGGGAGCCCAACTGGGACCCAAATGCTGTGGCAGACAGTGCAATGATTAATCATTATTGGAACGTCTTTTGGTGGGACTCAGGAGGTGATTCCCCAAGCAAAAAAGTTTAAATAAGATTCAGGAATTACTGCAAAAGATCAATGAGGACCTGTCAAGAGAATTTTAAAGCAAGTTTATCAGGTGTACAGGAAATACAAAGATACAAATCCAGAAGACCCTGAAAACCTTTATATGGTCAATATGAATTTCATTGGGCAAAGTGTTCCAGACATCCCATGGAAGAGGCAATTGGTATGAGCCCCTCAATTGGTTGATATTTACTTTAAGGTATACAATTCCCAAGAGGAACAAAAACAAAAATCAGCACATGTTTTACTGGCAACCCCCACAAAGGGAGCTTAAGAAAATCCAAAGGAAGGGACAGGAATGGGCACCATCCATTAAAGCAAAACCAGTATGCCTACTGTAAGGAGGAAGAACATTGGAAAAAGGACTGTCCAAGGAAGCAAAGTCCCCAGGACCAGATCACTCCCCTGAAAAAGAAATAGTTTTCTAAATCCAAGGCTCAGTTGATGAGTGAGAGGGTCCTGGGCTCCAGGCCTTGTTGGAGGTCTCTATACCAATAGTCCCAGAGGAGCCCCAGGTACAATTGACAGTGGGGCCCCAACTGATTGACTTTCTAGTGGACACTGGTGCCAGTTATTCTGTTGTAAATTCTAAACTGACCTCCTTAAGCACTAACATGCTGGCAGTAGTTGGAGAGGTCAGTCATGCTGAGCATCATCCATTGTGTCAGTGCCTTGAATGTAAACTGGGAGAAAAAAATTAAGAAACAGTTTTTTTGTATATGCCAGATTGCCCAAATCCTCTCCTGGGATGAGATTTGTTATGTAAATTAAATGTACAAATAACATTCTCACCCAAAAGGCAACAGCTTCATCTGCAAGTACCTCCTGAAAATGCACTCTGACTCCAGTTTTTGCTAGCTAATCTTGAAATACTGATATTAATACAGGCAGTGACTGAACCAAAGCAGGTGGCAATCATCCTGGTGACTGTCCCGGTCACCAGAAGGTAGACACTCATGTAGCCAGGGGAAATCAAGCTGCCAATAGGGCAGCCAAAAGGACTGCAAAGAGTAAATCATTTATTGGGGCTCTGATACCTCAGTTTGAACTGGACCAGTACAAGCCTGATTATACTGAGGAAGATAGAAAATGGGAAAGAATGGGGTTTTGATTCCTGGAATAGTACTGCCAGATGGAGACAAAATGCCTATGGACTCATCCTCCTGCCTGAAAGACTGGTCTGGCCCTTGGTGAAACACCTATATGAGTATACACTATGGGAGGGATGCCTTGGTGAATTTTATCAAGCCCCATTTGTGGGGATCACACCTCCAAAAAATCATTCAGTAGGTGACTCAGAACTGTGTTACGTGGCTGTAATGATCCCAAGACTGAAAGGCAGCCTACTGTGAGGAACACAACATATGGGAACATAGCCTTTTGATGACTGCCAAATAGATTCTACCCAAATGCCTTTGTACCACATGAAACTTTAGGTAACTGCTTGTACTGATGAACACCTTCTCTGACTGGGTGGAGGCATATCCCACCAGAACAGAAAAGGCTTCAGAAATAACTCGAGTTCTCTTAAAGGAGTTTATACCAAGATATGGGCTCCTCTCCATGCAAAGTGACAATGAACCATCTTTCATTGCTAATGTGACCCAACAAGTAAGCAAAGCACTGGATATCCAGTGGAAGTTACATGCATCCTGGAGACCCCAATCTATAGAAAAAACAAAAAATGAACATCTTAAGAAAACAGTAGCTAAATTATGCCAAGAAACTGACCTGTAGTAGGTAACATGTTGCTAGTTACTCTCCTCTGAATACAGGTGGCCCCTAGAAGTAGGCTTAAATTGAGCCCTATGAAACAGTGTATGGGAGACCCTTCCTGATACCCCAGGGGAAAGGGGAAGATATACCTATAGCAGGAGAAACTAGGCTAAAACAGTATATAGAACAATCAGTCAAATATTAACCCCTATGAATGAGTATGCTTATTTCAGGTCCCCTCCAAGTTTGGAATCACTACCAGTCTGGAGACCAGGTGATACTTAAGACTTAGAAAGAATAGGAACTGGGAGAAGAGTGGACCGGACCTCATGAGGTGCTTCTGAAGACCCACACATCCCTGAAAACTTGCTGGAATAAAACCCTGGGTTCATCAGACTAGAGTGGAAAAGTGTCCAAGAGACTTACAGGAAGTCATGTCTCCTCCATGGACATCAGAACCGTTAGGGGATCTAATGAGAGCTTTTACTAACTTTGATGCTTATCTCCATTCCCTCTCTAGGCTGGGAGAATAACAGTTTGATTAGAATTGCACAGACTTGGCTACCTCGACTCGGGCAGTTGATTGCTGGATCTGCCTTCCAAGAACCTGATCTTTTACGGATCATGTGATCCCTTGTACATCCAGTTACAAACTTTGCTGGATGCCAGCATGGGAACTCAGAGCCCACACCATTAGGTATCATGTTTGAGTAATATATTACCCAGCTGAGATGGTTTTCAATGTTCCCTGTCTCACCCTTCCTCTTTACTGCATCTAACACCACTTCTGGTCCACAGAGAAATACAAATTCCAGAATATCTTGAAATGAGACCTCCTCCAAATCAAGAATAACGACCTTTGAGTTTACAAAATATTGTCCAATTTCCCGCAGAGATTATAGCAGTTAACTGATTACTCCTTCCCAGGCCCTTCTTGGATGGAATGCACAGAATTTAAAGTTGGCAATTATTTCCTAATGGAGACCTACTGAATTTCTTTAAAAACAATGGTTTTCTGTGCCGCTGATGTGTTCGTCTGTAAAATTAATAACTATCATAGGCTACCAAATGCCTCAGAAACTTCACAACTCCTACCCAATGTTTTCTAGGGGATTTAGTGACACCATTTTCAATTCATTCCTTAAAGCAATCAGCTTACTGGTCAAGTTCCCTAAAGCTTTTTAACTCTATTGGCCCAGGACCTCCCTGGTGGAATTCCTGATGGTGATGAATACTTTTTTCGTTACACCTTATTGCCTTGGTGGGAAATTGGGGCACACCATTGGGTCCTCCAATTCTGTCAAAACCTTTGATCACCTTGGCCAATGAGACAGCCTTGACCATCTCAAATTTACAGACTTCTCTAGACTCCTTGACCAAGGTAGTCTAGATAACCACCTGGCATTACACTATCTGTTAGACAAGCAAAGGGAACTTTGTGCTATAGCTAATACTTATTGTTGCATTATATTAACACCTCCTCACAGGTGGAAACTAGTATTGAAAAGATCAGGCAATGAGCAACCTGACTACAACAGACCCTTGACCACCACACATCCCTTTTGGATGGGATGGGGATATGCCTGCCTGACTGGTTCTCTACGCTCTTCTCCTGGATATTAAAAGATATTAAAAGATATTAGGTCTATTTTGCTAGGTCTTCTCCACCTCATTCTGACTACCCTGTTCATCTTTGCCCTTGTGTATGTCTCTTTCCATTACTGCTCTGTTGCTGTTCCACCCTCTACAACTATGCAACAAAAACCCAGAAGAGAGAATGGCAACAAGTAAAAAGCTTCCATTCTAAAGACCCCCTTCATAACCCCTTTTATGCAGGAAGTAGCTTGAAGATGTTATCACCCACTTTCCAAAGAAATGGAAGCTAGAAATTGACAGTGGGGAAATGTAACAGGGGTTCACTTGATGCTTTGATTATATCCCTTGTCACTTAAGTTTTTTTCCCCAACCTTCCTTTCCCTGATTTTATCCTCCCAACCTACTCCTCCCTGATCTTCTTTCTAATCTTCTTCCTGATCTCTCCTCCTAATCTCATTTCTCTGAAACACCTCTTTAAAAACCCATTCCCCATGATTGGTAGAATCAGGCTCTGGGACAGGAGTTCTCTGTGTTTCTCCTTTGCTAGCAAGGCAACAGAACTTTTTCCTTTTTCTCAAAAAAAAAAAAAAAAAGACCAGCTCTGCCACGCATTAGCACAGGCAAATCTTTTAACCTCTCAACGTTTCCCTCTATTATTTCTCTTTATTATTTCCAATAAATTGGAATAATAGTACCTACTTCAAAAAGTTGCTGAAGATCAGTGTGCCTACAAATGATTGGCAGTATATAGCTCAGAGAAAATGTTCACTAAACATTAGCCATAATTATTTAGTATTTACATAAAACTCTTTAACAGCAAATTCATCCACTCCAACCTCCTTAACACTCTTATCTTACCATTATATGCCCATTTGTTCATCATTCAATAAAATATACTATTTACAAATAGAAAAAAAATGCACAAATACATCACTTTTTTCACAAGTGCACAATAATTAAAAACTAAGGTAGACAGCAACAACTCAAGAAAACCAAAAAGTATAAAGTTTCCTCAAACTTGATGAAAGATGTAATATATAACCTGGCATTTTAAGAGTACACTCATGTGCTGGGGACATAGCTCAGTTGGTAGAGTGCTTGCCTCACAAGCACAAGGCCCTGGGTTTAATCCCCAGCACCGCAAAAAAAAAAAAAAGTACATTCATTTAACACATAAATGAGAAATATATGGCAGAGGAAAGAAATGGGATCTAGCATTTTCTAGGGTAAGGACATAAAAATAACCAAGACACTAAAGAAAAAAATTAAGTATATATAGGAAATAATAAGCAGTTCAGGTACTGGTATAGAAATAAGGAAAGTAAGAGTATTGAGATTAATTAGTCCCCATCCTTTAAAGGCTTTGAATACAAGTCAGAGTCTAATTTACATTCTGTCTATAAGGAAAATTCAAAAATTTATAAGTAGTGCAGTAAGTTCACAAATGTACACCCTAAAGATGAATATTATATAACACATAAAAGGGACTGGAGAAGAAATGTCTACTGTGCCAGTAAGAGAAACCTGCAAATTAATTCGGCAGGTGAAAAAACAAATGGAAAGAAGGTCTGAGGGAGAAATACTAACACAACTGGATCAGTAAGATTGAAAATTAATGAAATTTGGGAGGAAGAAACAATTCAATTTTCAAGCCTTAGTTCTATGAACTGCACTGAAAAAAAACATGGCTCCCAGACTTCACGAATCATTTATCTGCTTCCTGAATTCCATATCCTATTTTAACTTCTTTCTTTTTTTAATTAGTGATTTTAATACTTCTATTTTATTTATTATTTTTATGTGGTGCTGCTAAGGATTGAAACCCAGTGCCTCACATGTACAAGATAAGCTTTCTATCACAGAGCCCAGCCTCAGCCCCCATATTTTGGCTTTTTAACTGGACTGAATTATTTTTAACTGTAGAGTGAAAACAAGTACCCTGGAAGAACATGGTACAGTAACTAACACAAAGACTTGAAAAGTCTGGAAGACTGTAAGTATGCTAAGTAAAGGAGGGGAATTATCTACTAACTATATTCAATATATTATAACATGCTTAGTAAAGGTAGAATTCAGGATTCCTATAATCATTTATTCACAAAAATAGGAACCAAGATTCCCATATCTCCAATGCTTAGAATAGTGTCCAGTATAATATGTGAATAAGAATTAATTTTAAGAATTAATTTTAAGAAAGGTTCTATATTTGTTTCAATGATCTGAAGGTTCAATATTCTCTTCCAATCTTTCTTTTATTAAAATGGTCTTATAAAGCTAATTCTCCTTTCACAAATGTAAATTTAGTATAGGTTATAATAATGATTTTAAGTAATACTGAATTAATAAACTGTGAAAAGTGAATAAAAATTATAATTTAACATATCACACCCACAGAAAATAACATCAGAGACTTTACACATTTTTAGGTATGCTCATTTTTAGGTTTGGCTCCATTTTACCATTTGAAAAGGTTACTTAGTTAAATTTGTGATAAAAAGTCAAAATTACCCCATACACGTATGAATGTAAAGGCAGTATTTGTAATTAAATGAGAAATTTGTGGTTTGCCATCTTACCAGGTCTCTCCTTCCCAGTGCCTTTTGACTCAGCAAATTTTTGTATTAAACTTTCAATGGTTGTATTAGCCATGTTATTTATAAATTCTTCATGAACCTATTAAAATAAAGAATTTTACTGTATTTCAGACAAAACTCCTACAAAGCAAATAAAATTTATTACACAAAAAAATATTCTCTTGCTGGGCACGGTGGCCCATACCTGTAATCCCAACAGCTCAGGAGGCTGAGGCAGGAGGATCACAAGTTCAAAGCCAGCCTCAGCCACTTAGAGAGGCTCTGAGCAACTCAGAGACCCTATCTCAAAATAAAATACAAAATAGGGCTGGGATGTAGCTAAGTGGTGGAATACTCCCAAATTCAATCCCCAGTATAACAAACAAACAAACAAAAAAAAAAAAAAAACACTGTCTTGATCCAAGAACATTTGAGAACTTTCATTTACCTAACATACTGTAAACTAACTGACAGTATTAGCATATCAGTGAAGACCAACAACTGCTCACCTTTGCCCCTTTAAGATATGGCCTTACAGCATTAGAAATTAAGGCAGTTTCCTGTTCCCATCTTTTAAATGTTTTAGAGACAAATTCCTATGATAATTAAAACTTATAAAGACAATAAAAATAATCTGGGGTTGAAAACAGTAAAGAATAAAAGACTTCATCTTCCTGTATTGTTATTTCAATGCACCCCAAATTCTCACACTAAACTTTTATATTTTTAGAACATTTCTAAGTTCAATTTCTCTAACTTGCTAAGTTTAAAACAGAAATATTCAAGAATCAGCAACCTCAAAGTTTTAATGTAAAGAAGATGGAGCATACTTAATTTAAAAAAATAATTTGAATTATAATGCTTAGGGAACAAACAATAAAAAATGCACATAAATACATATTCACTACCTGAAATAATTCAGTATCATACTTATGAATTTTAGTATGATAAAAGGTTCATAAATAGCCATAAATCAACATAAAATTTCAAAAATTGATTCAACATAAAGTAAAAATACTTACCTCGCCTATTTGCAAATGAATTTCTTGTATAGCATTTGACAAGGATCCAATTATTTCCTTTATGTGAATGAGATGAGTTTCTTCAATATCTTGAAATTTCTGAGTAGCAAATAAAGTTTTATATATATGTGCATATGTATAAATAAAATATATATATATAATTATATTTTGAATCAAAAGATTTTAAAAAATCATTTTATAATCATCTCAATACAGATAACCAAATTAAACAAGTTACTATTATTATATAACATTTAACAATACCACTACACAAATGGTTCTTCAGGGTACCTACTGATTTACTGACATATAGCACTGAGAAAAGTTAACGTTTTGTTATGTCACCTCTTAAGCCAATATGAAACTTTTCAAAGTTTAAAGATACTACATGTTAAACTCCGTAATCATAATTTTTTAAAAAAATATTAGGAGATAAAGAAGTGAATAATGTTACAAAATCCAAGGAAGAAGAGTTTCCAAAACTAAAAACAATGAGCTGATAGAGCAAAAACCATAGCTTACTTCTCAAGACTAAAAGCTGTCCAAAGAATGGCATTCTAAATTCTTGAAATGATTAAAAATAATGGAAAGAAGCTCTCTTAAACAAAGGTAGAGATGCTCCAAATTGCCTAGGGGACATTTTCAAACCACAAAACACATAAGACTCACCAATACTATCTGAGGAATGGGAATGAAAACAGGTGAGAATATTGTTTGGAAAAAAAATTCCGAGTTATTGTAATATTTATTCCCTCTGTGATTAAGAAGTAAAACAAAATAAAACACTGCTCCTACCTTGGCTTCACAATAATCATATTAAACACTCTAAAAGGGGATGGGGTTGTAGCTCAGTGGTACTTGTCTAGCATGCTCAAAACTTTAGGTTTGATCTCCAGTCCACAAACATAGGCACATGCAAGCATTCACACACACAGACACAAAAGCAAAAACCTTCAGAAATACTCAACTAAGGAAACATTTCACTTTGCTTAATCCAGCATTTTATAAAATCTTTGCAGCATTTTGTTTCTTTGATCTCACAACCTTGTTTTTGTTTGTTTTGTTTGTTTTCTTTTCCCCTAAACATTACTAGCTCACAACTAACAATGTTTCTCAAAACAGGGTTTGGGAAATGCTGAACTACACATTTTGAAAAAGAGATACAATTGTCATTTCTACTACTCAGAAAAAAGCAAGAAATGGGCCTAATAGCTTTGTTATATTTCCCTTATAGTTTAATCAAACTAAATTCCATCACCTTATAGTGAAGTCAAAATTCTCTAACACAGAATTATAGGATCAGAAAACACTAAGCCAAACGATATCTACATTTGTACAGATAGAACATACTTTTAAAGAAATCAATAATGACCAAAGTACACTTATAGCAGTAACGTAGCAATCCCCCCAAAATGTAAGTCAATCTTATAAATGAGAAATGGTACAGTTAAAATAAAGTCCTTTGTCATTAATTTTGACCAAGCCAAAGAGAACATCTCAAAATCATGAATTACTCTCAAGAATAGAAGAATATTCAGTAGTAAGACGATTCTCCTAAATTCATATCATAATAAATGATACTCAGCTTAAATTTCAAACTTTAATGAATGTATATTCTTATAGACTGGTATTTCCTCCCTTTTCACATCCCTCTTCCCTTCCTCTCAGTTCACTTGCTTTACTCCACAGATCATCCCTCTGTTTCTGGGAGATCAATACCACTCCCACTTTTCCGCCCTTACTTAGCTCTATCATCTGCATATTAAAGAAAACGTTACATCCTTCACTTTCTGGGTCTGGCTTATTTCACCTAGTATGATGTTCTCTAGTTTCATTTATCAACAAATGCCATAATTTTATTCTTCTTTATGGCCAAGTAAAACTCCATTGCATATAAACCACATTTTCTTAATCCATTTGTCTGTTGATGGGCACATGGACTGGTTCTACAGCTTGACTATTTGGAATTACACTGCCATAAATATTGATGTGCCTGTATCACTACAGTTTGCTTAGTTTATTTCCTGAGGATAAAAGAAGCAGTGCGATAGCTGGGTCATATGGCAGTTCTACTCCCAAACTCTTGAAGAATCTTCATATTGCTTTCACAAGTGGTTATACTAATTTATAGTCCCAGCAACAATGTCTGAGTATACCTTTCCCCCCAAATTCTAAGCAGCAATTATTATTGTGTTCTTGATGACTGCCATGATAAATGGATTTAGATGGAATCTCAGTGTACATTTGATTTGCATTTCCTGATTGCCATGATATGAAACATTTTTTTCATATATTTGTTGGTCATTTACATCTCTTTTGAGAAAAATCTCTTTGGTTCTTTTGCCCATTTATTAATTAGGTTTTTGTTTTGTTTTGTTTTGCTTTGTTTTGCTGTTAACCTTTCTGAGTTGTCTATGTATTCTGGATATTAATCCCCCATCAGAGGAGCAGCTGACAAAGATTTTCTCCCATTCTGTATGCTCTCTTGTCACACTCAAGATTTCTTTTGCTGTGCAGAAGCTTTTTAATTTGAAGGCATCCCACTTACTGATGCTTGGTTTTATTTCTTGAGCTTCAGGGGTCTTGTTAAGGGAGTCGCTGCCTGTGCCAATATGCCAGAGTGTTGATCCTGTTTTCGTCTATCAGTTGCAAAGTTTGTGGCCTAATTCCAAGGTCTTTGATCCGCTTTGATTTGACTTACAAGCAGGGTGTCTGGGATCTAGTTCCATTCTACATGTGAATATCCAGTTTCCCAGTACCATTTGCTAAAACAGACTATCTTTTCTCCAACGTAGACTCCTGGCACCTTTGTCAAGTATCAGATGACTGCAACTATGTGGGTTCCTCTCTGTGTATTCTATTCTTCTTTTTTTTCTTTTCTGGGTACTGGGGGGTTGGACTCAGGGGTAGCCGACGACTGAGCCACATCCTCAGCCCTATTTTGTATTTTATTTAGAGACAGGGTCTCACTGAGTTGCTTAGCACCTCACTTTTGCTGAAGCTGGCTTTGAACTCTAAATCCTCCTGCCTCAGCCTCCCGAGCTGCTCGGATTACAGGTGTGCGTCACCATGCCCAGCTGTATATTCTGTTCTATTCATTGGTCTTCATGCCTTTTTTGGTGCCAATACCATGCTCCTTTTATAATTTGAAACCAGGTGGTGTGATGACTCCAGCATCGCTGTTCTAGCTCAGGATTGCTTTGACTTTTCTGGGTCTTTTACTCTTCCAAATCAATGTTTGGACCATTTTTTCTGGTTCCGTGAGAATGTAATCAGTATTTTGATGGGGATTGCACTGAATCTCCATAACCCTTTAGATAATACGGCCATTTTGACAATATTAATTCTGCCTATCCAAGAACGTGGGAGATCTTTCCATCTTCTAAGGTCTTCTTCAGTTTCTTTCTCCAGTGTTCTCTAGTTTTCATTTTAGAGGTCTTTCTCTTTCTTGGTTAGATTTATTCCCAAGTATTTATTTTGGTGGGGGAAGGGTACTGTGAACAGGATAGTTTTCCTGATGGCCTCCTCAGCAGATTCACTACTGGAGTATAGGAAAGCTTTTGATTTATGAATATTTATCTTTATCCTGCAACTCTGATGAATTTATCAGCTCTAGAAGTATTATGGTGGAGTTTTTTGTCTTCTAGATATAGAATTGTGTTATCGGCAAATAGATTATTTGACGACTTTTTTTCCTGTTTGTATCACTTCAATTTCCTTCTCTTGCCTGACTGCCCTGGCTAGAGTTTCTAAAACTATATTGAACGGAGTGGTGAGAGTGGGCATCCTGGTTTGTTCCTGGGTTGTAGAGGAAATGCTTTCAATGTATCTGTGATGTTGGCTTTGGGTTTGTCGTATGTAGCCTTATGATGGTGAGGTAAGTTCTTTCCATCCCTAGCTTTTCCACTGTTTTTAACATGAATGGGTGCTGGATTTTATCAAAGGTCTTTTCTGACTCTGTTGAGATGACCATGAGATTCTTGGCCTTAATTCTGTTTAAGTGGTGAATTACATTTATTGGTTTGTGTATGTTGAACCAACCTTGCTTCCCTGGAATGAAACCAACTTGATCATGGTATGTCATCTTCTTGATGTGATTTGAGTGCGGTTTGCTAATATTTTATTAAGGATTTTCTGCATCAGTGTTCATCAGGAACACTGGTCTGTACTTTCCTTGATGCATATTTGTGTGGTTTTGGCATGATGGTTATACTGGCTTCATAGAATGTATTTGGAAGCATTCCCTCCCTTTCTGTTTAATGGAATAATTTGAGAAAGAATGGTGTTAGATTTGTAAAGGTCTTACGGAGCTTGCTGAGAATCCGTCTGGTGCTGGGCTTTTCTTTGTTGGAAGACTTGAATTGCTGCTTCAATTTCATTGTTTGGTACTGGTCTGCTTAGGTTTTCTACATCTCTGTGTTCTGTTGGGGTAGGTCTTATGTGTCTAGAAATTTGTCAGTGTCTTCCAGATTTTCCATTTTACTAGAGTGTTAAATTTTCAAAACAGTTTCTAATGATCCTCTGGATTTCAGAAGCATCCCTGGTGACATCTCTTTTTCATCCCTAATTTTGCTGATTTTGGTCTTCTCCCTCTTTCTTCTGGCTAAGAGTTTATCAATCTTGCTATCTTTTCAAAGAACCAACTCTGTTGCCCAGATCTTTTGTAATACTTTTTGTTCTCAGTTTCATTCATTTTGGTTTTGATCTTAATTATTTCCTGTCTTCTCATTTTGGATTAGTTTGTTTTGCCTTTTCTAGGACCTTGAGGTATAATATTAGATTATTTATTTGGGATTTTTGTTTTTTTAAATATAGGCACTTGATGCTATAAACTTTCCTCCTAGAACTGCTTTATACTGTCCTAGAGAACTTTATATGTTGTACCTCTGTTCTCATCTGTTTCTAAGAATTTATTGTTTTCAAGGTACACTCATACATTACTGGTGGGGTTGCCAATTGGTGCGGCCACTCTGGAAAGCAGTATGGTGATTCCTTAGATAACTTGGAATGGAACCACCATTTGACCCAGCTATCCCACTCCTCAGTTTATACCCAAAGGACCTAAAATCAGCATACTACAGTGACGCAGCCAACAGCAGTGTTTATAGCAGCTCAATACACAATAGCTAGATTGTGGAACCAACCTAGAAGCGCCTTCAATAGATGAATGGATAAAGAAACTGTGGCATATATACACAATGGAATATTACTCAGTCATAAAGAAGAATAAATTATGGCATTTGCAGGTAAATGGATGGAGCTGGAGAATGTCATGCTAAGGGAGATAAGCCAATCCCAAAAAACCAAAGGCCAAATGTTTTCTCTGATAAGTGGATGTTGATACAAAACAGGGGAGCGGTGGGTAAGGGAAGAATGGAAATGAAGGGAGGGGAGGGGGCAGGGGGTAGGAAAGATGGTGGAATGAGACAAACATCATTAACCTGTGTACGTGTATGATTACACAAATGGTGTGACTCTACATCGTGTACAACCAGAGAAATAAAACACCGAACTCCATTTGTGTACAGTGAATCAAAATGGAGTCTGCTGTCATGTATAACTAAATACAACAAATAATACAAAAAAAAATAAAAATAGGAAAGGAAAAAAAAAGAATTCATTGTTTTCTGCTTTCATTTATGATTCACTCCTCATTTAAAAGAGTAATGTTCAATCTCCATGTGTTTATGTGGTGTCTATAATTTTTATTCCTGTTGATTTCTAATTTCATTCCATTATGATCTTATAAGAGGCATAGGATTATACCAGTTTTTTTCTAGTTGCTAAGACTTATGTTGTGACTTTGTGTATGGTATATTGTGGAAAGGTTCCATGACCTGCTGAGAAAAAAGTGAATTTAGCTGTTTTGGGG
This sequence comes from Sciurus carolinensis, assembly GCF_902686445.1. Taxonomy (NCBI): domain Eukaryota; kingdom Metazoa; phylum Chordata; class Mammalia; order Rodentia; family Sciuridae; genus Sciurus; species Sciurus carolinensis. Next base: position 61,278,727 of record NC_062218.1, read on the forward strand.
TGATTTAGTAGATGCCTGTTAGGTCCATTTTCTTTGTAGTACTATTTAGATTGGAAATATTTTTACTGATTTTTATGTTGGATGACCTGTTGGTGAAAGGGGTATGTTGAAATCCTCCCATATTTTTTTACTGTCATCTATCTGGGTTTTAATGTTAAGTTTTTTTTTAAATGTAATTAGATTCACTGTCATTTGGGGCACAAATATTTACTGTCACCATATATTCCAGTTGGAGTGTTTCCTTTTCCAGTTTGTAATGAATTTCTTTGTGTTTTCTGATTAATTTTTGCTTGAAATCTGCTTTGTTGGGTATGAAAATAGTGTTTCCTGCTTGTTTTTGTACTCTAGTTACATGCAATATTTTTTTTGTCCTTTCACTTTCAGTCTGTGGTATCTTTGCCTATGAGTCTCTTGCAAACAACATCTAGCTGGATCTTGTTTTGAACCCGTTCTGCAATTACATCTTTACTTGGGAGGGTGAGATCAGTTACATTCAGTGTTTTTATGGGAAGATATTTATTGTTGCCATTATAGTTGTTTACCTAATTTGGTCTTAATTTCCATTTAGTTACTTGTTCTAGATATCTTCATCCATTTGTGAGCTTTGGAATTTGTTTTTGAGTTCTGTGTGTAGTATATCTTTAAGTACTCATTTGTAGTTCTAGCTTAGTACTCATGGATTCTTTCAGTTTATCCTTATCATGGAAGTTTTTATTCCTTCTTTGATTCTAAAAGACAGCTTTGCTATATATAGCTCTCTTGGTTCTCAATCCTTTTCTTTTAGAGCATGGAACATCTCATTCCAAGCCCTCCTGGATTTTAGAGTCTGATCTGAGTCAGAAATAAGTCTTTATTGATTTACCTCTAAATGTGACCTGACATTTTTTTCTTGCAGCTTTTAACAGTCTTTCCTAATTTTCTATATTATGCATTTTGATTATGATGTGTCTTGGGGAGAAAGATTTTTCTGATCTTTATTTGGGGTGCTGTATGACTCCTATATGTGGATGTCCACCTCATTTCAAAGATTAGGAATATTATTCTGCTATTTTTTTAAAATATTTTATTTTAATAATTTATTTATTTTGATTCATTGTAAACAAATGGGGAACAACTTGTTTCTCTGGTTGTACATGAAGTAGAGTCATACCATTGTGTAATAATACATGTACATACGGTAATGATGTTTGTCTCATTCTGTTATTTTTCCCTCCCCTCACCCCTCCCGCCCCTCTTTTCCTCTATACTATCCATCCTTCCTCCATTCTTGCCTTCCCCCCAGCCCCCATTATGTATCATTATCCACTTAACAGAGAGATCATTCGGCCTTTGGTTTTTTGGGATTGGCTTATTCACTTAGCATGATATTCTCCAACTTCATCCATTTGCATGCAAATGCCATAAATTTTTTCTTCTTTATGACTGAGTAGTATTCCATTGTGTATATATATCACATTTTCTTTATCCATTCATCAATTGAAGGGCATTTAGATTGGTTCCACAATCTAGCTATTGTGAATTGAGCAAGTATGAACATTGATGTGGCTGTATCTCTGTAGTATGCTGATTTTAAGTCCTTTTGGTATAGGCCAAGGAGTGGGATACCTAGGTCAAATGGTGGTTTCATTCCAAGTTTTCTAAGGAAGCTCCACACTGCTTTCCAGAGTGGCTGCACTAATTTGCAGCCCTACCAGCAATGTATGAGTGTACCTTTTTCCCCACATCCTCGCCAACACCTATCGGTGATTGTATTCTTGATAATCACCATTCTAATTGGGGTGAGATGAAATCTTAGGGTAGTTTTGATTTGCATTTCTCTTACTACTAGAGATGTTGAACATTTTTTCATATATCTGTTGATTGCTTGTAGATCTTCTTCGTTGAAGTGTCTGTTCATGTCCTTAGCCAATTTGTTAATTGGGTTATTTGTATTCTTGGTATAAAGTTTTTTGAGTTCTTTATAAATTTCGGAGATTAATACTCTATCTGAAGTATGTGTGGCAAAGATTTTCTCCCACTCTGTAAGCTCTCTCTTCACATTGCTGATAGTTTCCTTTGCTGAGAAAAAGCTTTTTAGTTTGAATCTATCCCAATTATTGATTCCTGCTTTTATTTCTTGTGCTTTGGGAGTCATGGTAAGGAAGTCTGATCCTACGTTGACATGATGAAGATTTGGACCTACTTTTTCTTCTATAAGGTGTAAGGTCTCTGGTCTGATTCTGAGGTCATTGATCCATTTTGAGTTGAGTTTTGTGCAGGGTGAAAGATAGGGATTTAGGTTCATTCTGCTACATATGGATTTCCAGTTTTCCCAGCACCAATTGTTGAACAGGCTCTCTTTTCTCCACTGTATGTTTTTGGTACCTTTGTCTAGTATGAGAAAACTGTATTTATTTGGGTTTGTCTCTGTGTCCTCTATTCTGTACCATTGATCTACCTGTCTATTTTGGTGCCAATACCATGCTGTTTTTGTTACTATTGCTCTGTAGTATAGTTGAGGTTCTGGTATTGTTATACCCCTACTTCACTCCTCCTGCTAAGGATTGCTTTAGCTATTCTGGGTCTCTTATTCCTCCAAATGAATTTCATGATTTGATTGCTCTATTTCTATGAGGAATGTCATTGGGATTTTAATTGGAATTGCACTGAATTTGTATAGCACTTCTGGTAGTATGGCCATTTTGACAATATTAATTCTACCTATCCAAGAACACAGGAGATCTTTCCATCTTCTAAGGTTTTCTTAAGTTTCTTTCTTTAGTTTTCTGTAGTTCTCATTGTAGAGGTCTTTCACCTCTTTTGTTAGATTGATTCCCAAGTATTTTTTTTTTTTTTTAGGCTATTGTGAATGGGGTAGTTTTCCTAAATTCAGAGTATTCATCACTTACAAATAAAAATACATTAGATTTATGAGCATTGATTTTATATCCTGCTACTTTACTGAATTCATTTATGAGTTCTAGAGTTTTCAGGTGGAATTTTTGGCTCCTCTAAATATAGAATTATGTCTTCAGCAAATAGGGATGGTTTGAGTTCTTCTTTTCGTATTCACATCCCTTTAATTTCTTTGATCTGTCTAATTGCTGTGGCTAGAGTTTCAAGGATGATGTTGAATAGAAGTGGTGAAAGAGGGCATCCCTGCCTTGTTCCAGTTTTTAGGGGGAATGCTTTCAGTTTTTCTCCATTTAGAATGATACTGGTTGGGCTTAGCATTGATAGCCTTTACAATGTTGATGAATGTTCCTGCTATCCCTATTTTTTTCTAGTGTTTTGAGCATGACAGGGTGCTGTATTTTTTCAAATGCTTTTTCTGCATCTATTGAAATAATCATGAGATTCTTAACTTTAAGTCTGTTGATATTGATTTTCAGATGTTGAACCAACCTTGCATCCCTGGGATAAAATCCACTTGTTCGTGGTGCACTATCTTTTCAATATGTTTTTATATGTGATTTGCTAAAATTTTGTTAAGAATTTTTGCATCTATGTTCATTAGGGATACTGGTCTGAAATTTTCTTTCCTCAATGTGTCTCTGTCTGGTTTTGGTAATATTAGGGTGATATTAGCTTCATAGAATGAGTTTGGAAGGGTTCCCTCCTCTTTTATTTCATGGAATACTTTGAGGAGTACTGGAATGAGCTCTTCTTTGAAGGTCTTCCAGAACTCGGCTGAGAATCCATCTGGTCCCAGGCTTTTCTTTGTTGATAGGCTTTTGATGATGACTTCTATTTCATTGCTTGAAATTGATCTATTTAAATTGTGCATGTTCTCCTGATTCAGTTTGGGTGAATTACATGTCTCTAGAAACCTGCTGATGTCTTCATGATTTTCTGTTTTGTTGGAGTATAGATTTTCAAAATAGCTTCTAATTATGTTTTGTATTTCAATTGTGTCTGTTGTGATATTTCCTTTTTTATACCAAATTTTAGTAATTTGAGTTTTCTCTCTCCTCTTTGTTAGTGTGGCTAAGGGTTTATCAATTTTATTTTTTCAAAGAACCAACTTTTTATTTTGTCAATTTTTTTGATTGTTTCTTTTGTTTCAGTTTCATTGATTTCAGCTCTGATTTTAACTATTTCCTGTCTTCTATTTTTGGTGTTGATCTGTTCTTCTTTTCCTAGGGCTTTGAGCTGTAGTGTCAGGTTGTTTATTCGTTGAATTTTTCTTCTTTTATTGAATACACTCCATGAAATGAACTTTCCTCTTAGTACTGCTTTCATAGTGTCCCAGGGATTTTGATATGTTTTATCTTTGTTCTCGTTTACCTCTAAGAATTTTTTTATTTCCCCCCGATGACTTCTGTTATCCACGCATCATTCAATAGTGTATTATTTAATCTCCAGGTGTTGGAGTAGTTTTTTATTTTGTCATTGATTTCTAATTTCATTCCATTATGATCTGATAGAATACAAGGGAGTATCTCCATCTTTTTGTATTTGCTAAGAGTAGCTTTGTGGCATAACACATGGTCTATTTTAGAGAAGGATCCATGTGCTGCTGAGAAGAAAGTGTATTTGCTCTTTGATGGATGGAATATTCTATAAATGTCTGTTAAGTCTAAGTTATTGATTGTGTTATTGAGATCTATGGTTTCTTTGTTCAATTTTTGTTTGGAAGATCTGTCCAGTGGTAAGAGAAGTGTGTTAAAGTCACCTAGTATTATTGTGTTGTGGTCTATTTGGTTCCTGGAATTGAGAAGGATTTGTTTGATGTACATGGATGAGTCATTGTTAGGGGCATAAGTATTTATGATTATTATGTCTTTCTGATTTATGCTTCCCTTAAGCAGTATGAAATGTCCTTTTTATCCCTTCTGACTAACTTTGGCTTGAAGTCCACTTTATCTGATATGAGGATGGATACTCCAGCTTTTTTACTGAGTCCATGTGCATGGTTTGTTTTTCCCCATCCTTTCACCTTTAGTCTATGGGTATCTTTTTCTATGAGATGAGTTCCTTGAAGGCAGCATATTATAGGGTCTTACTTTTTTTTTTTTTTTTTTTTTTTGGTGGTGCTGGGGATTTGAACCCAGGGCCTTGTGCTTATGAGGCAAGCACTCTACCAACTGAACTATATCCCCAGGCCCAGGGTCTTACTTTTTAATCTAATCTGCCAGTCTGTGTCTTTTGATTGCTGAGTTCAGGCCATTAACATTCAGGGTTATTATTGAGATATTATTTGTATTCCTGGCTTATTTTTCATTTTTAACATGACTTGGTTTCTCCTTTATTTGGTTATTCCTTTAGAGTAGTTCCTCCCTTTGCTGACTTACATCATTTTCATTTCTTCCTCATGGAATAGTTTACTGAGAATGTTCTGTAGTGCTGGCTTTCTATTTGTAAATTCTTTTAGTTTTTGTTTATCATGGAAGGATTTTATTTCGACGTCAAATCTGAAGGTAAGTTTTGCTGGTATAAGATTCTTGGTAGGCATTCATTTTCTTTCAGAGCTTGAAAAATGCTGTTCCAGGCCCTTCTAGTTTTTAGGGTCTGGGTTGAGAAATCTACTGATATCTGTATTGGTTTCCCCTTGAATATAATCTGATTTTTTTCTCTCACAGCCTTTAAAATTCTATCTTTATTTTGTATGTTAGGTATCTTCATTATTATGTGCCTTGGTGTGGGTCGGTTGCAATTTTGTACATTTGGTGTCCTGTAAGCCTCTTGTAATATTTGATTTTCCATTTCAGTCTTCAGATTTTCTGATATTATTTCATTGAATAGATTGTTCATTCCTTTGGTTTGTTTCTCTGTGCCTTCCTCAATCCCAGTAATTCTTAAATTTGATATTTTCATGATATCCCATAATGCTTAGAGAGTCTGTTCATGATTTCTTACCACCTTCTCTGTTTGGTCAACTTTGTTTTCAAGATTAGTTTGTCTTCAATGTCTGAGGTTCTGTTTTCCAGGTGTTCTATCATATTGGTTATGCTTTCTATGGAGTTTTTAATTTGGTTTATTGTTTTCTTCATTTCAAGAATTTGCTTGGTTTTCAGAATCTCTCTCTCTATTGAAATGATCCTTTGCTTCCTGCATTTTCTCTTTTAACTGTTGATTGGTGTGACAGTCAATGCCTGGATTTGCTCTCTTATCTCACTGTTTGCTTCTCTGATCATTTTAATTATGTACATTCTAAACTCCCTTTCAGACATTTCTTCTGCCATCCTGCAATGGATTTTGTTGATGTAGCATCTAGGTTTGTTTGAACACTTTCTTCCCTTATTTTCTCATATTGCTCAGGTATCTTCCCCTCTGGAGTACAAATCTGAAGTACTGCAGTTTCCCCCCATAGACTTATAGTGTCCCTGCAGGTTTCCAATAACTCACCTCCTAGTCTTCAGTAGCCTGAAGTCTTGAAGGAATTTGATAATGCAGTGACTCAAAAAGGATGTTGCCCCCCTAGGGATGGTGGCCTTCATGTGGGGTATATTCCCTGCTAGTGGGCAGAGGCACCTCCATGTGTTGACAGATGGTCAACCGCAGGGGCACTAGACTACGGGCTGAGGTCTGGCTGGTCTCGGCCTGGGTCTCTGAGTCTTCCTCCCCAGCTCAGAAGTCTCACCCGTTGGCTCTACACTGGGCCCGGCTCTCTGGTCCTTCCTCCCCGGCAGGGAAGTCTCACCCAGCGGCTCTGCGCTGGACCCGGCTCTCTGGGCCTAGCTCCCCAGTGTGGAAGTCTCACCAGGCAGCTCTGCCTTTCTGCTATTATTTAGCCTGTATCTCTACATTTTCTTCTATCCCAGTGATTCTCAAGTTCGCTCTACTGATATTGTCCCAGAATTCTTGTACATTCTAATCATGGTTCATTTTTTTTCTTAATTGCATAATGAGTATTCAAGTTCACATGCCCTGTCTTCAAGATCTGTCTTCAAGAAGTAGTTCTATCTTCAAGGTCTGAAGTTGTATTTTCTATGTAATCAAATCTGCTGGTGATATGTTCAAAATAACTTTTAATTTGATTTATCATGTCTTTCATTTCCAGGAGTTCTGGAAATGAACTCAATTACCTTACTGACATAGTCTTTCACCTTCTTTTATTTCCCCTCTTGATTCACTCCTTAGAGTTTCGTTTAGCTCACTGAACATTTTAATAATCAGTTTGTTACAGTTCTCTCTAGAATTTCATCCATTTTCATATTTTATGGATTCCTTTGTTGGGGGATTATAAATTCTGGCAGAAGACTTGTTTGTTGTTTGCCTGTTTCTTCATGTTTTCAGATGTCTTGAACTTGCATGTCTGCTGAGGTGGATTCTTCTCCCTCTTTTATCTTCATTCCCTTTTAAACTATCACACTATGCTAACGTAGTTTCTTAATTATTTAGAATTTTTTTTTTTTTTTTTTTTTTGCGGTGCCGGGGATTGAACCCAGGGCCCTGCGCTTGCGAGGCAAGCGCTCTACCAACTGAGCTATATCCCCAGCCCTAGAAATATTTTGAGGCATGAATCCATATAGGAATTCAAAGCCCAACTGAACTATCTGAATAATTTTATGACATTATCAGTATTGCATCTTGGTTCTCCATCTCATTTTCCAAACATGATGCAAATTTTTAAAATACCATTATCAGAACCCTACACATTTTTAAATTTCTAATACTAAGAAATTATATGGCAGAAAAATTCTATTAATTAGTACACACAAATACCAAGTATCCTGTTTTCAATTTAAAGCCTTAAAAATACCAACCTGGGCTGTTTCTGTCATTTTCTGTTCAAAATCAGCTTTTGCTAATGCATATTTTTCCACATAGAGTTTATAAGTATCTGTAGCTTTCTTAGATTTAACAGCTGCCTGTAACAAAACAAAAATATTTTTAATTGTTGATCATTTTTCTTTCCTAATATAAGTTAATTTGAAATAACAAATTAAAATATATTTTAAAGTTCAAAAGGACAAATAGCTAATTTTCCTACCTGTGGTCAAGCCTGCCTTAATCATTCTGTTTTTGTTGTGGTCATAGAATAACTCAGGAATTAAACACTGACGCACTCTCCTATGTGTCTGATGAAATATACTTTAAAAAATTAAAATACCCTCATTTTATAACAGAATAAGACTGTATAACCACATTATAATGGTACAGTGTTACCAGTCAAAGAAAGAAACTTTCTAAGGATGTACAAAAATGTTACAATACCATCAGAATGTTGCTTGACACTACTTTCCATACCAGTGAGTCTTCCTTTCTCCCCTACAACATACGTATATTCCATTTAATGTCTGATTAAAGTCTATAAAACCTAGCTCAAAAGCTAAGAAGATTGGGTTTTTTTTTTTAATGTGTCTCAGTTTTCATTATGTTCCAGCAAATCTATGAATTTGTTTTTAATCTTTGCCTATTTTTTCAAGATTTCTATCTTTAAAAAAAAAATTACTGCAATATTACAGATCCACTTTTATCAGTTATTTATTCAATTAAAAATATACAACATTAGGAAGTGAGGAATACCACAGTAAGTTATATAGGATATCTTTTTCACGAGTACTCCATAAAAGAAAGAAAGCCTATACATAAACAGTTATAAATTGGTAGAGAGTAATAAAAGTTCCAGAAGTCAAGATAAATCCTGAGAAAGACAGACATTCAGGGGAATTTCTGGTATCCTATAGAGTGAGGCATACACATAGCTATCAAGAAATTTTACTATTCTCAAATGACTGATCAATTTGGACATAGGAAGATTGGGGTGAGTGACTGGAATAAATAAGAGTTCAAAAAAGATCAAAGACAGACAAGTTATAGAATTCCAAGATACAAAGATCATCCTTTTCTTGATGAGGTAACAGATGATCTGCTATGAGTGAGAAACAGCAGGGGAAGGCTTGGGAGCTTAATGAGAATGAAAAAAAAAAAAATTTCAAACTATGGTGTAGAGGACACAACAGGTAGTACAACTAGATGATTCAATGTAATGGTAAAGAGAAAAGCTAGAAACGGAATCTGTGTACAGCCAGTGCATACCAATAATGTAATTTTCCCCAGCTGTGATCAGGAATCTAAGAACAAGAGTTAGAAATAAAAAATGGGGTTTACCCTGAGGTTTGACTCAGATACATGGGGTTCTATTCTCAAATAGCAACTTTGTACTCTTATTATATATTATATTAAGCATACATGTTAAGTGCTTTCCTACCTTCATAAAGAATATAGGATATCACTTTACCATGCAGTGTAAATAAAACTGCTCTCAGAGCCAGAAGAACTGAATTCGAATTTTGGCTCCACCACTAACTATCCATTCGATCTTGTCTTTGAGCTTTACATAGTTTTCTTGTTCCTAAAACAGGAACAATATCACCTATTTTTAAAATAGAAGGTAGTGATGAAATGTAAATGAATAAAATGCTTATGATAGAGCTTGGCATAGAGTCGAATTTATAAAAATAAAAGGTCTCCTCTATTTTTATGGCTTCTAACAAAGAATGTCATCAAGAATATACAACATTAAGTTTTCCTGTTATATAAAGATATATATGACTTGTACTGCATTGTCTGTCCCTAGAGAAAGTGACTAAAACCTGTAACAATTTTCTACTTTGTTTCTACATATATATATAGAAATAAATATATATAATTTTCCCATTGTCTGGCCATTTGACATTATTTTATACCATTGTTACTATATTATCTCTAATATCCTGGTCCTGTTCAAACACAACAGTTAGATAAAATGGCTATTTAGAATTTACTATGTACCCTCCCAGGGAACCCAGATAACGGTGTTTGCTAGAATTTCAGAAACAATTCTAATGGCATGGTTATATAGGTCTCCTTTTGAATTCTTCTTTTGCAAATGGACTTTAATATCTTCTTCCAACTACCTAATTTTCAGTTTGTACATAAGTAATCAACAACCCACAGTCATGAAATGGATTTTCAGTGACCCAGCCTAGCAAAAGTGATACAGCCTCACTGTTAAGTCCCTTTTACATTTGTTCTTCATCCTGACACCAATTCTTTTTTTTTTTGCTGTATATTAAATTACTGCTTAATAACTACCACCTCTTGATAAAGATGTGATCACTCCTAGAGATATCTGCAATTTAAAGGAAATTCATAAAAATGGAAAATATTAAAAATTAACAAGGACCCTGTCAAAACTTTTTAAAGTAACTTATTTTAAGGAATCTTTCTTATTATCATCTTTCCTTTTTACAGATTTTCTTTTTATGGGTTTTAAACAAAATAAGATACTGTCTCCTCGCTAACCTCTTATTCTACACTACTTAATATATCCTGGCTCTCTAACACATAGGACATTTCTTGAAGCAGGAAAAGGATAATACAGATTTAGCCTATAATAACATTCATGGCATCTAGCATGATAACAGGCTAGGAACCAAAACAATTATTTATTATTAAATGCAAATTATCACCTCATAATTCAATATAAGCCAGAAAATATCTAAATTTTAAAAGGCAAGAATTTAGTCTAAACTTATAGCTAAAATAAACTTTTATTGTATGAATGATCAGAAAAATTTATATTTTCTATAATGATCAATTTCCACATAAACATATTTGCTGTGTTAAAACACTCAATACAATGATGGTTTCTCAAAGACACGAATGTATAATCTAAAAGAAATAAAGATGACTACCTGGAGGAATATTACTCCTTATAGAAGACCTTTATTTCTATAATATAAATAATTATTTTATATTACTTATCACATTACATAGGAATTTAAGACATGAAAGGAAGACTCCAAAGCATCATTTTCTTTCCTATACTCAAAAAGTATCTAGAATTCTAAAGATGTTTGCTACTCAAGTCTATACTGAGTCAAAATGCATAAAAATATTAATTTAAACTTTTTACACCAGAAAATTTTCATTTTTTCCTCCAACAGTATTCCCTTCTATCACAAATCTTGGTTAATCATTCAATTCGGCATACAAACATTCGCTAATTCTGAACATAATCATCTTTATCTCAAAGGTTAAGAGCTGGATCTAACTCAAAACTGTAAAGAGAGAAGTCTTTTGAACTCAACATACCCTCTGATATCTGGAAACTAAAATTTCATTTCTCTTATTTGGAAGCATGAAGAAAGAAAGAAGTCACTGTTTTTAAGATTTAACATTTTTTATATTACATTTAGCTCTTCAAAGGTAAGCCCAGTATGCCAAAAATCTTAAAAGTTACATACGAACTTTAAAGAAGCATCTTGGAAAATGAACAAAAAAGGCACTTAGTGATAAAAGAATAATATTTACAAAATACTTTGTTGATGTCCAAGATGTTTTAAGAATGACAAAACTAAATTTATAGAAAACTATCATGTAAAAGGATACAGATGCAATTTTAGAATATAATTGTAATTATTATATTTTTGAAAGCAAAAACCATCTTTCATAGGAAACAGTTACATAGTAACAATACTGAATGATTAAGTCAAAATGATTAAGTCTAAAATAGCATATATCCTTAATACTACTATACATTTTTACAGTAGAACTATAAAAACTGCATGCCCTGGTAGTAACAAACATAACCACTTTTGTAAAGTCATTATTAAAAGGGAAGTTGGACTTTAGGAGTTGGTTTTTTTGGTTTTGTTTTTTGGTGAAGATTGAACCCAGGATGTTATACATGGTAGGCAAGTGCTCTATAACTGAGTCACACCCCCCAGCCCTGAAACATCTGTTCTTAAATGAGGAAGCCATGCTTAAAAGCAATAGCTATGTTTCTTCTCATAAGTAACAGATTTGCTCTAATTATCTATGGGCAATAAAACCTCCATTTTATTCATTTCCTTAACATTATAAATTTACTACTATACTACCAAAAATGTCTCTGTTTAAGTGCCTATTAATTTTATAGTAAAATTCTGTGAAACAAATATATGCATATAAGTTCTTGGTCATAGTCCACAAATATGCATGCCTACTAAATGGTTTTTTTATAAAAATAAGGTTGTGTGAATGAAGATAAAAGCAAACTATGTGATAACAGCCATAATATTTATGCAAAGAAAAAATAGTTCAAAGATCTATGTATTTAAAAATACATCATGTTAATAAAGTTTACTATAGGCCAAAATTATTTACTTACACCTATATCAGAACATATAATAAATCAGAATGACTAATATATCTAGCATTATAAGCAAAGATGCCACCTCTGAGCAGACCAATTACAAAAAAAGCATTCATTCCTCTGAGTTGTCCACCACTAAAAGCAAGTGAAGCACTGGCTAGATTTTAGCCACCAACTCATAACCCTTGGATGCAACCATATGCTATGGTGTTGCTTAGTATGTAGAAAGAAAATAAATTCTTTTATTTCACCTGAGTCATTACCTTATATTAAACTGTTTCATCTTTACATCAAAAGACTTAGAATCATTTAAGTATAATCTCTTTACCATATACTTTTTTTTTTTTTTTTTTTTTTTTTTTTTTTGGGTGCTGGGGATCAAACCCAGGGCCTTTGTGCTTACAAGGCAAGCACTGTACCAACTGAGCTATCTCCCCAGCCCCCCATATACTTTTCAAATGGTCACTTCACAGTAGGTGATATGTTAAGTCCACTGAGTTTCACAAAAAAAAGAATAGATGGCAGTATTTAACCCAGCAGTATTTTTGCCCTCTGGAAAGTTTCAACTAATTTAGACTACAGACATCTTCATTAATGAATTGTTACCAATAGTTACATATGTACTATAAGTAAATTGTATGCCAACAGTTACATATGTACTATAAGTAAATTGCTCCTATAGCTTACATTTTTAAAGTAATTATTTTACTTTGAATTGTACTCTGCCTCATATTTGCTCCTATCCTTTTTTTTTTTTTTTTTTAAATTAAATATCATATAGACAATAAAGGTCCCATTTTCTTCACAGGTCCATTTCCCTCCCTCCTTTCTCAATGGTAATTTCGATCATTTGCTTAGTGTTTACTATTTCCCTAAGGTCCCTATTAAGTATTTACTTATATATAGATATATAGTATGTTTTTCAGAGAATTAAAGGTTACATAAAAGACGTAAAATTCTATATACTCTGCTGAAACTTTTTCTTATTCAATATTATGCTTTTTAGATTTATTCAGGTTAATATATGTCATTCTAGCTAATTCCTTTAGTGTAGGAGACCCCAAGAACCAAACACCTAGAATAAAAATTCCATTTGTTCTTCTTCCTCCAACTGTTTTTGCAATATTTTAAATCCCTGATCTATCATTCTACCCCATTTAGTTCATTTATATGAATTACCATGTGATGTCCCATTATATCAAACACTATATTACCAAGTACTTCAATTTAATAATCTATTATTAGAGAAGTCTAATCCATTCTTATATATTGTGATTATTGATATGTTTGGATTTCTTTTTTTCAACTTACTGAGTTTTACCAATTTTTCTCTCATTTCTTCCTTTCTTTTAAATTAATATAAATTTAAAATACCTTCCTCTTTTGCTGATGTAGAAAATTTAAATTACACTGGTAATTCTTTTAGTAGTTATACTTAACGACATACTTGACTACTACTAAATCTGGTATAATTAATTGTAAGGCACACCATTACCTTGCATAGCACTAAAATAAAAAGATGTTGTCAACTAAGCTATGAAACAACGTTTTCTTATGATTTAGAATTTTTACTTTGCATTTGTTGAAAGAGTTCTTTTAGATTTAGTGAATCATTTTTATTTTAAATTACCAGTGACATTACTCTTAAATGATTAAAAAAAAAAGAAAACAAAATTAATAGAGATAATACTCCTAAATTATAGTCATATTCAGATTCTGACCCTTTTCAATTACTTTCTAATTTAGAGACCAATAAGTTCTATTTTTTCAAACATAATAATATCCTCAATGTCATCAAGAGCATTAATGACACACCATTATTTAAAGTGCTCCAATATTATATCCAGATTTTCTTCTAAGCACTCGGTGGTAACAAAAGATTTTCAAATTACCATCAGAACTATTACTTCCTTAAATGATCCTTAAATGATCTGTTAAATATACTATCAAACTGCTACTCTGTACAGTTATGCAACCAAGTTTGCCCAAGCAATGAAACTTATATCATAAATGCCACATTATCAACAATAACTATGCATATATTATCAACTATCAATATGATATGAGTCATCAAATTAGATGCATTTTGATTTAAGATATGTTTTTTAAAATGCCTAATTTTTAATATTCTCTTTTCCTCTGGTGAATTTATTTACCTACTTAATTTCTACAATAATGTTTTCAACTTGAGAATTCTTGAATTTATTCATTTCTGAAAAATTCTTAGCTATTAATTCCTCAAAATATTACTTGCCCACCATTCCCCTCCATTTTTTTCCTCCTGAAATTCATAGTAAATGAAAGTTGGTAACTTTATTTTGCTGCACTATGCTCAAGATGAGGTCTCTTAGCACAGGTTGAAAGTCATCCTTAATCCCAAAATCCAAATCTTTGGGGTCACAAAGTGATAACACAAATGCAAAATTCTACACAAGACTTTATGTAAAAATTTTCAAAAATAATGTAATTACCTTCAGTGAAATGAATAAAGCTATATATAAAATAAACTAATTTTATGCTTCGACTTAATGTCCTTTTCCTAAAATATACTTAGTATAGATATATCATATAAAATGTCATTATATATATATATATATATGTATACATATGTATACATGTGTGTTCCAAAATCTGAAAAAATCCAAAACACTTCTAGTCCCAACATTTTAGATAAGTGATATTCAACCTGTACTATCTTCCAAACTTGCTTTTTAAAACTTTAAGTACCTATATTTTTCATTTCCAAGTTTTTTAATTAGCTTTTTTTCTATCTAGATTTATTATTTCATTATGCCTCTTTTAATTCCTTAATCTACTTTAATGTATGTTTATATTTCTTTGCATAATCTTTGACACACATAAAATTTCTTCACCTGTTTTAACGTAAACATTTTTCTCATGTTTTATAAATTTAAATTTCATCTGTGGTGAGTTTTTTATTCCAATTACTAAATTCACTGGTTGTCTATGAGAATTTTTTTAGATGCACTCTAGATTTTGGTGCTCACTCATTCCAAATGAGAAGTTTTGTTTTCTGCTCTTCTCTCTCTTGCCCTCCATCAGAACTGCTGAACAGCTACATAGAATAGAATGTTGAATTGTGTTATGCTTTATCCTTTACACTCGCCCATCCCCATCTAGAAATTTTTAGGTTATTTCCTGCCAATCCTCCAAAGATCCAAATTAGTATCAGTCTTATAAAGGTAGTTTTTAATTATTTCTTTATGAGAATTTTGGTGATAATGGCTAAAACAGTAATGAATTGGTTCACTGGCTTGATTTCAGATCAGGATTAGTGTGTATGCCTCGAGTCTCTACCCACTACCTCCCACAAGGTTTTAGCCCTAATCAATCTTCTTTTTCCCCCTCTCTACCTATAGCTTCAAGCAGCAAGCCAAGTTCTCATTTCAATAAGGGAACATATGGTTTCCTTTATCACACAGGAATATTTCACTGCCTAACTTAGGACTTCAAATTCAACAAGTTTACATAATCAATCTTTATACGCCACTTTGGATTTCTGGTCCACAGAGATAATATTCTTCATTTGAGACACTGTTATTGTGCTTTCTCTTTTTCTACTTTATTCAAAATCACTGTATCTGGAACACAGGGTTTTCAAATCATTAGCTTACTATGGCTTTATTTCTCCCCTCCCAAATTTCATTTATTATACTAACATTAAAGGAAATATACTATTCCAAATTCTATCAACTGTTTTGATTTTTTTCTTCCAGTTATTGTCCATGCATATACACTTCTATAGTCATAATTGTACTACAGGTATAATTTGGTTTTCCTTTTTTACTGGATATTTCAAATATTTCACAAAGTTTTCAAAATTATCACTCACTATGATTTATCACTAAGTGAAATATGCTACATCAAATAAGTGAATGGTTAAACTATTTAAAAAGAGAAGGGTTGGGGAAATAGATCAGTTGATAGAGTGCTTGCCTTGCAAACACAAGACCCTGGGTTTGATCCCTAGCACCACGGAAAAAAAAAAAGAAAAGAAAAAAAAAAAAAGAAAAGAAAAAGAAAAAGAGAAAAAACTTTTTAAAACATGAATGAGGGAAAGGGTTGTGTTTTATCATAATGGTACATAAATGTGCTCAAAGTCAACAATAAATCACCCATAACCTATATTTAAAGATAATCCTCAAGTATCTAAATTTTTCTAAATAAACCAAAATATTATATATAAAAAATCTTTTTTACCTATTAAATTTCATACCAAGCAATATTTCATCAATTATCTTAGTATAAAAAATTTCTGCAAGGGCTAGGAGCATAGCTCAGTGGTAGACAACTTGCCTACCATGAGCCCAGGCCCTGGGTTTAAATTCCTAACATCCAAATAAAAAGTAAAAGCAAATAAAAATACCTTGCAAATTTGTCAGTGAAATAAAAAAAATCATTCTCTTTTTTTGTTTGTCAATCTATTTACCATAGACAACAGATGTAACAAATTTACTTCTACAAATTACAAACTCTATTAAGATGTGGTGTGTTTATCTTTAAAAGGAGATCACTCTTGAATGCCTGAAGATTAGATGTCGTCTTGTATGTCACAGTACTCTGAAACCATACAAGTATTATCTTTATAGTAATTACCTTTTCTATTTCTCTTTGTGTAGCTCCTTCCTTTTTCAGACGCTCCTGTTCTACACACTTGGCATTATAATTTTCCTTGGATTTCTGGAGAGCCTGAGTTATGTTCTGAATGGTTTGGACAGCTTCCAGAGTTCCTGCAACTTCTTCTTTAGTCTGTTTGGTATAAATGATTCATCAAAATGGCTGGGCTATAAAGCATTCAATATCTGACCAAGCAATCCTTTAATAAGAAAAAAAGATACCTTCTTATGAGATTTTACTTGCTCTTCTCCATACTTCTGAACTTCCTTTATTAATTCCTGTAATTTTCTAACAAGATCCAAGTGACAATTTGCTAATTTCTCTGTAGATGTTTTGAACACATCCCACACTGGTGCAAATGTTCTAAGGAAAAGGAAAAGCACGGGAATAATTTACTAAAAGGACGAAGATTCTAAGATGGAGCCAATGGAAACACTAATGCTGTATTCGGCAAAAAGATAATATAAATAATGATGATATGACTGACAAACTGTTCTTGATTTTTTAATCCTTGGTAATTATTGGAAATATTTTTGGGTCACAGGTACACAGAAATGGATGAATTTCAGGCCACAGGTCTTTACATTCCCCCCTTATTTCATTATGTTCATATTATTTTCTAAGTTGATTTGGTTATTTAGACTTGTACCAGAAGTCTTTCAATCACTGTTGTTAAAAATCAATTCTAGGGCTGGGGGGATAGCTCAGCTGGTAGAGTGCTTGCCTTGCAAGCACAAGGCCCTGAGTTCGATCCCCAGTACCAAAAAAAAAAAAAAAAAAAAATCAATTCTATTCTCAGACTTCAGTCTAAAACTATTGAAGATGCTTCATCAAAATATAAAATTTCTCTGGGTGTGGGAACATAGCCCAGCAGTGGAGCATTTGCTAGCATGTGTGAAGACCAAGGTTCAATTCCCAGCAAAGCCAGAAAAAAATTTTAAAACATACAGTAATAGTCTTTGAGTTTAAACCTAGAAAAGTCAAATTTTTATATGTGATTTTTTTTGTATAAGAATTTTTCAGACCAGTTATCTGAAAACTTTGGTCATTATAATTTTACCTATCTGTATACTTCAAAAATACATTAATAGAATCTGCCTTCTACTACAGAGTATAGAATTCGAGGTCTATTTTCCAATATTAAGGATCTAAAACATTCAGCAGACTCAAGTATGTCCCAAAACAGCTACATTGTCATAGCTTGGGTAGTACTTCAGATGTCAATGGTTAGTTTAAATCAATTTCATCAGTGGAGAATGAATGATCTAAAGATAATTTAGGCTTTGCTCACATACTTGCTTTAGTCTCTACAAAAAACAAATAACAATAACGATCACCACAGTAAGAAGGCAGACAATGCACTTCTTTATTCTAATGTGTACTCTGTGCCAAATACTACATTTTGTAATCTGCAGAAAAGTTAACTCACAACAATCATTGCATACAATAATTAAGAAGTTTGGAGAGGTTAATTAAAATCTTTAAAATAAATTGTTGAGATTAGAAATCATTTTACCTTAAAATCTAATCAGCACTAATTCTGGTAAGTGGTTAGATGGAAAATTTCAAGGGAAAAAGGAACCTGAAAAATATCTACTCGCTAAAGCACCAAACCTGAACTTTTACTTTATGTAAACCTGATACACACTAGTCTAGTTTTCACAAAACAAGTAAACCAAAGTGTCCCTTAACTTTACCAAAGGATTCTTTACACTGAAAGGGATTAAGCATAAGAGTCCTGAAAAACAGGTTTTTTAAGGAATTTCAAGCAGTATTAAATAGTTAAAAGTTTGATATACACAACTTTTTTCTGGTCAAGTAATGCACACCACTTTGTACATTAAGAAGCACTAGCAAATAAAATTTAGAATTCAAAATGTTGAAATGCAACCAAACACAGACAAAATGTGACTTCTTACCAAACAGGCAAAAACAACAGAAACATCAATATTTAAATCTTTATGATATTGAGGGATGACACTAGCACACACAAGAAAACACCTAACTTATAATTTATGAAAAGCACGCATTCCAAAGACAAATGTCACTAACTTTTTTGTCAGTTAACAGCTGAAGTCAATCTTGTTTCTTCCACCACTCACCTAAAAACTAAAAACAGCATAGATTTTTTTTTTTTTTTTTGGTGGGGGGTGGTTACTAGGGATTTCAGGGGTGCTTAACCACTAAGTCACATCCCCAACCCTTATTTTTTACTTTGAGACAGGGTATCACTTGCTCATGGTCTTACTAAGTTGCTGAGGCTGGCTTTGAACTCATGATCTTCCTGCCTCAGCCTCCCTAGCCTCTGGGATAGGATGGTATTTTCTATTATAAAGCTAAGGTCCATTAGCTAAAGCTACCTTTTGTTATTCCAGTTTCTTTTTGGCCCTCTACTGTAGTTAGTAAAGAAAAAATTATGTCTTAGGAGAAATTTATCAGCATGCAGTCTCTAGAAATAGCAGAGTGTCAGAAAAGTGAGAAGAAGGCCTGTGTAGCCTGTAGCCCCAAGTATTGGGGAAGAAAAGACAGGAGGATTACAAGTTTCAAGCCAGGATGGGCAACATAATGAGACTGTCTCAAAATAAATAAAAAGGGTTTGAAATCTGCTCAGTGAGTACCACTGGGTTCAATTCCCAGTACTGGGGAGGAAAAAGTGAGAAGAGAAATGGAAAAAAAGGAAGAATGAAGTCAAAGCAAAGGAAGGAGAAGGATGGAAGAATGAGGATAAAAAGGAAGAAAAGAAAACCAAATAAAAAATAGTTACAACCACCAGTCTCTATTTTTCCAGGTGAAAAAGGCTGCAGATTACCAGACTTCCTACCCACACTGCACAGGATTTGCAGGAGGTCCATCTTAGCTATGTACACTGTAACCCCTTACCAAATGAACAGTGCCACTACACTGAGAGTGAACAGAGATTCAAACTCTACTTTGCCCGAAACACAAAGCAGAAAGCCTTTTGTTCAAATTCATTCAACCATACTCCAGAATACTTACATAAAATACTCATTCTTAATCATTTTTAATCACAGAATTATTTGTGAATCTCATCATTTATATAGACCCTTCTTAAATGAAAATATAAAATAATACCTATACATAATTGTGCATGAAATTTTAGGAGATTCACAGGTTTATCAGAACTGCAGCTATGGAAGAATCTTTTATTGATAATCACTGAAAAAATCTTGTTAGACTATTTCAACATCTTAGTTAAAATACAACCTTTCCTCAATTTTTAGATAATTTTAAAAAATTAATCATTCCTTCCTGTGCTGTTATGATTCGGGTGATTATGGCTATGAGTACATTTTCATTTTAAATATATTCTTATTATTAATTTTTATTTCAAGGAATATATTTCTTCAATACAATTTTTTAAAGAAAGAGTTAATGATGGCATTTAAAATAATAGAAGATATCTTAATGGATTTTAATCTACTAATAAGATAGTTCATGTTAAGTGAGTTTTAAAGACCACTATTATATTACAACAGAATTTAACTTATAGAAAACCAGAATACTTTACATGTAGTAACATTTATCATCTCAAACTCATGCTACCGAATGACTGCGTAGGAAAAAAAGTGTCAAATGTCTTTGTTAACTGAGTCAGCAACTTTATTTTATTTTCTAGCAAGTCCAGAACATACTCATAAGAGACATTTTAAGTAAGTACATAATACAATCATAGACATATACTGACATTTCAGTGCTATACCCAATATACATCAGTAATCCCATACACTTATATCACTTCATGATATTATAGCCGTTTTAGTTTGTGTAAGTACTCTATGCTATCTGCACAACACAAAATTGCCTAACACGCATTTCTCAGAATGTATTACCATTGTTAAATGATATATAACAATATATCACAATATATCACTATATTTCTGCACTACTAGATCCTCAGTAGAAACTTAATGTTCTTAAGAACTTTGCTTAAGTGAACACTTAAAAAGAGGAAGAAATTAACTCACCCAAGTTGTGAATAATTGCTTGCAGATTTTGCTAGTTTTGTCATTGACCTGGAATATGCCTCTTCTATTGTAGCTCTGTTGAATCAAATTTCCATATTATAATATCTCTTATTTAATGACCAAAAACATAGCAGTTACTGAAATACAATTAAAAATGCAGAAACAAAAAGATACTTCAAATTATATGTAAAAAAATTAATAGTATGCAATTCTGAATTTCTGGCCTATATGCCTTTTGTACACATCTACTTTAAAAGGTTGGGACAGAACTAAAATAATTTACATAGTATCAATCGTTATTTGAATAGGAAATGCATTGCTTCTTGTAATCTCTCTCCCTCTGTAAACTAATTCCTGTGATAAGTCATTTGTATTTAATATTTCCTCAATGTACTTAACAAATTTTTTTTTTTTTTTTTTTTTTTTTTTTTTTTTTTTTTGTGCGGTGCTGGGGTTTGAACCCAGGGCTTTGTGCTTACAAGGCAAGCACTTTACCAACTGAGCTATCTCCCCAGCCCACTTAACAATTTTGATTTTGTTATTATTCAAAACTATGATGCATATTTAACAGAACAAGACACTAATGGCAGTCATTTGCACAAAACTAAATACGAAAGTCTGAGGTCTTGAATTTTGGGACTTATTTTGTGATTAAGTCTAAAATACAGGTATTTCATAGTAGAAAATGGTGTTTTATTTAACTATTATTTTGCACATCAGATTTGAGGCTTAAAAAACAATTAAATATGGTTAAAAAAACAAATTATCCTACAGGTAAATAATCAATGAATGTTACAGTTTTACATTTCCCATAATTACCCTGGTACTTCTCAACATGTGCAACTCTTAATAGTGGAACATTCTGTCTTCTCATTTGACAGGTTCAATTTTCCACCCCTGTCGAACCAGATCTGCACTGCTCTTGCACCAAAGATATAAAGGCTCCAACCCTAGTTATACTTCGATAACTAAATCACTACAAAATCAGAATATTCAAACTTAGCTCATTTCCAAATTCTTCCCAAACTCAGTCCCAACCCAAAACAGCTAAATAAAAAAGAAATAGTAATAGTAACTGCCTCTAACAGAGAGCATTATGATTTTTTTCTTTTCTTTTAAACTTTTTGGTATTGTTCAAATAATGCTATATTATAAAAGCAGTACTTTGATAACCTAAAATCATACAGAAAGAAATATCAGTATCTCAATTGTTGTTTAACAGCAAGAAAAAACATTTAAATTTCAAATAACAGTAATGTGAGTATGATGCCAAAATTTCCTACTGAGGCAAATTACAAATTCATATAAGGGGGGAATGATGATTTAAAAGCTCAGAGAAACAATTAAAGTTATGAATCAGCAGGTCAAAATCTAAGAAAAAAAATATTCCAAGAAGTGAGTCAGAGGGCTGGGGAGATAGCTCAGTTGGTAAAGTGTTTGCCTTGCAAGCACAGCGCCCTGGGTTCCATCCCCAGCACCAAAAAAGAAAAAAAGAAGGGAGTCAGGAATGTGGGGCATCTTTATAATTAGGAGCATCTAGAAGAAGTAGCTGAAAGCTAAGAGGTGGAAAAAAAAGTTTCCACACTCTCATGGGCAAAGAAGACAAACTCTATAAAGAATATGGTAGGAAGTATGGGAAATCACATTTCATAAAGTAGAGCTCCAAAATGTAATACTTTTCAAGTAAGAATGAATCAGAAGTTTAGACAAGCACTCATGGGACTCACAAACCATCTTGTCAAACTCCGAGGCTGGATTTTGTATAGACATCATATATACATTCATAAAACCACTAAGCACAACAAGGAACAAGACAACATAAACAAATAAAAAAACAGCAAAAACAAATCAGCAGGACTCCAAACGTGAAGAAAAAAGTTTAAACTTTGAGTACATGAATTACATTCAAGAATATACATAAATTAGATTAGGAATCTCAGTAGAAAACTGAAAATAATTTAAAAGGACTAGAAGAATGCATGCCAAATTAGGAAAAAACACTCATATTGAAATTCTGAAATACAAAATAACAAAAATTAATATCTCAAAGGATGGGATTTTTTAGCAAATTTGATACACTGTAATAAGACCTTAACTAAGATAAGAAGAATGTATCCCAGATTAAAGCTCAAAGACAAAAGAGGCAATAGAGATGTTAATCAAACAAGAGAGTCTAACTTATGAATAAAGAGACAAAGAACAGTTGAGAAGAAATATTGGAAGAAATAATGATGGAGAATATTCCAAAACTGACAAAAGTTATCAAACCACAGATCCAAGGAGCACAACAAACCTTAGAAGTATGAATAAAAACAAATTTAGAGGGTTGGAGATATGGCTCAGTGGCAGAGAGCACTGAGCATGCACGAGGTCCTAGGTTCAATCCCCAGCACCACAAAAGAATGAAGAGGGGGAAAAAAAAAAAATCAACACTTAGTCACATCATAGTAAAACTACTGAAAACCAAAGACTAAAAAAAAAAAAAAAAACCTAAAATCAGTCAAACACTATCAACCAACAAATGTCACTTTCAAAGGAGCAATAGCTAGACTGCTAACACTTCACAGCACATAATGAAATGATTTTCAAAGAATTTTCTAAAAAGGAATCTTACCATTAGAATTTTATACCCAGCAAAAATATAAATGAAAGTAAATTCCTAAGGAAATAACAGATCTAGGTGATGATCATCAATAATCATTAACATCACAAAACAGATATAATTGGATATTATGCACCTCTGATAGAGTATTCACACCATCTATTATGTATTCACCTCAGAATGCTAAGTGGAATTTGTTCAAGATGACAGGTGTAAATAATTTATAGAAGGGGCTGGGGTTGTAGCTCCGTGGTAGAGTACTTGCCTAACATGTATGAGGCACTGGGTTCGATCCTCAGCACCACATAAAAATGAGTGAATAAAATAAAGGCATTGTGTCCATCAACAAATAAAAATACTTCAAAAAATAAATTAATAATTTATAGGAAATACAGAGATAAAGAAAAATGTTAAGTAAAACCATGGATACACAAATTAGCATATTACCAGATGTGAGATGCTAGACAGATAGAACAAACTATTTCCTTAACAACAACAACAAAAAGAAATTAAGAGACTCAAAAAGAAAAAAGAAACAAGCCAAAAAAACAACAACTAGGCATAATGTAGATATCTTGCTAGGATCCTGATTAAAAGAAATCAGTTACATATGTGTATATGTGTGTGTATATGTACAAAAGCATGTGTGGTATGTTCATGGCAACTGAGGAAAACAGAGCATTCACTGTATATTTAGTAATATTAAGGAATTAATACATTTTAGATAGGATAACATTTTATACTTATGCTTTTTAAGGCTGTATCTTCTACAGATACACCTGAAATACAAATGGATGAAATGTAACATTTCTGAATCTGATACTGAACTTAAAATATTAGTAAAAATTTAGTAATAATGATATGGATCAGATGGAAAAGAATACCCATGATTTGATAACAAGACCAGTCATACTGAAGCTAGATAATTGCTACATGAAAGTTCCTTATATTAAAAACTTCTGTACAAGTTCTGTGTATAATAAAAGCATTTTTAAATGATGATAAAGATATTACACTAACAAAAAATGAGAATAATCATCAGTAAATCCACATTAACAATATTTTTTAAATGTTTTAAAACAAAAAAAAATTATCCAAGTTAGAGAAAAATAATTTTAACAACCTTAACTAATAACTATATGAGAATAATAAAAATAGCATTTTTTGGTGTGAATGGACCATAAAACCTAAATAAAAAATTACATGACTTAAAAAATTTAACTAGAACACTGGAAATTTTTTAAATTATCATTAATTTTGTTAGATAAATAAGTCCAGGAAACCACCTTAAACAAGAACGGCATGCTGGGTGCTAAAGGAACACACCAATAATCCCAATGACTCAAGAGGCTGAAGCAGAAGGATCACAAAAACAAGATCAGCCTCAGCAAAATATAGGCCTCAGCAAAATGCCTCTGTCTCAAAATAACAAATAAAAAGGGCTGGATATTGTAGTTCAGTGGTAAGGTGCCCCTTTCACCATCAGGTCATCCAACATAAAAATCAATAAAAATATTTCCAATCTAAATAGTACTACAAAGAAAATGGACCTAACAGGCATCTACTAAATCACCCCAAAACAGCCAAATTCACTTTTTTCTCAGCAGGTCATGGAACCTTTCCACAATATACCATACACAAAGTCACAACATAAGTCTTAGCAACTAGAAAAAAACTGATATAATCCTATGCCTCTTATAAGATCATAATGGAATGAAATTAGAAATCAACAGGAATAAAAATTATAGACACCACATAAACACATGGAGATTGAACATTACTCTTTTAAATGAGGAGTGAATCATAAATGAAAGCAGAAAACAATGAATTCTTTTTTTTTCCTTTCCTATTTTTATTTTTTTTTGTATTATTTGTTGTATTTAGTTATACATGACAGCAGACTCCATTTTGATTCACTGTACACAAATGGAGTTCGGTGTTTTATTTCTCTGGTTGTACACGATGTAGAGTCACACCATTTGTGTAATCATACACGTACACAGGTTAATGATGTTTGTCTCATTCCACCATCTTTCCTACCCCCTGCCCCCTCCCCTCCCTTCATTTCCATTCTTCCCTTACCCACCGCTCCCCTGTTTTGTATCAACATCCACTTATCAGAGAAAACATTTGGCCTTTGGTTTTTTGGGATTGGCTTATCTCCCTTAGCATGACATTCTCCAGCTCCATCCATTTACCTGCAAATGCCATAATTTTATTCTTCTTTATGACTGAGTAATATTCCATTGTGTATATATGCCACAGTTTCTTTATCCATTCATCTATTGAAGGCGCTTCTAGGTTGGTTCCACAATCTAGCTATTGTGTATTGAGCTGCTATAAACACTGCTGTGGCTGCGTCACTGTAGTATGCTGATTTTAGGTCCTTTGGGTATAAACTGAGGAGTGGGATAGCTGGGTCAAATGGTGGTTCCATTCCAAGTTATCTAAGGAATCACCATACTGCTTTCCAGAGTGGCCGCACCAATTGGCAACCCCACCGGTAATGTATGAGTGTACCTTGAAAACAATAAATTCTTAGAAACAGATGAGAACAGAGGTACAACATATAAAGTTCTCTAGGACAGTATAAAGCAGTTCTAGGAGGAAAGTTTATAGCATCAAGTGCCTATATTTAAAAAAACAAAAATCCCAAATAAATAATCTAATATTATACCTCAAGGTCCTAGAAAAGGCAAAACAAACTAATCCAAAATGAGAAGACAGGAAATAATTAAGATCAAAACCAAAATGAATGAAACTGAGAACAAAAAGTATTACAAAAGATCTGGGCAACAGAGTTGGTTCTTTGAAAAGATAGCAAGATTGATAAACTCTTAGCCAGAAGAAAGAGGGAGAAGACCAAAATCAGCAAAATTAGGGATGAAAAAGAGATGTCACCAGGGATGCTTCTGAAATCCAGAGGATCATTAGAAACTGTTTTGAAAATTTAACACTCTAGTAAAATGGAAAATCTGGAAGACACTGACAAATTTCTAGACACATAAGACCTACCCCAACAGAACACAGAGATGTAGAAAACCTAAGCAGACCAGTACCAAACAATGAAATTGAAGCAGCAATTCAAAGTCTTCCAACAAAGAAAAGCCCAGCACCAGACGGATTCTCAGCAAGCTCCGTAAGACCTTTACAAATCTAACACCATTCTTTCTCAAATTATTCCATTAAACAGAAAGGGAGGGAATGCTTCCAAATACATTCTATGAAGCCAGTATAACCATCATGCCAAAACCACACAAATATGCATCAAGGAAAGTACAGACCAGTGTTCCTGATGAACACTGATGCAGAAAATCCTTAATAAAATATTAGCAAACCGCACTCAAAATCACATCAAGAAGATGACATACCATGATCAAGTTGGTTTCATTCCAGGGAAGCAAGGTTGGTTCAACATACACAAACCAATAAATGTAATTCACCACTTAAACAGAATTAAGGCCAAGAATCTCATGGTCATCTCAACAGAGTCAGAAAAGACCTTTGATAAAATCCAGCACCCATTCATGTTAAAAAACAGTGGAAAAGCTAGGGATGGAAAGAACTTACCTCACCATCATAAGGCTACATACGACAAACCCAAAGCCAACATCACAGATACATTGAAAGCATTTCCTCTACAACCAGGAACAAACCAGGATGCCCACTCTCACCACTCCCGTTCAATATAGTTTTAGAAACTCTAGCCAGGGCAGTCAGGCAAGAGAAGGAAATTGAAGTGATACAAACAGGAAAAAAAGTCGTCAAATAATCTATTTGCCGATAACACAATTCTATATCTAGAAGACAAAAAACTCCACCATAATACTTCTAGAGCTGATAAATTCATCAGAGTTGCAGGATAAAAGATAAATATTCATAAATCAAAAGCTTTCCTATACTCCAGTAGTGAATCTGCTGAGGAGGCCATCAGGAAAACTATCCTGTTCACAGTACCCTTCCCCCACCAAAATAAATACTTGGGAATAAATCTAACCAAGAAAGAGAAAGACCTCTAAAATGAAAACTAGAGAACACTGGAGAAAGAAACTGAAGAAGACCTTAGAAGATGGAAAGATCTCCCACGTTCTTGGATAGGCAGAATTAATATTGTCAAAATGGCCGTATTATCTAAAGGGTTATGGAGATTCAGTGCAATCCCCATCAAAATACTGATTACATTCTCACGGAACCAGAAAAAATGGTCCAAACATTGATTTGGAAGAGTAAAAGACCCAGAAAAGTCAAAGCAATCCTGAGCTAGAACAGCGATGCTGGAGTCATCACACCACCTGGTTTCAAATTATAAAAGGAGCATGGTATTGGCACCAAAAAAGGCATGAAGACCAATGAAATAGAACAGAATATACAGCTGGGCATGGTGACGCACACCTGTAATCCGAGCAGCTCGGGAGGCTGAGGCAGGAGGATTTAGAGTTCAAAGCCAGCTTCAGCAAAAGTGAGGTGCTAAGCAACTCAGTGAGACCCTGTCTCTAAATAAAATACAAAATAGGGCTGAGGATGTGGCTCAGTCGTCGGCTACCCCTGAGTCCAACCCCCAGTACCCAGAAAAGAAAAAAAAGAAGAATAGAATACACAGAGAGGAACCCACATAGTTGCAGTCATCTGATACTTGACAAAGGTGCCAGGAGTCTACGTTGGAGAAAAGATAGTCTGTTTTAGCAAATGGTACTGGGAAAACTGGATATTCACATGTAGAATGGAACTAGATCCCAGACACCCTGCATGTAAGTCAAATCAAAGTGGATCAAAGACCTTGGAATTAGGCCACAAACTTTGCAACTGATAGACGAAAACAGGATCAACACTCTGGCATATTGGCACAGGCAGCGACTCCCTTAACAAGACCCCTGAAGCTCAAGAAATAAAACCAAGCATCAGTAAGTGGGATGCCTTCAAATTAAAAAGCTTCTGCACAGCAAAAGAAATCTTGAGTGTGACAAGAGAGCAAACAGAATGGGAGAAAATCTTTGTCAGCTGCTCCTCTGATGGGGGATTAATATCCAGAATATATAGACAACTCAGAAAGGTTAACAGCAAAACAAAGTAAAACAAAACAAAACAAAACCTAATTAATAAATGGGCAAAAGAACCAAACAGACTTTTCTCAAAAGAAGAGATATAAGCCAGGCGCAGTGGCCTACACCTGTATTCTCAGCAGCCTAGGAGGCTGAGGCAAGAGGATCTCAAGTTCAAAGCTTGTCTCAGCAAAAGCAAGGCACCAAGCAACTCAATGAGAGCCTGCCTCTTAATAAAATACAAAGTAGGGCTGGGGATGTGGCCCAGTGGTCAAGTTCCTCTGAGTTCAATCTCCTGCACTAAAAAACAAAGAAGAAGAGATGTAAATGGCCAACAAATACATGAAAAAATGGTCAATATCCATGGCAATCAGGAAAATGCAAATCAAAACTACACTGAGATTCCATCTTAATCCCATTAAGAACAGCAGTCATCAAGATTTTACTTCCTTTGGAAGAAGTTTTATCCAAAAGAAGTAAAATCAGCAAATTGTAGTGATATAGCACATCAATATTTACAGCAGCACAATATACAACAGCTAAACTGTGGAATTAACTCTGGTGTCCATCAATAGATGAATGGATTAAGAAATTTTGGTATATATACACAATAGAGTTCTACTAAACCATAAAAAAAAGAATGAAATGATGGCATATGTTGGTTAATGGATAGAAATGGAGAACATAATGCTAAGTGAACTGAAATCAAATTCCATGAACTGAAATCAAATTCCTTGCATGTATGATTTTGTCAGGATAAACCCAACTACTGTATAATTATAAAGCTCTAAAAAAAAAAAAAAAAAAAAAAAAAAAAAAAAAAAAGGGTATGTAAATCTCCAGTACAGGAAAAAAAGTTCCATAGTAAAAAGTTTTTGAAAAAACAGAAAACTTTTCACTTCCACCACAAAAAGTTAAATAAATGCACAAATTATATAAGGCATACAAGTTAGGAAGTGGTAGTGTTGTAAGGTGTGTGCATTTTCAGAAAAATAGTAAAACTACCAATTGTCACTGTCACTAGACATTAACAGTTCAAGGAAGTTATGCTATAATATCAAGGATAATCACTAAGAAAATAGTACAGTGGATATATGTTAATAAATAGGAAAAAAATAATTTCAATAGGTTAAAAGAAGGCAAGAAGAAGGAAAAAATATAAAACAGGAAAAACAAATTGAAAATAAATGCTAAAATAATGCTGGGATTGGCTAAATTTAGTCCATCGTTTCTGTATATAAAGTTTGACTGGAACATAGCCACGTGCATTTATTTGTTAGCTATGGCTGCTTTTGTGTAAAACATCAGAGGTAAATAGTACCACAGAGACCAGATGAACCATAACACTGAAAATATTTATTTAACCTTTTTAAAACAAGTTTGAAAACTTCCAAGATACCAGATTTGAACCTATGTATATCAGCATTATATACCACACAATGAACTAAATGCTCCAAATTAAAAGATGGACTTTTAAAATGGCTCTAAAAATAAGAGAAACACATCTAAACCACAGGGACACAACTATAGCTAATGCTATTGTTTGAGTTGCAGGTATGATTAAAAGTTGACTTCAAGGCAAAAAACAAATTGTTCAAGTTATAAAAGGACCACTTCATAATGACAAAAAGTTCAACTCACCTGGAAAATATAATAGCTCTAAATTTGTACACACCTACTAATATGGCCTCAAATACATAAGGCAAAAATTAACAGAACTACATACATACATACATACATAAAGAAAACCACAATAAAAATGAGAGATTTTCAATAAAACTCTTAGTAATTGAAAGCAAGCAGAATTAAAAAAAAAAAAAAAACCCGTAAGGATATATTAAAAAGAATTAACAAACCTGTCCTAATTAATACATATAGAAACCTGTATCTTACAAATGAAAAAATATTGTTTTTTCAGGTATACCCAGAGTATTTACCAAAACTGACTCTCTTCTAGGTTATAAACCAAGTATCAACAAAATTTCAACACAATAAAATTACACAAAGTATTTTTTGCCCACAATGCAATTAAGTTTGAAATCACTAACAAAAATACACTTTTAAAAATCAACACATATTTGCAAATTAAGAAATACACTTCTAAATAACCCGAGGGGGAGCAAAAAAAAATCTCATTAAATTCAAAACATAATTAAACTAAATAATCAAAATCTGGTTTCTTAAAACTAGCAGGATGCAGCAAAAGTGATGTCTGAGAGAAATATACTGATGAAAGTGACTATATCTAGAAGAAACCAGAGGGCTAGGGCTGTAACTCAGTGGTAGAAACACTTGCCTAGCATGTGTGAAGCACTGGGTTCAATCCTTAGCACTGCATAAAAAAGAAACAAAATAAAGGCATTCTGTCCTTACACAACTACGAAAATAATTTTTTAATAAAAAGTTTTAAAAAGAAACAAGAACTTAACAAGATTGTTAAGTTTAGCATTTACATCAGAAAGTTAGAAAAACAGTAAGATGAAAAGAAAAGCAGTCAAAGGAGGTAAGGAACAGAAGTTAATGAATCAGAAAACACACACAAAAGAGAGGATCAACAAAACCAATAGATGGTTCTTTGTAAAAACTATTAAAACCAATAAATGCCACTTAAGACTGTTCATGAAAAAGAGAAATCAGAAATAACCAATTTCAGGAATGTAAAGTGGGGTATCAGTATAAATCCTTGGACTTCAAGAAAGTTCATAAAGGATATTAAGAATAACACTCTGACAATAAACTTGCAACTTTAGATGAAATGAAAAGTCTTGTAGAAAAATAAAACATTCCACAGAACTGAAAAATCTGAATAGTTCTATGACTATTAAAGAAATTTGAGTATATAATTTTAAACCTTCCCATAAAGGCAATTTCCAGCCCAGATGCATTTATCAGTAAATTCTAGGAAACAGGAAGGGAAAAATATCTTTCATAAATTTTTTCAGAGAATACAAAAATAAGGTATATTCTCCAAACCTTGATACCAAAACCTATCAAGAACATTTAGAGAAATATTCAGGTCAATCTCACAAACATAAATGCAAACATTCTCAATAAAATGATAGCAAACTGATGCATCAACATATAAAAAGGGGGGCTGGGGAGATAGCTCAGTCGGTAGAGTGCTTGCCTTGTAAGCACAAGGCACTGGGTTCGATCCCCAGCACCCAAAAAAAAAAAAAAAAAGAAACATATAAAAAGGATCCACCAAGTTGGTTTTATAACCAAAATGGAAAGTTGGCTTAATATTCAAACTCAATGTAATTCAGAAGTAGGGGGGATACAGGAGAAAGGGTTAATGGGGAGAAAAAGGAAAATCATATCATCTTACTACATGCAAGAATAGTATTTGGTCAAATTAAAGACCCATTTATAATTTTTTAAAACTTTGTAAAATAGTATATAAAAGATAAATGCCATAATTTCCAAAAACAGTTGGACAAAACTAAAATAAACAGAACATATTTAAGGGTGTAATGTAAGACTGGAAACAAGACAAGGATGCTCAACATGACCATTTCTATCAGAAATATACTGTTATTAACCAGTGCAATAAAAAATAAATAAAAGGTACAACTGGAAAAGAAGAAATAAAGTTTCATTCACACATGATTGTATACAAAGAAAATCTAAAAAAAAAATCTGTATATAAATTATCAGAAAAATAATTCTTTCAGTAAACTTGAGAGAAAAGGGAAAAAATTTTAAGGAAAAGAGATGAAACAGGCTATGTGGGAATAACAGTCAAATCACTACACAATTCTAGGAAGTCTTTATTGCTCTTAAATTTTATAAATCCTAAATCAGTAATCGTAACAAAACTTCAAATTACCAGAGAGAAGACAGGAAGGAAGGGGAGGAAAATCTGAATGACTAACTTAGTAAGTTATTTAATCTTTCAGGACCCCAATTTTCTCATCTGTAAAATGAGACCTAAGAGTTTTCACAGTTAAATGAGAACATATTACATGTTTATATGTTTATCCTCTCTTCCTTTCTTTCCCATTCACTCCTTCCAAAAATATGATTTATTGTGATAGGCTCTCTCTTAGGCACTGGGACACAGCAGAATACTGTCTCAAAGGAAAATACAGAAACAAAATAACTAATTATAAAAATGTTTAAATGCTACAGACATATGACATAAAGAGAGATTATAGTGTTTTTTACCTCATCAGAGAGATCAGGAAGAGCATCCCTGGAGAAATGACCACCATTACTAAGCTCTAAGGGACAAACAGCGTTAACTAAGAGAAGAATAAGCATATACAAATCCTAGATTAGAGAACTGGCCTGTCAATAAAATGACCAATATCTCTGGAATGGAAAGAATAAGGAGGAGTCTTATGAATAAGGCTTGAAAGGTAGTTTGAGGTCAGTCAATTCTGGCTTACCTTGACAAACCCTTGAAATCGTTTAAACAGGAGAGGTAACAAACTGATCTGGAGTAAAACAAACAAAAAACAACTACAGTGCAGAGAATAAGTTATAGGAGAACAAGAATGAATATAGAAAAACCAGTTAGCAGCTTCTGCTAGAATTTAGGCAAAAATATTGATGGTTTGGATCAGAAAGTGAAGTTGCAGATTCATTTCTTCTAAGTATTTTTACTGAGGGGCTATTCAGTGCCAAGCACCATCATAAGTGCAGGAGATAGGTGTGGTGACACACATCTGTAATTCCAGCTACTGGGGAAGCTGATGCAGGAAGAGAACAAGTTCGAGGCCAGCCTGAGCAACTTAAAGAGACCCTACTCACAACAAAAAAATAAAAAGGGTTGGGAATGCAGCTCAGTGGCAGAGTGCCTCAGGTTCAATCATCTGTACTGCAAAATAAAGTGTTGGAGATAAAGAAAACAGACAAAAACTCCCCACCATTATGGGGTTTATATTCTAGTCAAAGAGAGATAGGTAAAATATTACTTATGCCAGATAGTTATAAATGCCAGGAAGAAAAAAAAAAAAAAGGGAAGGGAGAGAAGGGGTTGTCTCACTGTCCACATAATAAGAAAGGGTTTAGACTCTGGGCAAAGGATGACTCAAGAGTCCTGGAGATCTTATGACTGACATAAACAGAGTTAAAAGGGATGATATGTGTCCTGATGATCTCAAGATATTTAGTGATAACAGTGAAGTGTTCAGGGAAAAGAGGAAGACTAGGGAAGGCTAGGAGATGCACAGTTCTGGGGCCTCTCCTTTACTCCTGCCAATGATGATGTGGAATCCAGGGACTCGACAGCTTTAGACGGAGTACTAAAAGCTTTCAGACTCCCTCTCTACTCCAGGAGAAAGGTGAAAAACAGAGAAGTTTTGGTCTCAGGTGAAATCTCTCATTTCCTAATTCCTGAAAGTCAGTAAATTCCATTAGGACAAAACCTGTATCTTTACCACTATATCCCCAGAATACAGAAATGTACCTGACACACAGCAGACACTGGAAAAACTTTTTTTGAAAAAAATAAATGTACAAATGGAGCACTGTGTTTAAAGGCAAATAATTCCTGTTAACAAGGAAGATTTTAAATATATCCATATAAAGTATTACCACGCAGGGCTAGCCACAAAATAGTTCAAAGGAATATGGTAGCTTTGAGTACTGTTTGATTTTGAAACATAATCAAATTATATTGACTTTTAAGTTTTTAAATTGATTTATATATTCTTAAAAGCAATCACAATTTATACATTACAGGATTTAAAAAATATATATATATATAGTTACAACTTTTTAATACAAGTTATTATTAACACATGATTTAAAACTTATGGCCAGGTGCAGTGGCACACACCTGCAAACCCAGTGGCCTTGGAGGCTGAGGCAGGAGGATCAAGTTCAAAGCCAGCCTCAGCAATTTAGCAAGACCCTAAGTGATTTAGCAAGACACTGTCTCAAAATGAAAAATAAGGAGGGCTGGGAATGTGGCTTAGTGGTTAAGCATCCCTAGGTTCAATGCTGGTACAAAACAAACCTAGGGCTGGATACAGTGGTACATGCCTGTAATTCCAGTGACTTTCAGGAGGATGAGGCAGGAGGATCAAAAGTTTAAGGGCAGCCTCAGCCACTTATCGAGACCCTCAGCAACTTAAGACACCCTGTCTCAAAATAAAAAGGACTGGGGATGTAGCTCAATGGTAAAGCATCCCTAGGTTCAATCTTCATTGCCAAAAAAATAAATTAAAACCTATGAGTTCAGAAAACTTAAGTATTTCAAATTATTTTAGCATGTTTAATGACAATAATTTATCCTAAAATGTTTCTCAATCTTTTATTGCATCACTTTTGCTAACATATCTGATGAAAAATGCATAATAATATTGTTAAGCAGCAATTTTTAAACCAAGTATTTAACAATGCCACTCCAAACTATTATACAGTGCTCAGGTATGTAGATGATTAAACACACACACACACACACACACACACACACACACACACACACACTACTCTAAAATATAATTATAGGTGGGCTAGGTGGTGCACACCTATAATCCCAGGTACGCAGGAGGATTACAAGTTTGAGGCCAGCCTCAACAACTTAGGAAGACCCAGTCTAAAAGTTAAAAATAAAATAAAACAAAGGGGTGGGTATGTAGCTAAAGAGAAAAATGCCTCTGAGTTCAATCCCCTGTACTGCAAGAAACAAATAAATATAATACACACACACAGTTACAGTACACACTTTAAAAGTATCCTTTGATTATCCTACATCCAACCAAATTTTGTTCAATTACTTACATTCTAAAATTCAAATTGATAATTGTTGAACAAATTACTTATCAAAAATACATACCTGCCTTGCAAGCAGCACAAGGCCCTGGGTTCGATCCCCAGCACCGAGAAAAAAAAAAAAAAAAACATACCTTTCTCTTACAAAATCTGCTAGTTCTTTTGTTGATATCTGTCCATGTTTCATATTATGGTAGAGAACATCAAAGCCACTATTTTTTTCTCCCTAAAATTCAAAAGATATTTGATATTTAGGTTAGATATTTAGTTTAACAAAAAGAGAAAGAGGTAAATAAAAATGACTAGAGAATACAATGACCCTATATTATGCTTATCTTGGTATACAAATCTTATGATCTGGTAAGTTGTTTTTCCTTAATCTAACCACTATTATTCACAGTATGATTTTAAACTGTTATCAGTGTAATTCTACATGCTTTGATAAATGTAATTTATTATATAGACAGATATACACATGTACACACATCTGCTTATACCCCATAATCACCCATAATGGCATAATTAATGAATGTAAGTCTGAAATTTTAATGCAGCCTTAGAAAAGATTAGCAACAGACTTTTTAAAACTTGAAATCCCACTTCGATTCTTTTGAAACATACTAAGAAACTCTAAATCAGAGTTTGTGCTTTAAAATAACTAAATCTTGACCTCTGAGTCAAGATGCCATAATACTTATTCATCAAATAAGCATTAGACACCAGAAAACACTTTATAATTCCTATTCTAAATCCTTTAGTAAACTTAACTTGAGAGAGCTTAGAAAGAATAAATTTTAAGGAAAGAAATGGGTTATCTGCTTAGTCTTCAACTAATCAGAGTAATAGTTCAGATCACTACACTATTCTAGAAAATCTTTATTGCTAATCCTATAAATCCTAAATTAGTAAATCACAACAAAGAAAACATTAGAAATGTCAATTTAATCTGTGAAATAAAAGACCATTTATAAGCTAAACAAATCTCTTTACAGATTGGCAGGTTTATTTTTCTTGAGTGAAAATAATGAAGAATTGAATTTGTTGGAAATAAAAGCAATATCATAAAGCAAGTATTAAACAATCTGGAATCCAATTTTTCAACAGTTCACCAAAACAAGAAACATAGGAACTTCCAGTTATGTTGAAGTGATATCTAATAAACTCATCAGCTTGTCAGCATGCAAGTGACTGCCATAACAGCAACAAAAAGTGAAAATGTGGCATTTGTAATAATATAAACAATATCCTTAGCATTTTGAACAGCCACTTCTACTTATCATTACAAAAATAAAATCATAGTGTCTTTTTAAATTTATATTGCCTATTGATATCTTTTTTTAGTTGTAGATGGACACAGTTTCTGTATTTTATTTATTTTTATGTGGCACTGAGGATCAAACCCAGTGCCTCACACATCCTAGGCAAGCACTTCTAGCACTGAGTTATAACAGAAACCATAGTCCCTTATGAATCCAAACATTTCCATCGGGTTTCTGCAACTTTTCATGCTTAATATAAAGAAAAAATTTGTTATCTAATTTTAGTTTTTTATTTATGCTGGGGTTTTCAAGCAAATTTATTCCAGGCAAAGGTAAGAGGTAACCACTGCTTTTTAGCAAAAATATCATCATGCACATTTATAAATGAAATTACAAAAAAAATGAAGGATCTGATCCTCCAAAAAAATCCATTACTTGAATATAACACAGAAACTACACATATCTGTAGTTACACTGACTTCTGTAACAGAGCTGTGAACCTTGAAAAGACAAAAACACTAAAATATAAAATATAAAACCCAAGTCTAAGGCTCTCATGCCCCAAGGCTCTCATTTGCACATAATTTTAACAAATTAGGGTACCTGACTTCCTAATGTACATTATAAATATTTAAAGTATGGGCAAGAGTTACAGCTCAGTACAAGAGTGCCCATCTAGGGGTAGTGGCAGAGCGCTTGCCTAGCATGTGTGAGGCACTGGGTTCAATTCTTAGCACCGCATATAAATAAATAAAATAAAGGTTCATCGACAACTAAAGAACAAAATTTTTTTTAAAGTGCTTGTGTAGGATGTGGAAGGCCCTAGGTTTGATCCCTAGCATCACATAAGAAAAATTAAAGGGCAAATTGAAAAAGAATTGGAAGTGAAGAGCTATTACAAACAAGCACACAAACTATTAAAATAAATATTTACCAGGCTCACAGCGGAAAGACCAAAAAAAAAAATTTTTTTTTAAAGATGAACTCAAAGGCCATCTATTTAGCAAGGTAACAAGATACTGAGCATTCACAATACTATATACAAAAATCAAGAAAATGCAGGGCTGAGGTTATATAGCTCAGTGGTAGGTCAACTATCTAGCATTCAAAAGGCCAGTGCATCAATCCTCAGGACCATAGAAACCAAACACAAAAGGATTAAATTACCTTCAGAATCTGTATTCTGATTTAAGAAGCCCTTGAAGGAGTAAGTTATTTATTTGGGAAATCCAGATATCCAGACAGCATATTACCCAGGAATTCCCAGTAGAAGGAATGAGGATCATTTACTTGATACAAATAATATAGTAAAATCTAGTAAATTTAGCAAACAACATAGTAAAATTAATATAACAGTAATATACCTTAGGAAACAGTACTAGCTACTCTACCCCTCAGTTGTTCCCCCACCCCCCCAGGGATTTTTTTAGAACTTTATTTATTTTTACATGGTACTGAGGATCAAACCCAGTGCCTCACACATGCTAGCCAAGCACTCTACCACTGAGCCACAACCCATCCCTCGATTCTTAACTTGGAATGAATACTCATCCTAATACCATGATTCACAAGGAACCTCCGTCAGAGGCACTAATGACTAAACATAAACAACTTGCCTAGTTACAAATCCATCTGTTATTTCTTCTATTTGGAAATTCATTAATACAAAGGTCAAAAAATGCAGTGAGACTGCTAGGCACCATTTTCTCTAATACAATTTCACAACTTATTAACACAGATATTTATTGATCGTGAACATTTTCTTTGAAACACATTAATAATTTAAATATTTCAAATGAATATATTTTATATAGACATATACAGCTACACGCACACACATCTCCATACAGGATAAACATATTTGCATACATACATCCTTTTATTAAAAAACTTCAAAGTTGAGGTGTTTGACAAAGAACCTAGGTTTTACTGTCACCATGTCAAAACTTACCTTAAAGCCTAGATAAAAGATGACAGCATATTAAATACATAAGTTTCATAATTAATTTTATAACATTTTGTTTTCCACCTCCAAAAGAAACCCATACCCAAGTGGCTAAATTTTTAAGAGTAGGTACGTACATCAGTGCTCATCAGGCTTATTTTTAGCTGACTTATTCATTAATTTGATCAGTACTTGTGAATTAAGCAAATACATGTCCACAAAGAAATTTGCACCTGAATGTTCACAGTAGTATTATTCACAATAGACAAAAGGTGGAAATGAACTCAAATGTCCATCAACTGATGAGTAGATAAAAAGAAAGTGATATACCCATACGATGGAGTTTTATTGGGCCATAATAAGGAACAAAGTAGGCTGAGGGGTGGTGCATGCCTATAATCCCAGCAATTTAGGAGACTGAGGCACATAGATCACAAGTTCAAGGCTAGCCTCAACAAATTAGCAAGGCCCTAAGCAACTTAGTAAGACACTGTCTCAAAAAAAGTTTTTAAATAAAAATAAAAGATAAAAGGGTTGAGGATGTGGCTCAATGGTTAAGTGCTCCTAATACCAATCTCTGGTACCAAAAAATAAAAATAAAAAAGAGGTCTCCCCCTTTTTTGGTACATTCTACAACACTGATGAACTTTGAAAACATTATGCTAAGTGAAAGATACAGGTCTCAAAAAACCACATACTACTACATTTTCAAGTCCAGAATAGGGAAATCTACAAAAACAGAAAGTAGATGAATGGATTGCTTGAAGGCAGAAAGGTAAGGTAGGGGATGAGAGGCAAGACAGAGGTTTCTCCTTAAAGTGATGGAAATGTTCTAAAATTGTGTTTGGTGATGGTTGCACATATCAGTGAATATTACCAAAAAACAATTAACTGAATTCTATATCATGTTGCTGGGGATCAAACCCAGGACCTTGCACATGCTAGGCAATGCTCTACCACTGAGCTCCAACCCCCAGTTCGAATTGCACACATTCAATGAGTGAATTACAAGGCATATAAAAATATATATCAATAAAATTGTTTTTAAGAAGTAAAGTAAATGCTTTTTATACATTTCCCTTCCTAGGTCCTGTGTTAAGTATCTAACAAAACTCCGGAAGAGTTCAGCTTACCCTTCTTAATCAAAAAATTCTTACAGAGCAATTTTATTATTAACTGACAAAAACACTATCAATACCATTGCTGGTCCAATGAAGGTTTGCACTTAGATAGGATCTTTTATCAGTTGATCTCAAAACATTTTACAGAAGTAGTACTCTCATTTAATGTCCACTAGCTATGACTTGAAGTAAATCAAAGTTTGTTCTAATACCACCAAAAGAGTATTAAAAATCTTTGCAAACCAGGCTGGGACTGAAGTCAGTGCTACAGAACTTGCCTACAAGTGCAAGGTCCTAGGTTCATAATCCCCAGCACCGAACAATCAAAAATCTCTGTACCATAAAGAATGATAAAATTATGGCATTTGCAGGAAAATGGATGAAACTGGAGAATATCATGCTAAGTGAGATAAGCCAATCTCAAAAAACCAAAGGAAGAATGATAACGCTAATAAGTGGATGATGACACATAATGGGGGGTGGGAGGGGTTAGTGTTGGGGTTGGAGTTGGGTTTAGGGAGGGGGGCAGGAATGGAGGAAGGAAGGACTGTATAGAGGGAGGGGAGGGGTGGGAGGGGTGGGGGAGAAGGGAAAAAAATGGCAGAATGAATCAAACAACATTACCCTATGTAAATTTATGATTACACAAATGGTATGCCTTTACGCCATGTACAGGCAGAGAAACAACATGTATCCCATTTGTTTACAATAAAAAAAAATCTATAAAAAAAAAAAAATCTCTGTAAATGATTCCTAACATGAAAAAAAAAAAAAAAAGTAGTAGTAGTAGTTGTTTTCGCATCCTTGGAAGATTATAAGTTCAGAATCATGCAAGACCTTTAAAAGAATAAATTACTTGGTACCTACTGTTTCCTCTTCCTTCTCTAATTAAGTAAGATGATTTCAGTTAGCAGTTTGATGTATATCAGTCCAGATTCCTTTTTGCACATATATAGGCAAGATGTTACTTTTCATATGAAATGATATATGTTATCATATTGTTTTGCACTTAAATTATCAATTAAACCAAAATTTTGCTTAAAAAGTTTTAAGTCATTAAATCATTAAAAATGTTTAAGTTTCTTCTAGTCTAATACAGAGGTCACAAGTAAGGCAACCTTGAAATTTCTAATTCAAACGTTTAAATAAGTCATTAGGCCTATTTCTTAAAACCCAAAGGCATTTTTTATTTAATTTGACAACAACTTTATACTTTAAAATAAATACATATAATAACCTAGCATACTTATTCTTTAAGAAAAAATGATTTTGAAACTTCTTCAACAAACTTTTTAAGGGCAACAGTAAGTTAAACACTAAAAATAAAAACCTGGATATTCTTCACTCTTCATGAGAATAAGAATTGGAAAATAGGCAGAAGATAGATTGAAAACTGCATAATGAATTCAAATGATGGCTTCACTGAATATCCTTTTTAATTTTTAAAACATTTTAAATTTTTAAATTTCTCTCACACCTTTAAGAGGGGTGAGAGAAGGGTTAATAAGTGCTTCCTGTAAAGTATCAATGACATGCTTAAACCATCCTTACGTCCAAATCACCTCAAAAATAAATAACTAAATATCATCACTTCCTGCCCTGTCTACATTTCCCTGTTACTTTAGCTCTATTTATTAGACAACTATGAACAAGTCACTACAAAATATAACATCAATTTTGTCCCAGCATCTCAGGTATCATATTCACCCAATGTCCTAATTATAGGATGGCTTATATGTATAAAAGATACTAAATTGTCCTAGTGTTCTATTTATAGAAC
Source organism: Sciurus carolinensis (assembly GCF_902686445.1). Classification (NCBI taxonomy): domain Eukaryota; kingdom Metazoa; phylum Chordata; class Mammalia; order Rodentia; family Sciuridae; genus Sciurus; species Sciurus carolinensis. The sequence continues at coordinate 61,319,866 of NC_062218.1, forward strand.
AATCTGCATTTTTCATTTTTAATGATATTAAAGGACATATGAGCTCTAGATCATGATGTCCAACCTATTTTAACATACCTATGTCAATTTTGTTGGAATATTCACAGAAATGAAAACTTGGGACTTAATGGGCTAATACATGTTGTCACTTTATCCAGTGTTGTCTGGAAAACATTATGTAACATTTAACTATTTCTAAAGATTCTTTTTTCTTAGACTAGCCCTTCTAGTGAAGAACCTTTAAAGATCATTTTGATGGGAATTCAACAAATCTGCAATGACAGTCCTCCCATGCCATTTTTGCCTTGAAAATTGGTAAGAGGAGGGTAAAATATATGAAAGCAGTTCTTCTGTAAGTAAACAGGACATCACAAGATATAACCTTCTAGTCAACATTTTGTTTATATACTGAAATTTTCAGTCAGGATCTCTAAAAGTATTCTTCAGAGTCACTGGCAAGATATTGCTAAAGCAGAAAATAGTAATTAAAATAAGTAGAATGAGCAATTTTCAGCAGTCAGAACTATTTGCTGAAGGTACAAAAGTGACTCACATTTGTTGGTTGACCAAAGGGAAGAAATCATTACATTTTAAAAACATTACGTTTCAAAAAGGGGTTTTTATCACCCCTCGGATACTCCTCCCTAATCTTTTTTAATTATAACTTATCTCTTCCATTTAGTTAAATCCTTAAAGCTATCTAAGTAGATACATATGGGGTTCAGTAAAAACAGCAGAAGCAAGCAGTGGTGAGATCATTTTTAAAATTTTAATTCTGAATTTTCTGTAATAATCTAGAAACTACTTATCATTACTTTCAAAATGAAAAAAAAATTAATTTCAGCTTTCTCAACTCTTTACTCTTCCAGGAAACAGAAGGGTACTTTCTTAAGTAAGAATCTTGTTCACAACAGTACTTAACTCTCTAGTCCTTATAATTCATGAGTGGGAAAAAATGGGCAGAATCTAAGTATCCAAAGGGGGGATCAAAAATATAACAGCTTATCCATTTCATGGAAACCTATACAATCACTGAAAATTTTTTCAATAACTAATCATATGAGAAAAAGGTAGTAACATTTAAAAGTATCAAGACACAGGGCTGAGATTGTGGCTGGGTGGTAGAGGGCTTGCCTAGCACATGTGAGACACTGGGTTCAATTCTCTGCATCACATGAAAAGTAAATACAGATATTATATCCATCCATCTACAACTAAAAATATTGTCTTAAAGAAGTACAAAGATACAGAATTATATAGTACAAATGATCTTGATTTTTCCATTTCTAAAGATAATCAAAAGTTAAAGAGAGAGGTACAGGTAATTCTTATTGTGTACTCTTCTGTGTTTTACCTATCAGATAGCAATAATTGTAATTAAAAGAAAATTGTACTTAAGCATATTGTTTCGACCAACTGAAAACTCACATTCCTTGGTTTTAAAACCCATCACCACCAACTTGCTTTAATTATGTTATACATTCCCTCTTTTCCCTAAAATCAAGCAAACATTCTTTCCATAGCTTCCATACTTTTATTCCTTCAATTCCATGAGGAAGCATAAATATCTTCTCAATTTCAACACACAGTTCACTAATCACTTCCCAATTTCATTTTTGCTAATCTGGCCATTCTAACAACATCCTCTAGCACCTTTCCCAACAAGTCTCAGCAGCTATTATGCTGGTCTTTTTGTATCTCCCACATCTGATCAATTTATACTACCTTTGTGGACAAGACTAATACTAAAATTCTTCCAACTCTAATATCCTTTAATTCTTCCTCACTTAGAAAACTGAAAGCCAAACTTATCCCCTTTCCTTTATAAGTCCCTATGGCGCCATATTTCCAGTTGGATTCCTAAGGGTGGCTTCTGTAAACTGTTCTAGAATTATGATATCAGGATGGATAATTTTAAGAGATACTCCCACGAGTATCTCCCTACTTTCAAACACCTTATATTAATCAAATATGCAGGATGATTCAAAGCATAATTGTTTTCCCATCCTTTGCCTAAATAATTTAAGTAGTTCTGAAAGGATTAGAGTATTTAGGACTTAATGGGTAGGGCTAGAACAAAATATCAAATTTTTATCCTTTCCAATATCAATGTTCAAAAACCCTTCCTCTGAATTGAACTTATACAGACTCACTATTGATTTTTTAAAATATTTTGTTTTAGTCATAGGTGGACACAATACCTTTGTTTTATTTTTATGTGGTGCTGAGGATGGAACCCAGGACCTCACATGTGCTAGGCAAGCACCCTAACACTGAATCACAACCCAAACCCCACTATTGATTTTTCACCTTAAATTTCTTCAAAAAATAAGGCAAAAATACAAAACAAACAAACCATTCCTAAGGATCTCACAGTAAAATTTAGTGTAATCTAAAATTCTGTGATTTTAGAATGTCTACTTGTCAAGTCTAATGGAACCAGCTTAGATGAATCTATGGTCTGCATTTTCATAGCTTGTTGTAGTGAAAATTATTTGGGACTGGCTAACAAGCTAATAGTTATACAATAATACTTGTTTCATTTTTTTCATTTTGGTGAATGTTATTTGCTTGTATATACACTGATTATCTCTGGAAAGTTACTAAAAAATTGGCAACAGTGACTTCCTTTTGGGAGATCTAGATGGTAGATTTTTTACTACAAAATCCCTTTTATACCTTTTGAAAATTAACCATGTAAAATGGTTTACAAATCTGTAAAACTGTATAAAGTAAATACATATACATATGTGCATTTGTATTTAGTTTTAGTATATCCTCTGATGGGATAGCATCCTAAGCAGATATCCCAAACTACAATATTTGGGAATCTTAAATAATAAAAAGATTATCTATAAAAAAAATAGACTATCTATATTCTGGGTTCCTCTCATCATCTCAACTAATTTTATAAAGATATATATTTTAAATTTTTCATATGCATAAATGACCCCAAAGAACATGTGTGTCAATCTCTCATTTAAGATACTAAATTCAGACTAGATAATCAAGCAAAAATATAATAATGTTTTGCACAGGGTGAGATGGCACATGCCTGTAATCCCAGTGGCTTGGGAGGTTGAGGCAGGAGGACTGTTGAGTTCAAAGCCAGTCTCAGCAACTTAGCAAGGCCCTGAGCAACTCAGTGAGACCCTGTCTCTAAATAAAAAATACAATAAAGGGCTGGGGATGTGGCTCAGTGGTTAAGTGCCCCTAAATTCAATCCCTAGTACCCAAAAACAAAAACAAAAAAATTTTTTTTAAATATATATAATGTTTTGGATTTCAAAGTCCTATTAATAGCAATTCCAGATTTTTCAAAACCATTTTAATCCTCACAGCTTCTAATGACAGAATAAATTTTGGATATCTATATCCAAGCACTCCAATTTAACTTAATGTAAGTCAATATCCATGCAGTAAGAAACAAACGAAATGAGACTTCTATACTGGTTAAACAGTAAGGGAAATAAGGAAAATTTCATAATAAAAATACCTGAGATAAATGTTAATTTTTGCTAACTAGAAAAAGTCACCTAAGTAAAAACATCAGTTTGGGCTGGGGAGATAGCTCAGCTGGTAGAGTGCTTGCCTCGCAAGCACAAGGCCCTGAGTTCGATCCCCAGTACCACAAAAGAAAAAAAAAAAAAAAAAAAAAATCCGTTTGCTACAATATTACATTTACTAAAGAATATTTAGTGTCTGTGTAAATGCCTCATATATAGACTAAATTACTTTGTAAAATGAAGCTTATACAGTATTCAACTCAAGCATATTGTGCCTATATTTTCCCTTAAATAATGATTAGCTATGAAATTCATTCCTTTAATGCTTTTACTGAACTAATCTAGGTTTACATAAAAACATTAAGTCATTTTAATTACTCTAGTACAATATTGATATAATCTCAAGAATACTGTAAACTAGTATTCAATTCTTTGAGAAAGGCACTGCATACAGTTACTTAACTGTAATGTTGGTTAATACCCCTTTAAAGTTTACACATAATCTTTTAAGGCTTAACAACTGTTTTTACATATTCAAGGCAATGGTGTGGATTTCTGGTATCAAAAGTATTTTTGCTGTCCAATTTAATAGAAGAGAAACATTTTCAGCTTGATTATCAATAGTACTAAACTTTGTGCCAACTGACTTATCAGCAACAAAACACCTGGTGGGTAGGAAGTTTTGAATACATTTTTTTCTTCAAAGTCTGGTATTAAGTAAAGGAATTTTTAATTTAGCAACAATTCTAGTTCAGAAAAAAATATAAAGAATAAGGAAGAAACTGCAACTGTCAAATAAGCTTGAAGTTAGTTTCAATGATTCAAAATTTCCTCTAACAGAATTCGACAACAAAAAGGTTGCCTCTATATATGTAGGGGGAAGACAATTAATAGGTTGACTGATTAGAAACCTAAAACTTCAAAGGTTTCCCTTATTACACATCAACAATTTTTTTTAATTGATAAAAAATTTAATGCCACTTTAAACATGGGGGAGTGAAATTAATATAGTAAATTCTCAATTTTAAGGAATTATTTCATAAATGACCCTGAACTATGTAAATTTTTAAGCTGTTTTAAACAGACAACTATCAAATTCCCAGAAGCTGGTTATTTAGTTAGTTCCTAGACTTTCCTAGCTCATTTAGATTCCTCTAGAGCACTTCATGCTCCAATTTTGAGCTTCCAGCCCCAATGGGAAATAAAATGAAATGCAGTCTATTTTACTATTTGTGCTCAACAGTGGAAACATAGACAAAGACTAAAACACAAATTAAATTTAGGTTTCTCTCTAGATTTCAGATATTCACATTCCTCTATTAATAGGGTCAAACAGGGAACACCAAAAATATTCAGAAAATAGCTACAAACTGGGCTGGAGTATAGAGTGGTAGAGTGCTTGCTTAGCATGCATGATGCCTTGGGTTCAATTTTCAGCATGGAAAAAATATTTTTAAACGAGCCACAAAACTTAATTAATAGGAAACAAAATATAACTTTAAAATGTTAAAACATGATTTGAAATTATGTTAGCAAACTTAAAACACATTAATGCATCAAAAATATGCAAAACATTCAAAAGAACATCAATTTTTAAACAATTGTATATTTAGAAAAGTGTTTTGAGGCCAGGTATACTGGCCCACACTTGTAATCCAGCAACTCAGGAGGCTGGGACAGGAGGATCACAAGTTCAAAGCCAGTCTCAGCAACTAGCAAGGCCCTAAACAACTTAGCAAGATCCTGTCTCAAAATAAAAAAATTAAAAGGGCTGGAGATATGTCTCAGTGATTAAGTGCTCCTGGTTTCAATCCCTGATACCAAAAAAAAAAAAAAACCCTGTTTCTCGGGTTGGGGATTTAGCTCTGTGATAGCATGCTTGCCTAGCATGCATAAGGTCCTAGTTAATCCCCAGCACTGCAAAAAAAGTTGGGGTGGGCTGGGGGAATTTGCCCTGTCTTTTCCTACACAGTAAACCATAAAGATTTCAGTGAGGAGGTTATGTGCTTCACCTACAAAGGCCAGGAAAAACAGCCTTGATAGCTGTCTATGTCTGTCTGTCTGTCTTTCTCTCCATGTCTCTCTCCCACATATAATTCTTAGAAACATGCCTAAAATGTCCAGACCTCCAAGATCAGGACCTCCAAAGATAAGGACCCTGGTTAATGAATTTGACTTTGACTTAGAAAATAAACAAACAAATACATAGGGGAAAAAATGGTAATCCTAAATTGTCACTGTAAAACAACATGTTTAAAATTGACAGGCTAGTCCTAAAATTCATATAGAAATGCAAGGGACTTAGAATAGACAAAATAATCTTAAAAAGGAAAAAACAAAAAAAACAAAACAAAAAACCCAGAATACTCTCACTCCTGATCCCAAACTTATTACACTAAGCTATAGTAATCAAAATACCATAGTAGTGGCTGGCATAAGGATAAAAAATGTAACAAAATTAAAAATCGGGAAATAAGCCCATACATCTATAGTCAAGTGATATTTGATAAGAGTGCCATAGCAATTTAATAGAAAAAAAAAAAAAGACTTCAACAAATGGTGCTAGAACTGGATATCCAAATGCAAAAACTTAAATTGTACCCTTGCACCACACATAAAAATTAACTTCCAATGAATCACAAACCTAAATAAATGACCTAAAACTATAAAACGCTTACAAAGAAAACCCAGGAGTAAAGTTTCAGTTGGGCAAAGGCTTCTTAGATACAACAACAAAGCACAGGTGACAGAAAAGTAAATAAATCAGAACTTACCAAGATTTCATCAAAATTAAAAACTATGTGCTCCAAAGGCTGTTATTAAGATAGCCCATAGAAGGGTAAGAAAATAGTTCCAAATCATATATCTGATAGGAAATATGTATCCAGAATATAAAAAGAATTCATACAACCCAGTAATAAAATGACAACAATTTTAAAATGCTAATAGATTTAAACAATTCTCCAAAGAAAACACAAAAATGGAAATAAGCAAACAAAAATATGCTTAACATCATTAGCCATATAAAAATGCAAATCAAAACCACAATGAGATGCTATTTCACATCTCCCCATTATAACATTAAAATTAAAAAGATAGTAAGTGTGGATGACAAAGTGAAAAACTGGAATCCTGAGACATTGCTGGTGGGATTGTAAAATGCTGCAGCCAGTTTGGAAAAGTTTGGCAGTCCCCTGAAATGTTAAATATAGAGTTACCATATGACCCAGCAATTCCATTCCCAAAAGAAATGAAAACATATGTTCACACAAAAACGTGCACAACAGTGTTCATAGCATTATTCATAATAACCAAAGTGAAAACCACATGTCCATCACTGATAAATGGATGAGTAAAATGTGAAATGTAATATTATCTGGTCATAAAAAAATTAAGCACTCATACACACTATTTATGGAAAAACCTTCAAAACATTATGCTACGTGAAAGAAGCCAGTCACAATGGTCCCATTTATATGATAGGTGCAGAACAAACAAACCTAGAGAGGCAAAGAGCAGATTATTTGCCTAGAACAGAGACATGGGGGAAATGGGAGGTGAATGGTAATGGGTAAAGGATTGCTTCTGATAAAATTGTTCTAAAATTAATTGTAGTGATAGTCTGCACAACACTATGAAAATATGAAAAACCCTTGAACTGTATACTTTAAGTGGGTGTACCGTTTGGAATGTGAATTGTATCAAAATAAATAGTAATAATAAATAATATCTAGTAAATATTATAAATATTATATATAATTATTTATATATATAAATATTATAATATCTAGTAAATATCTAGTAGTATCTAATAAATAATATCTAGTGTATACTCAGTTTGTGGCAAAGAAGGAACATTCAAGACAAGTAACTATAACTTTTTATTACGAAGCATATCTATGCTTGAAACACCTAGAATTAAAAATTTAACATACCCTCCTTACAAGCTGAGAAATTACTCCTTCAAACATTTCTATCCTAGCCAAAATAGAATTCAAGTACTTGGAACTGTCAGGATATAAAAATGAGATTCACCCAAAATACCTGAGTAAACAGGTTTCTTTCCTGTACATACCTGAACTGTGTACTTTCTTCCCATTACAACAAACAATAAATGCAAAAAAAAAAAAAAAAAAAAAAAACACTCCACGGGGAGATTGAGAAGTCATTCTCAAAGAAGAAACTAATACCAAGTTGAGATACGTGGAAAAAATGAGGAAGGGGGGAAAGAGGACTAAGGGAGATCTCCATGCATTTAAGCCCAGGGAGTTCAGTTACATTAAATCAACTTTCGTGCGCTTTGTGAGCAGGCCTAGAGGCAAAGTCCCGGGCGCAGACCCACGAGCCTAGCAGAGCTGCGAGGCCGAGAGGAAGTGTTGATCCAGTCCAGCCCCGCACTGGCTTGCGTGTGGAGACGGTGGGGGCCTGACGCGCTAAGACGCGGGCCTGCGGCGCGGGAAGACAACGAGCCCCGGCGCTCCCTGGCTCACAGCGTCAGGCTCTGTGCCGGGCCCGTCCTCCGCGTCCGAGCGCCGCTCACGCCCCGCGCGGAGCGCGCCGACGCCCGGAGCCTCCGGTGGGGCCGGCTCCCGTCTCCCGCCCCATCCGGCGCTTTGTCCCGGCCCCGCCGGCGGGCGGTCCCTCGGTGTCCCCGCCGCGGGTCCCGGGCCTCGCTGACAGCCCCCGCTCCCAGGAGGGCTGCGAGCCCGGCAACCCCGACCGGTCGGTGACCAGTCGCCCGCCGGACCTCAGTCAGGCGGGACCTGGGAGGCTGCGGTCCGAGGACGCTCGCCCTGCCGGAGAAGCCGCCGCCGCCGCCACCGCCCGAAGCGCACGCAGGCCGAGGTCGGGCGCCGAAAGCTCGGACTCCGAAACCCACACTTGTTTCCAACATCCCGCGCTTACCCAAAAATTCTCGACAAAATGCGCCATGACCATCGTGCCGCCGCCGCGCCGGGTTCCGCGTCCGCACCCGCCCGCCGCTGTGTAAACACGGACCCGGCCCCCACGGCGCCCCCGCCTTTCGCCGCCGCCGCCGCCTTCTTCCCAGAGACCGGCCCGCACCCTCCAAGGCGCATGCGCCACCTAGCGGCCGCCGCTGCGGGCGAACTCTTAGACGCCTGGGCCTCGGAGGGCGCATGCGCCGCGGACCGTGCCCGTGTTTGGGTCGCCCTCTGCACAGTCCGGCTGGGCCAGGTTGACTGAGTACTCCTTTGGGAATGGTGAAGAACCGGGTCCTTGAGGAGTCACCCGGAGACTGCCCGCGCCGTTTGCGGTGCGATGGGCTCTGGTCCGGGGACGGAGCGAAGAAAAAGACCCTGCCCCTTCCTCCCCACCAGGCTCGCTTCCCTGGCCTTCGAGGATCTCGAACAGAGCAAAGTCTGGGCCAGCTGGGACGGAGGAAACTTGGCGGCTGGCCACCCGGTGGAGACTGGGAAACCTTTGGTCAACAGGGTGCCTTTCCTTGACAGGGAGCTAAAAACCAAAACAAAACTATTTGAGGCCGGAAAGGGAGGAAACGCCCAGTGTCGCCGGAGCGCCTTGGAGCTGCGAGAGACCCAGCACCAAGGCCGGAGCCGCTGACCTCTAGCCCGCCCGGAGCCAGCCAGCCGGAACCGCCTGCCCAGGGCAGGAACGTGACCGAAACAAGCGAGTTTCCCCAACCCAGGCGGTCAAAAACAAGTCTCTTCTAGAACGTGTTCATAAAGTCCATGGTTCTCTTGGCAACTTGTATATTTTGGAAAAAGAAACAAGTTTTGACATGCCTTATCCTAAGACAGGAACTAAATCCCCTTCCCACACCTTTCTTTCCAAAGTTAAAAAAAAAAAAAAAAAAAAAAAAACTTGTGGAAGTCTCAAGTTCACTGTCACCAGGTTAGCTAGATCCAGAATCTGTGTGCAGTTCTTGAGGCCAAGCTCCACAAATAGATTTAGTGTAGCTTTAACAACAATATACCTCATACCTTCCTAGATCTTCGGTTTCAAACGTAATGGACATTACAATGTAACTTTCCTTATGAGACATTATTTTTATCCATGCAATAAAAGTTAAAACCATGCAATGCTTTCATATGATGAAAAGGAAATACTTGTTTTATTTGATAATGGTACTGTGTTTATATCTTTTTAAGAATATCTTCTAGAAATAAATATGTAATGATAAGGCATCTAGGATTTAATCAAGAGTGATTCATGGGAATGAGAATGAGTAAGAGTATAAATGAAACAAGATTGGCTATTTGAGTCAGGAGGTATCACAATACCAGACCTTAAATTATAATACAGAACTATAGTTACAAAAACAGGATGATCTTGGCACTAAAACAGGCATGAAAACTAATGGAATAGAAGACACAGACAAACTCACATAAATACAGTATCTCATACTTGACAAAGTTACCAAAAACGTACATTGAAGAGAACCTCTAACAAATGGTGCTGGGAAAACGGGAAATTCATATGTAGTAGAATGAAATTTAACCCTATCTCTAACCCTGCACAAAACTCAAAGTGGATTAAAGACCTAGGATCAAAGACCAGAAACCCTGCATCTGCTAGAAGAAAATGTAAACCCAACACTCCACATATAAGCTCAGGAACTAACTTCCTTAACAAGAATCCCAAAGTACAAAATCAAAGTCAACAAATCGGATGGCATCATATGCAAAAGCTTCTTCACAGCAAAGGAAACAATCAAGAGGGTAAAGAGAGAGCCTACAGAATGGGAGAAAATCTTTGCTCCTCAGGGCATTAATATCCAGAATATGCCCAAAAAAAAAAAAAAAAAAAAAAAACCCACCAAAAAAAATAAACCCAATGACTTATGCAGTCAATGCAATTATAACTGGGAATTTCTCAAAAGCTATACAAGAAACTTAACACCAAAAAAGATAATCAATAAATGGGCAAAGGAACTGAACAGACCCTTCCCAAAAGAGGAAATATAAATGGTCAGCATATATATGAATAAAAGGTTCAACATCTCTAGCAATCAGAGAAATTCAAATTAAAAGTACACTGAGATTTCATCTCTCAGTCAGAATGGCAACTATCAAGAATACAAATAACAATAAATGTTGGCGAGGTGTGGGGAAAAAGTACTCTCATACAGTGTTGGTGGGTCTGCAAATTGGTGCAACCACTCAGGAAAACAGTATGGAGATTCCCCAAAAATCTAGGAATGGGGTTGGGGCTATGGCTCAGTTGTAGAGAGCTTGCCTAGCGTGTGAGGGGCACTGGGTTCCATCTTCATAAATAAAGGAATTGTGTCCATCTACAACCAAAATGTGTGTGTGTGTTTTAATCTAGGATTGGAACCACCATTTGACCCAGTTATCCCACTCCTTGGCATGTATCCAAAGGATTTAAAATCAGCATACTACAGTGATGCAGCCACATGAATGTTTATAGCAGCACAATTTACAATAGCTAAGCTATAGAGCCAACCTAGATGCCCTTCAACAGAAGAGTGGATAAAGAAAATGTGGTATATACACATAATGGAATATTACTCAACCATAAAGAAAAATGACTCTGGAGTTGGGGTTGTAGCTCAGTGGTAGAGAACTTGCTTAGCATATGTGTAGCACTGAGTTTAATCCTCAGCACTACATTTAAATAAATAAAGATCTATCGACAATTAAAAAAATTTTTAAAGAAAAATGACTGACATTTATAAGTAAATGGATGGATTTGGTGACTATTATGCTAAGTGAAATAGGTCAATCCAAAAAAAACCAGAAGTTGAATGTTTTTTCTGATATGTGGAAGTTAACCTCCACTAAAACAGGAGAAGAAAAGAAGTTCAGTGTAGTAGACAAAGGGGAATAAGGGAAGGGAGGGGGATAGAAAAAGGAAAGACAGTGAAATGAATCTGACATAATTTTCCTATGTACATATATGAATACACCACAGTGAATCTCACCATCCTGTACATCCATAAGAACTTAATTTAAAAAATATAATTATGGGTAAATGGCAGAAAGATCAATAGAGGGAAAGGCTAGGGGGAGGGAAGAGGAAGGAGAGGTACTGGGAACTGAATTAAAACAAGATATATTCCATGCTTTTATAATTTTGTCAAAATGGATTCTACTGCATGTGTAACTAAAAAGAACCAATCCTGGACCCAATGCAATGCTTTCAAGGATCTCATAAGCCACACGTCCTGGTCCCTCTCTCTCTCTCTTTCTCTCTCTCAGACACACACAAAATTTATTCTAAAAATCACATGGGTTCCTCTGTCACTTATGAACTGATGCCTTACACTCGCTCATAACCATAAATTCCTTCTCCCATAACCAAGAATATTCAGATCTTTATCTCTTGCCGTATATTTTCAAAACAAAAGGTGAACTCCAAATGAAGTGAAAATATGTGGGTAGTATGGCTATCCACATTAGAGATAGACTGCTTTGAACTTCAAGCAGAATTTAAGCAGGAGTACTTGGGTAAGAGAGAAGTTAACTTGTTAAATCTCTCCTCTCAGCTTGAGTACAGTAGATTCTTGCATAACAAAATACTGTTTCCCAGTAGTGTCAAGCATGGATTTTCTCTCTCTTGGTGTTTCAATTTGTGGTTAAAACACTGACTAGCATAGTATTCACAATATTTGTATATGCTACCCTGGATCTATCTGTACTCTTACATCTTACTCTGACATTTACAGAAGATAAATATTCTGTGTATTTCAAGTATTCGTAAGGTCCTTTAGGACCAAAACATTATGTGTTGTAATTATGCCATATTTAAGTTGTGGAACTTTATAAACAGTGATTAAGGTGACTATGTTTCAGATAAGATGATGTAGTATAGGAAGAATGTGGGTATCAGTCACCTTCTGTCCTCTCAAGTGAGGTTTCCAGGGATGAACAGATACTCTGGCAGAGCATAGATAAGACTCTGAGAGAGCAACACTCACATGCCTTAAAGTGTTTGTGCCACACACATTTAGCTCTTGCTTATCCAAATACATTTTCAAATTATTAAAAAGTAACATAGATAACAACAGTGTACAACTCACTGCCCATAATACCTGTCACCTCATAGTCACTTAGTAAGTGTTCAGTGAATGAATGAGTGATTAAGCTTATCAGAAATGTCAAGGTGGATGAGTCCTTGGATATGCAGTAACTCCATTCTTTTACTCATGCTCTTTAATACATGCTAGGCCTTAGAGCTTATAGAAAATATCATTATTTAAGTCCTACTTAGTTTAATTTTCCCATATTACTTTAAATATTTTCAAAATATTTAAATATTTTCAAAAGAATTATTTTGAACTTGAGCATGCTTCTTAAAGGACAGAGTATTTTTAATAATGAAAATAAAATAAAATTTTAAAATATTCAAACTCTGACCCAAGCATGTATATAGTCCAAAACATTCTTGCACTGTTAAAACATAATCTGAGGGGCCTGGATTAGTGACTCAGTGGTATGGCATTTGCACATAAGACACTGGGTTCAATCCTCAGCACCACACAAAATAAATAAATAAAATAAAGGTATTGTGTCCATCTACAACTAAAAAAATACAAAAAGTTAAAAAATAATAACCTGATAAATGGTAGTACATAGAAGAGGGAAAATTCACACAAAATATCTTAAATCTAAATTCTTTGATTTATAAAATATGACTTGAAAAAAAAAATAAAAAATAAAAAATAAAAATAAAATATGACTTGTCTCCAAGATTTAAGGGCTCAATCTCTTAGGCAAGGCACCCAAAGCACTTTTACCTTTTTACTCCTTAATATGAGCTCCCCTTTCCAAGACTGGGTTCACAGCTCAAAGCACATTAATCAACATTTAGTGCCAAGGATCATTTCCTCAAAACTGTATTGAAAACTAGTTCCATTTCAGAAGAGTTGACTACAAAGTAATACACATTGTCCTGTTTTTTTCAAAATAATTTTGCAAATGTACTTCTACTTGTCCCCAGAATGAGAGTGACAGAAATGGTCTCCTGTAAACCTCTGTTTCCTACTGATTCCTTCTATTGGCAGAATCCTATGTCAGTTGCTGGAGTTCTTCTCTATACTCATCTTGTGCTGGATGGTAACAAGTGGCAAAATAGCTGAGCTTCACTAAAAGGCTGTAGATCTCAGAAGTTTGGAATTCTCTTGTTTCTCCATTCAGTAGCAGCACATTGAAAGCAAAATCCTAGCAGATGGTAGCCAGGCAGGCCACTATGAGGACCAAGAGGTAGAAGAAACATGTTAATTGAACTGCAAAATAGAGCTAAACCTATCCCTGTGTACAACCTTCTCAGTTCAGAGCAGCTGGCCAGCACACCTTTCTTCTCTCCTAAGTACATCTGACCTTGACAGGCCACTTCCTGATATGGCACCATCCCTTCTGCCAGAATGTTTTGTCCTTTCCCAGGGGTTCCCTTAACTGGCAGTTGTGGAAGAAGCACAAAAACATTTGACAGGTTGTTCAAGGGTGTTACACTGCTAGTGACCACAAGGAACACAATGGGGCATCAAAAACAAGAAAAGAGAATGTACTAAATTACAGAGTCAAAAGGTAATAAAAGCATAAATGTTTGTCATTAATGTTAAGTGGAAAGGCAGACAATGACATGGAAAACATTAACATTATAAAATGTAAAAATGTGCCTATAAACAGACAAAAAGGAAATATGAAAAAATAAAAAATGTATATGTTTAGGTGGTGAGATTACAACAGTTATTAAACATTTAAAATTTATTTTGATATAACAACATTGTACAATTTAAAGAGCAATCCTTGTTCTTTGTTTTTGTTTTAACATATATATAATTGGGTCTAATTGTCTTTAATATCTTTTTGTTAACTCTCTCATATATTTAGTCAGTAATATTTATTGAGCACTTATTAAAATAAAGACTTTATAATTTTAAGAAATTCACAATCTAATAAAGACTCATGATGCACATGATGGAAATAATGACCATTATAACAATAATGTGCATGAAAAATTGCCTGGCACGTACTTGGCAATGAATGAACATTAGTTAAATGAATAAGTTAATGAATCACTGTTCCAGAAGAGTAACCTCAAAGAAATTCAATTTGTTCTTCTCTCTTCCTTCTTTCCTTCCTTTCTTCCTTTCTTCTGTCTTTTTTCTCTCTTTTTCTTTTTTTCTTTCATAAGAAAACTGCCCTAGATTCACTGGGAGTGTCCTCCTTCAGCACAGGGATTTGAGGGTTCATGGAGTAGTGGAGTCCATAGCAATTTCTGAAACAGCCCTCTTGGAAGCAGGCGGCTTCCCTAGGAGAAGACTGCTTATATAAAGTAGAAGAACAAAGTAGCAGGAATTGTACCATAAAAACTCAAACAAGAGGCACCCTAAGCTAAGAATGGAGGAAGTATGCTTGGTCATCTTTGAAGACACATGAGGACTGGGAGGGGATCTGAGTCACCAGTTACTCTGTTAGTCTCCCAGAAGTTCATGTGCTGGAAACTTGGTTTCCAGTATGAAGGTGTTCAGGTAGTGGAACCTTAAAGAGTTGGGGCCTAGTGGAAGTAATTGGGTTGTGGGAGCACCATCCTTGGAATTGATGAATGAAGGGCTCATGGAACCGGATTATTTCTGCACGAATGGATTGTTATAAGGGGGTCTGGCACCTCCCATGAATCCCTCTTCCTCATACTCTGCTTATACTCTCACATGTGTACTTGCCATTGTGATGCCATCTACCAGGAGGCCCTCAAAAGAGCCAAGCAGATGCCTGTGTCATGCTCTTGACCTCCAGAGCTATGAGCTAAATAAACCTTTCTTCTTTATAAAGTATCCAGACAAACCAGGCATGGTGGCACACGCCTGTAATCCCAGTGACTGGGGAGGCTGAGGCAGAAAAATCTGATCTCAAGTTTGAGGACAGCCTCAGCAACTTAGTGAGACCCCATCTTAAAATAAAAAATAAAAAGATTTGGGGTGTAGTTCAGTGGTAGAGTGCCCCTAGGTTCAATTCCCAGTATTGCAAAAATAAATAAATAAATAAATAAATAAATAAATAAATAAATAAATAAATAAATAAAAATATTCAGCCTCATTTATTTTGTTATAGCAACAGATAACAGATCAAGATTCCAGTAGACAAGCACCTTCTGCCCACTTTGTAGCACCAGATTTCAGCAGTAACAGAATGTACCACTGGCCTCATGTATACATTTAACATTTATTTATCACCTATTCTGAAGTAGGCCCTCTTCTAGATAACTGGAGTTACAGTGGTGAACAAGGAAAGTAATTTTGCTGTTCTCCTGGCACTTACTGTGAGAAGATAGACCACAAGGAGATAAATAAATGAGACCTTTTTGGATAGAGATATATGCTAGGAAGATAATTAAGGTAGATTGCAGTAGGGAGAGGGGGCATCTTCTTCATCTAGAGCAGTCAAAAAGTCCTCTCTGAGTAAGTGGCATTTGAACAGACCTGGATATGCTAAAGGAAACAGTCATGCAAAGATCTGCAGAGAAGTCCATGTTAAAGATCAACAATAAAACTCAGTAAAGTTCATTTGCTCAAGTACTTGGAAAGGAGATCAGTGTAGCTAGAGTGCAGTGACCAAACAAAGGGTCTGAGATGAGGTCAGAAAGGGAGGTAGAGTTAAGGAAGTCAATACAGGATTTTAAAGCAGTAGAATGATATCATCTGATTTGGGTTTTTAAAAGATCAATATTGACTGCTCTGTGAAAAGTGATTATAGTGGGACAATAATTGGGAGGGCACTTAAAAGACTATAGAGCACTTGGTTAGCATGTGAGAGGCCCTGGGTTCTACCCCCAGCCCTGGAGAGGAGAGGGGCAGGATTGAATACTCCTGGCAAGAGAAGATGATGGCAGAGACTAGGTGACAACAGTGAAAGTGGCCAAAGTGATTAGGCTCTGGATCTATTTAGATTCTAAATCTGACTGCTCATTAGTGGATCGGTGTCGAGCAGTAAGAGAGGAATCGTTTGGTTCCAATAAGTGGATTTTATTCATGCAATGCACACTCAACTTGACATTCCTAATAATAGCAAGTCACAAATACATTGAAGATTCACTCCCTTGTTCACCTAGAGTCCAATCCCCATGGACTTACTCAATGCAACGTCTCTTAGCCAAGAAGTCAGTCAGCAAGACCGAGGGATTCTTCTCAGCCTTAGCCTCTCTCAGCTCCTCGGATGTCTTTGGATGTCCTCGGGTGTCCAATAAGCCAGAGGCTGGATGGCAGTCGTCATTGCAGGAGAGGTGATCAGTCGTCTGGCCTCAGTGACAACGGTTCATCAGCAATCAGTGATGGAGTGAACAGCAGCCCGGGCAGTCAACAGACAGAGCGATGTGGAGTCCTCTGGTCACGGTGCTGCTGACAGTTTGCTCCAAAAGTCCAGGGGTTTAAATAGTGATTTTCAGCCCAGCATGCTCTGGTCTTCATTGAAAAAGACCAGAACACGACTATACTAGGAGCCACCACTCAAATCATAGATAAAGGTTCATATCAGCATTGTTCAGGAGTGTCATCCTGCCACACAGCAAGTTTGTCACCAGGTGCCTTTATTTTAGTTTTACAAGTCCAGGCAAATACCAAATACAGCTTATTATTACTACATAACACACAACTAAATAGCAATTCCTATTATTTCCTTGTCTCATTACAATCAGATACAGGGTATGAAGGGGAGAAAGAAATCAGGAATGGTTTTAGGAGTTGTGCCTGAGCAGTGAGGTGTAAAATGGTGCCACATACATAGAAAGGATATGGAGAGGAACTGGTTTGGAGAAACAGAAGAAAACTCCAGGGTTCTGTTTTAAACTCATTACATTTGAAGGGCCTATTGGAATTCAAGTGGAAATGTCTAACAAGCAATTGAATATATGATTCTGGAGCTCAGGACAGAGGTTGCATTCAAAGCATAAACTGAAGATCCATCAGCGAATATCAGATAAGACTTTAATGAAATCACATAAAAAGAAAGGAGGCTGTGGTGTAGCTTGGTGGTGGACCATGAGCCTAACTCGCACAAGGCCCTGGGTTAGATCCCCAAGCGCCAAAGAGAAAAGAAGAAGGGTGGTGAGGGAGGGGGACAAGGATAAAGCAGAGGAAGGAGGAAGAGAAAGACAGAGGCTCTGGAACTGAGGGAAAAGAATTGGGGGCATTCCTGCATTTAGAGGCCAGAAGTAGATGAGTCAGCAAAGGAAATTAATGTAAAGGAAAATATGGAAGCCTTGAATAGAGAACGTTTTAAGTGGACAACAGATGACAAATATTGAGAAATGACCATCAGACTTAGCTAGATAGAGGTAGCCCTGGCAGGTGTTGATTTTTTGAAGTGGTGGAAGAATAGATCTGATTGAAGTGGATTGAAGAAAGAAGAGGAAGTAGACAGGCAAGTGTAGACAACTCCCTCAAGAAGCTCTGCTGTGGGACTAGAGTTTTGGCTCAGTGGCAGAGCACTTGCCTAGCACATGTGAGGCACTGGGTTCGATCCTCAGCACCACATAAAAATAAATAAGATAAAGGTTTTGTGTCCACTTACAACTAAAAATATCTTTTAAAAAAGAGAAGCTCTGCTGTGACAGGGAGCTGAATAGGCAGGGGTTGAAGGGAATAAGGAAGAGAAGGAGAAGCAAGAAGACAGGACAGTAATAAGGTAAGCTTGGGTGGCAGAGGGGATGAGCCCAAGAGATGGGAGATGATTGTAGAAATGTTCTTGGGGAAAGGAAAGAACATCGGAATCCAGAGTAAAAGTGAAACCTTAAGAAGGTGTTTCTAGATTTCTAGGTGGGTAATAAGTCTAATAGGGTCTTGATCAATTAGTCAGAAAAAAATAAGAATCTTACCTGTGTGGCATTTTAGTTTTACATATTAAAAGCCTCCTTCATGTAGTATCTTACTAAATCCTCACATTGACCCTGTGAGTCACTACTATTGTTCCAGTTTTCCAGATGAGAAAATATGCTCCAAGAGATTAAACAAGTTGCCCAAGGTCATATAACAAGTATGTGAGAAACTGCTGCTGATTCAGTAGTACAAGAGAGATATGAGCAAAGTGTGATAGAAGGAAGGAAGGCCTCAAGCAACAAAACAGGTCACAAGAGGAGAAAGAGTCCAGGATGGAAGTTTTACTCATCTACCAGGCCTTTAATTTATGGGGTTGTTCTTTTTTGTCATTTTGTTTTAAACTGGTGGGTCTGCTATTCAACAGTTTCCACATTCTTTTCATGAAGAGATTCTTTTTTCTTTTTTAAGGCAGAGTCTCAATTTGCTGAGCCTGACCTTGAACTTGGGATCCTCCTGCTTCGTTCTCCTGAGTCACTGGAATTGGGGTGTGCACCTCTCATCCCAGTTGAGACCTCTTCCTTTGGGACACCCTCCTTAGTTCAGGTGCTGTACATGGATGTGGATGCTAATAAAACTCCATAAAATTTTTAAGGAATTTAATTTGCAGTCTACTGTTTAAAAAGCCTTTTCGGTCTGTCCTGAAACATACATATAATTCTTCAAAACTCGAATTTGAGTAAAAATCTGGAGTTGAACCACCCTAAACAGGACATCTGGTCATTGTATTAAAAACCAGTCCCTTATGATTGGTTGAAAGAAACAGAAAACCAAGTCAGCCTGTAAACAAGGCTGTAATGTCCTCTATCAAAATCCTTAAGAATGAGCTCTCAATTCCGATTAACTATCTGCCGGAAAGAATTACTCTGAGTCAATGTGGTTAGATTCAAAGGTAAGGAAATAAGGACTGGGGGTGTGACTCAGTGGCAGAGCACCTGCCCAACACCTGGGAGGCCCTGCATTTGATTCCCCAGCACCTATGCACATACAAAAACAGGTAAGGAAAAAACATTTTTGCTTCCAGTCTTAAAATGCCATTGGAAGGCATCTGCCTTTAATTTTCTTTATAGTGTTTCAAGGACAAACTGTCAACAGCTAGTTATATTTTTTTCTCACTGAGGTCCAGAAAATGTATGTTATTTTTTTCTTCCCCACCTCCCACATGCCTGCTAAAAATCAGTTCTTTATTCAAAGCTGTCTTCAAATTATGTTCTCCAAAATAAGAAAGTTACCAAACCATTGCTCTCTGTATAATCTTTCTTATATTGCTATTCTCCTCCATATTCACTGATAGATACATCCTTTAGATTGAGTAGTTTATATCTTATCACAAAAAAACCTGTTTTTGTGCAAAAATACTGTTCTTTGTAATTTCTTTTTTGTTTTGTTTAGTTTCTCCCTTGCAGGCTTATGTATTTGTATTGGTGGATGTATATGGGGAAGAGTGAACATTTACTCTTCTTTTTTTACTCTTAAAAATACATCATCTCTTACTTTTCAGCTGATACATGGACTTTCATATTGGGGGGGCAATATTTATAATTCTATTTGTCTAGCTGCCCATTCATTCATTCAACAAACTTTCTTTAAGCCCTTACTGTGTGTCGGCAGTGCTTTAGATGTGTGATATACAGCAGTGAAGATAATAGACAAATCCTGCTCTCAAACATCTTACGACCAGTAGAAATAAGCAAAAATAAACAAGTAGATATATAGTATAATGTATAATGAGTGAGTTGAAACAGGAGTGTGATACATGCTATATTAAAACATAAAGGGCAGAATAACATTATGTTTAAAAATAGCTTATGAAAATAAGAGATATATTGTACAACCAGGGGCTACAGTCAATAATAATGTATGGCATATTCTAAAATCCCTAAGAGAGCTGGGTGAGGTGATGCACACCTGTAATCCCAGCTACTAAAGAGTGTGAGACAGACACGCAACAAAAGAAGAAGGAAAGAAAGAAAATGACTTTAAGAGTAGACTTTAAGTGCTCTCATCACACCTAAAAAAACAATACAGGGCCAGGCATGGTGGGGGATGCCTGTAATCCCAGATGCTTGGGAGGCTGAGGTAGGAGGATTGTGAGTTCATAGCCAGCCTCAGCAATGGTGAGGCACTAAGCAACTCAGTGAGACCCTGTCTCTAAATAAAATACACAGTAGGGCTGGGGATGTGGCTAAGTGGCTGAGTTCAATCCCCAGTACCTCCCTCAAAAAAAGATGCAAGTATGTGAGGTAATACATATGTTAATTAGCCCAATTTAGCCATCCCACAATGTACACACATTTCAAACTGACATGTTGTTCACAATAAATATACACATTTTTGTCAATTAAAAATTAATTTAGGGGCTGGGGTTATAACTCAGTGGTAGAGTGCTTGCCTACCACTTTGTGAGGCACTGAGTTCAATCCTCAGCACCACATAACAAATAAAATAAAATAAAAGTATTTAAAATTTAATTTAGGATTGAGGGTATAGCTCAGTGGTAGATTGCTAGCCTAGCATGCAAGAGGCCCTGGGTTCAATCTCCAACAGTGCAAGATAATAAGAAATAAGAAAAATAATTTTTCTTTTTTAAAAAGCAGATGAGGGACCAGAAAGAATATGACTCTGGAATAAACTGCCTGTATTTTTATCCTGGCTCTGACACTTAAGAGCTCTGTGACCTTAGGGAAGTTACTTAACCACTTGTGTGATTCAATTTGCATATTTCTATAAAGTGAGAATAATAGTATCTACTTCAAAGGGATATAAGGACTGAATGAAGTAAAATAAAGCATTAAGCATAGTGCCTGTTTTATAGTAAATGCGATAATTATAAACTATTAATATTATTGAGAACAGAAAATGGTGTGGGGGTGCTATTTCAGAGAGAATATTCAATGTAGACTTAGATATCTAAGAAGGAGAATGAAGTGAAGGAAAGAGGATCTTGTGTCTGGAAGAAGAAGCTACTAGGCAAAAGGAAAAGTTTATGCAAAGAGAAACAATGTGGGTGTTATGACTTCAGCAGAATTATTAGAGCTGTAGAAAATAAGGTAAAAGAATAGAGTCAGAGTCAGATCACATAGGACCTTGCAGAACAGTTCAGGTGTTCTCCCAAGAGTGATGGGAAGTTATCAGAGCGTTTTTAGCAAAGCAGTGTAGCTTCTATGTGGAAGACAAGATGGCTGGTTGTTAAATATTACCAGCACATCACTGGATTCAAGATACATGAATACCGTATGTAGAAACAAGGGGTAGAACAAAATGCATAATACATTATCATTTGCATAAAAAAAAAAATCCGGCCGGGCATGGTGGCACACGCCTGTAATCCAGGTGCCTCAGGAGGTTGAGACAGGAGGATGGCAAATTTGAATCCAGCCTCCCCAATTTAGCGAGGTCCTAAACAACTCAGTGAGACCCTCTCTCTAAATACAATACAAAAAAGGGCTGGGGATGTGGCTCAGTGGTTAAGTTCCCCTGGGTCCAATCCCTGGTACAAAAAAAAGAAAGAAAAAAAAAGAAAAAGAATTCTTTGTATGTGTACATAGATGTAAACATTTTACAACTATACCTAAACATTTATACATATAATCTATGTTTATTACATTTGTCTTTGTGTGTGTGTATATATATATATATCTGGAAGAAAGGACATGTAAGAAAATGGAAGTAGTGGTCCTTTAAAGAGGGGAACTAGATGATTGTAGTAGGAAGGAGATTGGCTTTCACACCTTTTGAATTTTGCTCTATGTGAATGTGCTAATTCTTTAAAAATAGGCAAACTTTAACATTAAAATTGAAAACAAAATGATTCACAATCATCCTACCCAAATATTAAAAAATGGCGGTGGAACTGGAGTTGAAGGATAGGATTTAACCAAAGGCACAAAAATAGACTAGATGCTTGGTAGGGAATAAACATCAACATTACTACAAAGGTACTCACATATATTTAACAAAAAAAATTAAAAATAAATAATAAATGGACATGTTTTCCTGTGGTCTTTTACTTGGATAATAATTTCATTAGTATCAAGCGTATATAATTATTGTGTAATACTTTATTTCCTTGATTTTATACAATCATTGTACTGCTTCCCAGCAGTATCTGTAATGTCTGCAGCTTGCCTGAATTATTTTCCCTTTTTTTACATGCTTTTTTAAAAAATATTTTTGTAGAGGTCGATGGACTTTTATTTTATTTACTTATATTCAGTGCTGAGAATCAAACCCAGAGCCTCACACATGCTAGGCAAGCGCTCTACCACTGACTACAACCCCAGTCCTTTACCCGCTTTTTTGAACCTGCCTATACTAAAGTTTATTTTTTTTTGAGGCAAGTAAATTTTTTATATCTTGTTATAGTTATGCATATTTTTCTGTGATCCTGTGTAATGTAGGATAGATAAAACTATAATGTAGAACCCCCAAAAGAAATGGTACTAACAAAATAAAAGTTTATTTCTCCCTAAGGTAGCAGTCTATAGCAAGTATTCTAGATATAAGACTAAAAACTCTTCTCCACACAGATTCAAGGACTCTAATCATTTGTCCAACTCTTTAGATGAAGGAGAGAACAGATTTTGGTATCTGGCAGGGAAATTTTGCTAATGACAAATTGTGTCTCTTCAATCAGTTGATATGTCTTTTACTTCTGGAATATTCTTTTATTTTTAAACAGTCACTTGACTATCTTAAATATCTCAGTGTTTATGCTGAAAAACATCAATCATGCACATATACATATTCCTTTCCTTGCCTTTCATAATTATTTTTCTCTTCAATCCTTTGTAATTTGTAAAGTTTTCATATTTTCAATCCTGTTCTTTTTTTACCTCACTGTGTTTTTGGCAATGTGTACTTTCCTCTGTGCTGTTTCCCACATCATGTTCACCTCTGCAAGTTTATATTTTCTTTCCACTTCTCCCTGAGCCCTGCTGTCTCCTCTTTCATTTTCCCTGTGCTCTTATATTTATGCTTCATGCTCTTGTTTTATGAAGTTGGATTTTATACAGATAAGTTTTAAAAAGTTAATTCATGACAATTTGTCCTCAATTTTTATCTGCTGCATAGTGAGACTGCTTCATCTGCCTTTTGCTTTGCTAGGGTTTGAGTTGCCCTGCCCCCAACCAACCATCTGTTTCCTCTTTTTATAGTTCTTTTGCTTTTGTTTTATTTTCAGTTAACCTTAAGTAGGCAAATCCTTATCTGTTTTCTAGAGTTTTATGTGAGAGTCCAAGATTGTATCCATGGTCAGCAGAAATTCTCCTAACACAGGGTTTTATGTGTATGAATCAGTTTTAGTTTTTCCATCACTGCAGCCTCATGAGGCCAGCACCAAAGGGATACCAAAATACAGTCTTTCTCCTCCTCTCTCTCCTTAATGGTAGTCTACTTCCTAAAAAAATATGAATAGTGTATGATATGTCTTGCTCAAATCTACTTCCTCAGCTTTTTCTCAGTGCCCACTGTCCAAAAAAGTCCCTACCACTATTATTGCAAGAAAAAAAGAAAAAAAAAAATGGGTGTGAGGAAGTCTTGATTTTTCATCTTAGTTTGGAGTCAAGGGCTCTGCTGGCTTTTTCTCACACCTGCAGTTCTGGACTCTATGCCTCCTTAAATCTGTGACCCTTGCTACTGTGGTCAGTCCTTCTGCCTAGTTCGGGTTCAATGTCTTCTAGTTTCACCAGAGGAGGATTTGGCATTACTGATTTTCATTATTCTTGATACTTTTGAGTAGTTTCTTAAAGGAGAGGCAGAAAAGACCTAACTTTTTACTTGAATACCTTTGGAAGATATTTTGCTGGGCATTTAAAATAACTTTTTAATCTAAGTCCTTCTTTTGTTCTGGGAAATGCTCTTTTCTTATGTCTTTGATAATTTCATTCCTTTATATTATTCTTGAATTCCATACCTATACAACAATTTTCTTCTCCCTCTCAATATAATTTTGGAACTCTCTCAGTTCAGTTTTCCAACTCATTAATTGTATGTCCAGCCCAACTATTGGACTTAGCAAACATATTTTTAAATGTCCATAAAATCTGATTGTGTTTCATAGTGTCTGACTCTTATTTGGATGTGACATACTTTCAAGTAGCTCTGAGGATATTAACTATGTCTAATTTAAAGTTTTTATTTGTTTTCATTGGCTGTTTTAGAGTGGGCTAGTTCTAGTCATTGGATTTGGTGTTCAATTTCATGCTCCTGGTTTCCCCAAAATACTGAGTTATGGGTTTTTGTCCCTATTTGTAGGTGCATTTCCTCACTTTGAATGAAACTGTTTACCTGGCCATCAGTGCAAGCTTGGATTACAGGACTCTGCCTCATGGGGTTAGGAAGGAATAGGCAGACCATGTAGGTAATTTCCCTTCTTAGCATGGTTTCCCTGACCCTCCAGGGCATTGTCCTTTTTCTTTAACCTTAGCTTACTCTGGAGCTGTGGTATGCTGGTAAATGTTTAACAACCAGCTCTGGGATGGAGGGGGCAAGTCCTAATTTGCAGCATTTCTAAATTTCTATGCATGAAAAATTTCCTACCCTAGCCAATTTTGAGTTAGCAATAAAATATCATTGAATGGGGGTGTGGGGAAGAGATGTGAACAATAGATTTCCAAAAGCCTGGCTTCATTCAGCATACTGCTCATTTAGGAGCTCCTGTGATAACTATTTTAGAAAACTACCATGGAATTTTGTCTGTACTCAGTGAAACTCACTTCTCTAGGACTGATTCTAGGAGCTGGTGGCATCTTAAGTGAGTGAGTGACTGAGTTATTTATCTCTTTGGTTAACTGAGGTCCTGTTCTCTTTAATGGTTCTAGGTTTCTGCCCTGCAAGACTGTCCTATCAATTGTTTCTCATGTTTTGTGTTCTTTAAAAAAATTCTTGATTATATTGTTACTTTGATAAAAGCACCCTTTGGGGTTTTTCCTGTGCTGTATTGAACCTTTTTGTTTTTTTTAATTTCTTTGCAATTTCAATGGAATTTGGAATAGGAAGGGAAAGCGGAAGTCCTTCTATTTCATGCCTTAACTTGTTTTCATCAAAAGTCACTTCCTCTTATGTGTCAGAGGTCAATTCTCCTCCCATGACCAGTGGTTTTCCTGTAAGCTCATTATCCTGAATGATGGTTTGACTAAGGGCTGCTGACTGCTGAGGTGCTTCTGAGGAAACCTGAGTATCTGATTGAGGTAATTTGCCTCTCCAGGGGAGCCATGCACCCTGGCCAGAGAGGAGCAGGCCTTGGCTGAAGAACAGCTAGGGACACAGGGATGCAGGTGTCTTCCTTAAGCAGTCAGTAGCAAAAGAATCCATCCATGTGAGCATTTTCCCTTCTCACATGTCAAATGAGGGGACTTGCCAGATTCATTAAGAAGGTAGTTAAGAAGGTGTTCTCTACCACACAACTCCAGTAGATGCTACTTGGACCCCAACACTTGAAAGGATTTCTCTGGTCAGGCGTCAGTTTTACTTGACTCTGAAAACCTGGCACAGAATAGAGTTATCTGTTCCTGGGGTAAATTCCCTTTAGGCTAACTCTCTGGCAGTCACCGTGTTATGCTTTTACATGAGTTATCTCATTTACTATTTGGGACAATCCTCCAATGTTAGGATCGTTATTGTCCTCAATTACAAATAACAGAAACAGACATTTAAGGATCTCTAGTCAATAAATGGTTGAGGCAGGATTGAAAGCCAAGAAATTTTGTGATAATTCTAATAGGTTAGTAATGGTGGTCACTTCCAGGTGGGCATGTGGGTGGGTATGCAGTGGCTTGCCATCTAATGGAAAGCTTCCAATTCACTGTGAAACAACCAGGGAGCTGCAGTTCCCTAGGTCCTTCCCAGGTTTGCTGGTTCATGAGTGGACTCAGCAGACTTTGTCCCATGCCACATTTTAAGAGGCAGATTTTTAGCCAGCTTATTTCCTTTTGACAAAAATGTGTTTTCCCTAAATGGCAGAGGCACTCTCATCCCACATGCTCTTCTTACAGTGTTGATACTATTCCCAGAGGTGGGATCCATGTTTCTTCCCCTTGATGCTGGATAACAATGTGACTTACAGTGGAATTAAAGCGAGGCGGCATTCGAGGTGAGGTCATAAAAAGCAACGCGATCTCCATGTGGTTCTCGGACACTTGATCTTGAAATTCAACCATCATGCTGTGAAGAAACCTATAGCTCATGAAGAAGTCCATACATCCAGAAACAGAAGTCCAAGGCTCATCTTCCCAGCTGAGTTCCCAGCCTAAAGCTACCCCAAAGTTCTTGGTCCTAAGAATGAGACATCTTGAAAGTAGATTCTCCAGGTTCCAGACCAGCCACTTCAGCGGAGATATACTTCTATTTCAAGCTCTGCCTGAATAGTAGATTCATGAAGAAAATAAAGGATTGTTTTTGGATATGATCTGTTTGTCACTCTAAAATTAAAAAAAAACTTCATCTCATAGGTGGGACTTTTCCTGAGGGCTCTGGTAATCATCAAATTTTCATCACAACTTTCATCAAATTGTTGAGTTACTCCAGGAGAGGAAAGAATATGAAGAGTATGTTTATAATCTTCTCTGATTTCATTTTTTCCTTCAAATCTTTATTTGGAACATATTCTATATTAAGGTATAAAATAGGGATCTAACAATTTTTTTCCTAGTTATCACACATCGGTTTATCAAATTTTATAACATTACCTTTATCATAAGTTGGATCTCTAAAGGAAATATTATCAAGGTAAGGATAAGCACGAAAAAAACCTTCAGCACAGAAGAGGACAGCAAGAAAACTTGCTAATTTTAACCTTCACATCCGATGGGGAAGGGATCTCTGTTAAAAATTCACAATTATAAACTAGCACTGGGCTGGGGAGATAGCTCAGCTGGTAGAGTGCTTGCTTCGTAAGCACAAGGCCCTGAGTTCGATCCCCAGTACAAAAAAACACTTATGTGAGTTTGTAGCCTGTACTCAAGCTAAAACAAACAACAAATGAAAAACCCACCAAACCTCAGGCAGAGAATATATTCAAAGTGGCCCTGAGTTACTTTGTAGGCCAAATAAGCAGCAGAGACAAATGTATATAAATTCACTCTGAATGACAATAATTTTAACCCATGCCTCAATAATTTCCACAAATAAAGCTCCAAGGAACTTGAGATCATCAAAGTTAAAAATCTCAAAAGACACAAGGAAATGAGGCACCATAAATAAGAGATAACAGAATCAGACATAAAGACTGTAGACACTGAAATTATCAGACAGATAATAAGCAATTATGTTGATTATGTTTGGAAAAAGAGATTGAAAATAATGGGCAAGGAATGAGTCTATATGAAATGACCAGATTTAAAAAAGCGTGAACTAAAATTTTTATTTCAATAATTAAATGAAGTATTAAGCAGTATGAAAAAATTAGTAAATTGGAAGACAAATATTTGAAGATAATGAGAAAGAAAAAAATTTAAAAGATATTAAAAGACAGATGATAGAGTAAAGTATAACAACATTTAATGGTGTTCTAGGAGACAAAAGAAGATTCAACATTTTAAAAGAGAACAAGTAAAAATTATCAACAGACATTAATCTTAAGACCTAGCAAGTCCAATGTCTCCTATCCAGGATAAATTAAAAATATTGTCACATTCAGATCCAGCATGGTGAAATTGTATCAAAGACACAAAAAAGATCTTAAAAACCAAAATAAAAGCAGGTAGTCTTCCTGTCCCCAAAGTAATTAAAGACTACTTTTCAACAATAATTTAAGGCTAAAGGAACTGGAATAATATATTATATTATTATATTAATATAATATAGTATATATTAATATAATATAGTATATTATAAGGAAATGAATGTCAACCTATAATTATATACCCAGTGAAAATATCTTTAAAGAAAGCAAAATTTTTAAAATTTCAAACAAATCAGAATTTACTACAGATTTTTACTAAAAGAAATTCTGAAGATTCTGATGATTTGAGATAAGATTTGAGATATAAGAAGAAAAAGTAGAAAGATAAAATATGAATAAATATAAAAGTTAAATATACAAAAATAAAAATAATACATAATTTATGGATTTTAAAAAAGAGAACTATGCTAGGAATGTAGCTCAGTGGTAGAGCTCCTGCCTAGCACGTGCAAAGCCCTGGGTTTGATCCCCATTACTGAAAACAAAAAGCGAAAGACAAAACCCTAATCATGGCACATAAGTAGAGACGGTGATCAGAGTTAAAATTTTCTGAGATCCTTCAATTATTTCAAAAAAGGAAAATATATTAATTTTAGGCATTACTGAATGACTGGTTAGGTCATGATAAAATAGCTGAGGTTAACATATAATAAATAAATATATAACTTGCAAAATCATAGAAAAATGTGGTTAAAGAAGAAAAAAATTTAATCAATCAAAAAAATCAAAGAGGAAGAAAAAAAGAAAAAAGAATACTGTGGGACAGATAGAAAGCAGAGACAAATTCATATATAACAGTAATTATAATAAGTGTAGAAGGATTAAGAACTCTTCTAGTCAAAAAAAAAACAAAAATTGGAGGCTGGGTGTGAGGTTGTTGTAGTGCAGAGTGCTTACCTAGTATGTGCAAGGAAGGTCCTAGATGCAATTCCCAGCACTGAAAAAAAATTGTCAGGCTGAATTTAAAAAGTGAATCTATATATACTTTTTAAATTGCTATTTTAAGTGACAAAAGATAAGAAAAGGTAGAAAAAGAATGGAAAGGACTGGGGTATAATTCTGTGGTAGGGTGCTTACCTAGCATATGTGAAACTCTGGGTTCTAACCACAGCACTGCAAAAAAAAAAAAAATGAACTAGTATACACTGATAAATTTATTTATTTATTAATATATTGTGGAACTGGAGATTGAACTTAGGGACACTGTACCACTAAACCACACTATCAACCCTTTTTATTTTATTTTTGGTACCAGGGATTGAACCCAGGGGCGTGTAACCACTGAGCCACATCCCCAGGCCTTTTTATATTTTATTTAGAGACAGGATCTCAATGAGTTGCCTAGGATCTCACTAAGTTGCTGAGGCTGGTTTTGAACTGTGATCGTCCTGCTTCAGTCTCCTGAGCTGGGATTACAGGCATGCATCACTTCACCCGACCTCTTTTTTATTTTTTATTGAGACAGAGTCTCACTAAGTTGTCCAGGCCAGCCTCAAACTTAGGATCCTCTTGCTTCACCTTCTCGAGTAGTTGGGCTTACAGGCATGCACTATTGATTTTTTATAGTTTTTTTATTATTAATTTACTATAATTATAAATTCAAATCCCTGGGAAATTATGATTCCTAATTCATAGATACCTAAACACATCTTTGAAGCATATAATACAAATACTGGCAGAATTACAAATGGAAATAGAAAAATCCACAATCATAATGAAAGTTTTAGTTTCTTTTTTGTGGTGCTGGGGATGAAGTACAGGGCTTTGCACATACTGGACAAGTGCTCATCAACTGAGTGACACACCCAGCCCCATTGGGAGAGATTTTAATAAACATCTCAGTAGACCCCACGGGTCCACAAATCTACCATATGGCACATGTTGTTATAACCTCACTGAAGGGAGTGATGAAAATAGGAGCTGACTTGAGTGACTTTGGAAATGGTGTTGTGGCTGAATCCTGTATGGATCTAGAGGCTGGGGTTGTAGCTCAGTGGTGGAGCACTTGCCTAGCATGTGTGAGGTGAGGCACTGGGTTCCATTCTCAGCACTGCATATAAATAAATAAAATAAAGGTCCACTGACAACTAAAAACCAGATATATTAAAAAAAAAAAAAACTATGGGTCTAGTTGGCTAATTTGTTTCTCACAGTGGTTTGAGTAATTCTGAAACTACATGTTTATTGGGTTTGAGTAAATAAGTACATATACTGAAGATAACTGAAACCGGGTTTTATTACTTCCAGAGAAATGTTATAAATAAGCAAGGTGACAGTGGTGGAGGAGAGATTAGAATGGATTAGAATTTAAGATATCAACATGGAGATATGCTTATTTTTATATAGTAATATAGAAATAAACATGGGTAGGTGAGTATGCAAGGGTTAGTATACAAAATCATACATTTATTTTCTTGCCCTATTTACTGAGAGAATGTAGAACAGTGGCAGTAGCTGTTAACAGACACAATTCCCATATCTTGAATTCTAAAGGTCCTTCTTCAATGAAAGGAAACAGGGTTCCTTAGAGAAAGAGCTAATTCTAGGACTGGGGTGGAAGATATACAAGCTGAGCCTAGAGTCCTATATAATACCTGAAGGTAATTCAATGTTAAGTGCAAAAGCTATGGAAATTTTTCCTTTGTGTGTGTGTGTCTTGAACCCAGGTCCTTCCACATGCTGCTAAGCGTATTCAGCCTAGCCCTTAATGCAACTTTCAACCACAAAGCACATAAATAGAATTTGTTGTAGCTAGGAAATGGATTAGTCAAATAGTAAATGAACTTTTTAAATAAAACATTTAAATACATTTTTAAATTATGTATTTATTTTTGGTAGGTGGACAAAATTCAAGTAGTTATCTCCTTATTTTACCAAATAAGATCAAATAGTGACCTTAGAAGATTAGAAAAAGTAACAAAGTAAGAAAAAAAAAATCAAAACTTTAAAACAATAGGATAATGTAACTGGGATGGCAATTCCCAGCAGGAAGCCAGAAAACTGAAACATGATCCAGCAAAAGACCTGAAATTAAATGTCTCATTTTGGCTGCTTGCCCAGGAACACTCCAGGAGCTCCTGTCTTTATTGATCAATCTCTAATTTGGGGTCATGACCATTCATTCCTTTGGTTGATGAATCTACAAGACTTAATGATAATGAATGGGGTAAGGACCTGTGGCACCTTGCTCCTTCAGAAACAGAGTAGGTTTTAACATCTCCCATCTTGTCTGTGAGTGGTCAGTGGAGAGGAGCTCTCCAAGCTGACAGTGTGCATTGACAACCACTGTTGTGGCACAACAATCTAACAAGCATAAAATATCATAAATATAAGACCTTTGGATAATAATTGCCTTTATCAGTCTGAGTCTTGATCTCTTTGTTGGGTGAGAAGTTATTTGAGTGACAATACAGTATTTTTGTATAGCCCAGTTCTAGAGCCACAGTGACAAGTTAAACTATTTGGATTCTAATCCTGGTTTCACAACATGTGAGTTGTTTGCTTTTTTTGTGAAACAGAATGAGTAGAACTTACCTCAGAGACTGTCAGGAAGATTAAATTATCTTATACAAAGCACTTTGACACCGTTCTTTCATTCATCCAACAAGTATTTACTGAGCATTTATTGTTTTAGGAATTATTCAGGACACTGCAGATACTTGAGAGAGAGAAAAAAAAGAATAAAGTCTCTGCCCTCAAATGAAGTTTACATGTTAACTGTTTTTAGTCATAGGGAACTTCAGTTCCCAAGAATTCTCTAGGTCCTTGCTAACACACAGTGAGGTTCATAAATAAGAAGCAAAAATCTGGAAGCCTGTTAGAAATGCACGATTTCAGGTCTCATCCAGACTTAAATGCATCAGGATATGCATTTAACACGAGTCTTAGAAGAAAGTTTGAGGTGTACTGCTTAGATCATAAATTCTGTACTTGGACTTAAGGCAACATCTTGAAAATTTTTTGCATATCAATGGGAGGAAGGCACTGAAATTCAAAAACTGCTCTGAAGAAAAAAATTTCAAGGTCATTTAAAACATGTTGTAGCTGGGCATGATGGCACATGCTTATAATCTTAGCAGCTCTGGAGGCTGAGGCAGGCGTTTCATGAGTTCAAATCCAGCCTCAGTAGCGAGGCTGTAAGAAAGCTGGTGATGTGGCTCAGTGGTTGAGTGCCCTGGGTTCAATCCCCAGTACCAAAAAAAAAAAAAAAAAGGCATGCTGAGTAAATGAGCTGAAGAGGTAGAAATTTGCTTATTATATGCATACATTTTATGTTCCTACAAAATATTATATTGAGAGTTAATTTAGGTAAATGGCCCCCTCTAGTGGAAATATTTTGACTTATACATTATTGGGTACAGAGTCCTAAGAGATCTTAAGAAAATTAAAAACCATTTTAAGAACCTTAAAATGTGCATGTCTGCAATTGACAAAGTATAAACAATTACTTGTACAATTCCAGCATCTCTGGAAGAGAAGGCCTAAATTAGTAACTATCAATTCTTTCTTTTTCACATAGAGCTGGCCTTTAAGTGCTAATTTTTTTAGTTGTGATACAGAAGTGTTCAGAAGACAGCAGATGAGATACTTTTCTATTTGAGAAAATGGGCCTTCAAAGTGAAAAAGTAAAAGTTCTTGAGGAAGTTTATTAGTAAAGACACCAGAAAGGTGAATACAGAAAGAAGTGTGTTATTTGTCCTTGTAGAAATATTACCCAAGTTTAATGATAAAAGCACTTAGGTTCTTTAGTTTCCAAGTATACTGGATAGAATGATTTTAACACTTCATACACATAAGTCCTACTGTGAATAGGCCTTTCTTTTCAGGAGAGATTTTATTATAAAGAATGAACTTGCCAAAAAAAAAAAAAAAAAAGTGGTGGTTAATATGCCAATACATGGTTATCAAATATCTTCTCTGGTTCTATAACTTTATGTGTGAAATATACATGTGTTTATGAACTAGGCATTCCTTTTAAATATTTTTTCCACTTTTATTGGTGCATATTTTAAAATATTTGTACATGCACACAATATAACAGTATAATTTGGTCAACATTTTTGAATTTTATGCCTTCAAGTATTCTACAGACTGGCTTCTTTTGCTCAGCACTATTTTTGAAATTTATCCATTCTAATGAATATTTAGTTTCTTTTGCTTCAATGCTGATATGAAGATTGTTTCCTGGCATGCATATGGAATTATTCTAAGGTACTTATATACACACCTAGAGGGAGAATAACTGTCTTGGCATATACAACTTTGTCAATGGCAAACTGGTTTCAAAGCAGTACTACTGTTATTTGCATTTTAAGTTCTTGTTCTATCATTCTTAACAATTCATGCCACCTGAATTTTCAAAAAAAATTTTTTTTTTCCTTTGCAGTACTGCAAATGGAACACAGAGGCACTCTACCTGAGTTATATTCCTAGTCCTTTTTATTTTTTGAGACAGGGTCTCACTGATTTGTCGAGGCTGGCCTTGAATATGTGATCATCCCACCTCGGCCTCCTGAGTCATTGAGACTTGTGCCACCATGCTTAGTGAATGTGAAGATATCTAGCACCTTTTCATTTATTTGCTATCATGCAGATTAGGTACTTAAGAAATAACTTATAGGTCAAAGGATATAGTCAAGGCTGCATATTTATACTTCAGTCAATAATGGACCATATATTAAACTGTCCCATTAGGGATGTGGAGCTGTTAAGTCTGTATTGCCTATTTTTACTATGCTTCTTCTGTTTAAATACACACTATTGTGTTACAAATGCCTATAGTATTCAGTATAGTACCACACTGTACAGATTAGTAGCCTAGGAACAATAGGTTTGTACAAACATACTAGTGCTCATAAGATGAATTCCCCAGAACATATCCCTGTTAAACTAATTCCAAGTTTGTATATAGTTTTGATAATTTACTCCCACTAGCAATGGATGCCTATTTCTGTAGTCCCTAGATGAGAATATCACCCACTTTCTCACCTTTTGTCAATATTTATGTGATCTAATTGCAGTCAAATTTCAATTTATTGAAATTAAAAATTTAAATATTAAAAAGAAAAAAAAATTGTGATCCTATGATTGAACCCAGGGTCCTGAAGCATTCTAGGTGAGCACTCTACTACTTATCTACAACCCCAATCCTTTTTATTTTCTATTTTGAGACAGGGTCTTGCAAGGTTGCTTTGAAGACCCTGTGCCTCAGTTTCTCAGAAGAATTGAGTATCTTCAAAATCCACAATTCAGTCTTCTGTGAACTTTGCTTATTTCTCTATTGGGTTGTCTTGATTTATGGTGCTTTACAGCTTGAGGCAACTGACCCTCTTCTGGGAAAGGGGCTGCCAAGTTGTCTCCTAAGTTTTAGACACTCTAATTTTTAAATAAACATTTTGTCAAGACTTTTGTCATACCCTGAAAAAGTCTACCCCACACTAAGATTATATGTTTAAAAGAAACTTAAGGTTTAATATACACCTTTGATTCTTTGAGCCATCTAGAACTCTGGTATACAGCACAGGATACTAACACAAACTCTGCAAATGTCAAACAATCCACTTTTTTCCATCGATTTAAAGAACTGTAGATTAGTTTAGGTATAGAAACTCTTGGAGGAAGGAGGCAAGTTATTCTGATTTTTCTATAGTTTGTTAAAAATATGCCCACAGGCCTCCATATTGTTAAATGTAAATTGTCCTCTTACTTTATACCCAGAGAATACCGTGCTCCTCTGGTTGTTCTTACTCAATTCTTAGACTTGAATATATTGTAATGTTTCAGGTTTAGTCCCTGCCACTTTTCACTCTGCCCACTTCCATCCTGATATATTTGTGGTTTGAAATTTATACACACCCCTCCAGGTTTCCATCTTCAGATAGGTTATCTCCCTTGAACTCCAATGCCTACCCTACTCTATAGCTCACACGTCTAAAAACAAATGCTACAATCTCTTCTATCCCAATTAATGGCAATTTCATCCTTGTAGTTGCTCATCGGGACAATGATCTCAAGAAACCACCCAGGATTCTTGCTCTACAACTTTATCTAGTTATGTTGACAAATCTTGATTACTCAAAATGTCATCCAGTATCTGACCTTCTTCATTTCTACCCCAATTTATCAGCAACTCTGCTTATTGTTACAACATTAAGTGGTCTGTTTCTGCCCTTGGGCTAGAGTTTATTTTCAATCAGTGATATCACTTTTCTACCCCAAACCCCTACCATGGCCCTTTACTTCAAACAGAAAGTTGACCACTATCATTTGATTTTCAGTTACCTCTTAGATCTAATTTATCACTCTTCTCCCTTGCTGTAGGCACTCCAGCTATATCCTTCTTACCTGCAATACCTATCAAATACGTTTGTCTGCACGCTTTACCTGAAATATACTCTTCTAGACACTGATAGGCTCACTCCAGGTTTTTGCTCAAATGACACCCTCACACCTTCCACCTCCTGCTCTAACCAAGCATTAACTACCTACCACCATAACTTACTTCACATCTGTCTCCCTAAAATAAGCTATATGACCAGGGAAACGTGCCTGCAACATAACAGGTAACTGTTAAATATGTGATATGAAAACATATCAACTTCGTATGAAATTTCCTAAAGGTAGAAAACCAAGTTATTAAGTCACAACTTAGTGAGGCACGGTGGCCCCAGTAATTCCAGTGGCTTGGGAGGCTGAGGCAGGAGGATTGTAAGTTCAGTCAGACTCAGCAATGTAGTGAAGCCCTAAAGCACCTTAGTGAGATCCTGTCTCTAAATAAAACACAAAACAGGCTGGGGATGTGGTTCAGTGGTTGTGTGCTCCTGGGTTCAATCCGAGGTACAAGAAATCAAACAAACAAACAACAACAACAAAAAAAACCCAGCCACAACTTATAGCACAAAAGCACCCTTTCAAGTTGCTCCTGTGGATGATACTCCTTTGGACCTGATAATCCCACTCACAACTTTATTCAAAGAATGAATAATTAGAAACTTCTGAAAGCTCAATAATAGTAAGATATTTGTGTTAATTGCTCAGCTGTGCTTGAATACAACACTGACTAAAAATGCATGAATTCACTATTCGTATGTGCCGAATTACATCACTGATATATTAAAATTTAAAATTGTTCACCTGTCATTCTTAAATGATGTTCTTTGAAAATCAATATAAATTGTCCCAGTATGATTGCTTTAACAAGCACAGAAATGAGTTACATTAATGACTGGGCACAAAACCCTAAAGTTTCTTGGTATTCTGTTTATTATTGTCAGTGGTTTAAAAATTATGTTAAATTTTCAAACTAATTTGCAAACTGTCAAAATAAACACTTGGGAGATGTTTCAGGAGGTTCTTAAACTTTTCCATCAAATTAACACAAGACTCAGAGATTAAAGACTATAAAATGACAATCAGTTTCAATAATTTTCATACTAGAGTTTAAAAAACACAAAAAGTGCATGGTACAGAGAAAAGCCAAACTCAGAGTTGTGTATTCTCAACTGCCACTTTCCCCAGTCATTCATAAAAATCACATAAAATGCAAACTGTTGGGAGTTAGATTATGCAGTCATTACAAAACACAAATATCTGTCAAAAGTCCCACTGAGAGACAAAAATGTCAAAATCAACAAGCCAGCTCTACTTACTCATTAATATGGTTTAGTCACTTAACTGAGAAGAAAAATCATTTGCATAAAACTGAGAACACTTTAGTTTCACTAAAATGCTAAGATTTATGAAAGGAAAGATTTTTGGCTTAAGGCACAATTAAAAAATGTAGCAGCAAACTAGAATCTTGAACTAATGATTATGCCCACAACTTTTCCCATGACCTAAGTTCTGAATTCTGAGATCTTAAATTCTTTCTTAAAGATACTTTATAACAACATACAGATTACAATTTGCTTTCTTTCAACACAACTGTGGTATATGGAATATTTTTATGTGCAGGTAACAAAGGTTAAGAAACCCAAGCTGCATGTGTCTCTTTAAAAGTCCTTGGGCTACACTGACTGGCCTTTTAGGCCCTTTTCCTGTTCTAAAATGTTCCAAATCTCAAATATAGTTATGTATATATATTCCCTTACATGTATTAATGCATTTAATTTTAATTAGTAACATGCAACTATATTAAAATATTACAACCTGAAGAGGAAATCACTAGTTTTATAAATATTAATTTCCAAAATTACAAGCCTTAATATTTTGAAAGATAATAGCTTTAATAGGTCATACATTCATACACATTCATGCAATCTATCATATCAGTTTTAAGTTTACAACTTTACTTTTAATACCCTTTTTGTAGAGGAGAATCCCCCTACCCTCTAAACAGGAAATCAACTGTTTAGAAAATTTATCAATAATAGGAGTTAAGTCCAAATGTAGGGAAATAGGCTTTTTGCTACACAGTATACTAAATTAAAAAAATGTTAGACAACAAGAGTGTGCTAATGTGTAAACTATGGAAAACAAAAAGCTTTAACAAAAAAAAGAAACCCCCACAAGAACTATCAGGACCCAAAATGGGGGTAGGGTGGTGGATGGGGATCACATTTCCTCTCATTAAAAATCAAGAGTGCAACATCTATAGTTAAACAACTTTATTAACATAGTCAAGCAGTGATTAACATTCACATCTATTATGTCACATCATACAAATGTAAATACAAAATTACTACAGTACAATATATATTCTCTGCATGATCCAAAATATTTGGTGGCCCCAAAAAACTCTCTTTAAAATTCAGCAGCTTATCAAAAATTAAAACCGTATTCTATTTAAAATGAAGATCTGTTAGCACAGAGTTAGACTTCAAGAAATATCAATTTAGTACAGTTTGAGAAGTTGCAGGAGGATATGTTTGAAGGACACATTCTAACATATAGTGTGGCAGGTACAGGAAACATCAGATTTAAAGCTTTTAAGCATAACTCATACAACCTAAGTTGTCAGCAGAAAGATCCAGTTATTTAACTAAAGCTAACACTACTAAATTATTGCACCCAATGTTAACATGTATATTAATTGTAAAACTGTTTTATAGTATGAAGTGAAATCATTTACCACATTTAAACATCTCTTCTCACAAGATGATAATCTATTGAGTAAAATTAATTACACAGTATTGTCTAATTATTTCCATAAATCAACCAAGCTCAATTTGGTTATATATATCCAGAGGAAAACAACAACCAACTAATATGAGAAAAGTATATCTTGGAACCCCTTTATGAAACTGACATTAAAAGGGGACCAACACTGCCTTATAGGCTAACCATGTTATAGTATGCTTTTAGA
Source organism: Sciurus carolinensis (assembly GCF_902686445.1). Lineage (NCBI taxonomy): Eukaryota > Metazoa > Chordata > Mammalia > Rodentia > Sciuridae > Sciurus > Sciurus carolinensis. The sequence goes on from NC_062218.1 coordinate 61,358,169, forward strand.
AAGATAATTAGACCTGTAAAAGCTAATTCTGTATAATACCAAGCCACAACAGGATGAAGGGATTCTATGGAAAACAAAAATTATAATAAAAGAAAAACTACTGGTTTTCTAATTAGTGATACAATGCTTGGCAAATAGATTTGGCTTGGTTTTAAAACGCAAAAGAGGTGAAAAAAATCCACCATTTTAACTTCCCTCAAAACCATGCATACATTCAGCTGTTATGCATCTTTTTATTTAAACACAATACATTCTGGGATACAAACCACAATACATAGTTGCTGTAATTTAAATGTATACCTTAAAATATGTATAATAATTAGGCATAAGGAGTTATCTACATATATGTATTGCCAATGGGGGAAACATCTATATAAGTCTGAAAATATTAGTCACAAGTCACCTGGAAAGTGTACTGGTGAATGAAACTAACTTTCATGTGAAATATCATTTTAAAGAGGCATTAGAAGCATTGCCATATTTAATACAGTATGAAATGCATTAAGTTGATATACAATGCCATTGCAATGTATTAATACTAGGTAATATTGTTAGCAACACAGCTCACTATTGATCTGATTTTTCATCTAGATTATCCCAGGTCCTTAACTATTCAAAGACCAGAGTTTTCTTACAGATTCCAATGTCTGCACTTCATTAACAATCCTAGTAGCAAGAGTTTTACCTCCTTGTAGTATTTGCAAAAATAATTCGATAAGTAAAGTTGTATTTTGAAGTACTACCAAGGAAGGATTTAAATTGCAGTTTTGCGTGACACACTCTTCTCTTGGAAAGAATGTTTTTGCACCATTATCTGTTAATACATTCAATATGAATAATATAGACAAACTATATGAAGCAAAAAACACTTTTTCCCTCATGGCAAAGGTCCTAAATTTAGACTGAAGGGTTTAAGACATAATTAGCTTAATTCTGGCATTTCAGCTATGCAGAATAACTTTATACAGAGGAGAAAAAAATTCCACTTTCCTATTTTGAGGATTTGGAGAAGAGGAGGAACAAATTTAACTCACTTTCAGTAACGAATGCATAGGGCATGTGAAGAGGGCTCTATGCCATTCCAGTTTGCAAAATAACTGGAAAAAAAATCAGACAAATTGGGAAGATTCTCAATGAAATACACTAAAATAATGAAGACCATATTAAGTATGATGATCCTTTGTAAGCATACGCAACCAAAGCAAAATTGATACAAGGTATTCACCTGAGATAAAACTTGTATCTGTGTATTCTACAACTGAGTAGACAAAGCATTTCAAGAGGAAAGTCAGTTGAAATCATTTTAAAATATACATCTGATCCTATTTTACAATATATGCAATTTAAACAAGTCAGATCAATGAAAAAGTCTTAACCAAAAAAATCACAGTGTTTAATTACAAAATGTATGCTACTTGCTTTGTTTTTAAGATGTAATGGCTTGGTTAAGTGTTTTAAAATCTATTCTTCTGCAATCTAACCTGCGTAACAAAATCAAGTAGCAATAATGTAAAGCATCAGAACTGGCTCTTAAAGATATTTACATGTTGATTATTTTGGAAATAATCAACCAAAAATATAAAAGTGATTTTTTTTACACAGTATGAAGTCATTAAAGAGATTAGACAATACAAAAAGCAAAATTATTTCCTGAATAAATGATATCTGTGGCACTAAATTCACTCACTAATGGACTGTAACATGGAACTGCCAAACATGCATTTAAATTATATTAAACACACTTTCTGTTTCCAACTTAGGTTGATCAGCAGCTTTTGTTCTGTTAGAATCCTTCAAAGAGAGAAGCTCAAACAGGAAAAAGAAGGCATATATAAAACAGTAAACACTGACCTCCTGAGGTTCCTACAACAAAAATATTCAAGTAGAAAATCTACATCACTTAGCAGCGGCTATTTCTGTAGTTGAGCACACTAACAGCATTTTAGTGTGTAAGGAGCAGATGAAGTTAAGCCGTGCTTTAAGCATGCCAAGAGGCAGAAACACTGGAATGTAACAAAGACAAACTCACAATCTCATAGACATTCAGTCAACACTCAAAACTATTAAGACTACACCACAAGAATTAAGTTGCTTTATATATATATCCCATGATGTATTAGGTTTTATCAAAACAATAAATGCTAAATCAGAGCTTACCTCAAAAGATAACTTAAATGGCTTCTGCAAATTCCTGTGCTATATACTATGTTATCTGAAATATAAATTAGGAAGAAACAATAACCTCAAAGGGGAACAAACACAAAAACTTCAACCTAATCTCAGGTTGCCAGGTATATTTACTTTTATTTTCTATTTTAAAATTAAAATCTTTAAATTTAGAAACATCTTGTAGTCAAATGACTACAAGATGGGCATTCTTATCATTTATACATCTAACTGGAAGCTAATTTCTAGTGAGAGAGGTGACAATTTTGCTTTTAGTCAATACAGAATTGTCACAGATTCAGTCAACTTTACCGAAGGTTATCTATTTGTTACACTGGGTTTAAAGAATTTGTCTATTTTTTTTTTTAACTTAAAATGTTTACTCACTATTCCAAAATATTAAAATATCTCCCATATTAAGTTCTAAAAAGTATTTGCAGCTTTACATGCCACTGATAACTTAAGGATGAAATAGCTACCCTAGCCAGGTTTTAAAGAAAAACAAGGAAGTAAATTTTGAGCTCCAAGTGAATTAACCATACTAAAAAGTAAATGCCATACATTTGAATCTAGCTTAAAAAAAAAAAAAAAAAAAAAGAATGGGCATTATAGAATGATTTGAATTTCAGGCTCTACAGACTGAAATTTGCAAAGCCAAAGTTGAGGAAAGAAAGTGAAAGAACATGTTAAACACACATACACACACACACAATTAACAAAAGCCCTTCTACATGCTACCATGCATTTGAAATTTTATGAAATAGTATTTATAAAGTCACACGCACACAGCTCAAACTTCAGTGCAATGGCTGTATCATTCAACACTTAATAGAACCATGCAAAGAGGAGCAACTGCTTATAAAAATGGTTATTTAGTATTTATTCTGCAATGCAAAGGTGACAAACTAAAATATAAAAAGGCTGTTATGGCTTAACATTTTGTTGCAGATTAAATATGCAGCATTGAAAAATGGAAAGGTGTGGCTTTGTCTCTGACCAGCAGAGTTAAAAAGAAAAATCTCTCCATTTTCCTTCATCATCATGGGATACACACTGTTCAGGCAATCCAAATTAATAAAGACTTGCACTTTCATATGGACATAAGATCAAGTTGTACCAGTTAGGTTTTCACATTCACAGTATATAAGAAAATACACATGGAAGGAAAAGTAAAGGGTTAACTTAACAAGGATTTATTCACAGGAATACATGTAAGTAGAGAAAAATAACAGAAAAGCTAAACAAATGAAATGAAGAGGATCCAAACCAACTTTCACTCTGTAGCTTTTAACTTGCACCCTGTGTGCATATTATCTAGGGCACAGAGGGCCACCAACATGCGCCAATACAGTGTAGGAACCCTGCATTACATCCATTAACTTAAACATATCTTTAAGATCATGCTTTGAACAAAAAAAGGAAAGCTTAGAAGGCAATATGTTGAGTGGGAATAAACATTGAAATAGAGCAATCATTTTTCAACTTCTACAATTGTCTTTATGTGCCAACTAACATTTATGCAGCCTTTTACAGATCTTTTACCATGTCATTTAAATTTTAGAAGTTTTGATAAAAATCACTAGTAGTATATAACCATGCAGAAAGCACATCACACTGACAGCACAGAGGCAAAGATTTTGCACAGGTATATCAGCTTTCCACATTGTGCAGGTTACACACAATACAATATCAATCTTATTCCTAACAGATCCTAAAAAGATATTTCAAGGCCTAGCTGTAAACTACAGTACTTTTATATATCTATATTCTTAATAAAAATAAAATCCACAAATCTTAAAAAGGAATTTTAAATGCAGGGCTATATTGAATTGGTAAAATGCAATACGAACTGGCGCAACATAGGTCAATGAATACCAATCTCACTCTATGTGATGCAAGCATGCTACTTTCCCACTAATTTACTTTCAATCACTATGAGCCAGAATGCATGCCTGAACCTTAAACTGCACTTTAAAATAATGTGTTGGCCTAGAAATTAAATCTAATGAAGTACAACCATCAAATTATATGCACTACATTAATGTTTAAATGTAAAATTAAGATGCCAACTTTAATTTTGATATGCCCAGCCCCATTTATTCCTCCCTCCCTCCCCACCCCGCAAAGGTAAAAGGAGTGACTCATTTGGCATTTCACAGGGTGCTTCATTGTTTAAATTTGTTTTGTTTTATTTCCAACATTTTTGGGGGTACCTTAAATTGTAATTTCCAAGAACCTGCTTCTACTATGGGAAGGCAAGCTGATCTTTAACTCTATTAGTTTTGTTTGTGTAGTTCTTCATCAGCATGCAAAACAAGGCCCCATAATGTGGGAACATTTATATAAAAACCTTTAAATTAAAAAAAAAAAAAAAAAAAAAAAAAGCTTCTTTACTGTTTGTAACCCCCATTCTTAGGTTTCCTTTATTGTGCGCTATAGAATTTTTCCTCTTTCTTATCCCTATGCATCATTTATATGGTTCTTGTTTTGGTACAATTCCCCATAATATTCCAGAATGTACTGTTTTGTGAGTAGACTGAATAGATTTTTTTTTTGCTTCTTCATTCCAGTGCGGAGTTGTAACTGAAGACAGATTTCCACCCACAAAGGCTCCAGATGTTAAAACGTTTCCCAACATCGACTTAATACAGTGACGGCACACCTCCCTCCCGCCCCTCCCAGTAGGGTTGGGATTGTACTGTATTCCCTACTGGTATACCCTTCCCCCCTGTAAAGGGTAACATTTTCCCTGGGTGCAGAGGCTCCCTCATAGTCTCCAAGACTGAAGGACCTATAAGAAAACAACAAAAATAATTTTATCTTTAACAACTGTCTTTCAGAGCCAATGAAACATAAATTAATCAGATAACAATGCTATCTTTACCTATAAAATAAGAAATTGGACAAAATGCCTAAGATCAAGTTAGTTAATTTTAACCACACTGCTTCCTTCTTCCATGGTTCTGAATTGTTACCTGCATCAGATATGAAAAGTAAGGCCAAGCTGAAGCACAGAGAGGCACACAGCACTTTGTACAGATAAAGTTTGCCTTGCACAATGCTATTGGTCTAATTCTACATTCCCCCCACTTTTTTCTCCCCAAAATGGACCCCAGAGAGAACTGGTTAATTTCACATAACAAGTTACCTGACTGTCTTCAAAATTAAACACCACTTTCTTTAGAACAATCACTTTTCTTACAGAGAATTACAACATCACCCACTTTTCCAGTATATCCAGTATTATGGAAACAATTTCACTTTAAAAACCAGAAAAGTATTAATTATTTTTGATTCTCTGATGTTTTACCATAGGGACCAGAAGTGTTACACTACAGATATTACATTCAGTAAATACACAAAAGAGAACTGTAACACTGTCTTCTCAATGTTCTAATTTCTCACTCTTTCAATCCTACTTCATTTAGTTACTTTCTATACTTTTAGGTCAGCTGACCTCCCTCCCTCAACAGTTTTAATGGTAAGAAGGACATAAAGAAATTAGGTAAGATTATTGGATATTCAAACTATTATCTGATAGTGGTCCTTTTAAACAAACTCTACCACCCACTCATGCCAAACTTTGGACATGTATGAACATTCATGTGAATTCAGAGGGTGATTAGTGGATCTGTAAAATACAGTTCAACCCCCTTTTCTCCTGCCTCTGAAAAAATGGGAGAGGAGTACAAAAAGGCAGAAATAAGAGGTACCAATCCACTTTTACCTCTAATTAGAAAACTGAAAATACCCATCTCAGTTTAATTTGTAATTGATGATGAGACCAAAGAGGTAATAAATTTGAAAATGATCAAAACTTATTAATTCACTATTGAACCTTTAAGTTACTTCATCTATTGCATTCACATGATTCAACAGTGAACTAAAGCACTTTTTAAAAAAAATGCTAAAGTCACAAAACAGCTCTGAGGACTTGACACCTAAGTGGGACAACTATACAAAGGGCCTGAGACCTTCCTAAGGCTCCAAACGCATTTATACTGCATTCTAGGTTAGATAACTTGAATAGTAGAATCTCTCCAGATTCAAAATCTAGCTCAGATTAAACAGGCAGCAAGCAAAGAAAAACCCGTGTCAAGTCCCAATTTGGTGTACATCTTCTGTATACACTTTCAGTATACCTCTGGCTTCCAGTCAAATGAATCTCAATTCACCTTCAAAACCTAAAAAATGTCAAAACTCTGTTTCACTGTACTGGCTGGTGTTTCTAACATTTACTGAGCCGATTCAGTGTACTAGACAATATACTAAGTTATGGCATTGCATACTGTACAATATTTAATCCTCGACACAACTTAATGAAGGAACTAAAGAAAAAGGTTAGAACTGTTAATCTCACATAGAGAACCTGAAGAAAAAAAGTTTTCACTGGATTTGGCCCTCTGCAAATGAAAACAATCTATCATGTCCCCTTGTGGGGCAAAATTCTTTAAAGAGAGAGAAAAAAAGGAAGAGCTAAAGCAAAGTTAAGAAATCTAACCAATGTACTAACCTGTATTATTTCTTTTTTATCTAGGATTCAAAGGGGAAGTCTGTTCATTTTATCTTACTTGATGGCTCTTTTTTTTTTTTTTTTAAAGAAAATTCTAGCCTTTAATTAGTTAATTTTAGTCTAATATAGCATAAGAAACTATGTTTTATTCCAACTCTATCAAAAACAAACATTTTTATTCTCTTTCAGTTTTAGATTACAATCCTAAATCTCTTCATCCTGAAAATTTCCAAACTTCTTATAACTTACCCCTAATTTTGGGACTGCAGCTTAAGTGTACTAGATTAAACACCATAAAAAGCTGCAAGACGCTCTTTTAAGGGAAGAGGAAACTGGTCAGAGAAACGCCTCCAATTTTCATCCCCAACTTGATTTTTAAATCCATGAAGGATCTGCAAAGAGTGAAAAACCATTAATTTGTCATTAACAAAATAAAAACTCTGATCTGTATAGTTTTTGAAATCAAACAATATTGTTTTTTCAAAATATTTTATCCATTTCAAAGTAGTAAGCCTCAAACTTCATTGGAATCTATCCCACTGTGACTTGCCTAAAAGCACCTCACAAAATATACTTTGGGTAAGCTTACAATTCAACAAGCATTCTAGTAACAAATGCACTCTAAGCAATCTCTGATATCACAACAACAACAACAAATTTGTCATGGTAAGTTTTTTCAAACTGGAAATACAGAAACTTTCGGTTCACGACCAAAAATATAGCTCACTAATTTCAATATCAGATGATTCAAATGTGTAGCTGCATTTTATTTCTTATTCTGTTATACCTGAGTGCTGAATGGAATTAATCAAAGGGGGCACAAAGCAAAGAACTATGTAGGCTCAGTTCCCATGAAGGTTACTTGATTTTATTCTGTTCAATAGTTTCAGCATCCATTTTGAAAAACATGCTATTTTCTGTACATGGAATAATGGAACTACATGAATCAGTAGTATTCCTTGGGAAAGTATTTTCAAAGTACATAATCTATTCAGAGAGTCAGGGCCATATTTTAAAACCAAACGAAGTTCTTCACTAAGAACAGAGGTCATGTAATCTACCAATAGTGAGGAGCCTAAATTTAAACTAAAGATTTTAAAAAATTCAAACTTTCAACTAGAATTTTAATAGTCCTAACATGCATCACGAAGACTTATTAATTACCTTACAGAACATGTCTCTGAGATCATCTTTTGGGTTAATCCATGATGCAACAGCATCACAAAAAAATATAAAATCCTGTAACAAGCAAAAAACACATCTTAGATTGACATTTATCAAATTTAACAGATCAAAATATGTAAACCTCAATTTATGTCATGATACATTAATAACTAAAAAGGGGAAAACACTTAAAATCAACTAGGAGGGCTGGGGTTGTAGCTCAGTGGTTGAGTGCTTGCCTAGCATGTATGAGGCACTGGGTTCGATCCTCAGCACCACATAAAAACAAATAAAATAATAAAGGCATTGTATCTATTTACAACTATAAAACATTAAAAAATAATGCATAGGTCATATCAGAAACTTAAAAAAACAAACCAAACCAAACCAAAAACAACAACAAAAAAATACAACTATTAGGATAAGGAATTAGAAGTGATTATTTAGGATGTCCCCAAGTTTATTCTCCTATTATATCATAAAACAAAAGCAAATCCCTGCCCTGTAAATGTTTAGCATCAGAAATGGACTGAGAGCACCATATCAACACTAATAAAAATACTTCAATTATTGGATTAATGAATCATAAATTCAATACTAAATATTAGATCTGATCTGGCATAGAAACAACTTAAAGCTAGCTAAATATATATCAAATGGCTTGATTGAAATATTAGGAACTAAATTTTGAGGCTTGTCTTTAGATAGAAACGTAAATGACTAAAAGAAGAAAAATTAATGTACTTACAAATACCTAACCCCCCCAAACAAAATGAGAACCCCAATTCTCAAGTACCTAAAAGACAATCAGGTTATTCTGATTACAAGAATGAGGTAATGAATCAAGTATGGTGGCTCACACTGGTAATCCCAGCTACTTAGTGGGTAGAGACAGAAAGATTCCATGTTCAAAGCCCAGCCTCAACATACTGCTGATGTTCTGACATGTCAACAACTTTAGATTTTATCATTCAGTTCAGAAAATTACAAAAAATTTACTAACATGCATAAAACAATTATTAGAGCAAACAAAATGCCCTTTACGTTAATTTCACTATTTATTCAAATCAAGATTCTTACATCTTCTAAATATACAAAGCTAATGTTAAAAATTTAAACATAGGGCCAGCAGCTTGGGAAGCTGAGGCAGGAGGATTCTGAATTCAAAGCCTGCCTCAGCAACTTAGTGAGAGACACTGTCTCAAAAAAAAAAAAAAAAAAAAAAAAAAAAAAAAAAAAAAAAAGGGGGGGGGAGCTGGGGATGTGGTTCAGTGTTAAGCACCCCTGGGTTCAATTCCCAGTACTAAAACAAAACAAAGCAAAACAAAATAACCCCCCAGAATCTATAAAAATTATAATTCAAAACTTATGTAGAAATTAAAACATTTTGTTTTAACCATACCCAAATGAGGTACATGAATGAAGTTTACAAATGAAAATATCTACCAACTCTTAAGTTGGTAGTGACTTTACTAAAAAAACAATACTAGGAGGTTATTCTGCAACAATAGGATCTTTCAAGGTAATACTGGCTTATTCTGATTATGAAGGGATTAATGTTTCCTGAATGTGAAATTAGTCAAAGATCTTTTTTTTAACTCTAAGTTGTACATTTTCCATGCCTATTAATCACATCAATTTGAATTTTAAGTAATTATTTCAATTTCTAAAACCAAGTTAATACATGTGAAATAAAAATTACCAAAATCTCAATTTGAAAAGGTTCAAAGCACCTTTCTCTTGAAAATGCGAAGATTTTTATTTTTTCACATTTAATGTAGGGTCCCACAGTCCGAGTTTTGTCTTTTGCATGCACATGGTATAGTGAGTGCAATTTGCTCCTTTGTTTTTTTCTGTCTAGCAAACTGGCAATTGAATCTATAAGCTTGATTAGACTCATGTTCAGTACTGATGCCAAATAATTAAAGTGTCTAAATGTAACATGAACTTAAGAATCAAAATAAAGATGAATAAATGATAAGTTCACAAAATTATGGCAATTTCAATGGCTGATTCAGTATTCTATTTACTGTTTTCAAATTTGATTTGTTAAGATAGTATTTGGTCACTCTATTAAGTGCATTTATCCTCAAATTCAGCAATTTGATTGATGTTCATGACAGGAGGCATGTACAAGATAAATAAATGAAGCCTGAATAAAGATGGGGGGATAAAAAAGAACAACAACAACTACAAAAAAAATCCCTTAAAACTGGCCTAATTCAAGGCAAGAATATGTATGACCTTACTCTCCAAATCTGCTATTACAATCTTTCTTAATGACAAAAAAGTAAAAAATATTTAGAAAATAAGAATTGGCACTATCATTTCAAGATTTTAAGGAAAATCTAACATTTTAAATGTATAAATTGTATTTTATTATCTTCAAAAAAATTTAATGTTTTTGTAATTAAAGTCTGAAAATGTTTCCTCCTTTAGAATTTTATTATTCAGAACATTAAAGTTAAAAACAAATCATTGTGAACATCTTACTTGGATTACGCCACTAGGATTCACGCTGATCATGGTACAAATCCCACGGAATGCTGAATCCTTTTCCTCATTGTCTCTTATGTTTCTCAGAGAGGTACACCTATTGAATTACAGAATTGTGTTTAGCACTTAAGTAAAAAGCATATTCTATTATAACACTGAGAGACAGTATTTAATGGAATAAGCACCACAGTGTAGATAATGGTTATATTAAAAGAGCATTTTTCAGAAAGCTAAACTTTCAGTTTCTCATACTTCCTGTATCATGGGCACATCTCATCTCAATACAGTGTGAACAATGAAAAATCACATTTTCTTAACAGACTGCATCTATAAAAATGGACAACTGATTTGGCTCATTTAAACTACTAATGAGCCAGAGCCAAAAAGAGTAAATTATCAAATTTTGAAAATTGTATTATGACTTGTATTCCATTAAACACTACTAAAAACAATCTGAATTGAAAGATCATCAATTGAAAAAAGCAGGACATAGAATATACTGCCACAGTATAAACTATTACTATACAACTTATGGTGTAGATGTTTAACTTTTACATTAACAAGCAAATAAGATTTTATACATAACAGATTTAAACATGTATTTAATGCAATTCAAGTTTCCAAATTAATTCTAAAAAAGAAACGTAATGCAAAAACCTAAATTTATAAAAATTGCATGCATCTTAATTTTCTGGTGGATATTTAAATGCTTTTTATGTATAATCAAGCTTTTTAACACAGCAAGCATGTGACAATCTTATCCCATGCATCAATTAGTCGTTAGCCACAACATAAAATAAATATACATGACGATGCTACTGAAAAACCTCACAAACCTGATAGGACAAGATTAGTCACATGGTTGGCAATGATTAAGGATTGTGAATTTTGTAACCAACTGAAAATATATCTAAAAGTGAGATAGAGAAAGAAAGAGTGAAGAAAAATGAATTAAAAAAAAAAGATTGAATAATACACACCAGGGTCTTATAAACTGCTGTAGCATGGGGGCCACCTCTTGAGGACAAACGTAACCAAGACGACCAATTGTTATTGCTAAGGTAACGCAATCACGGTTATACACCACCAAACGCCAACCAAGACATGAGCAAATGAGGGGGAAGGAGAAAAAATAAAGAAAAAACAACAAATAACTCAGAAACAGAAACCAACAGAATTTGTGTATGATAATAAACATAAGATTTCACCAGTGCTGTTTATTACCACCCCCTAAATAAGGGGCAGCAACATATATGGCATACTCTTGGAAAAAGAAAAAACAAAAGGAATTAAAAAAACTCTAAAGATTGAGAGAACACCAAAAACCATGATGAATTGCTTTTCTTGCTCAAATCAAGTTTAATTAAAAAAAAATATGAGCGATTAAAATGAATGGTTTTAGAGAATCATTTTAAAGCCAGTCAAAATTTCAGAATTTAATATGAAATCTACATTTTCCCCAAAAATAGTAAATACATTAATTTTTAAACAAGTCTCTATAGCTGTAAAAGTTCAAATTTACTTGTCATTTCCCTTTATCTCCTTTTATAAATTATTTCATTCTTTAAAAATTATCTAAGGAAATTAATTCAAATTTTTCTAGTATATATTTTGACTTAACATTTCCCAAACAAGTCAGTAGATATCTGTTGCCTGATGTCAAATTCCATTCCAGTAAACCTCTGAAAACTCAGGTTAATAGTCCATTAATTTCAAACCATATTTGAAATAAAATTCTAATATAGTCCACTGTACTGACATGTGATATGTGGACCATAGGAAAAAATATTATCTGTACTATAAAAGGTTTAGCATAAAATAGTTATTAACACATTATACTGATAACACGCTAACATTTGATTTTTAAAAATTTTGAAGGGGACAAACATTTATCATCAAAACTCAGGAGCTCTGAAACTTACAAAGACCTAAAACAAGTGCAATTTGGAACTGCATTCTGCAATTCAAAAGTACATACATATAAATACATTTATAAACAAAGGGAAAAAATACAAACAGAAAACAAACCATGAAGTGCTTTAATGGTGTTCTCTCAAAAACTTACAGGTTAACCTTTCATAAAAAAAGGGGGTGGGGGGGTAAAGAAAAATGTTTAAGGATTACTTGAAGCAAACTACACAGATAATACTAAAATTCAGCAGATTCATATGAAGCAAGAGAAAGAAAACCTATGTTCAAAAGACACAAACTATGCAACATTCTCATTAAACAGGCAAGTATGAACAATCCAATGAAACATGCGATAAAGCAGATGATGGTCCATTGAAAAAAGTTCAGTGTAGGATATACTAATTAGAAAAAAAGCAAGTAATGGCATACTAAGGAATTGGCTTTATGAAATACTGAGATAATGGTAATTAAGCTACTAAAAATCTACAGATGATTTTCATTTAATAATAAAAAAAATCCCACTCTTTTGGGTAAGGAATAAAGAAGACAGCATTTTATGTCGTCACTTGTAATTAAAAGTAATCTAATGAACACCAAGTTTGTTTTTCAATCTGATTGCATTCATCAATTTGTAGAGTATTATCAATTACTTTATTATTTACTTAGGATATAATCAATACAATATATATCTTATAAAATAAAGCCAATTTGCTAAAGGAACTAAGTAACAAATTTGCCAGCTGATATCCCACAAGAAACTTTATTATACATTACACTCAACATTTATTTGCAGTTATGCATTCACATTTAAAATAAATAGGAAGTTTTGTTTAGGGTCAACAATAATTTTATAATGGCAAGTGTTTCAAATCTGAATGTCATGTATAGGTACTGCACTCTAAGGAGATAAAAATCTGACAAGGTTTCATAACCATTCTAACCAAGACTTCAATACTTTTCAGCAAGAAAATCTAATTAACTTTGTGACGTAAACAGTACCCATACAGCCAAACAGCCAGATAACTTTCATATTTAAAAGATTTCCTTCCATACCAATAAACAATGTCAATTTTAATCACATTAGGACAAAAATCAACTATAATTTAAAAATACCAAATTAAAGTGCCTGAAAACAAACTTCTTATTTGGAAAACCTTATTTTACTCTTTGTTCAGTGTTTTGGTAAGAACCTCATTGACTATGAATAAGTTACTAGAATTATCTTAGGATATAAAGGGGTGTGCCTGAATGAAAACAAAACTTTAAATCTTTCATTATTAGCAACAATCAGGGATGGTGGAAAGAACAGGACTCAAATCACCCTAAGTGTGTTCTATAGTATGGAAGGTACTCTTTAATGTAAACATGCTCTCTGTAAATGCAAAAGAGAAACAAGCCTCCCAAGTAAAACTCCTGTAAGGAACTGCCTAAGTTCCCAACTGAAGGAAATTTTATGATGAAATACAAAATACAAATACCACAGTTAACCAACTAGTCACTGAATTGCAATCTATTTTTGGCCAGATTTTTATAAATAAAAAAAATCAGCACTTCTCATCTCCCAATTACTCTCTGGATTAATTTAAAAAGCAAAATTCATAAGTTCAATAGTTATCTTAGCTGGAATCCATTTCAGGGAGTGTTAAAGTATGGAAATAGGGGAGAAAAAGTATTTTTCAATGTTTCTGAAGACTGGTTATGGAATGTAGTTAAAATAATATATTTTGTTAGTGAGAATTAAAAATAAATATTAAAAAGCTGAGTTTTTAAAGCTAGCTTATTGCTTTGGTTTCTCTACGCATCTTAATTTAATATTAAAAGGCAACTAATTTTCTCTTCACCATAACAGTTCAGTCATATGGTACCTGTATTCTCTAACAACGTCTTTGGTGTGTTGGGTCTGTTAATGATTTCTACAAGCTGGTGCAACACCATAGGAATATAAGGCTGCATCTCTATACCTAGATCATCCCACAAAAAGAGAAAAAGGAAAAAAAAAAAAAAAAAAAAAAAAAAGAAAGAAAGAAAGAAAAAAAAAGAAAAATTGAATGTTAAAACATCAGTGTAAAATATTTTGCTTCCCTTATTAAATGTGACATAGCTTTATATATATGCATACACAAAAATTTTAAAAGTAAAAAAAAAAAAAAAAGCAAAAAAGCAATTATGAAAACATCAATGAGCCTAAAATTTACACTTTTCTAGGGCAGAAAAAAAAAAAAAAAAACCTCTTACCCATTTGAATGGAGATTTCTCCAATTGCCCATGTGGCATTGTTGCAGACTGAAATGAACTCTGGATTTAGGTTGGTTCCTAATATTGGCATGAAATCGGCTAGAAGAAGAAAAACAAAACAAAACAAAACAAAAAAACCTAAGTAATGAACTTCTCGATGTAGTCTATTATTTATACTTTAAAGGAAACCTACTTGGTAAAAACTGAAATCTAGGCAAGAAATCATGTTTCACTGTAAAATAACATTACAAGATCAATTATGAAACTGATGAAAAACAGGCAACTACATTAAAAAATACTTCTTAATGAGGCTGGTAAAATTTATCTTCAAAAACAGGAGGCGGCAATTACCCGGCCACTGAATTTTTATTTTGAACGAGACCAAGAAACGAAGTTTTGGTATATTTAGGTTATCTTTAGGAAGAGTAATCTTTTGTGAGACTCAGAAAATTCAAAGTGGAGAAAACACAGCCGGGTGAGGTGGTATACGCCCTATAATCCCAGTGCCTTGGGAGTGGGAGGCGGAAGCAGGAGGTTCAAAACCAGCCCCGGCCCGGCAATTTAGCGAGGCCCTAAGCAACTCAGTGAGACCTCCGTGTCTCAAATGGAATTTTCCTCAAAACTAGTTTTTCACACAAAAAAATTAGACAAACAAAAATCCATGACTTTGGTTTTAAAACAACTTTTATTCTAGTGCCCAAATTGAGGTCTCTAAATATCATTTTCTATTAAAAGGAAGGAGTTTCTCAGAGAAATATCTCATTATAGGATAAGGCAATAAATGTGCAAAACAAGTCTAGACTATATTGTTATAAAACAGGAAAAAAAACCCTGGGAACCAACTTGATTGAACTTCTACTGCTAGCAGTATAACAATTTGATTACGACTTCATAATGATATTCAAAAAACAAACACAAAAAAACTAAACTTTGAAACACTAAAGATACCTTTGGAGGATGCTGGGAATCAAGTCGTTATTTTGAAAACTGGTAAATAAAGGGAAACAAGTAACTACCCTGTATCTCTTATATGATTAATATCTCAGGGCAATAATTTATTAATATGGCACATGTGCCTTTTGCATATATTCTCACTATTAAATGAAGAGTGAAAATTATCATTATTAGAAATCAGAGATCAAACCTAGGGGGTGCTTAACAACTGAGCACATTCCCAGCCCTTTTTAGTTCTTATTCTGAGACAGGGTCTTGCAAAATTACTTAAAAGTCTAGCTATGTTACCGAGGCTGGCTTTAAACTTGCAATCCTCCTACCTCAGTCTCTGGAGTTACTGGGATTACAGGCATGCATACCACACCTAGCCTATCATAAATTTTAAACTCTTAATAAACTAGTGGATTGCAATGATTTGAATGACCCCTCCAAAACTCAGGTCAAAATTTAATTGCCTCTATAATGGTATTAAGAGGTAGGAACTTGCTGGGTGTGGTAGTGCATGCCTGTAAGCCCAATGACAGGAAGAGGTTGAGGCAGGAGGATCTAAAGTTTAAAACCAGACTCAGTACTTTAGTGAGAACCTAAGCAACTTAGTGACAAACAAAAAATAAAAAAGGCTGGGGATGTAGCTCAGTGGTGAAATACCCTTGGGTTCATTCCTGGCACCAAAAAGAAAGAAAAAAGAAATGAGTGGAGAAGGGTGGGGTGGGAAGTAATGCATAATTCTAATACCAACTACTTGTGAAGCTTAGGCATAGAAATCACAAGGTTGAGGTCAGACAGGGTAACTAAGCAAGTCCCTATCTCAAAAAATAAAATAAAAAAGAACTGGGATGTAGCTCAGTGATAGAGCACTTGCCTCCCATGCATAAGGCCTTGGGTTCAATCCTTAGTACAAAAAAAAAAAAAAAAGTGTGTGTGTGTGTGTGTGTATTAGACCCTAAGGGTTTTGCTATTTATACATGATTTACTCATGAATAGATTGTGTTATCGTTGGTGTGGATTTCTGGTAAAAGAGTGAGATTCACCCCCAGTTCTTTGTGTGCTTCTTGCTGTGTGATATCTTTTACTATGAGAATGCAACAAGAAGGCTCTCACCACAGGTGAGCCTCCAGAAACATATAGGGTTTCTCTCAATTTGGGAAATATTAGTTTGGGCCACATCATTCTTTGCTGGGGAAAGGATGTGTTACAAGATATTTAGTTCATCTATTATGGGTTATTTAGAAATATCTTCTGCCTCTACACACCGAATATCAGTAACACCTCCCCAATGTTAAACAAAATACCTCAACATTGGAAAATGTTCCCTGGAGACCAAAACTGTCTCACTAGAACCATTAATCTAGACAATTACCAAGATTGACAACATTACAAAAACAGAAAACAAACCAAAAGAAAACAAGATATCAAATACCTCCTCTTAAGAAGGTACACAATACCACTTATAAATCTTTACAAAATCAAACCACAAAACCCAGGAATCTCATTAAACCTTTCTCTAGATCTAAGTGCCAATGTATTAGTAAATACAAAACTTAGGAACATGTTCACTGGCACCAGAGAGATGAATCAGTAAAATCCAGATATGGCAAACTTTTTAGGACCAAAAAAACTTCATTTAACAACAGAAAATAATGAAAAGTATTTTTGTTATTTGTGTCTATGGAGAGCAGTATAAAGGAGACATGATAGGACATGTACTGACACCAGTTGACGTTTGATAGAAGGCTTGTTATACTTTTATCGATTCTCTTTTTTTAAAAAAAATTTTAACAAAAAGTAAAAAATTTGTTTATAAGTTTCAATTAAAACAATTATAGTTAGGCAGTAAATATTTGTATGACCATTTTCCCAAAATATAAGCAAGCATTCATTCTATTTTTATAAGTTAGGCTTAAAACTTAAGTATGGTTCTTAATATATCCTAATGTTATTACTCAAAATCTAAAAATAATTATTATTCAAAAGCACAACTGTAACAGGTGAAAAACCATGTAGATAAAATTAAATTAAATTTAGGTTTAAGTAAATAAAATATTATAAATAATTATCACCAGAGGAAGAGAAAACAAAACAAAACAAAACAAAAAACACCCAAATTACTTAACCCATGGGTTTGAGAAACTCAAGATTATAATATTTAAGGACTCCCTCATTACCTTCATAAAAGGCCAGCATAAGGACTATGCTATTAAAACAAATAATCATATTTGCAGTACTGGGAATCAAACCCAGAACCCAGGCAAGTACTCTACCACTGAGCTCTGTTCCCCAACCTATCATTTGCTTTAAAAGTCAACATTTATTTCAAGTTTCCTAAATATCTGAAAAGGTATGCTGATATATTAAAGAAAACACAAGGAAACAGGAGTTCCCAACATCCTGCTTTGATGAAAACACCTTTACATTAGCCAATAGTAAAACATATAAACACAGATTCCACAAAAATTTTTAATAAAATTTAATAAAAAGCAAATCTAATATAAAATAATTAAAAAAACCACATCCACAGCAGAAAATATTCATACCTATACAAGGTTTAACATGCTGGAAGCAAGCTTTAGTCAGGTCACCTAATAGGGCAAAGGAACTCTGTCGAACTTCTGGCATTTTATCCTACAAAAGATAAGAAGAAATTAACCCTAAGGTGACATGAAGAACCAGGTTTCATTTCATTTTAATCTTACAAATCTTACCTGCATGCATTGATACATTAGTGTTAGTATGTTACTTCGGGCTACTAGCTGTTCAATGTTGCCTCCAAGTCCTTCAGCCAGGCCACTGAGTAAATCAAGAGCCACTATCATAAAATCTTTATCTGGAGCCTCATATTGATCTGGTTGAGCATTGTTCAGCTACAATTAAACACATTTTGTTTTTATTCAATTATTGAAAACATTTGTATACTTTATGTCTACCTTTAGAAAAACGTGTATGTTGGGAAGGGAAAATACTAAAAAGAAATACCATGGCTTGTGCAAGAGTCTTCTGTACTAGGTTCACACAACGCTGATACACAGGTTCACAATATGGAAGGAAGCCAGACTGCAGGGCTGTGGCAACTGAAGATAGGCACTAGAGAGAATAAAGTACACATGCTAAAAATGTCTGGATAAACTTAAGATTGTGGTAAATGCTTAAAACAACTAAAAATATCCTAGCTGTTTATGAGTCTGCTTTACTAGTCTACAGCAGTCAGTTTATCTTTTCAAACCTCTCCTTTGGATGCTACCATTGTCATCAGCTTGCCAGTCTATCAGAAGTTTATTGAGAAGAGAATGTAAAGAAGTTTCTATAATGAACTTTGCCCTTCAAGGACAGATTATATGTTCATAATTTCCCTCAAACGTAAGTGATAATTTATATTCCCATTCTAGTCAAAGATGTTACTGGACACATTGAGTTCTTGCTTAAAAGTAAAACATAAACATATATTTACAACCCTCTATCTATGGATCCAACCTGTGGATCAAAAATATTTAGGGAAATAAGAAAGGTGCATTTGTATTGAACATGCACAAATTAGGGGTGTGTGTCGTCATTCCCTAAACAATACTATGTAACAACCATGATTCTTTTTGTTCTGTTGGAAATAGACATTGTTCTTAGTCATAGAAGATTTTCAACTTTTCTAGGGATAATCCAAGGCAGAAGTTGGTGACCCTTGAAATTATAGGGGGAATAAGAATGAAAATGACTCAAATTGGCTCTAATAAAGTCAATTCAAGTTGGTTTGTTATATTTCATATTGAACACCATATAAAATATCTTTAGCTAAAGAAAAAAGTAAGAAGAATACATGGAAGAAAACTTCAGTTTAGAAAGATTCAAAGTGGAGTCTCTCCATGTTGGCAACAAGTCCTAACGACTTCACATATATATGTGAATAGATAACAAAAAACAATAGATAATAAATGTATTTATAATGATAAAAATGTTATCAAGTAGAGCAGGTTAGAGTACCATATGATAAAATCCTTGGTCTACTTTTAAAAAATAATGTCCATTATGCTTTTTCTATTTAACCATTGAGTATGAGTCCAGCATACCTCAAGTAAAGGGAAGAGATCTTTATCTTCGTCCTTTAACATGTTCCATTTCTGGATCAGTGGAGGCATTAGCATCTGAATATATTCCTATTTACAATGATGAAAAACATGTAAAGCTCCACTATCATATGTAAACAAGTCCATTGAGTCTATGAAAATTAAAATCCATTTAGAGCAAATGTGTAAAATCATTACAAAAGGCATTTTAAAACTCATGTTTTAAATATGTATACTATAGTCACTTTAAAAATATTTTTGCCTACTTTTTCATTTACATGACCTTGTCATGTTATATTCTTTTTGAAACAAAATGCACATTAATAAATGTATCACTACATCAAAATGTACTGTTTGTTAAATCACAAAGAACATTTAAGTTTTACTCTTCCGTAAAAGAATGTTACATGTAAAACAGAATGTTGGATGTAAAATGGTTTTGCTGTTATATAGCACATTATAAATGAACAGGTAAACTTACATGAGACAGAAGAAAGATTCACAATCAGCTAAGCATACTTATTTAAACCGAAGAATAACCCAATAAAAAGTAAATAGTCATGGTAATCATGTAAACAATGGGTACAGATTCTGAAGACACCCAGAAAACACAACCTCCAACCAAACCTAACACCAAAGCAAACCTACAAACCAACCATCTTGCAATAATTTTAAGCCTAACTTAAAACAATTTAAGACTTTTGATTTAGCAATCACATGTATGAAAACATTTTTCAACTCTTCATTGGGGAAATTTAAACTACACTAAAATTCTAATATCACATAAATCCTACTCAAACAAATCCACTGTCTGCCACAGACAAGGTCCTCCTTTTCTACCACTATTTAGCATTTTTAGTCTATTGCTCCAATTTCTAATTGTTTCATATAGTACACCTACATACCTGCATGTTCTGAAGAGGAAACTAGAGGTGGTACTCAAGAGCTAGTGTTTACGAAGTGGTAGATACAAAAACACTTAAAATTAAATAAAAATAACAATTTTTCCCCTTTTCTCTAGTCATTGTTGGTGCATTCATAAAGAGATACTACTGTAATTTCTATATTAATTGTACTATTTGAAAGGATACACTTACTGCCTTTCTAAGATGTATATTCTTACAGAAGCAAAAATCAATGGTTCATATTCCCAAGTCTTTTTATTCCCAAATTCATGCTAACTTATTGAAAATAGCTTAGATACTTACTGGTTTGTTTAAATGATGTCCTACCGAATCTGCTAATGTTCCTATGGCATCGTAAAGAATGAGCAAGTTCTTATGTTGGTATTTACTAAATGCGAAGACCAGGGTATCAAGTATATAAGCAAGGTAAGGAACAAGTTCTGTACAAGCCTCCTCTTCTAGGGTAGCAAAGGCACTGAAATTTTTTAAAAAGAATAAACATTTACTGTTGTATAAAAGAAATAGCTTACAATGGAGAGAGGAAACAATCTTGTTTACAGAATACCTATTTACATTTTACATTCCTTGCCTCATCACACCAATTGCTTATTTTTATTATTTCTTTTCTGTTTCTTAAAAAAATCACTTCTTCCTTTCAAAGAGGTTGTTTCCATGGTTATCTGCTTAGCTACAATGGTAAAATCTAAAAATATTGTTTTTATTCTTGCATTTATTCATTCAACAAGTTTATTTAGTTCTTAACTATATAGTCACGGAGTACTGGGAATATGCTCATGAACAAAACAATGCCTCTGTTCTCAGGGAGCCTGAATTGCTCTTAATTAATGAAACTGGAATTAAAACAGTTAAATTCTAATTTATACCTTACTTTCACATGCATGCACATCAAGGGTTACAAAAGAAACATTTTAATGTTTAGTGTTTGAGATGTGTTAAGAACACAAGCCATCACCACTCCTCAAATGTTTCTCTAAGCCCTACATCAAAATGCACAGTGCACTTGCTACTACAAATATGTGTTATGTAGGATCTATTAGGACAAATATATAAGAAAGGAAAAACTACTGGGTCTCAGTGCAATAACTTCAACTTGAGATCTAAACGTCTTGATTGTAAAAATGATGGGTTCAGGGGAGTTGCAGCTCAGTGGCAGAGTACTTGCCTAACGTGTGAGGCACTGGATTCGACTCTCAGTACCACGTATAAATGGGTAAAATAAAGGTCCATCAACAACTTAAAGAAAAAAAAAAAAAAGTCAGTGGGAGTCAAGCTGTTAGGAACAAGAAAGAGGAAAAAAAAAAAAAAAAAAAAAAAAAAAAAGGTCAATGGTAAGCCAGGTGTGGCAGCGCATGCATGCCTATAACCCAGCAACTTCAGATACTGAGGCAGGAGGATCAAAAGTTCAAGCCCAGCCTGGCAACTTAACAAGACCCTGCCTCAAAATTAAAAATGAGGAGGACTGGGAGCATTAATTCAGTGGCAAATGACTAGGTTCAGCTTCCATTCCAAAAAAAAGTCAATGGTAAAGGCATTTCTACATGAAAAAGAGTAGTAACTGGCAGGCTTTTTTAGAACATAAAGGTTTGTTCTAGGAACCAAATACCTGTAGTAGGAGGTATTTGCAGTAGATCTGATATAAAGAGAATCTTAAATCCAACTGACAGCTAGGGGCATAGATCCACTAAGTATTAAGAGTCACAGATGATAAATGACAAACCATAAACCTATAGGACTTCCTGTGGGATTATGGTAATTGACCAGTAGACTAAGAACACGAATCTACTGAAACTTTGTTATTCCTTTAAGAGTAGGAGTCCTGCCACCACCACCTCAGTTGTCTGAGAAAGAGGATGTGAGATAACTCTATTATTATCATAGCCACTGAATGGATAAAGAACAAATTGAGGAGGAAAAGCAAAGACTGAAATCCAGTTAGAATCAATTTTGATTCACAAAAACAGATAAAAGCTGTTAATAAAAATTTCCTGGCCTCACAAAATGTGTAAAATATACTAATGTGCAAATCCTAACACTATGTATCAGTCCTATAAAAAATTCACTAAGAAAAGCAAGGAGGAGCTGCGTGTGGTGGTATATGCCTGTAATCCCAGCAACTCTGGAGGCTGAGGCAGGAGGTTCGAGAGTTCAAAGCCAGCCTCAGCAACTTAGCAATTCAGCGAGACCCTGTTTCTAAATATGATATAAAAACGGGCTGGGGATCCGGCTCAGTGGTTAAGCACCTCTGTGTTCAATCCCTAGTACCAAAAGAAAAAAGTAAGGAAAACAACTTCCTCTCACAGCTGGAGATTTTCTATTATGAAATACTACATTAATGGTTTAATACTAACATTTCATCACAAGTTTGAAATTTTGCCTCTCACTGAATTACCAACTTGAAGACTATGATATAAATTTGTCTCACCTGCAGGCAGCTTCTTGTACTCTCTTGTTGCTATCCAGGATACGCTTTAGCAATTCTGTCATTAATGGCTTCAGGTATGTGTCTGGTGGCTGGCTAACTACCCAGTGTGCATAGCGGCTAAGTGTCCAGCATGTTATAGAACGCACAAGAGCCTTTTTATCAGAGAGGCACTGAATAAGGTGAGGAATAAGCTCAGGCAGGTATGGAATCATGCCCTGCATGCAACCTAGAAAAAACAAAACAACAAGTCTTTCAAAAGGTGCCAAATGTGGTTTAAAAAATTTATTTCAGTTGAATACATCAGTATTCCCACTGCTATAAATAGATTACAATAATCTGTACCAACATTATTTTAAAATAATGGAAAACAGAGCTAAATGCTCCCTAAATATCTTTTTAGTAGGATTAGGACCTCATTTTACCTCTGCTAAAAAATAACAGCTTTCAGAAATGCCTTTTTTCCCCTTGTACATGAATGTTTATAACCAAAACAGAATCAATAACAAATCTTTATATATGATGATGACACTCTTGCTTTTCTCAGGTTTCCCATACTTTCTAGAAAACAAAGTTATTTTTCTAGCAATGTGTTTCAGACATCAGAGCCCTCTCATTCTGTTCCTTCTATAAAAACAAAAATATCTTCAATGTGACCTGTCTAGCTTAAGAAGTAAACCCATGACTGTTTAACCACAGTTAAAATGGTTCAAAATAGAGACTTATCCTAAGATGGCTTTTGGATTCAATTATTCCTTTTAGGTTAATATAGACCACAGTTTTATCTCTGCCCCACTGGCTTTACAAGAGAGCAATGCAGTATGTTAACCCAGAGTGAATCCTCTTGGCTTACAGAGTAACAAGTCCTTAAAGTAGACTAGCTTTATAGAACCTATTGAGGACTTTGCAATTCAAACTGGACTTACCTTCAGCAATTGCTCCTAAAACCAAGATGCCCGATTCTTTAACAACCCATTCATGATGAAAAAGCAATTCTTTCAAAAGGGGCAAAATATGTGGCAATAGCTCATCACGATACACATTTGCAAGAACATCTAGGGCAGCAGCAGAACATTTTCCTAAGGAAATATTTAATTAGAAAATATTATATAATCTCTTTTATCATTTAATTACATATTTAAACATAAGTACTACATGTACAATGCTCTAATCGTACTTATAAAGTTAAGAATTCAATTAAATAGGTAGTCACATGAAAAGAATTGTGAAAGAGAATATGCTTTTATAACAAATAATTAGTAAATTAATTATGCAGACGTTTAATTCTGTACATGGAGGTCAGACTACAACTTTTCTGTCTACATAGAAAAATTAAAAGTGAATACTGTTCCACTCAATACTTTCAAAATAATAGGATGCCTACTGTTATAATCCTGAGGAAAAATATATCCATTTATTATTTCCATTTAACATGTCTAGTGGTATGCCATTTAGAACCAAGTATATAATTATTTAGCTAGAAGTTAGGCCCATAAATTGGAACAAAATCACCACAAAATGAAGCATAAAATATGTCAGAAAATATTCTTTACAAAGGATTAACTATAAATAACTTGAATTCCACTAACTTAACAATTTAGACAAGAACCAATGAAAATATAAAGTACTACAAATTTTCCAATGTGAAATAGGAACAACAGCAAGTAACTAATCACAAACTATTAGTAACGGTAAAATTCTTGGGGGGGAAAAAAAGCTGTTATGTTAGTCATGTTACCCATCAAAAAGAATCTTAGTTATACTATATGCTGGATCCATAGAATTGAACAGTACACTGTACTATACAAGGCAGAGCAGCAAAGTGCATATAATCTGATTTTACTTTTGGAAATGGATATTTGGCTTCAACTTTTATATGTTTTGTCATATATGAAAAAAACAAAAACAAAAACAAAAAAACCCCCCAAAAAACAGCTTCTTAAAGGATATAAAGATGAGACGTAAGAATGTGAAGAGGAAGTGTCCCCCCTTCCTCCGCTTCATGTACACTACTATTGCTTTAGTAGATTTATCTTTATCTTTTCTGTCCCTTCCAACTTGAACGTAGGTATATGCAGGCAGTTAAATCTATGGCAGTGTGAAGATCTTGGATCTCACTTGTTAAGTGAGACCTGGGTTCTAATACTGGATGTGCTATTAGTAGGACCTATGCTTTTAATCTTGCAATAGTTTCTTTCTGCAGTTTCCTTACCTACCTACAGTTGCAAAGTTCTTGGCCTAGTGCCTGTATATGTTAGGCACATTAGTTATAGAAAACTAAACAGGCAACAGGGTAAGAATTAGTATCATCTAATCAAATCAATCACACACACTGGGCTGATGATACATATCCTTAATCACTTTCTCAAAAAATTATTTGAAATTCCAAATAAAAGGTGGTGGTTCCTTTTTTTTTTTCTTTTGCTGTACTGGGGATTGAACCCAGGGCCTTGTGCTTGCAAGGCAAGCACTTACCAATTGAGCTACATCCGCAGCCCAGTGGTTACTGAGGGTAATTTTATCCCCTGGGGACATCTGGCAATGTTTGGAGACATTGTTGGTTGTCACAATGGTATGTGCACTCTTGGCATCTTTGGATAGAAATTAGGGATGCTGCTAAACATCCTATAATGTACAGAACAGGCCCCCCAAGAATTAATTATGTGATCCAAAATTCCAATAGTGCCAAGGTTGAGAAACACTGAAACAGAGCAATAGTTTAAAAAAAACAGCAAGCAAGCAAAAATAAAACAAAGGTGTATAGGCCCCATTCCAATTCATGTGAGTCAGAATGCCAGTTGCACAGGGTATATGAATTTGCAGTTAAGGTTGAAAATAAATAGTTTTTTTCCCTAAGTTTTGAATATGGCGAAGGAATTTATTTTAGATTTATGGTAACATAAATTGTCACATATTTAAAAAACTTACTAAAACATGAGAAGCTTGTGATAACATTCCTATTTTATTGTATCGAAATACATAATCCTTTGAGAGTTTGGGTAGAAGTTTTTTTAATGAATATAATCATGAAGGAACGTAAGAACAGAGCTTAAGGAAAATGTGAACCAAAAGCACAATGATACAGATTTATCTTCATTACAATAGCTACAGTAAAAAAGAGATGTAATAGCAAGTATTAGCATGTGGAGAACTTAAATCCTCAGACACTGCTGATGGGAAAATAAAATGGTGCTGTCTCTTTGGAAAAACATACTGAAGTTCCTCAAAAGGTTAAATAAATGGTAACCACATGATCCAGCAATCTCACTCCTGGGCATGTATTCAAGAGGAATGAAAACACACGTTCACACAAAAACTTATATGTGAATGTTCATGGAATCAGTATTCACAACAGCCAAAAAAGGGAAATACAAATGTCTACCAGATGAAGAATAAAAAAACATGGTATCCAAATGGAATATTATTTTACAATAAAAAGGAATGAAGTATTCACATATGCTATGACACAGATGAATCTTGAAACCATAAGTGGAAGAAAACAGAAAGGATCACTCCATTTACATGAAATGTCTTAAGAGGCAGATTTCATAGAAATAGAATATAAATTGGTAGTTGCCTACAGTTGGGGGAAAATGGGGAATGACTGATAATGGGGTTGAGGTCTCTTCCTCAGATGATGAAAAATGTCCTAAAATTGATGATGGTGATGGCTGATAGCTGTGTGAATACCTACTAAGTAATGTACTTTATAGCTCAATAAAATTGGTATCAAAGTGGGCAACTGTATTTTTCCTTCTCAGACTTACTTAGATTCCAGTCAGAAATTGTGTCATCATCATCAATTTCATCATCATCATCATCCTCCTCTTCAATTCCATCTTCATCATGCTGCTGAGCCACGGTCCTTGATCGATGAAAACGTGGCCTTATATCCTGTTCACTATCAGGAATTGTTTCATCTTCTTCAACATCACCCTGTTTTATTTATTTTCAAAGTGAAATTTTTGGTGATATTCATTAAAGCTAGTGATATGTATGTATATAAGTTTAAAAAAAAAAAATCAGAAAATCCAGGGATGGGGTCATGCAAAGGATTGTTTTCTACAGTACAGGGGATTGAACCCCAGGGTCTCGCACATGTTCAGCAAGTACTTTACTACTGACTCACATCTGTTCTCCCCAAAATTTCTGAGACTGGGTCTCACTAAGTTGCTTACACTGGCCTTAAACTTGTAAACCTGGGATTATAAAGTGTGTGCCAGTGTTCAGAATGCACAGGATTTTGAAGCATACTTCACGGTCAACAACTACTTCCCTGTGCAGAAAATAGTTCCTTGTGAAAGAAAAGATTAACATATAAAACCTGTTAGCCTATCAGGCCCTTTACCTGCATTATATATTGACTTACATGAGCTGGTACAATCTAAGTGTAATGGAATCAAATTCAGAGCAGCATGTTTAAGAATAATTTTAAACAAACTCTAAGAAATTTAAATCAAAGATAAATTAATGATAACCCTACTGTCACTAATACTAATTAAGCTAGAATTTACAACAATCTAAATTCATTGTTCTTTCTTTGAACTTCTGTAGCCTATTATATGCAACAGGAAGCCTATTTACACAGGGTTTATTTTAAATAACTGTTTATGGGTCAAATTTTTAAAATCTACCAGGTAAATATAAAAATCATCTTCCCTATTTATCAGAAGTTTCCTTACCTTAAGCAGAATAATATCTATATCTGAGTACTTCATGCCATTCACTAACACAGGAATCAATCTATAGGGAAATCAATTCATGAAAAAGAAATTCAATAATATGAACAAAAAGTGTTAACAACTTTATGATTACTAATAAAAGCAATGAGACAACCACTGGTAATATTATCATCTTTGAGCATCCAGGTAACAGAACCATCTGAAACTCCACAAATATTAAACCAGATATAAATTGTCTAGAAAACAATTTGGAATATTTATAAAGAACTTTAAAATGCTCATAAACTGGGGCTGGGGATATAGCTTAGTTGGTAGAGTGCTCACTTCGCAAGCACAAGGCCCTGGGTTCAATCCCCAGTACCCCCCCCCCAAAAAAAGAAAAAGCTCATAAACTTTGGTTAAAAACCACTCTAGAAATTCCAATGGAAAGATAATCACTTATGACAAAGAAAGATGATTATTCCAGGATTATTTATGACTGGGGGAAAAAAGCCAACAAATGATCAATGAGAAAAAGTGTGTACATAGTATGTGGATATAACAGTGTACACTATGATATAGAATAGTAGAGTCATTGAAGTGTTAAAGACTAATGATATGGAAGAAAGTGCTCAACACACAAAAACTGAAAAGAGCAAACCTTAAAACTGATCAAATTCTAAAGCACTAATTATATGTGAGAAGCAATTTTAAGCACATTATACATTATCAAATCTAACTCTTCCCCAAATGCTCCGTATTTGGTATAAGGTGCTCACAAGGAAAAATAACATTAAAAAATACACATCAAAAATATAGTAATGACTCAGGGTAGTGAAAAGTTTTCTGCAATTTTCTTCCATGAGCCTGTACTACTTTGTTTTCAAAAAAGGATTACTTTTAAAAGTCACGGTTTTAAAAATTAACTATTTTGAGTTAAAAATAGACAACAATAAAATTTTGCAGCATCTCAATTAGTGGATATCATCTTTTGGGGAAAAAAATTCTGTCTTGGGGTCCACAAAGTAGAAGTATTATTTAAAAAGAGAATTATGCCATAAATTATTCATGATTAATTATGAATTAAAATATTCTAATTTATTAATCATGCAATTCTAAAAAGGATCTTGAAAATACCTTTATTTTTAACAATAGTAAAATTAAGCCTGACTTCTTTAGAACCTCACTCTCTGATGGCAGAAAAGTGAATTTTATAAAAATATAAACATGAAGAATCACTGTTAAGAAATTAAATTTAAGAACAAAGCAGCATTTACAAGCAGGAATACTTACTTAGGAAGATGCCTTACGAGTACATCTTTGCATATTGGCTGCTCAGCCAAAGTAAGCCAAAATTCACAGGCTTCTAAAGCTACATTTTCATCTTGGTCTTGAGTCCTCTGTAGCATATACTGTAGAAAGAATTCTTAATATTAATCAGTTTAGACCATGCAAATTAATAATTAATATAAACTCAGGCCTGTACCAGACCTTTACAATAGTCTTGCTCTTTATTGTGGTTTTCAATCTAGGCTTTTAGATTTTTTAAAAAAGGTTCCTAGGTGATTCTAAAATGCTGCTAAATTTAAGAACTACTGTTATTAGAATGTTGCCCAATGAAATGTATTCACTGCATACATTATTCATCTGTTTTTACATATTTTACTTTATGAAACCACTGAGTTTTTAAACGTGAATGTTAATCAAATATTGTCACTCAAAAACAAAACAATACAGAATTCCATGATACTATTAAAATATTTTTTTCAGTTGTCAATAGACCTTTACTTTATTTATACGTGGTGCTGAGAATCAAACCCAGTGCCTCACACATGCTAAGCAAGTGCTCTACCCCAACTCTATACTTTTCTTAAAATGGAGAATTTTTTTTTAACAACTACTTAGGTTGCCTCATAGTATAGACAGACTTTCACATATTTCAAGTTGGTATTTACATATTTGAATTAACATTATTCTTTTTAAATTTGGAAAGTAGTAACATTTCTTAGCATGACTACAATTTGTAGTTTAACAAAATAATTTTATGTCCTCTGAACATATCAAACCAAATTCACTTGTGATTTTCCAATGTGCCTGAAGTTGAACTCAGGAGTCAACTAATGAATTCCTACTACATAATCCTCTTCTAGATTCAAATGCCTCACATGACAAAATAAGGCAACACAACAGTTGTCATATTATGCCATATCATGTCCGACTCCTATGCTGAGTATTTCTAAATAAAGAACTGTAACATTATAAATTTGGCTCCCCAGCTGTTACCTAAGCAAGTGATAAAATTTCTTAACTTTTTGATTAATGCCAAACTCTCACTTATCTTTTAACCAATCCCACCTGGCTCTTCACAGAAGAGTTTCAAAGAAAACATCATTTATCCCAATCAGATGCTGATACATTTCCTCATTTCTATAACTACCTTTCCTAATGTTTGAGGAACAGAAGTTGCTGCATACCATGATAATAAGCCTTCTAACATTTCTTAAGGATCCTCTCTCTTCACATGATACGGAACTTTGAAAGTGAAAGGGAGGCTTTACATAACATACTCCTTAACACACTTGCAAGGCAATATAATACTCATGCACAAATACACTCAGCAATCTGGAAACAGATGGTACAGGTGTGAGTACCGAGTATTGCCTAAACAAAAAATTTTTTAAAATAACTACTATCTTGTTATTAAATATTCCCTTCCTCTTTCACGATGATTAAACTGTGATTGATGTACTTAAAAATTTCCTAATAAATACTTTAAGTTACATGGAAACTCAGAATAGTCTATAGAAAATCTGAATGGTCTATAGAAGCTAAAATTTGTCAGTATCTTTTCATAAGTCAGTTAATCAGATAAATTTTTACCAGTAATGTGTAGGAAGAAATTTTTACATTTTCAACTCGAACAACCCAAGAATATGCTAATTATCTCCCAAAGTTTTATTGCTTATTTAGTCTAATTCCCTTTTAATAAACTCAATATAAATATTTCCTGGTTATCACTATTATAAGCTCTCTACTCCTTTAAATAACTTCCTCCTATAGTATCTCAAATCTTATGAAATAAGAATCACCATAAAGATAACTAATTTAAGATAAAATCATAATTAATTTTATAGCCCCCCCAATGTGTTATATAAATTAGAAAACTCGTTTCACATTATGTATTTCGTGTCCATTATTTTTCTTGAGGGAACAATGAGGAAAGTCTTTAAAATTGCCTGTGTTACCTCAACTATATTATGCATGTGAGGAAGCAGGCGATCCATTCGAACTTCAAGCAACATCACAAGAGCCCGGCACACGTTTTTTCGTACTTCTGGTTCCTCATCACCAGCCAATGCAAAGAGATTCTATTGCATGAGAAACACAGTATTTTTTTCTGGTTAAAAAATTCCAATGTATTAGAAAGGTTTATATACAATAAAAAGAAATCTGGAAACTGGTGATTTTTAAAGAAACCTTGAAAAGATATAATATCCAAAAAAAAAAAAGAAAAAGACAATCAAATGGCCTCCAGTTAGATAAGACAATTAAATATAGAATAACTGCTAAAGATTATGATTTTGATAACAGATGAAAAATCATTCTTTTACCGTATAATCAGCTGTTTGAGTTAATTTTTAGCTTATAAGAACAAAACAGTATCATTAGGACACAGGGCACCCAGAAGCAGAGGTAATGACCTAACCCTACACTGCTGTTCACCAAGTCAACTACTGGAAAAACAATTTTAATAGCAGTTACAGCAATCAATCTTAAGCTATTCCTCACAAGTTCCTCTACAAGGTAAAAAAAGAATGTATGAATGGAAAATGGATTATTTCACTCAATCTTCACAATTCCAAGGTTCAATTTTACAGATAAGGAACTGGAAATCAACAGAGGATAAGGGAGGGTTATCAATGACAGACATGACAGCATCTATAAAGAAACATAATTTAGAAGAAATTAAATTCTCTCTGATTTATTTATCTTTTATCTGGAGATAAAAGTTCTTCAGGACTATTCTCAGTGAGGGCAAGAACATTTCCCGACAATTTAAAATAGTTTGCATTACTGTTAAATACCATATGGACACGATTTTGCTACGTGAAAATCCTACAGTTAGTTCTCTGCCCTACAAAAGCCATAAAACTCTGGAGGAAAAGCAGACATCCAGTAATCCCTAAGTAATAGTAGGCCTAGTCAGTGAGGAATCCGAATTGGGCTTGTTTGGAATCTTAAGTCCACCTTAACTTCACTACTAACAAGCTTCCTTCCATTTAAGTTCTTTCTTATAGAGGCTGCAAAAGGGGATGTGAAAAAACATGAAGTTTTCCTCAAATCACTCAAGAACTTTTATCTACACACATTGAAAGCAGTAAAAATGATCATTAAAAAAAAAAAAAAAAAAAACCCCACAAAATCCAATGTGTCCCAATGTCTTTTTTTCAGGAAATCACAGAATGTCTTTAAAAAAAAACCTGAAATTTTTAAATTTTTCCATAGTTTTTATTGGTGCATTATAGTTGTACATAATGAGATTTGTCATTATATACTCATACATACACACATTATAACAATAAAATTTGGCCAGTATCACTCCCTATTATTTCCCCTTTCCTTTCCCTCCTCCTTCCCCAGAACATGAAAGCCGACTCAGAGAAAGACCAAAGAGAGGTGCAATGATTAAATGCGACACTGGGTCAAGTATCACATTTTAAACTTCAATTTCCCTAAGTTCTGCTCCTACATCTGACACTCAAAATTCTGTAAGTTTCTTTTAATCACAGATACTTTATAGGGCCAGAGAAGAAAACTCTTCCCAGCAGATGCTACTTACATATTACACAAGTACCCTTCATTAAATTTTTCTATTTAATTCATTTTTACCTCTAGAGAATAGGAATGGAGCTGGAGGGTGATGGTGTTGTGTTCAATTAATCACCCTGTACCCATTATTTTCATTACTACTATCACTGAATGAACACCCAGATTTGCCAAGGTATTATGTACTGATAACAAATACGCTTTTCATTAACATTCTGACATGACATCTACCCCTGAAGAAAGATAATTAAAGAAAATGAATAGTCTAATTCATTTAGCAAATTATTACTGAAGGCCCACTATGTGCCAGCATTTCCTCTTGAGGTTTACTATTTGATTATCAAGCAGCAAAGATGTGTTACTATGGTACTTATCAGTAATGAAAAACATGAAATGCCAGGAAATGTTCTTGACCCACTCACTGAGTACAGTCCTGAGAAATTTTTATGTCCAGAAGAGAATTTTTTATTCTAAATTATATTTCCTTGTAAGATACTGGCGTATCTATCACTGTTTCTTTTGTTAAGCTGTGAAAGAAAGAATACTGTAAGGAAATGCCACTAAAATTACAACAGATACCACTATTACCTCTAAATAGAACAGCAAACACAAGGAGCTTGTTTTGTTGTGAGCACTGTTCTAATGTATTTATAGCAACTAGCTTTGTAATAACACAAGTCAATTATTAGTCTCATTTTACAGATGATAAAGTAGAAAAATGTTACATAAGTTAAATTAAATGCTCAAGGTCACACAGCTACAAAGCTAAGGAGCTAAGGATGGAACCTAGGCAGTTGATCCAAGACTTTAAAAAATGTTATTGTATTTTTTTTTTTTACTTTTATTTTATCTGTTTTTATGTGGTGCAGAGGATTGAACCCAGGGCCTCACACATGCTAGGCAAGCGCTTTACCACCGATCTACAACCGCAGCCCCTATCCAAGATTTCTAACACCACCCAGAACACCATACTATCTCTATTCAAAGTATACTGAAAACACCTTGCATGCATAAAACTAGGGGCAGGGGGCTCAGAAACAGCCAGGAGCAGAGGTCTATACCTGTAATCTCAGCTACTTGGGAGAGATGGAGGTAAGGATCAATTGAGCCCAACAATTTGAGGGCAACACATTGAGACACAGTATCAAAAGACCCAAACCAAACCAAAACAACAAAAACCCCCCAAAACAAGTCAGATATAGTAACACACACCTGTAATACCAGTGACTCTGGAGGCTAAAGCAGAAGGATCAAGTTTGAGGCCAGCCTTAATAACCTAATAAGATCCTATCTCAAAGAATAAAAGGAACTGGGGATATACTTCAGTGGTAAAGCACCCATGGGTTCAATCCCTGGTATCAAAAATAACTACAACCCCCCCCCCCCACAAAAAAAACTCAGAAGCCAATCCATTTAAAAATTAAGCAAAGAAAAAAGACCCCCATTACCCCCCTCCTCTTCCTAGAATTTCCCAACAGTATCATCAGCAGCCTGATCTAAAGAATTTTTAAGAACAGCTGAAAAGAAACAGACTATTTGATTAAATTTCATTTGATGAAAATAGAAGGGAAGATGCCTAGGGAACCTTAATCTCTTCAACTGTTATCAAGCACCAGAAGTTTTGAAAAGTAAGTACTGTTTCTGATTCATGTCCAAAAACTATGCTTTTATCAAAAAGTGTCTTTAGAGTTGCCTGTTGAGATTTGAGTCAATTTTTTTTCTTGATACCTCTAATTTTACAATGTAAGCAAATTAAGAACAACAGAAATCCATTCACGCCTTGCTTAACTATGGGGACACAATCTGAGAAAAGCATCCCTAGGCAATTTCATCACCGTACACACATCACAGTCCACTCATACAAACCTAAATGGTACAGTCTACTACATACTGAGGTTATACAGGACCACCATCATTTCCAGCCCACTGTTGAATGAAAGATAATTACTATGTCCATTTGGTCCATACTTTGAGATTCTTTATTGGGTCAACTTTATCCAACCCCAGTTTTTCATGTTTCAAATACTGGAAAAACTTCATATACAAACTGAATAATATACTGATGGAAAAACTTTTAAAGTATCAAGATATTAAATACAGACAGACAGACACACACACACCATGTAATCAATGTCTATCACAACACAAGCAGAAAAAAATTTTATTTTCAGCTAGTAAAAATTACAGTCTATACTATATCCAATTTTAATACTACCAGAAATATTAAGTCAAATACTGAGTTTATAATTACAAATTAGTTATAAAATACATGCTATTAGCATTATTTAACATTCTTGAAAACAAACGTGGTAGTGACAAATCTTACCTCAATAAAAGAATCAATGTGCAACATCAGAGCTTGAGTCCTACTAATGATAAACTGATTGACACATGCAACAGCATGAGACCTAGAAACAAAGTTTGAAATTTAACATATGCTCAGTGTGGTTTTTCTGTCTAAGACTAGCAAGAAATTAAACATTCCTTCATAAAAATATTTTGGTATATGCATCTCCATATGGACAACCACTAAAAAGAGTTAAATCTCTGTATAATCAATAAAGAAAGAATGTGAATGACATACTAAGTGGAAAAAAATGAAAGTTATAAAGCTATGTTAGTGTTTCTAAGCAAACAAAAATGTCTGCAAAGACATGCAAATTTTTAATAGCGCAGAACACTAAAAAGTAGAGGATTCAGTGAGGGGAGCAACTTATTTTATATGCTACAGGTTATTCAATAAAGTATGCATTCCTTTTGAAACAAAAATGTAGAGTGGTCTGTGTGTTGTGGCACACCCAATTCAATCCTTCAGTATCATGATCAAATACCCTTAATCCAATCAATTTCCTGCCTTCACTTTTTATCTAGTGCACACCATGATCTCTTTCCAGAGTTATTACATACATCCTAGTTGGTTTCCTGAATTCTAATGTGTCAAACCCTATTACAACCTGTCTGACATACACGAATAAAAACACTTCTTCAGATTATTCCAATGAAACCTAATCTACTTTTCCTGCAAAAGGCTAATTGGTAAATATTTTAAGCTTCATGCACCTCATAAGATTTTCACCACATAAAATTTTTCATAAGATTTTACAATCTTTTAAAATACATTAAAAAAAATCATTCTGATCTTGCAGACTATGAGCTGAAATTTGACTCCATGCGTAAGAACTAGCTAAAGATAGTCTTTACAGTAGGGCTCCTCCTCCCCAGCCTCTACCTTTAATTCCTGTGGTGCTAGAGTGAAAAGTGGTCTTTTACTCTTTTAAAAGGTTTAATCTTAATTCCAGGGCCCTTTCACTTGCTCTTGTCTAAAATGTTCTTACTCTGATCTTTCAAACAATTGCGAAAACAAAATCAAAACCAAAAAAACCCCAAAAATAATAACAACTTTACTCTTTTTTTCCCCATTATATTCATCACTACCTGAAATTATATTACTGTCTGTCTTGTTTGCCTCCTTTATAAAATATAAAGCCTATGAGGACCTTTCTTTGTCTTAACAGCTGTGCCGAAAATTACTGGTTTTTGATTCAGCAGTAATGGCAAGAACATAACCATTTACTGACCAAACATCTAAGATTTCAGGTTATAAGGAGATCCGCCGAATCACATTAAGTGTGTGGCATAAGGTAAGCAGTTATGATTTAAAGTTTCATCTATAAAATACCATAATTGATCCATTTATTGAGGGGATTAAACTAAACAAGCAAATAAATGCTAAGTCATTGACACAGTAAGCAAACAGGAAAGAAAAATATTAATAAGGAAAGTAACTTTTTAAACGTTTTTAAATCTAGAACTTAAAATTTCTGTGTGTGCGCGCATGTTAGGCAAACTTATACTCTATTCTGCAAAGACAACTACTACTAGTATCTCCCCTATTTTTACAATGGAAAAAAAATTGTAGAAACTGCTGAAGCATTTAGTAAGCTCAGAGTAAATTCTGCAAAATGAAATGTTTCAGTTCTTTTCAATTACAGTGTTTGCATATTTAGATCAAATACTGCTTGGTCTGTGTTCAAAAACCAATTTTTGTTAGACAAAACTCATCAAATAAGTTGCTTATGATTATTTCCACTGACGAATTCATGTTTTAAAACTATAGACTTAGCCAGGTGCTGTGGCACAAGCCTGTAATCCCAGTGGCTGGGGAGGCCGAGGCAGGAGAACTGGGGGTTCAAAGCCAGCCTCAACAAAAGCAAGCTGCTAAGCAACTCAGTGAGACCCTATCTCTAAATAAAATAAAATAAAGGGATGTGGCTCAGTGGTGGAGTGCTCAATCTCTGGTTACCCCCAACCAAAAAAATGAAACAAAAACAAACCTACAGACTTTACTATTTTCATTCAATTCCAGAACAGAATTAAAATTTAACTACTTATAAATAGTAATAGCACTACTGAATAGTTCATCCAAATCAAGATATTTCAGAGTACAACTTAAAAAGTTGAAAACTTATCCTAAAGTAGTTTGATGTCCCCTTGTTTAATCTGTTCACTTCTTTCCTTGTTGAAGCAAAATATTCCAGTAACTAAGTTGTTTTAAATAACTGCAATTTGCTAAAAGCTTCCAAAGCTCAAATTTTTGCCCTAATATA
This sequence comes from Sciurus carolinensis, assembly GCF_902686445.1. NCBI lineage: Eukaryota > Metazoa > Chordata > Mammalia > Rodentia > Sciuridae > Sciurus > Sciurus carolinensis. The sequence continues at coordinate 61,395,100 of NC_062218.1, forward strand.
TGCCAGAATTGTTTGAAGCAATGTACATAATAGCAATAGAATAAAACTGAGAAGCCATAAACTGACCATATATATATATAAAATTTTGCATGTAAGTGAGATTTTAAATCAATGAGAAGAAAAAATTACTTTTATGAAATGTGCAAAAAATTGTTATTCAAATGGAAAAAAAAGGAACACATCCCTACTCCTGAGCCAGGTGAGGTGGCACAAACCTATATAGTTCCAGCTACACAGGAGGAGGCAGGAGGATCACTTGAGCCCAGTCTGAGCAATACTGGAAGAACCTGTCTCAAAAAAAAAAAAAAAATTCCCATCTAACAGCACATCCCTAGAGACACCGGATATATTAATCTATTAAACATCAAAAAAATCTCAACTTGAAAATTTCTGTGTGTCAATGGAACACAACCCAACAGGAAAAAAGGACAACAGAAAAGGGTAATGCATAGAACCAGTAACAAAGAGTAAGATATCTACCATTCTGTAATGATACAAAAGTACACTAGCAATACAATGATATTTTATATTTGATTAGCGATATTTAAAGTGTGACAATACCAAATGCTGAACATGTGTATCCACAGAAATCTTTTAAATCTTACTAATAAAGAGTATGAATTGGTACAACCTGTTCTGAACTTTGGTACTGGCAGCACTATTAGCAGTAGCAAAAACCTATAAGTCATCCAAAGGCTGAAGGGGGGCAAAGTGTACGTGAATTGTTTGTCATGAAAGGCAATATTACACAACAGTCAAAACAAATCAGCTATAGTGACATTATATGAATGAATCTTAGCAACATAATACTAAATAGTCACCAGAGATTTCATTTAGCACAAAGCCATTTTTACGATCCCAAGAACAAACTGATACACAATTTGTGTATAAATGTGATAAAATTATTTAGAAAGAAATGCAAGGGAAGGATAGAGTCAAGATTTAAATTTAAAACTATACTCCATCTCCTCATTTTTCTTCCAAGTTCCAAACAATTATATGAAGAGGGGACAACATTTTTAAGAGCACTCAGTAAATACCAAACTTTATAAGTTGTTAAAAATATAAATTGCAAACATTTATATAAAGATGAGTATTAATGCATAGCTAAAATACACAGCAGATAATCACTCAAATATAAATCAAAAGGAAAAATTCTAACTATGTAAAATAGAATCCCAAGTGGGTAATCATTAGCATTGACTAAATGGAATCATTTCTGTACTGCTGAACTGTAAAGTTTTTATCAAATGACCATCTACAAAATAAAATGATCAAATAATAGTTACACATGACACTACCACAAACACCCATCTATTAAATAATTTTCACTCCAAGCATGACACAATTAAGTACTACTTACAAAGAAGAGTAAATGAAATTAAGATTAAGTATAAAGGAATGAGAAAAAAATAGGATTTAAGATATATATTTCCTACAACCCCTTTGTAACATTGCTGATACCACAATCCTTGGGAATACAGTTTGGAATTTTGAAGCCCAATTAATAGTTCATCTATGGAATAAATATCATGCTCTTGGACCCCTGAACAAGTGCCTCTAGGCAATGATTTTCATTTAAATAGTAATGTGATATTTGATTATTTTACATAAAACCATGAAGCACCAACAAATATAGCAAAAACCAAAGTAACCAACAGTTAAAGAAAGAGCTATGTCTTCCAAAGAAACAAATTAGGAAAAAAAAAAAAAAAAAAAAAAAAAAAAAAAAATCACACAACTGGATTACAAAAAAAAAAATAAAGAACAAAACAAACTTGTACAGCAGCTTGGGGAACATTTGGTCAAGTTATGGAGCCTCATACACTTCAACAATTAAAACAAAGACATCATGTTTATAGCTTGATAGGACAACTGATGGCAACAAACTTAACCTGTTAGTTTACATGTTCTAAATATAATATTTTGATAACTGTATGCCAGGTACTGTTCTAGGAACTAGAGATAGAGGTGATCAAGACAGATCAGGTTAATTTCAGGATTAGCCAAGCAAGCCTACTATGTGATTTCAAGGTATAATAAAATGTTCTGCTACCTTTGTGTTTAAAACGCTTTCCCCTCATAATTAGATGTAAAACTCCTGAACTAAAAGTATATATTTTCATCAGTTTAATTATCAGAGGATGAAGAAAAGCAGGAAATAGGCCAGTCATTGAAGATGAAAACAGTGGTAGAAGGGAAAAGATAACATATGTTGAAAAGCTCCAAGAGCTAACAGTATTACATCAGAAAATGTGGTCTGCCTCTAATGGACAAGAATATGTAAATGTTATGCTGCAGGAATTTTTGTTACACAGCCACAAATGAAGGTATTTGAACTCAGAAGACTGATAACTCTAAAAAACTTACAACCACAAAAAACACCCCCAAACCCCTCAACTAAATCTGTCTTAAACGAAAGACTTGTAAGAGGATGGCTGTTAAATACTGTGAATGTAATTAACTAAGTAGAAGGTAGAAATCTCTATCATATTTAATGGAAATTTTCACCATAAGAGTCAACGATTTGTGAGATTTGTTATTAAAGCAGTAAATTTCAACTTATTAAAATTTTCCTTTGTGGAACATCACATATATATATTTTTTTTGGGGGGGGGGGGGAAAGGGGGCAGTACTAGGGATTAAATCCAGGGGTGGTCTATCACTGAGCAACAACACCGATCCTTTTTGAGACAGGGTCTCACCAAGCCCCTGAAGTGGGTCTTGACCTTGTGATCCTCCTGCCTCGGTCTCCTATGTCTCTGGGATTACAGATGAGCACCAATATACCTGGCCCAGAATCTTTTGCTAATCACAAAAACATCAGGTAATACAAAAATAGGGCAGAAGTAAGGCCTATATCAGAGTTTATAAATTAATATTGGCCATATAAATACCTTATTTTGGGGCTACTGTGTTTGAAGAACTGTAAAAATTTGGGAATCATGATGTTGAGAGGGCGATCTAAAACATCACTATCTAAAATCTCAGCAGAATCTTCACATATCTTCTGAAGGGCACCAAATGCTCCCTGTAAAAGATACATATTTTAAATTATTGGAATTCATTCAAAACAAAGGCATTTAAAAGCAAACAGGAATATTGCCTAATTTTACGCATCAACGTTCTCAGCCCACATAAAATGCTGCTTTCTAAAATCCACATATTATTCAATTTTAAAATAAATTATACCATTGAATATCTACATTTTCACAGAATTTTATGTAACCACTGTAAGACTTCTCTTTTGGAAGGACATAAAGGAATTAACACCACTTAAAATTTATTTACAGATAAACCATTTATAGGTTAAATGGTGACACAATCATTTAAAGGGCAGATAATTCAATTGGCAACTATTTCCCTATAATCATTTTATACGAAAGTGGATAATTCAAAATTCTTAATTTCATCAGTGGTATTGCTTATTCTCTGTAGTAAACTAAAAAACTGCCCAACAGAAATTAGTCTTTTAAGGCAATTACCCAATACCCTTTTAGAGTTTATAATGCATCAAAACAGAAACTTAAGAATATAAGTTTATAATTTAATTAAAAATATAAAATTTGTCTTAGATTTAACACATTAAATATTTGGAATTTTAACTGTCATCATAAAACAGCTTTCAGTTGAATATTAAAGAGTTATTTTTGAAAGAAGTTTTAGTTCTGGGCTGGGGAGATAGCTCAGTTGCTTGCCTCGCAAGCACAAGGCCCTGGGTTCAATCTCCAGCACCGCAAAAAAGAAAAAAGAAAAAAAAAAAAAAAAAGCTTCAGTTCTGTCTATTGAAGTCAAATTAAATGTGAACTTGTTACTTATGATGTCAACAAGAAAAATCAAGTTTCAACTAAGAACATTTAGCAATCTCTTCACACCTACATCTGGAAAGTCCACATCTTCAATACAGATAAGAAAAACAAAACATTTATTCAAAGGTATTGTGTCTATCTACAACTAAAAAATATATTTTTTTTTTTATTCTTGGAAAATTTTTGCTTAAAATCTTCATCTTTTATGTTTACCATCATACCAAAGTAATATTTAAATAGAAACAACTAAATATTACTTACTTTTCCTGTAATTTTATCAATGTATTTCCAAGGAATTTGTGTGTGCCTTTGTAATTTTTTTTGTTTTCTAAAGGGAGAGAGAAAACTGAGGTATCCCAACTACTTTGCTAACACTTTTTTCTCCCTACCTTTTCTACCTATTTCCTCCTCCCTAAGACAGGTTAAGCCATAAAACTATCTGATTCCTTACTGTCAGGCTATTCTTATGCCTGCCCTGTTCATAAACCCTGCTACTGTTTGAAAAGGAAGGAGTTACTGCTTTAAAGAGTCTAAACACTAAAAATGGTTTCACTTAAAATAGATTTCTGCTCAAACTGGAAGCCTGCTAGTGAAACAAGATACTTTAGAAGTACTTACTAACAGCAGAAACAGTAAGAGAAGAAATTCATGGACTTCCTCTTTACCTTTCCAAATCAAAAGGTTGCCACTGACTTGATCAAGCAAAAAAACAAGATCAGAATTAAAGTATGATTAAAACTAGACCAAATAGGACATGCCTCAGATCTGTTTAAACATAAAAATGGTCTGAGAAGCTAAGAAAATACTCATGGTCTGGGAATTTGGTAAGTTTCAATCTATTTTTAGACATGAACATAATCACATCAACTGATTGATAATAACTTTATGGCATACATGTAATACCCAAGAATAATTTGAATAGAAAAACAAGGTATTTCCTTGTAGGAAATACAGTAAATTATAAGAAGCAAATATTCTTTCTTACCTCACAGGTGTTGTAATCTTCAGAATCCAACAGGCTACAGAGTTTTGGTAAGAGGTCAGGCCAGTTCTGCAATTCTCCCTTGGAGGCGATGGTTGTAATCAATATACCTTGAAAGAAAATACACATTTTTAGGAAAGTTGACTACATTGTGTTAAATAGCACCATGTGAGCAACACTCACCAACCCCCATATCACCAAAACCTATCTATGGGAAAAAACCACAGCATAAATCAGATGTTTCTAATCTTGTTTCCCAGAAATTCACCCTCTAAGTTGTTGCTTTTTATTATTAAGAACCTGCTTTTCTTCAATAATACCAAGATAGCTCCACTACTTAAAATGTACTCCAATTCACAAAAACTACACACTAAAAGAGTAGAAAAAAAAATAGACCAAAATGTCATTACTAGCACTTATCACCAGGTGATAAGTTTGTAGTCTGTTAAGTTCAAATAAAAAATTCTGAAGAAGCTAAGAATAGCTCCCTGACAATATGGAATCCAAGCTGAGGACCATGGTTGAGAAAAGTAAAGTAGTTGATCATCAATTGAGAATAATTTTACATGTTAATGCAATTTGCAACACTCCCCCTCAGGTAGATAGGCTACATACTCCTACAACAGTTCCCACTTACTGGATCAAAGATGAATCGCCAGAAAGGCGATCTTCGATCTTGGAGGTTGGGTGGCACATGCTGACTGATCATGTCGTTTGACTGACTGGAGTATTTCAACTGTGTTGTACAGCTGCATTGTGATAGGGATTATGCAAATACACAAAAATGTAACACAAAAGTTTTGTGTTAACATTTTTATCTGCCTTGATAAATATATCATTAGTAATATGTAATATGCTTGGTGATTGTGGATCTTTTAGTACACCGAGTATAAAGTCTGATAGTAGACAAAGTTATAAGTATTTTAAACTGCAAAAACTAGTTTGTAAAAACAAAAAAAGAAAAAGTACTCCCTTCCTAGGCTTATCTTAAAAATTCAAGGAGATATATAGAAAATGACTGTTCAAGTAAATACTCAATTATCACTGAACAGCAAATCTCACTGTGTGGACAAACTTTCTTTTAATTTTCCACCTCTAGTTTTGAGACAGTTGTTCTGAAAAAACATATTAAGCTGTTGGTAAATGTTCACTTTTCAAGAAAAAAAATTTAAATAGTAAGGATCAATGTACTGATTACATTTTTAAGATATAAACCTCAATGAAATAGTTCTTCACTAAGATTCAGAGGCAGCAAGACCCAATCCTTCTTGCCAACTTTCTTTCCTGAAGTTAAAACATAAAAAGAACTGAGGAAAACTATCTGGAACTGCCTTAATAGAAACTAAGCATGTCTTAAGATTGCAAACAAGCAATAATTAATAAAGATTAGACATAATCTACAACTTGATAATAACGGACTACTGACATTTATTACTTCTGCTAGTAAAGTAATAAAGAATGTTGACGGACTGAAAAATTCCAAAAATCTGCCCCTTAATCTTATCCCTCTTGAAAAAAATCTAATGAAAGGTCTGTGTTTAGAATATAGGATAAAAATCAAGAGTGCTTGGCAATACTTAATAAAACCTTAAATGTAAAACACTTGGACCCCCAAATACTACTTTACAAATTAATCCTACAGTACAGAAACTTCCCAAAAGGGTATATAAGCATACATAAAAGGAAATTCACTGAAATAGTAAAATTGCAAACAAACCATGTATTTTTCAGTGAGACTTTATATTGATCCAGATTATTACAGTAATATGTGATCCCTCCCAAATATATTTCCTTAGTAAGAGTCTTGATATGCACTGTAAAGACCACAAATTTTTTTTTTTAAAAGTGGGGCATGGTGATGCACACCTGTAGTCCCAGTTATTCAGGAGGCTGACTCAGAAGGATTGTTTAAGCCCTGGAGTTGAAGGTCAGCCTGGACAACATAGTAAGATCTTGTCTCAAAGAAAAAAAATTAAAAGCCAAGAAGGCAAATTTACTTTTTTAGAATCAGAAATATTTTAAGTAAAATATTTACTAAATTCTTAATATGAAGCAATCATAGCATTGTTTTAGGTGCTAACAAAAAACAGAAAAACCCAAAACCCCACGTGGTCCTTATCCTTATCCTTTTGCACATTTGGCACTGCCTGGAGGCACTTTTGGCTGGCACGACAGAGGGTATGGCTGTTACTTGAATCCAATGGGTACACATGAGAAATGCTAATTATTATCCTGAAATCCACAGAACAGCCCACCACAAAGAATTATCTAGTCTAAAATGTCAAGTGCTGAGTGAGGTTGTAAAACCTTGGTCTAGACAAACAGAATCCTACTTTAATAATTTAGTATGCTTATGCTATTATACCCATCTCAAGAATTTTCTATTAAGGTTGATGTGTGAAGTCAGTTCTTAATTCTTAGACATACCTTTCAAAAACCTACAAAAATTTTTTACTTATTTTCTTATGAGAACTAATTTAAAAGAATAAGGAAACTTTCCAGATTTACTGGTTGGAAAGTGCCAATATTTTATAATAAGTTCATCAATTTTCCTTAAGAAAAAAAAAAATTGGCTTTATCAAAAGTAAAAAGAATTCCTGATGATTCTGAGGTGATGCTCCGGATGATACAAAAGCCATACAACACAACTTTAGAATCATTAATAGTGTGCACTCCTCCTCCAATAATCTCTCTCCTCTTTGGGAGGAATTTCTGTATGTCAATCCTACTTCACCATCACCTTTTCTAATCTGCATCAAAAAAGGGCACAGGGAAGAACAAAAGTCATTTATTTTTAATTCAACAACAGATAATTTAATTGGCCAAGCCACTTTAAGTTCATAGCTGTTTTATCCAGTTAATGTCACAGACATTTTTAAAAATGGAAAATCTAAATATATAAATTGAGCATCCCTAATCTGAATATCCAAAATTGAAACTTTATGAATGCTCACAAAGATTCAGATTTTGAGCTGCATGCAGTGGTGTATGCCTGTAATCCCAGTGAATCAGGAGTTTGAGGCAGGAGGATTGGAAGTTTGAGGCCAGCCCCGGCAACTTAGTTAGACCTTGTCTTAAAAAATAAGGATGTAGCTTAGTTATAAAGCGCCCTGAGTTCAATACCTAGTACCCAAACAAAAAACAAAAAGATTCAGATTTTGTAGCAGTTCAAATTTTAGAAAAGGGATGATAACTGATAAAGTACATGCAAATATTCCAAAATCCAAATATTTGTGAAATCTCAAACACTTCTGGTTCCAAGCATTTCAGATAAGGGATGTCCAACCTGTACATAATGTCAAGAAATACAATAATTAAAAATATCCACTACCCACCTTCAACAAGTCATTAATACATGCTCAATCACTGTTTCATCTGTACTTCCATCCACACCACTCACCTTCACAGTCAAAACTTGTTTCTTATCAAATTCGATACATGTCATTTGGAATATATTGCAGTTATGTCTGAAGTTTATTCACTCATTTTTAGTGAAGCAGAGTAAAACAAGTTACTAAATCAAAACTCCACCTCATTGGTTTCTATACTGAAAACTCAGTGGTCTCTCACAATTAGGATACTTACTTACATAACATAAACCAGAACCAAAACACCAAGGATCTTTCATATTCTACAAATAGATACCAAGAAACAAATATTACAGCTATGAATGTCAATTTCATCTCTATTTCAAAATAAGATGTCAGAAGATACTTTCAAGTATGTAAACAATTCTAGGCTATAGATGTAGTTTGGAGGTAGGGTGTGTGTTTAATATGAACAAGACTGTGGGTTTGATTATCAGTATAAGGAAAAAATAATTCTAACATAAACCCAGTTCCAAACATATTCAAAAACCCTTATGAAAGTTAAAAAAAAAAAAAAATCCAGCACTCACTGGAGTATCAATTCTCTTCTTCCCAATACTATTACTTTCAAACTTAAGGCACAAAGTACTGTAGTTTGGACGAAATAATGAGATCCTGTCTTTAACCCTGCCCTCTCCTTTCCTCTTAGCAGAATTGCCTTCTAAGGAAACCTACTTCTTTTCAAATCCCATTTGACCACATGTATGGGGATCTCTCTCTTTGATTTTAAACAGAAAAGGCTAGCACAGACTCTACCATTCTTTTTATCAAGGTCAAGAGGGAAATCTTGAGAGGGTACATGGGGGTATGTTAGAGTAACCTAGAAATCCCTTTCTTCAAACTATAATTATCCTCTACCCATCAAATCTGAAGTCAGTGTTAACAATGGCACTCTTTTTAACATGAGACTGCCTGGAGGGAAATCACAGAATCTCTGCTTTTTAAGAGACAAACAGTACATTTCAAACCTAAAAGACAAAATATACAAAACTAAGAAATTCAGTGAGTATAACTGACTTCCATTTAACCAACCTGCTAAATTAACAGCAGCTTTTCCAGGTCCTTATAAAATATACTTGCTTAACCCTGTGGCATGCTGAACACTGCCCATTAGTAGGCTACTCTGGAGTACTTCCTATTTCTACTGCTACCCACTCATACATGTGCTTGCTAAGAGCCAGTTTTGTGTGTTCCCAAACTGGTTTACAGCAGTTATTATAAACATTTTACTACAATTGACAGAAGGTGTTCTTTTTCTGAAAATAAACTCTGAAAAGACTAAAAAATTGCCATTGAATTAGGTGTGAACAAGACAAATATTATTAGACACAAGGGGAAAAATAGTAAACATATAGAATTCTATACTTAGATTGTTTTTATAACAGGCTTTTCTTTGCATGTAAAAGTATTACACTAGACAGACAATAAGGAACTCCAACTTACAGAGTCAAAGGAAAGGCCTAAATCATTTGTTGATGCTCCACTTGAACTAACTTTCATTTAGCAACTACCAGTGACTTTGGTCTCACTGGGTAAGCTTTTAATGTAATGGTTAACATCGTTTCAAAAGAACTTAAATGGTAATGAAAATGCCCCCATCATAATTTAACATGGAATGCATAATAAATCATTTTCCTATGAAAATGATTTGTCACCTCTAAAAAGAATCCAATTAGGATAAGTCAACTTTTTGTAATGTAACTTACCTACAGTGGCTCTGATCAGAGGAGAGGAGTCACCAATATTATTTAAACATTCACTTTTAATGAAGTCTGTCACACCATTTGGGAAGTTCTGAAAATGTGCTTTCACGTTATTCTTCAAAATGAGGCCACTCAATGATCTTGTGGGTTCATCTGTAATAAAGTAAGAACAGCAATGAGTTTTAAAGTAGTTTTCATCTCAAAATGTTCCAAGAACAATAATTTTAAAAACATTTATTATTCAATGGTTGACTGCAACATTCCAATTAATTTTGCTATAACCAGTTTAAAAAAAAATCGAATGATAACAAAAAAACTATAATGATAACAACAAAAAACTATAAATTATAGTTTAGAATTTCTTAACCTTGGCACTACTGACATTTTAAGGATAACTGTTTGTTGTGGGGCACTACTCTGTACACTGTTAAGATAGGTAGCAGCACCACTGCCCATACAAAAGTATTTCTAGGTAATGCCAGACATCTCCTAGGGAGGCAAAATTGCTCCTTTTTGAGAACCACTAATTTGGTTTAAGAGTTAGTTTACATATGTCACTATACTAAAGCTTTGTTAACGTATATAAACACTAGAGATCTCAAAGTATTAGCCACTAAAAAATCCAATTAAAAATTAAACAGACATCAAAATATAATACATGGGACCACTTTCACATAATGATTGCCATAACTTATGTTTTTCACTCACCTGTGAGCTTAAAAAAAGGCAAAATAAAATTTTCCAAAACTATTTTACAATTAGATTTAAAGTTTAATCCACATAGTTAACAAATTTTCAAAAAGCAATTTAATACTAGAATACAAACCATGTTCTAAAAATTGGCACCATCACCACACTACCAATATTTAGTAATAGTTAACATCTTCTAAATGCTTATTATGTACTAAACGCTGATACGTGCTTTTTAAGTATTTCTGCATTTAAGTCTTAAAACCTTGAGACAGATATTATTAACCCATCTGCATAAGGGAAAAAAACTGAGGCCTGGCCAAAGTTACAGAAGGCCAAATTCCTCAATAATGTGAGGAAGACAAATTATCAACCTCCGTAGTTTGTCTTTAGAGCATACACTTTGAACCACTCTTCAGTATTACCTTCCTCTCAAAGGGCTGAAAGAGCAGATGTAAAAGCCAGGGTGTTGAACAGATGTGCTATTAATACTACTGCTTCAGCCATCTTCACACAAGTAAACACCTTGATCTTGTTCTAATTAGCATTATGCCCTCTAACTGATTGGCATTGAAATCTTCAAGTATAAAGCACATGTAGAGGCAAAAAGAGCAAAATTTCTCTGCACATAAACTCTATTCGAGTCATCACAGGAATATAACCTACCAAGAGCTCTATGTCACCTAAAAACTTGCCATTCACAATTACAACTCATTTCAACACATAACTTAAAAGAAAAACACTTCTAAACACTAAGTTTAAAACAGCTGTGAAATAACTGAACAGATAAGTTCCTCAAGCAATAAGCTTGTTACTATATTAGTGAAATAAGTTAGCCACATGACTAAATGGTATGCATATTTGTTTACAAGTACACATCACATTTATAATAGTCATAAGTTGAAGAGTTAAAAAAAATAACAAGGTGAAACAATTTAACATTAAAAGTATATATTTTCTGTCCAAAATGTTTTAAAAAGCCAACTTCTTTTAAAATTAAGATTTTATTTCACCGCCCCTCAAATTACTCATCTCAGTTCTCCAGATCTAAAAATCCTTCTCCATGATACAGCAATAAGTTTACTAAATAAGCATTTTCATTTAAAGACATGACTTATGTTTCTTCTTTAATGTGGATGGCCACAATGCTAATATTATTACTAAAAATTTTTAAAGGAAAATTAGATATGCTAAATATATGTCTCAAAATCTTCTGGGGGAAAATAATTGATAGGCCCACACAAGTACAAATACCAAGTGTTACATTACTGTGGGAAAAACCTCTATACTAAGAAATAATAGGGTTGGATGTGGCTTAGTGGTGGAGTATTTATTTGCTTAGTATGTATAAGGTCTTAGGTTCGACCCTTGGCACAGTCAAAAGAAATAATCATAAACATACTATCAAATTAGAACATTCATTGCCGATTCAAAAAAATATGTTGAAAGAATTTCTAGTTTTTCAAAACCTAGATTTAGAGTTTTAAATTCCCTATTATGTTTTTCAATCACAAAACCCACAAAATTAAACAGCAAAATCATCTGAAAACAATTCAAAAGAAATCACCATAATGTATACGAATTACCTAAATCTAAATACAAGATTTCTAAGATTTTATTACATGTTAACCAGCATTAACCTGCTAGAGGATGGAGCTGAAATCTTGTCTAACACAGGCATTTTATAGCTGAAAGAAGCAAGTAGAGGTTAAGTGACTTGGTGTCATATTCTAAATAAAACTTGTTATTTCACAACTCCAAGAGCAGTGTTTTTACCATGGCTTCTAAAACACTAATCATTGAATAGGGGGCAGTACTTTCATTCAAGGTCAGTCAATTGTCAAAAAATACCAAGTATTTCTATGGTCTAATAATGTTCCAGGAAGGGAATACTCAAATAATGGTACCAAGAACACTTCTCACTACAATGTAAGTTACTTGAGGACAGAGAACTTTTTTTTTCTACATTTTCCTATAAGTTTACAAACTGCCTGACAGAGATGCTCAGTAAATATTTATGAAATAAAGTCCAGAGGGACGTATCACATGAATTAGAAATAATCATATGAGCATCATTAAAAAAAAAAAAAAAAAAAAAATCAGACTAGTTGGGCTTTAAACTGTCATAGAAGTAAATTTCAAATTGTAAATTAATGAAAAATTTCATGTATACTATTAAAGTTTTAAAAAAGTTACAAAAGTTTATTTATGAATAGAATAATACCATTTTTAATAAAATGTTTCCTGTGGGACTGGGGATTAATTCACAGCCTCATGTATGCTAGGCAAGTGTTCTACCACTGAGTTACATCCCCAACTCTTCAAAATTTTATTTTTAAGACAGTGTCTCAGTAAGTTGCCTGGGCTAGCTGGCTTTGAATTCTCCTGCTTCAGTCTCTTGAGTAGTTGGGATTATAGGTATACACAACTGCATTTGGTTTTTTTTTGTTGTTGTTAAATAATTTAAAAATAAAATATTGTTATTTAATTTCATTTTGGTTACATGACTTTTTTTCTTCTAATGAACAAAAATTCAGTTAATTCTTGAATTTAATCTGTATATAAAAAGAAATCAATACTACACTTCTGTACATGCAATGAAGCAAAACACCAAAGTAGACTTTGCAATACATTCTTCGTTTGCACTCATTAACTTCTTAAACATTTAAATGCTTAAGGGGCAGTAATGCTAAGACTCTGCACATCACATGTATATTAAGCATGTGGTTAATACAAAATGAAATTATTTGAAATGACTAATTCCCAGTATGTCTTAACAAGTCTTAGAGACACTTTTAAAATAGTTATCAACACAAACACTACTTACCTTCAGATTTTAATTTTGTAAGAACAAAAATCAGGTAGTTGTTAAAATCTGGATATTGATTGAGTTGTTCCAGTTTCTAGAACAAACAGTAGTTAAGGAAGCTTCTTTGTGTAATCTAAGGAAGAAATTAAGTACTTTTAAATCTAACAGTTTTTTCTGTGATATTTTTAGTTTTCCACTTTTTACTAATAAGGTATCTAAACTAATTAGTGACTTGTAGTTCAAAAAACACACCTGTTTGTTAAAAAGCCTTAGATGCTTTTACAGATGAAATTATATCAATTATATTCAATACAAAATAAGCAAGTTTCAGCTTCAGCATGCTCAATATGGCAAAACTGTTCTTCAAAACAGAACTCTTAGATTAATTGAACAACTTTAAAACATTCAAACAAAAGCATGGAGATGTAGCTCAGTTAGTTGGGCGTTTGCCTGGATTCAAACCCCAACACCACAGAAAGGAGGGGGGGAAATGAACCAAACCAGTTATTTCAGTATAAAATACAAAAAAGAAAAGCATTTCAAAAAATTGAGAAGAAGTTTTTTAGAGGTGAAGAGCATTTAGGGAAATTAACTTAATAAAACAGCCTTTCAATGTAAAGGGGGGGCACTTAAAAAAAGTCATTTATGCCTAAGCCTATATACACCAAAGCTGTATTATATAAAGTCAGCAACATGTACTATAATAGTTCTACAACCTCTCATTCCAAAAACCTAACATGTCTGGTGACACAAATTTGCAGGTATTTCACCAAGGCTGGCAGGAATGTGGCATAATGCTCTATATTTTTCTTCAAGACCTGACTCTGAACCTCTAATATACTTGCCAACTATTTAACTACACAGAAAATGAAAATGTTTTTTACTCAATAGACCTAAATTTGATTAAATCCGTAATACAAACGCAAGGTATACTATTTTAGCTATTTATCACATATGTGACTACTCGCAAAACATTTAGGGTCTGAATGTAAATTCTAACCAAACATAGTCTTTAGTAAAATTCCAAGGTGTGATTACTTTCTCCAAGAAAAACCCAGACAACAATTACTTGTTTTAATGAAAGGTGAAGATTAATAAATTTTCTATATTTCCTGATAAGGCTTACTATTTTACAACTTGAGCTACACTTAAGTGATTGTAACAGTCTTTCAAAAAGTGCTCAAGCCTATACAAAACAATAATTAAATACATTCTATCTTTAGGTGACACAAAAGAACAGTCATTATTAGCACTGTGAAAATATAAAGCGGTGCATATTTTTAGTTAAAATATTGTTTTCCTCTTTCAGGAACAACAATTTACTTTGTTCTTACTCAGGACATACAGGTTTTTTGTCTTATTTTCTTCATGTACACAATAAACTGTAAAATGACTACTAGAATGGGCCAAGCACAGTACTGGGATATAAAATGTACTTAATGAATATACAGTAAAACAAGAAATTACAATGCAATTCTGGACTTGACTAATTTAAGAATCTAATAACTGTGGCAAACAATACCTACAATTAATTAAATGTCAACTTCTATCACTCAGAGCTTTAACAACACAAGACTGAACTATAAGAGTTCCTGATAAAAGTTCCAACATACCCCTCATTGTTCTTTCTTGAACAACTTAAAAAAATCCAAGCAGATCTAAATTATTATCCCCTCCATTTTTTAAATGGGCAGTGTTACATGAACCAAGAAGCTGAGTACTTATTCTGTCATTTATTGAAGGTTTAGGTTACAGCAATGCAGTACTTCTTTGAAACCCTCTGATAAATATCCTCAACTCAAACAATATGAAAGAACTTACCAAATTCCATATTAGGTAATTTCCTGCTTATTGACAATAAAAATAATAGACAAGTTTTTAAAAGAATTCACTTCTTTGGGCTTAACAGAACACGGGTAAAAAAGGTTACTTATGATCTGGTTTAGTGAATGTTTCCTTTACTGGATCCGGTAAGAACTTTCCCTCAGCGCTGTTTAGGACACCTCAGAATACATACACAGCGGACGTTTTGCCGCTTCTTTTGCCTTTTCTGGCTCTAAAACTGCAGCAACAGGACCGCTACACCAGCACACTCGATAACGACTTAGGTTACAGTGGCACACACAGGTTGGGCCAAAGCTTTAAAAAGAAAATCTCACTTGAGAGTCAGGGAGCTCGCAACAGGTGTTCACAAGAGCAGCCCGGCGTGAGACCCCAACAGAGACCCCTCTCCCCCCCAACCTGCAGGTCTTCTTGCCTTTCAGGGCAAGGGTCGTGGAGAAAACCCCAAGCCCAGCCCCGCAGCAGTTCAAACCCCGCGCCAGCTCCACCCATCCCCAGCCGGCCAGCGGCAGTGCAGCTCAGCGCTCGCAAGCTCCCTCCACCCGGCCTCGCGCGCTGCCGCCCCCGCCCCGCGGGGCGCATTGTGTGGGCCCCGGCCGCTCCCGCCGCGCCGCTCCCCACCCCCTCGGCAGGTCTGTGGCGGGCGGGGACGTGGCGGCCCGCCGCGCACATGTCTCGATCTCGGGCGGCGGCCCGGAAGCCGGCCGCTCGGCGGCCAGCCCCATGCGGCGGCGCCCCGGTAGGGCGCGAGGGCCGCGTGCGCCAGGCGCAGGGCAGGGGCCGCGGCGGCCGGCCTCCCCGCGCAGGCGGGCGGGGAGCGGGTCGGGGGGAGGGGCGGCAAAACCCCCGGGCGCGAGGAGCCCGGCAAGCCGCGCGGGCGGAGGCCAGGCCTTGGGAAGGATACTTGTTGCACGGTCCTCTGGATGGTGGTGTCTGGGGACTGGGACTCCTTCAGCAGCTGCAGGATTTGCTGAAGCCCTTGCTCGTCAGGTTTCCACTCATACTCCATCTTGGTTTGCTGCAAATAAAGCCAGACACAGGAAGAGACGGAGCAAATGTTACTCCCCGTGCACAGGCCGGAGGGCTGCCCGTGCAGGGCAACCCCCTTTCCCCACCACAGCCACCCCATCTCTCCCCAGACGCCTCGGACCTGCCTGGGGTGCCCCAAAGGAAGTCTCGGACGGTGAAGCCCGGCGGAACTGCTCTTAGCAGCTCGGCCGCCAACGTCTGCTGCTGCTGCCGCCGCGGCCGCCAAGCGCAAGGAGCCGACCAGACTGAGTCACCGCGAATTTGCAATCTGGCCCCAAGATCCGCTCACGCGAGCCCCCTGGGTCCTAGTGCCACGCAGATTTCTCTAACCCAACTCATTCCGTTTGGAGTACTACTGATTTAAGGGCAATCAAAAGTCAAGACCTTATTAAAACCTCTTCGAAAACACCTGAAGTAATCTGTCTTGGGTCATTATGTTAAGTAAACATGGTTGAATAAAGACGAATGATTGAAATAGGGAAAAAGGGCCCTTAATTCCTCTGACAGGTCAACCGTAACTGGTAAGAAAAAAAATGTTAACATTTCTTTGATATATTAAGCCACATTAATATTTAAACTAATGATGCATTATAACCACAACCCACGCTTCGAAAACATTAAATGCAACCTTTGTAGAATTTGGCTAGAATAAATTTTCATTCTTTCATAAACTTCAACTTTTGATCTCAATAAGTGAAATTTCATCAGGAAATAACTACATTCCACAACTAAGGACTTAGGACTGGAAGAAAAAAACAAGAAAAATGTAATTTTACAGATGAATGGTGTTTAATTCTATTAGAGTATCTTCACATTCATTTTCTCATTTGTTACTACAACTTAGGTATTGTTTGCCCTACTGTGACAACTAAGGCTGAAAAAAGATCTGAGCAAATTACTACTGTTATCAGTAAAGATTGCGAGAATATAGGGTTCTTAAGCTACAAGCTGAAAGTGCTACCGCCAACGGAAACTATTATATCAATGACGCTTCTTACAGCGAAATGATTAAATAAAAACGACAAATTTAAGTATCAAGGATGAATTATTTAAAAGTCAAACTGAACTTAATAAAGGAGAATATTTTAAATATGACTATTATGTGATGGTCTGGCAGGTGAAATTACTAAAGTCCTAGTAAAGGTTAAAGTATTCCTGACCTTACTATACGTCTCTGGTGAGCTCTTTTTTTAAAAAAATAT
This sequence comes from Sciurus carolinensis, assembly GCF_902686445.1. Lineage (NCBI taxonomy): Eukaryota > Metazoa > Chordata > Mammalia > Rodentia > Sciuridae > Sciurus > Sciurus carolinensis. Next base: position 61,412,534 of record NC_062218.1, read on the forward strand.
TTTTTCCTCTCTTCTTCACCTTTATTTTCTACTAAATATCCTGTCATCTGACTTTGCCTACCATCTTCTATTGACTTTCTAAATAACCCAGTAAACTCTTCTTTTGGTGTGGAAGGTTCCGAGGATTGAATCCAGGGGTGCTTTACCACTGAGCTACACCCTCAGTCCTAAACTGTTCTTAAACACAAAATTTAAAAACCAAAAAACTACAACCATCATCTAGACATATCTATTGATATACTGTAGTACCTTTATGTTAGTCTCCATTCTGTGTTTATAAAACACAGAATGTTTATTCTATTTTATAAAAATGGGGTAGTTTTCTTTCCTGACTTTATTACATAATCAATGAAAATATTTTAATGACATAACTATTCCATTGTATTGCTGTTATAATTTCATAAATGTTTAACTGATAATACAGACACAAGTTTGTACAAATCAAACATATAACTAGATGGATTTTTACAAAAGGAATACACCTGTGTGTCCAACACCTTGAGCTCAAGATGGAGATCATTAACTAGTGCCAACCCCTCTCTTGTGCCCATTCTATCACTACAGATTTCTCCCCCTCCCTCTTTTCTTTTAACTTCAATAACTTTTTAAGAAATTAACAAGAGCCACATAATTATAATAAACCAAACAACAAGACCATACAAGGAAAGTTAATTCACTACTACTGGCAAGCTTACCTCTACAGAGCATGTTTAACAGTTTGATATGAATTCTTGTATACGTTTCTCTAGTCTCAAACAGTATATAGTTCTTGTTTATTTTTTTTAGATCATAGTTCATACCACACTAACCCAACAACATTTTTACACATAATATAGTGTGGCTATTATTCCATGCCAACATACATGGCTTTAACTCACTTTTTAATAGATGCACGTTGGTCTTTAGAATGAATAGAGCATAATTTGTCCAACCACTTCCTGAATGATTTCCAGAGTGCCTCTACTTTTTTACAACTATGAACAACACAGAAAAAAAAAAAAAATTCTTGTACCACTGTTCCTACACAATAGTGGCAACCCTGTGGCTTTATTAGGCCAACCTAACAGTTATTACCAGGTTACTTTCTAAAAAGTTAGGCAATTCCTACTCACAATATGAATATTTCATATCAACACCAGCTTGTTCTTTTAAATTTTGTTAATAGGTAACCATTTCTTGTTACTAGTAGGGGTGGGGAACCTAAGAGTCTAGTTCTAGTTCTGGGTTTGAGCTGCTACCATGCACAAAACCTACCTGCTGAAGTGACATTTGAAAGTCTATTTAGACCCTCTGCTGTGCTTTTGAACAAGAGACTAAAGCCAGGGGTTAACAGAGGTCAAGTTTGAAAAGCATCTTCAACGTATCCACCTTAATGATGGCAGCACCATAATATCAGGTCACTACCATGCTTCCCTTTTTATCCCTGCACTAAATAAATAGTATTATTTTTCTTTTTTGAACAGCTTAGTATAAAGAATATCTAAACTGATCAGACTATGTTGACAGGATGATGTTCTATATGATTCAAATTATCTGTAACAAAAGGCTCTCAAAAATATCTGACTGATAATGTGTGAAGAGAGACCCCAGGTCACTTTGAACTTCTCTATCTCTTCTTTTTAAAAACTGTGATAAAATATAAATACATAAAATTCACTGTTTTCCATGTACAATTTAGTGGCATTAAGTATATTCTCATGCAACCATCACCACTAGCCATCTCCAGAACTTACATTTTGATAGCTACTAAAATTAGGAAGAATCTTATTGCATAGTAACCAGGTTAATTAGATAACACCTGAAGTACTTTAAGTTAACCAAGCACACCAGCATTATTATGAGGTAGAAATCATTTATTTATATAATAAACTATGTATCAATGTTAAAATATATTAAATATCAGTTAATACTGATCTTAATCAAATTTAAATAATTACGAGATGAGGCATTTATTTTGTATGCTGAATGTCCCCACAAATAGGTAAATAAAAAAATAAAAAGGAAGTGGTCCTTCAAATTTTTTTCCTTTAGAATATACAAATAACGATGATTGGCATGATTCAATGGTGAGTAAAAAAACAACCACTAAGCAAAAAGGCAGTTCTTTGAAGAACTAAGTGGATAGAAGATGGTATCAGAATGAAAAGCAGCTTTTAAGATGTAAGTTACTGGATACCATTGTGGACCTTCAGAAGACCAAATCATACACTAGATTCCATAATATCTAGCTTCTTCCCTGCTGGAGGGGATGTAATATATAGCCTAAATAGCAAGACAGGCGGTATGGGCTCAACTGACCTAAGTTTGAATCAGTTTTTCAACTCACCTACCTGTAAAAGTTAATCTCTCTGAGCTTCAGTTTCTCAACTATAAAATGGGAATAGGCTTACTCTATAATAGGGTTATAGCCACCTAGAACAGAGTATGATTTGAAGAATGGTTGTTTTAATAATTAAGCCAATGGTTTTCTATTGTCTCCAAGATAAAATCTAATTCATGGAAGAAGGCTCTTGGGGAAATGGTCCATCACCTTCAGGGGGCAGTTTTCATTTTTTAGTTTCCAACTCAGTCCCCAATTTTATGCTCTAACAATTCTTCCTGCACCTCTCATACCTCTCCATTTTTGAATAGGGATTTCCTGTCTGGAATGCCCTCTTCAAATTCGAAAATTTTGCAAACCCCTTCCTACCCTATAGAGCTACCTTCATTCACTATAGTTCCAAATGGTTCTTGAGAGTCCGCTTTGGCACTGTGATTGATACTGAATATCATTTCTCTTCAGTGCATGTTTCTAGGATCTTAAGGGTATTTTCATTACAGAATTATAGTTTATAGCCATTTACATTCTGGAAACTGCCATACTGTATTATAATTATTTCCAGTCCTTTAGATTATGTATTCCTTGAGAGTAGGTTAGTGTCTTTTTGTCCTCTTTGCCTAACACAGTATGATTAAATAAATGTTTGTTGAATAAATACTATTGTTTTGCTATTAATTCAGCTAAATAAATATTAAGTTGAGCAATTACCACGTGCTGGAGATTCAAAGGCAAGTAAAATACAGTTCCTGTCCCCACCAAATTCTCTTTTAGTGAGAGGGATACATGTGCTATCTATGAATGAATTATGACAGAGTATAATAGGAAAAAAGAAGAGCAAATATATTCTGCCAGGAAAGGAAAGTGCTTTTCCCCCAATGGGTTCACAGCTTTTCTTTCCTTTTCATTTCAATTAAATGCAAATAAATATTTGCCAAGCAGTCAGATGTTTCTGCCTGTATGTTGAATCACTATAAATGTGATAAATGTTGCCACCAGTGACACAAAAATTATGAACAATTCGTGGTAGAGTTCCAAATAAAACAAGGTACAATCATCCTTCAATAAGACAATACTTTTTATTCTGGGAAAATTCAATATATATTATAATCCTGCCAAAAGTATAAGTGAAAATTGAATTAGGTTTTTGGCTCCAAAAACTCTAAAAATATTGTTTTCCACCTCCGTGACCATCTAGTGGGTTGCTCACAAGTCATACAGGACTCAGGATAATTCTCTTTTTTATTTATTTTATTTTCACATTATCAAATGTGAGATCTTTATTTTTGGAACTTTTTAATTTTTAAAAAATTTGTTCTAGTTAGTTATACATGACGGCAGAATGCATTTTGATTCATTGTATACAAATGTAGAACAACTTTTTCATTTCTCTGGTTATACAAGATGTAGAGTCACACCATTCATGTAATCATACATGTACATAAAGTAATGATGTCCATCTCATTCCACCATCTTTCCCACTCCTTGCCCGCCTCTGCTTCCCTTCATTCCCCTCTGCCCAATCCAAAGTTCCTCCATTTTTCCCTTACCACCCCCACCCCACTCCCACCACTATGTATCAGCATCCACTTATCAGAGAAAACATTTGATCTTGGTTTTTTGGGATTGGTTGACTAGGATAATTCTTTATGGTGAGCATCTACACCCTCAGTCCTACCCAGTAAATGACAAGAGCACCTTCCAATCACAAGGACAGTCCCAGAGAGCAACACTGCCTCAATGGAGAATGGCTATGGCATGTTAAGTACAAGGGGCTTTAAGGACATTATACTAACCAGTTAGGAAGTCAGGAAAGTGCTTCCCTTAAGTGACTTTTCATCTGAGATCTAACAGGAATTACCAAAAAGCAAATATAAGAGGAGGGCAGATGCTAAGAGGACTTCATAGACCTTGTTAGTAAAGATCCTACAGCTAATAGGAAGTTTGTGAAGGGGGTTTAAACTGATAAAAGACCTGATTAAAAATGGGGAAAGAGAGGTTCATCTTCTGCTCTATAGCTCATTTTCATAATAAAAATGATTTTGAAAAGACCTATAGTGATGTGACCACATTAATGTTTATAGCAGCTCAATTCACAACAGCCAAGTTATGGAACCAACCTAGGTGCCCTTCAATGGATGAATGGGTAAAGAAACTGGTATATATGCACAATAGAATATTACTCAGTCATAAAGAAGAATGAAATTGTGGCATTTGCCAGTAAATGGATGGAAATGGAGACTATCGTGCTAAGTGAAATAAGTCAATCCTAAAAAACCAAAGGCTGAATGTTCTCTCTGATATGAGGATGCCTACACACAATAAGAGAGGGAGGAGGGAAGAATAGAAGTTCATTGGATTAGTCAAAGGGAAATGAAGGAAGAAGGGGATGAAAATGGGAAAGAGTAGAATGAATTAGACATTACTTTCTTACATTGATATATGAATATGCAACCAGTGTAACTCCACATCATGTACAACCACAAGAATGAGAAGTTATACTCCATGTATGTATCATATGTCAAAATATATTCTATTGTCATGTATAGCTAAAAAGAATTAAAAATAATAATAAAAATAAAAAATGATTCTGAAACCATGTCAGGCTGCATGAGGACAGGAAGAGCCACAGAAGACCTAACTGTCCAACCTGCATCTCAAATGGAGCTCCAAGCCTAGCATGGTGGTGTACACCTGTAATCCCAGATACTTTGGGGGCTAAAGTAAGTGGATATCAAGTTTGAGGTCAACCTGGGCAATTTAATGAGACTCTATTCTCAAAATAAAAGGGCTAGAAGTGTAGTTCAGTGATAAAGCTCCCCTAGGGAGTAATATCCAGTATTAGTGGAAAAAAAGGACCTCCAGTTTGTTAGAAGAATGGTGGTCACATTTCAGAGAGCCAAAATAATGGTGACAGCTATTGGTTTTTGACTACCAACCAGTGTTCTAAGCACTTATACAGGTTAACTAAGTTAATCTCAACTCTATGACTCTAACTATGGCATGGTAAGTACAAGGGGCTTTAAGGACATTATATTAACCAGTTAGGAAGTCAGGATCATGCTATAGTGTTACAGTTTGGATCTGAAATGTCCTCCCAAAAGTTCATGTGTTGAAGGTTTGTTCCCCAAATCAGAATGTTCAGAGGGAGGGCTTTCGGGGAATGATTAGATCCATTTGATGGATTAATAATCTGATGGATTACTTGGAGGTAGCAGAAGCTATAGGCAGGTGGGGCATGGTTAGAGGAAGTAGGTCACTGGCAGTGTGTCCTTGGGGATTATACTTGTCCTAGGCCCCTTCCCCCACCTGATTCCTGGCTGTCATAAGCTGAGCAGCTTTCATCTGCCATTCTGCCATGAAGTTCTGCCTCACCTCAGGCTCAAAGAAGTGACCAGCCAACCATGGACTAAAACCTTTGAAACCAAAACAAATGAGCCAAAATAAATCTTTCCTCCTCTAAACTGTTCTTCTCAGGTATTCTGATCACACTGATAAAGCTGATTAATATGTATGGATATATAAATTGAGGCATACAGACCATGATTCAACCCCACTAATCTAGCCTCCAGAGTTCACTCTCTAGGCCCCTGCTAACACTGCTTTTCCAATGGAAACATCCATCTCTGTAAAATGGGAAAGTATTCATTTTTTAAAAATTACATAATAAAGAAATAATATATATACTTTATACCTCCGTGAAGAGATAAAAAAGTAAAAGCCATATTTTGGTATTATAAAAATCATAACATCTTAAAAAGCAGTGTGGATGCAGTATGAAAATATGAGATATTTCAGTAGTATTTAGACTGTTAAAAGTCTAAATCTAATCTTCCCAACATCCCTTTGTTATCAGTAGGTGGCAAGTATTATTTTCATTGAATAAGCAGATAAATCAAAACACAACTTAAGATTTTTTGGGGGGGAGGGGTGCAGGTACCAGGGATTGAACTCAGGGGTACTCAACCACTGAGTCACATCCCCAGTCCTATTTTGTACTTTATTTAGAGACAGGGTCTCACTGAGTTGCTTAGCATCTCACTTTTGCTGAGGCTGGTTTTGAACTCTAGATCCTCTTGTCTCCTGAACTGCTGGAATTACAGGTGTGTGCCACCGTGCCTGGCCAAGAAATATGTTGAATCATTTGCTGAATATGAATCGATATGCAGACTTCCACAGTAAATGTCTCCTATACTTGTTTTTTACAAAAAAGATGTTATCACGAGCAAAGAAGGAAAAACAAAACAAACAAAAAACCCAGAGATATCTAGTGGTTCTAAAAAGAGAATGGTATTTAAAAAACATAATTACTTAATAAAACTTGCACCAAAATTCAGGTACAAAGGGAAAACCTACAAGCAACTGGCTAATATTTTTTAAAAAGAAATTTTTAAACAAAGAATCAAAATGTTGAGAAGGCTGTTAAATAAACTATAGCTATCAGTGGAATCAGAAAACCCTTTGAGAAATTCTATAGAGTAGTCAGAGGTTTTAGATCAGAAAAGAAAAGGGGAAAAAAAAAAATCAAAACTGTTGCACCCAAGCTAGTTGAGGAAATGAACTCAATTGGATTAGAATGGCAGGAAAACACATTTTGTTGTTGTTGTTATTTGGTTTTTGGTACTGGGGACAGAACCCAGGGGTGTTTTACCACGAGCTACATTTGAATCCTATTTATTTTTTATTTTGAGACAGGGTCTAAGTTGCTGAGATTCTTGTTAAATTACTGAGGCTGGCCTTGAATTTAGGATTCTTCTGCCTCATCCTCCTTAGTAGCTGGGATTACAGTATGGCCCACATGCCATTCAGTACATGGGTTTTAAATCATCCTTGATTAATTTAATTAGGGTTAATGGTCTAATTCATCACTTGGAAGAATTATGCCAAGAAGTTAAAAGTTGGCTGAGGAGATAGCTCAGTCAACCCTGGGTTCAATCCCCAGCACCGCAAAAAAAAAAAAAAAAAAAAAGAGAGAAGTTAAAAGTTTGGTTTTTCTGGCATTATAAACTTATTGCCATCCAAGAATTGGAAAATTAATAGAACAAAAAGAACATGGAAAATAGGTTCGTGAAAAATCAAATAAATGTATTTTTGGAGTACAGGGAGACCTTTAAGATTACTGGAAAAATACACAAAAAAATATACAAACAAACATTAAAAAAAAGTTTGATAATAAAAAAGGAGTAAGTGATAAGAAGGAAAGCTTGATGTCAAAATTCAACCCAATCTGTAAGCAGGGTACTTCTTATACTTCAGCTCATTTAATATTCACAACAGGACAATGAGGTTAGTATTAAATCCAATTTATATTATCTCAGGTTCTGAGAGGTTAAGGAGTCTATTCAGCTTGTATGTGACTGAGTATATTCAATATCAGATCTGTGTGATTCCAAAGTCTGGATTATGCCTAGTAACAACAACAACCATGCTATCATTAATGAGGTGCTTCTAGTGTGCCACTTATCATGCTAAGTTCTTCAAATGCATGATCTCATTTAATTTTGAATATGTACTATTATTATCTCTACTTTTGCAGAAGAGGAACAGGCTTAAGGGAAATTAAGCAAAGTATCCAAGGTCACAAAGACAGTAATGAGCAAAACCAGTACTCAAACCCAAACACACCTGACTTCAGAACTAGTGCACTGAACCACACTGCTGTATTATTTTTAATATAGTCACTCCCATGAATATGTGACTAACCCTTAAAAGAACTCAACAGCATGTCAACCATGATTGTTCTTGGGCACTCTTCTCTTTCCCTTTCCATTCCATGCATCATCAAGAAATGAACAACTTTCTTGATTGGTTTCTACTTTGTGCAGTTCGATCACTTCAGGTTGTGATAAGTACACTTTGTTTTTCAAAATTCAAACTTAATTTTTAATTAAACAAAAGGCTAATAGGAATAATACCTCTGTATATTTAACTTTTTAAAAATAATTTTTAATTGTAGGTGGATACAACAATATCTTTATTTTTATGTGGTGCTGAGGATCGAATCCAGAGTCTTGCATGTATGAGACAAGCGCTCGACCACTGAGCCACAACCCCAGCCCCTATATTTAACTTTTGATTATAACATTGTCACCCTCAAAACACTAACTCTGGGTTCCACAACTAATTTAACCTTCACAGTTGGTCGCACTCTCCATGTATATTTAAGTAACTTAAGACCCTGGTTCTCAACACTGACTGCACATTATTATCACTGAAAACTTAGAGCCAGATGAGGACCACTGCATTAACTCAATATATCTGCTCCTGGCAAGTTTCATATTTCTTCCTCTAATGAGTAGCAGTGTTCTAGTACTAGACAACAAGACAAGAGGAACAGAATGCAGACTCCTCTGATTAATATGGAAACATAACTGACAGCTAAAAAAAAAAGTCTTTGATGAAAACCAAAACGTAAGAACATACTGTTTAAAGTTGCTTAATAATTTGTACTACAATAATTTGTACTAAAGAAGCTAGTAAGTGCAATATTTATTTACTTTGCAATTTAACAGTGACAGAGATTGGGTGAGGAGTTGTACTTAAGTTTCATGATAAAAAAGAAAACTTGGGGAAAGCCAAGTTTGGTGGGAAGAATATAAGCATTTATTTCCAATAAATTAAAAGTAAAACAAGCTAGAAAATGATTGGCAAAATATGATTTGAATTTGTAGAGCAAATCAACTTATCCTAAGAATGATAACCACATCTTCCTTCAAGGGGATATTAACTCATTCTTAAAAACTAAAGGCAAGAGCTCTTAAATAAGGAGTCCACATGTTAAAACCCAAATCACAAAATAAGTAAATTAGGTTCCTGATTCTTGTAGCATTGCAGTATTCATCAATGGACTTTACTAGGGATCTTCCACCGCTACATTCGACTGGTGAATTATTTATTTAAATAGTTTCATGGACTACTTTCATTGTCTATGTCAACTCTACTCAAATAGTTTCATTTCTGTGACACAGATTTAAGGGGGAAAAAGAATCTCAAAGTCTTCTCTAAGTATTGATTGTAAATTCCATTTCATAATATTGGCTGATCATTGCCAAAGGGTTTCAAGTACTTAATTATTTTCAAAGTACTTCATATTTCATCTTATTTAATTTTGGAAATTACCTGTGAGTTGAAGAAATAGCATCAGTGATGTTAAGTAACTTGCTAAAAGTCACACGGCTAGTAAATGTTAACAGCTGAGTTGGAATGAATGTCTTCCTACTTTGGGTTCAATGTTTCTAGTACTCCAAACTGCTTCTTTAATTCATAGTTCATTAAATATATGCATGTAATCAATTAAAAGAGTGACTCATCTTAAAGTAACATTGCTTTCCACTGTTTATTACTTGCTGGGTTACAGGCTAGCAAATATAATAGATGGACACAAATCTGTAGTACTCTTGCAAGACTATGATCTCAGTAAAATTCTGGCTATGAATGATTAAAACTATAACAGCACCAGGCAAGTCACTGATTATAGCTGCACTTAACTGAATTTAAGGAGCTGGTAAAAAATGGCTGTGATACAATTAGCCAAATATTTTCCTGTGAAACACATCAGAAATTACAAATTTAGTCAATAAAAGATTTGATTCAATATTTTAGAATCCACTGTAGTTATTTATGAAGTGAGAACATACCTGTACAGTTGATAGGACACCAACCTGATAACTTTTTTAAAAATTAGCACATAGGGGCTGGAGATGTGGCTCAGTGGTAGAGTACTTGCCTCACATGTGTGAGGCACTGGGTTCAATCCTCAGCATCACATAAAATAAATAAATAAAATAAAGGTATAAAAAATTAGCACATGCGGATAACCATTACAGATCATTTGAGTAGCAAGTATACTGTTTCACTGCAGTTAGTTAGATCGCTCCTAAAGTTCTGAATGAGAGGGTTCTGGGATTTCTCATTCATATCCCAAACCATCCTTGATTAAGTATAATATGTTGATTCAACATTTCACAATTTCTTTCAAGTGAAAACAGAAAGAAAGAACACAGCACTATGTTCACTGGCAAGGACTGAATGAAAAAAGAGCAGCTTAACCAGTAAAACAGAAAGGTTAGCATTAACTTTTAACTAATTTTTCATTTCTTCATTGAGATCTTACACATACCAGGAACATATATCAGTCATATTTCAGTTATGGGAAGACAGACACAGCATTAAAAAAACTAATGAAAGAAAATCAATTTTTATAATTTTATTTCCTGGGCTGAATACTATTCTACACTACTTGTTGCTGGCAAACAGGAAGATAAGCATAGAGGAAGCATGGAATCCAGAGTCATATATATATACACAGGTTAATCCCAATTCTCCTGTTGTCTTTTTTAGTAAACATTGTGAGTCACAATTTAGCCACCTGTGAAATGGGACTTAGCGAGAATGATCAGATTAAATGAGAATATTAACTGCCACAAATAGTAGGAATGTAATGTTCACTGCCTTCACATTACACTACTGACTAGAATTGCCACTAAAACTCAAATTTACCAAAGGCAGTTTTTACCATCAGATAAAAATGAAGATTACATACACTATTTTTATTTTTATTTTTTTGGTACCAGGGATTGAACCCAGGGGCACTTAACAACTGAGCCATATTCCCAGCCCATTTTTTTGCTTAGTGCCTCCCTAAATTGCTGAGGCTGGCTTTGAACTCACAATCCTTCTGCCTCAGCCTCCTGAGTCACTGGGATTACAAGCGTGCACCACCGTGCCCAGTTTACTTAAACTATTTTTGACAAAATATATGCAACAAAAATGGGCTATTTAACTTGTCACTTAAATGAGGTGATGCTATGGTTTAAATGTATCCTTCTAAAATTCATGTTAAAAACTTAATAGTCAGTGCATCACTATTAGAAGGTGGGGCCTTTAGGAGATGATTAAATCACAAACACAGAGTCCCCATTAATGGGATTAGTTCTCTTACAAAAAGGCTTCAGGGAGCCTGTTTGGTCCTTTTGCTCCCCTTCTGCCCAGTGACACCATTTATAAAGCAGAGAGAGTTTTTACCAGAAGTCATCCAACTTGCTGGTGCCTTGTTCTTGGGTTTCCCAGATTCCAGAATTGTGAGAAAAAGTTATTATCTACAAATTATCCAATCTAAAGTATTTTGTTATAGCAACAGAAATGGACTAAGACAGGTGATATTCTAAAGAAACAGAGAAATCAAAAGAGAAATATTGGAAGAGTAAGAGGAACAAAGAAAAATAGAAATCAAGTTGCAAATATTAAATCAGATATGAATTTAATCAGTCTGCAAAAATTATATGAAAGGAAAAACTAAGCAGTTGATCAATGGTGGTCCTTGTAGCATGCAAAAGAGGTAAAAAAGTATCACAATAAAATTCTTTAAAGATGATACAAAAATGGAAAAAATTTTGTAGAAAATAATGTCATATGACAGATGGTACCACACTTTGTTTAGTTTGAAATACCAGAACATATATATATATCCTATGAGTGTTCAAGCGTTTTTTCTTTTCCTTGGGACAAAGAATAAGACTCAACCAAGATTAATGAGACATAAAAAAATTAGTGAATATAGAAATTAAAATGGAATATGATAAGGGAATCTGAGATTATGCTGGACACAAGGAGAATGCTAATCTACCACACATGCAAGTAGAGATACTAAGTTAACAGCCAGTTGAATATCATGTTCTTATCACCGTTCATCTTCCTAATCCACAAAATTGTAATTTAACAATGTAAACTTTAACTGTAATTAGAGAATGGCAATTATAGCATCTAATCATCAGGATGAAAAGAACTTCGGAAAACATCTATCTAATCCTTTTATTTAAAAAATGGGAAAATTAAGACCCACAAATCAACAATATTACAATTAGAAGGAAGAACTGAATTTCTAACTTTAAAAACAGAACATCCAGTTCTATATTATGAAGTTTCTCCCCACACCTTCGTTTTTTTTAATAGTACACTAATTTTCTAAAGGAAATTGGGTGGCTTATACAGCCCATGTCTCAGGGAAGAGTCTAATGGTCAAGTTTATACTTTGTGACCATATTTCCTAAATAACTGATTAAACCAGGATTAAGCACTCGGCCCTTCATATAATGAATCCTGACACACACACAAAAAAGATGAAATAAATCAACTGAAGTTCCTTTCTTGGAAACATAAACAGAAAGAACTAAGATAATTTACCCTTTACCAGTTTCTGAAACCAAAAGCTAAAATGTCATAATGTAGCAGGGTAGATTACTTTCCATAGGCAAGACAAAATTGAGCAGAGGCAGAAACTGCAAGCACCCAGGAGAAAGAACCAGCATTGAGAGAAGCAAGGAAGGGTTGAGTAAGATTGTATGATCCACCACAGTGAGTACTGCTTCCTGACGACTTTCTATTTCTAAGTCACAAATGCTTACAATGAATCTCTCCCTTTCTCTTAGGCCAACCTGAATCAGTGTCTCTTCCTTGAAAACAAGAGCGCTTAATCAGAATAGGAATATTAAAGAATTCTTCAAATATATACCACATGACTATACAGACTACATGATTACAAACTAATATTATATAACAACTATTCCCAAAATGTTCCTGCTTTAAGTAGAAGGTACTGAACTTTCCTAGAGTTCTCTAGGAACTGTAGATACACTGAAGGTGGATAATGATCGTGGGAATTAATTTCCTTAGCTTGAACATCAGTGTATATTTGAGAGCTGACATGGAAGTCTCTGAGAGGTATTCAGTATAATGAATACACTCAAATGGTTGGAGAGTAAACTGAGGGGAAAGAATAGAGAAAACCACGAATAAAGTTAGTAGCCAGTTCAGGTGTGCACCCTCTTTACAAACAGACTTCCTTTCCCACCAACTTTCTATCCCTCTTCTAGCCTTTTCCAAGGTTTTGGAGAAAAGGCAATCACTGTCACTAATGTCACTACTAAGGGAAAATTGATTGTCTCAATATTTATTTTATGAAAAGTGTATGCCAGCGGGAGATGGGGGACAGGGGCACTACAATGTTAGCTTTCAGGTAATACTTGCTTCTTAAGACACGCCCCATCTCAAAAGACCTACAACAACTCTTGTGCATTTCCAGGAGGCAGCACTGTTTACAAATGTGGTAGATAAATATGCTTTATTTGAACAAGTCAAAAGGGATATCCAAGTATATTACAGCAATACAAAGTTAGATGTTCCAATAAGATAGCAATACATAAATAACTTTACCTGGAAAACTAACTTGGAACCATTAGCACAATGAAAACAAAATTCGCAAGAGGAAATATAACATTAAACAAGGGAAAATACTGAACCTAACTAGTAATCAATATATTTAATAATGAAGTCATGTTTTTAGTTTAATTAGCAAATATTACAATGATAATATCCTCTGCTGCTGAGGATATGATGAATTAGTATCAAATTACTGATGGCAGTGTAAAACTAATACAACCTATTGGAAATTAACTTGGCAATCTATGCGGAATCATATACATTTTATACACTTTCCCCTCATAATTACACTTCCAAGACTGTATTCTAAGAATCCTAAATACAGAAAAGTAAGGATTAATTTCAAAGATTTTTATCCCAGAATTACTTCTAACAGCAATAAATTTAGTGGTGGAAACACAATATTCAACTGATGGGCTATTATCAAATCATAAAAAAAGATGATTAATTTCTATAATGACAAGTGTATATGCTTAATAAGTGATAAAAGATAAAAAATGCATACAGAGTATAATCACAAATAAGTAAAAATTTGTATAAGAAAAAGACCATATTACTAAATGGAAAAGACTGGAAAGAAAAAGTTAGCAGTATTTTAAAGTATTGGCATTGTAGATCCTTTATTCTGCCTTAAACATTTTCAATATTATGGGTAATGACAATAGTAAAATTGTCAGAAGTCATATATAGAACAGGGGCAAAAGACCCATGGAATGTCACTATTTCATGGTGCAATGCTTTCTACTCAAAATGATGACTGAAGTCATCAGGATGCTTAAATTACACCTAAAAAAAAAAAAAAAAGACACTTGAAGAAGTAGTTATGAAATATAATTTTGTGAAAATGCTTAAAGGTTATAGTACTTAAAGGATAAAGTTATCTAGAAAATTCATGTGCTTTGGAGCAACTTTTTTCCAGATTATGCCCCTGAAATGCGTAGATAAAATTATTTTAAAAATCTTTATAGTAATGGAAGAAAACTAAATCTACTTTTGCAAACCACAAGAATTATAACAGAAAAGTTGTCTTATAATTTTAGAGTCCTACTCTCAGAATGTCTGTTCTGAATACTAGAAACAGAGCTTTATTTTTACTTAGATAGGTAATCACTTAGAGGTGATTACTTGTGCTTACTGCTTTTTATGGAAATAATTTTTAATAATGCTTTAAAAATAAATGTTGACTAATTTAAATGTAAATAGTGTGGCTTGGGAGGCTGCCTGAGAAGGGGAGGCTGAGGGAGGAGGATGATCATGAGTTCGAGGTCAGCCTCCAACTAAGCAGACCCTAAGACTCAATGAAACCCTGTTTCTAAATAAAAATATAAAAAAGGGCTGGAGATGTGGCTCAGTGGCTAAGTGCCCCTGAGTTCAATTCATGGTACCAAAAAAAAAAAAAAAAAAGAAAAAAAAAGAAAAAAGAAAAAAAGTAAATAGTAAACAAACATATACAGAAACAGTAACACTGCTATAAAATTAAAACAAGAACAAATGCAAATTTTTATTTAATTTGAATTTCAAAAGAAATAACAAGCATCTTTCATCAATTTTCTAATTTTTCAAAACATCGATGCATAACTCTGAAAATAACACATAGGAAAAAAATTTTTAAAAATAGCCCAAACAACATGTTGGATCAAGAAGAATTAAGAAAAGAAAACCCAAAGATGTTAAAGTAAAAAGCAAATAAAAATGAATTTAAGCTTAGAAAAGAGAGCACCTATAATTCTTCTAAAATGGTTCTTGAGACTTTTGTAGTAGTAAGTTCAACAGATTTTCTCAATAATTATAACCATAAATATTTTAAGAAAAAATTACATACTAAATGCACTGTAATAAAATCTCTACTGCAGAAATAAATTCTAAGTAAATGGGAAGGTCTACAAATAATTTAAATTTATCACTTAGCACATACTGAACTGAAAAGTAAATATTCTAGTACTTTTTATCTTGCTAATCAACCACTGTGTAATGTACTGTTTTAATCCTATTTTAAGAATGTATTTCATAAATCATTTAAATAATTTAAAATTAAGACTTTAAGAAAAGAGCAAATAAAACTATTCATTTAAGATTTTTAAATTATGTTAGAATTATCAATGGGTTATTCTTAACATTTTTCTAAGGAAGCAAATATAATAAATGTGAAGGGATGGAAAGAAAATATATATTTATACTTTAAATGAATAATGTAGATCTGTGTGCCTATTTAGTCTTTTAGGTAGATACCACTTATCAACATACACTTCAAAGTCCTAGACATAGGGAGTCTAATGAACTGTCTAAAAATCGCATATTTACACTATACTAAATTGATTCTTAGAAACACGAATTAATTTCTTACAAAATAAGCTTCTCTTAAATCATTTTCCTGGAGTAATGTTAAGGACAAAGATAGTAAATCTTTGCTAAGTCATATGAAATGATATCTCAATTTACAAAGTAATTTCAGGTAGTAACTAATCCATATTATTTACAGTTAATAAAAACACAATGCCAGCCAACTCTTGATTCTCTCTCTCTATTTTTAAAGACAGGGTTCTCACTATTTCAAGATGTAGGTTGGGCTGGTCCCAAAATCCTGAGCTCAAGCTATCTTCCTGCCTCAGCCTTCTAAGCAGTTGGGAAATAAGAACACCCAACTGCACCCAGTTTTGATTATGGAATCTTGATATTAAATAGAAAGTAAACACTTATTAGGTGCTTGTATATGCAGTATTTTATAGTTGGAAATTACAAATGTAATTTTTAAAAGTCTGGAGTGAGAGTGATGACTAGGAAATTCCTAAGATTTAAATTCTTAAATCCAATAATTCATTATGTGGCTATGCACTTGATTAAAAAAAAAAAAAAAAAAACCATTTGAGACATTCAGGAGTTTGCATTTCCCAAAACCAAAAAAATGATGATTTTGTCTGAAATCATAATTTACCTCTGGTTTCTGGGGAATGTAACCTTTCCTAGAGTGGAGTTTGAATGTGTATATTGTTTTGTAAGTAAGAATTGCCGGCTGTGTACCTGGAATGGCAAGTATCAATACCAAAAGCCACTATTCCTAGAAGGTAAAGTTAAAAGCAAAGCTAGAATTTATAGTCTTTTCTTTTTTATGCCTCATCATTTTATTTTGCTACTGGTTCTTATTCTTCTCCATCAAATTCTTATGCTAAATATTAAAGTACCGTACCACTTTCCTGATTCAGAGCTTACTAACTACACTAAAATAAGATTACAGAAATTCCTCGCCTTTACAGTGCCTCTCCACTGTTTCAGCCTTTATTTATTTGAGTGAGAGGTTAGACAACCACAAAGATTAGGTATGTGGGGAGGCAATACAGACACTTGAACTCACAACCACAGCCTGTCTGGAGCTAACACAGCCCAGTGTAATTTCAGGAGGCTTTAGGACAAATTACCTCCCACCATGGGTCTTTAGTAAGTCTTCCATGCCATGAAGAATCAAAATACTCATCAGAAAAAAGGAAGGGACATTAGGGCTCTGGTACTCAACTCTCAGTTCTCTGCACTAAGAACAGCTAGCTGGGCAATCTCATACAAACCACTTGCACTCATTTGGTTTATTTCCTCACCTATAAAACAACTAAAGACCATGTTCCTTTCAACTGCTAGAAGTAAAACATTCAACTGACTGTAAACAATAAATATGGTTATACTCCACACACAAAAGTCAGCCCTTTTTCTTTTATTTTATACTTGCTACTGAAATTCTCTACATCCCTCCTATCCTTAAGGGAAATTTGTATTCAATTCAATTGTTCAAGTGTAGTTCTGGGACTACTAAGTTACCTGAGTAAGAATTACATGTCACTTGATTCTTTTGCAAATATATGTGCTACTGTGCCTGCCTTAAGTCACTTCTTATAGAAGTCACATTCAATAGTAAGAATAACCTTTGGTTGCAAATGTTAAAGGAAAAAATTCATTGTAACCTGGATTTCTATGCAACATAAGTCCTTATTCATTATGCCCTCAAAATTGGATGATATAAAACATTATAGAACCAAAAATCCAATTGAACATTCTAATTCCTGTTCTGGAGCACCTGTGGTTTCAACGGTTTACTCATGAACGCTCTTTTCCTAAATTCTCTTAATATTTTCTGACAAAAGCCTGACAATCAGCATTTTATAAGTGGAAACAAACTCAGTGAAACAGATCAGACCCTTTTGATCAAGTCCCCTATACTGCTAACTCAACCTTACCAAAGAAGAATTAATCCAAATATTTAATTTTACCTTCCTAAGCAATCAGTACCAATAACTTTGAAAACATATAATTTATACCAAAGTCTGAA
This sequence comes from Sciurus carolinensis, assembly GCF_902686445.1. Classification (NCBI taxonomy): domain Eukaryota; kingdom Metazoa; phylum Chordata; class Mammalia; order Rodentia; family Sciuridae; genus Sciurus; species Sciurus carolinensis. Next base: position 61,430,380 of record NC_062218.1, read on the forward strand.
AAAAATATATAAAACTTTAAATATCCTTACTTTTCTTGTTCTTACTCCTGTCCTTGTCAGGGTGACACATTAAACAGATCTACCATTGTGAAGTATTACACTACACCAAATTTAAAAATTTTCATTTTGATATAAGGATCATTGTCTGTGATGATCCTTATCTGCCCACTTCAAATAAGGAATTTCAGATTTTTCTAGGTACTACATGGCAGTCATTATAGTGTAGTGCAATACTGGAGTCCCTCTGCTTAGCTTTGAGTTCTGACTATGTCATTTATTAGTCAAGAAAAAAATAATTAAACTGTGATCCATGAAATGAGATAATTAATAGTACCTATATCTCATGGGATTTTTCTTAAATGGCAAAGTTCTAGCTTAAAAAATAAAAAGAAAATACCTCTTTCTGTCTAAAAAGACTTGACAACTAAATGTAAAAACTAGACTGTGTATTGGCAGAACAAAAAATGGTATAAAGGATGTTACTGAGACAACATGCAAAAATTGAAATACGGGCCATAAAAAAATTTGGTATTGCCAATTGTGTGTGGTTTCCTAAGAGAATATGTTGCTCTTAGGATACATACATATGTTAAAGTGTTAAGGGCTAAAAGGCTGAGATGTAACCAGTACACTTGGACATGATTAAAAAAAAAAAAATTAACAGTATGGCAGAAGTAGGCAGTAAACAAATGGAGCAAAATGTTAAAATATGGGAATCCAGGTAAAATGTGTATGGAAGTTCACTGAATTATTTCCACAGCTTTTCTGTAAAATTTAAATCATTTTATAACTATCTTTAAAAAATCTGCTTTAACCTTGTTCACTCTCACACCTTTTCTGTTTGTCTACACAGAAACATTTTAAAGTTGTGCACAGTTACTGTAATATCTTTTTTCCCCTCCTTTTTGTGGTATTTGGGATTAAACCCAGGGGTGCTTTACCACTGAGCTACACACCCCCAGTTCAATTATTTTTTATTTTGAGACGGGGTCTCACTAAGCTGCCCAGGCAGATGGTAGAATTTGTGATCCTCCTGCACAAGTCTTTCAAGTAGTATACCATACCCAGTTGTCTCATCTTCTTTACTCCACTCCTTGGAGACAGATTTCCTTATTGCCAAACCCAGGAATTTCTTCTTGGCCTCATTTTATTTTCTTCACAGTGCTGAACATAGGCAAGCACTCTTTCACCTCTTAGCTTATGACACCACATTTCCCTGGTTCCCCCAGTATTTCACTAGTTGGTCTTTGTTACAGTCTCCCTTACTAACTAGTCCCCTTATCTCAAAGTACCCTAGGTACCCTTCTTTTCCCTAGCTTCATGATCTCATCCAGTCTACACCATTTAATAGCACCCTGAATTTCACACTCAAGTATCTAGTTTCTTACCAGACATACCCATTTGTTTGTTAAATGGGCATATGGGGATCTCATACTTTGCTGGCTAAAACAGAACTCTTTTACTTTTATTTTTCTAATTGATACTGAGGATTGATCCCAAGGGCACTTTACTACTGAGCTACATTCCAAGTCCTTTTCAATTATTTTGAGACACAGTCTCAGCAAATTGCTGAGGCTGCCTTGAACTTGCAATCCTCCTGCCTCAGCCTTCCAAATCACTGGGATTACAGGTGTGCATCACCACACCCAGCTAAAACAGAACTTTTGATCCCTTTTCTCCATCCCACCCAAATCTGGTCCTTCTCCAGTGGCCTATTATCACTAAATACTACTAGTTTTCATTCAGTTGTTTAGGCCTTACTAAGCAGTCATCCTTGAATTCCCTTATATCCCTACATCCAAACCATCTACCAGTGATATCGAAATATACTTTCAAAATATATCCTGAACCTGACCATTCACCTCCTCCACCTGGGAGGTCCAGATGCCATTCAGTCTAAGAACATAATCTGCTACAATAGATTTCTGGCCTTCTCTTTTATTCCTTTATAGCCCATCCTCTGAGACAAAGAGCAAAATGATCTAGTTAAACCTACAATTTACTGTGTCTTCCCATCAAAATCTTTCAATGCTTCCTATCACACTTAAAATAAAACCTTATATATCCTTATGATAGCCTACAAAGCTATATCTAATCTGGACCAATGCCTATCTCTCTGGATTCATCTATAGTCTTTGTTCTGCTTGTTTACCATTCTCCAGTCATACTGGTTTTCTTACAGTTCCTTCATCATGCAAGCTTGTTCTGACCTAAGGGTCTTTACTTTCACATGCTCTTTTCCCAAATATGCATATTGCTCACTCCTCCTCCTTCAGGTTGCTGGTCAGCTATGACATTTTAGAAAGGCAATGTGCTCCTCCCTCTTCACATTACCCTCCATTTTCTTTAACTGCTTTACATTTTAGAATATCTATTTGCTTTTCCTTTTGCTTCATTTAAAAAAATCTATAAATGAAAAATTAATATGTGACTGCTTTTCATTGTTAAAGAAAAAGAACAGTAAACAATATGGATAATATTCAAGCTCCTTTCAACTACCTCTCCTAATCTCCTCCCTCCCCCAGCCCAGGGCACTCTGGTATTCATTTGATATATATACTCAGAGAGCTCTTTTCTGTGCATTTCAACTTTATTTCAATTCTCTAACAAATTGTTTTTCAAAATATGGCTTAATTTTCCAAGTTGTTATATATTGGTCATTTTCATTACTAATTACGGTAATTCACTGATGAATACTCAACCTATTTAAAATTTTGCACCACTACAAATGGTCCATTTAACAAATATTTACTGAAAGCTCACTACATTATAGTCACTGCTATAGTTGCTATGCATACAGAAATAAGTCCAATAAGGAATTTTGCTCTCTTGGAGCTTGCATTCTTGAGGGAGGAAAAAGACAAGAAGAATGAGATACGCAGTGCAAACTTTTTCTGAAAAGGGCCAGATAATAAATATTCAGGCTTTGCAGGTCATATATGTCTTGCATTTTCTTAGCTTTGTTATAGCCCATTAAAAGTGTAAAAAAACATTCTTTGTTCAGAGGCTGTACAAAATTAGGCCAGGGGGTCCAGCTTGTTGGCCCCTGATAGAGGATAGTAGAATGTGGTAGGTGCTGTGTAAAAAATAACTACACATCCAGGATCAGTGGGGTTAGGGTGGTGTAAGGGAGGATATAGTAGTATTAAACAGAGTATTTAAAGAAGGTAAGATCTGAGTAAAGACTTGAAGGTGAGGCTACCAAGCCAAACAGATATTTGGGATAAGTACATTCCAGATAGTAGAGGTATAGCAATGAAGCCAATGAGCAAGGAGGGAAAGTGGTAGTAGGAAATGAGGTAGAGGTAAGGAGAAAGGGGAGCAGGATGGGCAGATCATGGAGAGCTTTATAGGCCACTCTAAGGACTAGATTTTCTCTGAGTGAAAGCCATTCAGGCTGCTGTAATAAAAAAAACTAGATAGCATATAAACAACAGAAATTACTCCACCATTCTGGAGTCTGGGAATCCACAGTCATATTTGGAATCTGGTCAGGGTCTGCTTTCTAGCACAGAGGCTCCTTGCTGTATCCTTTCAAGGGACAAGGGGCAAGGGATCTCTCTTGGGCATGTTTATAAAGGGCACTAATCCTATTCATGAGGTTTCCACTGCTATGACCAAATCACCTTCCAAAAGCCCTATCTCTTAATATTATCACCTTGGATGTTAGGACTTCCACTTACAAGTTATAGAAGAACAAATACTTTCAGACCATAGTAGGAGCCACTACAGGGCTTTGAATAGAAAAGGGGAACTGTCTTAGTTTGTAAAAAGCTTAACTCTGCTACTATATTGAGAAAATATTGCTAGGAGGGGCTAGAATAAAATGGACAGTTGAGATAGTAACATATTACCATAATCCAACAGGTGATAATGATAATAACTTGGATGAGAGTGGTCATAGCTGGGGGGTGGGGAAGCACGGTAGGATCTTGAATATATTTTGATGATACAGAAAAGAGCTTTTCCTAAAACAGTGGATTTTAAGAGTGAAAGAATAAGTGAAGTCAAGAGTAACTCCAGCATTTTGGCCTGAGTTAAACAGAGCACAGAGTTGCCATTTACAACAATAAGGAAGTCTGTGGTTAAAGTAGGCTTTGGAGAGCAAATTTAGGAGTTTAGTTTTAGATATATTGAGTTCAATGTCTATCATTTAATGTTTAGGTAGAGATGTTGAATAGGCCATTGTATATATGAGACTGAAATTAGGGAGAAAGGCTAATGATCTAAATTTTGGGCATCACTGACATTTAGAAGGTATTTAAAGCCATGGGACTGAATGAGATTACTAATGGAGGAAGTGCAAATAGGAAAAAACAAACAAACAAACAAAATGGACTGAAACCTAGAGATCTCTAACACTAAGAGGTCAGTGAAAAGCAAAGCAAAGGAGAATTACAAGGAGCCAGCTTTGCACTAGGAGATAATCAAGAGTGTGTGGCGTCCTTGTAAGGCCATGTAGAAAGCGTTTTAGACTAAAGAAGCAAAAAATTGTCAAATGCAGCTTAGAGGTCAAGTATGATGAAGTGAATCAAAGACTTGGCACTGAACAATAAGGAGGCTACTGAAAAACCTGATGAGATGGCTCTGCAAGAGGGGTGCAGGTAAAGGCCTGACTGGAGAAGGATTAGTACAGTGCTGGAGAAAAAAACAAAAAATTGGGGAAACAAGTAGAGAAGAGTGGGTCAAATTTTTTCGTCTTCTTAAGATGAGAGAAATATAGTTGGCTTTCTGTACCTGTGGGTTCCAAATCCATTGATTCAACTAAAAGTAGATTGGAAATATTAGAGGAAAAAACAAAAAACAAAAAACAGGGTTTATACAAAACATAATACAGACTTTCCTTCTTATCCTCACTTCATAAAGACTATAATAACCATTCACATAGCACTTACATTAGGGATTATAAGTAAAACAGAGATGATTAAAAGAATATGACAGGTTCTATGCAAATACTATGCCATTTTCTATAAGGGACTTGCAAACCCTGAATTTGCTATCCTGTGGGGCAGGTGTTCTGGAACCAATCTCCTATACATACTGAGGAATGAATGTAATAACATGTCTGTCTGCTGGTAGAAATGATTCAATAGAGAGAACAAAATGGATGATGTAAGAAAGAGGCTAAAGCCATGTCCTCAAAACACTGCAGATGACAACAGGAAGAATTAATCTAAGGTAACAGGCAGGAAGACAGCATATAGTACCACATATACTAGTAGATTAATGGGGTGGCTGGTGAGTCTGTGAAATTGTATTTATTTTCTTACAAAGTAGAAAGCAAGGTCATGAGTTGAAAGTGAGGATGGGAAGAGAGATGATATAGGACATTTGAGGAAAAGAAAACATGAAAATAGTCACTTAGAAGTGTGGGAGAATGAAGAGACTAGAAAAATACGGGACCACCAGGCAGCATGAAGCACCCAATTGAGGTTTGTGGTCATGTGTGGTTGTGTGCTTTTTCTGGCCACACTCAAGATACACAGGAGCAAGTACACTAAAAAAGCTTGGTTTTACTACAGCTCTGATTTTGCCAAACAAGCAAAAAGCAAGGTATGGGATCCAAAGGGGTTCTTAAAGCAATTAACCATGGAATTCAAGCTGAGTAAATTCCCTGTGAAAGGAAGTGGAAATATCAAGAAGATAAGTGAGAGGAATGGTAATAGGATCAATGGACTGGAGATTCCATTGACAGCAGAAGATGGTTAGGGTTGAGGCACTATGAATGAACCGCAAAACTAGAAAGCAGTGGTCATAGAGTAGAACAACATGAAATGGTAACTTTGGAGGCATGGCAGTTGTTGACAACGCAAAGAGGGTATCTTTGTGGAAATGACTGGCTGAGGTAGATGGTAACAGCACTGAAAGAGATGTCTAGGAAAAGAGGCCAGGGTATTGGAAGGATCTATTATATATAGTCTATATCTCCATTACATATATTCTAGATCAATATAAAAATGTAGGTGGCACTTGGGCCTTTATGATATAATCTGAAGTCTAGGACTTTTAGGGAGAAGGGAGGGTGAATAGTCTGAAAGCAGTAAGGAGATTTGTGGTATACACGTTTCCCATCTCCAGGAAGTGGTAAGAAAAGCTCTGCAAAAATCCAAACACAATCAGGCACAACTACACAGAGGAAGAGTCAGGTTTGTATCAGCAAGAAAGTTAAAGGACTATTGAAGAATAGGTTGAGACTGGATTTTGCAGATGCTGCACAGTAAATTCCAGAGTGTATGAAGAGTTGGAGAAGCTTTTTTTCTGTTTGTTTAGCCTTATTTTGTTTTTTAAGAGACAGAGAGAGAGGACAGACTTAGGGGGAAAAATGGGTGGTGGTGGTATTGGGAGTGAACCTAGGTCCTCATGCATGGTAGGCAAGTGCTCTACCACTGAGCTAAATTCCAGTCCTTTTTAAAAAAAAATTATTTCCAGACAGAGTCTCACTAAATTGTCCTGGCTACTCTTGAACTTGTGATCCTTCTGCCTCCACCTCTGAAGTCACTGGGATTACAGGTGTGCCATCACACCCAACAAGAACAAGCTCTGATGAATGGAGTGCAGGAAATGAAAGGTGATCTCAAAGTATAGGCTCTGTGGTTACTAACAAAGACATCCTAGCACACTCAATTCTTGATATACCATGTGTTTCTCTAAGAAATGGAAACTGCTAAGTTAAAAATGGTTTTACTTTATAATTAAAATAGTTGTAATGATTTATTCAATTTATGAGTTCCCCTACAATCTGTCAATGTACTAGCAAAACATTTTTACTTTTGTCAGTATGACAGAAGAAAAAAATTCACTGCTTTACTTTGTATTTTCCTACTGGTGAGGCAGAACATTATTTCATGTTTACTGACTACCTCTATTTTCTTTTCTGTGAACTCAACCATTTTAAAAATTGAATTGTTTTTCTTATTTATATATAATGCTTTAAAAACATTTTATTCTTTTCTCAATGGTTCACACAAATAATGAAGTCCTCATTTCAAATGGTTCATGCTAGAGCAACACAAGGCTAAGGAGGTTGTCTCCCCCTCAAATCCCTCTGTACTGCATTTAAAAAAAAAAGTTAAAATTATTTATTATTACTTTTTGTTATTATTAGAGACAGGTTCTCACTATGTTCCCTAAGTTGCCTCAAACTCTCTACCCTGTATTGTATTTTAGAAGTTGTCTAAGATCCTCCAGTCAAATCTGGCCACACCCATTCTTTTCCTCACCTTCTGACTGTGTTGCACTACAATGGCAGAATTGGTATGGCCTAGGAAGTAGAAAATGTTTAGTATCCTAGCCCTTTACAGAAAAAGTTTGTGGATCACTGCTCTATACCTTTCAGTTTCCTGAATTGCTGGGTTTGGGTTTGCCAAGGCTGCTACTCCACTCTCTTTAAGGAGTCTCTTATTAGCCCTCCTTGGGCTCTGCACAGATTTACACCATAAAAACCTGTGCTGCACTTAAATGTGCACATACCTCTCTCCCCACTGGTACAGAAATCTCTTGAGGACAAAAGATAATCCTGGTACTAATAAACGGCAAAGTCTTTTATAGTTTGTGTCATCTTTCCCTGTTTTTCTATGCTCCGTCTAAAATAAACTACTTATATTTTCATTTATTGAATATTTTTCAAAAACATAAATGATCAATGGTTCTATAATTTTAGGCTCATCTCTTTCAAATCTGGTGGATACCGTCTATTCATAATCATTTATTTAGTATATTCATGATTTGTTAAAATACTTCTCTCTTCCCCAATTCCTTCCCCAGTAAAGACAAAAGCAATGAGATATTATCTTTCGGGGATGAACAATTTCATGTATGGTAGTGATTTATGCATCTAGGATAAAGGGTCTGCAATGATAATTATTTTACTAAAGTCTTCAGAGTCAATTATAAAATTATAAGATTACAACTCAAATCTGTATATGTTTCTATCTTTAATTTTCAATATAAAATTAGTCTTCTTTATTCTCCTTATTTGGAACATCTTCATTATTTTTTGCTTATTTCTCCTTTAAGACTTTCATTGACTTTACCAGAGATTTTACCAAGTATATTTTTCAATTAATTATTTAACAGGTCTGAGTCACCAAAGTTAAACAAATTTAATGGATTTCTTTCTCTTATTTGTATATGATATCATCACTAAGAATGTTGCATCCAAAAATACTGCATTCATTTTAGAATCCATCCTTATGTATTCATTAACAATTTTATCTCATCCAGGTAAGGATTTCTTTTTATCCTTTTCTAAAATGAATATAGAAAGTAAAGCTCTGTCTAGTTTAACTTTGTGACTTATTCATTATTTCCAACTCAATTAACTATCTCGATAATGTGGTCTATGATTTATAGTTACTTATATAAGATTCTGAATATGTACAGTCCATAAAAGTATACGAATTAAGTAAGACCTAACAATCAGGCAGATCTAGACTCAAGAGATTGATTCTGGTTTGAACACTCAGAGGGCAAAGTACTTATCTAATCTTCCTTCTCCAATAAGTAAAATGGAAGTAACTACCATTTATACCAGAGGACTATGAAAATAATGGTTGTAAAAGTAACAATGTATGCTAAAATGCCTAACACATTACAAGAACAAAATGTTAACTCATTCTTTCTTTTTACTCCAGTCAGTAGGGTCAATATATTCTGTTGCTCCGATTTATTTTAAGACCATTATTAAATGTCCTTAAGTAAAAGCAATTTGGTAATATTGACCATAAGCCTTGGATAATCACATACTTTGCCCCAATACTTTCCCTCTAGAGTAACAATACAAAACATAGAAATTCTTTCATGAACAAGGATGCTCATCAAAATATTTCTTATAATTAAAAAAAAGAAGCTGTTTAGCTATCAAGAGTCACACAAACATTACGTGTCCATAAGAAAAGCTGACAAAATAATTCAATAGCATAAGAAAATGCTTATGATGCCAGGTTAAAAAAAATTCAAAATGATTCATATAGCAAAGTCTCAACTATATAAAAATATCAAACTTAGAAAAAATATTGAAGAAAATGCAACCAAAGGGATTAATAGCAATTATTACAAAGTCCTGATATTGGTAGGTTTTATTATTTTATGATTATTTCCTATCATTTTCTAAAATTATTATTTTATGATTATTTCCTATAGTTTTCTGAAATGATTAACAATGATAATGATATTGATGAGAGCAGCAGTTATTATTTATGGAGCAATCACAATGCCAGGTGCACTTCTAAGAGCTTATTGTATTAACTCATTTAATCCTCATAATATTAGGAGATGAAAAAATTGTAAGATTAAGTAACTTGCCCAAGGTCACACAGATAATTAGAGGAAACCAAAATCTGCATTTAAGTAGTCTGGCTCTAGAGTTCCTTTTCTAATCTCCACACTAAACTAAAAAGTTTTGTTTTGTCTCAAAATTTTAAAAATTAATAAGACCAATATCAAGCTGTGTGTAGTGGTAAATACCTGTAATCCCAGCAACTCTGGAGGCTGAGGCAGGAACATGGCAAGTTCAAGGCCAGCTTCTGTAATTTAGAGAGATCCTGTCTCAAAAAATAGAAAGGGCTGGAGATATAGCTCAGAGGTTGAGTGAGTTTGGGTTCAGTTCCCAGTACTGCCAAAATAAAAAGGCATATGTCAACCCAAACCTTAATCTTCAGTTACCAGCTTTCTTTTAGTATTGAGTTCAACTATCTGTCCTGCTATCTGCCTCTTCAGAGTAACATGTGGCCACCATTCCTATATGAGTTTTATCTATTACAGAAAATTCCAAGATAAATCTGCAGCCCTTATTTCCTGTTTCAATATCTCATTTGACAACTGAGACTGCTAAATACTAACATTATTACTTATTACACCAACTGACAGTACTTCAAAGAACCCTACCTAGTATAGAAGTCTTGGAGTAACCCAATCAAATTGGCTTCTAGAACCTCTCTTTCATGAACCCCACCTTCTTAACTATAAATCATAGTTAGTACTTTGCAAATATCTTTCTTCCATTGTGTTCATTCCCTCTGCAACCCAGTAAACCCCTCATCTATCAATACTCTCCCAGGAATCTACCATAGCACTGGCTAAATAGGATAGAGAAAGCGCCTCCTCTGGGGAATTTCACTCTCTAATCCTTCTTTTTTGAATATGGCATTGTTCACCACTGTTTTTGAATAAAGTAACTTCCCCTTACTGCTCTTCCCCTCTCTTCAGTTTTTAGCTGATAAATTTATTTCATTACGTATGTCACTTGGCTTGGTTTCCTTTATAAGCAGATATTTTTTCTTAAAAAAAGTTTGTAGAATCCAATGTAAGTAACAAACACAAGAAAATCTTCTAAACACAAAATGTTTACATTTCAGTTCATTCAGCTGTCAGAAAAACTGAATTCACATGATGGCTTTAACATTATATAAGTAAAAAAAACCCTACAGTCATAAAGCAAGGAGTACAATTACAAGTGTTGATTGGAAAATTTTACAACCAGAATATCATATTTTTACCAAAATCTTATTCTGCTCACCTTATATAATGGCAAAAGGCTTTGAGTAATGGAGGTAGGAGTATAAAAAATCTTTTCAGAGATATTTCAGTGGAAGGAATTTAATAATTTCCGAACATAACAGAGATACAACCACATCAAGGCTATTCCAAGTTGTAGACCCATTTTAGGAAAAAGAAAATGGAGCATTAATACTTCAATAGGTTTAAGTTAAATTACACTCAGTAAAAACTATACTGTCAAACTACTATGTATGTATTCATTGCATTTGCCAAGGAGCAAATCCGTGCCTTCAAACTAATTTCTTTTTTTAGTTCCAAGGTTTTGGCTTGGAGCAGCCATTCTCGAGGAACAATTGGGGTGCAGGATAGGGGGAAAAGTGGAAAACGGAATACTTGCTGAAAAAACTGAATCCTGTGTTTCACTTCCTTATCACTGTAATATGAAAACATGTATATAATACGGAAACACAGGATTCAGCAGGTACTTAATTATCTTAAAAATGAGCACAACTGTACAGTCATTTTACAATTTTAAATTTCCAAATACCTGTTACATCAAACATCTTGCATTTAAAATTTTTCTTTTCTTCGGGGGAGGGGAGTTAGCTTCTTAATACAACTAACAAAATCAATTAGTAGACAGCTTCCAACTTCAAGTTTCTACATTTATATCTGCTGCTGGACCAAACTGATCAGTGATTAAGATAACAGATTTAAATTGTAAGCAATACTGCAAAATTCAGTTGATTTTTAAAAACAGTAAACAACACGCGTTTAAAAAAAAAAAAAAAAAAAAAAAAAGCCACTCCAAAACCAGTCTGCGGTGGCCAGTCGGCTCCTCAGCAGCTGCTCCGGTTGCGTGTACGCGTAGGAGTGAAGAAGTGCAAAACCCACAAAACCACGCAAAACGCGCAGTTACAAACATCAAAATTACGTTTACACGCTGTGAAGACAAGAGGCCCCAAGGAGAAATAAGAGCGGGGAGGAAGGGATCAGCTCTCTGAGTTAGGAAACCAAGGTGTGCGCCGACCTGGGACCCCGGGGCCCATGGAGCCGGGGCGGGACAAAGACCGGCCCATCTCGGGCAGCGCCCGGCAGTGGCCACGAGCAGCGAGAAGCGGCCGTCCCTGGGCAGCAGGCTACCGCGCCCAAGGGCTCTCACACGCCGCGGCTTAACAGGCGGAGGCAAAAGCTCCCCCGGGCAGCGGACCCTCGCCTCCCGACGCCTCTAACGTGCCCTGGGACACCTGAGGAGCGCCGCCGCCCACCCCTACCCCGACCCCAGGGTGCCCCGGCCGGCAGCTGTTGGGCTTAGAATCGCGCCGCCGTCGCCGCCCGGGCTCCAAACGGCCAGGAAGGCTTCAGGAGGGCGGGCGAGCCCGGCGCTTCTCCCCACCGCGCATTAGGCAGCTTTGGAATACCCTGCCTCCGCTCCTGCCCCTCCAGTCCTAGGCCGCGCACCCTCACGCCACCTACCCGGTCCCAAACCATCCCAGAGGCCTCCGGCACTCGGGCCTTCTGCCGAAGCGGCGCTGCCTCCCGTCCGGGGCCCGAAATGGCTGCGGAACAAAGAGAATCTGGGCTCGGGCGAGCGCCGGTCCGATTGGCCGGGGGGCGGGGCCCGCCGCGGGAACATTCGGCGGCGGTCGCCTTGGCAACCACGGCGGGGCTGGGAAAACTGCGGCCTGGGTCTGCGGGCCTGTGGGCCTGCGTGCCTGCGTCCAGTGTCCAGCGGCGCGCGGCAGCGGTTTCTAAGCCGGCTCTGCTGCCTGGGCCCTGGGCCCTGTGCAGGGCTCACAGATGCTCGCGCCCCCTGCGGCCGACGCGCTGGTCGGAGCCTGTGGTTCTTGAACGCAGCGGCTGCGGACGCTGCCCCGCACTGTGCAGCAGGAGAAAAATGGCCTGCAAGCGTGACTGCCTGGGGCCTTTGCGGTGCCTTCTTAGGAGGATGACCCTACCCCACCGAACTTCTGTACCCCAGCATAACCCCCAAGTGACAGCCGTGCCCGGGAGCCTATTCAACACCGAACATGCCGCATGTTCCACAATAATACAATTCCAACTTCTCTGGTAAAAAGCAGAAATGGCATCAGGAGATAGGTGTGGGTGCCTGCTTAGTACAAGACAGGCTTTTGAGAAATGCTGTATCTAGCATAATCTTATTATAGAGTTCCAGTTGAATAATTTGTAAAATTGTTTTACGTCTCCAGGTGTGTATCTCATAAAAGACTAGTTTCTTGCGCTTAGAGATAACAAACCTTTCTCCCCTTAACCAACCATCGTAAATTAAAATGTCTTCTATTTTCTCAACAGAAAATGATTCAAAATGGGAGAGGTAGACATTTTTATACCCAATTGTATCATGGTAGTGAATAGACAATTGTCGGTTCCCATTCTCAGATATAAATTTACTCTATATGAATATTTAATTTAAAATTTACATAGTAGGTGGTCTTTATTTCCTAAGGTGATGATGATGTCGGTGATAATATTCCTCACAATCAACGAGTGTAAAAATGCCAGCTGTTTTAACTATCTTACTTGAAAGTGCTGAATATGTTCTGAAAATGTATGGCAATTGTTATCTTCCAGGTACATTCTAGATAAGACTGCAGTACCTACTACTAGAAAAATAACTAATGTGTTAATAAGCCTGCTAATAATTTCATTTGGATTGACAACCATTTTACTGGAAAAACTAGTGTATTTAACTTAAAATTTTGAAACTGAAGAACCATTTTCATCATTGAGAAGTTGAACACAGCAAGAGAAAATATCGTAAGTAAAACACTTTTGACTTAAACATTTTCTAATGTTAATTTAATAGCAATTGGATTCAGTAGTGTGAAGAGACCCCCCAAATAGGAATAGGTTATTAAGAAAAACAATTTAATATGACCTTTTTAATGTGGTAGTGTGGCATGTCAACAGGGACATTTACCCAGTTAAGTATATTTATCCAAATAACAGTCCTTTTTTTGCATTTGAAAAGTCACATTGTGGACACAGAGAATGTGACATATCTGCTTTCTACTTTGTTAAAGATTAAAAAAAGGAGTATGTTTTAAAAATCTAAAGGAATAGCAAATAATGACAGATGTAAAGAACTACTAACTAAGCAATTAGTAAGGAATTCACCTGATTAATACTTTGAAAAAAATTGAAATGAGTTGGGGGGAAGTGAAGTATTGTTTGACATACGTAAGAAGATGTATTATTGGTCAAAATCTTTTGAGAGAAAAAAAATTTGATTCTCAGATGTAAAATTGAGACTAGGCAAATTAGATAGTCTTTTATAAAATTTAAGTGAAAATAGTAAAAGTTTTGTTTTGAATTGAAATGCTTACACATGTAGTCTTTTTATCTCTATCTTCTACTAAAAATAAAAATACATGCTTTAAACAGTAATTGACCATTGATAAGGGTGTTTTATTTTTCTTTTCCTGTTTTTTGTTTTTTCTTTGCACAGTTTGCACATATAATAGCAGCAATCCAATAGTGTTTTCTCTTTATACCTAAATACAGTACTACAATGCTCATGTAATAAAACTTTGAAGATTTGTTGGTATTTTAAAATGACATATACTAAAATTAAAAATAATAAACTTTGTTTTGAACTTTAAAACTTTTTGCAGTTACCTTATATTTTTAATTTCTATATTAATCTTTTCCTTAGGTGAAAAAATTGACTCAGATTAAAAAAAAATCAAGGAATGTTAGTAGTTACAAAATAGCTTTCAAGGGAGGAAACATACCTATAATCTTTCACCTAGGAAGGACAAGATGCTTAATTTGTCAGATGTAACATTGTCAAAACGAGTGTGAAACTTGGAGGCAGAAGACCTATATGCAGATGTGGGCTACTACTTGTGAATGCTTTTTTCCAGTCCCTGTAAGATTCACTTTCTTTGTGTTAAACAGGATTAAATAAGACAAAATATTTATAGGGCTCATTAGCATAATATCAGGCAGATAGAGGGCAATAAATGAAAGCATTGCTTTCTGTATATGAACAGAAGTTTGAGAAGGAATGATTATTTTAAAAAATCTCTATCCAATAGATAGTCCAAAAATTGTTAAATAAATATATTTGATAGGCAATTATTAGCGAGTATGTAGAAACTCAAGAAAATAGTGAGATATTCTTTTAAATACAGGCAAGTTTCTAAAACATAATACTTCTGAGAAATATTGTTTCTACTTATACTTATGGAAAGATATGAGAATTCTCATTGTATTATTTAACACTAGACAATTTAAGGAATTGCCTTTCCACTGAACTGTCTTCAGGATGGCTTGAAGGAAAAAATTTTATAAAGTAATTATTTAGAAGAATTTAACTCAAATATTGAAAGAGGATAATTATGGCCAATATTTAGAAATATGTAAATCATCTATTGGTATTTCTCATTTGAAGAAACCCATATGTAAAATTTTAATTTATAAAATGATAAATTAGGGAGTTATTATTAATTGGGAAAGGATTAATTTCAAAGTTCCTTTAACTATTAATACCTCCTAGTGTTTCAAATATAATTTGATTTATAAAAAGGTCTACTTAGACTTGCACTTCTGGGGAAATAGAGTAGACATGCTTTTCTCTATTCCTCCTACTAAGTACAGGTTAAAGTCCTGACCATTATATATAGGTAAAACACAAGAAAACTCCAGACAGTGGAGAGAAAACAGACTAACTAGAGACCTCAGGATCCAAGGAACATCATGATGGTAATTCTCTGAGTTTGCTTTTTGTTCTGTATACCCAGACTTGAAGCTGAAGAACCTGCAACCTGGAAATACCAATGGCACAGACAAAAAAGCTCCATCAAAACAATGCTCTCTGTAGCTGAAGGATCAGAAAGGGGCAGCACAGCAGACAGAAAACTTTTAGATAATAACCGCTTACACCAGCCAAAAAACACAGAAAAAATTGTAACCCTACCCAACTCGTGTTAGCAAAGGCCTAATGGAAATCCCGGATTTACACACTGACCAGGCTATAACAAGGTGTCCCAACCCCCTCCTTGCAGAGATGATATTAGTGAGTATCACATAGGGATCCAGGATTTCATGATCATGGGGCAGTAATGAGGAACCTCCTATCCTGGGTATCAATGGAAGGCCAGAGAGGAAGTTGGACTTCTCTGCCAAACTGACAGTAATAACGTGGTGCCTGTTCCTCCTTGCCCCTCTCACCCTGCCAGCACTGGTAAGAAAAAAAAAAGTTAAAATGGAATATTTTTAAAAAGATCCCAAATCTCATAACATGCCAAATGTGCAGGTTTCAATTGAAAAGTATGCATAAAGAACCAGGAAGATCTCAAATTGCATTTTTAAAAAAATGACAAACCCAAAATATAGAAATGTTAGAATTATCTGAGAAGGATTTTAAAGCAGATATTTTTAAAAATACTTCACTGAGCAATTACAAAAACACTTGAATCAAAAAGAAAGTCTCGGGGCTGGGGAGATAGCTCAGCTGATAGAGTGCTTGCCTCGCAAGCACAAGGCCCTGAGTTCGATCCCCAGTACCAAAAAAAAAAAAAAAAAAAAGTCTCAGCAAAGAAATAGAAGATATAAAGAAAAATCAAATGGAAAATTTAGGACTAAAACAATACAGTAATTATAACAAATTATGTAGATGGGTTCAACAACAGAGTAAAGGGAACAAAGGAAAGTCAGAGAACCTGAAGATATAAATTACCAGTCTAAAACAAGAGAAAATATAGTGGGGAAAAAAGGTAAACAAGATTCATGGAACTGAGTGACTATAACTGACATTCATGTCATCAGACTTTTGGAAGGAGAAAAGAGAGTGGGGTTAAAAAATATTGAATAACTGCTGAAAAATTCTGAAATTTGGCAAAAGATATAAGCCTATATATTCGAGGAGTTGGTGAATTTTCAACGAAGGTTTCAAAACAGTTTAATGAGAGCAAGGTGATCTTTTCAACAAATAGTGCTTTGACAATTGAGTGTTCACGTGCAAAAAAGTAGAGTTGAACCTCTACTTCACATTACTTACAGAAACTAATTCAAAATGCATCATAGAAGTTAGTGTAAGAATTGAAAGTATAAAATTATGAAAGGAAAACATTGAAGTAAATTTTGTGACATTGAGTTCTTAGATAGGCCACCAAAAAAAAAAAAAAAAACTAGGAAAGTTGACTCCATCAGAATTTAAAACTCTTGTGCTTCAAAGAAAATGGAAAGATAACCCTTAGAATGAGAAAATATTTACAAATCACATAACTGATAAAAGACTTGTATCTAGAATAAAGAATTCTTATCTCAATAACAAAAAGACAACCTAATGGATATTAAGACAACCATCAAAATGGATAAAGGATCTATATAGACATTTCTCCAAATGTCTATATGAAAGACCAATAAGGATATGAAAAGAAGCTCAACATCATTACCTTTTAGGGATATGCAAATCAAAACAAGAAGATACCACTTCACACCCTTTAAGAAAGCAATAATAAGGGCAGTGAACAAATATTGGGAAGGATGTAGAGAAATTGGAACCCTCATACATTGCTGGTGGAGATATAAAATGCTACAGCGCTCTGGAAAACAATCTGGCAGTTCCTCAAGCAACTAAATATAGAGTTTCTGTATCTCCCAGAAATTCTCCTAATGGAAATGAAAACACCTACACAAAACTTGTGCACAATATCCAAGCAGCATTATTCATAATTATTTGAATGTCCCAAAAATAGAGCAACTGAAATGTCCATTATTGATTAATGTTTAAACATGTAATATATCTGTACAGTGGAATATTAATTGGCACTAAAAAGGAGTGAAGTACCAATATGTTTTGCAGTATGAATGAACTTAGAAAACATTGCATGCTGACTAAAAGAAACCAGCTATAAAACCCACGTATCATATGATTGTATGAAATGTCAAGAATAGGCAAATATATAAAAGGTAGAAAGTATATTAATGGTTTCCACGGGTTGGGGGAGTAGAAATAAAGAGTGGTCACTAATAGGTATAGGGTTTCTTTTTGAGGTGATGAAAGTGTTCTAAAATTAGATGGTGAAGGTTGTACAATACGGTGAATTCTAAGTCACTGAACTCCAAACTTCAAAAGGGTGAATTTTATGGTATATAAATTATATCTCAATAAAGTTATTATTTAAAAAAAAAGAGAAATGAAACCTAAATAAGATAAAACCAAAGAAATTCTTGCTAAGACACATCATAGCTCAACTTTTGAAAACAAAAATCAAAGAAAAAAATCTTGAAAGTGGAGAGGAAGAAACGACACCTTCCCTATAAGGGGGAGAACAATCTAAATGACACTGTATTTCACATGAGAAACCCTGGCAGCCACAAAGAAATGATACAACACTTTTAAAGTGCTGAGAGGAAAAAAATGGTCAACCCAAATTCTATATTCAGCAAAAATATTCTTTATGAATGAAGGAGAAATAATGACATTCTCAAATGAAGGGAAACTAACATTTTATCACTAGGGGACTTTTCCTAAAAAAGAGTAGCTAACGTAAGTTCTCTAAACAGAAAAGGAAATTATAAAAGAAGGAAAACTGGAAACTTGGGAACTAAGAAAAAAATAGATTAAACCAAAAAAAAGGGTAAATTCAATAGTACAATACAAATTATCATAACTCACCCAACATGAAATAGATAATTTGAATAGCCCTATATCTATTAAGGAAATTAAATTCACAATTTTAAAACTTCCTGAAATCTTTAGGTGTTTTCACTGGAGAATTCTACCAAGCATTTAAAGAATTAACACCTGTTACACACAATGTTTTTCAGAAAAGTAGGAGAGGGGTGAACTCTTCACAATTTATGTAGTTACCCTAACTCTAATACCAAAACCAGACAAAAACAGTACAAAAAAGAGAACTCCAGGCCAATATTTCTCATGAAAAGGGATTTAAAAATTAACAAAATATTAGCATATATGATTCAGCAATATAAAAGAATAATGAGCAAGTAAGGTTTCAAGGCTGATTCAATATTCAAAACTCAGTTGACATCGTTAGCCATTAAATGAATGCAAACTAAACCACAATGATATATTACTATACACCTATCTAAATGGCTGAAATTAAATTCATAATTGTCAACAATAAAATTTGGCAGGGATTTGGAGAAATCAAATCCTTCATACATTGCTGTTGGGGAAAAAACAAAAACCATTACTGCCCTTTGACCCCAGCAATTGTACCCTTGAGTACTTTTCCCAGAGAAACGAAAACTTACTTTCACACAAAACCTGTATATGAATTTTTAAAGCAGCTTTATTGTAATAACTTAAAATTGAAAACAATTCAGATATCTTCAGTGAGTAAGATAGTTAAAAGTGTGGTAATCTACACCAAGGAATATTATTCAACAATAAAAAGGAACAAACTGTTGATACAAACAACCACTTGGATTAATCTTAAGGGAATTTTGACTAGGAAAAACCCTGATCCCTGGGTCCTTGATTAGTAAAGGCCATTCCCTCCTTTGTGATCTTCCCTTAACCTTTTCTCTCTAGTGTCTTCAACTTCTCCCTCTCCACTGAACCCTTTGCATCTTCTGTAGAATGACCTTGGAAGTTGCAACAGAAAAGTCAAAGTCAAAACTTTTCCAGAAATAAATCTGACATTATTTTAATATTTGTAACAGTTGTGTGGTCCTAAGATAAGAACAGATGAGAATTCCATCGACTTCAAAAGACCTTCGGAGTAGAAGGATGCAGAATTGCATCTACATATCTTAAAAGACAAATAAAAATAATATTGAGTGATCCACCAGAAAAAAAGATACAGATTTGAGTGAATAGATCAGAGCTTCTTACTGAATGGAATTTGGAATCATAATAAGCAACTTGTGAAGTTGCAAAATATCTATTACAAACTATGAATAGATCCAATATGTTTCATTAGTATTACTGGGAAGAATCAATAAAATTTTTAGTCATTTATGATCCTATATCTTAGAAGACAAAAAATTCCACCAGAAGATTTCTAGAACTGATAAATAAGTTTAGCAAAGTAGCAGGACAGGAGATCATCAATACTCATAAATCAATGACTTTTCTGTACTCCAAACATTGCTTCAGCTAAGAAAGAAGTCAGGAAAACTCTCTCCTTTACAATAACCTAAAACAAAATCTCAACCAACCAACCTGGGAATTAATTTAGCCAAGGAGGTGAAAGATCTCTATTATGATAACTATAGAACACTGAAGAAAGAAATTTAAGAGAATTTCAGAAGATGGAAAGACCTCCCATGTTCTTGGACAGGCAGAATTAACATTACCAAAAGGACTATATTACCAAAAGCAATATACACATTCAATGCAAAACCTATCAAAACACCAATGACATTCTTTATAGAAGTAGAAAAAAACAGTCCGAAAATTCTTTTGGAAGAATAAAAGACCCAGAAGAGCCAAAGCAATTCTGAACAAGAAAAGTGATTCAAGAGGTATCCCAATGCCTGATCTCAAATTAGATTATAGAGCTAGAGTAGCAAAAAGATTGTGGCATCAAAATAAGCACAAAGACTAATGGAATAGAAGGCACAGAGACAAATCCAAATTTTTACAAACATCCAATACTTGACGAAGGTACCAAAATTTTATGTTGGAGAAAAGATAGTCTTTTTAATAAATGGAGATGGGAAAATTGAATGTTCATATGTAAAAGAATAAATTTAGATCTGTTTCTTTCACCCTGCACAAAAGTCATATCAAAAGGATCAAAGACTTAGACCAGAAATCTTGCAACTGATAGAAGAAAACGTAGGGTCAACACTCCATCATACAGATGCAGGCACCAACTTCCTCAGCAAGACCCCTAAAGCTCAAGAAATAAAACCAAGAATCAATAAGTGGGATGCCATGAACTTAAAGAGCTTCTGCACAACAATGGAAATGATTCAGAAAGTGAAATGAGAGCCTATAAAAATGGGAGGAAATCTTTGCCATCTACTCCTTTGGTAGGGGATTAATACCAGAATGTATAAAGAACTCAAAAAAAAAAAAAAAAAAACTCAATGCCAAAAAAATATAGCCCAACTAATAAATGGGTAAAAGAACTAAATAGAAACTTTTCAAAAGAAGAAATACAAATGGGCAACAAATATATGAGAAAGTGTTCAGCATTATCTAGCAATTAGGGAAATGTAAATCAAAACTACACTAATATTTCATCTCACTCCAGTCAAAATAGCAATGATCAAAAACATTCAGATGAGGATGTGGGGGAAAAGGCACACTCTTACATTGTTGGTGGGATTGCAAATTGGTACAACCACTCTGGAAAGTAGTGTGGATATTCCTCAAAAAACTAGGAATGGAATCACCATATAACCCAGCTATCCCACTCCTTGGTATTTATCCAAAACATCTATAACTAGCATACTACAGTGATACAGCCACTTCAATGTTTACTGCAGCACAATTCACAAAACCAAATTATGGAATCAATGCAGATGCCCATCAATAGATGAATGGATTACTAAAATGGAGTTTTTCTCAGCCATAAAGAAGAACGAAATAACGGCATTTGCAAGTAAATGAATAAATATGGAAAAAAAATCATGCTAAATGAAATAAGTCAGACTCAGAAAATTAAGGGTCAAATATTTTCTTTCATATGTGGAAGTTAGAGCAAAATATGGGAAAAAAGCAGTTGGGGAGGGGATCATATATCATAAAGATACAGGGAAGATGAGGTAGTAGAAGAAGGAAAATCAGAAAGGGGAAGAAAAATGAAATGAATTTAACAAAATCGTATTATATTCATATACAAAGTTACCAAAGGGAATTTCACCTTTATGTATATATAAAGAAAAGAAGTTTAGTAGAGTAGAAGAGTGAGAATAGAGGGATGGAGGAGGGAAAGAAAAGGGGAGTGGGAATGGGGATTGAAATTCCTTGCATGTATGATTTTGTCAAATGAACCAAATACTATATATAATGATATTGCTGTAATAAAAAATATATAGTCATTTGCAATCTCAAACAAGATAAGAAATAAGTGTGCTAGGATTAGATTCAGCTGCAAGTAACAGAAAACCCATAATGAGATAAATGTATCTCTCATGTAAGCATAGGTGGTTCACAACTGATCTGGAAGCTTCATAATGATCAGAGATGTAGTCTCTTCCATCTTGCTGCTTTTCCATGCTTAATATGAAACTTCATTCTCATGGTCCAATATGAATTCCCAGGTTTCAGCTTAGCTATTTATAACTGCATTGCTGCCATTAGAAAGGAGAAAAGGAGAGATGTATGTTCTCTCCTTTAAGAAACTTGCATACAGCACTTTCATTTGTCATTAGGTAGAACTTTGCCACATATCTTTCTCTAGTTTAGCCTTTAGGTCTAATTCCACTCCCCAAAACAACAACAACAACAACAACAATAACAACAACAACAACAACAAAAACACAAGTATTTTTCTAGTACAAGACCTACCTCCTAGAAACTGGATTACATTATGCTTCTGCTCAAAACTTCCTGAATGACTTCCAATAACTCTTAGGCTAAGATCCTTATCACAACTATGAAACTACATGATCTGGCTCTTGTCTACTTTCTGACCTCAACTCCTACTTGTTCCATACTTGCTGACTAGGTTCCATCGACACTGTTCCTCAAACACACTTAGCTCATTTCCACCTTAGGCTCTCCACATTTTACTTCCTATGCTGGATTGTTCTCCCCTAGGACTTAACCCAGTTGACTTTCTTATCTTTTCAGACCTAAATATTTTAATATCTTACCTCTTCAGATCTCACCTCTTCAGATTTACCCTGCTAAATTCTTTGACCATGCTACCAAACCCTCTTCTTACCTTCCTTAATTTTATTCAGTATATTTTTCAGTGTCTAAAATCATTGTTTGATTTTTTTTTACTAAAATGTTGACTCCATTAATTTGAGAACTTTCTTACATCTTTCTTTACAATCGTATTTCTCGTGGTAAGAGCAATGTGAAGCATACATAATTATTAAGTGGATGAATGAATGGGTGGATAGATGGATGGATGGATGATTAACTCAGTGAAATGAACCATTAGAATAACTTGCTTGACTTTGAACTTTGGTTTTAGTTGTGTTGTCCCTATTTTGTTTGGTTTTGGTTTTTTGCACTGGAGATTGAACCCAGGAATACTTTACCATCCTTAATCCTTTTCATTTTCTTTAATTTTGAGACACGGTCTTGCTAAGTTTCTCAGGCTGGCTTTGAATTTGCAATCTTTCTGCCTCAGCATCCTGAGTCATTGGGGTTATAGGCACAAACCACCACACCCAGCACTCTCTGGATTTTGATTTCATGCTCACTAAGCAACCTTCTGATTACACTATAACTTCCATTATAAATTTGATTACTAGGGAAATATTTTTCCAGTTGTATTTGGACATTGACTGACATTCTATTTTTTATGCATGTTTCTTCCCATATTTGATTAACCGGAGTTTGCTCCTAATCTTGCCAGGCAAGCCCTGATCTTGCTGGGTGCTTTTTTTTTGAAACAGCAGCAAGGAAACCCAATCTTGGACCATGGTAGCCCCATTAAGATAAAGTCTTCGTGTGAGACCCAATCTAGGAGAATAATTCTGCTCCTCTCTGTAACATTTTCACATTTATTTTTAATTTCAACTTATAAAAGTTCTGAGGAACACATCTGTCAAGTGACAAATCCTTCCAATTTACCATTTAATCCCCTTCCTTCCACATCATCATAACACAACTGAAATTTTCTTTATCTTTAAAAAGTAGTGAATGTGGAGGTTAAAGGAAAATCCTTGGTTTTCTCACTTATATGATGAAAACAATGGTGTACCCACCTAGGATTAAATGAGTGTATTCTTGTAAAGTACTGGTTACTCAACAAATACCTGCAATTACTATTATTATTATTTGGAATAAGTAATAGTTTGTCTTAGGTGAGTTTAAAATGCCAATTATAATATTATTTTTAACAGCATAACCAAAATGGAGGAATGCAAACTTTTTTACTTTAGTGATTTCTTGGTCTTGATAAGTTCTAAGTGAGTTACACTCAACTAAAAATAAAAGATGAGTTGGGCATATTGTCTAATCCCAACAAAGCAGAAATAATGGAAAATAGTGGCAAACCTTAGAATAATATCTAAAGGAATCTCAAATCTAGATCTTTGTGGAAGTCATGGGGGAAAGGACTGGATTAATCTTCTCTTATCTCTTAAAGGCTATTGCTCAGATATTAAAAAACAGAATTGTCTTCTATTGACTGCATCCCTTCCCCCAACACAATTTATTTTTCTTTTCTATTTTTGTTTCTGCCATTCATTTTGGAGACTTTCCTTAAGTGTCTGCTGAGTCTTGGGTCTACATTCAGACATACTAAAGAGTAAGACACTGACAAGCTATTGAAAACTGTTGCGATAGAGAAATTTGTGGACATCTTTGTAGCACAATGGTAAAATAAGATGGCTTTTGTGTTGGGGAATCCTATGGGACTTCAGAAAAGACCCCTCTAATGTCTTGATTGGGAGGAATAGGTATGACTCCTGACATTCTTGGACTTGGAATAGGATTGGGCTGGAAGGTGGGAGGTTCATTATGGATGAGTTTCTTGTTTTCAGGCTGGTGCCTCATTCCTAGACTCTGCATGCCTAAAGTCCTCAAATCTGGGGACTGTCTGGTCAATTACCATAGAGGATAAACTTCTGCTCTACTTACAGGTGAGATAAGAGTGGTTAGACAGCTTCATAAGATAGGGCTCCAATGTTCTTTTCAACTGGTTTCAGACCCACTCTGCATTTCTCTGCCTCATTCAGTACCTCCAATTCCTGAACCCTTCCTGGATCTATGGAAACAATCAGCTTAATTCAGTTTATCATTAGGCTCTTTGATTTCAGGTTTCTCTGCTCTTCTAAGCCAGTCTATACTTTTCTGTTTTCAATCTTCACCAACTTAAGCATTCCTTATCTTTGATAGTCTCTCTCCAGTTCTTTTTATGAGTATAGACTTATACCTTTAAATTTTTTTCCTTTTCAGGTAATTTCAGAAGAAAGAAGAGAGAAAAATACATCCAACCTATTAAACCAAAATTTCTTTCCTCCTTCCCTCCTTCCTTCCTCCCTCCCTCCTTTCCTTCCTTCCTTTCTTCCTTTTTTCTTTCCTTCTTTCAAATCTGTTTTTCTTTGGTACTGGGGACTGAATCCAGGGGCACTCTACCACTGAACCATATCTCCGGGTCTTTTTATTTTTTATTTTGAAACAGGGTCTTACTAAGTTGCTGAGGTTGGCTTTGAACTTGTGATCCCCTGCCTCAGTCTCCTGAATCACTGGGATTACAAACATGCCTGACTGAACCAGAATTTTCTGCAGTACTTAAAGCCATTAAATGATATTTTGGACATGGTTTCGTTTTTAATTTTAGGTAAGAGAAAAATATTACAGTGCAGACAATTTTGAACTAGTTTAATGGGTAGAATTAAATATTTAAAAATTAAATTGATATTTAGTTTCATTGATAATTTAGGAATGTTATGATTTTATTTTAATACGTGTGGAATTACAAGTTATTTATCCAAAAAAATCACCTTATTTTTTTTCACATTTTATGTCATGAAAATTCTGCACAAAATTAATTTATAAATGAAACAACAGTTTTCATAAGACAGAGATATTATATCCAGAAAGGTTTTTATTTTAAAATGCAGATTGTTATGGCAAAACTTACAGATTAATAAAATTAAGATATCTATATTTATACCATTTAAAATAAATTAACCCCGGAGATGGAAATGAAACAAAGGCAATAGGAAGATGTGTTTATATTTTTTAATTTCTGTAACAAAAATTCTGGGGTCTTGATATCCTCTGAACCTTGGGACCATTCTTCTATAAATATGTGTATTCTGAACTTTTAAAACAATAAAAGATTCACTTACGAAATTTTTCCTTGAAGGTCTTAAGTTACATGTATATTGGACTGGCTCTTCTTTTTTCTTCATCTGCCTTTTTTTAAAAAATATTTTTATTAGTTGTTGACGAACCCTTTTTTAAAATTTGCTTATTTGCATGCGATGCTGAGAATCGAACCCAGTGCCTCACACAGGTTAGGCAAGCGCTCTACCACTGAGTCACAATCCCAGCCCCTCCTCTGCCTCTTTAGTTCAATTTTCAACTATGCCTCTTTAGTTCAATTTTTAACTTTGTTTTGTCTCTAGTGTTCACCATTGTTCTTCATTTAGAAGTCAATAGATTGGCAGTTTGTCAAAAGACCAATTAGTGATCCTTTAGATTATGCTTTTCCTAGCATGCCTGTCAGGGAAGGTTTGAAGAATTGTAAAACCAGGGCCGCCTCTTCCCTAGTTGGCCTGATGTGGAAGTAATAATTTGGATTTGCTTTGCCTATACTGGTAATGACTATACAGTCAGAGAAATCAATTATAAGGCATTAAAAACTCTGCTTGCATTTCAGAGGGCTTGTGTTGCCTGTGGGGGGAAGATATCTCTTGATCCCTTAGGACTAAACAGAAGGAAAGCTTTATAATTTTGAAATCTGATTTTTTCTAATAATGGCTCTCAGAAGTATGTTTTGTTTTGGTGTAAGTTACTATTACATTACTGTATTTGATTATTATAAGGGTGGACATTTAGCAGTCTAGTGTAATTTTCAATAAAAAGTAATTAAAAAAGAGAAATCTGATTTTTTCTGAGGCATATATTCACATAAATTACAAAGAAAACCCATTAGGAAATTTTATTATGAAGAACATATATGTAGACAAGATATCTTTAAAAAAAAAAAAAGGAAAATGTCACCAATAGTTATGGATAAGCTATTAATTTATAACCCTTAAAACTTTCCCAGGGCTGGGGCTGTAGTTCAGTGGAAGAGCGCTTGCCTAGCACATGTGAGGCAGTGAGTTTGATCCTCAGCACCACATAAAAATAAGTGAATAAAATAAAGGTATATATATAAAAAAAAGTTTCCCATTCCTTTTCTCCATGCTGGTTGGTTAAGTTATGCTTACTTTGCTCACATAATTTGTGTTCTTTCTCCAGAGTATGTTCTACTATATGGAGTACATAATAACACAGTTACAAATAGATACAATACAAATGGAATTTGGGGTTGTTGAGGAGGCAAGATGTTATCAATCATATTACTATGTTGAGTATTTCTTATTTTGGCTCAAAAGACAAGGTTCTAACAAACTATCACACATCTTTTTATTTTTTTCTCTTACTTCAAGATATGAGTAGATGCAATTAAAGCCCATTGTACAAGTGCAACAAAAATCTATACATAGTTAATAGATCTGTGTCTGATGAGTTTTCCTTTGGGAAAAGAGTATTCTGTTTTCGGATATGAAGGGGAGAAGGGTTTGTAAGTGAGTGAATCAAGGTGAACATATCATTAGGCCATTCAGGTCAACTTTGGCTGGACAAAATACATCTTACACTCGTTAAGCTAATGGGAAATTTTTAAACTGAAAGAAAGGAGTAATATGTATAGGAAACTCAAGGAAGTCATACAGAAGTCATACGGAACAACAAGGCTAGGAGAGAAATAATTATCCCTGATGGGAGATTATCTGAAGATAACCATTTCATTTTATTCAGATACAAATTACTTTTGATATATTTGGAGTGGGGAAGAAAGAAGACAACAAAACCCAACTCAGACCAGCTTAGTCAAAAAGAGGAACTTATAAAAAGTTCACTGGAATATTCTCAAGCACAAGCTAAATAACCTACTTTAGAGACAGGGATTTAGCTGGCCTAGGAACCAGCAATGTCAGATACTCTGCTTGCCTCTTGTTTCTGCAGATCATCTTTCCAAGGGGAACATGGAACTCCTTGTACATTCAAGGTCTATATCTCATGGCTTCAAGCATTAGGGACCAACTTGCTTTCCATCTTTTTTTCCTATCTAAACCCCAAATTCCTGGGCTGGGGTTGTAGCTCAGTGGTGGAGCACTTGCCTGGCACATGTAAGGCACTGGCTTTGATCCTCAGCACCACATAAAATAAATTAATAAAATAAAGATATTTTAAAAAATTTTTTAAAAAACCCCAAATTCCTGGGAATGGGACTCCCTGGTCCTAAGAAGGTACCCACCCCTGGACCACAGATGATTAGATGTGGCCAGAAGGATCACTTTTCAGCTGTATTATAGTAGGAGGAAGAAAAAGAGAGAGAGGAGCAGTTTCTAGAACAGGTAGGAGGATAGGGAGACTATTCCAGAGGTTTCTCTTGCAGAAATACTTCTTTGAATCATTGAATTTAATTGGAATAAATGATTTGATGTAAAAATCTTGCCATCCCACCATCATATAAGATAGCAAGTTTACTAGGATTTATTTTGCAATTTAGATAGTAATTTATTAATATTAATTTTATAATTTTCTCTCATAAATTATTCATTTTGAACTATAGCTAGAAGGCATCAGTAAATCTAATGCAGATCTTTCATTTTACAGAGAAGGACTGTAAGAGGATAAATAACTTGACCCAGGTCACAGTAAATAATGAAAATGTCCGGGTTGGAATTCAAGTGTTGTTTCTTATCTAGTGTAGCTATCTTGATCTCATTATTTGTTTGAAAATACTTTATCTTTTGCTTAAAAAAATTAAGGATAATGAGTTCTTATTTGTACAATCTTTGAATCAAAGTGTACCTAAATCCCAGATCTCATTGTGTCCAGTAGCAGCAAGACTTAGAGCAGGTCAGAAGACTAGTTCAGAAATTGAGGCACATCAGTTCTACACATACTCCCTCCTGAGTGAAAGGCCATTCTGCGGAGATGACTTTCAAAGAGATCTGCAGGAAAAGTCAGGATATAAGAAGCAGATTTGGACTCCACCAGCGCCAAGAGAGTAATTGCAATGGTAGATCAGGGTCTTTCACAATTTAATACAGCAGCGATGATCTGATTTGATCAGTATGTTAAAGCAATATCAGTGAGTACCCCCTGCATAGCAATAAACATGTAAACAAATAGACTAAAGATAACAGTGATAGCTGCCATGAAGAAAATATAATAAGGGATATGTAAAAGAGTGATTTGAGGTGGGCTGCGATGTGGCTTAGTGGTGGAGCACTTGCCTAGCAGTCAGGAGGACCTGGGTTTGATTTGCAGGGAGGAAAAAAAAAAGTCATGAGAGGCTACTCAAGATTGGGGAATTAGAGAAATTCTCTCTGAATCAACAAATGACTCAATGAAATGGAAACTGTCAAGATAAAAACCACACATCAAGGGGCTAGGGTGTGGCTCAGTGGTAGAGTGCTTGCCTGACACATGTGAGGCACTGGATTCTCGATCCTCAGCACCACATAAAACAAAATAAAAGTATTGTGTCCATCTATAACTAAAAATATATTTTAAAACCCACATATCAACAACTTTAATAATAAAAACATAAAATTCTGCTAATAAAAGTAAAAACATTTGATTAAATTCAACATCTAGTCTTAAAACACCTTAAAATTGGGTTTTAGGGTTGTTTTTCTTGATATTAAAAAATAAACATTAGGAATTTTAAAAAGTTAAGAGATGACTTCATTAATGGGAGCACAAATACAGCAACATTTCCCTTAAAAAAATGAAAAATACAAAGGTGCTTTTTGTCACTATTATTTTTAAGTTTAATAAATTTAAATTTAAATCATAGTAAGAGTTTTAAAAAATGAGAACTAAAGACTGGGGCAGGGTCAGAAAACAAAAAAGTATTTGAAGAAACATAAAACCCAAATTAAGCTACTAAAAACTACTAGGGATATTTAAAGCATTCAGTGAACAGGCAAGTACAATATAAATCTGCAAATACCCTAATCTTTCCTAAACATTAGTAATAACTAGAAATGATAATTAAAAAGGTGATCTTACTCATGAACTTTAATGAAAGAATTTTTTAAAAGCCAAATGAGTGTAGACATAGTACAATTGTGGATAGTGAAGATGATCTCGGATTAATGTACAGATTTAGTATATTCCCATTAAAAGTCAAAGAATATATTCTAGAACTTGATAAAATCATTCCAAAATTGTTTTTGCAAAATAACTGGGAATAATAATCAAACAGTACTGTAAGAGGGGAAAAAACAAGAAGGAACTATTCTTGCTAGACATTAGAATTTTAAAGGAAATGAATGGAAATAATACAGAACCAGTAAAAAATGAAATAAAAGGTAATTAAGTGGATAGATAAGCTAGTTTACATTTATATTTAAGATATGAACTCAGCTTAACCAAATGATGGGAGAGGAATCATCACTTAAGAATTTGTAACAAATCAGATAATTTTTAATTAATTTTTTTATTTGTTCTAATTAGTTGTACAGGGCAGTAGAATGCATTCCTACATTTTGATAGATTATACATAAATGGAGTGTAATTTCTCATTTTTCTGACTGTACATATTACAGAATGACATCAGTCATGTAGTCATGTATGTACATGAGGTAATAATGTCTGTTTCACTCTACTATCCTTCCTACCCCCATACCCCTTCCCTTTCCTTCACTCCCCTCTACCTGATATAACTATTCTTTCCTAACCCCGTACCCTGCTCCCACCACCCTGTTCTGGTGAATTAACATTCACATATCAGAGAAAACATTCAGCCTTTGCTGTTTTGGGTTTAGCTTAGTTCACTTAGCATGATATTTTCCAACTCCATCCATTTACCAGGAAATGCCATAATTTCTAATGGAGAAAAATTAGCTTAGACCTTTACTTCACACTACATTTCTATTCATTCTGCAAGAAGTGTCCATCAGGATTTTACTTTATTTATTTTTTTAAGCTGGAATTAAATCATTTAAAAGTTGCCATTGTTTTCTTTTTTATAGAGGTGAAGTTATTGATTCATCTTTGGAGCAGAATTTTTTGGGGAAAAAAACCCACTAAAGTAGATCTTTCTAATTACATAAATGAAGAGCAAGTATTCACTTGTCGAAGTTTCCAGAAAGATGACAAATTTGATTAGGTTTATTGGCTGGTGGTATTTAAGAAATTCAAACCTGGGAAATGCAGTACTGATATTTACCATTGCCTTGTGTGAGCCATGGGTGGGTGTTCCCAATGCCAATTATTTAATGTGTTTAACTCATTTAATCTTCACAACAGGCAGATTCTGAGATGGCATGGATTTAGAGAGGATCTATATGAATGTCTCTTTTTTCTGCCTCTTTTCCTCCATCTCTGTCTTCCCACTACCACAGTTGTTCTTAGGGCCATTGGCCCTTCATAATGTGCGGATATCTGGAGATTTTCTGTTGGTAGAGGTGAACTGGCTACTACCACATTGGGTGTTCCAAAAGTTAACTCCTTCTAGTCTTTGTTAGAATCTACTTACTGCTTTTATACTCAAATCTGTAGTACATTTTTGTTAATTGTTTTATCTTTGCCTTATCTGTGCTTTGGAGAATTTAAAGGAGGAACCTAGTCTGTGCTTAGAGAAGAACTGATAGGGGAGAGTGGCATTCTGGAAAAATAGTTATCAGATGGCATCAACAATGGTGATAAATGATCAGGAGGACCGATTTAGTGGAACATGTAATAGACCCATGGCAGGGAAATTTCACGGAAGAATGAATTTCTTATAGCCTATTTGGGAATATAGGTTCACAGTTGTTGTAATGTGGCTATTAAAGGAAACAGTGACCTTATTATGTAATCTCAGAGTTGTGTGTGAGCTACTGGGACCAATTCACTTGTTTCTTCACTCATTCATTCATTCCACAAATATTGTTGGCCACTCATTCCATGTTGGAACTGGGCAAGGCATGTAGATACAGAGATGACTAACAGAGTCTTTGCCCTTTAAGTGAAAACTACAGGAGTTAAATATTAACAACTCAAACTACAAGAAAATAAAAAGAAAAGAGAGGAGAACAAATAGAGAAATGGAAAAAATAGAAGATGGATGCACATGGCTATATAAACATTTTGCATGTCTATAATGAAAACAAAGTAAAAAAATAAAAGAACAGGAGATGGAGGGAATTATTGTAGTAAATTTGGCTGATGAAGTAATGAAATTTTGAATATGTTAGTCTTTAGTTGAAACAAAAGCTTAACACAAAACCCCTAGGGAACAAAAGGACACTAACGACATTCAAATAAGTCAATATGCATCCACTTTAAAAGAGTACTTTCAGTAGCAATTAAAATTCATATCAAAACAACAATAAGGTAATATCTCATACTTGCTACATTTGAAAGTATAAGAAAATCAAACTGTGAATGAAATGGTGGAAAGATAAACACTCAGGCACTGTTACTATCAGGGTAAAGTGATACAATTTAATAGTTTAAAAAAATGACTTAGCATTAAAAATTAAGAGCCCTTTTCAAGTGAGGACTTATCCTAAGTCAAAATTTCAATGTTAATAGTTTGGTAGTTACCCCGCTACAATGCCTACTTTGCACCAGGTACTTTATGAAGTGCTTCACATATGTGAGCTGATTTAATTTTCGCAGATGGCAGAAGAAGTAGAAATTTTCATCCATGCCATTTTACACATGTGCAAACGGAGGTACACAAAGACTAAGTAAATTGCTTTAAACCACATGGTTGGTCAATGACACAGCTGGAATTTGAAGCTAGATAGAGTGGCTCCAAGGTCTAGATTCATTATCATTTTACTACACTGCTTCAGTAGAAGAAAAAAAAATGCTCTGTACAAAAATGCTGGTGTCACCGTCACATATAATGTGAAAAGAAAAATATGAGGGAAAACTACGTGTTCCACAGTAGGATAATGGTTAAATATGTTATGGTTTATTTACTCAGTAGATAATTATTCAACCAGGGATATTCAGAACTTTTGTCTTCCCAGGGTGAATGGGATGGGCCATACACTCACAGAAGGGTCACTTATCCTTTTGCAGTCCTCTCTGTGTCCCTACATATTGAGGTATTCGTAAACATCGAGAGACCTTGTCCCAAATGGACACTTCATGGTGTTTTACTGCAGTGGTCTGTGACTTCGTTTATTATTATCCTATTAGAAGAACTGGGTGTTGCTAGAGTGAAAGTTTTTTAAAGAGTATAAATTATCATCTTTCCTGGATACTTTAGCCACATTTAATGAACTCATACATTTCTTTGACCTCATATTTCCATCCTTGTTATCTTATCCAGGTAAAGCTGTTTCATGTCATAAATATATTAACATAGTTATCAGTCCATTCCTTTATAGAGGGCTGTGAAGATCAAGTAGATTTTTGCATTATAAATGTTAGGAAAAGAGTTTCAAAAAATTAAAAATAATTTTATTTAAACAGAAACAAATTGAAACAAGGAAGGAAAGACACATACATTAAGTATATTATCATCAAGCCCCTCCTACTTTTTTCCTATAAATTACAAAATATACATCACATTTATTACATGTGTCAGGAACTATCCTAACCTCTCTACATAATTTATTGCTTTTAGTCTTCTATATAGCCATTTAAAATCATTATTTTACATCTGAGAACACAGAAGCTTGGGGAAGTTGAACAATTTGCCCCAAACATGCAATTTGTACATGGAGGAGCCAGGACTTAAACCCAGATCTGTCTGAATCTAGAGATCAAGCTGTTAATCATACTGATAATATCTTTTCCTCCTTCTTCTTTCTCAAAAATAAATTTAGAGTTACTTTCTCTAATGTTTAGTTCTATTATGAAGCTCTAACTTTATAATATTATAACCAGTTGCCTTGGAAATGAAGAGGAGAATATCAAATTAAAACTGGACATGGCTTACAGTATTGAACAAAGAGTTCTTTTAAGATAAATCTGCCATGATCAAATAGAAAAGAGAAAAGAGTAAGGGAATATAGAAACAGAATACAGAGTATCCTTTCAACAAATTTATATATGTATCACAAATACATTTCCTAAAAAGGAATAGTGTGTACAATAAATATTAATACCTGTACAGTTATCTCAAACTAGACAAAGATGCCAAAAATTTACAACGGAGAAAAGAGAGCCTCTTCAACAAATGGTGCTGGCAAAACTGGAAATCCATATGCAGTAAAATGAAATTAAACCCCTGTCTCTCACCATGTACAAAACTCAACTCAAAATGGATCAAGGATATAGGAATTAGGCCTGAGACCCTTCACCAAATAGAATAAAAAGTAGGCCCGAATCTTCATCACGTTGGCTTAGGACCAGACTTCCTTAACAAGACCCCCTTAGCGCAAGAAATAAAAGCAAGAATCAATAAATGGGATAGATTCAAACTAAAAAGCTTTTGCTCACCTAAGGAAACAATCAATAATGTGAAAAGAGAGCCTATAGAGTGGGAGAAAATTTTTTCCACACACATCAGACAGAGCACTAATGTCCAAAGTTTATAAAGAACTTAAAAAATTTTACACCAAAAATACAAAGAACCCAATCAATAAATGGGCTAAGGAACTGGGTAGACATTTCACAGAAGATATACAAGTGATCAACAAATATATGAAAAAGTGCTCATCATCTCTAGTAATGAGAGAAGTGCAAATTAAAGCCATCCTAAGATTTCATCTAACTCCAATTAGAATGACTATTATCAAGGATACAAGCAAAAATAAGTGTTGGCGTGGATGTGGGGAAAAGGTACGCTCATACATTTCTGATGGAGTTGCAAATTGGTGCAGGCACTCTGGAAAGCAGTATGGAGATTCCTCAGAAAACTTGAAATAAACCCACCATTTGACCCAGCTATCCCACTCCTCGGTTTATACCCAAAAGACTTAAAATCAGCATACTATAGTGATGCAGCCACATCAATATTCATAGCAGCTCAATTCATAATAGCTAGATTGTGGAACCAACGAAGATGCCCTTCAATTGTTGAATGGATAAAGAAACTGTGGTATATATACACAATGGAATATTACTCAGTCATAAAAAAATTAAAATTATGGCATTTGCTGGTAAATGGATGAAATTGGAAAATATCATGCTAAGTGAAATAGGCCAAGCCCAAAAAACCAAAGGCCGTGTTTTCTCTGATAAGTGGATGATGATACATAATGAGGGGGGGTGGTTGCGGGGAGAGAGAAGAATGAAGGAACTTGGTATGGTATAGAGGAAAATGGGGTGGGAGGTGGTTGGGGAAGGAAAGATAGAATGAAACAGAGAGTATTGCCCTATGTATATGTATGATTACATGAATGGTGTGAATCTACATGGTGTAGAACCATAGAAATGAAAAGTTGTACCCCATTTGTGTACAATGAATCAAAATGCAGTCTGTAAAAACAAAAAAAAAAAATTTAATGCCTGTAGGAAATAATACTTGAAATTACCTAAATATGTACCAAGTTCAGCTGCAGCTCTGCCAGAAGAATCCTCCTTCCTCCTTTGCCAAGTGACCTAAACTTACAAAATATAGCTTTACACAAAGGAATCTCACTAACACTGAAAAATTTACCAGTCTGGCACTGGTTTCACAGTGGTGAATTGTACTGTATATGATAGAGCTTTTCCATGCTCTGCCATGAGTAATTTCCAATCTTTAACATACTCTCCCCACTCTTCCTTTATCTTCTTTTTGAACTTGAGAATAAAAAATGTCTTGCAAACATAGGAAAAGACTGACTATTCTGAAACCACGGTAATAAGTAACCACCATAACTGGTTTTAAATCTGCTCAACCAAAGAGCAACTTGCTTCAGTAAACACAATTTTACAAGGCAACCACTCAGTGTCAATCTCTCACTTCTGAAAGTCAGCCAATCAGGAACAGACTCACTCCAATAAGCATGTTTGTGAGTGCTGCCCAATCAATAATAGTCTCACCTGAGTAACCATACTTGTATAGATGAGGTCAGCCTACTTACTTTTCTCAGAGTCAACCAGTTCTGAACTCCATGCTTCCCTTACACTATGTAGGATCAGCCATTTGTTCTGCTTGAAAGGACTGTGCCTGACCTGCACCTCTTACTGTGACAAGCAATGTTAGTTTTGTCTTTTTATTTTAGCTATTGAATAATGATCTCTTTGTTTTTGGACAATTATGGAGGTTCCACTGAAGTGTTTTGAAGTCTCAGTTTGGCAGCATTCCAGGGGACCATTATACCAATAGGTGTACTCATGGGGCATCTTGTATCACAATTCCATTTACCCTTTAAATATGCTCTCAAGTAAGTTAGGCTCAACAATAATCTGATCTCTAACAATTTTCAGAGTTCTTCTTGCTGAATTTGTTTTTATTATTCTAGTATTTGTATCCAAATAGGTCTTCGTTTAGGCCTTTGTAGAAAACAATTAGACCATTTGGTTTAAAGATGCCCCATAGAGTAAATAATTAGATCTAGGTATTAGTTCAAGGTAACTAGACCTTTTGTTTTGGAGGTAAGCCATCTGATAACTTTTTAAACATTAACCTGTTTTTTTCTCCTGTTTATTGCCTTGCTTTTGCTGCTGTTTGTCTATACAAACAGAGTCTTGTCTCATGTATTTTTGTTTTGTACTGAATTTCTTGTTTCCATGGAGTGTAGAGGGAGTATTCCATATAGAACATGTAGAAGCACAGACTTAGTAAGTTTCCAACCCAGCGAAGTCAGTTTTAGGAACTAATGGCTAGAAGTCCATTACACTTATGATCTTTTGGTGTGAAAATGATTGATTGGTCTAGGGATCAACCACAAAACTTTCATGGAGTCTCCTTTTTATTTGTTAATTTGTGAAAGAAGCTCATTTTGTTTTGTCCATGTTCAAATTAATAATTGTCACGTTGCTGATTGTATGCCTTCTTCATAACCTCTACTTGGTTAAGGAGCCCCTTTTTAGGTTACAGGTTTGTTCATGCTAACATCTTATCCTCTTTCTGGAGGAGCTTCTCTTTCCTTTAAGATGCTCTATCATTCTAACTTTTGGACTTCTCTTGGTAAATGGCAAAAAGAAAAACTGACTTGGAATAATAATGTCACGTTTTGACATGTTCAAATCTTTAAATTTTTATCCTTAAGAAATACAAAAATATTAGGAGACAATATGTTAGTCAGTAGTCCTTTTCTTTAATTGTTATGCAAAAGTTTCAAAAAAAATTCTAACTTCAAGAGTCTATCTCAAAGACTGTAAACTTTTGAAATCTATCCTCTTTATACTTCTTTCTATTTTTCTAACTTATAAATGAGCTATTGTCTTTGTAAATTTTTTTCTCCCCCACCTGCTAGGGAAAGAACAATTCCATTATAAAACTTTTAGAATGTAAGATTAATTAAAAATTTTGGTATAAAAGTTCTGGTCTAACTTAAGGGCCATAATTAAGGATTTTCCTAAACTTTCAGAATTTAGATAGAAAATTATAATAGAATTCAATACTTTCTTGGTACCTGATTTCTTCTATAACAGATTTGTACCAGTTCAACTGTTATCCTCCCAGATAGAGAAAATGTTTACTAAGCAGAAAGACTTGAAAGAAAATGTTTAAATTATCCAGTTTTAGAAAACATTTTAAGTTGCCTTAAAACAGCAATAAAAATAATTAAAAAATGACTATACTAACAAGGCATTATTTTAAGGGGAAAATTGGTTCAAAATTTTATTTTATGGGGAAAAAAGGTTCAAATTGTAAACAAAAGGAAATATTCAAGAAGTTAGTGTGAATTCATAGTTAAAATTTAGAACTATATTCTCATTTATTGTAGATGAGATCAATCCTGCAATAGGTAATTGAATCATAAAAAATAAGTTGAAATGTAAAATTGCCAATTTAGAAAATATTCAATATGGGGTTAGATATATCCAGACTCTTAGAGATTAAATAAGTTTTCCTGTTGCTATAAAAGCAACTTTATCTACCATTAATCTGTTTTTTATAGAGTTTCAGATTCCACAGAGTAAAAATTTAAAGTTATTTGAAGAACAACAAACACTTTTAATATGAACAAAAAAGAGAAAAGTTCTATCCTGAGGGAAATGGCAAAAAAAGATACTAAAAAATTTGAAGCTATACAGTAAATCATGGAAGGCTTGAAAAAAAAAATACGCTTTTATTTTTCTTGGTTTACTGGAAGAATTAAAATAATGAAAATATCTAAAAAGCCCAAGTCCTTTCCCAAGTCCTAGCTTATAATTGATGCTTTGGGATCATTATCAAAAGGACATTCATTTCTTCTCTGTTTCATAATTTCTGTAAATCCAATAGGTAGGGAGCTTACTGCAAAATGGCAGACAAAATATACTGTGAAAGGATTACTTTTAAAATTCTCAGAAATTTTCTCATACACAATGAAAGTATAGATGATATGGTTAGGGACATTCCTATACTATGTATAATTCAAGAAATAACTAAAATAACTGTGATCCCAGAATCCTTCCTGATGGGCAGAAGAGTCTACGGACGCAGGCAGATGATTAGAACAAAGCCCTTAAAAGTCTTCCTAGATTATTTTTTGCTTTTTTGGTACAAACATAAAGAAGTTAAGTCACGCTCTCGGAGACTTAACTCACAATATGGCACACACTGAAGATATATCACCGATTTAAAGCCTATCCTTCAATTCAGTAGCTGATACTTAGCTGTCTTGCCTCAGAAAAATTATAGGCTTCAACTAAATTAGTTAAAACATCTTCAGATCTTGTAACACCTTTATTTTATGTTTTGTACTGAGGATTGAATCCAGGGCCTCTTTACCACTGAGCTATATCCCTAGTCCTTGTTATTTTTTTTATTTTGAGACAGAGTCTTGCTAAATTGCTGAAGTTCTCACTAAGTTGCTGAGACTGGCCTCAAACTTGTGATCCTTTTGTTTTAGCCTCCTGAGTCAATGGGATTAGAGGCATGTGCCATGAAACCCAACTCTGTGATCACCTTTAAATCTGATGTTGTTACATGTATTAACTCATTGCTAATGAGAAATACTTGGCATTTTGAAATTAGTCAATTATTAGCTAATTATAAAATATTGAGACTTTCTTCTTACAATATCATTCATTAGTGAAATACTATTATTCCACTAACTCTATTTCCCTTACTAAGTGGAGAAAAATTTTCTGATTGTGTTTCTGTATTTCCATGGCCAGAAAAGAATTTTGGACACTTGGTATCAACTGCTGACTTAATAGTCTGTAGTTCCAATCCTATATGCTGACAATATTTGTTGATGGGTCTTGTATTTTTAAAACAGGATCAGCAAATAGGTCAGTGGAATAGAATAGAGAGCCAAATCAGAAACCCTCATTGCATATGGTTAAACGATCTTCAACAACAGTGTCAAGACTACTAAACGGGAAAAGACAATGTCTTCAACGAATAGTGTTGTGGAACCTGAATCTCCATATACAAAAGAATGAAGTTAGATCCTTATCTTACACCATATACAAAAATTAACTCAAAAATGAATTAAGACCTAAAACTATAAATCTCCTGGAAGAAAAGGTAGGGGGAAAGTTTCAAGATGTTGGACTTGACAATGATTTTTTGAACATGACACCAAAAGCACAGACAATTAAAGCAAAAATAGACAAATAGAACTACATAAAACTTAAAAACTTTTGAATATCAAAAGACAAAACAGAGTGAAAGACAATGTAGGGAATGGGAGAAAATACTGTGTAAGTTCTATCTCTGATAAGGTATTAATATCTAGGATATATAAAAACTCCTATAACTCCACAACAGCAGCAAATCAAATAATCCAACTGAAAAATGGCCAAATGGCTTGAACAGACATTTCTCCAAAGATAAATACAAACATACAGCAAACATATGAAAAATGCTCAATATCAGAGAAATGCAAATCACAATGATATATAACTTCACATCCATTAAGATGGTTACTAATTTTTAAAAATCCAAATGGATATTGAAGAAAATGTGAAAAAATTAGAACCCTAGTGTACTGAGTGGTATTATAAAATGGTGCAAAAAGTATAGAAAACAGTCTTGAGGTTCTTCAAAAAATTAAAAATATGTATCATTTAATAACCCACTTCAGGATATATATCCAAAAGAATCAAAATCAGTGTCCCAAAGAGAAATCTGCACGCCTATGTGCATAACAGCACTAGACACAATAACTGAGGGGTGGAAGCAACTCAAATGTCCATCAATGAATGAATGAAAGGGCTTTTATTCAAACTTAAAAAGGAAGAAAATCCTGTCACATGCTACGACACGAATGAATTTTTTTAAAAAAATTAGAGCATTATAGTTAGCATAGTAATTGTGTTCATTTTGACAAGGAATTTGATTTCAATCTCCATTCCCCTCTTTTTCTCCTCTCCTTCCTCCCCCTATTCTCCTTCCTTTACTGATCTTCCTTTTTGCTTCTTCAGGAATGATGCTTGAGGATGTTACACTAAATAAAGTAATCCAGATACTAAAAGACCATTACGGTATGATTCCACTTACATGAGAAACATGAATTCAGAGAGACAGAAAGTCGAATGGTGGGTTCCATGGTTTGGGGAGAGGGGAAAACCAGAAATCACCGTTAATGAGTACAGAGTTGCAGATTTGCAAGATGAAAACGTTATGGAGATATGTTTTACAACATTTTGAATATACTTAATACTACTAACCTGCACACTTTAAAATGGTTAAGAAGGTAATTTATAGGTTATATAATTTTTTACTACAATAAAATACCAGGCTTTTTATATAGTAATGAGTCCATTCTTTCATATAAAATCCAATTCCTTACCAAGTTGATTAAATTGTACAAACGACTGTGGTCTTCTTTAGGGTACTTCAGATTACAAAGATAAAAGAATAAATAGATAAACCAGTGGCTATATATTTTAAAACATTTCAGTTATTTAAACTGTGATGAAAAAAAGCTCAGTAGGCAGCAATATCCTTTTCGTACTTTTCCTTCAGCTTAGCAACTTTCTTTTCATAAGGCTGCTTGTCACCTGCCACAGTGTGATTCCACATCTCTCCCAGTTTCTTTGCAACGTCACCAATGGACAGGCCAGGATGTTCTCCTTTGATTTTTGGGCGAGACTCAGAACAGAACAAGCAGGCTGACCCAGGCCTCTTGGGTGCATTGGGATCCTTGAACTTCTTTTTTGTGTCCCCTTTAGGAGGGATATAGGTTTTCGTTTCTCTTTCATAACGGGCCTTGTCCGCCTTTGCCACATCTTCAAATTTTCCTTTCTCTTTAGCAGACATGGTCTTCCACCTCTCTGGGCACTTCTTAGAAAACTCTGAGAAGGCGACTGAAGCATCTGGGTGCAGCTTCTTATGCTCCTCCCGGCGAGTTTGCACAAAGAACGCACGTGATGACATTTTGCCTCTCGGCTTCTTAGGATCTCCTTTGCCCATGTTTAGTTGTTCTTCCTCAGTGAGACCCAGAGTCGCCCAGTGCCGGTCCCTCTGTCACTTACCGGGGCTCTGTCTCTATGGAGCTCAATGCATGGCAATGGCTGTGAGAGCGGGAACCAGACGCAGCCTCCTCACTCTCTCCACTCTGTAACTTGGAAGTATTTTAATTGAATAGTACACATTATCAAGATGGGCTAATGTCCTTGTACAAGGATCTCATGTAAATAAAAATTACATAATAATAAATCCATGGGGAAGTTTACAAAATTCCACAGAGGATATACAGAATCTGGGTGCCCAATTGTTTAAAAGAAACACTGGAATCATCTGGTTTTGAGATCTATAGAGGTAAGATCTGGCAAAACAGATTTTGCAGCACCAAACGAAACCTCAAGTTGACACATGCTCAAATTCTCTATAAAACATCCCACCACCACAGGACAAATTTGCCACAATATTTAATACTAATTGGAAAACTTCTCTAATTGTAACAGAAGACAAGGCCAATTCACATCTTATCTATAACTAAATTAAGATAAAATATTGTGCATGTTGGGAATGGACTAGAACCACATTCTAAGTGATCCTTTGAACACCCCTAAATGGATTTTATACCATATGTCCCTTTGTGATTGATGAATGTGTACTAATACTAGTACATTTATTTTCTGGATGGATTAAATTATTTCCCCATCAAAAATTCACTGCATTCACAGTGTCAGAAATCCAAAACAAAACCATAACAACAAAACAGAAGCACAATTAGATTTTGTGTTGCTTAGAATATTCCAATTATCTAGTCAATGATACAGAGACACATTTAACTAGAATGCCTATTCATAACTTTAAGTTATGTAAGGCTTTTCCCATTGCTCACAAACTTTATTGCTCCTCTTCCCCCTCCTCAATCTTCTGAAAAAAAAAAAAAAAAAAAAAAAAGGTCCTTAATGAAAGGTGTAACTGAAAAGTTACACCAGTTAGATATTGTAAATTGAGGTTCTTCAGAGGGCCTCAAGAAAGTTGATGGTTAGAGAAGATGGCTGTTTACCCAAGATCCTCAGAGCCAGGTGATGACCATAGGGAGAAAATGGGTTGGGCCCAAAGCCACTGGGAGAAGAGTCTTCTAACTATTATATACTCCATTGCATATTCTTGTTTGTTATCTTTTGGGTAATACTTTTCCCCTTTATTAAAGCTTGAAGGCATTCTACTTCTGACTTAGTCTATCATATTCCCCATATAAGTAATAATGACTTGCCTAAGGCGAGACCAGCGGTTGTCAAACCATAGCGTGCACAATAAATGTGGCCTGCCACCTGTTTTTGTAAATAAAATTTTACTGGAATGCATCCACAGCCAGTTTTTCAAAGACATATTATCGACAGCTGCTTTTATGCTATGACAACAGAACCAAGAAAGAATATATGATCCATGAAGCCAAAAATTTAATATCTAAATTTTCACAGAAAAAGTTTACTGACCCTTTTTTTAGACAATTATCATCTTAACTCTATAATTCAACTCTTTCAAGCCACTTTGATTTTGGCATTTTGATAAATGATATAGGCTATGTTGCTTTAACTTTTTGCATTTAATACATAGATGAAGTAAAATGTCCTTACACCAGGGAAATGACAAAATGCAAGCAACAAGTGTTTGTCACACAAGACTTAGGTATAATATATTATAGCTCCACCAAAGTTGAGTTATCTCATACAGTTTTTCACTCTTTTTCTTACAAAGAAATCAGACCGTATCACCAATGTAGGACCAATGCTCATTTTTCTGTTGAATTATAATTTAGGCCATTCCTAGGGTATGCTTTGTGGTAACTTGTCTCCTAATGATATGGGTCAGTGAACTCTGTACCTCTCTCACATTGTGTCAGGGTTGGCCTTTACGACCAATAGAAATGGCAATAGTGATAGTATGCCAATTCCAGGGTTCAATTATTTAAAACATTGTATTTTCTGCCCTGTTCTCTCTCATACCATTCATTGTAGGGGAAGTTAACTGCCACATTGTGAGCAGCCCTGTAGAGTGATCCATGTGGCAAGGAACTGAGACATCCTGTCAATAATCAGTGAGGAACTGAGGCCTCCAGTCAACCGCCAACTGAGCGAGTCTTCTTGGAAGCAGACCCCACACTGGCATTCAAGCCTTCAGAGCACTGCCCTTCTCTGATGCCCTGGTGCAACTTCATAAGAGATGCTGGTTCAGAACCACCCAGCTGAGCTCCTCCCAGGTTCAGGACCCTTGGAAACTATATGAGTTCTTTTTCTGGCGGAGTCGTCGGTCCAGGGGATTGAACTCAGGGGCACTTGACCACTGAGCTACATCCTTAGCCCTATTTTGTATTTTATTTAGAGATAGGGTCTCACTGAGTTGCTTAGCATTTCACCATTGCTAAGGCTTGGCTTTGAGCTCAGGTTTTCCTACCTCAGTTTCCGGAGTTGCTGGGATTACAGGTGTGTACCACTGTGCCTGGCTGTGAGTAAATATTCTTACTTTCAAATTTGGAATGGTTTGTCAGAGAGCAATACATAATACAATTCTCCCAACATCCCAAAAGGATTATAACCTTCAGAAAGAGTACAATAAAATTCCCATATAAAATTTTTTTATGGGAAGAAAATTCTGAGAATAATGATCATACCTATAGAAATGAAACTATTAGAGGTACTCATAAAGAATACATTCTATATTTTGACTGGCATTGTGAATAATACAACTCAACCCCTGAGGCAAAACAAACTAGCTTACACCAAGTGTGTAGTTACAGGTAATACAATGGCCATGCATTTTCTTTGGGTCAACCAGGGAAGATTCTTCACCATTGCTAGCACTGTATGTCTTAACTAATCACAACAGGTGAATTCGAGTAATCTATATGTAAGCTAAAAGAAAAGGAAACCTGGCTATCTAAAATGACTTGGAAAATCTTTGAGATTTGTTTGTTTTCACGATCAGGTCTGGGGATTTGGGGCCAGGGTTCTGAAATGTGTTCCAGACCCTTCCAGTCATACTTACTTGCCTCACTGTTGTTCAATGTCTATTGTGTAGAGTCTCACATGCTTTTGTGCAGCCACTGTTCTGACAGATGATTCAGCAACTGATTCAAAGACAGAAACCAGAGTAAAATCACACTGACAGATATGAAAACTGAAAATTGAATCTTCACCAACAAAATTTCGCCTTCAAAGAAATCAACAATGGTAAAGATTTTCCCAACACTTGAAGTTGTCTCATGCAGCTTTGATTGCTAGAAGAACAAGAGGATGAACTGAAAAATAAGGAAGTTCCCATAAACCTAGGAAACAACCAATTTGTTTTTCTGTATCAATGGAAACAAGTAGCCACAAGAACAAGTTTTAAACCCATTAAATGGATAAAGAATAACTTGCCTCAG
Source organism: Sciurus carolinensis (assembly GCF_902686445.1). NCBI lineage: Eukaryota > Metazoa > Chordata > Mammalia > Rodentia > Sciuridae > Sciurus > Sciurus carolinensis. The sequence goes on from NC_062218.1 coordinate 61,474,549, forward strand.
CAAACCCCTCACTCATGAGAATCAGCCCATCAGGGACAGTCTCATAACCATCAACACACCTTGGAGTGCCAAAAATATAATCAACTACAGTCTTACCCGTGTAACCATGCTTCTCCAGATGTCAGCCCACTTACACCCTGAAAGTCTGTCCATTCCTGGCTCTTTATGTTTCTCCCAAACAAAATCCCTATATGAGGTCATCAGTTGGCAATGCTTGGAGAGATTGTCTGACCATTCTAGTCCTTCCTGTAGTAAGCAATAAATTCAGCTTTGTCTTATTTCGAATTTTGAGTGGTGGTTTCATTATTCTTAGGCAATTCTTATTTTAAAATTTCCTTCTGCTTATTAGTGCTAATAGTGATAGTAATGATGATGATGGTGGTGATGATTTTATAACCTCCACTACATGCCATGCCCTATGGTAAGGCTTTAAATGCATTATTTCACTTATTGAGGATGTCCAGTAATATTTGGCCATTGGACTGTCTTAGATTTTCTGGTAATGCTCAAAACCAGTTATTAGCCATGGTTCATGCACTGTAGTCATTTGCTTGTTTGCCTTCAAATCCACTCCTTGCCCCTCCCTGTTCTGCTCTATGTCATAAAGGGCTGACTCCTCTGGGTGTTTTCTAGGCTCTTCTATCATTTGGTTTCAGCTCAGTTCTGCTAATGGGAATCTGTGGTGAAAGATGGAAGGCAGGGAGGGAGGAAGGGAGAAGGCAGGGTGTCTCTCTCCTTTATGCTTCTGGAGATGTCTTAGACAATAACTGTGCTTCTTTCCATCGCTCCAGCCCTCTGAACATGCCTTTGTCTTGGCGGCAGAGGTGTGGTGCTGTAGCTACTGAGGCTGACTCACAAACCTGTTAGGAATCTCAGCTTTGATATCACTTGTATTAGATTCCTTCTTTTCAAAACAGAGTGCTTTCTGACTTCCTGGATCACTGATAATAATCAGCAAGAATGGATAGTAGAAATTGTACCAGGTAGAATTGAAAGACTTGAGATTTCATCCTAAGTCTGCCTCTTAAGTCTCTTGTGACCTAGAAACAAGCACCATTTGGTGCCTCAGTTTTGCTGTGTATACAGTGGAATCTTGGTCTTTAAAGGTCCCCCACTACCCTACCTAATTAGAATTTTCTATAATGCTAGCTTTGTAAGAAATGGTTCAACGTTTATAAGGGTTATAAGTTTTCCCTTCTCTCACATAGTTTAAAATTACTTTAAAAGATGAAAGTGCAGCCAGGCGCAGTAATACATGCCTGCCATCCCAACTACTTGGGAAGCTGAGAAAGGAGGATCATAGGTATGAGGCCACCTTAACAACTTAGGGAGCTCTCCTGTCAAATTAAAAGAGTTAGGGATGTAGCTCATTAGTAGAGCACCTCTTGGGGGGAGGGATAATGCAGTTTCCTTTTTCAAAAAATAGGAAAAAAATGTCAGTAAGGGTATTAAAGATAAAGCTTTTCCTTTAAAAATATTTTATTACTTATAAAATACAATAGAGGTAATAGTGATTTATGAATAACAACATAATTTACAAAGTACAAAAAATTTTGGGTGGCATGATTTTATGTAATGTAATAAATACATAATATACATTATTAATATATCTTGGTTAATCATAAGATTTTTCAGTCTTGCTTTTCCAGAAATTTATTTAATATGTCATCAAAATTTTAATTTTTAGCAATTTTATTTTCAAGTGATACAATTGAAAGTGACATAGTTGCTCTTGGACAATGACACATTGCAAATAATTTTTGAAAAATTAAATTATGGCAAGGATATTTCTACCAATAGAATTGTTATTAGAACTGTTTTTTAAGTATTTTATAACCTGTGATGACATTTGGAATACATTTCTGATAAGTTATTTCAAAATAAAAAAATTTAGTGCTCGTAGAGCTAATGATTCTTGTGGAATAGTTTTTCTAAAAATATTTACTTTTCGTGTCAATAAGTTTTGTATAAATCTAAATTTAATTCTAAAAGTAAATTTATACAATGAAATTTCTTTTGACATTTTCTGTAACTTGTGGAGGTTTTTACAAGAAACTAAATGTAGCTTCATCATTTGTATAAAATTCAAAATGCTGGTTTATGCATTCTACCAATGTATCTTTAATTATAAGGAAAAAATAATTCTAAGATTATCTTCCTTCTTAATAATTTGTTCACCTGAACCTTCATATGGATATAGTGTGCTTTTCCATCAAATGCCATGTTTTGTACATTTACTTTCTATTTTAAGCCTGTGGATATGTCCTTTGCAATGATGAAGCAGTTTCCAGAACCTAAGATACTAAACTCTTTAATGACTCTCTGATATACTGTCTTGCAATGACTATGTGTGAACTTTTTTTTGGTCATAATTTATCAACGAAGTTTGTTCCAGCATTTCCAGTCCTCGCCTCAGGGTCAGGTTCCAGGGGCTGATGGGCAAGCCAGCCTCCACCAGAGTGCAGGGATATCTGCACACAAAGCATCTCCTTTTTCTTGTGGCTGCAGCCACTGCTGCTGTCACCACTGTTTTTGTACTGCTGTCACCATCACTGCTTCCTATCTGGGCCCAGGTCCAAGTCCAGCAGCCTTGGTCTGGTAAATAAAATCTTTTTGTGCACCTAAGACCTTGAAAGATGAGCAGAATATTGCAGAAGAGGAGCCAGGGATGTTTATCTTCTTTGTAAAATTATGTAAGAAATCTTTGCAGCTTCAAATGTGAGGGGCCTTGGTGGCTAGACTTACTAGTACTGGTAAGTAAAAAATCAGGGGCCCAGAAAGTGCTACAGATGCCTGGAGAAAAACCCTTATTATTGCCAAGGGTCCCATGGGAATAAGCAGATTGTTTCCAAGATATTCAGAGATGTAATTAGTATTAGAGGTGACTGCAAATCTTCCAGAAATGGTGTAACAAGAAGATTGGCATGCTTTGGAGCAAAATATCCAAAGATGAATTTTCGCACAGAATGTAGAGATGAATGAGTATGTGCTGATCTAACTCTATACTTCCTCCAGGCCATGGTGTCCTTTATTTCTAAATATCTGACCACCTTTAGGACTTTTGAAGAGTTTATTTATATGTACGCATGCTATCTTTACTTCTTGAAGATTTTACATGATTCATTTACTGTAGGTGTGAAATGCATTGTACTATTTTTTGCAGTGGTATATTTAAAACCCTTTTTGTTATGGAAAATTTCAAATATATACAAAAGTAGAGAGAACAGTATAATGAACCCTCTTAGGTATCCATTAACTCAACTTCAACCACTTCATGACTTTTCTTTGCACCCCCAACCACTTTTTTCAATTATAGATTATTTTGGAGTAACTCCCAAGCATCCTTTCATTTTATCTGCAAATGTTTTAATATGTATCTTTAAAAGACTAGGTAGCATTATTCTGCCTAAAAATTGAACAATAATTCATAATATAAAAGTTATTACTTAGATTTCTCTATTTTTTCCAGTTTGTTTGAATCACAACATAAATAAGGCCTATATACTGCTATGCCTCTCAAGTCTCTTTTAATGTATAATTGCCCCATCTCCCTTTTTATTCTTTGAAATTTATTAGCTGAAGAAAGAGAGTCACTTGTCCTGTAGAACTGCTCATGATCAGAATGCTTCTTGCATCCTGCTGTAGTCCATATGGGTGTACTTCCTCAAATGCATATGTTGGACTTCTACTCCATAGGTCATGGAATTAGGAAGTGGGGCCTTTGAGAAGTAAATAGATCATAGAAGCAGAACCCTCACCAATGGAATTAATGCCCTTATAAAAGGCTCAACAGAGACTCCTTGTCCCTTCTTACATGAGAGGACACAGACAAAAGATTGCTGTACGTGAACCAGTAACAGGCCCTCAACATTTGCCAGGGCCTTGATCTCAGACTTTCCAGCCTCCAGAACTGTGAGAAATATATTTCTTTTGTTCAGAAGCTGTTCAGGTTATTGCATTTTGTTAAAGCAATGCAAATGGACTAAGTCATATCCCTCAGGTACTATTTAATAAGTTCTGCTGTTCTTTGTGTTTCTGTAGGCTTAAGAGATTTATCTTTGATTATGTGGCATGTGGTTACTTCAAATGTAGACTTGTATATTTCTAGGTATTATTCTATCACGATAATGTCCCTTTCTTGATGTTAGCAACCATTAAATATTTTCTACAATTCATTATTTCATGAGGGTTTACAAAATTATTATATTTAAGTTGTATCATTATTAGCTGGACTATTTGTATAAAGAGAAGTTTTTTCTATTTAAAAGATGGTTTATTGTGGTCTGAGGTATAGTATACATAAAAATGATAAGATCTTCTTGATGCTTTCTCTTTATTTACCAGTTTTCAAAATAATAAATTGCTTCTCCTACAAAAGTGATCAATATGTTTTTTTTAATGACAGACATGCTACCTATTGTACTAGTGAGGCAACTTCAATAAAGATTTTTTTTAAATAAAGGATAATTATGAATTTATGGACTTAAACCTTATTGGATGTATTTTGATCCAAATTAATGTTCAAATTTTCCCATCTTTGATCTGTGGAAGCATCATCAAGTTGGTTCTTGAGTAACTTTGACAGAAGTTTGTTAGTCTTTTACAGTTTCCTTGCTTTTTGGTATGATGCGATATTCCAGCTTCATCTGGCACTTTTTTTTTGTCCCAGTTCTACAATCAATTGCTTTTCCAAGGTGTTTTGTGTGTTTTGCTGTTGTTGTTTGTGAAAATCATGTTTTGGAACTGCAATCAAGTTCCTAGGCTTTTTCCAGTGGACAGATCTAGGAATTAAAAACAAAGCAAAACATGGTGATACTTCTAAATCAAACTCAAGATAACAGGGTTTTAATTTAACATTTCCAATGTGATGTCATTTGTATCTGTTTTCTCCACTCTGGAATTGGGTTGGTCCCAAGGATATTAATATAACCATGCATTTTCTTTGTCCTACAAAATATGCCTCACAAAGTAATGGTGCCAACACTGTAACACTGTACCAACAGTATTCTTTCCAAAAACAATTTATAATTATTTATATGGTTCTTTTTCATCTTTAAGTCTATTGTACAAGGATTGTACAATTGATTATTGTGTTGCAAATTCACTTAAAATAATTTGTGATCCATTTAAAAATTTTGTTTTTGAGATCCAAGATGGCAGACTAGAGGGAGGCTGCATTACTTGTCACTCTGTAACCTGGGTTTCAAGCAGAGGAAAATCTGTTTCTCTGTGAGGCAGTCCTTGCTGCTCATCCATCCCCTGTTGTTTACCCCATTTGTCCATCACAATCACCTGCAGCCTGCCAGCATATTGACTACTTTTTGAGTGCAGATCGCTCATTGACTGTCGCCTATCATCCACCATTTGCCTGTTTGCCTGCCTCTTGCCTGCCCATTGCCTGCCTTTCACCTGCTCATCACCCACTGCCTGAGGTTCACCTGCCAATCACTTGCTAGTAGCCTGCGGACCGCCTGCAGACCACCAGAGGATTGCCAGCTGCCAGCTGTTGCCTGGAAGTCCACTGTCACAGTACCTGTAGGTTTGGTTACACTGGCTGCTGCCATTTTGGGACAATAGCCAGGACCTGCAGGACCCCTGGCCTGACTGCACCCCACATGGACTTGGCACTCAGGCCTGCACTGCAGCTCCCCATTTGCCAACACATTTGGAAGCCAGTGCAGACATCTTGGATTATCCTGGAAGTAGAAGAAGCCATCTTTATGTGGGGCCAATCCCATCCTGAGATGCCTGCTGGAGACTGGAAGATGATTGTCAGGTACTTCTCATGCATCAGGCTACTAAAGACTGGGAGGTTTGAATAGTATAGGACTGTTATACTGTAGATTTTTTTTCTCCTTTTTGAAAAATTTTAAGTTTTTATTTCTTTATTTTTCTTGCTCTATTGTACTTTTGTTTACCTGTTTCTTCAGAGTCTCTTTCTCTCTTTTCTCATGCTAACAACCAACTTCTTTTGATTATGCTTTCACTCTTCCTATGATCTAGTACTTCTAATTACTCTTTTCTTATCCCATTAACCGTTACATCCTACACCTCTCCCCATCCTCTTTGTCCACCATTAGAAATTGTGGACTTCATTGCAAATCTATTTGTTAAACTATAAATAATAATTGAATTTATCCTCCCTGTTTATTATGACAATATTACTAATGTCTTCATAGGGGCTATTTGGTTTAGGATTGCATATTGTCTATACTGGGTGCTACTAATATTGATCTCCCCCTTAAAAAAGAGGTTTTGGAAACCTTCAGAGTCACTATAAGACTATAGGGGGGAAACTGCAAAACCCCAGATCCCCACTGCTAGAGGGGAAGATACACAAACAACATCAAAAAACAAGGGATGAAAATGTTCCAAAGAAACCAAGATTCTATATTAATAGAATCCAATGACAGTATGGTAGAAGAAGTGTCAGAAAAAGAGTTCAGAACATACTTAATTAAAATGATTTGTGAAGCAAAGGATCAGATAAGAGAGCAAATGCAGGCAATGAATGATCACTCCAATAAACAGTTAAAAAGAACAACTGCAGGAAGCAAATACTATTTCAACAAAGAGATAGAGATTCTGAAAAAAAAAAAAAACAAATAGAAATACTTGAAATGAAGGAAATAATGAACCAAATTAAAAACTCAATAGAAAGCATCACCAATAGACTAGATCACTTGGAAAACAGAATTTCAGACAATGAAGACAGAATATTTAATCTTGAAAATAAAGTTGACCAAACAGAGAAGATGGTAAAAAATCATGAATGGAACCTCCAAGAACTATGGAATATCATGAAAAGACCAAATATAATAATTACCGGGATTGAGGAAGGCACAGAGATACAAACCAAAGGAATGAACAACCTATTCAATGAAATAATATCAGAAAATTTCCCAAACCTAAAGAATGAAATGGAAAATCAACTACAAGAGGCTTACAGAACACCAAATACACAAAATTACAACATATCCACACCAAGACATAGTATAATGAAAATGCCTAACATCCAAAATAAAGATAGAATTTCAAAGGCTTTGAGAGAAAAGCATCAGATTACATATAGGGGGAAACCAATACAGATATCAGCAGATTTCTCAGCCCAGATCCTAAAAGCTAGAAGGGCCTGGAACAACATATTTCAAGTTCTGAACATGGTTCAAGAACTTGGTTCATGAACCAAGTTCAAGAACATGGTTGCCAACCAGGAATCTTATACCCAGCAAAACTAACCTTCAGATTTGAAGATAAATAAAATCCTTCCATGGTAAACAAAAATTAAAAGAATTTACAAATAGAAGCCCTGTGCTACAGAACATTCTCAGTAAAATATTCCATGAGGAGGAAATGTAAAACAACAATGTAGGTCAGTAAAGGGAGGAACTACCCTAAAGGAAAAGTCAATCAAGGAGAAACCAAGTCAAGTTAAAAACCAAAAAGAAGCCAAAATGACTGGGAATACAAATCATATGTCAATAATAATCCTGAATGTTAATGGCCTAAACTCAATAATCAAAAGACATAGACTGGTAGACTGGATTAAAAAACAAGACCCAATAATTTGCTGCCTTCAAGAGAATCACCTCATAGAAAAAGACATTCACAGACTAAAGGTGAAAGGATGAGAAAAAACATACCACACACACAGACTCAGTAAAAAAGCAGGGGTTTCCTTCCTTATATCAGATAAAGTGAACTTTAAGGGAGTTAGTCAGAAGGGATAAAGAAGGACATTTCATACTGTTTAAGGGAACCATAAATCAGGAAGATATAACGTTCGTAAATATTTATGCCCTAAACAATGGTGCATCTATGTACATCAAACAAATCCTTCTCAATTCCAGGAATCAAATAGACCACAACACAATAATTCTGGGTGATTTTAATACACCACTGTCACCACTGGATAGATCTTCCAAACAAAAACTAAATGAAGAAACCATAGAACTCAATAACACAATCAATAACCTAGACTTAACAGACATATATAGAATATTCCATCCATCAATAGCAAATTCACTTTCTTCTCAGCAGCACATGGAACCTTCTCGAAAATAGATCATATGTTATGCCACAAAGCAGCCCTTAGGAAATGCAAAAAAATAGAGATACTGCCTTGTGTTCTATCAGATCATAATAGAATGAAAATAGAAATCAATGACAAAATAAAAACCAGAAATTACTCCAACACCTGGAGACTAAAAAATATGCTATTGAATGATGCATGGATAATAGAAAACATCAGGGAGGAGATAAAAAAAATTCTTAGAGGTAAATGAGAACGATGATACAACATATCAAAATCTCTGGGACAGTAAGCAGTACTAAGCAGTATTTAGAGGAAAATTCTGTTCATGGAGTGCATTCAAGAAAAGAATAAAAAGTCGACAACTAAATGACCTAATATTACAGCAACTAACAGAGTTAGCAATTATTATTATTACTATTTTTAACAAAGCC